>NC_138869.1:1308332-2616665 GCF_965194805.1 Balaenoptera borealis | reverse complement strand
CCTATCCCACTCTCTAGCTCCCCCTTAGCACGTAAAGGAATATTATTTGGGGGTCCAGCCATGGAGAAGAGTTTAGACACTAGGATAAGATAAGGAACACACCCATTATGAAGAAATCACATTAGGATTCTCTTTTTAAGCTGTTCCTTAAAACACTAGTGCTTAGGAAATCTATTGGAGGCAGAAGCAGTCAAGGGTAGCCTAGGGTTAGGGTTAGGCTTAGGGTTAGGGTTAGGGTACGGCTTAGGGTAAGGGTTCGGGGAGGGTTTCGGGTACGGCGTAGGGTATGGGTTAGGGTTAGGGTTAGGGTTAGTGTTAGGGTTAGGGCTCGGTTTAGGGTACGGTTAGGATTAGGGTACGTGTTAGGTTTAGGGTAGGGGTTAGGGTTAGGGTACGCGTTAGGGTTAGGGTAGTTAGTAAACCTATCCCACTCTCTAGATACCCCTTAGCACGTAAAGGAATATTATTTGGGGGTCCAGCCATGGAGAAGAATTTAGACACTAGGATAAGATAAGGAACACACCCATTATAAAGAAATCACATTAGGATTCTCTTTTTAAGCTGTTGCTTAAAACACTAGTGCTTAGGAAATCTATTGGAGGCAGAAGCAGTCAAGGGTACCCTAGGGTTAGTGTTAGGCTTAGGGTTAGGCTTAGGGTACGGCTTAGGGTACGGGTTTGGGGAGGGGTTCGGGTACGGCGTAGGGTATGGGTTAGGGTTAGGGTTAGTGTTAGTGTTAGGGTTAGGGCTCGGTTTAGGGTACGGGTTAGGATTAGGGTACGTGTTAGTGTTAGGGTAGGGGTTAGGGTTAGAGTACGCATTAGGGTTAGGGTAGTTATTAAACCTATCCCACTCTCTAGATACCCCTTAGCACGTAAGGCAATATTATTTGGGGGTGCAGCCATGGAGAAGAGTTTAGACACTAGGATAAGATAAGGAACACACCCATTATAAAGAAATCACATTAGGATTCTCTTTTTAAGCTGTTCCTTAAAACACTAGTGCTTAGGAAATCTATTGGAGGCAGAAGCAGTCAAGGGTAGCCTAGGGTTAGGGTTAGGCTTAGGGTTAGGTTTAGGGTACGGCTTGGGGAATGGGTTCGGGGAGGGGTTCGTGTACGGCGTAGGGTATGGGTTAGGGTTAGGGTTAGGGTTAGTGATAGGGTTAGGGCTCGGTTTAGGGTATGGGTTAGGATTAGGGTACGAGTTAGGGTTAGGGTAGGGGTTAGGGTTAGGGTACGCGTTAGGGTTAGGGTAGTTATTAAACCTATCCCACTCTCTAGATACCCCTTAGCACGTAAGGGAATATTATTTGGGGGTCCAGCCATGGAGAAGAGTTTAGACACTAGGATAAGATAAGGAACACACCCATTATAAAGAAATCACTTTAGGATTCTCTTTTTAAGCTGTTCCTTAAAACACTAGTGCTTAGGAAATCTATTGGAGGCAGAAGCAGTCAAGGGTAGCCTAGGGTTAGGGTTAGGCTTAGGGTCAGGCTTAGGGTACGGCTTAGGGTACGGGTTCGGGGAGGGGTGCGGGTACGGCTTAGGGTATGGGTTAGGGTTAGGGATAGGGTTAGTGTTAGGGTTAGGGCTCGGTTTAGGGTACGGGTTAGGATTAGGGTACGTGTTAGGGTTAGGGTAGGGGTTAGGGTTAGGGTACGCGTTAGGGTTAGGGTAGTTATTAAACCTATCCCACTCTCTAGATACCCCTTAGCACGTAAAGGAATATTATTTGAGGGTCCAGCCATGGAGAAGAGTTTAGACACTAGGATAAGATAAGGAACACACCCATTATAAAGAAATCACATTAGGATTCTCTTTTTAAGCTGTTCCTTAAAACACTAGTGCTTAGGAAATCTATTGGAGGCAGAAGCAGTCAAGGGTAGCCTAGGGTTAGGGTTAGGCTTAGGGTTAGGGTTAGGGTACGGCTTAGGGTACGGGTTCTGGGAGGGGTTCGGGTACGGCGAAGGGTATGGGTTAGGGTTAGGGTTAGGGTTAGTGTTAGGGTTAGGGCTCGGTTTAGGGTACGGTTAGGATTAGGGTACGTGTTAGGTTTAGGGTAGGGGTTAGGGTTAGGTTACGCGTTAGGGTTAGGGTAGTTAGTAAACCTATCCCACTCTCTAGATACCCCTTAGCACGTAAAGGAATATTATTTGGGGGTCCAGCCATGGAGAAGAGTTTACACACTAGGATAAGATAAGGAACACACCCATTATAAAGAAATCACATTAGGATTCTCTTTTTAAGCTGTTGCTTAAAACACTAGTGCTTAGGAAATCTATTGGAGGCAGAAGCAGTCAAGGGTAGCCTAGGGTTAGTGTTAGGCTTAGGGTTAGGTTTAGGGTATGGCTTAGGGTACGGGTTTGGGGAGGGGTTCGGGTACGGCGTAGGGTATGGGTTAGGGTTAGGGTTAGTGTTAGTGTTAGGGTTAGGGCTCGGTTTAGGGTACGGGTTAGGATTAGGGTACGTGTTAGTGTTAGGGTAGGGGTTAGGGTTAGAGTACGCATTAGGGTTAGGGTAGTTATTAAACCTATCCCACTCTCTAGATACCCCTTAGCACGTAAGGCAATATTATTTGGGGGTGCAGCCATGGAGAAGAGTTTAGACACTAGGATAAGATAAGGAACACACCCATTATAAAGAAATCACATTAGGATTCTCTTTTTAAGCTGTTCCTTAAAACACTAGTGCTTAGGAAATCTATTGGAGGCAGAAGCAGTCAAGGGTAGCCTAGGGTTAGGGTTAGGCTTAGGGTTAGCCTTAGGGTACGGCTTAGGGTACGGGTTTGGGGAGGGGTTCGGGTACGGCGTAGGGTATGGGTTAGGGTTAGGGTTAGGGTTAGTGTTAGGGTTAGGGCTCGGTTTAGGGTACGGGTTAGGATTAGGGTACGTGTTAGGATTAGGGTAGGGGTTAGGGTTAGGTTACGCGTTAGGGCTAGGGTAGTTAGTAAACCTATCCCACTCTCTAGCTCCCCCTTAGCACGTAAAGGAATATTATTTGAGGGTCCAACCATGGAGAAGAGTTTAGACACTAGGATAAGATAAGGAACACACCCATTATAAAGAAATCACATTAGGATTCTCTTTTTAAGCTGTTTATTAAAACACTACTGCTTAGGAAATCAATTGGAGGCAGAAGCAGTCAAGGGTAGCCTAGGGTTAGGGTTAGGCTTAGGGTTAGGTTTAGGGTATGGCTTAGGGTACGGGTTTGTGGAGGGGTGCGGGTACGGCGTAGGGTATGGGTTAGGGTTAGGGTTAGTGTTAGTGTTAGGGTTAGGGCTCGGTTTAGGGTACAGGTTAGGATTAGGGTACGTGTTAGGGTTAGGGTACGCGTTAGGGTTAGGGTACGCGTTAGGGTTAGGGTAGTTATTAAACCTATCCCACTCTCTAGATACCCCTTAGCACGTAAGGGAATATTATTTGGGGGTGCAGCCATGGAGAAGAATTTAGACAGTAGGATAAGATAAGGAACACACCCATTATAAAGAAATCACATTAGGATTCTCTATTTAAGCTGTTCCTTAAAACACTAGTGCTTAGGAAATCTATTGGAGGCAGAAGCAGTCAAGGGTAGCCTAGGGTTAGGGTTAGGCTTAGGGTTAGGCTTAGGGTACGGCTTGGGGTATGGGTTTGGGGAGGGGTTCGGGTACGGCGTAGGGTATGGGTTAGGGTTAGGGTTAGGGTTAGTGTTAGGGTTAGGGCTCGGTTTAGGGTACGGGTTAGGATTAGGGTACGTGTTAGGGTTAGGGTAGGCGTTAGGGTTAGGTTACGCGTTAGGGCTAGGGTAGTTAGTAAACCTATCCCACTCTCTAGCTCCCCCTTAGCACGTAAAGGAATATTATTTGGGGGTCCAGCCATGGAGAAGAGTTTAGACACTAGGATAAGATAAGGAACACACCCATTATAAAGAAATCACATTAGGATTCTCTTTTTAAGCTGTTCCTTAAAACACTACTGCTTAGGAAATCAATTGGAGGCAGAAGCAGTCAAGGGTAGCCTAGGGTTAGGGTTAAGCTTAGGGTTAGGTTTAGGGTATGGCTTAGGGTACGGGTTCGGGGAGGGGTGCGGGTACGGCGTAGGGTATGGGTTAGGGTTAGGGTTAGGGTTAGTGTTAGGGTTAGGGCTCGGTTTAGGGTACGGGTTAGGATTAGGGTACGTGTTAGGGTTAGGGTAGGCGTTAGGGTTAGGGTACGCGTTAGGGTTAGGGTAGTTATTAAACCTATCCCACTCTCTAGATACCCCTTAGCACGTAAAGGAATATTATTTGAGGGTCCAGCCATGGAGAAGAGTTTAGACACTAGGATAAGATAAGGAACACACCCATTATAAAGAAATCACATTAGGATTCTCTTTTTAAGCTGTTCCTTAAAACACTAGTGCTTAGGAAATCTATTGGAGGCAGAAGCAGTCAAGGGTAGCCTAGGGTTAGGGTTAGGCTTAGGGTTAGGGTTAGGGTACGGCTTAGGGTAAGGGTTCGGGGAGGGTTTCGGGTACGGCGTAGGGTATGGGTTAGGGTTAGGGTTAGGGTTAGTGTTAGGGTTAGGGCTCGGTTTAGGGTACGGTTAGGATTAGGGTACGTGTTAGGTTTAGGGTAGGGGTTAGGGTTAGGGTACGCGTTAGGGTTAGGGTAGTTAGTAAACCTATCCCACTCTCTAGATACCCCTTAGCACGTAAAGGAATATTATTTGGGGGTCCAGCCATGGAGAAGAATTTAGACACTAGGATAAGATAAGGAACACACCCATTATAAAGAAATCACATTAGGATTCTCTTTTTAAGCTGTTGCTTAAAACACTAGTGCTTAGGAAATCTATTGGAGGCAGAAGCAGTCAAGGGTAGCCTAGGGTTAGTGTTAGGCTTAGGGTTAGGCTTAGGGTACGGCTAAGGGTACGGGTTTGGGGAGGGGTTCGGGTACGGCGTAGGGTATGGGTTAGGGTTAGGGTTAGTGTTAGTGTTAGGGTTAGGGCTCGGTTTAGGGTACGGGTTAGGATTAGGGTACGTGTTAGTGTTAGGGTAGGGGTTAGGGTTAGAGTACGCATTAGGGTTAGGGTAGTTATTAAACCTATCCCACTCTCTAGATACCCCTTAGCACGTAAGGCAATATTATTTGGGGGTGCAGCCATGGAGAAGAGTTTAGACACTAGGATAAGATAAGGAACACACCCATTATAAAGAAATCACATTAGGATTCTCTTTTTAAGCTGTTCCTTAAAACAGTAGTGCTTAGGAAATCTATTGGAGGCAGAAGCAGTCAAGGGTAGCCTAGGGTTAGGGTTAGGCTTAGGGTTAGGTTTAGGGTACGGCTTGGGGAATGGGTTCGGGGAGGGGTTCGGGTACGGCGTAGGGTATGGTTTAGGGTTAGGCTTAGGGTTAGTGTTAGGGTTAGGGCTCGGTTTAGGGTACGGTTAGGATTAGGGTACGTGTTAGGTTTAGGGTAGGGGTTAGGGTTAGGGTACGCGTTAGGGTTAGGGTAGTTAGTAAACCTATCCCACTCTCTAGATACCCCTTAGCACGTAAAGGAATATTATTTGGGGGTCCAGCCATGGAGAAGAGTTTACACACTAGGATAAGATAAGGAACACACCCATTATAAAGAAATCACATTAGGATTCTCTTTTTAAGCTGTTGCTTAAAACACTAGTGCTTGGGAAATCTATTGGAGGCAGAAGCAGTCAAGGGTAGCCTAGGGTTAGTGTTAGGCTTAGGGTTAGGCTTAGGGTACGGCTTAGGGTACGGGTTTGTGGAGGGGTTCGGGTACGGCGTAGGGTATGGGTTAGGGTTAGGGTTAGTGTTAGTGTTAGGGTTAGGGCTCGGTTTAGGGTACGGGTTAGGATTAGGGTACGTGTTAGTGTTAGGGTAGGGGTTAGGGTTAGAGTACGCATTAGGGTTAGGGTAGTTATTAAACCTATCCCACTCTCTAGATACCCCTTAGCACGTAAGGCAATATTATTTGGGGGTGCAGCCATGGAGAAGAGTTTAGACACTAGGATAAGATAAGGAACACACCCATTATAAAGAAATCACATTAGGATTCTCTTTTTAAGCTGTTCCTTAAAACAGTAGTGCTTAGGAAATCTATTGGAGGCAGAAGCAGTCAAGGGTAGCCTAGGGTTAGGGTTAGGCTTAGGGTTAGGTTTAGGGTACGGCTTGGGGAATGGGTTCGGGGAGGGGTTCGGGTACGGCGTAGGGTATGGTTTAGGGTTAGGCTTAGGGTTAGTGTTAGGGTTAGGGCTCGGTTTAGGGTACGGGTTAGGATTAGGGTACGTGTTAGGGTTAGGGTAGGGGTTAGGGGTAGGTTACACGTTAGGGCTAGGGTAGTTAGTAAACCTATCCCACTCTCTAGCTCCCCCTTAGCACGTAAAGGAATATTATTTGGGGGTCCAGCCATGGAGAAGAGTTTAGACACTAGGATAAGATAAGGAACACACCCATTATAAAGAAATCACATTAGGATTCTCTTTTTAAGCTGTTTCTTAAAAAACTACTGCTTAGGAAATCAATTGGAGGCAGAAGCAGTTAAGGGTAGCCTAGGGTTAGGGTTAGGCTTAGGGTTAGGTTTAGGGTATGGCTTAGGGTACGGGTTCGGGGAGGGGTGCGGGTACGGCGTAGGGTATGGGTTAGGGTTAGGGTTAGGGTTAGTGTTAGGGTTAGGGCTCGGTTTAGGGTTCAGGTTAGGATTAGGGTACGTGTTAGGGTTAGGGTAGGGGTTAGGGTTAGGGTAAGCGTTAGGGTTAGGGTAGTTATTAAACCTATCCCACTCTCTAGATACCCCTTAGCACGTAAGGGAATATTATTTGGGGGTGCAGCCATGGAGAAGAGTTTAGACACTAGGATAAGATAAGGAACACACCCATTATAAAGAAATCACATTAGGATTCTCTTTTTAAGCTGTTCCTTAAAACACTAGTGCTTAGGAAATCTATTGGAGGCAGAAGCAGTCAAGGGTAGCCTAGGGTTAGGGTTAGGCTTAGGGTCAGGCTTAGGGTACGGGTTCGGGGATGGGTGCGGGTACGGCGTAGGGTATGGGTTAGGGTTAGGGATAGGGTTAGTGTTAGGGTTAGGGCTCGGTTTAGGGTACGGGTTAGGATTAGGGTACGTGTTAGGGTTAGGGTAGGGGTTAGGGTTAGGGTACGCGTTAGGGTTAGGGTAGTTATTAAACCTATCCCACTCTCTAGATACCCCTTAGCACGTAAAGGAATATTATTTGAGGGTCCAGCCATGGAGAAGAGTTTAGACACTAGGATAAGATAAGGAACACACCCATTATAAAGAAATCACATTAGGATTCTCTTTTTCAGCTGTTCCTTAAAACACTAGTGCTTAGGAAATCTATTGGAGGCAGAAGCAGTCAAGGGTAGCCTAGGGTTAGGGTTAGGCTTAGGGTTAGGGTTAGGGTACAGCTTAGGGTACGGGTTCGGGGAGGGGTTCGGGTACGGCGTAGGGTATGGGTTAGGGTTAGGGTTAGGGTTAGTGTTAGGCTTAGGGCTCGGGTTAGGGTACGGTTAGGATTAGGGTACGTGTTAGGTTTAGGGTAGGGGTTAGGGTTAGGGTACGCGTTAGGGTTAGGGTAGTTAGTAAACCTATCCCACTCTCTAGATACCCCTTAGCACGTAAAGGAATATTATTTGGGGGTCCAGCCATGGAGAAGAGTTTACACACTAGGATAAGATAAGGAACACACCCATTATAAAGAAATCACATTAGGATTCTCTTTTTAAGCTGTTCCTTAAAAGACTAGTGCTTAGGAAATCTATTGGAGGCAGAAGCAGTCAAGGGTAGCCTAGGGTTAGTGTTAGCCTTAGGGTTAGGCTTAGGGTATGGCTTAGGGTACGGGTTTGGGGAGGGGTTCGGGTACGGCGTAGGGTATGGGTTAGGGTTAGGTTTAGGGTTAGTGTTAGGCTTAGGGCTCGGTTTAGGGTACGGGTTAGGATTAGGGTACGTGTTAGTGTTAGGGTAGGGGTTAGGGTTAGAGTACGCATTAGGGTTAGGGTAGTTATTATACCTATCCCACTCTCTACAAACCCCTTAGCACGTAAGGCAATATTATTTGGGGGTGCAGCAATGGAGAAGAGTTTAGACACTAGGATAAGATAAGGAACACACCCATTATAAAGAAATCACATTAGGATTCTCTTTTTAAGCTGTTCCTTAAAACACTAGTGCTTAGGAAATCTATTGGAGGCAGAAGCAGTCAAGGGTAGCCTAGGGTTAGGGTTAGGCTTAGGGTTAGGTTTAGGGTACGGCTTAGGGTACGGGTTTGGGGAGGGGTTCGGGTACGGCGTAGGGTATGGGTTAGGGTTAGGGTTAGGGTTAGGGTTAGTGTTAGGGTTAGGGCTCGGTTTAGGGTACGGGTTAGGATTAGGGTACGTGTTAGGGTTAGGGTAGGGGTTAGGGTTAGGGTACGCGTTAGGGTTAGGGTAGTTATTAAACCTATCCCACTCTCTAGATACCCCTTAGCACGTAAAGGAATATTATTTGGGGGTCCAGCCATGGAGAAGAGTTTAGACACTAGGATAAGATAAGGAACACACCCATTATAAAGAAATCACTTTAGAATTCTCTTTTTAAGTTGTTCCTTAAAACACTAGTGCTTAGGAAATCTATTGGAGGCAGAAGCAGTCAAGGGTAGCCTAGGGTTAGGGTTAGGCTTAGGGTTAGGTTTAGGGTACGGCTTGGGGAATGGGTTCAGGGAGGGGTTCGGGTACGGCGTAGGGTATGGGTTAGGGTTAGGGTTAGGGTTAGTGTTAGGGTTAGGGCTCGGTTTAGGGTACGGGTTAGGATTAGTGTACGTGTTAGGGTTAGGGTAGGGGTTAGGGTTAGGTTACGCGTTAGGGCTAGGGTATTTAGTAAACCTATCCCACTCTCTAGCTCCCCCTTAGCACGTAAAGGAATATTATTTGGGGGTCCAGCCATGGAGAAGAGTTTAGACACTAGGATAAGATAAGGAACACACCCATTATAAAGAAATCACATTAGGATTCTCTTTTTAAGCTGTTTCTTAAAACACTACTGCTTAGGAAATCAATTGGATGCAGAAGAAGTCAAGGGTAGCCTAGGGTTAGGGTTAGGCTTAGGGTTAGGTTTAGGGTATGGCTTAGGGTACGGGTTCGGGGAGGGGTGCGGGTACGGCGTAGGGTATGGATTAGGGTTAGGGTTAGTGTTAGTGTTAGGGTTAGGGCTCGGTTTAGGGTTCAGGTTAGGATTAGGGTACGTGTTAGGGTTAGGGTAGGGGTTAGGGTTAGGGTACGCGTTAGGGTTAGGGTAGTTATTAAACCTATCCCACACTCTAGATACCCCTTAGCACGTAAGGGAATATTATTTGGGGGTGCAGCCATGGAGAAGAATTTAGACACTAGGATAAGATAAGGAACACACCCATTATAAAGAAATCACATTGGGATTCTCTATTTAAGCTGTTCCTTAAAACACTAGTGCTTAGGAAATCTATTGGAGGCAGAAGCAGTCAAGGGTAGCCTAGGGTTAGGGTTAGGCTTAGGGTTAGGCTTAGGGTACGGCTTCGGGTATGGGTTTGGGGAGGGGTTCGGGTACGGCGTAGGGTATGGGTTAGGGTTAGGGTTAGGGTTAGTGTTAGGGTTAGGGCTCGGTTTAGGGTACGGGTTAGGATTAGGGTACGTGTTAGGGTTACGGTAGGGGTTAGGGTTAGGTTACGCGTTAGGGCTAGGGTAGTTAGTAAACCTATCCCACTCTCTAGCTCCCCCTTAGCACGTAAAGGAATATTATTTGGGGGTCCAGCCATGGAGAAGAGTTTAGACACTAGGATAAGATAAGGAACACACCCATTATAAAGAAATCACATTAGGATTCTCTTTTTAAGCTGTTCCTTAAAACACTAGTGCTTAGGAAATCTATTGGAGGCAGAAGCAGTCAAGGGTAGCCTAGGGTTAGGGTTAGGCTTAGGGTTAGGCTTAGGGTACGGCTTAGGGTACGGGTTCGGGGAGGGGTGTGGGTACGGCGTAGGGTATGGGTTAGGGTTAGGGTTAGGGTTAGTGTTAGGGTTAGGGCTCGGTTTAGGGTACGGGTTAGGATTAGGGTACGTGTTAGGGTTAGGGTAGAGGTTAGGGTTAGGGTACGCGTTAGGGTTAGGGTAGTTATTAAACCTATCCCACTCTCTAGATACCCCTTAGCACGTAAAGGAATATTATTTGGGGGTCCAGCCATGGAGAAGAGTTTAGACACTAGGATAAGATAAGGAACACACCCATTATAAAGAAATCACATTAGGATTCTCTTTTTAAGCTGTTGCTTAAAACACTAGTGCTTAGGAAATCTATTGGAGGCAGAAGCAGTCAAGGGTAGCCTAGGGTTAGTGTTAGGCTTAGGGTTAGGCTTAGGGTACGGCTTAGGGTACGGGTTTGGGGAGGGGTTCGGGTACGGCGTAGGGTATGGGTTAGGGTTAGGGTTAGTGTTAGTGTTAGGGTTAGGGCTCGGTTTAGGGTACGGGTTAGGATTAGGGTACGTGTTAGTGTTAGGGTAGGGGTTAGGGTTAGGGTACGCGTTAGGGTTAGGGTAGTTATTAAACCTATCCCACTGTCTAGATACCCCTTAGCACGTAAGGGAATATTATTTGGGGGTGCAGCCATGGAGAAGAATTTAGACACTAGGATAAGATAAGGAACACACCCATTATAAAGAAATCACATTAGGATTCTCTATTTAAGCTGTTCCTTAAAACACTAGTGCTTAGGAAATCTATTGGAGGCAGAAGCAGTCAAGGGTAGCCTAGGGTTAGGGTTAGGCTTAGGGTTAGTCTTAGGGTACGGCTTGGGGTATGGGTTTGGGGAGGGGTTCGGGTACGGCGTAGGGTATGGGTTAGGGTTAGGGTTAGGGTTAGTGTTAGGGTTAGGGCTCGGTTTAGGGTACGGGTTAGGATTATGGTACGTGTTAGGGTTAGGGTAGGGGTTAGGGTTAGGTTACGCGTTAGGGCTAGGGTAGTTAGTAAACCTATCCCACTCTCTAGCTCCCCCTTAGCACGTAAAGGAATATTATTTGGGGGTCCAGCCATGGAGAAGAGTTTAGACACTAGGATAAGATAAGGAACACACCCATTATAAAGAAATCACATTAGGATTCTCTTTTTAAGCTGTTTATTAAAACACTACTGCTTAGGAAATCAATTGGAGGCAGAAGCAGTCAAGGGTAGCCTAGGGTTAGGGTTAGGCTTAGGGTTAGGTTTAGGGTATGGCTTAGGGTACGGGTTTGTGGAGGGGTGCGGGTACGGCGTAGGGTATGGGTTAGGGTTAGGGTTAGTGTTAGTGTTAGGGTTAGGGCTCGGTTTAGGGTACAGGTTAGGATTAGGGTACGTGTTAGGGTTAGGGTACGCGTTAGGGTTAGGGTACGCGTTAGGGTTAGGGTAGTTATTAAACCTATCCCACTCTCTAGATACCCCTTAGCACGTAAGGGAATATTATTTGGGGGTGCAGCCATGGAGAAGAATTTAGACAGTAGGATAAGATAAGGAACACACCCATTATAAAGAAATCACATTAGGATTCTCTATTTAAGCTGTTCCTTAAAACACTAGTGCTTAGGAAATCTATTGGAGGCAGAAGCAGTCAAGGGTAGCCTAGGGTTAGGGTTAGGCTTAGGGTTAGGCTTAGGGTACGGCTTGGGGTATGGGTTTGGGGAGGGGTTCGGGTACGGCGTAGGGTATGGGTTAGGGTTAGGGTTAGGGTTAGTGTTAGGGTTAGGGCTCGGTTTAGGGTACGGGTTAGGATTAGGGTACGTGTTAGGGTTAGGGTAGGCGTTAGGGTTAGGTTACGCGTTAGGGCTAGGGTAGTTAGTAAACCTATCCCACTCTCTAGCTCCCCCTTAGCACGTAAAGGAATATTATTTGGGGGTCCAGCCATGGAGAAGAGTTTAGACACTAGGATAAGATAAGGAACACACCCATTATAAAGAAATCACATTAGGATTCTCTTTTTAAGCTGTTCCTTAAAACACTACTGCTTAGGAAATCAATTGGAGGCAGAAGCAGTCAAGGGTAGCCTAGGGTTAGGGTTAAGCTTAGGGTTAGGTTTAGGGTATGGCTTAGGGTACGGGTTCGGGGAGGGGTGCGGGTACGGCGTAGGGTATGGGTTAGGGTTAGGGTTAGGGTTAGTGTTAGGGTTAGGGCTCGGTTTAGGGTACGGGTTAGGATTAGGGTACGTGTTAGGGTTAGGGTAGGCGTTAGGGTTAGGGTACGCGTTAGGGTTAGGGTAGTTATTAAACCTATCCCACTCTCTAGATACCCCTTAGCACGTAAAGGAATATTATTTGAGGGTCCAGCCATGGAGAAGAGTTTAGACACTAGGATAAGATAAGGAACACACCCATTATAAAGAAATCACATTAGGATTCTCTTTTTAAGCTGTTCCTTAAAACACTAGTGCTTAGGAAATCTATTGGAGGCAGAAGCAGTCAAGGGTAGCCTAGGGTTAGGGTTAGGCTTAGGGTTAGGGTTAGGGTACGGCTTAGGGTAAGGGTTCGGGGAGGGTTTCGGGTACGGCGTAGGGTATGGGTTAGGGTTAGGGTTAGGGTTAGTGTTAGGGTTAGGGCTCGGTTTAGGGTACGGTTAGGATTAGGGTACGTGTTAGGTTTAGGGTAGGGGTTAGGGTTAGGGTACGCGTTAGGGTTAGGGTAGTTAGTAAACCTATCCCACTCTCTAGATACCCCTTAGCACGTAAAGGAATATTATTTGGGGGTCCAGCCATGGAGAAGAATTTAGACACTAGGATAAGATAAGGAACACACCCATTATAAAGAAATCACATTAGGATTCTCTTTTTAAGCTGTTGCTTAAAACACTAGTGCTTAGGAAATCTATTGGAGGCAGAAGCAGTCAAGGGTAGCCTAGGGTTAGTGTTAGGCTTAGGGTTAGGCTTAGGGTACGGCTAAGGGTACGGGTTTGGGGAGGGGTTCGGGTACGGCGTAGGGTATGGGTTAGGGTTAGGGTTAGTGTTAGTGTTAGGGTTAGGGCTCGGTTTAGGGTACGGGTTAGGATTAGGGTACGTGTTAGTGTTAGGGTAGGGGTTAGGGTTAGAGTACGCATTAGGGTTAGGGTAGTTATTAAACCTATCCCACTCTCTAGATACCCCTTAGCACGTAAGGCAATATTATTTGGGGGTGCAGCCATGGAGAAGAGTTTAGACACTAGGATAAGATAAGGAACACACCCATTATAAAGAAATCACATTAGGATTCTCTTTTTAAGCTGTTCCTTAAAACAGTAGTGCTTAGGAAATCTATTGGAGGCAGAAGCAGTCAAGGGTAGCCTAGGGTTAGGGTTAGGCTTAGGGTTAGGTTTAGGGTACGGCTTGGGGAATGGGTTCGGGGAGGGGTTCGGGTACGGCGTAGGGTATGGTTTAGGGTTAGGCTTAGGGTTAGTGTTAGGGTTAGGGCTCGGTTTAGGGTACGGTTAGGATTAGGGTACGTGTTAGGTTTAGGGTAGGGGTTAGGGTTAGGGTACGCGTTAGGGTTAGGGTAGTTAGTAAACCTATCCCACTCTCTAGATACCCCTTAGCACGTAAAGGAATATTATTTGGGGGTCCAGCCATGGAGAAGAGTTTACACACTAGGATAAGATAAGGAACACACCCATTATAAAGAAATCACATTAGGATTCTCTTTTTAAGCTGTTGCTTAAAACACTAGTGCTTGGGAAATCTATTGGAGGCAGAAGCAGTCAAGGGTAGCCTAGGGTTAGTGTTAGGCTTAGGGTTAGGCTTAGGGTACGGCTTAGGGTACGGGTTTGTGGAGGGGTTCGGGTACGGCGTAGGGTATGGGTTAGGGTTAGGGTTAGTGTTAGTGTTAGGGTTAGGGCTCGGTTTAGGGTACGGGTTAGGATTAGGGTACGTGTTAGTGTTAGGGTAGGGGTTAGGGTTAGAGTACGCATTAGGGTTAGGGTAGTTATTAAACCTATCCCACTCTCTAGATACCCCTTAGCACGTAAGGCAATATTATTTGGGGGTGCAGCCATGGAGAAGAGTTTAGACACTAGGATAAGATAAGGAACACACCCATTATAAAGAAATCACATTAGGATTCTCTTTTTAAGCTGTTCCTTAAAACAGTAGTGCTTAGGAAATCTATTGGAGGCAGAAGCAGTCAAGGGTAGCCTAGGGTTAGGGTTAGGCTTAGGGTTAGGTTTAGGGTACGGCTTGGGGAATGGGTTCGGGGAGGGGTTCGGGTACGGCGTAGGGTATGGTATAGGGTTAGGCTTAGGGTTAGTGTTAGGGTTAGGGCTCGGTTTAGGGTACGGGTTAGGATTAGGGTACGTGTTAGGGTTAGGGTAGGGGTTAGGGGTAGGTTACACGTTAGGGCTAGGGTAGTTAGTAAACCTATCCCACTCTCTAGCTCCCCCTTAGCACGTAAAGGAATATTATTTGGGGGTCCAGCCATGGAGAAGAGTTTAGACACTAGGATAAGATAAGGAACACACCCATTATAAAGAAATCACATTAGGATTCTCTTTTTAAGCTGTTTCTTAAAAAACTACTGCTTAGGAAATCAATTGGAGGCAGAAGCAGTTAAGGGTAGCCTAGGGTTAGGGTTAGGCTTAGGGTTAGGTTTAGGGTATGGCTTAGGGTACGGGTTCGGGGAGGGGTGCGGGTACGGCGTAGGGTATGGGTTAGGGTTAGGGTTAGGGTTAGTGTTAGGGTTAGGGCTCGGTTTAGGGTTCAGGTTAGGATTAGGGTACGTGTTAGGGTTAGGGTAGGGGTTAGGGTTAGGGTAAGCGTTAGGGTTAGGGTAGTTATTAAACCTATCCCACTCTCTAGATACCCCTTAGCACGTAAGGGAATATTATTTGGGGGTGCAGCCATGGAGAAGAGTTTAGACACTAGGATAAGATAAGGAACACACCCATTATAAAGAAATCACATTAGGATTCTCTTTTTAAGCTGTTCCTTAAAACACTAGTGCTTAGGAAATCTATTGGAGGCAGAAGCAGTCAAGGGTAGCCTAGGGTTAGGGTTAGGCTTAGGGTCAGGCTTAGGGTACGGCTTAGGGTACGGGTTCGGGGATGGGTGCGGGTACGGCGTAGGGTATGGGTTAGGGTTAGGGATAGGGTTAGTGTTAGGGTTAGGGCTCGGTTTAGGGTACGGGTTAGGATTAGGGTACGTGTTAGGGTTAGGGTAGGGGTTAGGGTTAGGGTACGCGTTAGGGTTAGGGTAGTTATTAAACCTATCCCACTCTCTAGATACCCCTTAGCACGTAAAGGAATATTATTTGAGGGTCCAGCCATGGAGAAGAGTTTAGACACTAGGATAAGATAAGGAACACACCCATTATAAAGAAATCACATTAGGATTCTCTTTTTCAGCTGTTCCTTAAAACACTAGTGCTTAGGAAATCTATTGGAGGCAGAAGCAGTCAAGGGTAGCCTAGGGTTAGGGTTAGGCTTAGGGTTAGGGTTAGGGTACAGCTTAGGGTACGGGTTCGGGGAGGGGTTCGGGTACGGCGTAGGGTATGGGTTAGGGTTAGGGTTAGGGTTAGTGTTAGGCTTAGGGCTCGGGTTAGGGTACGGTTAGGATTAGGGTACGTGTTAGGTTTACGGTAGGGGTTAGGGTTAGGGTACGCGTTAGGGTTAGGGTAGTTAGTAAACCTATCCCACTCTCTAGATACCCCTTAGCACGTAAAGGAATATTATTTGGGGGTCCAGCCATGGAGAAGAGTTTACACACTAGGATAAGATAAGGAACACACCCATTATAAAGAAATCACATTAGGATTCTCTTTTTAAGCTGTTCCTTAAAACACTAGTGCTTAGGAAATCTATTGGAGGCAGAAGCAGTCAAGGGTAGCCTAGGGTTAGTGTTAGCCTTAGGGTTAGGCTTAGGGTATGGCTTAGGGTACGGGTTTGGGGAGGGGTTCGGGTACGGCGTAGGGTATGGGTTAGGGTTAGGGTTTGGGTTAGTGTTAGGCTTAGGGCTCGGTTTAGGGTACGGGTTAGGATTAGGGTACGTGTTAGTGTTAGGGTAGGGGTTAGGGTTAGAGTACGCATTAGGGTTAGGGTAGTTATTAAACCTATCCCACTCTCTACAAACCCCTTAGCACGTAAGGCAATATTATTTGGGGGTGCAGCAATGGAGAAGAGTTTAGACACTAGGATAAGATAAGGAACACACCCATTATAAAGAAATCACATTAGGATTCTCTTTTTAAGCTGTTCCTTAAAACACTAGTGCTTAGGAAATCTATTGGAGGCAGAAGCAGTCAAGGGTAGCCTAGGGTTAGGGTTAGGCTTAGGGTTAGGTTTAGGGTACGGCTTAGGGTACGGGTTTGGGGAGGGGTTCGGGTACGGCGTAGGGTATGGGTTAGGGTTAGGGTTAGGGTTAGGGTTAGTGTTAGGGTTAGGGCTCGGTTTAGGGTACGGGTTAGGATTAGGGTACGTGTTAGGGTTAGGGTAGGGGTTAGGGTTAGGGTACGCGTTAGGGTTAGGGTAGTTATTAAACCTATCCCACTCTCTAGATACCCCTTAGCACGTAAAGGAATATTATTTGGGGGTCCAGCCATGGAGAAGAGTTTAGACACTAGGATAAGATAAGGAACACACCCATTATAAAGAAATCACTTTAGAATTCTCTTTTTAAGTTGTTCCTTAAAACACTAGTGCTTAGGAAATCTATTGGAGGCAGAAGCAGTCAAGGGTAGCCTAGGGTTAGGGTTAGGCTTAGGGTTAGGTTTAGGGTACGGCTTGGGGAATGGGTTCAGGGAGGGGTTCGGGTACGGCGTAGGGTATGGGTTAGGGTTAGGGTTAGGGTTAGTGTTAGGGTTAGGGCTCGGTTTAGGGTACGGGTTAGGATTAGTGTACGTGTTAGGGTTAGGGTAGGGGTTAGGGTTAGGTTACGCGTTAGGGCTAGGGTATTTAGTAAACCTATCCCACTCTCTAGCTCCCCCTTAGCACGTAAAGGAATATTATTTGAGGGTCCAGCCATGGAGAAGAGTTTAGACACTAGGATAAGATAAGGAACACACCCATTATAAAGAAATCACATTAGGATTCTCTTTTTAAGCTGTTTCTTAAAACACTACTGCTTAGGAAATCAATTGGATGCAGAAGAAGTCAAGGGTAGCCTAGGGTTAGTGTTAGGCTTAGGGTTAGGTTTAGGGTACGGCTTCGGGTATGGGTTTGGGGAGGGGTTCGGGTACGGCGTAGGGTATGGGTTAGGGTTAGGGTTAGGGTTAGTGTTAGGGTTAGGGCTCGGTTTAGGGTACGGGTTAGGATTAGGGTACGTGTTAGGGTTAGGGTAGGGGTTAGGGTTAGGTTACGCGTTAGGGCTAGGGTAGTTAGTAAACCTATCCCACTCTCTAGCTCCCCCTTAGCACGTAAAGGAATATTATTTGGGGGTCCAGCCATGGAGAAGAGTTTAGACACTAGGATAAGATAAGGAACACACCCATTATAAAGAAATCACATTAGGATTCTCTTTTTAAGCTGTTCCTTAAAACACTAGTGCTTAGGAAATCTATTGGAGGCAGAAGCAGTCAAGGTTAGCCTAGGGTTAGGGTTAGGCTTAGGGTTAGGCTTAGGGTACGGCTTAGGGTACGGGTTCGGGGAGGGGTGTGGGTACGGCGTAGGGTATGGGTTAGGGTTAGGGTTAGGGTTAGTGTTAGGGTTAGGGCTCGGTTTAGGGTACGGGTTAGGATTAGGGTACGTGTTAGGGTTAGGGTAGAGGTTAGGGTTAGGGTACGCGTTAGGGTTAGGGTAGTTATTAAACCTATCCCACTCTCTAGATACCCCTTAGCACGTAAAGGAATATTATTTGGGGGTCCAGCCATGGAGAAGAGTTTAGACACTAGGATAAGATAAGGAACACACCCATTATAAAGAAATCACATTAGGATTCTCTTTTTAAGCTGTTGCTTAAAACACTAGTGCTTAGGAAATCTATTGGAGGCAGAAGCAGTCAAGGGTAGCCTAGGGTTAGTGTTAGGCTTAGGGTTAGGCTTAGGGTACGGCTTAGGGTACGGGTTTGGGGAGGGGTTCGGGTACGGCGTAGGGTATGGGTTAGGGTTAGGGTTAGTGTTAGTGTTAGGGTTAGGGCTCGGTTTAGGGTACGGGTTAGGATTAGGGTACGTGTTAGTGTTAGGGTAGGGGTTAGGGTTAGGGTACGCGTTAGGGTTAGGGTAGTTATTAAACCTATCCCACTGTCTAGATACCCCTTAGCACGTAAGGGAATATTATTTGGGGGTGCAGCCATGGAGAAGAATTTAGACACTAGGATAAGATAAGGAACACACCCATTATAAAGAAATCACATTAGGATTCTCTATTTAAGCTGTTCCTTAAAACACTAGTGCTTAGGAAATCTATTGGAGGCAGAAGCAGTCAAGGGTAGCCTAGGGTTAGGGTTAGGCTTAGGGTTAGTCTTAGGGTACGGCTTGGGGTATGGGTTTGGGGAGGGGTTCGGGTACGGCGTAGGGTATGGGTTAGGGTTAGGGTTAGGGTTAGTGTTAGGGTTAGGGCTCGGTTTAGGGTACGGGTTAGGATTAGGGTACGTGTTAGGGTTAGGGTAGGGGTTAGGGTTAGGTTACGCGTTAGGGCTAGGGTAGTTAGTAAACCTATCCCACTCTCTAGCTCCCCCTTAGCACGTAAAGGAATATTATTTGGGGGTCCAGCCATGGAGAAGAGTTTAGACACTAGGATAAGATAAGGAACACACCCATTATAAAGAAATCACATTAGGATTCTCTTTTTAAGCTGTTGCTTAAAACACTAGTGCTTAGGAAATCTATTGGAGGCAGAAGCAGTCAAGGGTAGCCTAGGGTTAGTGTTAGGCTTAGGGTTAGGTTTAGGGTATGGCTTAGGGTACGGGTTCGGGGAGGGGTGCGGGTACGGCGTAGGGTATGGATTAGGGTTAGGGTTAGTGTTAGTGTTAGGGTTAGGGCTCGGTTTAGGGTTCAGGTTAGGATTAGGGTACGTGTTAGGGTTAGGGTAGGGGTTAGGGTTAGGGTACGCGTTAGGGTTAGGGTAGTTATTAAACCTATCCCACACTCTAGATACCCCTTAGCACGTAAGGGAATATTATTTGGGGGTGCAGCCATGGAGAAGAATTTAGACACTAGGATAAGATAAGGAACACACCCATTATAAAGAAATCACATTGGGATTCTCTATTTAAGCTGTTCCTTAAAACACTAGTGCTTAGGAAATCTATTGGAGGCAGAAGCAGTCAAGGGTAGCCTAGGGTTAGGGTTAGGCTTAGGGTTAGGCTTAGGGTACGGCTTCGGGTATGGGTTTGGGGAGGGGTTCGGGTACGGCGTAGGGTATGGGTTAGGGTTAGGGTTAGGGTTAGTGTTAGGGTTAGGGCTCGATTTAGGGTACGGGTTAGGATTAGGGTACGTGTTAGGGTTAGGGTAGGGGTTAGGGTTAGGTTACGCGTTAGGGCTAGGGTAGTTAGTAAACCTATCCCACTCTCTAGCTCCCCCTTAGCACGTAAAGGAATATTATTTGGGGGTCCAGCCATGGAGAAGAGTTTAGACACTAGGATAAGATAAGGAACACACCCATTATAAAGAAATCACATTAGGATTCTCTTTTTAAGCTGTTCCTTAAAACACTAGTGCTTAGGAAATCTATTGGAGGCAGAAGCAGTCAAGGTTAGCCTAGGGTTAGGGTTAGGCTTAGGGTTAGGCTTAGGGTACGGCTTAGGGTACGGGTTCGGGGAGGGGTGTGGGTACGGCGTAGGGTATGGGTTAGGGTTAGGGTTAGGGTTAGTGTTAGGGTTAGGGCTCGGTTTAGGGTACGGGTTAGGTTTAGGGTACGTGTTAGGGTTAGGGTAGAGGTTAGGGTTAGGGTACGCGTTAGGGTTAGGGTAGTTATTAAACCTATCCCACTCTCTAGATACCCCTTAGCACGTAAAGGAATATTATTTGGGGGTCCAGCCATGGAGAAGAGTTTAGACACTAGGATAAGATAAGGAACACACCCATTATAAAGAAATCACATTAGGATTCTCTTTTTAAGCTGTTGCTTAAAACACTAGTGCTTAGGAAATCTATTGGAGGCAGAAGCAGTCAAGGGTAGCCTAGGGTTAGTGTTAGGCTTAGGGTTAGGCTTAGGGTACGGCTTAGGGTACGGGTTTGGGGAGGGGTTCGGGTACGGCGTAGGGTATGGGTTAGGGTTAGGGTTAGTGTTAGTGTTAGGGTTAGGGCTCGGTTTAGGGTACGGGTTAGGATTAGGGTACGTGTTAGTGTTAGGGTAGGGGTTAGGGTTAGAGTACGCATTAGGGTTAGGGTAGTTATTAAACCTATCCCACTCTCTACATACCCCTTAGCACGTAAGGCAATATTATTTGGGGGTGCAGCCATGGAGAAGAGTTTAGACACTAGGATAAGATAAGGAACACACCCATTATAAAGAAATCACATTAGGATTCTCTTTTTAAGCTGTTCCTTAAAACACTAGTGCTTAGGAAATCTATTGGAGGCAGAAGCAGTCAAGGGTAGCCTAGGGTTAGGGTTAGGCTTAGGGTTAGGTTTAGGGTACGGCTTGGGGAATGGGTTCGGGGAGGGGTTCGGGTACGGCGTAGGGTATGGGTTAGGGTTAGGGTTAGTGTTAGGGTTAGGGCTCGGTTTAGGGTACGGGTTAGGATTAGGGTACGTGTTAGGGTTAGGGTAGGGGTTAGGGGTAGGTTACACGTTAGGGCTAGGGTAGTTAGTAAACCTATCCCACTCTCTAGCTCCCCCTTAGCACGTAAAGGAATATTATTTGGGGGTCCAGCCATGGAGAAGAGTTTAGACACTAGGATAAGATAAGGAACACACCCATTATAAAGAAATCACATTAGGATTCTCTTTTTAAGCTGTTTCTTAAAAAACTACTGCTTAGGAAATCAATTGGAGGCAGAAGCAGTTAAGGGTAGCCTAGGGTTAGGGTTAGGCTTAGGGTTAGGTTTAGGGTATGGCTTAGGGTACGGGTTCGGGGAGGGGTGCGGGTACGGCGTAGGGTATGGGTTAGGGTTAGGGTTAGGGTTAGTGTTAGGGTTAGGGCTCGGTTTAGGGTTCAGGTTAGGATTAGGGTACGTGTTAGGGTTAGGGTAGGGGTTAGGGTTAGGGTAAGCGTTAGGGTTAGGGTAGTTATTAAACCTATCCCACTCTCTAGATACCCCTTAGCACGTAAGGGAATATTATTTGGGGGTGCAGCCATGGAGAAGAGTTTAGACACTAGGATAAGATAAGGAACACACCCATTATAAAGAAATCACATTAGGATTCTCTTTTTAAGCTGTTCCTTAAAACACTAGTGCTTAGGAAATCTATTGGAGGCAGAAGCAGTCAAGGGTAGCCTAGGGTTAGGGTTAGGCTTAGGGTCAGGCTTAGGGTACGGCTTAGGGTACGGGTTCGGGGATGGGTGCGGGTACGGCGTAGGGTATGGGTTAGGGTTAGGGATAGGGTTAGTGTTAGGGTTAGGGCTCGGTTTAGGGTACGGGTTAGGATTAGGGTACGTGTTAGGGTTAGGGTAGGGGTTAGGGTTAGGGTACGCGTTAGGGTTAGGGTAGTTATTAAACCTATCCCACTCTCTAGATACCCCTTAGCACGTAAAGGAATATTATTTGAGGGTCCAGCCATGGAGAAGAGTTTAGACACTAGGATAAGATAAGGAACACACCCATTATAAAGAAATCACATTAGGATTCTCTTTTTCAGCTGTTCCTTAAAACACTAGTGCTTAGGAAATCTATTGGAGGCAGAAGCAGTCAAGGGTAGCCTAGGGTTAGGGTTAGGCTTAGGGTTAGGGTTAGGGTACAGCTTAGGGTACGGGTTCGGGGAGGGGTTCGGGTACGGCGTAGGGTATGGGTTAGGGTTAGGGTTAGGGTTAGTGTTAGGCTTAGGGCTCGGGTTAGGGTACGGTTAGGATTAGGGTACGTGTTAGGTTTAGGGTAGGGGTTAGGGTTAGGGTACGCGTTAGGGTTAGGGTAGTTAGTAAACCTATCCCACTCTCTAGATACCCCTTAGCACGTAAAGGAATATTATTTGGGGGTCCAGCCATGGAGAAGAGTTTACACACTAGGATAAGATAAGGAACACACCCATTATAAAGAAATCACATTAGGATTCTCTTTTTAAGCTGTTCCTTAAAACACTAGTGCTTAGGAAATCTATTGGAGGCAGAAGCAGTCAAGGGTAGCCTAGGGTTAGTGTTAGCCTTAGGGTTAGGCTTAGGGTATGGCTTAGGGTACGGGTTTGGGGAGGGGTTCGGGTACGGCGTAGGGTATGGGTTAGGGTTAGGGTTAGGGTTAGTGTTAGGCTTAGGGCTCGGTTTAGGGTACGGGTTAGGATTAGGGTACGTGTTAGTGTTAGGGTAGGGGTTAGGGTTAGAGTACGCATTAGGGTTAGGGTAGTTATTAAACCTATCCCACTCTCTACAAACCCCTTAGCACGTAAGGCAATATTATTTGGGGGTGCAGCAATGGAGAAGAGTTTAGACACTAGGATAAGATAAGGAACACACCCATTATAAAGAAATCACATTAGGATTCTCTTTTTAAGCTGTTCCTTAAAACACTAGTGCTTAGGAAATCTATTGGAGGCAGAAGCAGTCAAGGGTAGCCTAGGGTTAGGGTTAGGCTTAGGGTTAGGTTTAGGGTACGGCTTAGGGTACGGGTTTGGGGAGGGGTTCGGGTACGGCGTAGGGTATGGGTTAGGGTTAGGGTTAGGGTTAGGGTTAGTGTTAGGGTTAGGGCTCGGTTTAGGGTACAGGTTAGGATTAGGGTACGTGTTAGGGTTAGGGTAGGGGTTAGGGTTAGGGTACGCGTTAGGGTTAGGGTAGTTATTAAACCTATCCCACTCTCTAGATACCCCTTAGCACGTAAAGGAATATTATTTGGGGGTCCAGCCATGGAGAAGAGTTTAGACACTAGGATAAGATAAGGAACACACCCATTATAAAGAAATCACTTTAGAATTCTCTTTTTAAGTTGTTCCTTAAAACACTAGTGCTTAGGAAATCTATTGGAGGCAGAAGCAGTCAAGGGTAGCCTAGGGTTAGGGTTAGGCTTAGGGTTAGGTTTAGGGTACGGCTTGGGGAATGGGTTCAGGGAGGGGTTCGGGTACGGCGTAGGGTATGGGTTAGGGTTAGGTTTAGGGTTAGTGTTAGGGTTAGGGCTCGGTTTAGGGTACGGGTTAGGATTAGTGTACGTGTTAGGGTTAGGGTAGGGGTTAGGGTTAGGTTACGCGTTAGGGCTAGGGTATTTAGTAAACCTATCCCACTCTCTAGCTCCCCCTTAGCACGTAAAGGAATATTATTTGAGGGTCCAGCCATGGAGAAGAGTTTAGACACTAGGATAAGATAAGGAACACACCCATTATAAAGAAATCACATTAGGATTCTCTTTTTAAGCTGTTTCTTAAAACACTACTGCTTAGGAAATCAATTGGATGCAGAAGAAGTCAAGGGTAGCCTAGGGTTAGGGTTAGGCTTAGGGTTAGGTTTAGGGTATGGCTTAGGGTACGGGTTCGGGGAGGGGTGCGGGTACGGCGTAGGGTATGGATTAGGGTTAGGGTTAGTGTTAGTGTTAGGGTTAGGGCTCGGTTTAGGGTTCAGGTTAGGATTAGGGTACGTGTTAGGGTTAGGGTAGGGGTTAGGGTTAGGGTACGCGTTAGGGTTAGGGTAGTTATTAAACCTATCCCACACTCTAGATACCCCTTAGCACGTAAGGGAATATTATTTGGGGGTGCAGCCATGGAGAAGAATTTAGACACTAGGAGAAGATAAGGAACACACCCATTATAAAGAAATCACATTGGGATTCTCTATTTAAGCTGTTCCTTAAAACACTAGTGCTTAGGAAATCTATTGGAGGCAGAAGCAGTCAAGGGTAGCCTAGGGTTAGGGTTAGGCTTAGGGTTAGGCTTAGGGTACGGCTTCGGGTATGGGTTTGGGGAGGGGTTCGGGTACGGCGTAGGGTATGGGTTAGGGTTAGGGTTAGGGTTAGTGTTAGGGTTAGGGCTCGGTTTAGGGTACGGGTTAGGATTAGGGTACGTGTTAGGGTTAGGGTAGGGGTTAGGGTTAGGTTACGCGTTAGGGCTAGGGTAGTTAGTAAACCTATCCCACTCTCTAGCTCCCCCTTAGCACGTAAAGGAATATTATTTGGGGGTCCAGCCATGGAGAAGAGTTTAGACACTAGGATAAGATAAGGAACACACCCATTATAAAGAAATCACATTAGGATTCTCTTTTTAAGCTGTTCCTTAAAACACTAGTGCTTAGGAAATCTATTGGAGGCAGAAGCAGTCAAGGTTAGCCTAGGGTTAGGGTTAGGCTTAGGGTTAGGCTTAGGGTACGGCTTAGGGTACGGGTTCGGGGAGGGGTGTGGGTACGGCGTAGGGTATGGGTTAGGGTTAGGGTTAGGGTTAGTGTTAGGGTTAGGGCTCGGTTTAGGGTACGGGTTAGGATTAGGGTACGTGTTAGGGTTAGGGTAGAGGTTAGGGTTAGGGTACGCGTTAGGGTTAGGGTAGTTATTAAACCTATCCCACTCTCTAGATACCCCTTAGCACGTAAAGGAATATTATTTGGGGGTCCAGCCATGGAGAAGAGTTTAGACACTAGGATAAGATAAGGAACACACCCATTATAAAGAAATCACATTAGGATTCTCTTTTTAAGCTGTTCCTTAAAACACTAGTGCTTAGGAAATCTATTGGAGGCAGAAGCAGTCAAGGGTAGCCTAGGGTTAGTGTTAGGCTTAGGGTTAGGCTTAGGGTACGGCTTAGGGTACGGGTTTGGGGAGGGGTTCGGGTACGGCGTAGGGTATGGGTTAGGGTTAGGGTTAGTGTTAGTGTTAGGGTTAGGGCTCGGTTTAGGGTACGGGTTAGGATTAGGGTACGTGTTAGTGTTAGGGTAGGGGTTAGGGTTAGGGTACGCGTTAGGGTTAGGGTAGTTATTAAACCTATCCCACTGTCTAGATACCCCTTAGCACGTAAGGGAATATTATTTGGGGGTGCAGCCATGGAGAAGAATTTAGACACTAGGATAAGATAAGGAACACACCCATTATAAAGAAATCACATTAGGATTCTCTATTTAAGCTGTTCCTTAAAACACTAGTGCTTAGGAAATCTATTGGAGGCAGAAGCAGTCAAGGGTAGCCTAGGGTTAGGGTTAGGCTTAGGGTTAGTCTTAGGGTACGGCTTGGGGTATGGGTTTGGGGAGGGGTTCGGGTACGGCGTAGGGTATGGGTTAGGGTTAGGGTTAGGGTTAGTGTTAGGGTTAGGGCTCGGTTTAGGGTACGGGTTAGGATTAGGGTACGTGTTAGGGTTAGGGTAGGGGTTAGGGTTAGGTTACGCGTTAGGGCTAGGGTAGTTAGTAAACCTATCCCACTCTCTAGCTCCCCCTTAGCACGTAAAGGAATATTATTTGGGGGTCCAGCCATGGAGAAGAGTTTAGACACTAGGATAAGATAAGGAACACACCC
This sequence comes from Balaenoptera borealis, assembly GCF_965194805.1. Lineage (NCBI taxonomy): Eukaryota > Metazoa > Chordata > Mammalia > Artiodactyla > Balaenopteridae > Balaenoptera > Balaenoptera borealis. The sequence continues at coordinate 2,591,250 of NC_138869.1, read as the reverse complement.
ATTATAAAGAAATCACATTAGGATTCTCTTTTTAAGCTGTTGCTTAAAACACTAGTGCTTAGGAAATCTATTGGAGGCAGAAGCAGTCAAGGGTAGCCTAGGGTTAGTGTTAGGCTTAGGGTTAGGTTTAGGGTATGGCTTAGGGTACGGGTTCGGGGAGGGGTGCGGGTACGGCGTAGGGTATGGATTAGGGTTAGGGTTAGTGTTAGTGTTAGGGTTAGGGCTCGGTTTAGGGTTCAGGTTAGGATTAGGGTACGTGTTAGGGTTAGGGTAGGGGTTAGGGTTAGGGTACGCGTTAGGGTTAGGGTAGTTATTAAACCTATCCCACACTCTAGATACCCCTTAGCACGTAAGGGAATATTATTTGGGGGTGCAGCCATGGAGAAGAATTTAGACACTAGGATAAGATAAGGAACACACCCATTATAAAGAAATCACATTGGGATTCTCTATTTAAGCTGTTCCTTAAAACACTAGTGCTTAGGAAATCTATTGGAGGCAGAAGCAGTCAAGGGTAGCCTAGGGTTAGGGTTAGGCTTAGGGTTAGGCTTAGGGTACGGCTTCGGGTATGGGTTTGGGGAGGGGTTCGGGTACGGCGTAGGGTATGGGTTAGGGTTAGGGTTAGGGTTAGTGTTAGGGTTAGGGCTCGGTTTAGGGTACGGGTTAGGATTAGGGTACGTGTTAGGGTTAGGGTAGGGGTTAGGGTTAGGTTACGCGTTAGGGCTAGGGTAGTTAGTAAACCTATCCCACTCTCTAGCTCCCCCTTAGCACGTAAAGGAATATTATTTGGGGGTCCAGCCATGGAGAAGAGTTTAGACACTAGGATAAGATAAGGAACACACCCATTATAAAGAAATCACATTAGGATTCTCTTTTTAAGCTCTTCCTTAAAACACTAGTGCTTAGGAAATCTATTGGAGGCAGAAGCAGTCAAGGTTAGCCTAGGGTTAGGGTTAGGCTTAGGGTTAGGCTTAGGGTACGGCTTAGGGTACGGGTTCGGGGAGGGGTGTGGGTACGGCGTAGGGTATGGGTTAGGGTTAGGGTTAGGGTTAGTGTTAGGGTTAGGGCTCGGTTTAGGGTACGGGTTAGGATTAGGGTACGTGTTAGGGTTAGGGTAGAGGTTAGGGTTAGGGTACGCGTTAGGGTTAGGGTAGTTATTAAACCTATCCCACTCTCTAGATACCCCTTAGCACGTAAAGGAATATTATTTGGGGGTCCAGCCATGGAGAAGAGTTTAGACACTAGGATAAGATAAGGAACACACCCATTATAAAGAAATCACATTAGGATTCTCTTTTTAAGCTGTTGCTTAAAACACTAGTGCTTAGGAAATCTATTGGAGGCAGAAGCAGTCAAGGGTAGCCTAGGGTTAGTGTTAGGCTTAGGGTTAGGCTTAGGGTACGGCTTAGGGTACGGGTTTGGGGAGGGGTTCGGGTACGGCGTAGGGTATGGGTTAGGGTTAGGGTTAGTGTTAGTGTTAGGGTTAGGGCTCGGTTTAGGGTACGGGTTAGGATTAGGGTACGTGTTAGTGTTAGGGTAGGGGTTAGGGTTAGAGTACGCATTAGGGTTAGGGTAGTTATTAAACCTATCCCACTCTCTACATACCCCTTAGCACGTAAGGCAATATTATTTGGGGGTGCAGCCATGGAGAAGAGTTTAGACACTAGGATAAGATAAGGAACACACCCATTATAAAGAAATCACATTAGGATTCTCTTTTTAAGCTGTTCCTTAAAACACTAGTGCTTAGGAAATCTATTGGAGGCAGAAGCAGTCAAGGGTAGCCTAGGGTTAGGGTTAGGCTTAGGGTTAGGTTTAGGGTACGGCTTGGGGAATGGGTTCGGGGAGGGGTTCGGGTACGGCGTAGGGTATGGGTTAGGGTTAGGGTTAGTGTTAGGGTTAGGGCTCGGTTTAGGGTACGGGTTAGGATTAGGGTACGTGTTAGGGTTAGGGTAGGGGTTAGGGTTAGGGTACGCGTTAGGGTTAGGGTAGTTATTAAACCTATCCCACTGTCTAGATACCCCTTAGCACGTAAGGGAATATTATTTGGGGGTGCAGCCATGGAGAAGAATTTAGACACTAGGATAAGATAAGGAACACACCCATTATAAAGAAATCACATTAGGATTCTCTATTTAAGCTGTTCCTTAAAACACTAGTGCTTAGGAAATCTATTGGAGGCAGAAGCAGTCAAGGGTAGCCTAGGGTTAGGGTTAGGCTTAGGGTTAGTCTTAGGGTACGGCTTGGGGTATGGGTTTGGGGAGGGGTTCGGGTACGGCGTAGGGTATGGGTTAGGGTTAGGGTTAGGGTTAGTGTTAGGGTTAGGGCTCGGTTTAGGGTACGGGTTAGGATTAGGGTACGTGTTAGGGTTAGGGTAGGGGTTAGGGTTAGGTTACGCGTTAGGGCTAGGGTAGTTAGTAAACCTATCCCACTCTCTAGCTCCCCCTTAGCACGTAAAGGAATATTATTTGGGGGTCCAGCCATGGAGAAGAGTTTAGACACTAGGATAAGATAAGGAACACACCCATTATAAAGAAATCACATTAGGATTCTCTTTTTAAGCTGTTGCTTAAAACACTAGTGCTTAGGAAATCTATTGGAGGCAGAAGCAGTCAAGGGTAGCCTAGGGTTAGTGTTAGGCTTAGGGTTAGGCTTAGGGTACGGCTTAGGGTACGGGTTTGGGGAGGTGTTCGGGTACGGCGTAGGGTATGGGTTAGGGTTAGGGTTAGTGTTAGTGTTAGGGTTAGGGCTCGGTTTAGGGTACGGGTTAGGATTAGGGTACGTGTTAGTGTTAGGGTAGGGGTTAGGGTTAGAGTACGCATTAGGGTTAGGGTAGTTATTAAACCTATCCCACTCTCTACATACCCCTTAGCACGTAAGGCAATATTATTTGGGGGTGCAGCCATGGACAAGAGTTTAGACACTAGGATAAGATAAGGAACACACCCATTATAAAGAAATCACATTAGGATTCTCTTTTTAAGCTGTTCCTTAAAACACTAGTGCTTAGGAAATCTATTGGAGGCAGAAGCAGTCAAGGGTAGCCTAGGGTTAGGGTTAGGCTTAGGGTTAGGTTTAGGGTACGGCTTGGGGAATGGGTTCGGGGAGGGGTTCGGGTACGGCGTAGGGTATGGGTTAGGGTTAGGGTTAGTGTTAGGGTTAGGGCTCGGTTTAGGGTACGGGTTAGGATTAGGGTACGTGTTAGGGTTAGGGTAGGGGGTTGGGTTAGGGTACGCGTTAGGGTTAGGGTAGTTATTAAACCTATCCCACTGTCTAGATACCCCTTAGCACGTAAGGGAATATTATTTGGGGGTGCAGCCATGGAGAAGAATTTAGACACTAGGATAAGATAAGGAACACACCCATTATAAAGAAATCACATTAGGATTCTCTATTTAAGCTGTTCCTTAAAACACTAGTGCTTAGGAAATCTATTGGAGGCAGAAGCAGTCAAGGGTAGCCTAGGGTTAGGGTTAGGCTTAGGGTTAGTCTTAGGGTACGGCTTGGGGTATGGGTTTGGGGAGGGGTTCGGGTACGGCGTAGGGTATGGGTTAGGGTTAGGGTTAGGGTTAGTGTTAGGGTTAGGGCTCGGTTTAGGGTTAGGGTTAGGGTTAGGGTACGTGTTAGGGTTAGGGTAGGGGTTAGGGTTAGGTTACGCGTTAGGGCTAGGGTAGTTAGTAAACCTATCCCACTCTCTAGCTCCCCCTTAGCACGTAAAGGAATATTATTTGGGGGTCCAGCCATGGAGAAGAGTTTAGACACTAGGATAAGATAAGGAACACACGCATTATAAAGAAATCACATTAGGATTCTCTTTTTAAGCTGTTCCTTAAAACACTACTGCTTAGGAAATCAATTGGAGGCAGAAGCAGTCAAGGGTAGCCTAGGGTTAGGGTTAGGCTTAGGGTTAGGTTTAGGGTATGGCTTAGGGTACGGGTTCGGGGAGGGGTGCGGGTACGGCGTAGGGTATGGGTTAGGGTTAGGGTTAGGGTTAGTGTTAGGGTTAGGGCTCGGTTTAGGGTACGGTTTAGGATTATGGTACGTGTTAGGGTTAGGGTAGGCGTTAGGGTTAGGGTACGCGTTAGGGTTAGGGTAGTTATTAAACCTATCCCACTCTCTAGATACCCCTTAGCACGTAAGGGAATATTATTTGGGGGTGCAGCCATGGAGAAGAGTTTAGACACTAGGATAAGATAAGGAACACACCCATTATAAAGAAATCACATTAGGATTCTCTTTTTAAGCTGTTCCTTAAAACACTAGTGCTTAGGAAATCTATTGGAGGCAGAAGCAGTCAAGGGTAGCCTAGGGTTAGGGTTAGGCTTAGGGTTAGTCTTAGGGTACGGCTTGGGGTATGGGTTTGGGGAGGGGTTCGGGTACGGCGTAGGGTATGGGTTAGGGTTAGGGTTAGGGTTAGTGTTAGGGTTAGGCCTCGGTTTAGGGTACGGGTTAGGATTAGGGTACGTGTTAGGGTTAGGGTAGGGGTTAGGGTTAGGTTACGCGTTAGGGCTAGGGTAGTTAGTAAACCTATCCCACTCTCTAGATCCCCCTTAGCACGTAAAGGAATATTATTTGGGGGTCCAGCCATGGAGAAGAGTTTAGACACTAGGATAAGATAAGGAACACACCCATTATAAAGAAATCACATTAGGATTCTCTTTTTAAGCTGTTCCTTAAAACACTACTGCTTAGGAAATCAATTGGAGGCAGAAGCAGTCAAGGGTAGCCTAGGGTTAGGGTTAGGCTTAGGGTTAGGTTTAGGGTATGGCTTAGGGTACGGGTTCGGGGAGGGGTGCGGGTACGGCGTAGGGTATGGGTTAGGGTTAGGGTTAGGGTTAGTGTTAGGGTTAGGGCTCGGTTTAGGGTACGGGTTAGGATTAGGGTACGTGTTAGGGTTAGGGTAGGCGTTAGGGTTAGGGTACGCGTTAGGGTTAGGGTAGTTATTAAACCTATCCCACTCTCTAGATACCCCTTAGCACGTAAGGGAATATTATTTGGGGGTGCAGCCATGGAGAAGAGTTTAGACACTAGGATAAGATAAGGAACACACCCATTATAAAGAAATCACATTAGGATTCTCTTTTTAAGCTGTTCCTTAAAACACTAGTGCTTAGGAAATCTATTGGAGGCTGAAGCAGTCAAGGGTAGCCTAGGGTTAGGGTTAGGCTTAGGGTTAGGCTTAGGGTACAGCTTAGGGTACGGGTTCGGGGAGGGGTGCGGGTATGGCGTAGGGTATGGGTTAGGGTTAGGGTTAGGGTTAGTGTTAGGGTTAGGGCTCGGTTTAGGGTACGGGTTAGGATTAGGGTACGTGTTAGGGTTAGGGTAGGGTTTAGGGTTAGGGTACGCGTTAGGGTTAGGGTAGTAATTAAGCCTATCCCACTCTCTAGATACCCCTTAGCACGTAAAGGAATATTATTTGAGGGTCCAGCCATGGAGAAGAGTTTAGACACTAGGATAAGATAAGGAACACACCCATTATAAAGAAATCACATTAGGATTCTCTTTTGAAGCTGTTCCTTAAAACACTAGTGCTTAGGAAATCTATTGGAGGCAGAAGCAGTCAAGGGTAGCCTAGGGTTAGGGTTAGGCTTAGGGTTAGGCTTAGGGTACGGCTTAGGGTAAGGGTTCGGGGAGGGTTTCGGGTATGGCGTAGGGTATGGGTTAGGGTTAGGGTTAGGGTTAGTGTTAGGGTTAGGGCTCGGTTTAGGGTACGGTTAGGATTAGGGTACGTGTTCGGTTTAGGGTAGGGGTTAGGGTTAGGGTACGCGTTAGGGTTAGGGTAGTTAGTAAACCTATCCCACTCTCTAGATACCCCTTAGCACGTAAAGGAATATTATTTGGGGGTCCAGCCATGGAGAAGAATTTAGACACTAGGATAAGATAAGGAACACACCCATTATAAAGAAATCACATTAGGATTCTCTTTTTAAGCTGTTGCTTAAAGCACTAGTGCTTAGGAAATCTATTAGAGGCAGAAGCAGTCAAGGGTAGCCTAGGGTTAGTGTTAGGCTTAGGGTTAGGCTTAGGGTACGGCTTAGGGTACGGGTTTGGGGAGGGGTTCGGGTACGGCGTAGGGTATGGGTTAGGGTTAGGGTTAGTGTTAGTGTTAGGGTTAGGGCTCGGTTTAGGGTACGGGTTAGGATTAGGGTACGTGTTAGTGTTAGGGTAGGGGTTAGGGTTAGAGTACGCATTAGGGTTAGGGTAGTTATTAAACCTATCCCACTCTCTACATACCCCTTAGCACGTAAGGCAATATTATTTGGGGGTGCAGCCATGGAGAAGAGTTTAGACACTAGGATAAGATAAGGAACACACCCATTATAAAGAAATCACATTAGGATTCTCTTTTTAAGCTGTTCCTTAAAACACTAGTGCTTAGGAATTCTATTGGAGGCAGAAGCAGTCAAGGGTAGCCTAGGGTTAGGGTTAGGCTTAGGGTTAGGCTTAGGTTACGGCTTAGGGTACGGGTTTGGGGAGGTGTTCGGGTACGGCGTAGGGTATGGGTTAGGGTTAGGGTTAGGGTTAGTGTTAGGTTTAGGGCTCGGTTTAGGGTACGGGTTAGGATTAGGGTACGTGTTAGGGTTAGGGTAGGGGTTAGGGTTAGGGTACGCGTTAGGGTTAGGGTAGTTATTAAACCTATCCCACTCTCTAGATACCCCTTAGCACGTAAAGGAATATTATTTGGGGGTCCAGCCATGGAGAAGAGTTTAGACACTAGGATAAGATAAGGAACACACCCATTATAAAGAAATCACTTTAGGATTCTCTTTTTAAGCTGTTCCTTAAAACACTAGTGCTTAGGAAATCTATTGGAGGCAGAAGCAGTCAAGGGTAGCCTAGGGTTAGGGTTAGGCTTAGGGTTAGGTTTAGGGTACGGCTTGGGGAACGGGTTCGGGGAGGGGTTCGGGTACGGCGTAGGGTATGGGTTAGGGTTAGGGTTAGTGTTAGGGTTAGGGCTCGGTTTAGGGTACGGGTTAGGATTAGGGTACGTGTTAGGGTTAGGGTAGGGGTTAGGGTTAGGGTACGCGTTAGGGTTAGGGTAGTTATTAAACCTATCCCACTGTCTAGATACCCCTTAGCACGTAAGGGAATATTATTTGGGGGTGCAGCCATGGAGAAGAATTTAGACACTAGGATAAGATAAGGAACACACCCATTATAAAGAAATCACATTAGGATTCTCTATTTAAGCTGTTCCTTAAAACACTAGTGCTTAGGAAATCTATTGGAGGCAGAAGCAGTCAAGGGTAGCCTAGGGTTAGGGTTAGGCTTAGGGTTAGTCTTAGGGTACGGCTTGGGGTATGGGTTTGGGGAGGGGTTCGGGTACGGCGTAGGGTATGGGTTAGGGTTAGGGTTAGGGTTAGTGTTAGGGTTAGGGCTCGGTTTAGGGTACGGGTTAGGATTAGGGTACGTATTAGGGTTAGGGTAGGGGTTAGGGTTAGGTTACGCGTTAGGGCTAGGGTAGTTAGTAAACCTATCCCACTCTCTAGCTCCCCCTTAGCACGTAAAGGAATATTATTTGGGGGTCCAGCCATGGAGAAGAGTTTAGACACTAGGATAAGATAAGGAACACACCCATTATAAAGAAATCACATTAGGATTCTCTTTTTAAGCTGTTCCTTAAAACACTACTGCTTAGGAAATCAATTGGAGGCAGAAGCAGTCAAGGGTAGCCTAGGGTTAGGGTTAGGCTTAGGGTTAGGTTTAGGGTATGGCTTAGGGTACGGGTTCGGGGAGGGGTGCGGGTACGGCGTAGGGTATGGGTTAGGGTTAGGGTTAGGGTTAGTGTTAGGGTTAGGGCTCGGTTTAGGGTACGGGTTAGGATTAGGGTACGTGTTAGGGTTAGGGTAGGCGTTAGGGTTAGGGTACGCGTTAGGGTTAGGGTAGTTATTAAACCTATCCCACTCTCTAGATACCCCTTAGCACGTAAGGGAATATTATTTGGGGGTGCAGCCATGGAGAAGAGTTTAGACACTAGGATAAGATAAGGAACACACCCATTATAAAGAAATCACATTAGGATTCTCTTTTTAAGCTGTTCCTTAAAACACTAGTGCTTAGGAAATCTATTGGAGGCAGAAGCAGTCAAGGGTAGCCTAGGGTTAGGCTTAGGCTTAGGGTTAGTCTTAGGGTACGGCTTGGGGTATGGGTTTGGGGAGGGGTTCGGGTACGGCGTAGGGTATGGGTTAGGGTTAGGGTTAGGGTTAGTGTTAGGGTTAGGCCTCGGTTTAGGGTACGGGTTAGGATTAGGGTACGTGTTAGGGTTAGGGTAGGGGTTAGGGTTAGGTTACGCGTTAGGGCTAGGGTAGTTAGTAAACCTATCCCACTCTCTAGCTCCCCCTTAGCACGTAAAGGAATATTATTTGGGGGTCCAGCCATGGAGAAGAGTTTAGACACTAGGATAAGATAAGGAACACACCCATTATAAAGAAATCACATTAGGATTCTCTTTTTAAGCTGTTCCTTAAAACACTACTGCTTAGGAAATCAATTGGAGGCAGAAGCAGTCAAGGGTAGCCTAGGGTTAGGGTTAGGCTTAGGGTTAGGTTTAGGGTATGGCTTAGGGTACGGGTTCGGGGAGGGGTGCGGGTACGGCGTAGGGTATGGGTTAGGGTTAGGGTTAGGGTTAGTGTTAGGGTTAGGGCTCGGTTTAGGTTACGGGTTAGGATTAGGGTACGTGTTAGGGTTAGGGTAGGCGTTAGGGTTAGGGTACGCGTTAGGGTTAGGGTAGTTATTAAACCTATCCCACTCTCTAGATACCCCTTAGCACGTAAGGGAATATTATTTGGGGGTGCAGCCATGGAGAAGAGTTTAGACACTAGGATAAGATAAGGAACACACCCATTATAAAGAAATCACATTAGGATTCTCTTTTTAAGCTGTTCCTTAAAACACTAGTGCTTAGGAAATCTATTGGAGGCAGAAGCAGTCAAGGGTAGCCTAGGGTTAGGGTTAGGCTTAGGGTTAGGTTTAGGGTACGGCTTGGGGAATGGGTTCAGGGAGGGGTTCGGGTACGGCGTAGGGTATGGGTTAGGGTTAGGGTTAGGGTTAGTGTTAGGGTTAGGGCTCGGTTTAGGGTACGGGTTAGGATTAGTGTACGTGTTAGGGTTAGGGTAGGGGTTAGGGTTAGGTTACGCGTTAGGGCTAGGGTATTTAGTAAACCTATCCCACTCTCTAGCTCCCCCTTAGCACGTAAAGGAATATTATTTGAGGGTCCAGCCATGGAGAAGAGTTTAGACACTAGGATAAGATAAGGAACACACCCATTATAAAGAAATCACATTAGGATTCTCTTTTTAAGCTGTTTCTTAAAACACTACTGCTTAGGAAATCAATTGGATGCAGAAGCAGTCAAGGATAGCCTAGGGTTAGGGTTAGGCTTAGGGTTAGGTTTAGGGTATGGCTTAGGGTACGGGTTCGGGGAGGGGTGCGGGTACGGCGTAGGGTATGGGTTAGGGTTAGGGTTAGTGTTAGTGTTAGGGTTAGGGCTCGGTTTAGGGTTCAGGTTAGGATTAGGGTACGTGTTAGGGTTAGGGTAGGGGTTAGGGTTAGGGTACGCGTTAGGGTTAGGGTAGTTATTAAACCTATCCCACACTCTAGATACCCCTTAGCACGTAAGGGAATATTATTTGGGGGTGCAGCCATGGAGAAGAATTTAGACACTAGGATAAGATAAGGAACACACCCATTATAAAGAAATCACATTGGGATTCTCTATTTAAGCTGTTCCTTAAAACACTAGTGCTTAGGAAATCTATTGGAGGCAGAAGCAGTCAAGGGTAGCCTAGGGTTAGGGTTAGGCTTAGGGTTAGGCTTAGGGTACGGCTTCGGGTATGGGTTTGGGGAGGGGTTCGGGTACGGCGTAGGGTATGGGTTAGGGTTAGGGTTAGGGTTAGTGTTAGGGTTAGGGCTCGGTTTAGGGTACGGGTTAGGATTAGGGTACGTGTTAGGGTTAGGGTAGGGGTTAGGGTTAGGTTACGCGTTAGGGCTAGGGTAGTTAGTAAACCTATCCCACTCTCTAGCTCCCCCTTAGCACGTAAAGGAATATTATTTGGGGGTCCAGCCATGGAGAAGAGTTTAGACACTAGGATAAGATAAGGAACACACCCATTATAAAGAAATCACATTAGGATTCTCTTTTTAAGCTGTTCCTTAAAACACTAGTGCTTAGGAAATCTATTGGAGGCAGAAGCAGTCAAGGTTAGCCTAGGGTTAGGGTTAGGCTTAGGGTTAGGCTTAGGGTACGGCTTAGGGTACGGGTTCGGGGAGGGGTGTGGGTACGGCGTAGGGTATGGGTTAGGGTTAGGGTTAGGGTTAGTGTTAGGGTTAGGGCTCGATTTAGGGTACGGGTTAGGATTAGGGTACGTGTTAGGGTTAGGGTAGAGGTTAGGGTTAGGGTACGCGTTAGGGTTAGGGTAGTTATTAAACCTATCCCACTCTCTAGATACCCCTTAGCACGTAAAGGAATATTATTTGGGGGTCCAGCCATGGAGAAGAGTTTAGACACTAGGATAAGATAAGGAACACACCCATTATAAAGAAATCACTTTAGGATTCTCTTTTTAAGCTGTTCCTTAAAACACTAGTGCTTAGGAAATCTATTGGAGGCAGAAGCAGTCAAGGGTAGCCTAGGGTTAGGGTTAGGCTTAGGGTTAGGTTTAGGGTACGGCTTGGGGAATGGGTTCGGGGAGGGGTTCGGGTATGGCGTAGGGTATGGTTTAGGGTTAGGGTTAGGGTTAGTGTTAGGGTTAAGGCTCGGTTTAGGGTATGGGTTAGGATTAGGGTACGTGTTAGGGTTAGGGTAGGGGTTAGGGTTAGGTTACGCGTTAGGGCTAGGGTAGTTAGTAAACCTATCCCACTCTCTAGCTCCCCCTTAGCACGTAAAGGAATATTATTTGGGGGTCCAGCCATGGAGAAGAGTTTAGACACTAGGATAAGATAAGGAACACACCCATTATAAAGAAATCACATTAGGATTCTCTTTTTAAGCTGTTGCTTAAAACACTAGTGCTTAGGAAATCTATTGGAGGCAGAAGCAGTCAAGGGTAGCCTAGGGTTAGTGTTAGGCTTAGGGTTAGGCTTAGGGTACGGCTTAGGGTACGGGTTTGGGGAGGGGTTCGGGTACGGCGTAGGGTATGGGTTAGGGTTAGGATTAGTGTTAGTGTTAGGGTTAGGGCTCGGTTTCGGGTACGGGTTAGGATTAGGGTACGTGTTAGTGTTAGGGTAGGGGTTAGGGTTAGAGTACGCATTAGGGTTAGGGTAGTTATTAAACCTATCCCACTCTCTACATACCCCTTAGCACGTAAGGCAATATTATTTGGGGGTGCAGCCATGGAGAAGAGTTTAGACACTAGGATAAGATAAGGAACACACCCATTATAAAGAAATCACATTAGGATTCTCTTTTTAAGCTGTTCCTTAAAACACTAGTGCTTAGGAAATCTATTGGAGGCAGAAGCAGTCAAGGGTAGCCTAGGGTTAGGGTTAGGCTTAGGGTTAGGTTTAGGGTACGGCTTGGGGAATGGGTTCGGGGAGGGGTTCGGGTACGGCGTAGGGTATGGGTTAGGGTTAGGGTTAGTGTTAGGGTTAGGGCTCGGTTTAGGGTACGGGTTAGGATTAGGGTACGTGTTAGGGTTAGGGTAGGGGTTAGGGTTAGGGTACGCGTTAGGGTTAGGGTAGTTATTAAACCTATCCCACTGTCTAGATACCCCTTAGCACGTAAGGGAATATTATTTGGGGGTGCAGCCATGGAGAAGAATTTAGACACTAGGATAAGATAAGGAACACACCCATTATAAAGAAATCACATTAGGATTCTCTATTTAAGCTGTTCCTTAAAACACTAGTGCTTAGGAAATCTATTGGAGGCAGAAGCAGTCAAGGGTAGCCTAGGGTTAGGGTTAGGCTTAGGGTTAGTCTTAGGGTACGGCTTGGGGTATGGGTTTGGGGAGGGGTTCGGGTACGGCGTAGGGTATGGGTTAGGGTTAGGGTTAGGGTTAGTGTTAGGGTTAGGGCTCGGTTTAGGGTACGGGTTAGGATTAGGGTACGTGTTAGGGTTAGGGTAGGGGTTAGGGTTAGGTTACGCGTTAGGGCTAGGGTAGTTAGTAAACCTATCCCACTCTCTAGCTCCCCCTTAGCACGTAAAGGAATATTATTTGGGGGTCCAGCCATGGAGAAGAGTTTAGACACTAGGATAAGATAAGGAACACACCCATTATAAAGAAATCACATTAGGATTCTCTTTTTAAGCTGTTGCTTAAAACACTAGTGCTTAGGAAATCTATTGGAGGCAGAAGCAGTCAAGGGTAGCCTAGGGTTAGTGTTAGGCTTAGGGTTAGGCTTAAGGTACGGCTTAGGGTACGGGTTTGGGGAGGGGTTCGGGTACGGCGTAGGGTATGGGTTAGGGTTAGGGTTAGTGTTAGTGTTAGGGTTAGGGCTCGGTTTAGGGTACGGGTTAGGATTAGGGTACGTGTTAGTGTTAGGGTAGGGGTTAGGGTTAGAGTACGCATTAGGGTTAGGGTAGTTATTAAACCTATCCCACTCTCTACATACCCCTTAGCACGTAAGGCAATATTATTTGGGGGTGCAGCCATGGAGAAGAGTTTAGACACTAGGATAAGATAAGGAACACACCCATTATAAAGAAATCACATTAGGATTCTCTTTTTAAGCTGTTCCTTAAAACACTAGTGCTTAGGAAATCTATTGGAGGCAGAAGCAGTCAAGGGTAGCCTAGGGTTAGGGTTAGGCTTAGGGCTAGGTTTAGGGTACGGCTTGGGGAATGGGTTCGGGGAGGGGTTCGGGTACGGCGTAGGGTATGGGTTAGGGTTAGGGTTAGTGTTAGGGTTAGGGCTCGGTTTAGGGTACGGGTTAGGATTAGGGTACGTGTTAGGGTTAGGGTAGGGGGTTGGGTTAGGGTACGCGTTAGGGTTAGGGTAGTTATTAAACCTATCCCACTGTCTAGATACCCCTTAGCACGTAAGGGAATATTATTTGGGGGTGCAGCCATGGAGAAGAATTTAGACACTAGGATAAGATAAGGAACACACCCATTATAAAGAAATCACATTAGGATTCTCTATTTAAGCTGTTCCTTAAAACACTAGTGCTTAGGAAATCTATTGGAGGCAGAAGCAGTCAAGGGTAGCCTAGGGTTAGGGTTAGGCTTAGGGTTAGTCTTAGGGTACGGCTTGGGGTATGGGTTTGGGGAGGGGTTCGGGTACGGCGTAGGGTATGGGTTAGGGTTAGGGTTAGGGTTAGTGTTAGGGTTAGGGCTCGGTTTAGGGTACGGGTTAGGATTAGGGTACGTGTTAGGGTTAGGGTAGGGGTTAGGGTTAGGTTATGCGTTAGGGCTAGGGTAGTTAGTAAACCTATCCCACTCTCTAGCTCCCCCTTAGCACGTAAAGGAATATTATTTGGGGGTCCAGCCATGGAGAAGAGTTTAGACACTAGGATAAGATAAGGAACACACGCATTATAAAGAAATCACATTAGGATTCTCTTTCTAAGCTGTTCCTTAAAACACTACTGCTTAGGAAATCAATTGGAGGCAGAAGCAGTCAAGGGTAGCCTAGGGTTAGGGTTAGGCTTAGGGTTAGGTTTAGGGTATGGCTTAGGGTACGGGTTCTGGGAGGGGTGCGGGTACGGCGTAGGGTATGGGTTAGGGTTAGGGTTAGGGTTAGTGTTAGGGTTAGGGCTCGGTTTAGGGTACGGGTTAGGATTAGGGTACGTGTTAGGGTTAGGGTAGGCGTTAGGGTTAGGGTACGCGTTAGGGTTAGGGTAGTTATTAAACCTATCCCACTCTCTAGATACCCCTTAGCACGTAAGGGAATATTATTTGGGGGTGCAGCCATGGAGAAGAGTTTAGACACTAGGATAAGATAAGGAACACACCCATTATAAAGAAATCACATTAGGATTCTCTTTTTAAGCTGTTCCTTAAAACACTAGTGCTTAGGAAATCTATTGGAGGCAGAAGCAGTCAAGGGTAGCCTAGGGTTAGGGTTAGGCTTAGGGTCAGGCTTAGGGTACGGCTTAGGGTACGGGTTCGGGGAGGGGTGCGGGTACGGCGTAGGGTATGGGTTAGGGTTAGGGATAGGGTTAGTGTTAGGGTTAGGGCTCGGTTTAGGGTACGGGTTAGGATTAGGGTACGTGTTAGGGTTAGGGTAGGGGTTAGGGTTAGGGTACGCGTTAGGGTTAGGGTAGTTATTAAACCTATCCCACTCTCTAGATACCCCTTAGCACGTAAAGGAATATTATTTGAGGGTCCAACCATGGAGAAGAGTTTAGACACTAGGATAAGATAAGGAACACACCCATTATAAAGAAATCACATTAGGATTCTCTTTTTCAGCTGTTCCTTAAAACACTAGTGCTTAGGAAATCTATTGGAGGCAGAAGCAGTCAAGGGTAGCCTAGGGTTAGGGTTAGGCTTAGGGTTAGGGTTAGGGTACGGCTTAGGGTACGGGTTCGGGGAGGGGTTCGGGTACGGCGTAGGGTATGGGTTAGGGTTAGGGTTAGGGTTAGTGTTAGGCTTAGGGCTCGGTTTAGGGTACGGTTAGGATTAGGGTACGTGTTAGGTTTAGGGTAGGGGTTAGGGTTAGGGTACGCGTTAGGGTTAGGGTAGTTAGTAAACCTATCCCACTCTCTAGATACCCCTTAGCACGTAAAGGAATATTATTTGGGGGTCCAGCCATGGAGAAGAGTTTACACACTAGGATAAGATAAGGAACACACCCATTATAAAGAAATCACATTAGGATTCTCTTTTTAAGCTGTTGCTTAAAACACTAGTGCTTGGGAAATCTATTGGAGGCAGAAGCAGTCAAGGGTAGCCTAGGGTTAGTGTTAGGCTTAGGGTTAGGCTTAGGGTACGGCTTAGGGTACGGGTTTGGGGAGGGGTTCGGGTACGGCGTAGGGTATGGGTTAGGGTTAGGGTTAGTGTTAGTGTTAGGGTTAGGGCTCGGTTTAGGGTACGGGTTAGGATTAGGGTACGTGTTAGTGTTAGGGTAGGGGTTAGGGTTAGAGTACGCATTAGGGTTAGGGTAGTTATTAAACCTATCCCACTCTCTAGATACCCCTTAGCACGTAAGGCAATATTATTTGGGGGTGCAGCCATGGAGAAGAGTTTAGACACTAGGATAAGATAAGGAACACACCCATTATAAAGAAATCACATTAGGATTCTCTTTTTAAGCTGTTCCTTAAAACAGTAGTGCTTAGGAAATCTATTGGAGGCAGAAGCAGTCAAGGGTAGCCTAGGGTTAGGGTTAGGCTTAGGGTTAGGTTTAGGGTACGGCTTGGGGAATGGGTTCGGGGAGGGGTTCGGGTACGGCGTAGGGTATGGTTTAGGGTTAGGCTTAGGGTTAGTGTTAGGGTTAGGGCTCGGTTTAGGGTACGGGTTAGGATTAGGGTACGTGTTAGGGTTAGGGTAGGGGTTAGGGGTAGGTTACACGTTAGGGCTAGGGTAGTTAGTAAACCTATCCCACTCTCTAGCTCCCCCTTAGCACGTAAAGGAATATTATTTGGGGGTCCAGCCATGGAGAAGAGTTTAGACACTAGGATAAGATAAGGAACACACCCATTATAAAGAAATCACATTAGGATTCTCTTTTTAAGCTGTTTCTTAAAAAACTACTGCTTAGGAAATCAATTGGAGGCAGAAGCAGTTAAGGGTAGCCTAGGGTTAGGGTTAGGCTTAGGGTTAGGTTTAGGGTATGGCTTAGGGTACGGGTTCGGGGAGGGGTGCGGGTACGGCGTAGGGTATGGGTTAGGGTTAGGGTTAGGGTTAGTGTTAGGGTTAGGGCTCGGTTTAGGGTTCAGGTTAGGATTAGGGTACGTGTTAGGGTTAGGGTAGGGGTTAGGGTTAGGGTAAGCGTTAGGGTTAGGGTAGTTATTAAACCTATCCCACTCTCTAGATACCCCTTAGCACGTAAGGGAATATTATTTGGGGGTGCAGCCATGGAGAAGAGTTTAGACACTAGGATAAGATAAGGAACACACCCATTATAAAGAAATCACATTAGGATTCTCTTTTTAAGCTGTTCCTTAAAACACTAGTGCTTAGGAAATCTATTGGAGGCAGAAGCAGTCAAGGGTAGCCTAGGGTTAGGGTTAGGCTTAGGGTCAGGCTTAGGGTACGGCTTAGGGTACGGGTTCGGGGATGGGTGCGGGTACGGCGTAGGGTATGGGTTAGGGTTAGGGATAGGGTTAGTGTTAGGGTTAGGGCTCGGTTTAGGGTACGGGTTAGGATTAGGGTACGTGTTAGGGTTAGGGTAGGGGTTAGGGTTAGGGTACGCGTTAGGGTTAGGGTAGTTATTAAACCTATCCCACTCTCTAGATACCCCTTAGCACGTAAAGGAATATTATTTGAGGGTCCAGCCATGGAGAAGAGTTTAGACACTAGGATAAGATAAGGAACACACCCATTATAAAGAAATCACATTAGGATTCTCTTTTTAAGCTGTTTCTTAAAACACTACTGCTTAGGAAATCAATTGGATGCAGAAGCAGTCAAGGATAGCCTAGGGTTAGGGTTAGGCTTAGGGTTAGGTTTAGGGTATGGCTTAGGGTACGGGTTCGGGGAGGGGTGCGGGTACGGCGTAGGGTATGGGTTAGGGTTAGGGTTAGTGTTAGTGTTAGGGTTAGGGCTCGGTTTAGGGTTCAGGTTAGGATTAGGGTACGTGTTAGGGTTAGGGTAGGGGTTAGGGTTAGGGTACGCGTTAGGGTTAGGGTAGTTATTAAACCTATCCCACACTCTAGATACCCCTTAGCACGTAAGGGAATATTATTTGGGGGTGCAGCCATGGAGAAGAATTTAGACACTAGGATAAGATAAGGAACACACCCATTATAAAGAAATCACATTGGGATTCTCTATTTAAGCTGTTCCTTAAAACACTAGTGCTTAGGAAATCTATTGGAGGCAGAAGCAGTCAAGGGTAGCCTAGGGTTAGGGTTAGGCTTAGGGTTAGGCTTAGGGTACGGCTTCGGGTATGGGTTTGGGGAGGGGTTCGGGTACGGCGTAGGGTATGGGTTAGGGTTAGGGTTAGGGTTAGTGTTAGGGTTAGGGCTCGGTTTAGGGTACGGGTTAGGATTAGGGTACGTGTTAGGGTTAGGGTAGGGGTTAGGGTTAGGTTACGCGTTAGGGCTAGGGTAGTTAGTAAACCTATCCCACTCTCTAGCTCCCCCTTAGCACGTAAAGGAATATTATTTGGGGGTCCAGCCATGGAGAAGAGTTTAGACACTAGGATAAGATAAGGAACACACCCATTATAAAGAAATCACATTAGGATTCTCTTTTTAAGCTGTTCCTTAAAACACTAGTGCTTAGGAAATCTATTGGAGGCAGAAGCAGTCAAGGTTAGCCTAGGGTTAGGGTTAGGCTTAGGGTTAGGCTTAGGGTACGGCTTAGGGTACGGGTTCGGGGAGGGGTGTGGGTACGGCGTAGGGTATGGGTTAGGGTTAGGGTTAGGGTTAGTGTTAGGGTTAGGGCTCGATTTAGGGTACGGGTTAGGATTAGGGTACGTGTTAGGGTTAGGGTAGAGGTTAGGGTTAGGGTACGCGTTAGGGTTAGGGTAGTTATTAAACCTATCCCACTCTCTAGATACCCCTTAGCACGTAAAGGAATATTATTTGGGGGTCCAGCCATGGAGAAGAGTTTAGACACTAGGATAAGATAAGGAACACACCCATTATAAAGAAATCACTTTAGGATTCTCTTTTTAAGCTGTTCCTTAAAACACTAGTGCTTAGGAAATCTATTGGAGGCAGAAGCAGTCAAGGGTAGCCTAGGGTTAGGGTTAGGCTTAGGGTTAGGTTTAGGGTACGGCTTGGGGAATGGGTTCAGGGAGGGGTTCGTGTACGGCGTAGGGTATGGGTTAGGGTTAGGGTTAGGGTTAGGGCTCGGTTTAGGGTATGGGTTAGGATTAGGGTACGAGTTAGGGTTAGGGTAGGGGTTAGGGTTAGGGTACGCGTTAGGGTTAGGGTAGTTATTAAACCTATCCCACTGTCTAGATACCCCTTAGCACGTAAAGGAATATTATTTGGGGGTCCAGCCATGGAGAAGAGTTTAGACACTAGGATAAGATAAGGAACACACCCATTATAAAGAAATCACTTTAGGATTCTCTTTTTAAGCTGTTCCTTAAAACACTAGTGCTTAGGAAATCTATTGGAGGCAAAAGCAGTCAAGGGTAGCCTAGGGTTAGGGTTAGGCTTAGGGTTAGGTTTAGGGTACGGCTTGGGGAATGGGTTCGGGGAGGGGTTCGGGTATGGCGTAGGGTATGGTTTAGGGTTAGGGTTAGGGTTAGTGTTAGGGTTAAGGCTCGGTTTAGGGTATGGGTTAGGATTAGGGTACGTGTTAGGGTTAGGGTAGGGGTTAGGGTTAGGTTACGCGTTAGGGCTAGGGTAGTTAGTAAACCTATCCCACTCTCTAGCTCCCCCTTAGCACGTAAAGGAATATTATTTGGGGGTCCAGCCATGGAGAAGAGTTTAGACACTAGGATAAGATAAGGAACACACCCATTATAAAGAAATCACATTAGGATTCTCTTTTTAAGCTGTTGCTTAAAACACTAGTGCTTAGGAAATCTATTGGAGGCAGAAGCAGTCAAGGGTAGCCTAGGGTTAGTGTTAGGCTTAGGGTTAGGCTTAGGGTACGGCTTAGGGTACGGGTTTGGGGAGGGGTTCGGGTACGGCGTAGGGTATGGGTTAGGGTTAGGGTTAGTGTTAGTGTTAGGGTTAGGGCTCGGTTTCGGGTACGGGTTAGGATTAGGGTACGTGTTAGTGTTAGGGTAGGGGTTAGGGTTAGAGTACGCATTAGGGTTAGGGTAGTTATTAAACCTATCCCACTCTCTACATACCCCTTAGCACGTAAGGCAATATTATTTGGGGGTGCAGCCATGGAGAAGAGTTTAGACACTAGGATAAGATAAGGAACACACCCATTATAAAGAAATCACATTAGGATTCTCTTTTTAAGCTGTTCCTTAAAACACTAGTGCTTAGGAAATCTATTGGAGGCAGAAGCAGTCAAGGGTAGCCTAGGGTTAGGGTTAGGCTTAGGGTTAGGTTTAGGGTACGGCTTGGGGAATGGGTTCGGGGAGGGGTTCGGGTACGGCGTAGGGTATGGGTTAGGGTTAGGGTTAGTGTTAGGGTTAGGGCTCGGTTTAGGGTACGGGTTAGGATTAGGGTACGTGTTAGGGTTAGGGTAGGGGTTAGGGTTAGGGTACGCGTTAGGGTTAGGGTAGTTATTAAACCTATCCCACTGTCTAGATACCCCTTAGCACGTAAGGGAATATTATTTGGGGGTGCAGCCATGGAGAAGAATTTAGACACTAGGATAAGATAAGGAACACACCCATTATAAAGAAATCACATTAGGATTCTCTATTTAAGCTGTTCCTTAAAACACTAGTGCTTAGGAAATCTATTGGAGGCAGAAGCAGTCAAGGGTAGCCTAGGGTTAGGGTTAGGCTTAGGGTTAGTCTTAGGGTACGGCTTGGGGTATGGGTTTGGGGAGGGGTTCGGGTACGGCGTAGGGTATGGGTTAGGGTTAGGGTTAGGGTTAGTGTTAGGGTTAGGGCTCGGTTTAGGGTACGGGTTAGGATTAGGGTACGTGTTAGGGTTAGGGTAGGGGTTAGGGTTAGGTTACGCGTTAGGGCTAGGGTAGTTAGTAAACCTATCCCACTCTCTAGCTCCCCCTTAGCACGTAAAGGAATATTATTTGGGGGTCCAGCCATGGAGAAGAGTTTAGACACTAGGATAAGATAAGGAACACACCCATTATAAAGAAATCACATTAGGATTCTCTTTTTAAGCTGTTGCTTAAAACACTAGTGCTTAGGAAATCTATTGGAGGCAGAAGCAGTCAAGGGTAGCCTAGGGTTAGTGTTAGGCTTAGGGTTAGGCTTAAGGTACGGCTTAGGGTACGGGTTTGGGGAGGGGTTCGGGTACGGCGTAGGGTATGGGTTAGGGTTAGGGTTAGTGTTAGTGTTAGGGTTAGGGCTCGGTTTAGGGTACGGGTTAGGATTAGGGTACGTGTTAGTGTTAGGGTAGGGGTTAGGGTTAGAGTACGCATTAGGGTTAGGGTAGTTATTAAACCTATCCCACTCTCTACATACCCCTTAGCACGTAAGGCAATATTATTTGGGGGTGCAGCCATGGAGAAGAGTTTAGACACTAGGATAAGATAAGGAACACACCCATTATAAAGAAATCACATTAGGATTCTCTTTTTAAGCTGTTCCTTAAAACACTAGTGCTTAGGAAATCTATTGGAGGCAGAAGCAGTCAAGGGTAGCCTAGGGTTAGGGTTAGGCTTAGGGCTAGGTTTAGGGTACGGCTTGGGGAATGGGTTCGGGGAGGGGTTCGGGTACGGCGTAGGGTATGGGTTAGGGTTAGGGTTAGTGTTAGGGTTAGGGCTCGGTTTAGGGTACGGGTTAGGATTAGGGTACGTGTTAGGGTTAGGGTAGGGGGTTGGGTTAGGGTACGCGTTAGGGTTAGGGTAGTTATTAAACCTATCCCACTGTCTAGATACCCCTTAGCACGTAAGGGAATATTATTTGGGGGTGCAGCCATGGAGAAGAATTTAGACACTAGGATAAGATAAGGAACACACCCATTATAAAGAAATCACATTAGGATTCTCTATTTAAGCTGTTCCTTAAAACACTAGTGCTTAGGAAATCTATTGGAGGCAGAAGCAGTCAAGGGTAGCCTAGGGTTAGGGTTAGGCTTAGGGTTAGTCTTAGGGTACGGCTTGGGGTATGGGTTTGGGGAGGGGTTCGGGTACGGCGTAGGGTATGGGTTAGGGTTAGGGTTAGGGTTAGTGTTAGGGTTAGGGCTCGGTTTAGGGTACGGGTTAGGATTAGGGTACGTGTTAGGGTTAGGGTAGGGGTTAGGGTTAGGTTACGCGTTAGGGCTAGGGTAGTTAGTAAACCTATCCCACTCTCTAGCTCCCCCTTAGCACGTAAAGGAATATTATTTGGGGGTCCAGCCATGGAGAAGAGTTTAGACACTAGGATAAGATAAGGAACACACGCATTATAAAGAAATCACATTAGGATTCTCTTTCTAAGCTGTTCCTTAAAACACTACTGCTTAGGAAATCAATTGGAGGCAGAAGCAGTCAAGGGTAGCCTAGGGTTAGGGTTAGGCTTAGGGTTAGGTTTAGGGTATGGCTTAGGGTACGGGTTCGGGGAGGGGTGCGGGTACGGCGTAGGGTATGGGTTAGGGTTAGGGTTAGGGTTAGTGTTAGGGTTAGGGCTCGGTTTAGGGTACGGGTTAGGATTAGGGTACGTGTTAGGGTTAGGGTACGCGTTAGGGTTAGGGTACGCGTTAGGGTTAGGGTAGTTATTAAACCTATCCCACTCTCTAGATACCCCTTAGCACGTAAGGGAATATTATTTGGGGGTGCAGCCATGGAGAAGAGTTTAGACACTAGGATAAGATAAGGAACACACCCATTATAAAGAAATCACATTAGGATTCTCTTTTTAAGCTGTTCCTTAAAACACTAGTGCTTAGGAAATCTATTGGAGGCAGAAGCAGTCAAGGGTAGCCTAGGGTTAGGGTTAGGCTTAGGGTTCGGCTTAGGGTACGGCTTAGGGTACGGGTTCGGGGAGGGGTGCGGGTACGGCGTACGGTATGGGTTACGGTTAGGGTTAGGGTTAGTGTTAGGGTTAGGGCTCGGTTTAGAGAACGGGTTAGGATTAGGGTACGTGTTAGGGTTAGGGTAGGGGTTAGGGTTAGGGTACGCGTTAGGGTTAGGGTAGTTATTAAACCTATCCCACTCTCTAGATACCCCTTAGCACGTAAAGGAATATTATTTGAGGGTCCAGCCATGGAGAAGAGTTTAGACACTAGGATAAGATAAGGAACACACCCATTATAAAGAAATCACATTAGGATTCTCTTTTTAAGCTGTTCCTTAAAACACTAGTGCTTAGGAAATCTATTGGAGGCAGAAGCAGTCAAGGGTAGCGTAGGGTTAGGGTTAGGCTTAGGGTTAGGCTTAGGGTACGGCTTAGGGTACGGGTTCGGGGAGGGTTTCGGGTACGGCGTAGGGTATGGGTTAGGGTTAGGGTTAGGGTTAGTGTTAGGGTTAGGGCTCGGTTTAGGGTACGGTTAGGATTAGGGTACGTGTTAGGTTTAGGGTAGGGGTTAGGGTTAGGGTACGCGTTAGGGTTAGGGTAGTTAGTAAACCTATCCCACTCTCTAGATACCCCTTAGCACGTAAAGGAATATTATTTGGGGTTCCAGCCATGGAGAAGAATTTAGACACTAGGATAAGATAAGGAACACACCCATTATAAAGAAATCACATTAGGATTCTCTTTTTAAGCTGTTGCTTAAAACACTAGTGCTTAGGAAATCTATTGGAGGCAGAAGCAGTCAAGGGTAGCCTAGGGTTAGTGTTAGGCTTAGGGTTAGGCTTAGGGTACGGCTTAGGGTACGGGTTTGGGGAGGGGTTCAGGTACGGCGTAGGGTATGGGTTAGGGTTAGGGTTAGTGTTAGTGTTAGGGTTAAGGCTCGGTTTAGGGTACGGGTTAGGATTAGGGTACGTGTTAGTGTTAGGGTAGGGGTTAGGGTTAGAGTACGCATTAGGGTTAGGGTAGTTATTAAACCTATCCCACTCTCTAGATACCCCTTAGCACGTAAGGCAATATTATTTGGGGGTGCAGCCATGGAGAAGAGTTTAGACACTAGGATAAGATAAGGAACACACCCATTATAAAGAAATCACATTAGGATTCTCTTTTTAAGCTGTTCCTTAAAACACTAGTGCTTAGGAAATCTATTGGAGGCAGAAGCAGTCAAGGGTAGCCTAGGGTAAGGTTAGGCTTAGGGTTAGGCTTAGGGTACGGCTTAGGGTACGGGTTCGGGGAGGGTTTCGGGTACGGCGTAGCGTATGGGTTAGGGTTAGGGTTAGTGTTAGGGTTAGGGCTCGGTTTAGGGTACGGGTTAGGATTAGGGTACGTGTTAGGGTTAGGGTAGGGGTTAGGGTTAGGGTACGCATTAGGGTTAGGGTAGTTATTAAACCTATCCCACTCTCTAGATACCCCTTAGCACGTAAAGGAATATTATTTGGGGGTCCAGCCATGGAGAAGAGTTTAGACACAAGGATAAGATAAGGAACACACCCATTATAAAGAAATCACTTTAGGATTCTCTTTTTAAGCTGTTCCTTAAAACACTAGTGCTTAGGAAATCTATTGGAGGCAGAAGCAGTCAAGGGTAGCCTAGGGTTAGGGTTAGGGTTAGGGTACGGCTTGGGGTATGGGTTCGGGGAGGTGTTCGTGTACGGCGTAGGGTATGGGTTAGGGTTAGGGTTTGGGTTAGTGTTAGGGTTAGGGCTCGGTTTAGGGTACGGGTTAGGATTAGGGTACGTGTTAGGGTTAGGGTAGGGGTTAGGGTTAGGTTACGCGTTAGGGCTAGGGTAGTTAGTAAACCTATCCCACTCTCTAGCTCCCCCTTAGCACGTAAAGGAATATTATTTGGGGGTCCAGCCATGGAGAAGAGTTTAGACACTAGGATAAGATAAGGAACACACCCATTATAAAGAAATCACATTAGGATTCTCTTTTTAAGCTGTTCCTTAAAACACTAGTGCTTAGGAAATCAATTGGAGGCAGAAGCAGTCAAGGGTAGCCTAGGGTTAGGGTTAGGCTTAGGCTTAGGTTTAGGGTATGGCTTAGGGTACGGGTTCGGGGAGGGGTGCGGGTACGGCGTAGGGTATGGGTTAGGGTTAGGGTTAGGGTTAGTGTTAGGGTTAGGGCTCGGTTTAGGGTACAGGTTAGGATTAGGGTACGTGTTAGGGTTAGGGTAGGGGTTAGGGTTAGGGTACGCGTTAGGGTTAGGGTAGTTATTAAACCTATTCCACTCTCTAGATACCCCTTAGCACGTAAGGGAATATTATTTGGGGGTGCAGCCATGGAGAAGAGTTTAGACACTAGGATAAGATGAGGAACACACCCATTATAAAGAAATCACATTAGGATTCTCTTTTTAAGCTGTTCCTTAAAACAGTAGTGCTTAGGAAATCTATTGGAGGCAGAAGCAGTCAAGGGTAGCCTAGGGTTAGGGTTAGGCTTAGGGTTAGGCTTAGGGTACGGCTTAGGTTACGGGTTCGGGGAGGGGTGCGGGTACGGCGTAGGGTATGGGTTAGGGTTAGGGTTAGGGTTAGTGTTAGGGTTAGGGCTCGGTTTAGGGTACGGGTTAGGATTAGGGTACGTGTTAGGGTTAGGGTAGGGGTTAGGGTTAGGGTACGCGTTAGGGTTAGGGTAGTTATTAAACCTATCCCACTCTCTAGATACCCCTTAGCACGTAAAGGAATATTATTTGAGGGTGCAGCCATGGAGAAGAGTTTAGACACTAGGATAAGATAAGGAACACACCCATTATAAAGAAATCACATTAGGATTCTCTTTTTAAGCTGTTCCCTAAAACACTAGTGCTTAGGAAATCTATTGGAGGCAGAAGCAGTCAAGGGTAGCCTAGGGTTAGGGTTAGGCTTAGGGTTAGGCTTTGGGTACGGCTTAGGGTACGGGTTCGGGGAGGGTTTCGGGTACGGCGTAGGGTATGGGTTAGGGTTAGGGTTAGGGTTAGTGTTAGGGTTAGGGCTCGGTTTACGGTACGGTTAGGATTAGGGTACGTGTTAGGTTTAGGGTAGGGGTTAGGGTTAGGGTACGCGTTAGGGTTAGGGTAGTTAGTAAACCTATCCCACTCTCTAGATACCCCTTAGCACATAAAGGAATATTATTTGGGGTTCCAGCCATGGAGAAGAATTTAGACACTAGGATAAGATAAGGAACACACCCATTATAAAGAAATCACATTAGGA
Organism: Balaenoptera borealis; assembly: GCF_965194805.1. Taxonomy (NCBI): domain Eukaryota; kingdom Metazoa; phylum Chordata; class Mammalia; order Artiodactyla; family Balaenopteridae; genus Balaenoptera; species Balaenoptera borealis. Next base: position 2,566,406 of record NC_138869.1, on the reverse strand, counting down.
TTCTCTTTTTAAGCTGTTGCTTAAAACACTAGTGCTTAGGAAATCTATTGGAGGCAGAAGCAGTCAAGGGTAGCCTAGGGTTAGTGTTAGGCTTAGGGTTAGGCTTAGGGTATGGCTTAGGGTACGGGTTTGGGGAGGGGTTCAGGTACGGCGTAGGGTATGGGTTAGGGTTAGGGTTAGTGTTAGTGTTAGGGTTAGGGCTCGGTTTAGGGTACGGGTTAGGATTAGGGTACGTGTTAGTGTTAGGGTAGGGGTTAGGGTTAGAGTACGCATTAGGGTTAGGGTAGTTATTAAACCTATCCCACTCTCTAGATACCCCTTAGCACGTAAGGCAATATTATTTGGGGGTGCAGCCATGGAGAAGAGTTTAGACACTAGGATAAGATAAGGAACACAACCATTATAAAGAAATCACATTAGGATTCTCTTTTTAAGCTGTTCCTTAAAACACTAGTGCTTAGGAAACCTATTGGAGGCAGAAGCAGTCAAGGGTAGCCTAGGGTTAGGGTTAGGCTTAGGGTTAGGCTTAGGGTACGGCTTAGGGTACGGGTTCGGTGAGGGGTGTGGGTACGGCGTAGGGTTAGGGTTAGGGTTAGGGTTAGGGTTAGGGTTAGGGTTAGGGTTAGGGTTAGGGTTAGGGTTAGGGTTAGGGTTAGGGCTCGGTTTAGGGTACGGGTTAGGATTAGGGTACGTGTTAGGGTTAGGGTAGGGGTTAGGTTTAGGATACGCGTTAGGGTTAGGGTAGTTGTTAAACCTATCCCACTCTCTAGATACCCCTTAGCACGTAAAGGAATATTATTTGGGGGTCCAGCCATGGAGAAGAGTTTAGACACTAGGATAAGATAAGGAACACACCCATTATAAAGAAATCACATTAGGATTCTCTTTTTAAGCTGTTCCTTAAAACACTACTGCTTAGGAAATCAATTGGAGGCAGAAGCAGTCAATGGTAGCCTAGGGTTAGTGTTAGGCTTAGGGTTAGGTTTAGGATATGGCTTAGGGTACGGGTTCGGGGAGGGGTGCGGGTACGGCGTAGGGTATGGGTTAGGGTTAGGTTTAGGGTTAGTGTTAGGGTTAGGGCTCGGTTTAGGGTACAGGTTAGGATTAGGGTACGTGTTAGGGTTAGGGTAGGGGTTAGGGTTAGGGTACGCGTTAGGGTTAGGGTAGTTATTAAACCTATCCCACTCTCTAGATACCCCTTAGCACGTAAGGGAATATTATTTGGGGGTGCAGCCATGGAGAAGAGTTTAGACACTAGGATAAGATAAGGAACACACCCATTATAAAGAAATCACATTAGGATTCTCTTTTTAAGCTGTTCCTTAAAACAGTAGTGCTTAGGAAATCTATTGGAGGCAGAAGCAGTCAAGGGTAGCCTAGGGTTAGGGTTAGGCTTAGGGTTAGGCTTAGGGTACGGCTTAGGGTACGGGTTCGGGGAGGGTTTCGGGTACGGCGTAGGGTATGGGTTAGGGTTAGGGTTAGGGTTAGTGTTAGGGTTAGGGCTCGGTTTAGGGTACGGTTAGGATTAGGGTACGTGTTAGGTTTAGGGTAGGGGTTAGGGTTAGGGTACGCGTTAGGGTTAGGGTAGTTAGTAAACCTATCCCACTCTCTAGATACCCCTTAGCACGTAAAGGAATATTATTTGGGGTTCCAGCCATGGAGAAGAATTTAGACACTAGGATAAGATAAGGAACACACCCATTATAAAGAAATCACATTAGGATTCTCTTTTTAAGCTGTTGCTTAAAACACTAGTGCTTAGGAAATCTATTGGAGGCAGAAGCAGTCAAGGGTAGCCTAGGGTTAGTGTTAGGCTTAGGGTTAGGCTTAGGGTACGGCTTAGGGTACGGGTTTGGGGAGGGGTTCAGGTACGGCGTAGGGTATGGGTTAGGGTTAGGGTTAGTGTTAGTGTTAGGGTTAAGGCTCGGTTTAGGGTACGGGTTAGGATTAGGGTACGTGTTAGTGTTAGGGTAGGGGTTAGGGTTAGAGTACGCATTAGGGTTAGGGTAGTTATTAAACCTATCCCACTCTCTAGATACCCCTTAGCACGTAAGGCAATATTATTTGGGGGTGCAGCCATGGAGAAGAGTTTAGACACTAGGATAAGATAAGGAACACACCCATTATAAAGAAATCACATTAGGATTCTCTTTTTAAGCTGTTCCTTAAAACACTAGTGCTTAGGAAATCTATTGGAGGCAGAAGCAGTCAAGGGTAGCCTAGGGTAAGGTTAGGCTTAGGGTTAGGCTTAGGGTACGGCTTAGGGTACGGGTTCGGGGAGGGTTTCGGGTACGGCGTAGCGTATGGGTTAGGGTTAGGGTTAGTGTTAGGGTTAGGGCTCGGTTTAGGGTACGGGTTAGGATTAGGGTACGTGTTAGGGTTAGGGTAGGGGTTAGGGTTAGGGTACGCATTAGGGTTAGGGTAGTTATTAAACCTATCCCACTCTCTAGATACCCCTTAGCACGTAAAGGAATATTATTTGGGGGTCCAGCCATGGAGAAGAGTTTAGACACAAGGATAAGATAAGGAACACACCCATTATAAAGAAATCACTTTAGGATTCTCTTTTTAAGCTGTTCCTTAAAACACTAGTGCTTAGGAAATCTATTGGAGGCAGAAGCAGTCAAGGGTAGCCTAGGGTTAGGGTTAGGGTTAGGGTACGGCTTGGGGTATGGGTTCGGGGAGGTGTTCGTGTACGGCGTAGGGTATGGGTTAGGGTTAGGGTTTGGGTTAGTGTTAGGGTTAGGGCTCGGTTTAGGGTACGGGTTAGGATTAGGGTACGTGTTAGGGTTAGGGTAGGGGTTAGGGTTAGGTTACGCGTTAGGGCTAGGGTAGTTAGTAAACCTATCCCACTCTCTAGCTCCCCCTTAGCACGTAAAGGAATATTATTTGGGGGTCCAGCCATGGAGAAGAGTTTAGACACTAGGATAAGATAAGGAACACACCCATTATAAAGAAATCACATTAGGATTCTCTTTTTAAGCTGTTCCTTAAAACACTAGTGCTTAGGAAATCAATTGGAGGCAGAAGCAGTCAAGGGTAGCCTAGGGTTAGGGTTAGGCTTAGGCTTAGGTTTAGGGTATGGCTTAGGGTACGGGTTCGGGGAGGGGTGCGGGTACGGCGTAGGGTATGGGTTAGGGTTAGGGTTAGGGTTAGTGTTAGGGTTAGGGCTCGGTTTAGGGTACAGGTTAGGATTAGGGTACGTGTTAGGGTTAGGGTAGGGGTTAGGGTTAGGGTACGCGTTAGGGTTAGGGTAGTTATTAAACCTATTCCACTCTCTAGATACCCCTTAGCACGTAAGGGAATATTATTTGGGGGTGCAGCCATGGAGAAGAGTTTAGACACTAGGATAAGATGAGGAACACACCCATTATAAAGAAATCACATTAGGATTCTCTTTTTAAGCTGTTCCTTAAAACAGTAGTGCTTAGGAAATCTATTGGAGGCAGAAGCAGTCAAGGGTAGCCTAGGGTTAGGGTTAGGCTTAGGGTTAGGCTTAGGGTACGGCTTAGGTTACGGGTTCGGGGAGGGGTGCGGGTACGGCGTAGGGTATGGGTTAGGGTTAGGGTTAGGGTTAGTGTTAGGGTTAGGGCTCGGTTTAGGGTACGGGTTAGGATTAGGGTACGTGTTAGGGTTAGGGTAGGGGTTAGGGTTAGGGTACGCGTTAGGGTTAGGGTAGTTATTAAACCTATCCCACTGTCTAGATACCCCTTAGCACGTAAGGGAATATTATTTGGGGGTGCAGCCATGGAGAAGAATTTAGACACTAGGATAAGATAAGGAACACACCCATTATAAAGAAATCACATTAGGATTCTCTATTTAAGCTGTTCCTTAAAACACTAGTGCTTAGGAAATCTATTGGAGGCAGAAGCAGTCAAGGGTAGCCTAGGGTTAGGGTTAGGCTTAGGGTTAGTCTTAGGGTACGGCTTGGGGTATGGGTTTGGGGAGGGGTTCGGGTACGGCGTAGGGTATGGGTTAGGGTTAGGGTTAGGGTTAGTGTTAGGGTTAGGGCTCGGTTTAGGGTACGGGTTAGGATTAGGGTACGTGTTAGGGTTAGGGTAGGGGTTAGGGTTAGGTTACGCGTTAGGGCTAGGGTAGTTAGTAAACCTATCCCACTCTCTAGCTCCCCCTTAGCACGTAAAGGAATATTATTTGGGGGTCCAGCCATGGAGAAGAGTTTAGACACTAGGATAAGATAAGGAACACACCCATTATAAAGAAATCACATTAGGATTCTCTTTTTAAGCTGTTGCTTAAAACACTAGTGCTTAGGAAATCTATTGGAGGCAGAAGCAGTCAAGGGTAGCCTAGGGTTAGTGTTAGGCTTAGGGTTAGGCTTAAGGTACGGCTTAGGGTACGGGTTTGGGGAGGGGTTCGGGTACGGCGTAGGGTATGGGTTAGGGTTAGGGTTAGTGTTAGTGTTAGGGTTAGGGCTCGGTTTAGGGTACGGGTTAGGATTAGGGTACGTGTTAGTGTTAGGGTAGGGGTTAGGGTTAGAGTACGCATTAGGGTTAGGGTAGTTATTAAACCTATCCCACTCTCTACATACCCCTTAGCACGTAAGGCAATATTATTTGGGGGTGCAGCCATGGAGAAGAGTTTAGACACTAGGATAAGATAAGGAACACACCCATTATAAAGAAATCACATTAGGATTCTCTTTTTAAGCTGTTCCTTAAAACACTAGTGCTTAGGAAATCTATTGGAGGCAGAAGCAGTCAAGGGTAGCCTAGGGTTAGGGTTAGGCTTAGGGCTAGGTTTAGGGTACGGCTTGGGGAATGGGTTCGGGGAGGGGTTCGGGTACGGCGTAGGGTATGGGTTAGGGTTAGGGTTAGTGTTAGGGTTAGGGCTCGGTTTAGGGTACGGGTTAGGATTAGGGTACGTGTTAGGGTTAGGGTAGGGGGTTGGGTTAGGGTACGCGTTAGGGTTAGGGTAGTTATTAAACCTATCCCACTGTCTAGATACCCCTTAGCACGTAAGGGAATATTATTTGGGGGTGCAGCCATGGAGAAGAATTTAGACACTAGGATAAGATAAGGAACACACCCATTATAAAGAAATCACATTAGGATTCTCTATTTAAGCTGTTCCTTAAAACACTAGTGCTTAGGAAATCTATTGGAGGCAGAAGCAGTCAAGGGTAGCCTAGGGTTAGGGTTAGGCTTAGGGTTAGTCTTAGGGTACGGCTTGGGGTATGGGTTTGGGGAGGGGTTCGGGTACGGCGTAGGGTATGGGTTAGGGTTAGGGTTAGGGTTAGTGTTAGGGTTAGGGCTCGGTTTAGGGTACGGGTTAGGATTAGGGTACGTGTTAGGGTTAGGGTAGGGGTTAGGGTTAGGTTATGCGTTAGGGCTAGGGTAGTTAGTAAACCTATCCCACTCTCTAGCTCCCCCTTAGCACGTAAAGGAATATTATTTGGGGGTCCAGCCATGGAGAAGAGTTTAGACACTAGGATAAGATAAGGAACACACGCATTATAAAGAAATCACATTAGGATTCTCTTTCTAAGCTGTTCCTTAAAACACTACTGCTTAGGAAATCAATTGGAGGCAGAAGCAGTCAAGGGTAGCCTAGGGTTAGGGTTAGGCTTAGGGTTAGGTTTAGGGTATGGCTTAGGGTACGGGTTCTGGGAGGGGTGCGGGTACGGCGTAGGGTATGGGTTAGGGTTAGGGTTAGGGTTAGTGTTAGGGTTAGGGCTCGGTTTAGGGTACGGGTTAGGATTAGGGTACGTGTTAGGGTTAGGGTAGGCGTTAGGGTTAGGGTACGCGTTAGGGTTAGGGTAGTTATTAAACCTATCCCACTCTCTAGATACCCCTTAGCACGTAAGGGAATATTATTTGGGGGTGCAGCCATGGAGAAGAGTTTAGACACTAGGATAAGATAAGGAACACACCCATTATAAAGAAATCACATTAGGATTCTCTTTTTAAGCTGTTCCTTAAAACACTAGTGCTTAGGAAATCTATTGGAGGCAGAAGCAGTCAAGGGTAGCCTAGGGTTAGGGTTAGGCTTAGGGTCAGGCTTAGGGTACGGCTTAGGGTACGGGTTCGGGGAGGGGTGCGGGTACGGCGTAGGGTATGGGTTAGGGTTAGGGATAGGGTTAGTGTTAGGGTTAGGGCTCGGTTTAGGGTACGGGTTAGGATTAGGGTACGTGTTAGGGTTAGGGTAGGGGTTAGGGTTAGGGTACGCGTTAGGGTTAGGGTAGTTATTAAACCTATCCCACTCTCTAGATACCCCTTAGCACGTAAAGGAATATTATTTGAGGGTCCAACCATGGAGAAGAGTTTAGACACTAGGATAAGATAAGGAACACACCCATTATAAAGAAATCACATTAGGATTCTCTTTTTCAGCTGTTCCTTAAAACACTAGTGCTTAGGAAATCTATTGGAGGCAGAAGCAGTCAAGGGTAGCCTAGGGTTAGGGTTAGGCTTAGGGTTAGGGTTAGGGTACGGCTTAGGGTACGGGTTCGGGGAGGGGTTCGGGTACGGCGTAGGGTATGGGTTAGGGTTAGGGTTAGGGTTAGTGTTAGGCTTAGGGCTCGGTTTAGGGTACGGTTAGGATTAGGGTACGTGTTAGGTTTAGGGTAGGGGTTAGGGTTAGGGTACGCGTTAGGGTTAGGGTAGTTAGTAAACCTATCCCACTCTCTAGATACCCCTTAGCACGTAAAGGAATATTATTTGGGGGTCCAGCCATGGAGAAGAGTTTACACACTAGGATAAGATAAGGAACACACCCATTATAAAGAAATCACATTAGGATTCTCTTTTTAAGCTGTTGCTTAAAACACTAGTGCTTGGGAAATCTATTGGAGGCAGAAGCAGTCAAGGGTAGCCTAGGGTTAGTGTTAGGCTTAGGGTTAGGCTTAGGGTACGGCTTAGGGTACGGGTTTGGGGAGGGGTTCGGGTACGGCGTAGGGTATGGGTTAGGGTTAGGGTTAGTGTTAGTGTTAGGGTTAGGGCTCGGTTTAGGGTACGGGTTAGGATTAGGGTACGTGTTAGTGTTAGGGTAGGGGTTAGGGTTAGAGTACGCATTAGGGTTAGGGTAGTTATTAAACCTATCCCACTCTCTAGATACCCCTTAGCACGTAAGGCAATATTATTTGGGGGTGCAGCCATGGAGAAGAGTTTAGACACTAGGATAAGATAAGGAACACACCCATTATAAAGAAATCACATTAGGATTCTCTTTTTAAGCTGTTCCTTAAAACAGTAGTGCTTAGGAAATCTATTGGAGGCAGAAGCAGTCAAGGGTAGCCTAGGGTTAGGGTTAGGCTTAGGGTTAGGTTTAGGGTACGGCTTGGGGAATGGGTTCGGGGAGGGGTTCGGGTACGGCGTAGGGTATGGTTTAGGGTTAGGCTTAGGGTTAGTGTTAGGGTTAGGGCTCGGTTTAGGGTACGGGTTAGGATTAGGGTACGTGTTAGGGTTAGGGTAGGGGTTAGGGGTAGGTTACACGTTAGGGCTAGGGTAGTTAGTAAACCTATCCCACTCTCTAGCTCCCCCTTAGCACGTAAAGGAATATTATTTGGGGGTCCAGCCATGGAGAAGAGTTTAGACACTAGGATAAGATAAGGAACACACCCATTATAAAGAAATCACATTAGGATTCTCTTTTTAAGCTGTTTCTTAAAAAACTACTGCTTAGGAAATCAATTGGAGGCAGAAGCAGTTAAGGGTAGCCTAGGGTTAGGGTTAGGCTTAGGGTTAGGTTTAGGGTATGGCTTAGGGTACGGGTTCGGGGAGGGGTGCGGGTACGGCGTAGGGTATGGGTTAGGGTTAGGGTTAGGGTTAGTGTTAGGGTTAGGGCTCGGTTTAGGGTTCAGGTTAGGATTAGGGTACGTGTTAGGGTTAGGGTAGGGGTTAGGGTTAGGGTAAGCGTTAGGGTTAGGGTAGTTATTAAACCTATCCCACTCTCTAGATACCCCTTAGCACGTAAGGGAATATTATTTGGGGGTGCAGCCATGGAGAAGAGTTTAGACACTAGGATAAGATAAGGAACACACCCATTATAAAGAAATCACATTAGGATTCTCTTTTTAAGCTGTTCCTTAAAACACTAGTGCTTAGGAAATCTATTGGAGGCAGAAGCAGTCAAGGGTAGCCTAGGGTTAGGGTTAGGCTTAGGGTCAGGCTTAGGGTACGGCTTAGGGTACGGGTTCGGGGATGGGTGCGGGTACGGCGTAGGGTATGGGTTAGGGTTAGGGATAGGGTTAGTGTTAGGGTTAGGGCTCGGTTTAGGGTACGGGTTAGGATTAGGGTACGTGTTAGGGTTAGGGTAGGGGTTAGGGTTAGGGTACGCGTTAGGGTTAGGGTAGTTATTAAACCTATCCCACTCTCTAGATACCCCTTAGCACGTAAAGGAATATTATTTGAGGGTCCAGCCATGGAGAAGAGTTTAGACACTAGGATAAGATAAGGAACACACCCATTATAAAGAAATCACATTAGGATTCTCTTTTTAAGCTGTTTCTTAAAACACTACTGCTTAGGAAATCAATTGGATGCAGAAGCAGTCAAGGATAGCCTAGGGTTAGGGTTAGGCTTAGGGTTAGGTTTAGGGTATGGCTTAGGGTACGGGTTCGGGGAGGGGTGCGGGTACGGCGTAGGGTATGGGTTAGGGTTAGGGTTAGTGTTAGTGTTAGGGTTAGGGCTCGGTTTAGGGTTCAGGTTAGGATTAGGGTACGTGTTAGGGTTAGGGTAGGGGTTAGGGTTAGGGTACGCGTTAGGGTTAGGGTAGTTATTAAACCTATCCCACACTCTAGATACCCCTTAGCACGTAAGGGAATATTATTTGGGGGTGCAGCCATGGAGAAGAATTTAGACACTAGGATAAGATAAGGAACACACCCATTATAAAGAAATCACATTGGGATTCTCTATTTAAGCTGTTCCTTAAAACACTAGTGCTTAGGAAATCTATTGGAGGCAGAAGCAGTCAAGGGTAGCCTAGGGTTAGGGTTAGGCTTAGGGTTAGGCTTAGGGTACGGCTTCGGGTATGGGTTTGGGGAGGGGTTCGGGTACGGCGTAGGGTATGGGTTAGGGTTAGGGTTAGGGTTAGTGTTAGGGTTAGGGCTCGGTTTAGGGTACGGGTTAGGATTAGGGTACGTGTTAGGGTTAGGGTAGGGGTTAGGGTTAGGTTACGCGTTAGGGCTAGGGTAGTTAGTAAACCTATCCCACTCTCTAGCTCCCCCTTAGCACGTAAAGGAATATTATTTGGGGGTCCAGCCATGGAGAAGAGTTTAGACACTAGGATAAGATAAGGAACACACCCATTATAAAGAAATCACATTAGGATTCTCTTTTTAAGCTGTTCCTTAAAACACTAGTGCTTAGGAAATCTATTGGAGGCAGAAGCAGTCAAGGTTAGCCTAGGGTTAGGGTTAGGCTTAGGGTTAGGCTTAGGGTACGGCTTAGGGTACGGGTTCGGGGAGGGGTGTGGGTACGGCGTAGGGTATGGGTTAGGGTTAGGGTTAGGGTTAGTGTTAGGGTTAGGGCTCGATTTAGGGTACGGGTTAGGATTAGGGTACGTGTTAGGGTTAGGGTAGAGGTTAGGGTTAGGGTACGCGTTAGGGTTAGGGTAGTTATTAAACCTATCCCACTCTCTAGATACCCCTTAGCACGTAAAGGAATATTATTTGGGGGTCCAGCCATGGAGAAGAGTTTAGACACTAGGATAAGATAAGGAACACACCCATTATAAAGAAATCACTTTAGGATTCTCTTTTTAAGCTGTTCCTTAAAACACTAGTGCTTAGGAAATCTATTGGAGGCAGAAGCAGTCAAGGGTAGCCTAGGGTTAGGGTTAGGCTTAGGGTTAGGTTTAGGGTACGGCTTGGGGAATGGGTTCAGGGAGGGGTTCGTGTACGGCGTAGGGTATGGGTTAGGGTTAGGGTTAGGGTTAGGGCTCGGTTTAGGGTATGGGTTAGGATTAGGGTACGAGTTAGGGTTAGGGTAGGGGTTAGGGTTAGGGTACGCGTTAGGGTTAGGGTAGTTATTAAACCTATCCCACTGTCTAGATACCCCTTAGCACGTAAAGGAATATTATTTGGGGGTCCAGCCATGGAGAAGAGTTTAGACACTAGGATAAGATAAGGAACACACCCATTATAAAGAAATCACTTTAGGATTCTCTTTTTAAGCTGTTCCTTAAAACACTAGTGCTTAGGAAATCTATTGGAGGCAAAAGCAGTCAAGGGTAGCCTAGGGTTAGGGTTAGGCTTAGGGTTAGGTTTAGGGTACGGCTTGGGGAATGGGTTCGGGGAGGGGTTCGGGTATGGCGTAGGGTATGGTTTAGGGTTAGGGTTAGGGTTAGTGTTAGGGTTAAGGCTCGGTTTAGGGTATGGGTTAGGATTAGGGTACGTGTTAGGGTTAGGGTAGGGGTTAGGGTTAGGTTACGCGTTAGGGCTAGGGTAGTTAGTAAACCTATCCCACTCTCTAGCTCCCCCTTAGCACGTAAAGGAATATTATTTGGGGGTCCAGCCATGGAGAAGAGTTTAGACACTAGGATAAGATAAGGAACACACCCATTATAAAGAAATCACATTAGGATTCTCTTTTTAAGCTGTTGCTTAAAACACTAGTGCTTAGGAAATCTATTGGAGGCAGAAGCAGTCAAGGGTAGCCTAGGGTTAGTGTTAGGCTTAGGGTTAGGCTTAGGGTACGGCTTAGGGTACGGGTTTGGGGAGGGGTTCGGGTACGGCGTAGGGTATGGGTTAGGGTTAGGGTTAGTGTTAGTGTTAGGGTTAGGGCTCGGTTTCGGGTACGGGTTAGGATTAGGGTACGTGTTAGTGTTAGGGTAGGGGTTAGGGTTAGAGTACGCATTAGGGTTAGGGTAGTTATTAAACCTATCCCACTCTCTACATACCCCTTAGCACGTAAGGCAATATTATTTGGGGGTGCAGCCATGGAGAAGAGTTTAGACACTAGGATAAGATAAGGAACACACCCATTATAAAGAAATCACATTAGGATTCTCTTTTTAAGCTGTTCCTTAAAACACTAGTGCTTAGGAAATCTATTGGAGGCAGAAGCAGTCAAGGGTAGCCTAGGGTTAGGGTTAGGCTTAGGGTTAGGTTTAGGGTACGGCTTGGGGAATGGGTTCGGGGAGGGGTTCGGGTACGGCGTAGGGTATGGGTTAGGGTTAGGGTTAGTGTTAGGGTTAGGGCTCGGTTTAGGGTACGGGTTAGGATTAGGGTACGTGTTAGGGTTAGGGTAGGGGTTAGGGTTAGGGTACGCGTTAGGGTTAGGGTAGTTATTAAACCTATCCCACTGTCTAGATACCCCTTAGCACGTAAGGGAATATTATTTGGGGGTGCAGCCATGGAGAAGAATTTAGACACTAGGATAAGATAAGGAACACACCCATTATAAAGAAATCACATTAGGATTCTCTATTTAAGCTGTTCCTTAAAACACTAGTGCTTAGGAAATCTATTGGAGGCAGAAGCAGTCAAGGGTAGCCTAGGGTTAGGGTTAGGCTTAGGGTTAGTCTTAGGGTACGGCTTGGGGTATGGGTTTGGGGAGGGGTTCGGGTACGGCGTAGGGTATGGGTTAGGGTTAGGGTTAGGGTTAGTGTTAGGGTTAGGGCTCGGTTTAGGGTACGGGTTAGGATTAGGGTACGTGTTAGGGTTAGGGTAGGGGTTAGGGTTAGGTTACGCGTTAGGGCTAGGGTAGTTAGTAAACCTATCCCACTCTCTAGCTCCCCCTTAGCACGTAAAGGAATATTATTTGGGGGTCCAGCCATGGAGAAGAGTTTAGACACTAGGATAAGATAAGGAACACACCCATTATAAAGAAATCACATTAGGATTCTCTTTTTAAGCTGTTGCTTAAAACACTAGTGCTTAGGAAATCTATTGGAGGCAGAAGCAGTCAAGGGTAGCCTAGGGTTAGTGTTAGGCTTAGGGTTAGGCTTAAGGTACGGCTTAGGGTACGGGTTTGGGGAGGGGTTCGGGTACGGCGTAGGGTATGGGTTAGGGTTAGGGTTAGTGTTAGTGTTAGGGTTAGGGCTCGGTTTAGGGTACGGGTTAGGATTAGGGTACGTGTTAGTGTTAGGGTAGGGGTTAGGGTTAGAGTACGCATTAGGGTTAGGGTAGTTATTAAACCTATCCCACTCTCTACATACCCCTTAGCACGTAAGGCAATATTATTTGGGGGTGCAGCCATGGAGAAGAGTTTAGACACTAGGATAAGATAAGGAACACACCCATTATAAAGAAATCACATTAGGATTCTCTTTTTAAGCTGTTCCTTAAAACACTAGTGCTTAGGAAATCTATTGGAGGCAGAAGCAGTCAAGGGTAGCCTAGGGTTAGGGTTAGGCTTAGGGCTAGGTTTAGGGTACGGCTTGGGGAATGGGTTCGGGGAGGGGTTCGGGTACGGCGTAGGGTATGGGTTAGGGTTAGGGTTAGTGTTAGGGTTAGGGCTCGGTTTAGGGTACGGGTTAGGATTAGGGTACGTGTTAGGGTTAGGGTAGGGGGTTGGGTTAGGGTACGCGTTAGGGTTAGGGTAGTTATTAAACCTATCCCACTGTCTAGATACCCCTTAGCACGTAAGGGAATATTATTTGGGGGTGCAGCCATGGAGAAGAATTTAGACACTAGGATAAGATAAGGAACACACCCATTATAAAGAAATCACATTAGGATTCTCTATTTAAGCTGTTCCTTAAAACACTAGTGCTTAGGAAATCTATTGGAGGCAGAAGCAGTCAAGGGTAGCCTAGGGTTAGGGTTAGGCTTAGGGTTAGTCTTAGGGTACGGCTTGGGGTATGGGTTTGGGGAGGGGTTCGGGTACGGCGTAGGGTATGGGTTAGGGTTAGGGTTAGGGTTAGTGTTAGGGTTAGGGCTCGGTTTAGGGTACGGGTTAGGATTAGGGTACGTGTTAGGGTTAGGGTAGGGGTTAGGGTTAGGTTACGCGTTAGGGCTAGGGTAGTTAGTAAACCTATCCCACTCTCTAGCTCCCCCTTAGCACGTAAAGGAATATTATTTGGGGGTCCAGCCATGGAGAAGAGTTTAGACACTAGGATAAGATAAGGAACACACGCATTATAAAGAAATCACATTAGGATTCTCTTTCTAAGCTGTTCCTTAAAACACTACTGCTTAGGAAATCAATTGGAGGCAGAAGCAGTCAAGGGTAGCCTAGGGTTAGGGTTAGGCTTAGGGTTAGGTTTAGGGTATGGCTTAGGGTACGGGTTCGGGGAGGGGTGCGGGTACGGCGTAGGGTATGGGTTAGGGTTAGGGTTAGGGTTAGTGTTAGGGTTAGGGCTCGGTTTAGGGTACGGGTTAGGATTAGGGTACGTGTTAGGGTTAGGGTAGGCGTTAGGGTTAGGGTACGCGTTAGGGTTAGGGTAGTTATTAAACCTATCCCACTCTCTAGATACCCCTTAGCACGTAAGGGAATATTATTTGGGGGTGCAGCCATGGAGAAGAGTTTAGACACTAGGATAAGATAAGGAACACACCCATTATAAAGAAATCACATTAGGATTCTCTTTTTAAGCTGTTCCTTAAAACACTAGTGCTTAGGAAATCTATTGGAGGCAGAAGCAGTCAAGGGTAGCCTAGGGTTAGGGTTAGGCTTAGGGTTCGGCTTAGGGTACGGCTTAGGGTACGGGTTCGGGGAGGGGTGCGGGTACGGCGTACGGTATGGGTTACGGTTAGGGTTAGGGTTAGTGTTAGGGTTAGGGCTCGGTTTAGAGAACGGGTTAGGATTAGGGTACGTGTTAGGGTTAGGGTAGGGGTTAGGGTTAGGGTACGCGTTAGGGTTAGGGTAGTTATTAAACCTATCCCACTCTCTAGATACCCCTTAGCACGTAAAGGAATATTATTTGAGGGTCCAGCCATGGAGAAGAGTTTAGACACTAGGATAAGATAAGGAACACACCCATTATAAAGAAATCACATTAGGATTCTCTTTTTAAGCTGTTCCTTAAAACACTAGTGCTTAGGAAATCTATTGGAGGCAGAAGCAGTCAAGGGTAGCGTAGGGTTAGGGTTAGGCTTAGGGTTAGGCTTAGGGTACGGCTTAGGGTACGGGTTCGGGGAGGGTTTCGGGTACGGCGTAGGGTATGGGTTAGGGTTAGGGTTAGGGTTAGTGTTAGGGTTAGGGCTCGGTTTAGGGTACGGTTAGGATTAGGGTACGTGTTAGGTTTAGGGTAGGGGTTAGGGTTAGGGTACGCGTTAGGGTTAGGGTAGTTAGTAAACCTATCCCACTCTCTAGATACCCCTTAGCACGTAAAGGAATATTATTTGGGGTTCCAGCCATGGAGAAGAATTTAGACACTAGGATAAGATAAGGAACACACCCATTATAAAGAAATCACATTAGGATTCTCTTTTTAAGCTGTTGCTTAAAACACTAGTGCTTAGGAAATCTATTGGAGGCAGAAGCAGTCAAGGGTAGCCTAGGGTTAGTGTTAGGCTTAGGGTTAGGCTTAGGGTACGGCTTAGGGTACGGGTTTGGGGAGGGGTTCAGGTACGGCGTAGGGTATGGGTTAGGGTTAGGGTTAGGGTTAGTGTTAGGGTTAGGGCTCGGTTTAGGGTACGGGTTAGGATTAGGGTACGTGTTAGGGTTAGGGTAGGGGTTAGGGTTAGGGTACGCGTTAGGGTTAGGGTAGTTATTAAACCTATCCCACTCTCTAGATACCCCTTAGCACGTAAAGGAATATTATTTGAGGGTGCAGCCATGGAGAAGAGTTTAGACACTAGGATAAGATAAGGAACACACCCATTATAAAGAAATCACATTAGGATTCTCTTTTTAAGCTGTTCCCTAAAACACTAGTGCTTAGGAAATCTATTGGAGGCAGAAGCAGTCAAGGGTAGCCTAGGGTTAGGGTTAGGCTTAGGGTTAGGCTTTGGGTACGGCTTAGGGTACGGGTTCGGGGAGGGTTTCGGGTACGGCGTAGGGTATGGGTTAGGGTTAGGGTTAGGGTTAGTGTTAGGGTTAGGGCTCGGTTTACGGTACGGTTAGGATTAGGGTACGTGTTAGGTTTAGGGTAGGGGTTAGGGTTAGGGTACGCGTTAGGGTTAGGGTAGTTAGTAAACCTATCCCACTCTCTAGATACCCCTTAGCACATAAAGGAATATTATTTGGGGTTCCAGCCATGGAGAAGAATTTAGACACTAGGATAAGATAAGGAACACACCCATTATAAAGAAATCACATTAGGATTCTCTTTTTAAGCTGTTGCTTAAAACACTAGTGCTTAGGAAATCTATTGGAGGCAGAAGCAGTCAAGGGTAGCCTAGGGTTAGTGTTAGGCTTAGGGTTAGGCTTAGGGTATGGCTTAGGGTACGGGTTTGGGGAGGGGTTCAGGTACGGCGTAGGGTATGGGTTAGGGTTAGGGTTAGTGTTAGTGTTAGGGTTAGGGCTCGGTTTAGGGTACGGGTTAGGATTAGGGTACGTGTTAGTGTTAGGGTAGGGGTTAGGGTTAGAGTACGCATTAGGGTTAGGGTAGTTATTAAACCTATCCCACTCTCTAGATACCCCTTAGCACGTAAGGCAATATTATTTGGGGGTGCAGCCATGGAGAAGAGTTTAGACACTAGGATAAGATAAGGAACACAACCATTATAAAGAAATCACATTAGGATTCTCTTTTTAAGCTGTTCCTTAAAACACTAGTGCTTAGGAAACCTATTGGAGGCAGAAGCAGTCAAGGGTAGCCTAGGGTTAGGGTTAGGCTTAGGGTTAGGCTTAGGGTACGGCTTAGGGTACGGGTTCGGTGAGGGGTGTGGGTACGGCGTAGGGTTAGGGTTAGGGTTAGGGTTAGGGTTAGGGTTAGGGTTAGGGTTAGGGTTAGGGTTAGGGTTAGGGTTAGGGTTAGGGTTAGGGCTCGGTTTAGGGTACGGGTTAGGATTAGGGTACGTGTTAGGGTTAGGGTAGGGGTTAGGTTTAGGATACGCGTTAGGGTTAGGGTAGTTGTTAAACCTATCCCACTCTCTAGATACCCCTTAGCACGTAAAGGAATATTATTTGGGGGTCCAGCCATGGAGAAGAGTTTAGACACTAGGATAAGATAAGGAACACACCCATTATAAAGAAATCACATTAGGATTCTCTTTTTAAGCTGTTGCTTAAAACACTAGTGCTTAGGAAATCTATTGGAGGCAGAAGCAGTCAAGGGTAGCCTAGGGTTAGTGTTAGGCTTAGGGTTAGGCTTAAGGTACGGCTTAGGGTACGGGTTTGGGGAGGGGTTCGGGTACGGCGTAGGGTATGGGTTAGGGTTAGGGTTAGTGTTAGTGTTAGGGTTAGGGCTCGGTTTAGGGTACGGGTTAGGATTAGGGTACGTGTTAGTGTTAGGGTAGGGGTTAGGGTTAGAGTACGCATTAGGGTTAGGGTAGTTATTAAACCTATCCCACTCTCTACATACCCCTTAGCACGTAAGGCAATATTATTTGGGGGTGCAGCCATGGAGAAGAGTTTAGACACTAGGATAAGATAAGGAACACACCCATTATAAAGAAATCACATTAGGATTCTCTTTTTAAGCTGTTCCTTAAAACACTAGTGCTTAGGAAATCTATTGGAGGCAGAAGCAGTCAAGGGTAGCCTAGGGTTAGGGTTAGGCTTAGGGCTAGGTTTAGGGTACGGCTTGGGGAATGGGTTCGGGGAGGGGTTCGGGTACGGCGTAGGGTATGGGTTAGGGTTAGGGTTAGTGTTAGGGTTAGGGCTCGGTTTAGGGTACGGGTTAGGATTAGGGTACGTGTTAGGGTTAGGGTAGGGGGTTGGGTTAGGGTACGCGTTAGGGTTAGGGTAGTTATTAAACCTATCCCACTGTCTAGATACCCCTTAGCACGTAAGGGAATATTATTTGGGGGTGCAGCCATGGAGAAGAATTTAGACACTAGGATAAGATAAGGAACACACCCATTATAAAGAAATCACATTAGGATTCTCTATTTAAGCTGTTCCTTAAAACACTAGTGCTTAGGAAATCTATTGGAGGCAGAAGCAGTCAAGGGTAGCCTAGGGTTAGGGTTAGGCTTAGGGTTAGTCTTAGGGTACGGCTTGGGGTATGGGTTTGGGGAGGGGTTCGGGTACGGCGTAGGGTATGGGTTAGGGTTAGGGTTAGGGTTAGTGTTAGGGTTAGGGCTCGGTTTAGGGTACGGGTTAGGATTAGGGTACGTGTTAGGGTTAGGGTAGGGGTTAGGGTTAGGTTACGCGTTAGGGCTAGGGTAGTTAGTAAACCTATCCCACTCTCTAGCTCCCCCTTAGCACGTAAAGGAATATTATTTGGGGGTCCAGCCATGGAGAAGAGTTTAGACACTAGGATAAGATAAGGAACACACGCATTATAAAGAAATCACATTAGGATTCTCTTTCTAAGCTGTTCCTTAAAACACTACTGCTTAGGAAATCAATTGGAGGCAGAAGCAGTCAAGGGTAGCCTAGGGTTAGGGTTAGGCTTAGGGTTAGGTTTAGGGTATGGCTTAGGGTACGGGTTCGGGGAGGGGTGCGGGTACGGCGTAGGGTATGGGTTAGGGTTAGGGTTAGGGTTAGTGTTAGGGTTAGGGCTCGGTTTAGGGTACGGGTTAGGATTAGGGTACGTGTTAGGGTTAGGGTAGGCGTTAGGGTTAGGGTACGCGTTAGGGTTAGGGTAGTTATTAAACCTATCCCACTCTCTAGATACCCCTTAGCACGTAAGGGAATATTATTTGGGGGTGCAGCCATGGAGAAGAGTTTAGACACTAGGATAAGATAAGGAACACACCCATTATAAAGAAATCACATTAGGATTCTCTTTTTAAGCTGTTCCTTAAAACACTAGTGCTTAGGAAATCTATTGGAGGCAGAAGCAGTCAAGGGTAGCCTAGGGTTAGGGTTAGGCTTAGGGTTCGGCTTAGGGTACGGCTTAGGGTACGGGTTCGGGGAGGGGTGCGGGTACGGCGTACGGTATGGGTTACGGTTAGGGTTAGGGTTAGTGTTAGGGTTAGGGCTCGGTTTAGAGAACGGGTTAGGATTAGGGTACGTGTTAGGGTTAGGGTAGGGGTTAGGGTTAGGGTACGCGTTAGGGTTAGGGTAGTTATTAAACCTATCCCACTCTCTAGATACCCCTTAGCACGTAAAGGAATATTATTTGAGGGTCCAGCCATGGAGAAGAGTTTAGACACTAGGATAAGATAAGGAACACACCCATTATAAAGAAATCACATTAGGATTCTCTTTTTAAGCTGTTCCTTAAAACACTAGTGCTTAGGAAATCTATTGGAGGCAGAAGCAGTCAAGGGTAGCGTAGGGTTAGGGTTAGGCTTAGGGTTAGGCTTAGGGTACGGCTTAGGGTACGGGTTCGGGGAGGGTTTCGGGTACGGCGTAGGGTATGGGTTAGGGTTAGGGTTAGGGTTAGTGTTAGGGTTAGGGCTCGGTTTAGGGTACGGTTAGGATTAGGGTACGTGTTAGGTTTAGGGTAGGGGTTAGGGTTAGGGTACGCGTTAGGGTTAGGGTAGTTAGTAAACCTATCCCACTCTCTAGATACCCCTTAGCACGTAAAGGAATATTATTTGGGGTTCCAGCCATGGAGAAGAATTTAGACACTAGGATAAGATAAGGAACACACCCATTATAAAGAAATCACATTAGGATTCTCTTTTTAAGCTGTTGCTTAAAACACTAGTGCTTAGGAAATCTATTGGAGGCAGAAGCAGTCAAGGGTAGCCTAGGGTTAGTGTTAGGCTTAGGGTTAGGCTTAGGGTACGGCTTAGGGTACGGGTTTGGGGAGGGGTTCAGGTACGGCGTAGGGTATGGGTTAGGGTTAGGGTTAGGGTTAGTGTTAGGGTTAGGGCTCGGTTTAGGGTACGGGTTAGGATTAGGGTACGTGTTAGGGTTAGGGTAGGGGTTAGGGTTAGGGTACGCGTTAGGGTTAGGGTAGTTATTAAACCTATCCCACTCTCTAGATACCCCTTAGCACGTAAAGGAATATTATTTGAGGGTGCAGCCATGGAGAAGAGTTTAGACACTAGGATAAGATAAGGAACACACCCATTATAAAGAAATCACATTAGGATTCTCTTTTTAAGCTGTTCCCTAAAACACTAGTGCTTAGGAAATCTATTGGAGGCAGAAGCAGTCAAGGGTAGCCTAGGGTTAGGGTTAGGCTTAGGGTTAGGCTTTGGGTACGGCTTAGGGTACGGGTTCGGGGAGGGTTTCGGGTACGGCGTAGGGTATGGGTTAGGGTTAGGGTTAGGGTTAGTGTTAGGGTTAGGGCTCGGTTTACGGTACGGTTAGGATTAGGGTACGTGTTAGGTTTAGGGTAGGGGTTAGGGTTAGGGTACGCGTTAGGGTTAGGGTAGTTAGTAAACCTATCCCACTCTCTAGATACCCCTTAGCACATAAAGGAATATTATTTGGGGTTCCAGCCATGGAGAAGAATTTAGACACTAGGATAAGATAAGGAACACACCCATTATAAAGAAATCACATTAGGATTCTCTTTTTAAGCTGTTGCTTAAAACACTAGTGCTTAGGAAATCTATTGGAGGCAGAAGCAGTCAAGGGTAGCCTAGGGTTAGTGTTAGGCTTAGGGTTAGGCTTAGGGTATGGCTTAGGGTACGGGTTTGGGGAGGGGTTCAGGTACGGCGTAGGGTATGGGTTAGGGTTAGGGTTAGTGTTAGTGTTAGGGTTAGGGCTCGGTTTAGGGTACGGGTTAGGATTAGGGTACGTGTTAGTGTTAGGGTAGGGGTTAGGGTTAGAGTACGCATTAGGGTTAGGGTAGTTATTAAACCTATCCCACTCTCTAGATACCCCTTAGCACGTAAGGCAATATTATTTGGGGGTGCAGCCATGGAGAAGAGTTTAGACACTAGGATAAGATAAGGAACACAACCATTATAAAGAAATCACATTAGGATTCTCTTTTTAAGCTGTTCCTTAAAACACTAGTGCTTAGGAAACCTATTGGAGGCAGAAGCAGTCAAGGGTAGCCTAGGGTTAGGGTTAGGCTTAGGGTTAGGCTTAGGGTACGGCTTAGGGTACGGGTTCGGTGAGGGGTGTGGGTACGGCGTAGGGTTAGGGTTAGGGTTAGGGTTAGGGTTAGGGTTAGGGTTAGGGTTAGGGTTAGGGTTAGGGTTAGGGTTAGGGTTAGGGTTAGGGCTCGGTTTAGGGTACGGGTTAGGATTAGGGTACGTGTTAGGGTTAGGGTAGGGGTTAGGTTTAGGATACGCGTTAGGGTTAGGGTAGTTGTTAAACCTATCCCACTCTCTAGATACCCCTTAGCACGTAAAGGAATATTATTTGGGGGTCCAGCCATGGAGAAGAGTTTAGACACTAGGATAAGATAAGGAACACACCCATTATAAAGAAATCACATTAGGATTCTCTTTTTAAGCTGTTCCTTAAAACACTACTGCTTAGGAAATCAATTGGAGGCAGAAGCAGTCAATGGTAGCCTAGGGTTAGTGTTAGGCTTAGGGTTAGGTTTAGGATATGGCTTAGGGTACGGGTTCGGGGAGGGGTGCGGGTACGGCGTAGGGTATGGGTTAGGGTTAGGTTTAGGGTTAGTGTTAGGGTTAGGGCTCGGTTTAGGGTACAGGTTAGGATTAGGGTACGTGTTAGGGTTAGGGTAGGGGTTAGGGTTAGGGTACGCGTTAGGGTTAGGGTAGTTATTAAACCTATCCCACTCTCTAGATACCCCTTAGCACGTAAGGGAATATTATTTGGGGGTGCAGCCATGGAGAAGAGTTTAGACACTAGGATAAGATAAGGAACACACCCATTATAAAGAAATCACATTAGGATTCTCTTTTTAAGCTGTTCCTTAAAACAGTAGTGCTTAGGAAATCTATTGGAGGCAGAAGCAGTCAAGGGTAGCCTAGGGTTAGGGTTAGGCTTAGGGTTAGGCTTAGGGTACGGCTTAGGGTACGGGTTCGGGGAGGGTTTCGGGTACGGCGTAGGGTATGGGTTAGGGTTAGGGTTAGGGTTAGTGTTAGGGTTAGGGCTCGGTTTAGGGTACGGTTAGGATTAGGGTACGTGTTAGGTTTAGGGTAGGGGTTAGGGTTAGGGTACGCGTTAGGGTTAGGGTAGTTAGTAAACCTATCCCACTCTCTAGATACCCCTTAGCACGTAAAGGAATATTATTTGGGGTTCCAGCCATGGAGAAGAATTTAGACACTAGGATAAGATAAGGAACACACCCATTATAAAGAAATCACATTAGGATTCTCTTTTTAAGCTGTTGCTTAAAACACTAGTGCTTAGGAAATCTATTGGAGGCAGAAGCAGTCAAGGGTAGCCTAGGGTTAGTGTTAGGCTTAGGGTTAGGCTTAGGGTACGGCTTAGGGTACGGGTTTGGGGAGGGGTTCAGGTACGGCGTAGGGTATGGGTTAGGGTTAGGGTTAGTGTTAGTGTTAGGGTTAAGGCTCGGTTTAGGGTACGGGTTAGGATTAGGGTACGTGTTAGTGTTAGGGTAGGGGTTAGGGTTAGAGTACGCATTAGGGTTAGGGTAGTTATTAAACCTATCCCACTCTCTAGATACCCCTTAGCACGTAAGGCAATATTATTTGGGGGTGCAGCCATGGAGAAGAGTTTAGACACTAGGATAAGATAAGGAACACACCCATTATAAAGAAATCACATTAGGATTCTCTTTTTAAGCTGTTCCTTAAAACACTAGTGCTTAGGAAATCTATTGGAGGCAGAAGCAGTCAAGGGTAGCCTAGGGTAAGGTTAGGCTTAGGGTTAGGCTTAGGGTACGGCTTAGGGTACGGGTTCGGGGAGGGTTTCGGGTACGGCGTAGCGTATGGGTTAGGGTTAGGGTTAGTGTTAGGGTTAGGGCTCGGTTTAGGGTACGGGTTAGGATTAGGGTACGTGTTAGGGTTAGGGTAGGGGTTAGGGTTAGGGTACGCATTAGGGTTAGGGTAGTTATTAAACCTATCCCACTCTCTAGATACCCCTTAGCACGTAAAGGAATATTATTTGGGGGTCCAGCCATGGAGAAGAGTTTAGACACAAGGATAAGATAAGGAACACACCCATTATAAAGAAATCACTTTAGGATTCTCTTTTTAAGCTGTTCCTTAAAACACTAGTGCTTAGGAAATCTATTGGAGGCAGAAGCAGTCAAGGGTAGCCTAGGGTTAGGGTTAGGGTTAGGGTACGGCTTGGGGTATGGGTTCGGGGAGGTGTTCGTGTACGGCGTAGGGTATGGGTTAGGGTTAGGGTTTGGGTTAGTGTTAGGGTTAGGGCTCGGTTTAGGGTACGGGTTAGGATTAGGGTACGTGTTAGGGTTAGGGTAGGGGTTAGGGTTAGGTTACGCGTTAGGGCTAGGGTAGTTAGTAAACCTATCCCACTCTCTAGCTCCCCCTTAGCACGTAAAGGAATATTATTTGGGGGTCCAGCCATGGAGAAGAGTTTAGACACTAGGATAAGATAAGGAACACACCCATTATAAAGAAATCACATTAGGATTCTCTTTTTAAGCTGTTCCTTAAAACACTAGTGCTTAGGAAATCAATTGGAGGCAGAAGCAGTCAAGGGTAGCCTAGGGTTAGGGTTAGGCTTAGGCTTAGGTTTAGGGTATGGCTTAGGGTACGGGTTCGGGGAGGGGTGCGGGTACGGCGTAGGGTATGGGTTAGGGTTAGGGTTAGGGTTAGTGTTAGGGTTAGGGCTCGGTTTAGGGTACAGGTTAGGATTAGGGTACGTGTTAGGGTTAGGGTAGGGGTTAGGGTTAGGGTACGCGTTAGGGTTAGGGTAGTTATTAAACCTATTCCACTCTCTAGATACCCCTTAGCACGTAAGGGAATATTATTTGGGGGTGCAGCCATGGAGAAGAGTTTAGACACTAGGATAAGATGAGGAACACACCCATTATAAAGAAATCACATTAGGATTCTCTTTTTAAGCTGTTCCTTAAAACAGTAGTGCTTAGGAAATCTATTGGAGGCAGAAGCAGTCAAGGGTAGCCTAGGGTTAGGGTTAGGCTTAGGGTTAGGCTTAGGGTACGGCTTAGGTTACGGGTTCGGGGAGGGGTGCGGGTACGGCGTAGGGTATGGGTTAGGGTTAGGGTTAGGGTTAGTGTTAGGGTTAGGGCTCGGTTTAGGGTACGGGTTAGGATTAGGGTACGTGTTAGGGTTAGGGTAGGGGTTAGGGTTAGGGTACGCGTTAGGGTTAGGGTAGTTATTAAACCTATCCCACTCTCTAGATACCCCTTAGCACGTAAAGGAATATTATTTGAGGGTGCAGCCATGGAGAAGAGTTTAGACACTAGGATAAGATAAGGAACACACCCATTATAAAGAAATCACATTAGGATTCTCTTTTTAAGCTGTTCCCTAAAACACTAGTGCTTAGGAAATCTATTGGAGGCAGAAGCAGTCAAGGGTAGCCTAGGGTTAGGGTTAGGCTTAGGGTTAGGCTTTGGGTACGGCTTAGGGTACGGGTTCGGGGAGGGTTTCGGGTACGGCGTAGGGTATGGGTTAGGGTTAGGGTTAGGGTTAGTGTTAGGGTTAGGGCTCGGTTTACGGTACGGTTAGGATTAGGGTACGTGTTAGGTTTAGGGTAGGGGTTAGGGTTAGGGTACGCGTTAGGGTTAGGGTAGTTAGTAAACCTATCCCACTCTCTAGATACCCCTTAGCACGTAAAGGAATATTATTTGGGGTTCCAGCCATGGAGAAGAATTTAGACACTAGGATAAGATAAGGAACACACCCATTATAAAGAAATCACATTAGGATTCTCTTTTTAAGCTGTTGCTTAAAACACTAGTGCTTAGGAAATCTATTGGAGGCAGAAGCAGTCAAGGGTAGCCTAGGGTTAGTGTTAGGCTTAGGGTTAGGCTTAGGGTATGGCTTAGGGTACGGGTTTGGGGAGGGGTTCAGGTACGGCGTAGGGTATGGGTTAGGGTTAGGGTTAGTGTTAGTGTTAGGGTTAGGGCTCGGTTTAGGGTACGGGTTAGGATTAGGGTACGTGTTAGTGTTAGGGTAGGGGTTAGGGTTAGAGTACGCATTAGGGTTAGGGTAGTTATTAAACCTATCCCACTCTCTAGATACCCCTTAGCACGTAAGGCAATATTATTTGGGGGTGCAGCCATGGAGAAGAGTTTAGACACTAGGATAAGATAAGGAACACAACCATTATAAAGAAATCACATTAGGATTCTCTTTTTAAGCTGTTCCTTAAAACACTAGTGCTTAGGAAACCTATTGGAGGCAGAAGCAGTCAAGGGTAGCCTAGGGTTAGGGTTAGGCTTAGGGTTAGGCTTAGGGTACGGCTTAGGGTACGGGTTCGGTGAGGGGTGTGGGTACGGCGTAGGGTTAGGGTTACGGTTAGGGTTAGGGTTAGGGTTAGGGTTAGGGTTAGGGTTAGGTTTAGGGTTAGGGTTAGGGTTAGGGTTAGGGTTAGGGCTCGGTTTAGGGTACGGGTTAGGATTAGGGTACGTGTTAGGGTTAGGGTAGGGGTTAGGTTTAGGATACGCGTTAGGGTTAGGGTAGTTGTTAAACCTATCCCACTCTCTAGATACCCCTTAGCACGTAAAGGAATATTATTTGGGGGTCCAGCCATGGAGAAGAGTTTAGACACTAGGATAAGATAAGGAACACACCCATTATAAAGAAATCACATTAGGATTCTCTTTTTAAGCTGTTCCTTAAAACACTACTGCTTAGGAAATCAATTGGAGGCAGAAGCAGTCAATGGTAGCCTAGGGTTAGTGTTAGGCTTAGGGTTAGGTTTAGGATATGGCTTAGGGTACGGGTTCGGGGAGGGGTGCGGGTACGGCGTAGGGTATGGGTTAGGGTTAGGTTTAGGGTTAGTGTTAGGGTTAGGGCTCGGTTTAGGGTACAGGTTAGGATTAGGGTACGTGTTAGGGTTAGGGTAGGGGTTAGGGTTAGGGTACGCGTTAGGGTTAGGGTAGTTATTAAACCTATCCCACTCTCTAGATACCCCTTAGCACGTAAGGGAATATTATTTGGGGGTGCAGACATGGAGAAGAGTTTAGACACTAGGATAAGATAAGGAACACACCCATTATAAAGAAATCACATTAGGATTCTCTTTTTAAGCTGTTCCTTAAAACAGTAGTGCTTAGGAAATCTATTGGAGGCAGAAGCAGTCAAGGGTAGCCTAGGGTTAGGGTTAGGCTTAGGGTTAGGCTTAGGGTACGGCTTAGGTTACGGGTTCGGGGAGGGGTGTGGGTACGGCGTAAGGTATGGGTTAGGGTTAGGGTTAGGGTTAGTGTTAGGGTTAGGGCTCGGTTTAGGGTACGGTTAGGATTAGGGTACGTGTTAGGTTTAGGGTAGGGGTTAGGGTTAGGGTACGCGTTAGGGTTAGGGTAGTTAGTAAACCTATCCCACTCTCTAGATACCCCTTAGCACGTAAAGGAGTATTATTTGGGGGTCCAGCCATGGAGAAGAGTTTAGGCACTAGGATAAGATAAGGAACACACCCATTATAAAGAAATCACATTAGGATTCTCTTTTTAAGCTGTTCCTTAAAACACTAGTGCTTAGGAAATCTATTGGAGGCAGAAGCAGTCAAGGGTAGCCTAGGGTTAGGGTTAGGCTTAGGGTTCGGCTTAGGTACGGCTTAGGGTACGGGTTCGGGGAGGGGTGCGGGTACGGCGTACGGTATGGGTTAGGGTTAGGGTTAGGGTTAGTGTTAGGGTTAGGGCTCGGTTTAGAGTACGGGTTAGGATTAGGGTACGTGTTAGGGTTAGGGTAGGGGTTAGGGTTAGGGTACGCGTTAGGGTTAGGGTAGTTATTAAACCTATCCCACTCTCTAGATACCCCTTAGCACGTAAAGGAATATTATTTGAGGGTCCAGCCATGGAGAAGAGTTTAGACACTAGGATAAGATAAGGAACACACCCATTATAAAGAAATCACATTAGGATTCTCTCTTTAAGCTGTTCCTTAAAACACTAGTGCTTAGGAAATCTATTGGAGGCAGAAGCAGTCAAGGGTAGCGTAGGGTTAGGGTTAGGCTTAGGGTTAGGCTTAGGGTACGGCTTAGGGTACGGGTTCGGGGAGGGTTTCGGGTACGGCGTAGGGTATGGGTTAGGGTTAGGGTTAGGGTTAGTGTTAGGGTTAGGGCTCGGTTTAGGGTACGGTTAGGATTAGGGTACGTGTTAGGTTTAGGGTAGGGGTTAGGGTTAGGGTACGCGTTAGGGTTAGGGTAGTTAGTAAACCTATCCCACTCTCTAGCTCCCCCTTAGCACGTAAAGGAATATTATTTGGGGTTCCAGCCATGGAGAAGAATTTAGACACTAGGATAAGATAAGGAACACACCCATTATAAAGAAATCACATTAGGATTCTCTTTTTAAGCTGTTGCTTAAAACACTAGTGCTTAGGAAATCTATTGGAGGCAGAAGCAGTCAAGGGTAGCCTAGGGTTAGTGTTAGGCTTAGGGTTAGGCTTAGGGTATGGCTTAGGGTACGGGTTTGGGGAGGGGTTCAGGTACGGCGTAGGGTATGGGTTAGGGTTAGGGTTAGTGTTAGTGTTAGGGTTAGGGCTCGGTTTAGGGTACGGGTTAGGATTAGGGTACGTGTTAGTGTTAGGGTAGGGGTTAGGGTTAGAGTACACATTAGGGTTAGGGTAGTTATTAAACCTATCCCACTCTCTAGATACCCCTTAGCACGTAAGGCAATATTATTTGGGGGTGCAGCCATGGAGAAGAGTTTAGACACTAGGATAAGATAAGGAACACACCCATTATAAAGAAATCACATTAGGATTCTCTTTTTAAGCTGTTCCTTAAAACACTAGTGCTTAGGAAATCTATTGGAGGCAGAAGCAGTCAAGGGTAGCCTAGGGTAAGGTTAGGCTTAGGGTTAGGCTTAGGGTACGGCTTAGGGTACGGGTTCGGGGAGGGTTTCGGGTACGGCGTAGCGTATGGGTTAGGGTTAGGGTTAGTGTTAGGGTTAGGGCTCGGTTTAGGGTACGGGTTAGGATTAGGGTACGTGTTAGGGTTAGGGTAGGGGTTAGGGTTAGGTTACGCGTTAGGGCTAGGGTAGTTAGTAAACCTATCCCACTCTCTAGCTCCCACTTAGCACGTAAAGGAATATTATTTGGGGGTCCAGCCATGGAGAAGAGTTTAGACACTAGGATAAGATAAGGAACACACCCATTATAAAGAAATCACATTAGGATTCTCTTTTTAAGCTGTTCCTTAAAACACTAGTGCTTAGGAAATCAATTGGAGGCAGAAGCAGTCAAGGGTAGCCTAGGGTTAGGGTTAGGCTTAGGCTTAGGTTTAGGGTATGGCTTAGGGTACGGGTTCGGGGAGGGGTGCGGGTACGGCGTAGGGTATGGGTTAGGGTTAGGGTTAGGGTTAGTGTTAGGGTTAGGGCTCGGTTTAGGGTACAGGTTAGGATTAGGGTACGTGTTAGGGTTAGGGTAGGGGTTAGGGTTAGGGTACGCGTTAGGGTTAGGGTAGTTATTAAACCTATTCCACTCTCTAGATACCCCTTAGCACGTAAGGGAATATTATTTGGGGGTGCAGCCATGGAGAAGAGTTTAGACACTAGGATAAGATGAGGAACACACCCATTATAAAGAAATCACATTAGGATTCTCTTTTTAAGCTGTTCCTTAAAACAGTAGTGCTTAGGAAATCTATTGGAGGCAGAAGCAGTCAAGGGTAGCCTAGGGTTAGGGTTAGGCTTAGGGTTAGGCTTAGGGTACGGCTTAGGTTACGGGTTCGGGGAGGGGTGCGGGTACGGCGTAGGGTATGGGTTAGGGTTAGGGTTAGGGTTAGTGTTAGGGTTAGGGCTCGGTTTAGGGTACGGGTTAGGATTAGGGTACGTGTTAGGGTTAGGGTAGGGGTTAGGGTTAGTGTACGCGTTAGGGTTAGGGTAGTTATTAAACCTATCCCACTCTCTAGATACCCCTTAGCACGTAAAGGAATATTATTTGAGGGTGCAGCCATGGAGAAGAGTTTAGACACTAGGATAAGATAAGGAACACACCCATTATAAAGAAATCACATTAGGATTCTCTTTTTAAGCTGTTCCCTAAAACACTAGTGCTTAGGAAATCTATTGGAGGCAGAAGCAGTCAAGGGTAGCCTAGGGTTAGGGTTAGGCTTAGGGTTAGGCTTAGGGTACGGCTTAGGGTACGGGTTCGGGGAGGGGTGCGGGTACGGCGTAGGGTATGGGTTAGGGTTAGGGTTAGGGTTAGTGTTAGGGTTAGGGCTCGGTTTAGGGTACAGGTTAGTATTAGGGTACGTGTTAGGGTTAGGGTAGGGGTTAGGGTTAGGGTACGCGTTAGGGTTAGGGTAGTTATTAAACCTATCCCACTCTCTAGATACCCCTTAGCACGTAAAGGAATATTATTTGAGGGTCCAGCCATGGAGAAGAGTTTAGACACTAGGATAAGATAAGGAACACACCCATTATAAAGAAATCACTTTAGGATTCTCTTTTTAAGCTGTTCCTTAAAACACTAGTGCTTAGGAAATCTATTGGAGGCAGAAGCAGTCAAGGGTAGCCTAGGGTTAGGGTTAGGCTTACGGTTAGGGTTAGGGTACGGCTTGGGGTATGGGTTCGGGGAGGTGTTCGTGTACGGCGTAGGGTATGGGTTAGGGTTAGGGTTTGGGTTAGTGTTAGGGTTAGGGCTCGGTTTAGGGTACGGGTTAGGATTAGGGTACGTGTTAGGGTTAGGGTAGGGGTTAGGGTTAGGTTACGCGTTAGGGCTAGGGTAGTTAGTAAACCTATCCCACTCTCTAGCTCCCCCTTAGCACGTAAAGGAATATTATTTGGGGGTCCAGCCATGGAGAAGAGTTTAGACACTAGGATAAGATAAGGAACACACCCATTATAAAGAAATCACATTAGGATTCTCTTTTTAAGCTGTTCCTTAAAACACTACTGCTTAGGAAATCAATTGGAGGCAGAAGCAGTCAAGGGTAGCCTAGGGTTAGGGTTAGGCTTAGGGTTAGGTTTAGGATATGGCTTAGGGTACGGGTTCGGGGAGGGGTGCGGGTACGGCATAGGGTATGGGTTAGGGTTAGGTTTAGGGTTAGTGTTAGGGTTAGGGCTCGGTTTAGGGTACAGGTTAGGATTAGGGTACGTGTTAGGGTTAGGGTAGGGGTTAGGGTTAGGGTACGCGTTAGGGTTAGGGTAGTTATTAAACCTATCCCACTCTCTAGATACCCCTTAGCACGTAAGGGAATATTATTTGGGGGTGCAGCCATGGAGAAGAGTTTAGACACTAGGATAAGATAAGGAACACACCCATTATAAAGAAATCACATTAGGATTCTCTTTTTAAGCTGTTCCTTAAAACAGTAGTGCTTAGGAAATCTATTGGAGGCAGAAGCAGTCAAGGGTAGCCTAGGGTTAGGGTTAGGCTTAGGGTTAGGCTTAGGGTACGGCTTAGGTTACGGGTTCGGGGAGGGGTGTGGGTACGGCGTAGGGTATGGGTTAGGGTTAGGGTTAGGGTTAGTGTTAGGGTTAGGGCTCGGTTTAGGGTACGGGTTAGGATTAGGGTACGTGTTAGGGTTAGGGTAGGGGTTAGGGTTAGGGTACGCGTTAGGGTTAGGGTAGTTATTAAACATATCCCACTCTCTAGATACCCCTTAGCACGTAAAGGAATATTATTTGAGGGTCCAGCCATGGAGAAGAGTTTAGACACTAGGATAAGATAAGGAACACACCCATTATAAAGAAATCACATTAGGATTCTCTTTTTACCTGTTCCTTAAAACACTAGTGCTTAGGAAATCTATTGGAGGCAGAAGCAGTCAAGGGTAGCCTAGGGTTAGGGTTAGGCTTAGGGTTAGGCTTAGGGTACGGCTTAGGGTACGGGTTCGCGGAGGGTTTCGGGTACGACATAGGGTATGGGTTAGGGTTAGGGTTAGGGTTAGTGTTAGGGTTAGGGCTCGGTTTAGGGTACGGTTAGGATTAGGGTACGTGTTAGGTTTAGGGTAGGGGTTAGGGTTAGGGTACGCGTTAGGGTTAGGGTAGTTAGTAAACCTATCCCACTCTCTAGATACCCCTTAGCACGTAAAGGAATATTATTTGAGGGTGCAGCCATGGAGAAGAGTTTAGACACTAGGATAAGATAAGGAACACACCCATTATAAAGAAATCACATTAGGATTCTCTTTTTAAGCTGTTCCCTAAAACACTAGTGCTTAGGAAATCTATTGGAGGCAGAAGCAGTCAAGGGTAGCCTAGGGTTAGGGTTAGGCTTAGGGTTAGGCTTTGGGTACGGCTTAGGGTACGGGTTCGGGGAGGGTTTCGGGTACGGCGTAGGGTATGGGTTAGGGTTAGGGTTAGGGTTAGTGTTAGGGTTAGGGCTCGGTTTACGGTACGGTTAGGATTAGGGTACGTGTTAGGTTTAGGGTAGGGGTTAGGGTTAGGGTACGCGTTAGGGTTAGGGTAGTTAGTAAACCTATCCCACTCTCTAGATACCCCTTAGCACGTAAAGGAATATTATTTGGGGTTCCAGCCATGGAGAAGAATTTAGACACTAGGATAAGATAAGGAACACACCCATTATAAAGAAATCACATTAGGATTCTCTTTTTAAGCTGTTGCTTAAAACACTAGTGCTTAGGAAATCTATTGGAGGCAGAAGCAGTCAAGGGTAGCCTAGGGTTAGTGTTAGGCTTAGGGTTAGGCTTAGGGTATGGCTTAGGGTACGGGTTTGGGGAGGGGTTCAGGTACGGCGTAGGGTATGGGTTAGGGTTAGGGTTAGTGTTAGTGTTAGGGTTAGGGCTCGGTTTAGGGTACGGGTTAGGATTAGGGTACGTGTTAGTGTTAGGGTAGGGGTTAGGGTTAGAGTACGCATTAGGGTTAGGGTAGTTATTAAACCTATCCCACTCTCTAGATACCCCTTAGCACGTAAGGCAATATTATTTGGGGGTGCAGCCATGGAGAAGAGTTTAGACACTAGGATAAGATAAGGAACACAACCATTATAAAGAAATCACATTAGGATTCTCTTTTTAAGCTGTTCCTTAAAACACTAGTGCTTAGGAAACCTATTGGAGGCAGAAGCAGTCAAGGGTAGCCTAGGGTTAGGGTTAGGCTTAGGGTTAGGCTTAGGGTACGGCTTAGGGTACGGGTTCGGTGAGGGGTGTGGGTACGGCGTAGGGTTAGGGTTAGGGTTAGGGTTAGGGTTAGGGTTAGGGTTAGGGTTAGGGTTAGGGTTAGGGTTAGGGTTAGGGTTAGGGTTAGGGTTAGGGTTAGGGCTCGGTTTAGGGTACGGGTTAGGATTAGGGTACGTGTTAGGGTTAGGGTAGGGGTTAGGTTTAGGATACGCGTTAGGGTTAGGGTAGTTGTTAAACCTATCCCACTCTCTAGATACCCCTTAGCACGTAAAGGAATATTATTTGGGGGTCCAGCCATGGAGAAGAGTTTAGACACTAGGATAAGATAAGGAACACACCCATTATAAAGAAATCACATTAGGATTCTCTTTTTAAGCTGTTCCTTAAAACACTACTGCTTAGGAAATCAATTGGAGGCAGAAGCAGTCAATGGTAGCCTAGGGTTAGTGTTAGGCTTAGGGTTAGGTTTAGGATATGGCTTAGGGTACGGGTTCGGGGAGGGGTGCGGGTACGGCGTAGGGTATGGGTTAGGGTTAGGTTTAGGGTTAGTGTTAGGGTTAGGGCTCGGTTTAGGGTACAGGTTAGGATTAGGGTACGTGTTAGGGTTAGGGTAGGGGTTAGGGTTAGGGTACGCGTTAGGGTTAGGGTAGTTATTAAACCTATCCCACTCTCTAGATACCCCTTAGCACGTAAGGGAATATTATTTGGGGGTGCAGACATGCAGAAGAGTTTAGACACTAGGATAAGATAAGGAACACACCCATTATAAAGAAATCACATTAGGATTCTCTTTTTAAGCTGTTCCTTAAAACAGTAGTGCTTAGGAAATCTATTGGAGGCAGAAGCAGTCAAGGGTAGCCTAGGGTTAGGGTTAGGCTTAGGGTTAGGCTTAGGGTACGGCTTAGGTTACGGGTTCGGGGAGGGGTGTGGGTACGGCGTAAGGTATGGGTTAGGGTTAGGGTTAGGGTTAGTGTTAGGGTTAGGGCTCGGTTTAGGGTACGGTTAGGATTAGGGTACGTGTTAGGTTTAGGGTAGGGGTTAGGGTTAGGGTACGCGTTAGGGTTAGGGTAGTTAGTAAACCTATCCCACTCTCTAGATACCCCTTAGCACGTAAAGGAGTATTATTTGGGGGTCCAGCCATGGAGAAGAGTTTAGGCACTAGGATAAGATAAGGAACACACCCATTATAAAGAAATCACATTAGGATTCTCTTTTTAAGCTGTTCCTTAAAACACTAGTGCTTAGGAAATCTATTGGAGGCAGAAGCAGTCAAGGGTAGCCTAGGGTTAGGGTTAGGCTTAGGGTTCGGCTTAGGTACGGCTTAGGGTACGGGTTCGGGGAGGGGTGCGGGTACGGCGTACGGTATGGGTTAGGGTTAGGGTTAGGGTTAGTGTTAGGGTTAGGGCTCGGTTTAGAGTACGGGTTAGGATTAGGGTACGTGTTAGGGTTAGGGTAGGGGTTAGGGTTAGGGTACGCGTTAGGGTTAGGGTAGTTATTAAACCTATCCCACTCTCTAGATACCCCTTAGCACGTAAAGGAATATTATTTGAGGGTCCAGCCATGGAGAAGAGTTTAGACACTAGGATAAGATAAGGAACACACCCATTATAAAGAAATCACATTAGGATTCTCTCTTTAAGCTGTTCCTTAAAACACTAGTGCTTAGGAAATCTATTGGAGGCAGAAGCAGTCAAGGGTAGCGTAGGGTTAGGGTTAGGCTTAGGGTTAGGCTTAGGGTACGGCTTAGGGTACGGGTTCGGGGAGGGTTTCGGGTACGGCGTAGGGTATGGGTTAGGGTTAGGGTTAGGGTTAGTGTTAGGGTTAGGGCTCGGTTTAGGGTACGGTTAGGATTAGGGTACGTGTTAGGTTTAGGGTAGGGGTTAGGGTTAGGGTACGCGTTAGGGTTAGGGTAGTTAGTAAACCTATCCCACTCTCTAGCTCCCCCTTAGCACGTAAAGGAATATTATTTGGGGTTCCAGCCATGGAGAAGAATTTAGACACTAGGATAAGATAAGGAACACACCCATTATAAAGAAATCACATTAGGATTCTCTTTTTAAGCTGTTGCTTAAAACACTAGTGCTTAGGAAATCTATTGGAGGCAGAAGCAGTCAAGGGTAGCCTAGGGTTAGTGTTAGGCTTAGGGTTAGGCTTAGGGTATGGCTTAGGGTACGGGTTTGGGGAGGGGTTCAGGTACGGCGTAGGGTATGGGTTAGGGTTAGGGTTAGTGTTAGTGTTAGGGTTAGGGCTCGGTTTAGGGTACGGGTTAGGATTAGGGTACGTGTTAGTGTTAGGGTAGGGGTTAGGGTTAGAGTACACATTAGGGTTAGGGTAGTTATTAAACCTATCCCACTCTCTAGATACCCCTTAGCACGTAAGGCAATATTATTTGGGGGTGCAGCCATGGAGAAGAGTTTAGACACTAGGATAAGATAAGGAACACACCCATTATAAAGAAATCACATTAGGATTCTCTTTTTAAGCTGTTCCTTAAAACACTAGTGCTTAGGAAATCTATTGGAGGCAGAAGCAGTCAAGGGTAGCCTAGGGTAAGGTTAGGCTTAGGGTTAGGCTTAGGGTACGGCTTAGGGTACGGGTTCGGGGAGGGTTTCGGGTACGGCGTAGCGTATGGGTTAGGGTTAGGGTTAGTGTTAGGGTTAGGGCTCGGTTTAGGGTACGGGTTAGGATTAGGGTACGTGTTAGGGTTAGGGTAGGGGTTAGGGTTAGGTTACGCGTTAGGGCTAGGGTAGTTAGTAAACCTATCCCACTCTCTAGCTCCCACTTAGCACGTAAAGGAATATTATTTGGGGGTCCAGCCATGGAGAAGAGTTTAGACACTAGGATAAGATAAGGAACACACCCATTATAAAGAAATCACATTAGGATTCTCTTTTTAAGCTGTTCCTTAAAACACTAGTGCTTAGGAAATCAATTGGAGGCAGAAGCAGTCAAGGGTAGCCTAGGGTTAGGGTTAGGCTTAGGCTTAGGTTTAGGGTATGGCTTAGGGTACGGGTTCGGGGAGGGGTGCGGGTACGGCGTAGGGTATGGGTTAGGGTTAGGGTTAGGGTTAGTGTTAGGGTTAGGGCTCGGTTTAGGGTACAGGTTAGGATTAGGGTACGTGTTAGGGTTAGGGTAGGGGTTAGGGTTAGGGTACGCGTTAGGGTTAGGGTAGTTATTAAACCTATTCCACTCTCTAGATACCCCTTAGCACGTAAGGGAATATTATTTGGGGGTGCAGCCATGGAGAAGAGTTTAGACACTAGGATAAGATGAGGAACACACCCATTATAAAGAAATCACATTAGGATTCTCTTTTTAAGCTGTTCCTTAAAACAGTAGTGCTTAGGAAATCTATTGGAGGCAGAAGCAGTCAAGGGTAGCCTAGGGTT
Organism: Balaenoptera borealis; assembly: GCF_965194805.1. Taxonomy (NCBI): domain Eukaryota; kingdom Metazoa; phylum Chordata; class Mammalia; order Artiodactyla; family Balaenopteridae; genus Balaenoptera; species Balaenoptera borealis. Next base: position 2,532,025 of record NC_138869.1, on the reverse strand, counting down.
AGGGTTAGGCTTAGGGTTAGGCTTAGGGTACGGCTTAGGTTACGGGTTCGGGGAGGGGTGCGGGTACGGCGTAGGGTATGGGTTAGGGTTAGGGTTAGGGTTAGTGTTAGGGTTAGGGCTCGGTTTAGGGTACGGGTTAGGATTAGGGTACGTGTTAGGGTTAGGGTAGGGGTTAGGGTTAGGGTACGCGTTAGGGTTAGGGTAGTTATTAAACCTATCCCACACTCTAGATACCCCTTAGCACGTAAAGGAATATTATTTGAGGGTGCAGCCATGGAGAAGAGTTTAGACACTAGGATAAGATAAGGAACACACCCATTATAAAGAAATCACATTAGGATTCTCTTTTTAAGCTGTTCCCTAAAACACTAGTGCTTAGGAAATCTATTGGAGGCAGAAGCAGTCAAGGGTAGCCTAGGGTTAGGGTTAGGCTTAGGGTTAGGCTTAGGGTACGGCTTAGGGTACGGGTTCGGGGAGGGGTGCGGGTACGGCGTAGGGTATGGGTTAGGGTTAGGGTTAGGGTTAGTGTTAGGGTTAGGGCTCGGTTTAGGGTACAGGTTAGTATTAGGGTACGTGTTAGGGTTAGGGTAGGGGTTAGGGTTAGGGTACGCGTTAGGGTTAGGGTAGTTATTAAACCTATCCCACTCTCTAGATACCCCTTAGCACGTAAAGGAATATTATTTGAGGGTCCAGCCATGGAGAAGAGTTTAGACACTAGGATAAGATAAGGAACACACCCATTATAAAGAAATCACTTTAGGATTCTCTTTTTAAGCTGTTCCTTAAAACACTAGTGCTTAGGAAATCTATTGGAGGCAGAAGCAGTCAAGGGTAGCCTAGGGTTAGGGTTAGGCTTACGGTTAGGGTTAGGGTACGGCTTGGGGTATGGGTTCGGGGAGGTGTTCGTGTACGGCGTAGGGTATGGGTTAGGGTTAGGGTTTGGGTTAGTGTTAGGGTTAGGGCTCGGTTTAGGGTACGGGTTAGGATTAGGGTACGTGTTAGGGTTAGGGTAGGGGTTAGGGTTAGGTTACGCGTTAGGGCTAGGGTAGTTAGTAAACCTATCCCACTCTCTAGCTCCCCCTTAGCACGTAAAGGAATATTATTTGGGGGTCCAGCCATGGAGAAGAGTTTAGACACTAGGATAAGATAAGGAACACACCCATTATAAAGAAATCACATTAGGATTCTCTTTTTAAGCTGTTCCTTAAAACACTACTGCTTAGGAAATCAATTGGAGGCAGAAGCAGTCAAGGGTAGCCTAGGGTTAGGGTTAGGCTTAGGGTTAGGTTTAGGATATGGCTTAGGGTACGGGTTCGGGGAGGGGTGCGGGTACGGCATAGGGTATGGGTTAGGGTTAGGTTTAGGGTTAGTGTTAGGGTTAGGGCTCGGTTTAGGGTACAGGTTAGGATTAGGGTACGTGTTAGGGTTAGGGTAGGGGTTAGGGTTAGGGTACGCGTTAGGGTTAGGGTAGTTATTAAACCTATCCCACTCTCTAGATACCCCTTAGCACGTAAGGGAATATTATTTGGGGGTGCAGCCATGGAGAAGAGTTTAGACACTAGGATAAGATAAGGAACACACCCATTATAAAGAAATCACATTAGGATTCTCTTTTTAAGCTGTTCCTTAAAACAGTAGTGCTTAGGAAATCTATTGGAGGCAGAAGCAGTCAAGGGTAGCCTAGGGTTAGGGTTAGGCTTAGGGTTAGGCTTAGGGTACGGCTTAGGTTACGGGTTCGGGGAGGGGTGTGGGTACGGCGTAGGGTATGGGTTAGGGTTAGGGTTAGGGTTAGTGTTAGGGTTAGGGCTCGGTTTAGGGTACGGGTTAGGATTAGGGTACGTGTTAGGGTTAGGGTAGGGGTTAGGGTTAGGGTACGCGTTAGGGTTAGGGTAGTTATTAAACCTATCCCACTCTCTAGATACCCCTTAGCACGTAAAGGAATATTATTTGAGGGTCCAGCCATGGAGAAGAGTTTAGACACTAGGATAAGATAAGGAACACACCCATTATAAAGAAATCACATTAGGATTCTCTTTTTACCTGTTCCTTAAAACACTAGTGCTTAGGAAATCTATTGGAGGCAGAAGCAGTCAAGGGTAGCCTAGGGTTAGGGTTAGGCTTAGGGTTAGGCTTAGGGTACGGCTTAGGGTACGGGTTCGCGGAGGGTTTCGGGTACGACATAGGGTATGGGTTAGGGTTAGGGTTAGGGTTAGTGTTAGGGTTAGGGCTCGGTTTACGGTACGGTTAGGATTAGGGTACGTGTTAGGTTTAGGGTAGGGGTTAGGGTTAGGGTACGCGTTAGGGTTAGGGTAGTTAGTAAACCTATCCCACTCTCTAGATACCCCTTAGCACATAAAGGAATATTATTTGGGGTTCCAGCCATGGAGAAGAATTTAGACACTAGGATAAGATAAGGAACACACCCATTATAAAGAAATCACATTAGGATTCTCTTTTTAAGCTGTTGCTTAAAACACTAGTGCTTAGGAAATCTATTGGAGGCAGAAGCAGTCAAGGGTAGCCTAGGGTTAGTGTTAGGCTTAGGGTTAGGCTTAGGGTATGGCTTAGGGTACGGGTTTGGGGAGGGGTTCAGGTACGGCGTAGGGTATGGGTTAGGGTTAGGGTTAGTGTTAGTGTTAGGGTTAGGGCTCGGTTTAGGGTACGGGTTAGGATTAGGGTACGTGTTAGTGTTAGGGTAGGGGTTAGGGTTAGAGTACGCATTAGGGTTAGGGTAGTTATTAAACCTATCCCACTCTCTAGATACCCCTTAGCACGTAAGGCAATATTATTTGGGGGTGCAGCCATGGAGAAGAGTTTAGACACTAGGATAAGATAAGGAACACAACCATTATAAAGAAATCACATTAGGATTCTCTTTTTAAGCTGTTCCTTAAAACACTAGTGCTTAGGAAACCTATTGGAGGCAGAAGCAGTCAAGGGTAGCCTAGGGTTAGGGTTAGGCTTAGGGTTAGGCTTAGGGTACGGCTTAGGGTACGGGTTCGGTGAGGGGTGTGGGTACGGCGTAGGGTTAGGGTTAGGGTTAGGGTTAGGGTTAGGGTTAGGGTTAGGGTTAGGGTTAGGGTTAGGGTTAGGGTTAGGGTTAGGGCTCGGTTTAGGGTACGGGTTAGGATTAGGGTACGTGTTAGGGTTAGGGTAGGGGTTAGGTTTAGGATACGCGTTAGGGTTAGGGTAGTTGTTAAACCTATCCCACTCTCTAGATACCCCTTAGCACGTAAAGGAATATTATTTGGGGGTCCAGCCATGGAGAAGAGTTTAGACACTAGGATAAGATAAGGAACACACCCATTATAAAGAAATCACATTAGGATTCTCTTTTTAAGCTGTTCCTTAAAACACTACTGCTTAGGAAATCAATTGGAGGCAGAAGCAGTCAATGGTAGCCTAGGGTTAGTGTTAGGCTTAGGGTTAGGTTTAGGATATGGCTTAGGGTACGGGTTCGGGGAGGGGTGCGGGTACGGCGTAGGGTATGGGTTAGGGTTAGGTTTAGGGTTAGTGTTAGGGTTAGGGCTCGGTTTAGGGTACAGGTTAGGATTAGGGTACGTGTTAGGGTTAGGGTAGGGGTTAGGGTTAGGGTACGCGTTAGGGTTAGGGTAGTTATTAAACCTATCCCACTCTCTAGATACCCCTTAGCACGTAAGGGAATATTATTTGGGGGTGCAGCCATGGAGAAGAGTTTAGACACTAGGATAAGATAAGGAACACACCCATTATAAAGAAATCACATTAGGATTCTCTTTTTAAGCTGTTCCTTAAAACAGTAGTGCTTAGGAAATCTATTGGAGGCAGAAGCAGTCAAGGGTAGCCTAGGGTTAGGGTTAGGCTTAGGGTTAGGCTTAGGGTACGGCTTAGGGTACGGGTTCGGGGAGGGTTTCGGGTACGGCGTAGGGTATGGGTTAGGGTTAGGGTTAGGGTTAGTGTTAGGGTTAGGGCTCGGTTTAGGGTACGGTTAGGATTAGGGTACGTGTTAGGTTTAGGGTAGGGGTTAGGGTTAGGGTACGCGTTAGGGTTAGGGTAGTTAGTAAACCTATCCCACTCTCTAGATACCCCTTAGCACGTAAAGGAATATTATTTGGGGTTCCAGCCATGGAGAAGAATTTAGACACTAGGATAAGATAAGGAACACACCCATTATAAAGAAATCACATTAGGATTCTCTTTTTAAGCTGTTGCTTAAAACACTAGTGCTTAGGAAATCTATTGGAGGCAGAAGCAGTCAAGGGTAGCCTAGGGTTAGTGTTAGGCTTAGGGTTAGGCTTAGGGTACGGCTTAGGGTACGGGTTTGGGGAGGGGTTCAGGTACGGCGTAGGGTATGGGTTAGGGTTAGGGTTAGTGTTAGTGTTAGGGTTAAGGCTCGGTTTAGGGTACGGGTTAGGATTAGGGTACGTGTTAGTGTTAGGGTAGGGGTTAGGGTTAGAGTACGCATTAGGGTTAGGGTAGTTATTAAACCTATCCCACTCTCTAGATACCCCTTAGCACGTAAGGCAATATTATTTGGGGGTGCAGCCATGGAGAAGAGTTTAGACACTAGGATAAGATAAGGAACACACCCATTATAAAGAAATCACATTAGGATTCTCTTTTTAAGCTGTTCCTTAAAACACTAGTGCTTAGGAAATCTATTGGAGGCAGAAGCAGTCAAGGGTAGCCTAGGGTAAGGTTAGGCTTAGGGTTAGGCTTAGGGTACGGCTTAGGGTACGGGTTCGGGGAGGGTTTCGGGTACGGCGTAGCGTATGGGTTAGGGTTAGGGTTAGTGTTAGGGTTAGGGCTCGGTTTAGGGTACGGGTTAGGATTAGGGTACGTGTTAGGGTTAGGGTAGGGGTTAGGGTTAGGGTACGCATTAGGGTTAGGGTAGTTATTAAACCTATCCCACTCTCTAGATACCCCTTAGCACGTAAAGGAATATTATTTGGGGGTCCAGCCATGGAGAAGAGTTTAGACACAAGGATAAGATAAGGAACACACCCATTATAAAGAAATCACTTTAGGATTCTCTTTTTAAGCTGTTCCTTAAAACACTAGTGCTTAGGAAATCTATTGGAGGCAGAAGCAGTCAAGGGTAGCCTAGGGTTAGGGTTAGGGTTAGGGTACGGCTTGGGGTATGGGTTCGGGGAGGTGTTCGTGTACGGCGTAGGGTATGGGTTAGGGTTAGGGTTTGGGTTAGTGTTAGGGTTAGGGCTCGGTTTAGGGTACGGGTTAGGATTAGGGTACGTGTTAGGGTTAGGGTAGGGGTTAGGGTTAGGTTACGCGTTAGGGCTAGGGTAGTTAGTAAACCTATCCCACTCTCTAGCTCCCCCTTAGCACGTAAAGGAATATTATTTGGGGGTCCAGCCATGGAGAAGAGTTTAGACACTAGGATAAGATAAGGAACACACCCATTATAAAGAAATCACATTAGGATTCTCTTTTTAAGCTGTTCCTTAAAACACTAGTGCTTAGGAAATCAATTGGAGGCAGAAGCAGTCAAGGGTAGCCTAGGGTTAGGGTTAGGCTTAGGCTTAGGTTTAGGGTATGGCTTAGGGTACGGGTTCGGGGAGGGGTGCGGGTACGGCGTAGGGTATGGGTTAGGGTTAGGGTTAGGGTTAGTGTTAGGGTTAGGGCTCGGTTTAGGGTACAGGTTAGGATTAGGGTACGTGTTAGGGTTAGGGTAGGGGTTAGGGTTAGGGTACGCGTTAGGGTTAGGGTAGTTATTAAACCTATTCCACTCTCTAGATACCCCTTAGCACGTAAGGGAATATTATTTGGGGGTGCAGCCATGGAGAAGAGTTTAGACACTAGGATAAGATGAGGAACACACCCATTATAAAGAAATCACATTAGGATTCTCTTTTTAAGCTGTTCCTTAAAACAGTAGTGCTTAGGAAATCTATTGGAGGCAGAAGCAGTCAAGGGTAGCCTAGGGTTAGGGTTAGGCTTAGGGTTAGGCTTAGGGTACGGCTTAGGTTACGGGTTCGGGGAGGGGTGCGGGTACGGCGTAGGGTATGGGTTAGGGTTAGGGTTAGGGTTAGTGTTAGGGTTAGGGCTCGGTTTAGGGTACGGGTTAGGATTAGGGTACGTGTTAGGGTTAGGGTAGGGGTTAGGGTTAGGGTACGCGTTAGGGTTAGGGTAGTTATTAAACCTATCCCACTCTCTAGATACCCCTTAGCACGTAAAGGAATATTATTTGAGGGTGCAGCCATGGAGAAGAGTTTAGACACTAGGATAAGATAAGGAACACACCCATTATAAAGAAATCACATTAGGATTCTCTTTTTAAGCTGTTCCCTAAAACACTAGTGCTTAGGAAATCTATTGGAGGCAGAAGCAGTCAAGGGTAGCCTAGGGTTAGGGTTAGGCTTAGGGTTAGGCTTTGGGTACGGCTTAGGGTACGGGTTCGGGGAGGGTTTCGGGTACGGCGTAGGGTATGGGTTAGGGTTAGGGTTAGGGTTAGTGTTAGGGTTAGGGCTCGGTTTACGGTACGGTTAGGATTAGGGTACGTGTTAGGTTTAGGGTAGGGGTTAGGGTTAGGGTACGCGTTAGGGTTAGGGTAGTTAGTAAACCTATCCCACTCTCTAGATACCCCTTAGCACGTAAAGGAATATTATTTGGGGTTCCAGCCATGGAGAAGAATTTAGACACTAGGATAAGATAAGGAACACACCCATTATAAAGAAATCACATTAGGATTCTCTTTTTAAGCTGTTGCTTAAAACACTAGTGCTTAGGAAATCTATTGGAGGCAGAAGCAGTCAAGGGTAGCCTAGGGTTAGTGTTAGGCTTAGGGTTAGGCTTAGGGTATGGCTTAGGGTACGGGTTTGGGGAGGGGTTCAGGTACGGCGTAGGGTATGGGTTAGGGTTAGGGTTAGTGTTAGTGTTAGGGTTAGGGCTCGGTTTAGGGTACGGGTTAGGATTAGGGTACGTGTTAGTGTTAGGGTAGGGGTTAGGGTTAGAGTACGCATTAGGGTTAGGGTAGTTATTAAACCTATCCCACTCTCTAGATACCCCTTAGCACGTAAGGCAATATTATTTGGGGGTGCAGCCATGGAGAAGAGTTTAGACACTAGGATAAGATAAGGAACACAACCATTATAAAGAAATCACATTAGGATTCTCTTTTTAAGCTGTTCCTTAAAACACTAGTGCTTAGGAAACCTATTGGAGGCAGAAGCAGTCAAGGGTAGCCTAGGGTTAGGGTTAGGCTTAGGGTTAGGCTTAGGGTACGGCTTAGGGTACGGGTTCGGTGAGGGGTGTGGGTACGGCGTAGGGTTAGGGTTAGGGTTAGGGTTAGGGTTAGGGTTAGGGTTAGGGTTAGGGTTAGGGTTAGGGTTAGGGTTAGGGTTAGGGTTAGGGTTAGGGTTAGGGCTCGGTTTAGGGTACGGGTTAGGATTAGGGTACGTGTTAGGGTTAGGGTAGGGGTTAGGTTTAGGATACGCGTTAGGGTTAGGGTAGTTGTTAAACCTATCCCACTCTCTAGATACCCCTTAGCACGTAAAGGAATATTATTTGGGGGTCCAGCCATGGAGAAGAGTTTAGACACTAGGATAAGATAAGGAACACACCCATTATAAAGAAATCACATTAGGATTCTCTTTTTAAGCTGTTCCTTAAAACACTACTGCTTAGGAAATCAATTGGAGGCAGAAGCAGTCAATGGTAGCCTAGGGTTAGTGTTAGGCTTAGGGTTAGGTTTAGGATATGGCTTAGGGTACGGGTTCGGGGAGGGGTGCGGGTACGGCGTAGGGTATGGGTTAGGGTTAGGTTTAGGGTTAGTGTTAGGGTTAGGGCTCGGTTTAGGGTACAGGTTAGGATTAGGGTACGTGTTAGGGTTAGGGTAGGGGTTAGGGTTAGGGTACGCGTTAGGGTTAGGGTAGTTATTAAACCTATCCCACTCTCTAGATACCCCTTAGCACGTAAGGGAATATTATTTGGGGGTGCAGACATGGAGAAGAGTTTAGACACTAGGATAAGATAAGGAACACACCCATTATAAAGAAATCACATTAGGATTCTCTTTTTAAGCTGTTCCTTAAAACAGTAGTGCTTAGGAAATCTATTGGAGGCAGAAGCAGTCAAGGGTAGCCTAGGGTTAGGGTTAGGCTTAGGGTTAGGCTTAGGGTACGGCTTAGGTTACGGGTTCGGGGAGGGGTGTGGGTACGGCGTAAGGTATGGGTTAGGGTTAGGGTTAGGGTTAGTGTTAGGGTTAGGGCTCGGTTTAGGGTACGGTTAGGATTAGGGTACGTGTTAGGTTTAGGGTAGGGGTTAGGGTTAGGGTACGCGTTAGGGTTAGGGTAGTTAGTAAACCTATCCCACTCTCTAGATACCCCTTAGCACGTAAAGGAGTATTATTTGGGGGTCCAGCCATGGAGAAGAGTTTAGGCACTAGGATAAGATAAGGAACACACCCATTATAAAGAAATCACATTAGGATTCTCTTTTTAAGCTGTTCCTTAAAACACTAGTGCTTAGGAAATCTATTGGAGGCAGAAGCAGTCAAGGGTAGCCTAGGGTTAGGGTTAGGCTTAGGGTTCGGCTTAGGTACGGCTTAGGGTACGGGTTCGGGGAGGGGTGCGGGTACGGCGTACGGTATGGGTTAGGGTTAGGGTTAGGGTTAGTGTTAGGGTTAGGGCTCGGTTTAGAGTACGGGTTAGGATTAGGGTACGTGTTAGGGTTAGGGTAGGGGTTAGGGTTAGGGTACGCGTTAGGGTTAGGGTAGTTATTAAACCTATCCCACTCTCTAGATACCCCTTAGCACGTAAAGGAATATTATTTGAGGGTCCAGCCATGGAGAAGAGTTTAGACACTAGGATAAGATAAGGAACACACCCATTATAAAGAAATCACATTAGGATTCTCTCTTTAAGCTGTTCCTTAAAACACTAGTGCTTAGGAAATCTATTGGAGGCAGAAGCAGTCAAGGGTAGCGTAGGGTTAGGGTTAGGCTTAGGGTTAGGCTTAGGGTACGGCTTAGGGTACGGGTTCGGGGAGGGTTTCGGGTACGGCGTAGGGTATGGGTTAGGGTTAGGGTTAGGGTTAGTGTTAGGGTTAGGGCTCGGTTTAGGGTACGGTTAGGATTAGGGTACGTGTTAGGTTTAGGGTAGGGGTTAGGGTTAGGGTACGCGTTAGGGTTAGGGTAGTTAGTAAACCTATCCCACTCTCTAGCTCCCCCTTAGCACGTAAAGGAATATTATTTGGGGTTCCAGCCATGGAGAAGAATTTAGACACTAGGATAAGATAAGGAACACACCCATTATAAAGAAATCACATTAGGATTCTCTTTTTAAGCTGTTCCTTAAAACAGTAGTGCTTAGGAAATCTATTGGAGGCAGAAGCAGTCAAGGGTAGCCTAGGGTTAGGGTTAGGCTTAGGGTTAGGCTTAGGGTACGGCTTAGGTTACGGGTTCGGGGAGGGGTGCGGGTACGGCGTAGGGTATGGGTTAGGGTTAGGGTTAGGGTTAGTGTTAGGGTTAGGGCTCGGTTTAGGGTACGGGTTAGGATTAGGGTACGTGTTAGGGTTAGGGTAGGGGTTAGGGTTAGGGTACGCGTTAGGGTTAGGGTAGTTATTAAACCTATCCCACTCTCTAGATACCCCTTAGCACGTAAAGGAATATTATTTGAGGGTGCAGCCATGGAGAAGAGTTTAGACACTAGGATAAGATAAGGAACACACCCATTATAAAGAAATCACATTAGGATTCTCTTTTTAAGCTGTTCCCTAAAACACTAGTGCTTAGGAAATCTATTGGAGGCAGAAGCAGTCAAGGGTAGCCTAGGGTTAGGGTTAGGCTTAGGGTTAGGCTTAGGGTACGGCTTAGGGTACGGGTTCGGGGAGGGGTGCGGGTACGGCGTAGGGTATGGGTTAGGGTTAGGGTTAGGGTTAGTGTTAGGGTTAGGGCTCGGTTTAGGGTACAGGTTAGTATTAGGGTACGTGTTAGGGTTAGGGTAGGGGTTAGGGTTAGGGTACGCGTTAGGGTTAGGGTAGTTATTAAACCTATCCCACTCTCTAGATACCCCTTAGCACGTAAAGGAATATTATTTGAGGGTCCAGCCATGGAGAAGAGTTTAGACACTAGGATAAGATAAGGAACACACCCATTATAAAGAAATCACTTTAGGATTCTCTTTTTAAGCTGTTCCTTAAAACACTAGTGCTTAGGAAATCTATTGGAGGCAGAAGCAGTCAAGGGTAGCCTAGGGTTAGGGTTAGGCTTACGGTTAGGGTTAGGGTACGGCTTGGGGTATGGGTTCGGGGAGGTGTTCGTGTACGGCGTAGGGTATGGGTTAGGGTTAGGGTTTGGGTTAGTGTTAGGGTTAGGGCTCGGTTTAGGGTACGGGTTAGGATTAGGGTACGTGTTAGGGTTAGGGTAGGGGTTAGGGTTAGGTTACGCGTTAGGGCTAGGGTAGTTAGTAAACCTATCCCACTCTCTAGCTCCCCCTTAGCACGTAAAGGAATATTATTTGGGGGTCCAGCCATGGAGAAGAGTTTAGACACTAGGATAAGATAAGGAACACACCCATTATAAAGAAATCACATTAGGATTCTCTTTTTAAGCTGTTCCTTAAAACACTACTGCTTAGGAAATCAATTGGAGGCAGAAGCAGTCAAGGGTAGCCTAGGGTTAGGGTTAGGCTTAGGGTTAGGTTTAGGATATGGCTTAGGGTACGGGTTCGGGGAGGGGTGCGGGTACGGCATAGGGTATGGGTTAGGGTTAGGTTTAGGGTTAGTGTTAGGGTTAGGGCTCGGTTTAGGGTACAGGTTAGGATTAGGGTACGTGTTAGGGTTAGGGTAGGGGTTAGGGTTAGGGTACGCGTTAGGGTTAGGGTAGTTATTAAACCTATCCCACTCTCTAGATACCCCTTAGCACGTAAGGGAATATTATTTGGGGGTGCAGCCATGGAGAAGAGTTTAGACACTAGGATAAGATAAGGAACACACCCATTATAAAGAAATCACATTAGGATTCTCTTTTTAAGCTGTTCCTTAAAACAGTAGTGCTTAGGAAATCTATTGGAGGCAGAAGCAGTCAAGGGTAGCCTAGGGTTAGGGTTAGGCTTAGGGTTAGGCTTAGGGTACGGCTTAGGTTACGGGTTCGGGGAGGGGTGTGGGTACGGCGTAGGGTATGGGTTAGGGTTAGGGTTAGGGTTAGTGTTAGGGTTAGGGCTCGGTTTAGGGTACGGGTTAGGATTAGGGTACGTGTTAGGGTTAGGGTAGGGGTTAGGGTTAGGGTACGCGTTAGGGTTAGGGTAGTTATTAAACCTATCCCACTCTCTAGATACCCCTTAGCACGTAAAGGAATATTATTTGAGGGTCCAGCCATGGAGAAGAGTTTAGACACTAGGATAAGATAAGGAACACACCCATTATAAAGAAATCACATTAGGATTCTCTTTTTACCTGTTCCTTAAAACACTAGTGCTTAGGAAATCTTTTGGAGGCAGAAGCAGTCAAGGGTAGCCTAGGGTTAGGGTTAGGCTTAGGGTTAGGCTTAGGGTACGGCTTAGGGTACGGGTTCGCGGAGGGTTTCGGGTACGACATAGGGTATGGGTTAGGGTTAGGGTTAGGGTTAGTGTTAGGGTTAGGGCTCGGTTTAGGGTACGGTTAGGATTAGGGTACGTGTTAGGTTTAGGGTAGGGGTTAGGGTTAGGGTACGCGTTAGGGTTAGGGTAGTTAGTAAACCTATCCCACTCTCTAGATACCCCTTAGCACGTAAAGGAATATTATTTGAGGGTGCAGCCATGGAGAAGAGTTTAGACACTAGGATAAGATAAGGAACACACCCATTATAAAGAAATCACATTAGGATTCTCTTTTTAAGCTGTTCCCTAAAACACTAGTGCTTAGGAAATCTATTGGAGGCAGAAGCAGTCAAGGGTAGCCTAGGGTTAGGGTTAGGCTTAGGGTTAGGCTTTGGGTACGGCTTAGGGTACGGGTTCGGGGAGGGTTTCGGGTACGGCGTAGGGTATGGGTTAGGGTTAGGGTTAGGGTTAGTGTTAGGGTTAGGGCTCGGTTTACGGTACGGTTAGGATTAGGGTACGTGTTAGGTTTAGGGTAGGGGTTAGGGTTAGGGTACGCGTTAGGGTTAGGGTAGTTAGTAAACCTATCCCACTCTCTAGATACCCCTTAGCACGTAAAGGAATATTATTTGGGGTTCCAGCCATGGAGAAGAATTTAGACACTAGGATAAGATAAGGAACACACCCATTATAAAGAAATCACATTAGGATTCTCTTTTTAAGCTGTTGCTTAAAACACTAGTGCTTAGGAAATCTATTGGAGGCAGAAGCAGTCAAGGGTAGCCTAGGGTTAGTGTTAGGCTTAGGGTTAGGCTTAGGGTATGGCTTAGGGTACGGGTTTGGGGAGGGGTTCAGGTACGGCGTAGGGTATGGGTTAGGGTTAGGGTTAGTGTTAGTGTTAGGGTTAGGGCTCGGTTTAGGGTACGGGTTAGGATTAGGGTACGTGTTAGTGTTAGGGTAGGGGTTAGGGTTAGAGTACGCATTAGGGTTAGGGTAGTTATTAAACCTATCCCACTCTCTAGATACCCCTTAGCACGTAAGGCAATATTATTTGGGGGTGCAGCCATGGAGAAGAGTTTAGACACTAGGATAAGATAAGGAACACAACCATTATAAAGAAATCACATTAGGATTCTCTTTTTAAGCTGTTCCTTAAAACACTAGTGCTTAGGAAACCTATTGGAGGCAGAAGCAGTCAAGGGTAGCCTAGGGTTAGGGTTAGGCTTAGGGTTAGGCTTAGGGTACGGCTTAGGGTACGGGTTCGGTGAGGGGTGTGGGTACGGCGTAGGGTTAGGGTTAGGGTTAGGGTTAGGGTTAGGGTTAGGGTTAGGGTTAGGGTTAGGGTTAGGGTTAGGGTTAGGGTTAGGGTTAGGGTTAGGGTTAGGGCTCGGTTTAGGGTACGGGTTAGGATTAGGGTACGTGTTAGGGTTAGGGTAGGGGTTAGGTTTAGGATACGCGTTAGGGTTAGGGTAGTTGTTAAACCTATCCCACTCTCTAGATACCCCTTAGCACGTAAAGGAATATTATTTGGGGGTCCAGCCATGGAGAAGAGTTTAGACACTAGGATAAGATAAGGAACACACCCATTATAAAGAAATCACATTAGGATTCTCTTTTTAAGCTGTTCCTTAAAACACTACTGCTTAGGAAATCAATTGGAGGCAGAAGCAGTCAATGGTAGCCTAGGGTTAGTGTTAGGCTTAGGGTTAGGTTTAGGATATGGCTTAGGGTACGGGTTCGGGGAGGGGTGCGGGTACGGCGTAGGGTATGGGTTAGGGTTAGGTTTAGGGTTAGTGTTAGGGTTAGGGCTCGGTTTAGGGTACAGGTTAGGATTAGGGTACGTGTTAGGGTTAGGGTAGGGGTTAGGGTTAGGGTACGCGTTAGGGTTAGGGTAGTTATTAAACCTATCCCACTCTCTAGATACCCCTTAGCACGTAAGGGAATATTATTTGGGGGTGCAGACATGCAGAAGAGTTTAGACACTAGGATAAGATAAGGAACACACCCATTATAAAGAAATCACATTAGGATTCTCTTTTTAAGCTGTTCCTTAAAACAGTAGTGCTTAGGAAATCTATTGGAGGCAGAAGCAGTCAAGGGTAGCCTAGGGTTAGGGTTAGGCTTAGGGTTAGGCTTAGGGTACGGCTTAGGTTACGGGTTCGGGGAGGGGTGTGGGTACGGCGTAAGGTATGGGTTAGGGTTAGGGTTAGGGTTAGTGTTAGGGTTAGGGCTCGGTTTAGGGTACGGTTAGGATTAGGGTACGTGTTAGGTTTAGGGTAGGGGTTAGGGTTAGGGTACGCGTTAGGGTTAGGGTAGTTAGTAAACCTATCCCACTCTCTAGATACCCCTTAGCACGTAAAGGAGTATTATTTGGGGGTCCAGCCATGGAGAAGAGTTTAGGCACTAGGATAAGATAAGGAACACACCCATTATAAAGAAATCACATTAGGATTCTCTTTTTAAGCTGTTCCTTAAAACACTAGTGCTTAGGAAATCTATTGGAGGCAGAAGCAGTCAAGGGTAGCCTAGGGTTAGGGTTAGGCTTAGGGTTCGGCTTAGGTACGGCTTAGGGTACGGGTTCGGGGAGGGGTGCGGGTACGGCGTACGGTATGGGTTAGGGTTAGGGTTAGGGTTAGTGTTAGGGTTAGGGCTCGGTTTAGAGTACGGGTTAGGATTAGGGTACGTGTTAGGGTTAGGGTAGGGGTTAGGGTTAGGGTACGCGTTAGGGTTAGGGTAGTTATTAAACCTATCCCACTCTCTAGATACCCCTTAGCACGTAAAGGAATATTATTTGAGGGTCCAGCCATGGAGAAGAGTTTAGACACTAGGATAAGATAAGGAACACACCCATTATAAAGAAATCACATTAGGATTCTCTCTTTAAGCTGTTCCTTAAAACACTAGTGCTTAGGAAATCTATTGGAGGCAGAAGCAGTCAAGGGTAGCGTAGGGTTAGGGTTAGGCTTAGGGTTAGGCTTAGGGTACGGCTTAGGGTACGGGTTCGGGGAGGGTTTCGGGTACGGCGTAGGGTATGGGTTAGGGTTAGGGTTAGGGTTAGTGTTAGGGTTAGGGCTCGGTTTAGGGTACGGTTAGGATTAGGGTACGTGTTAGGTTTAGGGTAGGGGTTAGGGTTAGGGTACGCGTTAGGGTTAGGGTAGTTAGTAAACCTATCCCACTCTCTAGCTCCCCCTTAGCACGTAAAGGAATATTATTTGGGGTTCCAGCCATGGAGAAGAATTTAGACACTAGGATAAGATAAGGAACACACCCATTATAAAGAAATCACATTAGGATTCTCTTTTTAAGCTGTTGCTTAAAACACTAGTGCTTAGGAAATCTATTGGAGGCAGAAGCAGTCAAGGGTAGCCTAGGGTTAGTGTTAGGCTTAGGGTTAGGCTTAGGGTATGGCTTAGGGTACGGGTTTGGGGAGGGGTTCAGGTACGGCGTAGGGTATGGGTTAGGGTTAGGGTTAGTGTTAGTGTTAGGGTTAGGGCTCGGTTTAGGGTACGGGTTAGGATTAGGGTACGTGTTAGTGTTAGGGTAGGGGTTAGGGTTAGAGTACACATTAGGGTTAGGGTAGTTATTAAACCTATCCCACTCTCTAGATACCCCTTAGCACGTAAGGCAATATTATTTGGGGGTGCAGCCATGGAGAAGAGTTTAGACACTAGGATAAGATAAGGAACACACCCATTATAAAGAAATCACATTAGGATTCTCTTTTTAAGCTGTTCCTTAAAACACTAGTGCTTAGGAAATCTATTGGAGGCAGAAGCAGTCAAGGGTAGCCTAGGGTAAGGTTAGGCTTAGGGTTAGGCTTAGGGTACGGCTTAGGGTACGGGTTCGGGGAGGGTTTCGGGTACGGCGTAGCGTATGGGTTAGGGTTAGGGTTAGTGTTAGGGTTAGGGCTCGGTTTAGGGTACGGGTTAGGATTAGGGTACGTGTTAGGGTTAGGGTAGGGGTTAGGGTTAGGTTACGCGTTAGGGCTAGGGTAGTTAGTAAACCTATCCCACTCTCTAGCTCCCACTTAGCACGTAAAGGAATATTATTTGGGGGTCCAGCCATGGAGAAGAGTTTAGACACTAGGATAAGATAAGGAACACACCCATTATAAAGAAATCACATTAGGATTCTCTTTTTAAGCTGTTCCTTAAAACACTAGTGCTTAGGAAATCAATTGGAGGCAGAAGCAGTCAAGGGTAGCCTAGGGTTAGGGTTAGGCTTAGGCTTAGGTTTAGGGTATGGCTTAGGGTACGGGTTCGGGGAGGGGTGCGGGTACGGCGTAGGGTATGGGTTAGGGTTAGGGTTAGGGTTAGTGTTAGGGTTAGGGCTCGGTTTAGGGTACAGGTTAGGATTAGGGTACGTGTTAGGGTTAGGGTAGGGGTTAGGGTTAGGGTACGCGTTAGGGTTAGGGTAGTTATTAAACCTATTCCACTCTCTAGATACCCCTTAGCACGTAAGGGAATATTATTTGGGGGTGCAGCCATGGAGAAGAGTTTAGACACTAGGATAAGATGAGGAACACACCCATTATAAAGAAATCACATTAGGATTCTCTTTTTAAGCTGTTCCTTAAAACAGTAGTGCTTAGGAAATCTATTGGAGGCAGAAGCAGTCAAGGGTAGCCTAGGGTTAGGGTTAGGCTTAGGGTTAGGCTTAGGGTACGGCTTAGGTTACGGGTTCGGGGAGGGGTGCGGGTACGGCGTAGGGTATGGGTTAGGGTTAGGGTTAGGGTTAGTGTTAGGGTTAGGGCTCGGTTTAGGGTACGGGTTAGGATTAGGGTACGTGTTAGGGTTAGGGTAGGGGTTAGGGTTAGGGTACGCGTTAGGGTTAGGGTAGTTATTAAACCTATCCCACTCTCTAGATACCCCTTAGCACGTAAAGGAATATTATTTGAGGGTGCAGCCATGGAGAAGAGTTTAGACACTAGGATAAGATAAGGAACACACCCATTATAAAGAAATCACATTAGGATTCTCTTTTTAAGCTGTTCCCTAAAACACTAGTGCTTAGGAAATCTATTGGAGGCAGAAGCAGTCAAGGGTAGCCTAGGGTTAGGGTTAGGCTTAGGGTTAGGCTTAGGGTACGGCTTAGGGTACGGGTTCGGGGAGGGGTGCGGGTACGGCGTAGGGTATGGGTTAGGGTTAGGGTTAGGGTTAGTGTTAGGGTTAGGGCTCGGTTTAGGGTACAGGTTAGTATTAGGGTACGTGTTAGGGTTAGGGTAGGGGTTAGGGTTAGGGTACGCGTTAGGGTTAGGGTAGTTATTAAACCTATCCCACTCTCTAGATACCCCTTAGCACGTAAAGGAATATTATTTGAGGGTCCAGCCATGGAGAAGAGTTTAGACACTAGGATAAGATAAGGAACACACCCATTATAAAGAAATCACTTTAGGATTCTCTTTTTAAGCTGTTCCTTAAAACACTAGTGCTTAGGAAATCTATTGGAGGCAGAAGCAGTCAAGGGTAGCCTAGGGTTAGGGTTAGGCTTACGGTTAGGGTTAGGGTACGGCTTGGGGTATGGGTTCGGGGAGGTGTTCGTGTACGGCGTAGGGTATGGGTTAGGGTTAGGGTTTGGGTTAGTGTTAGGGTTAGGGCTCGGTTTAGGGTACGGGTTAGGATTAGGGTACGTGTTAGGGTTAGGGTAGGGGTTAGGGTTAGGTTACGCGTTAGGGCTAGGGTAGTTAGTAAACCTATCCCACTCTCTAGCTCCCCCTTAGCACGTAAAGGAATATTATTTGGGGGTCCAGCCATGGAGAAGAGTTTAGACACTAGGATAAGATAAGGAACACACCCATTATAAAGAAATCACATTAGGATTCTCTTTTTAAGCTGTTCCTTAAAACACTACTGCTTAGGAAATCAATTGGAGGCAGAAGCAGTCAAGGGTAGCCTAGGGTTAGGGTTAGGCTTAGGGTTAGGTTTAGGATATGGCTTAGGGTACGGGTTCGGGGAGGGGTGCGGGTACGGCATAGGGTATGGGTTAGGGTTAGGTTTAGGGTTAGTGTTAGGGTTAGGGCTCGGTTTAGGGTACAGGTTAGGATTAGGGTACGTGTTAGGGTTAGGGTAGGGGTTAGGGTTAGGGTACGCGTTAGGGTTAGGGTAGTTATTAAACCTATCCCACTCTCTAGATACCCCTTAGCACGTAAGGGAATATTATTTGGGGGTGCAGCCATGGAGAAGAGTTTAGACACTAGGATAAGATAAGGAACACACCCATTATAAAGAAATCACATTAGGATTCTCTTTTTAAGCTGTTCCTTAAAACAGTAGTGCTTAGGAAATCTATTGGAGGCAGAAGCAGTCAAGGGTAGCCTAGGGTTAGGGTTAGGCTTAGGGTTAGGCTTAGGGTACGGCTTAGGTTACGGGTTCGGGGAGGGGTGTGGGTACGGCGTAGGGTATGGGTTAGGGTTAGGGTTAGGGTTAGTGTTAGGGTTAGGGCTCGGTTTAGGGTACGGGTTAGGATTAGGGTACGTGTTAGGGTTAGGGTAGGGGTTAGGGTTAGGGTACGCGTTAGGGTTAGGGTAGTTATTAAACCTATCCCACTCTCTAGATACCCCTTAGCACGTAAAGGAATATTATTTGAGGGTCCAGCCATGGAGAAGAGTTTAGACACTAGGATAAGATAAGGAACACACCCATTATAAAGAAATCACATTAGGATTCTCTTTTTACCTGTTCCTTAAAACACTAGTGCTTAGGAAATCTATTGGAGGCAGAAGCAGTCAAGGGTAGCCTAGGGTTAGGGTTAGGCTTAGGGTTAGGCTTAGGGTACGGCTTAGGGTACGGGTTCGCGGAGGGTTTCGGGTACGACATAGGGTATGGGTTAGGGTTAGGGTTAGGGTTAGTGTTAGGGTTAGGGCTCGGTTTAGGGTACGGTTAGGATTAGGGTACGTGTTAGGTTTAGGGTAGGGGTTAGGGTTAGGGTACGCGTTAGGGTTAGGGTAGTTAGTAAACCTATCCCACTCTCTAGATACCCCTTAGCACGTAAAGGAGTATTATTTGGGGGTCCAGCCATGGAGAAGAGTTTAGGCACTAGGATAAGATAAGGAACACACCCATTATAAAGAAATCACATTAGGATTCTCTTTTTAAGCTGTTCCTTAAAACACTAGTGCTTAGGAAATCTATTGGAGGCAGAAGCAGTCAAGGGTAGCCTAGGGTTAGGGTTAGGCTTAGGGTTCGGCTTAGGGTACGGCTTAGGGTACGGGTTCGGGGAGGGGTGCGGGTACGGCGTACGGTATGGGTTACGGTTAGGGTTAGGGTTAGTGTTAGGGTTAGGGCTCGGTTTAGAGTACGGGTTAGGATTAGGGTACGTGTTAGGGTTAGGGTAGGGGTTAGGGTTAGGGTACGCGTTAGGGTTAGGGTAGTTATTAAACCTATCCCACTCTCTAGATACCCCTTAGCACGTAAAGGAATATTATTTGAGGGTCCAGCCATGGAGAAGAGTTTAGACACTAGGATAAGATAAGGAACACACCCATTATAAAGAAATCACATTAGGATTCTCTTTTTAAGCTGTTCCTTAAAACACTAGTGCTTAGGAAATCTATTGGAGGCAGAAGCAGTCAAGGGTAGCGTAGGGTTAGGGTTAGGCTTAGGGTTAGGCTTAGGGTACGGCTTAGGGTACGGGTTCGGGGAGGGTTTCGGGTACGGCGTAGGGTATGGGTTAGGGTTAGGGTTAGGGTTAGTGTTAGGGTTAGGGCTCGGTTTAGGGTACGGTTAGGATTAGGGTACGTGTTAGGTTTAGGGTAGGGGTTAGGGTTAGGGTACGCGTTAGGGTTAGGGTAGTTAGTAAACCTATCCCACTCTCTAGATACCCCTTAGAACGTAAAGGAATATTATTTGGGGTTCCAGCCATGGAGAAGAATTTAGACACTAGGATAAGATAAGGAACACACCCATTATAAAGAAATCACATTAGGATTCTCTTTTTAAGCTGTTGCTTAAAACACTAGTGCTTAGGAAATCTATTGGAGGCAGAAGCAGTCAAGGGTAGCCTAGGGTTAGTGTTAGGCTTAGGGTTAGGCTTAGGGTACGGCTTAGGGTACGGGTTTGGGGAGGGGTTCAGGTACGGCGTAGGGTATGTGTTAGGGTTAGGGTTAGTGTTAGTGTTAGGGTTAGGGCTCGGTTTAGGGTACGGGTTAGGATTAGGGTACGTGTTAGTGTTAGGGTAGGGGTTAGGGTTAGAGTACGCATTAGGGTTAGGGTAGTTATTAAACCTATCCCACTCTCTAGATACCCCTTAGCACGTAAGGCAATATTATTTGGGGGTGCAGCCATGGAGAAGAGTTTAGACACTAGGATAAGATAAGGAACACACCCATTATAAAGAAATCACATTAGGATTCTCTTTTTAAGCTGTTCCTTAAAACACTAGTGCTTAGGAAATCTATTGGAGGCAGAAGCAGTCAAGGGTAGCCTAGGGTAAGGTTAGGCTTAGGGTTAGGCTTAGGGTACGGCTTAGGGTACGGGTTCGGGGAGGGTTTCGGGTACGGCGTAGCGTATGGGTTAGGGTTAGGGTTAGTGTTAGGGTTAGGGCTCGGTTTAGGGTACGGGTTAGGATTAGGGTACGTGTTAGGGTTAGGGTAGGGGTTAGGGTTAGGGTACGCATTAGGGTTAGGGTAGTTATTAAACCTATCCCACTCTCTAGATACCCCTTAGCACGTAAAGGAATATTATTTGGGGGTCCAGCCATGGAGAAGAGTTTAGACACAAGGATAAGATAAGGAACACACCCATTATAAAGAAATCACTTTAGGATTCTCTTTTTAAGCTGTTCCTTAAAACACTAGTGCTTAGGAAATCTATTGGAGGCAGAAGCAGTCAAGGGTAGCCTAGGGTTAGGGTTAGGCTTAGGGTTAGGGTTAGGGTACGGCTTGGGGTATGGGTTCGGGGAGGTGTTCGTGTACGGCGTAGGGTATGGGTTAGGGTTAGGGTTTGGGTTAGTGTTAGGGTTAGGGCTCGGTTTAGGATACGGGTTAGGATTAGGGTACGTGTTAGGGTTAGGGTAGGGGTTAGGGTTAGGTTACGCGTTAGGGCTAGGGTAGTTAGTAAACCTATCCCACTCTCTAGCTCCCCCTTAGCACGTAAAGGAATATTATTTGGGGGTCCAGCCATGGAGAAGAGTTTAGACACTAGGATAAGATAAGGAACACACCCATTATAAAGAAATCACATTAGGATTCTCTTTTTAAGCTGTTCCTTAAAACACTAGTGCTTAGGAAATCAATTGGAGGCAGAAGCAGTCAAGGGTAGCCTAGGGTTAGGGTTAGGCTTAGGCTTAGGTTTAGGGTATGGCTTAGGGTACGGGTTCGGGGAGGGGTGCGGGTACGGCGTAGGGTATGGGTTAGGGTTAGGGTTAGGGTTAGTGTTAGGGTTAGGGCTCGGTTTAGGGTACAGGTTAGGATTAGGGTACGTGTTAGGGTTAGGGTAGGGGTTAGGGTTAGGGTACGCGTTAGGGTTAGGGTAGTTATTAAACCTATTCCACTCTCTAGATACCCCTTAGCACGTAAGGGAATATTATTTGGGGGTGCAGCCATGGAGAAGAGTTTAGACACTAGGATAAGATGAGGAACACACCCATTATAAAGAAATCACATTAGGATTCTCTTTTTAAGCTGTTCCTTAAAACAGTAGTGCTTAGGAAATCTATTGGAGGCAGAAGCAGTCAAGGGTAGCCTAGGGTTAGGGTTAGGCTTAGGGTTAGGCTTAGGGTACGGCTTAGGTTACGGGTTCGGGGAGGGGTGCGGGTACGGCGTAGGGTATGGGTTAGGGTTAGGGTTAGGGTTAGTGTTAGGGTTAGGGCTCGGTTTAGGGTACGGGTTAGGATTAGGGTACGTGTTAGGGTTAGGGTAGGGGTTAGGGTTAGGGTACGCGTTAGGGTTAGGGTAGTTATTAAACCTATCCCACTCTCTAGATACCCCTTAGCACGTAAAGGAATATTATTTGAGGGTGCAGCCATGGAGAAGAGTTTAGACACTAGGATAAGATAAGGAACACACCCATTATAAAGAAATCACATTAGGATTCTCTTTTTAAGCTGTTCCCTAAAACACTAGTGCTTAGGAAATCTATTGGAGGCAGAAGCAGTCAAGGGTAGTCTAGGGTTAGGGTTAGGCTTAGGGTTAGGCTTTGGGTACGGCTTAGGGTACGGGTTCGGGGAGGGTTTCGGGTACGGCGTAGGGTATGGGTTAGGGTTAGGGTTAGGGTTAGTGTTAGGGTTAGGGCTCGGTTTACGGTACGGTTAGGATTAGGGTACGTGTTAGGTTTAGGGTAGGGGTTAGGGTTAGGGTACGCGTTAGGGTTAGGGTAGTTAGTAAACCTATCCCACTCTCTAGATACCCCTTAGCACGTAAAGGAATATTATTTGGGGTTCCAGCCATGGAGAAGAATTTAGACACTAGGATAAGATAAGGAACACACCCATTATAAAGAAATCACATTAGGATTCTCTTTTTAAGCTGTTGCTTAAAACACTAGTGCTTAGGAAATCTATTGGAGGCAGAAGCAGTCAAGGGTAGCCTAGGGTTAGTGTTAGGCTTAGGGTTAGGCTTAGGGTATGGCTTAGGGTACGGGTTTGGGGAGGGGTTCAGGTACGGCGTAGGGTATGGGTTAGGGTTAGGGTTAGTGTTAGTGTTAGGGTTAGGGCTCGGTTTAGGGTACGGGTTAGGATTAGGGTACGTGTTAGTGTTAGGGTAGGGGTTAGGGTTAGAGTACGCATTAGGGTTAGGGTAGTTATTAAACCTATCCCACTCTCTAGATACCCCTTAGCACGTAAGGCAATATTATTTGGGGGTGCAGCCATGGAGAAGAGTTTAGACACTAGGATAAGATAAGGAACACACCCATTATAAAGAAATCACATTAGGATTCTCTTTTTAAGCTGTTCCTTAAAACACTAGTGCTTAGGAAATCTATTGGAGGCAGAAGCAGTCAAGGGTAGCCTAGGGTTAGGGTTAGGCTTAGGGTTAGCTTTAGGGTACGGCTTGGGGAATGGGTTCGGGGAGGGGTTTGGGTACGGCGTAGGGTATGGGTTAGGGTTAGGGTTAGGGTTAGTGTTAGGGTTAGGGCTCGGTTTAGGGTACGGGTTAGGATTAGGGTACGTGTTAGGGTTAGGGTAGGGGTTAGGGTTAGGGTATGCGTTAGGGTTAGGGTAGTTATTAAACCTATCCCACTCTCTAGATACCCCTTAGCACGTAAAGGAATATTATTTGGGGGTTCAGCCATGGAGAAGAGTTTAGACACTAGGATAAGATAAGGAACACAACCATTATAAAGAAATCACATTAGGATTCTCTTTTTAAGCTGTTCCTTAAAACACTAGTGCTTAGGAAATCTATTGGAGGCAGAAGCAGTCAAGGGTAGCCTAGGGTTAGGGTTAGGCTTAGGGTTAGGCTTAGGGTACGGCTTAGGGTACGGGTTCGGGGAGGGGTGCGGGTACGGCGTAGGGTATGGGTTAGGGTTAGGGTTAGGGTTAGTGTTAGGGTTAGGGCTCGGTTTAGGGTACAGGTTAGTATTAGGGTACGTGTTAGGGTTAGGGTAGGGGTTAGGGTTAGGGTACGCGTTAGGGTTAGGGTAGTTATTAAACCTATCCCACTCTATAGATACCCCTTAGCACGTAAAGGAATATTATTTTGGGGTCCAGCCATGGAGGAGAGTTTAAACACTAGGAAAAGATAAGGAACACACCCAGTATAAAGAAATCACATTAGGATTCTCTTTTTAAGCTGTTCCTTAAAACACTAGTGCTTAGGAAACCTATTGGAGGCAGAAGCAGTCAAGGGTAGCCTAGGGTTAGGGTTAGGCTTAGGGTTAGGCTTAGGGTACGGCTTAGGGTACGGGTTCGGTGAGGGGTGTGGGTACGGCGTAGGGTATGGGTTAGGGTTAGGGTTAGGGTTAGTGTTAGGGTTAGGGCTCGGTTTAGGGTACGGGTTAGGATTAGGGTACGTGTTAGGGTTAGGGTAGGGGTTAGGGTTAGGGTACGCGTTAGGGTTAGGGTAGTTATTAAACCTATCCCACTCTCTAGATACCCCTTAGCACGTAAAGGAATATTATTTGAGGGTGCAGCCATGGAGAAGAGTTTAGACACTAAGATAAGATAAGGAACACACCCATTATATAGAAATCACATTAGGATTCTCTTTTTAAGCTGTTCCTTAAAACACTAGTGCTTAGGAAATCTATTGGAGGCAGAAGCAGTCAAGGGTAGCCTAGGGTAAGGTTAGGCTTAGGGTTAGGCTTAGGGTACGGCTTAGGGTACGGGTTTGGGGAGGGGTTCGTGTACGGCGTAGGGTATGGGTTAGGGTTAGGGTTAGGGTTAGTGTTAGGGTTAGGGCTCGGTTTAGGGTACGGGTTAGGATTAGGGTACGTGTTAGGGTTAGGGTAGGGGTTAGGGTTAGGGTACGCGTTAGGGTTAGGGTATTAATTAAACCTATCCCACTCTCTAGATACCCCTTAGCACGTAAGGGAATATTATTTGGGGGTGCAGCCATGGAGAAGAGTTTAGACACTAGGATAAGATAAGGAACACACCCATTATAAAGAAATCACATTAGGATTCTCTTTTTAAGCTGTTCCCTAAAACACTAGTGCTTAGGAAATCTATTGGAGGCAGAAGCAGTCAAGGGTAGCCTAGGGTTAGGGTTAGGCTTAGGGTTAGGCTTAGGGTACGGCTTAGGGTACGGGTTCGGGGAGGGGTGCGGGTACGGCGTAGGGTATGGGTTAGGGTTAGGGTTAGGGTTAGTGTTGGGGTTAGGGCTCGGTTTAGGGTACGGGTTAGGATTAGGGTACGTGTTAGGGTTAGGGTAGGGGTTAGGGTTAGGGTACGCGTTAGGGTTAGGGTAGTTGTTAAACCTATCCCACTCTCTAGATACCCCTTAGCACGTAAAGGAATATTATTTGGGGTCCAGCCATGGAGGAGAGTTAAAACACTAGGATAAGATAAGGAACACACCCATTATAAAGAAATCACATTAGGATTCTCTTTTTAAGCTGTTCCTTAAAACACTAGTGCTTAGGAAACCTATTGGAGGCAGAAGCAGTCAAGGGTAGCCTAGGGTAAGGTTAGGCTTAGGGTTAGGCTTAGGGTACGGCTTAGGGTACGGGTTCGGGGAGGGGTGTGGGTACGGCGTAGGGTATGGGTTAGGGTTAGGGTTAGGGTTAGTGTTAGGGTTAGGGCTCGGTTTAGGGTACGGGTCAGGATTAGGGTACGTGTTAGGGTTAGGGTAGGGGTTAGGGTTAGGGTACGCATTAGGGTTAGGGTCGTTATTAAACCTATCCCACTCTCTAGATACCCCTTAGCACGTAAAGGAATATTATTTGAGGGTCCAGCCATGGAGAAGAGTTTAGACACTAGGATAAGATAAGGAACACACCCATTATAAAGAAATCACATTAGGATTCTCTTTTTAAGCTGTTCCTTAAAACACTAGTGCTTAGGAAATCTATTGGAGGCAGAAGCAGTCAAGGGTAGCCTAGGGTTAGGGTTAGGCTTAGGGTACGGCTTAGGGTAAGGGTTCGGGGAGGGTTTCGGGTACGGCGTAGGGTATGGGTTAGGGTTAGGGTTAGGGTTAGTGTTAGGGTTAGGGCTCGGTTTAGGGTACGGTTAGGATTAGGGTACGTGTTAGGTTTAGGGTAGGGGTTAGGGTTAGGGTACGCGTTAGGGTTAGGGTAGTTAGTAAACCTATCCCGCTCTCTAGATACCCCTTAGCACGTAAAGGAATATTATTTGGGGGTCCAGCCATGGAGAAGAATTTAGACACTAGGATAAGATAAGGAACACACCCATTATAAAGAAATCACATTAGGATTGTCTTTTTAAGCTGTTCCTTAAAACACTAGTGCTTAGGAAATCTATTGGAGGCAGAAGCAGTCAAGGGTAGCCTAGGGTTAGTGTTAGGCTTAGGGTTAGGCTTAGGGTACGGCTTAGGGTACGGGTTTGGGGAGGGGTTCGGGTACGGCGTAGGGTATGGGTTAGGGTTAGGGTTAGTGTTAGTGTTAGGGTTAGGGCTCGGTTTAGGGTACGGGTTAGGATTAGGGTACGTGTTAGTGTTAGGGTAGGGGTTAGGGTTAGAGTACGCATTAGGGTTAGGGTAGTTATTAAACCTATCCCACTCTCTAGATACCCCTTAGCACGTAAGGCAATATTATTTGGGGGTGCAGCCATGGAGAAGAGTTTAGACACTAGGATAAGATAAGGAACACACCCATTATAAAGAAATCACATTAGGATTCTCTTTTTAAGCTGTTCCTTAAAACACTAGTGCTTAGGAAATCTATTGGAGGCAGAAGCAGTCAAGGGTAGCCTAGGGTTAGGGTTAGGCTTAGGGTTAGGCTTAGGGTACGGCTTAGGGTACGGGTTCGGGGAGGGGTGTGGGTACAGCGTAGGGTATGGGTTAGGGTTAGGGTTAGGGTTAGTGTAAGGGTTAGGGCTCGGTTTAGGGTACGGGTTAGGATTAGGGTACGTGTTACGGTTAGGGTAGGGGTTAGGGTACGCGTTAGGGTTAGGGTAGTTATTAAACCTATCCCACTCTCTAGATACCCCTTAGCACGTAAAGGAATATTATTTGGGGGTCCAGCCATGGAGAAGAGTTTAGACACTAGGATAAGATAAGGAACACACCCATTATAAAGAAATCACTTTAGGATTCTCTTTTTAAGCTGTTCCTTAAAACACTAGTGCTTAGGAAATCTATTGGAGGCAGAAGCAGTCAAGGGTAGCCTAGGGTTAGGGTTAGGCTTAGGGTTAGGGTTAGGGTACGGCTTGGGGTATGGGTTCAGGGAGGGGTTCGGGTACGGCATAGGGTATGGGTTAGGGTTAGTGTTAGGGTTAGTGTTAGGGTTAGGGCTCGGTTTAGGGTACGGGTTAGGAGTAGGGTACGTGTTAGGGTTAGGGTAGGGGTTAGGGTTAGGGTACGCGTTAGGGTTAGGGTAGCTATTAAACCTATCCCACTCTCTAGATACCCCTTAGCACGTAAGGGAATATTATTTGGGGGTGCAGCCATGGAGAAGAGTTTAGACACTAGGATAAGATAAGGAACACACCCATTATAAAGAAATCACATTAGGATTCTCTTTTTAAGCTGTTCCTTAAAACACTAGTGCTTAGGAAATCTATTGGAGGCAGAAGCAGTCAAGGGTAGCTTAGGGTTAGGGTTAGGCTTAGGGTTAGGCTTAGGGTACGGCTTAGGGTACGGGTTCGGGGAGGGGTGCGGGTACGGCGTAGGGTATGGGTTAGGGTTAGGGTTAGGGTTAGTGTTAGGGTTAGGGCTCGGTTTAGGGTACGGGTTAGGATTAGGGTACGTGTTAGGGTTAGGGTAGGGGTTAGGGTTAGGGTACGCGTTAGGGTTAGGGTAGTTATTAAACCTATCCCACTCTCTAGATACCCCTTAGCACGTAAAGGAATATTATTTGAGGGTCCAGCCATGGAGAAGAGTTTAGACACTAGGATAAGATAAGGAACACACCCATTATAAAGAAATCACATTAGGATTCTCTTTTTAAGCTGTTGCTTAAAACACTAGTGCTTAGGAAATCTATTGGAGGCAGAAGCAGTCAAGGGTAGCCTAGGGTTAGGGTTAGGCTTAGGGTTAGGCTTAGGGTACGGCTTAGGGTAAGGGTTCGGGGAGGGTTTCGGGTACGGCGTAGGGTATGGGTTAGGGTTAGGGTTAGGGTTAGGGCTCGGTTTAGGGTACGGGTTAGGATTAGGGTACGTGTTAGGGTTACGGTAGGGTTTAGGGTTAGAGTACGCATTAGGGTTAGGGTAGTTATTAAACCTATCCCACTCTCTAGATACCCCTTAGCACGTAAGGGAATATTATTTGGGGGTGCAGCCATGGAGAAGAGTTTAGACACTAAGATAAGATAAGGAACACACCCATTATAAAGAAATCACATTAGGATCCTCTTTTTAAGCTGTTTCTTAAAACACTACTGCTTAGGAAATCAATTGGATGCAGAAGCAGTCAAGGATAGCCTAGGGTTAGGGTTAGGCTTAGGGTTAGGCTTAGGGTATGGCTTAGGGTACGGGTTCGGGGAGGGGTGCGGGTACGGCGTAGGGTATGTGTTAGGGTTAGGGTTAGTGTTAGTGTTAGGGTTAGGGCTCGGTTTAGGGTACGGGTTAGGATTAGGGTACGTGTTAGGGTTAGGGTAGGGGTTAGGGTTAGGTTACGCGTTAGGGCTAGGGTAGTTAGTAAACCTATCCCACTCTCTAGCTCCCCCTTAGCACGTAAAGGAATATTATTTGGGGGTCCAGCCATGGAGAAGAGTTTAGACACTAAGATAAGATAAGGAACACACCCATTATAAAGAAATCACATTAGGATTCTCTTTTTAAGCTGTTCCTTAAAACACTAGTGCTTAGGAAATCTATTGGAGGCAGAAGCAGTCAAGGTTAGCCTAGGGTTAGGGTTAGGCTTAGGGTTAGGCTTAGGGTACGGCTTAGGGTACGGGTTCGGGGAGGGGTGTGGGTACGGCGTAGGGTATGGGTTAGGGTTAGGGTTAGGGTTAGTGTTAGGGTTAGGGCTCGATTTAGGGTACGGGTTAGGATTAGGGTACGTGTTAGGGTTAGGGTAGAGGTTAGGGTTAGGGTACGCGTTAGGGTTAGGGTAGTTATTAAACCTATCCCACTCTCTAGATACCCCTTAGCACGTAAAGGAATATTATTTGGGGGTCCAGCCATGGAGAAGAGTTTAGACACTAGGATAAGATAAGGAACACACCCATTATAAAGAAATCACTTTAGGATTCTCTTTTTAAGCTGTTCCTTAAAACACTAGTGCTTAGGAAATCTATTGGAGGCAGAAGCAGTCAAGGGTAGCCTAGGGTTAGGGTTAGGCTTAGGGTTAGGTTTAGGGTACGGCTTGGGGAATGGGTTCAGGGAGGGGTTCGTGTACGGCGTAGGGTATGGGTTAGGGTTAGGGTTAGGGTTAGGGCTCGGTTTAGGGTATGGGTTAGGATTAGGGTACGAGTTAGGGTTAGGGTAGGGGTTAGGGTTAGGGTACGCGTTAGGGTTAGGGTAGTTATTAAACCTATCCCACTGTCTAGATACCCCTTAGCACGTAAAGGAATATTATTTGGGGGTCCAGCCATGGAGAAGAGTTTAGACACTAGGATAAGATAAGGAACACACCCATTATAAAGAAATCACTTTAGGATTCTCTTTTTAAGCTGTTCCTTAAAACACTAGTGCTTAGGAAATCTATTGGAGGCAAAAGCAGTCAAGGGTAGCCTAGGGTTAGGGTTAGGCTTAGGGTTAGGTTTAGGGTACGGCTTGGGGAATGGGTTCGGGGAGGGGTTCGGGTATGGCGTAGGGTATGGTTTAGGGTTAGGGTTAGGGTTAGTGTTAGGGTTAAGGCTCGGTTTAGGGTATGGGTTAGGATTAGGGTACGTGTTAGGGTTAGGGTAGGGGTTAGGGTTAGGTTACGCGTTAGGGCTAGGGTAGTTAGTAAACCTATCCCACTCTCTAGCTCCCCCTTAGCACGTAAAGGAATATTATTTGGGGGTCCAGCCATGGAGAAGAGTTTAGACACTAGGATAAGATAAGGAACACACCCATTATAAAGAAATCACATTAGGATTCTCTTTTTAAGCTGTTGCTTAAAACACTAGTGCTTAGGAAATCTATTGGAGGCAGAAGCAGTCAAGGGTAGCCTAGGGTTAGTGTTAGGCTTAGGGTTAGGCTTAGGGTACGGCTTAGGGTACGGGTTTGGGGAGGGGTTCGGGTACGGCGTAGGGTATGGGTTAGGGTTAGGGTTAGTGTTAGTGTTAGGGTTAGGGCTCGGTTTCGGGTACGGGTTAGGATTAGGGTACGTGTTAGTGTTAGGGTAGGGGTTAGGGTTAGAGTACGCATTAGGGTTAGGGTAGTTATTAAACCTATCCCACTCTCTACATACCCCTTAGCACGTAAGGCAATATTATTTGGGGGTGCAGCCATGGAGAAGAGTTTAGACACTAGGATAAGATAAGGAACACACCCATTATAAAGAAATCACATTAGGATTCTCTTTTTAAGCTGTTCCTTAAAACACTAGTGCTTAGGAAATCTATTGGAGGCAGAAGCAGTCAAGGGTAGCCTAGGGTTAGGGTTAGGCTTAGGGTTAGGTTTAGGGTACGGCTTGGGGAATGGGTTCGGGGAGGGGTTCGGGTACGGCGTAGGGTATGGGTTAGGGTTAGGGTTAGTGTTAGGGTTAGGGCTCGGTTTAGGGTACGGGTTAGGATTAGGGTACGTGTTAGGGTTAGGGTAGGGGTTAGGGTTAGGGTACGCGTTAGGGTTAGGGTAGTTATTAAACCTATCCCACTGTCTAGATACCCCTTAGCACGTAAGGGAATATTATTTGGGGGTGCAGCCATGGAGAAGAATTTAGACACTAGGATAAGATAAGGAACACACCCATTATAAAGAAATCACATTAGGATTCTCTATTTAAGCTGTTCCTTAAAACACTAGTGCTTAGGAAATCTATTGGAGGCAGAAGCAGTCAAGGGTAGCCTAGGGTTAGGGTTAGGCTTAGGGTTAGTCTTAGGGTACGGCTTGGGGTATGGGTTTGGGGAGGGGTTCGGGTACGGCGTAGGGTATGGTTTAGGGTTAGGGTTAGGGTTAGTGTTAGGGTTAGGGCTCGGTTTAGGGTACGGGTTAGGATTAGGGTACGTGTTAGGGTTAGGGTAGGGGTTAGGGTTAGGTTACGCGTTAGGGCTAGGGTAGTTAGTAAACCTATCCCACTCTCTAGCTCCCCCTTAGCACGTAAAGGAATATTATTTGGGGGTCCAGCCATGGAGAAGAGTTTAGACACTAGGATAAGATAAGGAACACACCCATTATAAAGAAATCACATTAGGATTCTCTTTTTAAGCTGTTGCTTAAAACACTAGTGCTTAGGAAATCTATTGGAGGCAGAAGCAGTCAAGGGTAGCCTAGGGTTAGTGTTAGGCTTAGGGTTAGGCTTAAGGTACGGCTTAGGGTACGGGTTTGGGGAGGGGTTCGGGTACGGCGTAGGGTATGGGTTAGGGTTAGGGTTAGTGTTAGTGTTAGGGTTAGGGCTCGGTTTAGGGTACGGGTTAGGATTAGGGTACGTGTTAGTGTTAGGGTAGGGGTTAGGGTTAGAGTACGCATTAGGGTTAGGGTAGTTATTAAACCTATCCCACTCTCTACATACCCCTTAGCACGTAAGGCAATATTATTTGGGGGTGCAGCCATGGAGAAGAGTTTAGACACTAGGATAAGATAAGGAACACACCCATTATAAAGAAATCACATTAGGATTCTCTTTTTAAGCTGTTCCTTAAAACACTAGTGCTTAGGAAATCTATTGGAGGCAGAAGCAGTCAAGGGTAGCCTAGGGTTAGGGTTAGGCTTAGGGCTAGGTTTAGGGTACGGCTTGGGGAATGGGTTCGGGGAGGGGTTCGGGTACGGCGTAGGGTATGGGTTAGGGTTAGGGTTAGTGTTAGGGTTAGGGCTCGGTTTAGGGTACGGGTTAGGATTAGGGTACGTGTTAGGGTTAGGGTAGGGGGTTGGGTTAGGGTACGCGTTAGGGTTAGGGTAGTTATTAAACCTATCCCACTGTCTAGATACCCCTTAGCACGTAAGGGAATATTATTTGGGGGTGCAGCCATGGAGAAGAATTTAGACACTAGGATAAGATAAGGAACACACCCATTATAAAGAAATCACATTAGGATTCTCTATTTAAGCTGTTCCTTAAAACACTAGTGCTTAGGAAATCTATTGGAGGCAGAAGCAGTCAAGGGTAGCCTAGGGTTAGGGTTAGGCTTAGGGTTAGTCTTAGGGTACGGCTTGGGGTATGGGTTTGGGGAGGGGTTCGGGTACGGCGTAGGGTATGGGTTAGGGTTAGGGTTAGGGTTAGTGTTAGGGTTAGGGCTCGGTTTAGGGTACGGGTTAGGATTAGGGTACGTGTTAGGGTTAGGGTAGGGGTTAGGGTTAGGTTACGCGTTAGGGCTAGGGTAGTTAGTAAACCTATCCCACTCTCTAGCTCCCCCTTAGCACGTAAAGGAATATTATTTGGGGGTCCAGCCATGGAGAAGAGTTTAGACACTAGGATAAGATAAGGAACACACGCATTATAAAGAAATCACATTAGGATTCTCTTTCTAAGCTGTTCCTTAAAACACTACTGCTTAGGAAATCAATTGGAGGCAGAAGCAGTCAAGGGTAGCCTAGGGTTAGGGTTAGGCTTAGGGTTAGGTTTAGGGTATGGCTTAGGGTACGGGTTCGGGGAGGGGTGCGGGTACGGCGTAGGGTATGGGTTAGGGTTAGGGTTAGGGTTAGTGTTAGGGTTAGGGCTCGGTTTAGGGTACGGGTTAGGATTAGGGTACGTGTTAGGGTTAGGGTAGGCGTTAGGGTTAGGGTACGCGTTAGGGTTAGGGTAGTTATTAAACCTATCCCACTCTCTAGATACCCCTTAGCACGTAAGGGAATATTATTTGGGGGTGCAGCCATGGAGAAGAGTTTAGACACTAGGATAAGATAAGGAACACACCCATTATAAAGAAATCACATTAGGATTCTCTTTTTAAGCTGTTCCTTAAAACACTAGTGCTTAGGAAATCTATTGGAGGCAGAAGCAGTCAAGGGTAGCCTAGGGTTAGGGTTAGGCTTAGGGTTCGGCTTAGGGTACGGCTTAGGGTACGGGTTCGGGGAGGGGTGCGGGTACGGCGTACGGTATGGGTTACGGTTAGGGTTAGGGTTAGTGTTAGGGTTAGGGCTCGGTTTAGAGAACGGGTTAGGATTAGGGTACGTGTTAGGGTTAGGGTAGGGGTTAGGGTTAGGGTACGCGTTAGGGTTAGGGTAGTTATTAAACCTATCCCACTCTCTAGATACCCCTTAGCACGTAAAGGAATATTATTTGAGGGTCCAGCCATGGAGAAGAGTTTAGACACTAGGATAAGATAAGGAACACACCCATTATAAAGAAATCACATTAGGATTCTCTTTTTAAGCTGTTCCTTAAAACACTAGTGCTTAGGAAATCTATTGGAGGCAGAAGCAGTCAAGGGTAGCGTAGCGTTAGGGTTAGGCTTAGGGTTAGGCTTAGGGTACGGCTTAGGGTACGGGTTCGGGGAGGGTTTCGGGTACGGCGTAGGGTATGGGTTAGGGTTAGGGTTAGGGTTAGTGTTAGGGTTAGGGCTCGGTTTAGGGTACGGTTAGGATTATGGTACGTGTTAGGTTTAGGGTAGGGGTTAGGGTTAGGGTACGCGTTAGGGTTAGGGTAGTTAGTAAACCTATCCCACTCTCTAGATACCCCTTAGCACGTAAAGGAATATTATTTGGGGTTCCAGCCATGGAGAAGAATTTAGACACTAGGATAAGATAAGGAACACACCCATTATAAAGAAATCACATTAG
Organism: Balaenoptera borealis; assembly: GCF_965194805.1. Classification (NCBI taxonomy): domain Eukaryota; kingdom Metazoa; phylum Chordata; class Mammalia; order Artiodactyla; family Balaenopteridae; genus Balaenoptera; species Balaenoptera borealis. The sequence goes on along the minus strand of NC_138869.1, from coordinate 2,499,158 downwards.
GATTCTCTTTTTAAGCTGTTGCTTAAAACACTAGTGCTTAGGAAATCTATTGGAGGCAGAAGCAGTCAAGGGTAGCCTAGGGTTAGTGTTAGGCTTAGGGTTAGGCTTAGGGTACGGCTTAGGGTACGGGTTTGGGGAGGGGTTCAGGTACGGCGTAGGGTATGGGTTAGGGTTAGGGTTAGTGTTAGTGTTAGGGTTAGGGCTCGGTTTAGGGTACGGGTTAGGATTAGGGTACGTGTTAGTGTTAGGGTAGGGGTTAGGGTTAGAGTACGCATTAGGGTTAGGGTAGTTATTAAACCTATCCCACTCTCTAGATACCCCTTAGCACGTAAGGCAATATTATTTGGGGGTGCAGCCATGGAGAAGAGTTTAGACACTAGGATAAGATAAGGAACACACCCATTATAAAGAAATCACATTAGGATTCTCTTTTTAAGCTGTTCCTTAAAACACTAGTGCTTAGGAAATCTATTGGAGGCAGAAGCAGTCAAGGGTAGCCTAGGGTAAGGTTAGGCTTAGGGTTAGGCTTAGGGTACGGCTTAGGGTACGGGTTCGGGGAGGGTTTCGGGTACGGCGTAGCGTATGGGTTAGGGTTAGGGTTAGTGTTAGGGTTAGGGCTCGGTTTAGGGTACGGGTTAGGATTAGGGTACGTGTTAGGGTTAGGGTAGGGGTTAGGGTTAGGGTACGCATTAGGGTTAGGGTAGTTATTAAACCTATCCCACTCTCTAGATACCCCTTAGCACGTAAAGGAATATTATTTGGGGGTCCAGCCATGGAGAAGAGTTTAGACACAAGGATAAGATAAGGAACACACCCATTATAAAGAAATCACTTTAGGATTCTCTTTTTAAGCTGTTCCTTAAAACACTACTGCTTAGGAAATCAATTGGAGGCAGAAGCAGTCAATGGTAGCCTAGGGTTAGTGTTAGGCTTAGGGTTAGGTTTAGGATATGGCTTAGGGTACGGGTTCGGGGAGGGGTGCGGGTACGGCGTAGGGTATGGGTTAGGGTTAGGTTTAGGGTTAGTGTTAGGGTTAGGGCTCGGTTTAGGGTACAGGTTAGGATTAGGGTACGTGTTAGGGTTAGGGTAGGGGTTAGGGTTAGGGTACGCGTTAGGGTTAGGGTAGTTATTAAACCTATCCCACTCTCTAGATACCCCTTAGCACGTAAGGGAATATTATTTGGGGGTGCAGCCATGGAGAAGAGTTTAGACACTAGGATAAGATAAGGAACACACCCATTATAAAGAAATCACATTAGGATTCTCTTTTTAAGCTGTTCCTTAAAACAGTAGTGCTTAGGAAATCTATTGGAGGCAGAAGCAGTCAAGGGTAGCCTAGGGTTAGGGTTAGGCTTAGGGTTAGGCTTAGGGTACGGCTTAGGTTACGGGTTCGGGGAGGGGTGTGGGTACGGCGTAGGGTATGGGTTAGGGTTAGGGTTAGGGTTAGTGTTAGGGTTAGGGCTCGGTTTAGGGTACGGTTAGGATTAGGGTACGTGTTAGGTTTAGGGTAGGGGTTAGGGTTAGGGTACGCGTTAGGGTTAGGGTAGTTAGTAAACCTATCCCACTCTCTAGATACCCCTTAGCACGTAAAGGAGTATTATTTGGGGGTCCAGCCATGGAGAAGAGTTTAGGCACTAGGATAAGATAAGGAACACACCCATTATAAAGAAATCACATTAGGATTCTCTTTTTAAGCTGTTCCTTAAAACACTAGTGCTTAGGAAATCTATTGGAGGCAGAAGCAGTCAAGGGTAGCCTAGGGTTAGGGTTAGGCTTAGGGTTCGGCTTAGGTACGGCTTAGGGTACGGGTTCGGGGAGGGGTGCGGGTACGGCGTACGGTATGGGTTAGGGTTAGGGTTAGGGTTAGTGTTAGGGTTAGGGCTCGGTTTAGAGTACGGGTTAGGATTAGGGTACGTGTTAGGGTTAGGGTAGGGGTTAGGGTTAGGGTACGCGTTAGGGTTAGGGTAGTTATTAAACCTATCCCACTCTCTAGATACCCCTTAGCACGTAAAGGAATATTATTTGAGGGTCCAGCCATGGAGAAGAGTTTAGACACTAGGATAAGATAAGGAACACACCCATTATAAAGAAATCACATTAGGATTCTCTCTTTAAGCTGTTCCTTAAAACACTAGTGCTTAGGAAATCTATTGGAGGCAGAAGCAGTCAAGGGTAGCGTAGGGTTAGGGTTAGGCTTAGGGTTAGGCTTAGGGTACGGCTTAGGGTACGGGTTCGGGGAGGGTTTCGGGTACGGCGTAGGGTATGGGTTAGGGTTAGGGTTAGGGTTAGTGTTAGGGTTAGGGCTCGGTTTAGGGTACGGTTAGGATTAGGGTACGTGTTAGGTTTAGGGTAGGGGTTAGGGTTAGGGTACGCGTTAGGGTTAGGGTAGTTAGTAAACCTATCCCACTCTCTAGCTCCCCCTTAGCACGTAAAGGAATATTATTTGGGGTTCCAGCCATGGAGAAGAATTTAGACACTAGGATAAGATAAGGAACACACCCATTATAAAGAAATCACATTAGGATTCTCTTTTTAAGCTGTTGCTTAAAACACTAGTGCTTAGGAAATCTATTGGAGGCAGAAGCAGTCAAGGGTAGCCTAGGGTTAGTGTTAGGCTTAGGGTTAGGCTTAGGGTATGGCTTAGGGTACGGGTTTGGGGAGGGGTTCAGGTACGGCGTAGGGTATGGGTTAGGGTTAGGGTTAGTGTTAGTGTTAGGGTTAGGGCTCGGTTTAGGGTACGGGTTAGGATTAGGGTACGTGTTAGTGTTAGGGTAGGGGTTAGGGTTAGAGTACACATTAGGGTTAGGGTAGTTATTAAACCTATCCCACTCTCTAGATACCCCTTAGCACGTAAGGCAATATTATTTGGGGGTGCAGCCATGGAGAAGAGTTTAGACACTAGGATAAGATAAGGAACACACCCATTATAAAGAAATCACATTAGGATTCTCTTTTTAAGCTGTTCCTTAAAACACTAGTGCTTAGGAAATCTATTGGAGGCAGAAGCAGTCAAGGGTAGCCTAGGGTAAGGTTAGGCTTAGGGTTAGGCTTAGGGTACGGCTTAGGGTACGGGTTCGGGGAGGGTTTCGGGTACGGCGTAGCGTATGGGTTAGGGTTAGGGTTAGTGTTAGGGTTAGGGCTCGGTTTAGGGTACGGGTTAGGATTAGGGTACGTGTTAGGGTTAGGGTAGGGGTTAGGGTTAGGTTACGCGTTAGGGCTAGGGTAGTTAGTAAACCTATCCCACTCTCTAGCTCCCACTTAGCACGTAAAGGAATATTATTTGGGGGTCCAGCCATGGAGAAGAGTTTAGACACTAGGATAAGATAAGGAACACACCCATTATAAAGAAATCACATTAGGATTCTCTTTTTAAGCTGTTCCTTAAAACACTAGTGCTTAGGAAATCAATTGGAGGCAGAAGCAGTCAAGGGTAGCCTAGGGTTAGGGTTAGGCTTAGGCTTAGGTTTAGGGTATGGCTTAGGGTACGGGTTCGGGGAGGGGTGCGGGTACGGCGTAGGGTATGGGTTAGGGTTAGGGTTAGGGTTAGTGTTAGGGTTAGGGCTCGGTTTAGGGTACAGGTTAGGATTAGGGTACGTGTTAGGGTTAGGGTAGGGGTTAGGGTTAGGGTACGCGTTAGGGTTAGGGTAGTTATTAAACCTATTCCACTCTCTAGATACCCCTTAGCACGTAAGGGAATATTATTTGGGGGTGCAGCCATGGAGAAGAGTTTAGACACTAGGATAAGATGAGGAACACACCCATTATAAAGAAATCACATTAGGATTCTCTTTTTAAGCTGTTCCTTAAAACAGTAGTGCTTAGGAAATCTATTGGAGGCAGAAGCAGTCAAGGGTAGCCTAGGGTTAGGGTTAGGCTTAGGGTTAGGCTTAGGGTACGGCTTAGGTTACGGGTTCGGGGAGGGGTGCGGGTACGGCGTAGGGTATGGGTTAGGGTTAGGGTTAGGGTTAGTGTTAGGGTTAGGGCTCGGTTTAGGGTACGGGTTAGGATTAGGGTACGTGTTAGGGTTAGGGTAGGGGTTAGGGTTAGGGTACGCGTTAGGGTTAGGGTAGTTATTAAACCTATCCCACTCTCTAGATACCCCTTAGCACGTAAAGGAATATTATTTGAGGGTGCAGCCATGGAGAAGAGTTTAGACACTAGGATAAGATAAGGAACACACCCATTATAAAGAAATCACATTAGGATTCTCTTTTTAAGCTGTTCCCTAAAACACTAGTGCTTAGGAAATCTATTGGAGGCAGAAGCAGTCAAGGGTAGCCTAGGGTTAGGGTTAGGCTTAGGGTTAGGCTTAGGGTACGGCTTAGGGTACGGGTTCGGGGAGGGGTGCGGGTACGGCGTAGGGTATGGGTTAGGGTTAGGGTTAGGGTTAGTGTTAGGGTTAGGGCTCGGTTTAGGGTACAGGTTAGTATTAGGGTACGTGTTAGGGTTAGGGTAGGGGTTAGGGTTAGGGTACGCGTTAGGGTTAGGGTAGTTATTAAACCTATCCCACTCTCTAGATACCCCTTAGCACGTAAAGGAATATTATTTGAGGGTCCAGCCATGGAGAAGAGTTTAGACACTAGGATAAGATAAGGAACACACCCATTATAAAGAAATCACTTTAGGATTCTCTTTTTAAGCTGTTCCTTAAAACACTAGTGCTTAGGAAATCTATTGGAGGCAGAAGCAGTCAAGGGTAGCCTAGGGTTAGGGTTAGGCTTACGGTTAGGGTTAGGGTACGGCTTGGGGTATGGGTTCGGGGAGGTGTTCGTGTACGGCGTAGGGTATGGGTTAGGGTTAGGGTTTGGGTTAGTGTTAGGGTTAGGGCTCGGTTTAGGGTACGGGTTAGGATTAGGGTACGTGTTAGGGTTAGGGTAGGGGTTAGGGTTAGGTTACGCGTTAGGGCTAGGGTAGTTAGTAAACCTATCCCACTCTCTAGCTCCCCCTTAGCACGTAAAGGAATATTATTTGGGGGTCCAGCCATGGAGAAGAGTTTAGACACTAGGATAAGATAAGGAACACACCCATTATAAAGAAATCACATTAGGATTCTCTTTTTAAGCTGTTCCTTAAAACACTACTGCTTAGGAAATCAATTGGAGGCAGAAGCAGTCAAGGGTAGCCTAGGGTTAGGGTTAGGCTTAGGGTTAGGTTTAGGATATGGCTTAGGGTACGGGTTCGGGGAGGGGTGCGGGTACGGCATAGGGTATGGGTTAGGGTTAGGTTTAGGGTTAGTGTTAGGGTTAGGGCTCGGTTTAGGGTACAGGTTAGGATTAGGGTACGTGTTAGGGTTAGGGTAGGGGTTAGGGTTAGGGTACGCGTTAGGGTTAGGGTAGTTATTAAACCTATCCCACTCTCTAGATACCCCTTAGCACGTAAGGGAATATTATTTGGGGGTGCAGCCATGGAGAAGAGTTTAGACACTAGGATAAGATAAGGAACACACCCATTATAAAGAAATCACATTAGGATTCTCTTTTTAAGCTGTTCCTTAAAACAGTAGTGCTTAGGAAATCTATTGGAGGCAGAAGCAGTCAAGGGTAGCCTAGGGTTAGGGTTAGGCTTAGGGTTAGGCTTAGGGTACGGCTTAGGTTACGGGTTCCGGGAGGGGTGTGGGTACGGCGTAGGGTATGGGTTAGGGTTAGGGTTAGGGTTAGTGTTAGGGTTAGGGCTCGGTTTAGGGTACGGGTTAGGATTAGGGTACGTGTTAGGGTTAGGGTAGGGGTTAGGGTTAGGGTACGCGTTAGGGTTAGGGTAGTTATTAAACCTATCCCACTCTCTAGATACCCCTTAGCACGTAAAGGAATATTATTTGAGGGTCCAGCCATGGAGAAGAGTTTAGACACTAGGATAAGATAAGGAACACACCCATTATAAAGAAATCACATTAGGATTCTCTTTTTACCTGTTCCTTAAAACACTAGTGCTTAGGAAATCTATTGGAGGCAGAAGCAGTCAAGGGTAGCCTAGGGTTAGGGTTAGGCTTAGGGTTAGGCTTAGGGTACGGCTTAGGGTACGGGTTCGCGGAGGGTTTCGGGTACGACATAGGGTATGGGTTAGGGTTAGGGTTAGGGTTAGTGTTAGGGTTAGGGCTCGGTTTAGGGTACGGTTAGGATTAGGGTACGTGTTAGGTTTAGGGTAGGGGTTAGGGTTAGGGTACGCGTTAGGGTTAGGGTAGTTAGTAAACCTATCCCACTCTCTAGATACCCCTTAGCACGTAAAGGAGTATTATTTGGGGGTCCAGCCATGGAGAAGAGTTTAGGCACTAGGATAAGATAAGGAACACACCCATTATAAAGAAATCACATTAGGATTCTCTTTTTAAGCTGTTCCTTAAAACACTAGTGCTTAGGAAATCTATTGGAGGCAGAAGCAGTCAAGGGTAGCCTAGGGTTAGGGTTAGGCTTAGGGTTCGGCTTAGGGTACGGCTTAGGGTACGGGTTCGGGGAGGGGTGCGGGTACGGCGTACGGTATGGGTTACGGTTAGGGTTAGGGTTAGTGTTAGGGTTAGGGCTCGGTTTAGAGTACGGGTTAGGATTAGGGTACGTGTTAGGGTTAGGGTAGGGGTTAGGGTTAGGGTACGCGTTAGGGTTAGGGTAGTTATTAAACCTATCCCACTCTCTAGATACCCCTTAGCACGTAAAGGAATATTATTTGAGGGTCCAGCCATGGAGAAGAGTTTAGACACTAGGATAAGATAAGGAACACACCCATTATAAAGAAATCACATTAGGATTCTCTTTTTAAGCTGTTCCTTAAAACACTAGTGCTTAGGAAATCTATTGGAGGCAGAAGCAGTCAAGGGTAGCGTAGGGTTAGGGTTAGGCTTAGGGTTAGGCTTAGGGTACGGCTTAGGGTACGGGTTCGGGGAGGGTTTCGGGTACGGCGTAGGGTATGGGTTAGGGTTAGGGTTAGGGTTAGTGTTAGGGTTAGGGCTCGGTTTAGGGTACGGTTAGGATTAGGGTACGTGTTAGGTTTAGGGTAGGGGTTAGGGTTAGGGTACGCGTTAGGGTTAGGGTAGTTAGTAAACCTATCCCACTCTCTAGATACCCCTTAGAACGTAAAGGAATATTATTTGGGGTTCCAGCCATGGAGAAGAATTTAGACACTAGGATAAGATAAGGAACACACCCATTATAAAGAAATCACATTAGGATTCTCTTTTTAAGCTGTTGCTTAAAACACTAGTGCTTAGGAAATCTATTGGAGGCAGAAGCAGTCAAGGGTAGCCTAGGGTTAGTGTTAGGCTTAGGGTTAGGCTTAGGGTACGGCTTAGGGTACGGGTTTGGGGAGGGGTTCAGGTACGGCGTAGGGTATGTGTTAGGGTTAGGGTTAGTGTTAGTGTTAGGGTTAGGGCTCGGTTTAGGGTACGGGTTAGGATTAGGGTACGTGTTAGTGTTAGGGTAGGGGTTAGGGTTAGAGTACGCATTAGGGTTAGGGTAGTTATTAAACCTATCCCACTCTCTAGATACCCCTTAGCACGTAAGGCAATATTATTTGGGGGTGCAGCCATGGAGAAGAGTTTAGACACTAGGATAAGATAAGGAACACACCCATTATAAAGAAATCACATTAGGATTCTCTTTTTAAGCTGTTCCTTAAAACACTAGTGCTTAGGAAATCTATTGGAGGCAGAAGCAGTCAAGGGTAGCCTAGGGTAAGGTTAGGCTTAGGGTTAGGCTTAGGGTACGGCTTAGGGTACGGGTTCGGGGAGGGTTTCGGGTACGGCGTAGCGTATGGGTTAGGGTTAGGGTTAGTGTTAGGGTTAGGGCTCGGTTTAGGGTACGGGTTAGGATTAGGGTACGTGTTAGGGTTAGGGTAGGGGTTAGGGTTAGGGTACGCATTAGGGTTAGGGTAGTTATTAAACCTATCCCACTCTCTAGATACCCCTTAGCACGTAAAGGAATATTATTTGGGGGTCCAGCCATGGAGAAGAGTTTAGACACAAGGATAAGATAAGGAACACACCCATTATAAAGAAATCACTTTAGGATTCTCTTTTTAAGCTGTTCCTTAAAACACTAGTGCTTAGGAAATCTATTGGAGGCAGAAGCAGTCAAGGGTAGCCTAGGGTTAGGGTTAGGCTTAGGGTTAGGGTTAGGGTACGGCTTGGGGTATGGGTTCGGGGAGGTGTTCGTGTACGGCGTAGGGTATGGGTTAGGGTTAGGGTTTGGGTTAGTGTTAGGGTTAGGGCTCGGTTTAGGATACGGGTTAGGATTAGGGTACGTGTTAGGGTTAGGGTAGGGGTTAGGGTTAGGTTACGCGTTAGGGCTAGGGTAGTTAGTAAACCTATCCCACTCTCTAGCTCCCCCTTAGCACGTAAAGGAATATTATTTGGGGGTCCAGCCATGGAGAAGAGTTTAGACACTAGGATAAGATAAGGAACACACCCATTATAAAGAAATCACATTAGGATTCTCTTTTTAAGCTGTTCCTTAAAACACTAGTGCTTAGGAAATCAATTGGAGGCAGAAGCAGTCAAGGGTAGCCTAGGGTTAGGGTTAGGCTTAGGCTTAGGTTTAGGGTATGGCTTAGGGTACGGGTTCGGGGAGGGGTGCGGGTACGGCGTAGGGTATGGGTTAGGGTTAGGGTTAGGGTTAGTGTTAGGGTTAGGGCTCGGTTTAGGGTACAGGTTAGGATTAGGGTACGTGTTAGGGTTAGGGTAGGGGTTAGGGTTAGGGTACGCGTTAGGGTTAGGGTAGTTATTAAACCTATTCCACTCTCTAGATACCCCTTAGCACGTAAGGGAATATTATTTGGGGGTGCAGCCATGGAGAAGAGTTTAGACACTAGGATAAGATGAGGAACACACCCATTATAAAGAAATCACATTAGGATTCTCTTTTTAAGCTGTTCCTTAAAACAGTAGTGCTTAGGAAATCTATTGGAGGCAGAAGCAGTCAAGGGTAGCCTAGGGTTAGGGTTAGGCTTAGGGTTAGGCTTAGGGTACGGCTTAGGTTACGGGTTCGGGGAGGGGTGCGGGTACGGCGTAGGGTATGGGTTAGGGTTAGGGTTAGGGTTAGTGTTAGGGTTAGGGCTCGGTTTAGGGTACGGGTTAGGATTAGGGTACGTGTTAGGGTTAGGGTAGGGGTTAGGGTTAGGGTACGCGTTAGGGTTAGGGTAGTTATTAAACCTATCCCACTCTCTAGATACCCCTTAGCACGTAAAGGAATATTATTTGAGGGTGCAGCCATGGAGAAGAGTTTAGACACTAGGATAAGATAAGGAACACACCCATTATAAAGAAATCACATTAGGATTCTCTTTTTAAGCTGTTCCCTAAAACACTAGTGCTTAGGAAATCTATTGGAGGCAGAAGCAGTCAAGGGTAGTCTAGGGTTAGGGTTAGGCTTAGGGTTAGGCTTTGGGTACGGCTTAGGGTACGGGTTCGGGGAGGGTTTCGGGTACGGCGTAGGGTATGGGTTAGGGTTAGGGTTAGGGTTAGTGTTAGGGTTAGGGCTCGGTTTACGGTACGGTTAGGATTAGGGTACGTGTTAGGTTTAGGGTAGGGGTTAGGGTTAGGGTACGCGTTAGGGTTAGGGTAGTTAGTAAACCTATCCCACTCTCTAGATACCCCTTAGCACGTAAAGGAATATTATTTGGGGTTCCAGCCATGGAGAAGAATTTAGACACTAGGATAAGATAAGGAACACACCCATTATAAAGAAATCACATTAGGATTCTCTTTTTAAGCTGTTGCTTAAAACACTAGTGCTTAGGAAATCTATTGGAGGCAGAAGCAGTCAAGGGTAGCCTAGGGTTAGTGTTAGGCTTAGGGTTAGGCTTAGGGTATGGCTTAGGGTACGGGTTTGGGGAGGGGTTCAGGTACGGCGTAGGGTATGGGTTAGGGTTAGGGTTAGTGTTAGTGTTAGGGTTAGGGCTCGGTTTAGGGTACGGGTTAGGATTAGGGTACGTGTTAGTGTTAGGGTACGGGTTAGGGTTAGAGTACGCATTAGGGTTAGGGTAGTTATTAAACCTACCCCACTCTCTAGATACCCCTTAGCACGTAAGGCAATATTATTTGGGGGTGCAGCCATGGAGAAGAGTTTAGACACTAGGATAAGATAAGGAACACACCCATTATAAAGAAATCACATTAGGATTCTCTTTTTAAGCTGTTCCTTAAAACACTAGTGCTTAGGAAATCTATTGGAGGCAGAAGCAGTCAAGGGTAGCCTAGGGTTAGGGTTAGGCTTAGGGTTAGCTTTAGGGTACGGCTTGGGGAATGGGTTCGGGGAGGGGTTTGGGTACGGCGTAGGGTATGGGTTAGGGTTAGGGTTAGGGTTAGTGTTAGGGTTAGGGCTCGGTTTAGGGTACGGGTTAGGATTAGGGTACGTGTTAGGGTTAGGGTAGGGGTTAGGGTTAGGGTATGCGTTAGGGTTAGGGTAGTTATTAAACCTATCCCACTCTCTAGATACCCCTTAGCACGTAAAGGAATATTATTTGGGGGTTCAGCCATGGAGAAGAGTTTAGACACTAGGATAAGATAAGGAACACAACCATTATAAAGAAATCACATTAGGATTCTCTTTTTAAGCTGTTCCTTAAAACACTAGTGCTTAGGAAATCTATTGGAGGCAGAAGCAGTCAAGGGTAGCCTAGGGTTAGGGTTAGGCTTAGGGTTAGGCTTAGGGTACGGCTTAGGGTACGGGTTCGGGGAGGGGTGCGGGTACGGCGTAGGGTATGGGTTAGGGTTAGGGTTAGGGTTAGTGTTAGGGTTAGGGCTCGGTTTAGGGTACAGGTTAGTATTAGGGTACGTGTTAGGGTTAGGGTAGGGGTTAGGGTTAGGGTACGCGTTAGGGTTAGGGTAGTTATTAAACCTATCCCACTCTATAGATACCCCTTAGCACGTAAAGGAATATTATTTTGGGGTCCAGCCATGGAGGAGAGTTTAAACACTAGGAAAAGATAAGGAACACACCCAGTATAAAGAAATCACATTAGGATTCTCTTTTTAAGCTGTTCCTTAAAACACTAGTGCTTAGGAAACCTATTGGAGGCAGAAGCAGTCAAGGGTAGCCTAGGGTTAGGGTTAGGCTTAGGGTTAGGCTTAGGGTACGGCTTAGGGTACGGGTTCGGTGAGGGGTGTGGGTACGGCGTAGGGTATGGGTTAGGGTTAGGGTTAGGGTTAGTGTTAGGGTTAGGGCTCGGTTTAGGGTACGGGTTAGGATTAGGGTACGTGTTAGGGTTAGGGTAGGGGTTAGGGTTAGGGTACGCGTTAGGGTTAGGGTAGTTATTAAACCTATCCCACTCTCTAGATACCCCTTAGCACGTAAAGGAATATTATTTGAGGGTGCAGCCATGGAGAAGAGTTTAGACACTAAGATAAGATAAGGAACACACCCATTATATAGAAATCACATTAGGATTCTCTTTTTAAGCTGTTCCTTAAAACACTAGTGCTTAGGAAATCTATTGGAGGCAGAAGCAGTCAAGGGTAGCCTAGGGTAAGGTTAGGCTTAGGGTTAGGCTTAGGGTACGGCTTAGGGTACGGGTTTGGGGAGGGGTTCGTGTACGGCGTAGGGTATGGGTTAGGGTTAGGGTTAGGGTTAGTGTTAGGGTTAGGGCTCGGTTTAGGGTACGGGTTAGGATTAGGGTACGTGTTAGGGTTAGGGTAGGGGTTAGGGTTAGGGTACGCGTTAGGGTTAGGGTATTAATTAAACCTATCCCACTCTCTAGATACCCCTTAGCACGTAAGGGAATATTATTTGGGGGTGCAGCCATGGAGAAGAGTTTAGACACTAGGATAAGATAAGGAACACACCCATTATAAAGAAATCACATTAGGATTCTCTTTTTAAGCTGTTCCCTAAAACACTAGTGCTTAGGAAATCTATTGGAGGCAGAAGCAGTCAAGGGTAGCCTAGGGTTAGGGTTAGGCTTAGGGTTAGGCTTAGGGTACGGCTTAGGGTACGGGTTCGGGGAGGGGTGCGGGTACGGCGTAGGGTATGGGTTAGGGTTAGGGTTAGGGTTAGTGTTGGGGTTAGGGCTCGGTTTAGGGTACGGGTTAGGATTAGGGTACGTGTTAGGGTTAGGGTAGGGGTTAGGGTTAGGGTACGCGTTAGGGTTAGGGTAGTTGTTAAACCTATCCCACTCTCTAGATACCCCTTAGCACGTAAAGGAATATTATTTGGGGTCCAGCCATGGAGGAGAGTTAAAACACTAGGATAAGATAAGGAACACACCCATTATAAAGAAATCACATTAGGATTCTCTTTTTAAGCTGTTCCTTAAAACACTAGTGCTTAGGAAACCTATTGGAGGCAGAAGCAGTCAAGGGTAGCCTAGGGTAAGGTTAGGCTTAGGGTTAGGCTTAGGGTACGGCTTAGGGTACGGGTTCGGGGAGGGGTGTGGGTACGGCGTAGGGTATGGGTTAGGGTTAGGGTTAGGGTTAGTGTTAGGGTTAGGGCTCGGTTTAGGGTACGGGTCAGGATTAGGGTACGTGTTAGGGTTAGGGTAGGGGTTAGGGTTAGGGTACGCATTAGGGTTAGGGTCGTTATTAAACCTATCCCACTCTCTAGATACCCCTTAGCACGTAAAGGAATATTATTTGAGGGTCCAGCCATGGAGAAGAGTTTAGACACTAGGATAAGATAAGGAACACACCCATTATAAAGAAATCACATTAGGATTCTCTTTTTAAGCTGTTCCTTAAAACACTAGTGCTTAGGAAATCTATTGGAGGCAGAAGCAGTCAAGGGTAGCCTAGGGTTAGGGTTAGGCTTAGGGTACGGCTTAGGGTAAGGGTTCGGGGAGGGTTTCGGGTACGGCGTAGGGTATGGGTTAGGGTTAGGGTTAGGGTTAGTGTTAGGGTTAGGGCTCGGTTTAGGGTACGGTTAGGATTAGGGTACGTGTTAGGTTTAGGGTAGGGGTTAGGGTTAGGGTACGCGTTAGGGTTAGGGTAGTTAGTAAACCTATCCCACTCTCTAGATACCCCTTAGCACGTAAAGGAATATTATTTGGGGGTCCAGCCATGGAGAAGAATTTAGACACTAGGATAAGATAAGGAACACACCCATTATAAAGAAATCACATTAGGATTCTCTTTTTAAGCTGTTCCTTAAAACACTAGTGCTTAGGAAATCTATTGGAGGCAGAAGCAGTCAAGGGTAGCCTAGGGTTAGTGTTAGGCTTAGGGTTAGGCTTAGGGTACGGCTTAGGGTACGGGTTTGGGGAGGGGTTCGGGTACGGCGTAGGGTATGGGTTAGGGTTAGGGTTAGTGTTAGTGTTAGGGTTAGGGCTCGGTTTAGGGTACGGGTTAGGATTAGGGTACGTGTTAGTGTTAGGGTAGGGGTTAGGGTTAGAGTACGCATTAGGGTTAGGGTAGTTATTAAACCTATCCCACTCTCTAGATACCCCTTAGCACGTAAGGCAATATTATTTGGGGGTGCAGCCATGGAGAAGAGTTTAGACACTAGGATAAGATAAGGAACACACCCATTATAAAGAAATCACATTAGGATTCTCTTTTTAAGCTGTTCCTTAAAACACTAGTGCTTAGGAAATCTATTGGAGGCAGAAGCAGTCAAGGGTAGCCTAGGGTTAGGGTTAGGCTTAGGGTTAGGCTTAGGGTACGGCTTAGGGTACGGGTTCGGGGAGGGGTGTGGGTACAGCGTAGGGTATGGGTTAGGGTTAGGGTTAGGGTTAGTGTAAGGGTTAGGGCTCGGTTTAGGGTACGGGTTAGGATTAGGGTACGTGTTACGGTTAGGGTAGGGGTTAGGGTACGCGTTAGGGTTAGGGTAGTTATTAAACCTATCCCACTCTCTAGATACCCCTTAGCACGTAAAGGAATATTATTTGGGGGTCCAGCCATGGAGAAGAGTTTAGACACTAGGATAAGATAAGGAACACACCCATTATAAAGAAATCACTTTAGGATTCTCTTTTTAAGCTGTTCCTTAAAACACTAGTGCTTAGGAAATCTATTGGAGGCAGAAGCAGTCAAGGGTAGCCTAGGGTTAGGGTTAGGCTTAGGGTTAGGGTTAGGGTACGGCTTGGGGTATGGGTTCAGGGAGGGGTTCGGGTACGGCATAGGGTATGGGTTAGGGTTAGTGTTAGGGTTAGTGTTAGGGTTAGGGCTCGGTTTAGGGTACGGGTTAGGAGTAGGGTACGTGTTAGGGTTAGGGTAGGGGTTAGGGTTAGGGTACGCGTTAGGGTTAGGGTAGCTATTAAACCTATCCCACTCTCTAGATACCCCTTAGCACGTAAGGGAATATTATTTGGGGGTGCAGCCATGGAGAAGAGTTTAGACACTAGGATAAGATAAGGAACACACCCATTATAAAGAAATCACATTAGGATTCTCTTTTTAAGCTGTTCCTTAAAACACTAGTGCTTAGGAAATCTATTGGAGGCAGAAGCAGTCAAGGGTAGCTTAGGGTTAGGGTTAGGCTTAGGGTTAGGCTTAGGGTACGGCTTAGGGTACGGGTTCGGGGAGGGGTGCGGGTACGGCGTAGGGTATGGGTTAGGGTTAGGGTTAGGGTTAGTGTTAGGGTTAGGGCTCGGTTTAGGGTACGGGTTAGGATTAGGGTACGTGTTAGGGTTAGGGTAGGGGTTAGGGTTAGGGTACGCGTTAGGGTTAGGGTAGTTATTAAACCTATCCCACTCTCTAGATACCCCTTAGCACGTAAAGGAATATTATTTGAGGGTCCAGCCATGGAGAAGAGTTTAGACACTAGGATAAGATAAGGAACACACCCATTATAAAGAAATCACATTAGGATTCTCTTTTTAAGCTGTTGCTTAAAACACTAGTGCTTAGGAAATCTATTGGAGGCAGAAGCAGTCAAGGGTAGCCTAGGGTTAGGGTTAGGCTTAGGGTTAGGCTTAGGGTACGGCTTAGGGTAAGGGTTCGGGGAGGGTTTCGGGTACGGCGTAGGGTATGGGTTAGGGTTAGGGTTAGGGTTAGGGCTCGGTTTAGGGTACGGGTTAGGATTAGGGTACGTGTTAGGGTTACGGTAGGGTTTAGGGTTAGAGTACGCATTAGGGTTAGGGTAGTTATTAAACCTATCCCACTCTCTAGATACCCCTTAGCACGTAAGGGAATATTATTTGGGGGTGCAGCCATGGAGAAGAGTTTAGACACTAAGATAAGATAAGGAACACACCCATTATAAAGAAATCACATTAGGATCCTCTTTTTAAGCTGTTTCTTAAAACACTACTGCTTAGGAAATCAATTGGATGCAGAAGCAGTCAAGGATAGCCTAGGGTTAGGGTTAGGCTTAGGGTTAGGCTTAGGGTATGGCTTAGGGTACGGGTTCGGGGAGGGGTGCGGGTACGGCGTAGGGTATGGGTTAGGGTTAGGGTTAGTGTTAGTGTTAGGGTTAGGGCTCGGTTTAGGGTACGGGTTAGGATTAGGGTACGTGTTAGGGTTAGGGTAGGGGTTAGGGTTAGGTTACGCGTTAGGGCTAGGGTAGTTAGTAAACCTATCCCACTCTCTAGCTCCCCCTTAGCACGTAAAGGAATATTATTTGGGGGTCCAGCCATGGAGAAGAGTTTAGACACTAAGATAAGATAAGGAACACACCCATTATAAAGAAATCACATTAGGATTCTCTTTTTAAGCTGTTCCTTAAAACACTAGTGCTTAGGAAATCTATTGGAGGCAGAAGCAGTCAAGGTTAGCCTAGGGTTAGGGTTAGGCTTAGGGTTAGGCTTAGGGTACGGCTTAGGGTACGGGTTCGGGGAGGGGTGTGGGTACGGCGTAGGGTATGGGTTAGGGTTAGGGTTAGGGTTAGTGTTAGGGTTAGGGCTCGATTTAGGGTACGGGTTAGGATTAGGGTACGTGTTAGGGTTAGGGTAGAGGTTAGGGTTAGGGTACGCGTTAGGGTTAGGGTAGTTATTAAACCTATCCCACTCTCTAGATACCCCTTAGCACGTAAAGGAATATTATTTGGGGGTCCAGCCATGGAGAAGAGTTTAGACACTAGGATAAGATAAGGAACACACCCATTATAAAGAAATCACTTTAGGATTCTCTTTTTAAGCTGTTCCTTAAAACACTAGTGCTTAGGAAATCTATTGGAGGCAGAAGCAGTCAAGGGTAGCCTAGGGTTAGGGTTAGGCTTAGGGTTAGGTTTAGGGTACGGCTTGGGGAATGGGTTCAGGGAGGGGTTCGTGTACGGCGTAGGGTATGGGTTAGGGTTAGGGTTAGGGTTAGGGCTCGGTTTAGGGTATGGGTTAGGATTAGGGTACGAGTTAGGGTTAGGGTAGGGGTTAGGGTTAGGGTACGCGTTAGGGTTAGGGTAGTTATTAAACCTATCCCACTGTCTAGATACCCCTTAGCACGTAAAGGAATATTATTTGGGGGTCCAGCCATGGAGAAGAGTTTAGACACTAGGATAAGATAAGGAACACACCCATTATAAAGAAATCACTTTAGGATTCTCTTTTTAAGCTGTTCCTTAAAACACTAGTGCTTAGGAAATCTATTGGAGGCAAAAGCAGTCAAGGGTAGCCTAGGGTTAGGGTTAGGCTTAGGGTTAGGTTTAGGGTACGGCTTGGGGAATGGGTTCGGGGAGGGGTTCGGGTATGGCGTAGGGTATGGTTTAGGGTTAGGGTTAGGGTTAGTGTTAGGGTTAAGGCTCGGTTTAGGGTATGGGTTAGGATTAGGGTACGTGTTAGGGTTAGGGTAGGGGTTAGGGTTAGGTTACGCGTTAGGGCTAGGGTAGTTAGTAAACCTATCCCACTCTCTAGCTCCCCCTTAGCACGTAAAGGAATATTATTTGGGGGTCCAGCCATGGAGAAGAGTTTAGACACTAGGATAAGATAAGGAACACACCCATTATAAAGAAATCACATTAGGATTCTCTTTTTAAGCTGTTGCTTAAAACACTAGTGCTTAGGAAATCTATTGGAGGCAGAAGCAGTCAAGGGTAGCCTAGGGTTAGTGTTAGGCTTAGGGTTAGGCTTAGGGTACGGCTTAGGGTACGGGTTTGGGGAGGGGTTCGGGTACGGCGTAGGGTATGGGTTAGGGTTAGGGTTAGTGTTAGTGTTAGGGTTAGGGCTCGGTTTCGGGTACGGGTTAGGATTAGGGTACGTGTTAGTGTTAGGGTAGGGGTTAGGGTTAGAGTACGCATTAGGGTTAGGGTAGTTATTAAACCTATCCCACTCTCTACATACCCCTTAGCACGTAAGGCAATATTATTTGGGGGTGCAGCCATGGAGAAGAGTTTAGACACTAGGATAAGATAAGGAACACACCCATTATAAAGAAATCACATTAGGATTCTCTTTTTAAGCTGTTCCTTAAAACACTAGTGCTTAGGAAATCTATTGGAGGCAGAAGCAGTCAAGGGTAGCCTAGGGTTAGGGTTAGGCTTAGGGTTAGGTTTAGGGTACGGCTTGGGGAATGGGTTCGGGGAGGGGTTCGGGTACGGCGTAGGGTATGGGTTAGGGTTAGGGTTAGTGTTAGGGTTAGGGCTCGGTTTAGGGTACGGGTTAGGATTAGGGTACGTGTTAGGGTTAGGGTAGGGGTTAGGGTTAGGGTACGCGTTAGGGTTAGGGTAGTTATTAAACCTATCCCACTGTCTAGATACCCCTTAGCACGTAAGGGAATATTATTTGGGGGTGCAGCCATGGAGAAGAATTTAGACACTAGGATAAGATAAGGAACACACCCATTATAAAGAAATCACATTAGGATTCTCTATTTAAGCTGTTCCTTAAAACACTAGTGCTTAGGAAATCTATTGGAGGCAGAAGCAGTCAAGGGTAGCCTAGGGTTAGGGTTAGGCTTAGGGTTAGTCTTAGGGTACGGCTTGGGGTATGGGTTTGGGGAGGGGTTCGGGTACGGCGTAGGGTATGGTTTAGGGTTAGGGTTAGGGTTAGTGTTAGGGTTAGGGCTCGGTTTAGGGTACGGGTTAGGATTAGGGTACGTGTTAGGGTTAGGGTAGGGGTTAGGGTTAGGTTACGCGTTAGGGCTAGGGTAGTTAGTAAACCTATCCCACTCTCTAGCTCCCCCTTAGCACGTAAAGGAATATTATTTGGGGGTCCAGCCATGGAGAAGAGTTTAGACACTAGGATAAGATAAGGAACACACCCATTATAAAGAAATCACATTAGGATTCTCTTTTTAAGCTGTTGCTTAAAACACTAGTGCTTAGGAAATCTATTGGAGGCAGAAGCAGTCAAGGGTAGCCTAGGGTTAGTGTTAGGCTTAGGGTTAGGCTTAAGGTACGGCTTAGGGTACGGGTTTGGGGAGGGGTTCGGGTACGGCGTAGGGTATGGGTTAGGGTTAGGGTTAGTGTTAGTGTTAGGGTTAGGGCTCGGTTTAGGGTACGGGTTAGGATTAGGGTACGTGTTAGTGTTAGGGTAGGGGTTAGGGTTAGAGTACGCATTAGGGTTAGGGTAGTTATTAAACCTATCCCACTCTCTACATACCCCTTAGCACGTAAGGCAATATTATTTGGGGGTGCAGCCATGGAGAAGAGTTTAGACACTAGGATAAGATAAGGAACACACCCATTATAAAGAAATCACATTAGGATTCTCTTTTTAAGCTGTTCCTTAAAACACTAGTGCTTAGGAAATCTATTGGAGGCAGAAGCAGTCAAGGGTAGCCTAGGGTTAGGGTTAGGCTTAGGGTTAGGTTTAGGGTACGGCTTGGGGAATGGGTTCGGGGAGGGGTTCGGGTACGGCGTAGGGTATGGGTTAGGGTTAGGGTTAGTGTTAGGGTTAGGGCTCGGTTTAGGGTACGGGTTAGGATTAGGGTACGTGTTAGGGTTAGGGTAGGGGGTTGGGTTAGGGTACGCGTTAGGGTTAGGGTAGTTATTAAACCTATCCCACTGTCTAGATACCCCTTAGCACGTAAGGGAATATTATTTGGGGGTGCAGCCATGGAGAAGAATTTAGACACTAGGATAAGATAAGGAACACACCCATTATAAAGAAATCACATTAGGATTCTCTATTTAAGCTGTTCCTTAAAACACTAGTGCTTAGGAAATCTATTGGAGGCAGAAGCAGTCAAGGGTAGCCTAGGGTTAGGGTTAGGCTTAGGGTTAGTCTTAGGGTACGGCTTGGGGTATGGGTTTGGGGAGGGGTTCGGGTACGGCGTAGGGTATGGGTTAGGGTTAGGGTTAGGGTTAGTGTTAGGGTTAGGGCTCGGTTTAGGGTACGGGTTAGGATTAGGGTACGTGTTAGGGTTAGGGTAGGGGTTAGGGTTAGGTTACGCGTTAGGGCTAGGGTAGTTAGTAAACCTATCCCACTCTCTAGCTCCCCCTTAGCACGTAAAGGAATATTATTTGGGGGTCCAGCCATGGAGAAGAGTTTAGACACTAGGATAAGATAAGGAACACACGCATTATAAAGAAATCACATTAGGATTCTCTTTCTAAGCTGTTCCTTAAAACACTACTGCTTAGGAAATCAATTGGAGGCAGAAGCAGTCAAGGGTAGCCTAGGGTTAGGGTTAGGCTTAGGGTTAGGTTTAGGGTATGGCTTAGGGTACGGGTTCGGGGAGGGGTGCGGGTACGGCGTAGGGTATGGGTTAGGGTTAGGGTTAGGGTTAGTGTTAGGGTTAGGGCTCGGTTTAGGGTACGGGTTAGGATTAGGGTACGTGTTAGGGTTAGGGTAGGCGTTAGGGTTAGGGTACGCGTTAGGGTTAGGGTAGTTATTAAACCTATCCCACTCTCTAGATACCCCTTAGCACGTAAGGGAATATTATTTGGGGGTGCAGCCATGGAGAAGAGTTTAGACACTAGGATAAGATAAGGAACACACCCATTATAAAGAAATCACATTAGGATTCTCTTTTTAAGCTGTTCCTTAAAACACTAGTGCTTAGGAAATCTATTGGAGGCAGAAGCAGTCAAGGGTAGCCTAGGGTTAGGGTTAGGCTTAGGGTTCGGCTTAGGGTACGGCTTAGGGTACGGGTTCGGGGAGGGGTGCGGGTACGGCGTACGGTATGGGTTACGGTTAGGGTTAGGGTTAGTGTTAGGGTTAGGGCTCGGTTTAGAGAACGGGTTAGGATTAGGGTACGTGTTAGGGTTAGGGTAGGGGTTAGGGTTAGGGTACGCGTTAGGGTTAGGGTAGTTATTAAACCTATCCCACTCTCTAGATACCCCTTAGCACGTAAAGGAATATTATTTGAGGGTCCAGCCATGGAGAAGAGTTTAGACACTAGGATAAGATAAGGAACACACCCATTATAAAGAAATCACATTAGGATTCTCTTTTTAAGCTGTTCCTTAAAACACTAGTGCTTAGGAAATCTATTGGAGGCAGAAGCAGTCAAGGGTAGCGTAGGGTTAGGGTTAGGCTTAGGGTTAGGCTTAGGGTACGGCTTAGGGTACGGGTTCGGGGAGGGTTTCGGGTACGGCGTAGGGTATGGGTTAGGGTTAGGGTTAGGGTTAGTGTTAGGGTTAGGGCTCGGTTTAGGGTACGGTTAGGATTAGGGTACGTGTTAGGTTTAGGGTAGGGGTTAGGGTTAGGGTACGCGTTAGGGTTAGGGTAGTTAGTAAACCTATCCCACTCTCTAGATACCCCTTAGCACGTAAAGGAATATTATTTGGGGTTCCAGCCATGGAGAAGAATTTAGACACTAGGATAAGATAAGGAACACACCCATTATAAAGAAATCACATTAGGATTCTCTTTTTAAGCTGTTGCTTAAAACAGTAGTGCTTAGGAAATCTATTGGAGGCAGAAGCAGTCAAGGGTAGCCTAGGGTTAGTGTTAGGCTTAGGGTTAGGCTTAGGGTACGGCTTAGGGTACGGGTTTGGGGAAGGGTTCAGGTACGGCGTAGGGTATGGGTTAGGGTTAGGGTTAGTGTTAGTGTTAGGGTTAGGGCTCGGTTTAGGGTACGGGTTAGGATTAGGGTACGTGTTAGTGTTAGGGTAGGGGTTAGGGTTAGAGTACGCATTAGGGTTAGGGTAGTTATTAAACCTATCCCACTCTCTAGATACCCCTTAGCACGTAAGGCAATATTATTTGGGGGTGCAGCCATGGAGAAGAGTTTAGACACTAGGATAAGATAAGGAACACACCCATTATAAAGAAATCACATTAGGATTCTCTTTTTAAGCTGTTCCTTAAAACACTAGTGCTTAGGAAATCTATTGGAGGCAGAAGCAGTCAAGGGTAGCCTAGGGTAAGGTTAGGCTTAGGGTTAGGCTTAGGGTACGGCTTAGGGTACGGGTTCGGGGAGGGTTTCGGGTACGGCGTAGCGTATGGGTTAGGGTTAGGGTTAGTGTTAGGGTTAGGGCTCGGTTTAGGGTACGGGTTAGGATTAGGGTACGTGTTAGGGTTAGGGTAGGGGTTAGGGTTAGGGTACGCATTAGGGTTAGGGTAGTTATTAAACCTATCCCACTCTCTAGATACCCCTTAGCACGTAAAGGAATATTATTTGGGGGTCCAGCCATGGAGAAGAGTTTAGACACAAGGATAAGATAAGGAACACACCCATTATAAAGAAATCACTTTAGGATTCTCTTTTTAAGCTGTTCCTTAAAACACTAGTGCTTAGGAAATCTATTGGAGGCAGAAGCAGTCAAGGGTAGCCTAGGGTTAGGGTTAGGGTTAGGGTACGGCTTGGGGTATGGGTTCGGGGAGCTGTTCGTGTACGGCGTAGGGTATGGGTTAGGGTTAGGGTTTGGGTTAGTGTTAGGGTTAGGGCTCGGTTTAGGGTACGGGTTAGGATTAGGGTACGTGTTAGGGTTAGGGTAGGGGTTAGGGTTAGGTTACGCGTTAGGGCTAGGGTAGTTAGTAAACCTATCCCACTCTCTAGCTCCCCCGTAGCACGTAAAGGAATATTATTTGGGGGTCCAGCCATGGAGAAGAGTTTAGACACTAGGATAAGATAAGGAACACACCCATTATAAAGAAATCACATTAGGATTCTCTTTTTAAGCTGTTCCTTAAAACACTAGTGCTTAGGAAATCAATTGGAGGCAGAAGCAGTCAAGGGTAGCCTAGGGTTAGGGTTAGGCTTAGGCTTAAGTTTAGGGTATGGCTTAGGGTACGGGTTCGGGGAGGGGTGCGGGTACGGCGTAGGGTATGGGTTAGGGTTAGGGTTAGGGTTAGTGTTAGGGTTAGGGCTCGGTTTAGGGTACAGGTTAGGATTAGGGTACGTGTTAGGGTTAGGGTAGGGGTTAGGGTTAGGGTACGCGTTAGGGTTAGGGTAGTTATTAAACCTATTCCACTCTCTAGATACCCCTTAGCACGTAAGGGAATATTATTTGGGGGTGCAGCCATGGAGAAGAGTTTAGACACTAGGATAAGATGAGGAACACACCCATTATAAAGAAATCACATTAGGATTCTCTTTTTAAGCTGTTCCTTAAAACAGTAGTGCTTAGGAAATCTATTGGAGGCAGAAGCAGTCAAGGGTAGCCTAGGGTTAGGGTTAGGCTTAGGGTTAGGCTTAGGGTACGGCTTAGGTTACGGGTTCGGGGAGGGGTGCGGGTACGGCGTAGGGTATGGGTTAGGGTTAGGGTTAGGGTTAGTGTTAGGGTTAGGGCTCGGTTTAGGGTACGGGTTAGGATTAGGGTACGTGTTAGGGTTAGGGTAGGGGTTAGGGTTAGGGTACGCGTTAGGGTTAGGGTAGTTATTAAACCTATCCCACTCTCTAGATACCCCTTAGCACGTAAAGGAATATTATTTGAGGGTGCAGCCATGGAGAAGAGTTTAGACACTAGGATAAGATAAGGAACACACCCATTATAAAGAAATCACATTAGGATTCTCTTTTTAAGCTGTTCCCTAAAACACTAGTGCTTAGGAAATCTATTGGAGGCCGAAGCAGTCAAGGGTAGCCTAGGGTTAGGGTTAGGCTTAGGGTTAGGCTTTGGGTACGGCTTAGGGTACGGGTTCGGGGAGGGTTTCGGGTACGGCGTAGGGTATGGGTTAGGGTTAGGGTTAGGGTTAGTGTTAGGGTTAGGGCTCGGTTTACGGTACGGTTAGGATTAGGGTACGTGTTAGGTTTAGGGTAGGGGTTAGGGTTAGGGTACGCGTTAGGGTTAGGGTAGTTAGTAAACCTATCCCACTCTCTAGATACCCCTTAGCACGTAAAGGAATATTATTTGGGGTTCCAGCCATGGAGAAGAATTTAGACACTAGGATAAGATAAGGAACACACCCATTATAAAGAAATCACATTAGGATTCTCTTTTTAAGCTGTTGCTTAAAACACTAGTGCTTAGGAAATCTATTGGAGGCAGAAGCAGTCAAGGGTAGCCTAGGGTTAGTGTTAGGCTTAGGGTTAGGCTTAGGGTATGGCTTAGGGTACGGGTTTGGGGAGGGGTTCAGGTACGGCGTAGGGTATGGGTTAGGGTTAGGGTTAGTGTTAGTGTTAGGGTTAGGGCTCGGTTTAGGGTACGGGTTAGGATTAGGGTACGTGTTAGTGTTAGGGTAGGGGTTAGGGTTAGAGTACGCATTAGGGTTAGGGTAGTTATTAAACCTATCCCACTCTCTAGATACCCCTTAGCACGTAAGGCAATATTATTTGGGGGTGCAGCCATGGAGAAGAGTTTAGACACTAGGATAAGATAAGGAACACAACCATTATAAAGAAATCACATTAGGATTCTCTTTTTAAGCTGTTCCTTAAAACACTAGTGCTTAGGAAACCTATTGGAGGCAGAAGCAGTCAAGGGTAGCCTAGGGTTAGGGTTAGGCTTAGGGTTAGGCTTAGGGTACGGCTTAGGGTACGGGTTCGGTGAGGGGTGTGGGTACGGCGTAGGGTTAGGGTTAGGGTTAGGGTTAGGGTTAGGGTTAGGGTTAGGGTTAGGGTTAGGGTTAGGGTTAGGGTTAGGGTTAGGGTTAGGGCTCGGTTTAGGGTACGGGTTAGGATTAGGGTACGTGTTAGGGTTAGGGTAGGGGTTAGGTTTAGGGTATGCGTTAGGGTTAGGGTAGTTGTTAAACCTATCCCACTCTCTAGATACCCCTTAGCACGTAAAGGAATATTATTTGGGGGTCCAGCCATGGAGAAGAGTTTAGACACTAGGATAAGATAAGGAACACACCCATTATAAAGAAATCACATTAGGATTCTCTTTTTAAGCTGTTCCTTAAAACACTACTGCTTAGGAAATCAATTGGAGGCAGAAGCAGTCAAGGGTAGCCTAGGGTTAGGGTTAGGCTTAGGGTTAGGTTTAGGATATGGCTTAGGGTACGGGTTCGGGGAGGGGTGCGG
The DNA here is from genome assembly GCF_965194805.1 of Balaenoptera borealis. NCBI lineage: Eukaryota > Metazoa > Chordata > Mammalia > Artiodactyla > Balaenopteridae > Balaenoptera > Balaenoptera borealis. The sequence continues at coordinate 2,475,022 of NC_138869.1, read as the reverse complement.
GTACGGCGTAGGGTATGGGTTAGGGTTAGGTTTAGGGTTAGTGTTAGGGTTAGGGCTCGGTTTAGGGTACAGGTTAGGATTAGGGTACGTGTTAGGGTTAGGGTAGGGGTTAGGGTTAGGGTACGCGTTAGGGTTAGGGTAGTTATTAAACCTATCCCACTCTCTAGATACCCCTTAGCACGTAAGGGAATATTATTTGGGGGTGCAGCCATGGAGAAGAGTTTAGACACTAGGATAAGATAAGGAACACACCCATTATAAAGAAATCACATTAGGATTCTCTTTTTAAGCTGTTCCTTAAAACAGTAGTGCTTAGGAAATCTATTGGAGGCAGAAGCAGTCAAGGGTAGCCTAGGGTTAGGGTTAGGCTTAGGGTTAGGCTTAGGGTACGGCTTAGGTTACGGGTTCGGGGAGGGGTGTGGGTACGGCGTAGGGTATGGGTTAGGGTTAGGGTTAGGGTTAGTGTTAGGGTTAGGGCTCGGTTTAGGGTACGGTTAGGATTAGGGTACGTGTTAGGTTTAGGGTAGGGGTTAGGGTTAGGGTACGCGTTAGGGTTAGGGTAGTTAGTAAACCTATCCCACTCTCTAGATACCCCTTAGCACGTAAAGGAGTATTATTTGGGGGTCCAGCCATGGAGAAGAGTTTAGGCACTAGGATAAGATAAGGAACACACCCATTATAAAGAAATCACATTAGGATTCTCTTTTTAAGCTGTTCCTTAAAACACTAGTGCTTAGGAAATCTATTGGAGGCAGAAGCAGTCAAGGGTAGCCTAGGGTTAGGGTTAGGCTTAGGGTTCGGCTTAGGGTACGGCTTAGGGTACGGGTTCGGGGAGGGGTGCGGGTACGGCGTACGGTATGGGTTAGGGTTAGGGTTAGGGTTAGTGTTAGGGTTAGGGCTCGGTTTAGAGTACGGGTTAGGATTAGGGTACGTGTTAGGGTTAGGGTAGGGGTTAGGGTTAGGGTACGCGTTAGGGTTAGGGTAGTTATTAAACCTATCCCACTCTCTAGATACCCCTTAGCACGTAAAGGAATATTATTTGAGGGTCCAGCCATGGAGAAGAGTTTAGACACTAGGATAAGATAAGGAACACACCCATTATAAAGAAATCACATTAGGATTCTCTTTTTAAGCTGTTGCTTAAAACACTAGTGCTTAGGAAATCTATTGGAGGCAGAAGCAGTCAAGGGTAGCGTAGGGTTAGGGTTAGGCTTAGGGTTAGGCTTAGGGTACGGCTTAGGGTACGGGTTCGGGGAGGGTTTCGGGTACGGCGTAGGGTATGGGTTAGGGTTAGGGTTAGGGTTAGTGTTAGGGTTAGGGCTCGGTTTAGGGTACGGTTAGGATTAGGGTACGTGTTAGGTTTAGGGTAGGGGTTAGGGTTAGGGTACGCGTTAGGGTTAGGGTAGTTAGTAAACCTATCCCACTCTCTAGCTCCCCCTTAGCACGTAAAGGAATATTATTTGGGGTTCCAGCCATGGAGAAGAATTTAGAAACTAGGATAAGATAAGGAACACACCCATTATAAAGAAATCACATTAGGATTCTCTTTTTAAGCTGTTGCTTAAAACACTAGTGCTTAGGAAATCTATTGGAGGCAGAAGCAGTCAAGGGTAGCCTAGGGTTAGTGTTAGGCTTAGGGTTAGGCTTAGGGTACGGCTTAGGGTACGGGTTTGGGGAGGGGTTCAGGTACGGCGTAGGGTATGGGTTAGGGTTAGGGTTAGTGTTAGTGTTAGGGTTAGGGCTCGGTTTAGGGTACGGGTTAGGATTAGGGTACGTGTTAGTGTTAGGGTAGGGGTTAGGGTTAGAGTACACATTAGGGTTAGGGTAGTTATTAAACCTATCCCACTCTCTAGATACCCGTTAGCACGTAAGGCAATATTATTTGGGGGTGCAGCCATGGAGAAGAGTTTAGACACTAGGATAAGATAAGGAACACACCCATTATAAAGAAATCACATTAGGATTCTCTTTTTAAGCTGTTCCTTAAAACACTAGTGCTTAGGAAATCTATTGGAGGCAGAAGCAGTCAAGGGTAGCCTAGGGTAAGGTTAGGCTTAGGGTTAGGCTTAGGGTACGGCTTAGGGTACGGGTTCGGGGAGGGTTTCGGGTACGGCGTAGCGTATGGGTTAGGGTTAGGGTTAGTGTTAGGGTTAGGGCTCGGTTAAGGGTACGGGTTAGGATTAGGGTACGTGTTAGGGTTAGGGTAGGGGTTAGGGTTAGGTTACGCGTTAGGGCTAGGGTAGTTAGTAAACCTATCCCACTCTCTAGCTCCCACTTAGCACGTAAAGGAATATTATTTGGGGGTCCAGCCATGGAGAAGAGTTTAGACACTAGGATAAGATAAGGAACACACCCATTATAAAGAAATCACATTAGGATTCTCTTTTTAAGCTGTTCCTTAAAACACTAGTGCTTAGGAAATCAATTGGAGGCAGAAGCAGTCAAGGGTAGCCTAGGGTTAGGGTTAGGCTTAGGCTTAGGTTTAGGGTATGGCTTAGGGTACGGGTTCGGGGAGGGGTGCGGGTACGGCGTAGGGTATGGGTTAGGGTTAGGGTTAGGGTTAGTGTTAGGGTTAGGGCTCGGTTTAGGGTACAGGTTAGGATTAGGGTACGTGTTAGGGTTAGGGTAGGGGTTAGGGTTAGGGTACGCGTTAGGGTTAGGGTAGTTATTAAACCTATTCCACTCTCTAGATACCCCTTAGCACGTAAGGGAATATTATTTGGGGGTGCAGCCATGGAGAAGAGTTTAGACACTAGGATAAGATGAGGAACACACCCATTATAAAGAAATCACATTAGGATTCTCTTTTTAAGCTGTTCCTTAAAACAGTAGTGCTTAGGAAATCTATTGGAGGCAGAAGCAGTCAAGGGTAGCCTAGGGTTAGGGTTAGGCTTAGGGTTAGGCTTAGGGTACGGCTTAGGTTACGGGTTCGGGGAGGGGTGCGGGTACGGCGTAGGGTATGGGTTAGGGTTAGGGTTAGGGTTAGTGTTAGGGTTAGGGCTCGGTTTAGGGTACGGGTTAGGATTAGGGTACGTGTTAGGGTTAGGGTAGGGGTTAGGGTTAGGGTACGCGTTAGGGTTAGGGTAGTTATTAAACCTATCCCACTCTCTAGATACCCCTTAGCACGTAAAGGAATATTATTTGAGGGTGCAGCCATGGAGAAGAGTTTAGACACTAGGATAAGATAAGGAACACACCCATTATAAAGAAATCACATTAGGATTCTCTTTTTAAGCTGTTCCCTAAAACACTAGTGCTTAGGAAATCTATTGGAGGCAGAAGCAGTCAAGGGTAGCCTAGGGTTAGGGTTAGGCTTAGGGTTAGGCTTAGGGTACGGCTTAGGGTACGGGTTCGGGGAGGGGTGCGGGTACGGCGTAGGGTATGGGTTAGGGTTAGGGTTAGGGTTAGTGTTAGGGTTAGGGCTCGGTTTAGGGTACAGGTTAGTATTAGGGTACGTGTTAGGGTTAGGGTAGGGGTTAGGGTTAGGGTACGCGTTAGGGTTAGGGTAGTTATTAAACCTATCCCACTCTCTAGATACCCCTTAGCACGTAAAGGAATATTATTTGAGGGTCCAGCCATGGAGAAGAGTTTAGACACTAGGATAAGATAAGGAACACACCCATTATAAAGAAATCACTTTAGGATTCTCTTTTTAAGCTGTTCCTTAAAACACTAGTGCTTAGGAAATCTATTGGAGGCAGAAGCAGTCAAGGGTAGCCTAGGGTTAGGGTTAGGCTTAGGGTTAGGGTTAGGGTACGGCTTGGGGTATGGGTTCGGGGAGGTGTTCGTGTACGGCGTAGGGTATCGGTTAGGGTTAGGGTTTGGGTTAGTGTTAGGGTTAGGGCTCGGTTTAGGGTACGGGTTAGGATTAGGGTACGTGTTAGGGTTAGGGTAGGGGTTAGGGTTAGGTTACGCGTTAGGGCTAGGGTAGTTAGTAAACCTATCCCACTCTCTAGCTCCCCCTTAGCACGTAAAGGAATATTATTTGGGGGTCCAGCCATGGAGAAGAGTTTAGACACTAGGATAAGATAAGGAACACACCCATTATAAAGAAATCACATTAGGATTCTCTTTTTAAGCTGTTCCTTAAAACACTACTGCTTAGGAAATCAATTGGAGGCAGAAGCAGTCAAGGGTAGCCTAGGGTTAGGGTTAGGCTTAGGGTTAGGTTTAGGATATGGCTTAGGGTACGGGTTCGGGGAGGGGTGCGGGTACGGCATAGGGTATGGGTTAGGGTTAGGTTTAGGGTTAGTGTTAGGGTTAGGGCTAGGTTTAGGGTACAGGTTAGGATTAGGGTACGTGTTAGGGTTAGGGTAGGGGTTAGGGTTAGGGTACGCGTTAGGGTTAGGGTAGTTATTAAACCTATCCCACTCTCTAGATACCCCTTAGCACGTAAGGGAATATTATTTGGGGGTGCAGCCATGGAGAAGAGTTTAGACACTAGGATAAGATAAGGAACACACCCATTATAAAGAAATCACATTAGGATTCTCTTTTTAAGCTGTTCCTTAAAACAGTAGTGCTTAGGAAATCTATTGGAGGCAGAAGCAGTCAAGGGTAGCCTAGGGTTAGGGTTAGGCTTAGGGTTAGGCTTAGGGTACGGCTTAGGTTACGGGTTCGGGGAGGGGTGTGGGTACGGCGTAGGGTATGGGTTAGGGTTAGGGTTAGGGTTAGTGTTAGGGTTAGGGCTCGGTTTAGGGTACGGGTTAGGATTAGGGTACGTGTTAGGGTTAGGGTAGGGGTTAGGGTTAGGGTACGCGTTAGGGTTAGGGTAGTTATTAAACCTATCCCACTCTCTAGATACCCCTTAGCACGTAAAGGAATATTATTTGAGGGTCCAGCCATGGAGAAGAGTTTAGACACTAGGAGAAGATAAGGAACACACCCATTATAAAGAAATCACATTAGGATTCTCTTTTTACCTGTTCCTTAAAACACTAGTGCTTAGGAAATCTATTGGAGGCAGAAGCAGTCAAGGGTAGCCTAGGGTTAGGGTTAGGCTTAGGGTTAGGCTTAGGGTACGGCTTAGGGTACGGGTTCGCGGAGGGTTTCGGGTACGACATAGGGTATGGGTTAGGGTTAGGGTTAGGGTTAGTGTTAGGGTTAGGGCTCGGTTTAGGGTACGGTTAGGATTAGGGTACGTGTTAGGTTTAGGGTAGGGGTTAGGGTTAGGGTACGCGTTAGGGTTAGGGTAGTTAGTAAACCTATCCCACTCTCTAGATACCCCTTAGCACGTAAAGGAGTATTATTTGGGGGTCCAGCCATGGAGAAGAGTTTAGGCACTAGGATAAGATAAGGAACACACCCATTATAAAGAAATCACATTAGGATTCTCTTTTTAAGCTGTTCCTTAAAACACTAGTGCTTAGGAAATCTATTGGAGGCAGAAGCAGTCAAGGGTAGCCTAGGGTTAGGGTTAGGCTTAGGGTTCGGCTTAGGGTACGGCTTAGGGTACGGGTTCGGGGAGGGGTGCGGGTACGGCGTACGGTATGGGTTACGGTTAGGGTTAGGGTTAGTGTTAGGGTTAGGGCTCGGTTTAGAGTACGGGTTAGGATTAGGGTACGTGTTAGGGTTAGGGTAGGGGTTAGGGTTAGGGTACGCGTTAGGGTTAGGGTAGTTATTAAACCTATCCCACTCTCTAGATACCCCTTAGCACGTAAAGGAATATTATTTGAGGGTCCAGCCATGGAGAAGAGTTTAGACACTAGGATAAGATAAGGAACACACCCATTATAAAGAAATCACATTAGGATTCTCTTTTTAAGCTGTTCCTTAAAACACTAGTGCTTAGGAAATCTATTGGAGGCAGAAGCAGTCAAGGGTAGCGTAGGGTTAGGGTTAGGCTTAGGGTTAGGCTTAGGGTACGGCTTAGGGTACGGGTTCGGGGAGGGTTTCGGGTACGGCGTAGGGTATGGGTTAGGGTTAGGGTTAGGGTTAGTGTTAGGGTTAGGGCTCGGTTTAGGGTACGGTTAGGATTAGGGTACGTGTTAGGTTTAGGGTAGGGGTTAGGGTTAGGGTACGCGTTAGGGTTAGGGTAGTTAGTAAACCTATCCCACTCTCTAGATACCCCTTAGAACGTAAAGGAATATTATTTGGGGTTCCAGCCATGGAGAAGAATTTAGACACTAGGATAAGATAAGGAACACACCCATTATAAAGAAATCACATTAGGATTCTCTTTTTAAGCTGTTGCTTAAAACACTAGTGCTTAGGAAATCTATTGGAGGCAGAAGCAGTCAAGGGTAGCCTAGGGTTAGTGTTAGGCTTAGGGTTAGGCTTAGGGTACGGCTTAGGGTACGGGTTTGGGGAGGGGTTCAGGTACGGCGTAGGGTATGTGTTAGGGTTAGGGTTAGTGTTAGTGTTAGGGTTAGGGCTCGGTTTAGGGTACGGGTTAGGATTAGGGTACGTGTTAGTGTTAGGGTAGGGGTTAGGGTTAGAGTACGCATTAGGGTTAGGGTAGTTATTAAACCTATCCCACTCTCTAGATACCCCTTAGCACGTAAGGCAATATTATTTGGGGGTGCAGCCATGGAGAAGAGTTTAGACACTAGGATAAGATAAGGAACACACCCATTATAAAGAAATCACATTAGGATTCTCTTTTTAAGCTGTTCCTTAAAACACTAGTGCTTAGGAAATCTATTGGAGGCAGAAGCAGTCAAGGGTAGCCTAGGGTAAGGTTAGGCTTAGGGTTAGGCTTAGGGTACGGCTTAGGGTACGGGTTCGGGGAGGGTTTCGGGTACGGCGTAGCGTATGGGTTAGGGTTAGGGTTAGTGTTAGGGTTAGGGCTCGGTTTAGGGTACGGGTTAGGATTAGGGTACGTGTTAGGGTTAGGGTAGGGGTTAGGGTTAGGGTACGCATTAGGGTTAGGGTAGTTATTAAACCTATCCCACTCTCTAGATACCCCTTAGCACGTAAAGGAATATTATTTGGGGGTCCAGCCATGGAGAAGAGTTTAGACACAAGGATAAGATAAGGAACACACCCATTATAAAGAAATCACTTTAGGATTCTCTTTTTAAGCTGTTCCTTAAAACACTAGTGCTTAGGAAATCTATTGGAGGCAGAAGCAGTCAAGGGTAGCCTAGGGTTAGGGTTAGGCTTAGGGTTAGGGTTAGGGTACGGCTTGGGGTATGGGTTCGGGGAGGTGTTCGTGTACGGCGTAGGGTATGGGTTAGGGTTAGGGTTTGGGTTAGTGTTAGGGTTAGGGCTCGGTTTAGGGTACGGGTTAGGATTAGGGTACGTGTTAGGGTTAGGGTAGGGGTTAGGGTTAGGTTACGCGTTAGGGCTAGGGTAGTTAGTAAACCTATCCCACTCTCTAGCTCACCCTTAGCACGTAAAGGAATATTATTTGGGGGTCCAGCCATGGAGAAGAGTTTAGACACTAGGATAAGATAAGGAACACACCCATTATAAAGAAATCACATTAGGATTCTCTTTTTAAGCTGTTCCTTAAAACACTAGTGCTTAGGAAATCAATTGGAGGCAGAAGCAGTCAAGGGTAGCCTAGGGTTAGGGTTAGGCTTAGGCTTAGGTTTAGGGTATGGCTTAGGGTACGGGTTCGGGGAGGGGTGCGGGTACGGCGTAGGGTATGCGTTAGGGTTAGGGTTAGGGTTAGTGTTAGGGTTAGGGCTCGGTTTAGGGTACAGGTTAGGATTAGGGTACGTGTTAGGGTTAGGGTAGGGGTTAGGGTTAGGGTACGCGTTAGGGTTAGGGTAGTTATTAAACCTATTCCACTCTCTAGATACCCCTTAGCACGTAAGGGAATATTATTTGGGGGTGCAGCCATGGAGAAGAGTTTAGACACTAGGATAAGATGAGGAACACACCCATTATAAAGAAATCACATTAGGATTCTCTTTTTAAGCTGTTCCTTAAAACAGTAGTGCTTAGGAAATCTATTGGAGGCAGAAGCAGTCAAGGGTAGCCTAGGGTTAGGGTTAGGCTTAGGGTTAGGCTTAGGGTACGGCTTAGGTTACGGGTTCGGGGAGGGGTGTGGGTACGGCGTAGGGTATGGGTTAGGGTTAGGGTTAGGGTTAGTGTTAGGGTTAGGGCTCGGTTTAGGGTACGGGTTAGGATTAGGGTACGTGTTAGGGTTAGGGTAGGGGTTAGGGTTAGGGTACGCGTTAGGGTTAGGGTAGTTATTAAACCTATCCCACTCTCTAGATACCCCTTAGCACGTAAAGGAATATTATTTGAGGGTGCAGCCATGGAGAAGAGTTTAGACACTAGGATAAGATAAGGAACACACCCATTATAAAGAAATCACATTAGGATTCTCTTTTTAAGCTGTTCCCTAAAACACTAGTGCTTAGGATATCTATTGGAGGCAGAAGCAGTCAAGGGTAGCCTAGGGTTAGGGTTAGGCTTAGGGTTAGGCTTAGGGTACGGCTTAGGGTACGGGTTCGGGGAGGGTTTCGGGTACGGCGTAGGGTATGGGTTAGGGTTAGGGTTAGGGTTAGTGTTAGGGTTAGGGCTCGGTTTACGGTACGGTTAGGATTAGGGTACGTGTTAGGTTTAGGGTAGGGGTTAGGGTTAGGGTACGCGTTAGGGTTAGGGTAGTTAGTAAACCTATCCCACTCTCTAGATACCCCTTAGCACGTAAAGGAATATTATTTGGGGTTCCAGCCATGGAGAAGAATTTAGACACTAGGATAAGATAAGGAACACACCCATTATAAAGAAATCACATTAGGATTCTCTTTTTAAGCTGTTGCTTAAAACACTAGTGCTTAGGAAATCTATTGGAGGCAGAAGCAGTCAAGGGTAGCCTAGGGTTAGTGTTAGGCTTAGGGTTAGGCTTAGGGTATGGCTTAGGGTACGGGTTTGGGGAGGGGTTCAGGTACGGCGTAGGGTATGGGTTAGGGTTAGGGTTAGTGTTAGTGTTAGGGTTAGGGCTCGGTTTAGGGTACGGGTTAGGATTAGGGTACGTGTTAGTGTTAGGGTAGGGGTTAGGGTTAGAGTACGCATTAGGGTTAGGGTAGTTATTAAACCTATCCCACTCTCTAGATACCCCTTAGCACGTAAGGCAATATTATTTGGGGGTGCAGCCATGGAGAAGAGTTTAGACACTAGGATAAGATAAGGAACACACCCATTATAAAGAAATCACATTAGGATTCTCTTTTTAAGCTGTTCCTTAAAACACTAGTGCTTAGGAAATCTATTGGAGGCAGAAGCAGTCAAGGGTAGCCTAGGGTTAGGGTTAGGCTTAGGGTTAGCTTTAGGGTACGGCTTGGGGAATGGGTTCGGGGAGGGGTTCGGGTACGGCGTAGGGTATGGGTTAGGGTTAGGGTTAGGGTTAGTGTTAGGGTTAGGGCTCGGTTTAGGGTACGGGTTAGGATTAGGGTACGTGTTAGGGTTAGGGTAGGGGTTAGGGTTAGGGTATGCGTTAGGGTTAGGGTAGTTATTAAACCTATCCCACTCTCTAGATACCCCTTAGCACGTAAAGGAATATTATTTGGGGGTCCAGCCATGGAGAAGAGTTTAGACACTAGGATAAGATAAGGAACACAACCATTATAAAGAAATCACATTAGGATTCTCTTTTTAAGCTGTTCCTTAAAACACTAGTGCTTAGGAAATCTATTGGAGGCAGAAGCAGTCAAGGGTAGCCTAGGGTTAGGGTTAGGCTTAGGGTTAGGCTTAGGGTACGGCTTAGGGTACGGGTTCGGGGAGGGGTGCGGGTACGGCGTAGGGTATGGGTTAGGGTTAGGGTTAGGGTTAGTGTTAGGGTTAGGGCTCGGTTTAGGGTACAGGTTAGTATTAGGGTACGTGTTAGGGTTAGGGTAGGGGTTAGGGTTAGGGTACGCGTTAGGGTTAGGGTAGTTATTAAACCTATCCCACTCTATAGATACCCCTTAGCACGTAAAGGAATATTATTTTGGGGTCCAGCCATGGAGGAGAGTTTAAACACTAGGAAAAGATAAGGAACACACCCATTATAAAGAAATCACATTAGGATTCTCTTTTTAAGCTGTTCCTTAAAACACTAGTGCTTAGGAAACCTATTGGAGGCAGAAGCAGTCAAGGGTAGCCTAGGGTTAGGGTTAGGCTTAGGGTTAGGCTTAGGGTACGGCTTAGGGTACGGGTTCGGTGAGGGGTGTGGGTACGGCGTAGGGTATGGGTTAGGGTTAGGGTTAGGGTTAGTGTTAGGGTTAGGGCTCGGTTTAGGGTACGGGTTAGGATTAGGGTACGTGTTAGGGTTAGGGTAGGGGTTAGGGTTAGGGTACGCGTTAGGGTTAGGGTAGTTATTAAACCTATCCCACTCTCTAGATACCCCTTAGCACGTAAAGGAATATTATTTGAGGGTGCAGCCATGGAGAAGAGTTTAGACACTAAGATAAGATAAGGAACACACCCATTATATAGAAATCACATTAGGATTCTCTTTTTAAGCTGTTCCTTAAAACACTAGTGCTTAGGAAATCTATTGGAGGCAGAAGCAGTCAAGGGTAGCCTAGGGTAAGGTTAGGCTTAGGGTTAGGCTTAGGGTACGGCTTAGGGTACGGGTTTGGGGAGGGGTTCGTGTACGGCGTAGGGTATGGGTTAGGGTTAGGGTTAGGGTTAGTGTTAGGGTTAGGGCTCGGTTTAGGGTACGGGTTAGGATTAGGGTACGTGTTAGGGTTAGGGTAGGGGTTAGGGTTAGGGTACGCGTTAGGGTTAGGGTATTAATTAAACCTATCCCACTCTCTAGATACCCCTTAGCACGTAAGGGAATATTATTTGGGGGTGCAGCCATGGAGAAGAGTTTAGACACTAGGATAAGATAAGGAACACACCCATTATAAAGAAATCACATTAGGATTCTCTTTTTAAGCTGTTCCCTAAAACACTAGTGCTTAGGAAATCTATTGGAGGCAGAAGCAGTCAAGGGTAGCCTAGGGTTAGGGTTAGGCTTAGGGTTAGGCTTAGGGTACGGCTTAGGGTACGGGTTCGGGGAGGGGTGCGGGTACGGCGTAGGGTATGGGTTAGGGTTAGGGTTAGGGTTAGTGTTGGGGTTAGGGCTCGGTTTAGGGTACGGGTTAGGATTAGGGTACGTGTTAGGGTTAGGGTAGGGGTTAGGGTTAGGGTACGCGTTAGGGTTAGGGTAGTTGTTAAACCTATCCCACTCTCTAGATACCCCTTAGCACGTAAAGGAATATTATTTGGGGGTCCAGCCATGGAGGAGAGTTAAAACACTAGGATAAGATAAGGAACACACCCATTATAAAGAAATCACATTAGGATTCTCTTTTTAAGCTGTTCCTTAAAACACTAGTGCTTAGGAAACCTATTGGAGGCAGAAGCAGTCAAGGGTAGCCTAGGGTAAGGTTAGGCTTAGGGTTAGGCTTAGGGTACGGCTTAGGGTACGGGTTCGGGGAGGGGTGTGGGTACGGCGTAGGGTATGGGTTAGGGTTAGGGTTAGGGTTAGTGTTAGGGTTAGGGCTCGGTTTAGGGTACGGGTCAGGATTAGGGTACGTGTTAGGGTTAGGGTAGGGGTTAGGGTTAGGGTACGCATTAGGGTTAGGGTCGTTATTAAACCTATCCCACTCTCTAGATACCCCTTAGCACGTAAAGGAATATTATTTGAGGGTCCAGCCATGGAGAAGAGTTTAGACACTAGGATAAGATAAGGAACACACCCATTATAAAGAAATCACATTAGGATTCTCTTTTTAAGCTGTTCCTTAAAACACTAGTGCTTAGGAAATCTATTGGAGGCAGAAGCAGTCAAGGGTAGCCTAGGGTTAGGGTTAGGCTTAGGGTACGGCTTAGGGTAAGGGTTCGGGGAGGGTTTCGGGTACGGCGTAGGGTATGGGTTAGGGTTAGGGTTAGGGTTAGTGTTAGGGTTAGGGCTCGGTTTAGGGTACGGTTAGGATTAGGGTACGTGTTAGGTTTAGGGTAGGGGTTAGGGTTAGGGTACGCGTTAGGGTTAGGGTAGTTAGTAAACCTATCCCACTCTCTAGATACCCCTTAGCACGTAAAGGAATATTATTTGGGGGTCCAGCCATGGAGAAGAATTTAGACACTAGGATAAGATAAGGAACACACCCATTATAAAGAAATCACATTAGGATTCTCTTTTTAAGCTGTTCCTTAAAACACTAGTGCTTAGGAAATCTATTGGAGGCAGAAGCAGTCAAGGGTAGCCTAGGGTTAGTGTTAGGCTTAGGGTTAGGCTTAGGGTACGGCTTAGAGTACGGGTTTGGGGAGGGGTTCGGGTACGGCGTAGGGTATGGGTTAGGGTTAGGGTTAGTGTTAGTGTTAGGGTTAGGGCTCGGTTTAGGGTACGGGTTAGGATTAGGGTACGTGTTAGTGTTAGGGTAGGGGTTAGGGTTAGAGTACGCATTAGGGTTAGGGTAGTTATTAAACCTATCCCACTCTCTAGATACCCCTTAGCACGTAAGGCAATATTATTTGGGGGTGCAGCCATGGAGAAGAGTTTAGACACTAGGATAAGATAAGGAACACACCCATTATAAAGAAATCACATTAGGATTCTCTTTTTAAGCTGTTCCTTAAAACACTAGTGCTTAGGAAATCTATTGGAGGCAGAAGCAGTCAAGGGTAGCCTAGGGTTAGGGTTAGGCTTAGGGTTAGGCTTAGGGTACGGCTTAGGGTACGGGTTCGGGGAGGGGTGTGGGTACAGCGTAGCGTATGGGTTAGGGTTAGGGTTAGGGTTAGTGTTAGGGTTAGGGCTCGGTTTAGGGTACGGGTTAGGATTAGGGTACGTGTTAGGGTTAGGGAAGGGGTTAGGGTACGCGTTAGGGTTAGGGTAGTTATTAAACCTATCCCACTCTCTAGATACCCCTTAGCACGTAAAGGAATATTATTTGGGGGTCCAGCCATGGAGAAGAGTTTAGACACTAGGATAAGATAAGGAACACACCCATTATAAAGAAATCACTTTAGGATTCTCTTTTTAAGCTGTTCCTTAAAACACTAGTGCTTAGGAAATCTATTGGAGGCAGAAGCAGTCAAGGGTAGCCTAGGGTTAGGGTTAGGCTTAGGGTTAGGGTTAGGGTACGGCTTGGGGTATGGGTTCAGGGAGGGGTTCGGGTACGGCATAGGGTATGGGTTAGGGTTAGTGTTAGGGTTAGTGTTAGGGTTAGGGCTCGGTTTAGGGTACGGGTTAGGAGTAGGGTACGTGTTAGGGTTAGGGTAGGGGTTAGGGTTAGGGTACGCGTTAGGGTTAGGGTAGCTATTAAACCTATCCCACTCTCTAGATACCCCTTAGCACGTAAGGGAATATTATTTGGGGGTGCAGCCATGGAGAAGAGTTTAGACACTAGGATAAGATAAGGAACACACCCATTATAAAGAAATCACTTTAGGATTCTCTTTTTAAGCTGTTCCTTAAAACACTAGTGCTTAGGAAATCTATTGGAGGCAGAAGCAGTCAAGGGTAGCCTAGGGTTAGGGTTAGGCTTAGGGTTAGGCTTAGGGTACGGCTTAGGGTACGGGTTCGGGGAGGGGTGCGGGTACGGCGTAGGGTATGGGTTAGGGTTAGGGTTAGGGTTAGTGTTAGGGTTAGGGCTCGGTTTAGGGTACGGGTTAGGATTAGGGTACGTGTTAGGGTTAGGGTAGGGGTTAGGGTTAGGGTACGCGTTAGGGTTAGGGTAGTTATTAAACCTATCCCACTCTCTAGATACCCCTTAGCACGTAAAGGAATATTATTTGAGGGTCCAGCCATGGAGAAGAGTTTAGACACTAGGATAAGATAAGGAACACACCCATTATAAAGAAATCACATTAGGATTCTCTTTTTAAGCTGTTGCTTAAAACACTAGTGCTTAGGAAATCTATTGGAGGCAGAAGCAGTCAAGGGTAGCCTAGGGTTAGGGTTAGGCTTAGGGTTAGGCTTAGGGTACGGCTTAGGGTAAGGGTTCGGGGAGGGTTTCGGGTACGGCGTAGGGTATGGGTTAGGGTTAGGGTTAGGGTTAGGGCTCGGTTTAGGGTACGGGTTAGGATTAGGGTACGTGTTAGGGTTAGGGTAGGGTTTAGGGTTAGAGTACGCATTAGGGTTAGGGTAGTTATTAAACCTATCCCACTCTCTAGATACCCCTTAGCACGTAAGGGAATATTATTTGGGGGTGCAGCCATGGAGAAGAGTTTAGACACTAAGATAAGATAAGGAACACACCCATTATAAAGAAATCACATTAGGATCCTCTTTTTAAGCTGTTCCTTAAAACACTAGTGCTTAGGAAATCTATTGGAGGCAGAAGCAGTCAAGGGTAGCCTAGGGTTAGGGTTAGGCTTAGGGTTAGGCTTAGGGTACGGCTTAGGGTACGGGTTCGGTGAGGGGTGCGGGTACGGCGTAGGGTATGGGTTAGGGTTAGGGTTAGGGTTAGTGTTAGGGTTAGGGCTCGGTTTAGGGTACGGGTTAGGATTAGGGTACGTGTTAGGGTTAGGGTAGGGGTTAGGGTTAGGGTACGCGTTAGGGTTAGGGTAGTTATTAAACCTATCCCACTCTCTAGATACCCCTTAGCACGTAAAGGAATATTATTTGAGGGTCCAGCCATGGAGAAGAGTTTAGACACTAGGATAAGATAAGGAACACACCCATTATAAAGAAATCACATTAGGATTCTCTTTTTAAGCTGTTCCTTAAAACACTAGTGCTTAGGAAATCTATTGGAGGCAGAAGTAGTCAAGTGTAGCCTAGGGTTAGGGTTAGGCTTAGGGTTAGGCTTAGGGTACGGCTTAGGGTACGCGTTCGGGAAGGGGTTCGGGTACGGCGTAGGGTATGGGTTAGGGTTAGTGTTAGGGTTAGTGTTAGGGTTAGGGTTCGGTTCAGGGTACGGGTTAGGATTAGGGTACGTGTTAGGGTTAGGGTAGGGGTTAGGGTTAGGGTACGCTTTAGGGTTAGGGTATTTATTAAACCTATCCCACTCTCTAGATACCCCTTAGCACGTAAAGGAATATTATTTTGGGGTCCAGCCATGGAGGAGAGTTTAAACACTAGGAAAAGATAAGGAACACACCCATTATAAAGAAATCACATTAGGATTCTCTTTTTAAGCTGTTCCTTAAAACACTAGTGCTTAGGAAACCTATTGGAGGCAGAAGCAGTCAAGGGTAGCCTAGGGTTAGGGTTAGGCTTAGGGTTAGGCTTAGGGTACGGCTTAGGGTACGGGTTCGGTGAGGGGTGTGGGTACGGCGTAGGGTATGGGTTAGGGTTAGGGTTAGGGTTAGTGTTAGGGTTAGGGCTCGGTTTAGGGTACGGGTTAGGATTAGGGTACGTGTTAGGGTTAGGGTAGGGGTTAGGGTTAGGGTACGCGTTAGGGTTAGGGTAGTTATTAAACCTATCCCACTCTCTAGATACCCCTTAGCACGTAAAGGAATATTATTTGAGGGTGCAGCCATGGAGAAGAGTTTAGACACTAAGATAAGATAAGGAACACACCCATTATATAGAAATCACATTAGGATTCTCTTTTTAAGCTGTTCCTTAAAACACTAGTGCTTAGGAAATCTATTGGAGGCAGAAGCAGTCAAGGGTAGCCTAGGGTAAGGTTAGGCTTAGGGTTAGGCTTAGGGTACGGCTTAGGGTACGGGTTTGGGGAGGGGTTCGTGTACGGCGTAGGGTATGGGTTAGGGTTAGGGTTAGGGTTAGTGTTAGGGTTAGGGCTCGGTTTAGGGTACGGGTTAGGATTAGGGTACGTGTTAGGGTTAGGGTAGGGGTTAGGGTTAGGGTACGCGTTAGGGTTAGGGTATTAATTAAACCTATCCCACTCTCTAGATACCCCTTAGCACGTAAGGGAATATTATTTGGGGGTGCAGCCATGGAGAAGAGTTTAGACACTAGGATAAGATAAGGAACACACGCATTATAAAGAAATCACATTAGGATTCTCTTTTTAAGCTGTTCCTTAAAACACTAGTGCTTAGGAAATCTATTGGAGGCAGAAGCAGTCAAGGGTAGCCTAGGGTTAGGGTTAGGCGTAGGGTTAGGCTTAGGGTACGGCTTAGGGTACGGGTTCGGGGAGGGGTGCGGGTACGGCGTAGGGTATGGGTTAGGGTTAGGGTTAGGGTTAGTGTTAGGGTTAGGGCTCGGTTTAGGGTACGGGTTAGGATTAGGGTACGTGTTAGGGTTAGGGTAGGGGTTAGGGTTAGGGTACGCGTTAGGGTTAGGGTTAGGGTTAGGGTTAGTGTTAGGGTTAGGGCTCGGTTTAGGGTACGGTTAGGATTAGGGTACGTGTTAGGTTTAGGGTAGGGGTTAGGGTTAGGGTACGCGTTAGGGTTAGGGTAGTTAGTAAACCTATCCCACTCTCTAGCTCCCCCTTAGCACGTAAAGGAATATTATTTGGGGTTCCAGCCATGGAGAAGAATTTAGACACTAGGATAAGATAAGGAACACACCCATTATAAAGAAATCACATTAGGATTCTCTTTTTAAGCTGTTGCTTAAAACACTAGTGCTTAGGAAATCTATTGGAGGCAGAAGCAGTCAAGGGTAGCCTAGGGTTAGTGTTAGGCTTAGGGTTAGGCTTAGGGTACGGCTTAGGGTACGGGTTTGGGGAGGGGTTCAGGTACGGCGTAGGGTATGGGTTAGGGTTAGGGTTAGTGTTAGTGTTAGGGTTAGGGCTCGGTTTAGGGTACGGGTTAGGATTAGGGTACGTGTTAGTGTTAGGGTAGGGGTTAGGGTTAGAGTACACATTAGGGTTAGGGTAGTTATTAAACCTATCCCACTCTCTAGATACCCGTTAGCACGTAAGGCAATATTATTTGGGGGTGCAGCCATGGAGAAGAGTTTAGACACTAGGATAAGATAAGGAACACACCCATTATAAAGAAATCACATTAGGATTCTCTTTTTAAGCTGTTCCTTAAAACACTAGTGCTTAGGAAATCTATTGGAGGCAGAAGCAGTCAAGGGTAGCCTAGGGTAAGGTTAGGCTTAGGGTTAGGCTTAGGGTACGGCTTAGGGTACGGGTTCGGGGAGGGTTTCGGGTACGGCGTAGCGTATGGGTTAGGGTTAGGGTTAGTGTTAGGGTTAGGGCTCGGTTTAGGGTACGGGTTAGGATTAGGGTACGTGTTAGGGTTAGGGTAGGGGTTAGGGTTAGGTTACGCGTTAGGGCTAGGGTAGTTAGTAAACCTATCCCACTCTCTAGCTCCCACTTAGCACGTAAAGGAATATTATTTGGGGGTCCAGCCATGGAGAAGAGTTTAGACACTAGGATAAGATAAGGAACACACCCATTATAAAGAAATCACATTAGGATTCTCTTTTTAAGCTGTTCCTTAAAACACTAGTGCTTAGGAAATCAATTGGAGGCAGAAGCAGTCAAGGGTAGCCTAGGGTTAGGGTTAGGCTTAGGCTTAGGTTTAGGGTATGGCTTAGGGTACGGGTTCGGGGAGGGGTGCGGGTACGGCGTAGGGTATGGGTTAGGGTTAGGGTTAGGGTTAGTGTTAGGGTTAGGGCTCGGTTTAGGGTACAGGTTAGGATTAGGGTACGTGTTAGGGTTAGGGTAGGGGTTAGGGTTAGGGTACGCGTTAGGGTTAGGGTAGTTATTAAACCTATTCCACTCTCTAGATACCCCTTAGCACGTAAGGGAATATTATTTGGGGGTGCAGCCATGGAGAAGAGTTTAGACACTAGGATAAGATGAGGAACACACCCATTATAAAGAAATCACATTAGGATTCTCTTTTTAAGCTGTTCCTTAAAACAGTAGTGCTTAGGAAATCTATTGGAGGCAGAAGCAGTCAAGGGTAGCCTAGGGTTAGGGTTAGGCTTAGGGTTAGGCTTAGGGTACGGCTTAGGTTACGGGTTCGGGGAGGGGTGCGGGTACGGCGTAGGGTATGGGTTAGGGTTAGGGTTAGGGTTAGTGTTAGGGTTAGGGCTCGGTTTAGGGTACGGGTTAGGATTAGGGTACGTGTTAGGGTTAGGGTAGGGGTTAGGGTTAGGGTACGCGTTAGGGTTAGGGTAGTTATTAAACCTATCCCACTCTCTAGATACCCCTTAGCACGTAAAGGAATATTATTTGAGGGTGCAGCCATGGAGAAGAGTTTAGACACTAGGATAAGATAAGGAACACACCCATTATAAAGAAATCACATTAGGATTCTCTTTTTAAGCTGTTCCCTAAAACACTAGTGCTTAGGAAATCTATTGGAGGCAGAAGCAGTCAAGGGTAGCCTAGGGTTAGGGTTAGGCTTAGGGTTAGGCTTAGGGTACGGCTTAGGGTACGGGTTCGGGGAGGGGTGCGGGTACGGCGTAGGGTATGGGTTAGGGTTAGGGTTAGGGTTAGTGTTAGGGTTAGGGCTCGGTTTAGGGTACAGGTTAGTATTAGGGTACGTGTTAGGGTTAGGGTAGGGGTTAGGGTTAGGGTACGCGTTAGGGTTAGGGTAGTTATTAAACCTATCCCACTCTCTAGATACCCCTTAGCACGTAAAGGAATATTATTTGAGGGTCCAGCCATGGAGAAGAGTTTAGACACTAGGATAAGATAAGGAACACACCCATTATAAAGAAATCACTTTAGGATTCTCTTTTTAAGCTGTTCCTTAAAACACTAGTGCTTAGGAAATCTATTGGAGGCAGAAGCAGTCAAGGGTAGCCTAGGGTTAGGGTTAGGCTTAGGGTTAGGGTTAGGGTACGGCTTGGGGTATGGGTTCGGGGAGGTGTTCGTGTACGGCGTAGGGTATCGGTTAGGGTTAGGGTTTGGGTTAGTGTTAGGGTTAGGGCTCGGTTTAGGGTACGGGTTAGGATTAGGGTACGTGTTAGGGTTAGGGTAGGGGTTAGGGTTAGGTTACGCGTTAGGGCTAGGGTAGTTAGTAAACCTATCCCACTCTCTAGCTCCCCCTTAGCACGTAAAGGAATATTATTTGGGGGTCCAGCCATGGAGAAGAGTTTAGACACTAGGATAAGATAAGGAACACACCCATTATAAAGAAATCACATTAGGATTCTCTTTTTAAGCTGTTCCTTAAAACACTACTGCTTAGGAAATCAATTGGAGGCAGAAGCAGTCAAGGGTAGCCTAGGGTTAGGGTTAGGCTTAGGGTTAGGTTTAGGATATGGCTTAGGGTACGGGTTCGGGGAGGGGTGCGGGTACGGCATAGGGTATGGGTTAGGGTTAGGTTTAGGGTTAGTGTTAGGGTTAGGGCTAGGTTTAGGGTACAGGTTAGGATTAGGGTACGTGTTAGGGTTAGGGTAGGGGTTAGGGTTAGGGTACGCGTTAGGGTTAGGGTAGTTATTAAACCTATCCCACTCTCTAGATACCCCTTAGCACGTAAGGGAATATTATTTGGGGGTGCAGCCATGGAGAAGAGTTTAGACACTAGGATAAGATAAGGAACACACCCATTATAAAGAAATCACATTAGGATTCTCTTTTTAAGCTGTTCCTTAAAACAGTAGTGCTTAGGAAATCTATTGGAGGCAGAAGCAGTCAAGGGTAGCCTAGGGTTAGGGTTAGGCTTAGGGTTAGGCTTAGGGTACGGCTTAGGTTACGGGTTCGGGGAGGGGTGTGGGTACGGCGTAGGGTATGGGTTAGGGTTAGGGTTAGGGTTAGTGTTAGGGTTAGGGCTCGGTTTAGGGTACGGGTTAGGATTAGGGTACGTGTTAGGGTTAGGGTAGGGGTTAGGGTTAGGGTACGCGTTAGGGTTAGGGTAGTTATTAAACCTATCCCACTCTCTAGATACCCCTTAGCACGTAAAGGAATATTATTTGAGGGTCCAGCCATGGAGAAGAGTTTAGACACTAGGAGAAGATAAGGAACACACCCATTATAAAGAAATCACATTAGGATTCTCTTTTTACCTGTTCCTTAAAACACTAGTGCTTAGGAAATCTATTGGAGGCAGAAGCAGTCAAGGGTAGCCTAGGGTTAGGGTTAGGCTTAGGGTTAGGCTTAGGGTACGGCTTAGGGTACGGGTTCGCGGAGGGTTTCGGGTACGACATAGGGTATGGGTTAGGGTTAGGGTTAGGGTTAGTGTTAGGGTTAGGGCTCGGTTTAGGGTACGGTTAGGATTAGGGTACGTGTTAGGTTTAGGGTAGGGGTTAGGGTTAGGGTACGCGTTAGGGTTAGGGTAGTTAGTAAACCTATCCCACTCTCTAGATACCCCTTAGCACGTAAAGGAGTATTATTTGGGGGTCCAGCCATGGAGAAGAGTTTAGGCACTAGGATAAGATAAGGAACACACCCATTATAAAGAAATCACATTAGGATTCTCTTTTTAAGCTGTTCCTTAAAACACTAGTGCTTAGGAAATCTATTGGAGGCAGAAGCAGTCAAGGGTAGCCTAGGGTTAGGGTTAGGCTTAGGGTTCGGCTTAGGGTACGGCTTAGGGTACGGGTTCGGGGAGGGGTGCGGGTACGGCGTACGGTATGGGTTACGGTTAGGGTTAGGGTTAGTGTTAGGGTTAGGGCTCGGTTTAGAGTACGGGTTAGGATTAGGGTACGTGTTAGGGTTAGGGTAGGGGTTAGGGTTAGGGTACGCGTTAGGGTTAGGGTAGTTATTAAACCTATCCCACTCTCTAGATACCCCTTAGCACGTAAAGGAATATTATTTGAGGGTCCAGCCATGGAGAAGAGTTTAGACACTAGGATAAGATAAGGAACACACCCATTATAAAGAAATCACATTAGGATTCTCTTTTTAAGCTGTTCCTTAAAACACTAGTGCTTAGGAAATCTATTGGAGGCAGAAGCAGTCAAGGGTAGCGTAGGGTTAGGGTTAGGCTTAGGGTTAGGCTTAGGGTACGGCTTAGGGTACGGGTTCGGGGAGGGTTTCGGGTACGGCGTAGGGTATGGGTTAGGGTTAGGGTTAGGGTTAGTGTTAGGGTTAGGGCTCGGTTTAGGGTACGGTTAGGATTAGGGTACGTGTTAGGTTTAGGGTAGGGGTTAGGGTTAGGGTACGCGTTAGGGTTAGGGTAGTTAGTAAACCTATCCCACTCTCTAGATACCCCTTAGAACGTAAAGGAATATTATTTGGGGTTCCAGCCATGGAGAAGAATTTAGACACTAGGATAAGATAAGGAACACACCCATTATAAAGAAATCACATTAGGATTCTCTTTTTAAGCTGTTGCTTAAAACACTAGTGCTTAGGAAATCTATTGGAGGCAGAAGCAGTCAAGGGTAGCCTAGGGTTAGTGTTAGGCTTAGGGTTAGGCTTAGGGTACGGCTTAGGGTACGGGTTTGGGGAGGGGTTCAGGTACGGCGTAGGGTATGTGTTAGGGTTAGGGTTAGTGTTAGTGTTAGGGTTAGGGCTCGGTTTAGGGTACGGGTTAGGATTAGGGTACGTGTTAGTGTTAGGGTAGGGGTTAGGGTTAGAGTACGCATTAGGGTTAGGGTAGTTATTAAACCTATCCCACTCTCTAGATACCCCTTAGCACGTAAGGCAATATTATTTGGGGGTGCAGCCATGGAGAAGAGTTTAGACACTAGGATAAGATAAGGAACACACCCATTATAAAGAAATCACATTAGGATTCTCTTTTTAAGCTGTTCCTTAAAACACTAGTGCTTAGGAAATCTATTGGAGGCAGAAGCAGTCAAGGGTAGCCTAGGGTAAGGTTAGGCTTAGGGTTAGGCTTAGGGTACGGCTTAGGGTACGGGTTCGGGGAGGGTTTCGGGTACGGCGTAGCGTATGGGTTAGGGTTAGGGTTAGTGTTAGGGTTAGGGCTCGGTTTAGGGTACGGGTTAGGATTAGGGTACGTGTTAGGGTTAGGGTAGGGGTTAGGGTTAGGGTACGCATTAGGGTTAGGGTAGTTATTAAACCTATCCCACTCTCTAGATACCCCTTAGCACGTAAAGGAATATTATTTGGGGGTCCAGCCATGGAGAAGAGTTTAGACACAAGGATAAGATAAGGAACACACCCATTATAAAGAAATCACTTTAGGATTCTCTTTTTAAGCTGTTCCTTAAAACACTAGTGCTTAGGAAATCTATTGGAGGCAGAAGCAGTCAAGGGTAACCTAGGGTTAGGGTTAGGCTTAGGGTTAGGGTTAGGGTACGGCTTGGGGTATGGGTTCGGGGAGGTGTTCGTGTACGGCGTAGGGTATGGGTTAGGGTTAGGGTTTGGGTTAGTGTTAGGGTTAGGGCTCGGTTTAGGGTACGGGTTAGGATTAGGGTACGTGTTAGGGTTAGGGTAGGGGTTAGGGTTAGGTTACGCGTTAGGGCTAGGGTAGTTAGTAAACCTATCCCACTCTCTAGCTCACCCTTAGCACGTAAAGGAATATTATTTGGGGGTCCAGCCATGGAGAAGAGTTTAGACACTAGGATAAGATAAGGAACACACCCATTATAAAGAAATCACATTAGGATTCTCTTTTTAAGCTGTTCCTTAAAACACTAGTGCTTAGGAAATCAATTGGAGGCAGAAGCAGTCAAGGGTAGCCTAGGGTTAGGGTTAGGCTTAGGCTTAGGTTTAGGGTATGGCTTAGGGTACGGGTTCGGGGAGGGGTGCGGGTACGGCGTAGGGTATGGGTTAGGGTTAGGGTTAGGGTTAGTGTTAGGGTTAGGGCTCGGTTTAGGGTACAGGTTAGGATTAGGGTACGTGTTAGGGTTAGGGTAGGGGTTAGGGTTAGGGTACGCGTTAGGGTTAGGGTAGTTATTAAACCTATTCCACTCTCTAGATACCCCTTAGCACGTAAGGGAATATTATTTGGGGGTGCAGCCATGGAGAAGAGTTTAGACACTAGGATAAGATGAGGAACACACCCATTATAAAGAAATCACATTAGGATTCTCTTTTTAAGCTGTTCCTTAAAACAGTAGTGCTTAGGAAATCTATTGGAGGCAGAAGCAGTCAAGGGTAGCCTAGGGTTAGGGTTAGGCTTAGGGTTAGGCTTAGGGTACGGCTTAGGTTACGGGTTCGGGGAGGGGTGCGGGTACGGCGTAGGGTATGGGTTAGGGTTAGGGTTAGGGTTAGTGTTAGGGTTAGGGCTCGGTTTAGGGTACGGGTTAGGATTAGGGTACGTGTTAGGGTTAGGGTAGGGGTTAGGGTTAGGGTACGCGTTAGGGTTAGGGTAGTTATTAAACCTATCCCACTCTCTAGATACCCCTTAGCACGTAAAGGAATATTATTTGAGGGTGCAGCCATGGAGAAGAGTTTAGACACTAGGATAAGATAAGGAACACACCCATTATAAAGAAATCACATTAGGATTCTCTTTTTAAGCTGTTCCCTAAAACACTAGTGCTTAGGATATCTATTGGAGGCAGAAGCAGTCAAGGGTAGCCTAGGGTTAGGGTTAGGCTTAGGGTTAGGCTTAGGGTACGGCTTAGGGTACGGGTTCGGGGAGGGTTTCGGGTACGGCGTAGGGTATGGGTTAGGGTTAGGGTTAGGGTTAGTGTTAGGGTTAGGGCTCGGTTTACGGTACGGTTAGGATTAGGGTACGTGTTAGGTTTAGGGTAGGGGTTAGGGTTAGGGTACGCGTTAGGGTTAGGGTAGTTAGTAAACCTATCCCACTCTCTAGATACCCCTTAGCACGTAAAGGAATATTATTTGGGGTTCCAGCCATGGAGAAGAATTTAGACACTAGGATAAGATAAGGAACACACCCATTATAAAGAAATCACATTAGGATTCTCTTTTTAAGCTGTTGCTTAAAACACTAGTGCTTAGGAAATCTATTGGAGGCAGAAGCAGTCAAGGGTAGCCTAGGGTTAGTGTTAGGCTTAGGGTTAGGCTTAGGGTATGGCTTAGGGTACGGGTTTGGGGAGGGGTTCAGGTACGGCGTAGGGTATGGGTTAGGGTTAGGGTTAGTGTTAGTGTTAGGGTTAGGGCTCGGTTTAGGGTACGGGTTAGGATTAGGGTACGTGTTAGTGTTAGGGTAGGGGTTAGGGTTAGAGTACGCATTAGGGTTAGGGTAGTTATTAAACCTATCCCACTCTCTAGATACCCCTTAGCACGTAAGGCAATATTATTTGGGGGTGCAGCCATGGAGAAGAGTTTAGACACTAGGATAAGATAAGGAACACACCCATTATAAAGAAATCACATTAGGATTCTCTTTTTAAGCTGTTCCTTAAAACACTAGTGCTTAGGAAATCTATTGGAGGCAGAAGCAGTCAAGGGTAGCCTAGGGTTAGGGTTAGGCTTAGGGTTAGCTTTAGGGTACGGCTTGGGGAATGGGTTCGGGGAGGGGTTCGGGTACGGCGTAGGGTATGGGTTAGGGTTAGGGTTAGGGTTAGTGTTAGGGTTAGGGCTCGGTTTAGGGTACGGGTTAGGATTAGGGTACGTGTTAGGGTTAGGGTAGGGGTTAGGGTTAGGGTATGCGTTAGGGTTAGGGTAGTTATTAAACCTATCCCACTCTCTAGATACCCCTTAGCACGTAAAGGAATATTATTTGGGGGTCCAGCCATGGAGAAGAGTTTAGACACTAGGATAAGATAAGGAACACAACCATTATAAAGAAATCACATTAGGATTCTCTTTTTAAGCTGTTCCTTAAAACACTAGTGCTTAGGAAATCTATTGGAGGCAGAAGCAGTCAAGGGTAGCCTAGGGTTAGGGTTAGGCTTAGGGTTAGGCTTAGGGTACGGCTTAGGGTACGGGTTCGGGGAGGGGTGCGGGTACGGCGTAGGGTATGGGTTAGGGTTAGGGTTAGGGTTAGTGTTAGGGTTAGGGCTCGGTTTAGGGTACAGGTTAGTATTAGGGTACGTGTTAGGGTTAGGGTAGGGGTTAGGGTTAGGGTACGCGTTAGGGTTAGGGTAGTTATTAAACCTATCCCACTCTATAGATACCCCTTAGCACGTAAAGGAATATTATTTTGGGGTCCAGCCATGGAGGAGAGTTTAAACACTAGGAAAAGATAAGGAACACACCCATTATAAAGAAATCACATTAGGATTCTCTTTTTAAGCTGTTCCTTAAAACACTAGTGCTTAGGAAACCTATTGGAGGCAGAAGCAGTCAAGGGTAGCCTAGGGTTAGGGTTAGGCTTAGGGTTAGGCTTAGGGTACGGCTTAGGGTACGGGTTCGGTGAGGGGTGTGGGTACGGCGTAGGGTATGGGTTAGGGTTAGGGTTAGGGTTAGTGTTAGGGTTAGGGCTCGGTTTAGGGTACGGGTTAGGATTAGGGTACGTGTTAGGGTTAGGGTAGGGGTTAGGGTTAGGGTACGCGTTAGGGTTAGGGTAGTTATTAAACCTATCCCACTCTCTAGATACCCCTTAGCACGTAAAGGAATATTATTTGAGGGTGCAGCCATGGAGAAGAGTTTAGACACTAAGATAAGATAAGGAACACACCCATTATATAGAAATCACATTAGGATTCTCTTTTTAAGCTGTTCCTTAAAACACTAGTGCTTAGGAAATCTATTGGAGGCAGAAGCAGTCAAGGGTAGCCTAGGGTAAGGTTAGGCTTAGGGTTAGGCTTAGGGTACGGCTTAGGGTACGGGTTTGGGGAGGGGTTCGTGTACGGCGTAGGGTATGGGTTAGGGTTAGGGTTAGGGTTAGTGTTAGGGTTAGGGCTCGGTTTAGGGTACGGGTTAGGATTAGGGTACGTGTTAGGGTTAGGGTAGGGGTTAGGGTTAGGGTACGCGTTAGGGTTAGGGTATTAATTAAACCTATCCCACTCTCTAGATACCCCTTAGCACGTAAGGGAATATTATTTGGGGGTGCAGCCATGGAGAAGAGTTTAGACACTAGGATAAGATAAGGAACACACCCATTATAAAGAAATCACATTAGGATTCTCTTTTTAAGCTGTTCCCTAAAACACTAGTGCTTAGGAAATCTATTGGAGGCAGAAGCAGTCAAGGGTAGCCTAGGGTTAGGGTTAGGCTTAGGGTTAGGCTTAGGGTACGGCTTAGGGTACGGGTTCGGGGAGGGGTGCGGGTACGGCGTAGGGTATGGGTTAGGGTTAGGGTTAGGGTTAGTGTTGGGGTTAGGGCTCGGTTTAGGGTACGGGTTAGGATTAGGGTACGTGTTAGGGTTAGGGTAGGGGTTAGGGTTAGGGTACGCGTTAGGGTTAGGGTAGTTGTTAAACCTATCCCACTCTCTAGATACCCCTTAGCACGTAAAGGAATATTATTTGGGGGTCCAGCCATGGAGGAGAGTTAAAACACTAGGATAAGATAAGGAACACACCCATTATAAAGAAATCACATTAGGATTCTCTTTTTAAGCTGTTCCTTAAAACACTAGTGCTTAGGAAACCTATTGGAGGCAGAAGCAGTCAAGGGTAGCCTAGGGTAAGGTTAGGCTTAGGGTTAGGCTTAGGGTACGGCTTAGGGTACGGGTTCGGGGAGGGGTGTGGGTACGGCGTAGGGTATGGGTTAGGGTTAGGGTTAGGGTTAGTGTTAGGGTTAGGGCTCGGTTTAGGGTACGGGTCAGGATTAGGGTACGTGTTAGGGTTAGGGTAGGGGTTAGGGTTAGGGTACGCATTAGGGTTAGGGTCGTTATTAAACCTATCCCACTCTCTAGATACCCCTTAGCACGTAAAGGAATATTATTTGAGGGTCCAGCCATGGAGAAGAGTTTAGACACTAGGATAAGATAAGGAACACACCCATTATAAAGAAATCACATTAGGATTCTCTTTTTAAGCTGTTCCTTAAAACACTAGTGCTTAGGAAATCTATTGGAGGCAGAAGCAGTCAAGGGTAGCCTAGGGTTAGGGTTAGGCTTAGGGTACGGCTTAGGGTAAGGGTTCGGGGAGGGTTTCGGGTACGGCGTAGGGTATGGGTTAGGGTTAGGGTTAGGGTTAGTGTTAGGGTTAGGGCTCGGTTTAGGGTACGGTTAGGATTAGGGTACGTGTTAGGTTTAGGGTAGGGGTTAGGGTTAGGGTACGCGTTAGGGTTAGGGTAGTTAGTAAACCTATCCCACTCTCTAGATACCCCTTAGCACGTAAAGGAATATTATTTGGGGGTCCAGCCATGGAGAAGAATTTAGACACTAGGATAAGATAAGGAACACACCCATTATAAAGAAATCACATTAGGATTCTCTTTTTAAGCTGTTCCTTAAAACACTAGTGCTTAGGAAATCTATTGGAGGCAGAAGCAGTCAAGGGTAGCCTAGGGTTAGTGTTAGGCTTAGGGTTAGGCTTAGGGTACGGCTTAGGGTACGGGTTTGGGGAGGGGTTCGGGTACGGCGTAGGGTATGGGTTAGGGTTAGGGTTAGTGTTAGTGTTAGGGTTAGGGCTCGGTTTAGGGTACGGGTTAGGATTAGGGTACGTGTTAGTGTTAGGGTAGGGGTTAGGGTTAGAGTACGCATTAGGGTTAGGGTAGTTATTAAACCTATCCCACTCTCTAGATACCCCTTAGCACGTAAGGCAATATTATTTGGGGGTGCAGCCATGGAGAAGAGTTTAGACACTAGGATAAGATAAGGAACACACCCATTATAAAGAAATCACATTAGGATTCTCTTTTTAAGCTGTTCCTTAAAACACTAGTGCTTAGGAAATCTATTGGAGGCAGAAGCAGTCAAGGGTAGCCTAGGGTTAGGGTTAGGCTTAGGGTTAGGCTTAGGGTACGGCTTAGGGTACGGGTTCGGGGAGGGGTGTGGGTACAGCGTAGCGTATGGGTTAGGGTTAGGGTTAGGGTTAGTGTTAGGGTTAGGGCTCGGTTTAGGGTACGGGTTAGGATTAGGGTACGTGTTAGGGTTAGGGTAGGGGTTAGGGTACGCGTTAGGGTTAGGGTAGTTATTAAACCTATCCCACTCTCTAGATACCCCTTAGCACGTAAAGGAATATTATTTGGGGGTCCAGCCATGGAGAAGAGTTTAGACACTAGGATAAGATAAGGAACACACCCATTATAAAGAAATCACTTTAGGATTCTCTTTTTAAGCTGTTCCTTAAAACACTAGTGCTTAGGAAATCTATTGGAGGCAGAAGCAGTCAAGGGTAGCCTAGGGTTAGGGTTAGGCTTAGGGTTAGGGTTAGGGTACGGCTTGGGGTATGGGTTCAGGGAGGGGTTCGGGTACGGCATAGGGTATGGGTTAGGGTTAGTGTTAGGGTTAGTGTTAGGGTTAGGGCTCGGTTTAGGGTACGGGTTAGGAGTAGGGTACGTGTTAGGGTTAGGGTAGGGGTTAGGGTTAGGGTACGCGTTAGGGTTAGGGTAGCTATTAAACCTATCCCACTCTCTAGATACCCCTTAGCACGTAAGGGAATATTATTTGGGGGTGCAGCCATGGAGAAGAGTTTAGACACTAGGATAAGATAAGGAACACACCCATTATAAAGAAATCACTTTAGGATTCTCTTTTTAAGCTGTTCCTTAAAACACTAGTGCTTAGGAAATCTATTGGAGGCAGAAGCAGTCAAGGGTAGCCTAGGGTTAGGGTTAGGCTTAGGGTTAGGCTTAGGGTACGGCTTAGGGTACGGGTTCGGGGAGGGGTGCGGGTACGGCGTAGGGTATGGGTTAGGGTTAGGGTTAGGGTTAGTGTTAGGGTTAGGGCTCGGTTTAGGGTACGGGTTAGGATTAGGGTACGTGTTAGGGTTAGGGTAGGGGTTAGGGTTAGGGTACGCGTTAGGGTTAGGGTAGTTATTAAACCTATCCCACTCTCTAGATACCCCTTAGCACGTAAAGGAATATTATTTGAGGGTCCAGCCATGGAGAAGAGTTTAGACACTAGGATAAGATAAGGAACACACCCATTATAAAGAAATCACATTAGGATTCTCTTTTTAAGCTGTTGCTTAAAACACTAGTGCTTAGGAAATCTATTGGAGGCAGAAGCAGTCAAGGGTAGCCTAGGGTTAGGGTTAGGCTTAGGGTTAGGCTTAGGGTACGGCTTAGGGTAAGGGTTCGGGGAGGGTTTCGGGTACGGCGTAGGGTATGGGTTAGGGTTAGGGTTAGGGTTAGGGCTCGGTTTAGGGTACGGGTTAGGATTAGGGTACGTGTTAGGGTTAGGGTAGGGTTTAGGGTTAGAGTACGCATTAGGGTTAGGGTAGTTATTAAACCTATCCCACTCTCTAGATACCCCTTAGCACGTAAGGGAATATTATTTGGGGGTGCAGCCATGGAGAAGAGTTTAGACACTAAGATAAGATAAGGAACACACCCATTATAAAGAAATCACATTAGGATCCTCTTTTTAAGCTGTTCCTTAAAACACTAGTGCTTAGGAAATCTATTGGAGGCAGAAGCAGTCAAGGGTAGCCTAGGGTTAGGGTTAGGCTTAGGGTTAGGCTTAGGGTACGGCTTAGGGTACGGGTTCGGTGAGGGGTGCGGGTACGGCGTAGGGTATGGGTTAGGGTTAGGGTTAGGGTTAGTGTTAGGGTTAGGGCTCGGTTTAGGGTACGGGTTAGGATTAGGGTACGTGTTAGGGTTAGGGTAGGGGTTAGGGTTAGGGTACGCGTTAGGGTTAGGGTAGTTATTAAACCTATCCCACTCTCTAGATACCCCTTAGCACGTAAAGGAATATTATTTGAGGGTCCAGCCATGGAGAAGAGTTTAGACACTAGGATAAGATAAGGAACACACCCATTATAAAGAAATCACATTAGGATTCTCTTTTTAAGCTGTTCCTTAAAACACTAGTGCTTAGGAAATCTATTGGAGGCAGAAGTAGTCAAGGGTAGCCTAGGGTTAGGGTTAGGCTTAGGGTTAGGCTTAGGGTACGGCTTAGGGTACGCGTTCGGGAAGGGGTTCGGGTACGGCGTAGGGTATGGGTTAGGGTTAGTGTTAGGGTTAGTGTTAGGGTTAGGGTTCGGTTCAGGGTACGGGTTAGGATTAGGGTACGTGTTAGGGTTAGGGTAGGGGTTAGGGTTAGGGTA
The DNA here is from genome assembly GCF_965194805.1 of Balaenoptera borealis. NCBI lineage: Eukaryota > Metazoa > Chordata > Mammalia > Artiodactyla > Balaenopteridae > Balaenoptera > Balaenoptera borealis. The sequence continues at coordinate 2,445,351 of NC_138869.1, read as the reverse complement.
CGCTTTAGGGTTAGGGTATTTATTAAACCTATCCCACTCTCTAGATACCCCTTAGCACGTAAAGGAATATTATTTTGGGGTCCAGCCATGGAGGAGAGTTTAAACACTAGGAAAAGATAAGGAACACACCCATTATAAAGAAATCACATTAGGATTCTCTTTTTAAGCTGTTCCTTAAAACACTAGTGCTTAGGAAACCTATTGGAGGCAGAAGCAGTCAAGGGTAGCCTAGGGTTAGGGTTAGGCTTAGGGTTAGGCTTAGGGTACGGCTTAGGGTACGGGTTCGGTGAGGGGTGTGGGTACGGCGTAGGGTATGGGTTAGGGTTAGGGTTAGGGTTAGTGTTAGGGTTAGGGCTCGGTTTAGGGTACGGGTTAGGATTAGGGTACGTGTTAGGGTTAGGGTAGGGGTTAGGGTTAGGGTACGCGTTAGGGTTAGGGTAGTTATTAAACCTATCCCACTCTCTAGATACCCCTTAGCACGTAAAGGAATATTATTTGAGGGTGCAGCCATGGAGAAGAGTTTAGACACTAAGATAAGATAAGGAACACACCCATTATATAGAAATCACATTAGGATTCTCTTTTTAAGCTGTTCCTTAAAACACTAGTGCTTAGGAAATCTATTGGAGGCAGAAGCAGTCAAGGGTAGCCTAGGGTAAGGTTAGGCTTAGGGTTAGGCTTAGGGTACGGCTTAGGGTACGGGTTTGGGGAGGGGTTCGTGTACGGCGTAGGGTATGGGTTAGGGTTAGGGTTAGGGTTAGTGTTAGGGTTAGGGCTCGGTTTAGGGTACGGGTTAGGATTAGGGTACGTGTTAGGGTTAGGGTAGGGGTTAGGGTTAGGGTACGCGTTAGGGTTAGGGTATTAATTAAACCTATCCCACTCTCTAGATACCCCTTAGCACGTAAGGGAATATTATTTGCGGGTGCAGCCATGGAGAAGAGTTTAGACACTAGGATAAGATAAGGAACACACGCATTATAAAGAAATCACATTAGGATTCTCTTTTTAAGCTTTTCCTTAAAACACTAGTGCTTAGGAAATCTATTGGAGGCAGAAGCAGTCAAGGGTAGCCTAGGGTTAGGGTTAGGCGTAGGGTTAGGCTTAGGGTACGGCTTAGGGTACGGGTTCGGGGAGGGGTGCGGGTACGGCGTAGGGTATGGGTTAGGGTTAGGGTTAGGGTTAGTGTTAGGGTTAGGGCTCGGTTTAGGGTACGGGTTAGGATTAGGGTACGTGTTAGGGTTAGGGTAGGGGTTAGGGTTAGGGTACGCGTTAGGGTTAGGGTAGTTGTTAAACCTATCCCACTCTCTAGATACCCCTTAGCACGTAAAGGAATATTATTTGGGGGTCCAGCCATGGAGGAGAGTTAAAACACTAGGATAAGATAAGGAACACACCCATTATAAAGAAATCACATTAGGATTCTCTTTTTAAGCTGTTCCTTAAAACACTAGTGCTTAGGAAACCTATTGGAGGCAGAAGCAGTCAAGGGTAGCCTAGGGTAAGGTTAGGCTTAGGGTTAGGCTTAGGGTACGGCTTAGGGTACGGGTTCGGGGAGGGGTGTGGGTACGGCGTAGGGTATGGGTTAGGGTTAGGGTTAGGGTTAGTGTTAGGGTTAGGGCTCGGTTTAGGGTACGGGTCAGGATTAGGGTACGTGTTAGGGTTAGGGTAGGGGTTAGGGTTAGGGTACGCATTAGGGTTAGGGTCGTTATTAAACCTATCCCACTCTCTAGATACCCCTTAGCACGTAAAGGAATATTATTTGAGGGTCCAGCCATGGAGAAGAGTTTAGACACTAGGATAAGATAAGGAACACACCCATTATAAAGAAATCACATTAGGATTCTCTTTTTAAGCTGTTCCTTAAAACACTAGTGCTTAGGAAATCTATTGGAGGCAGAAGCAGTCAAGGGTAGCCTAGGGTTAGGGTTAGGCTTAGGGTACGGCGTAGGGTAAGGGTTCGGGGAGGGTTTCGGGTACGGCGTAGGGTATGGGTTAGGGTTAGGGTTAGGGTTAGTGTTAGGGTTAGGGCTCGGTTTAGGGTACGGTTAGGATTAGGGTACGTGTTAGGTTTAGGGTAGGGGTTAGGGTTAGGGTACGCGTTAGGGTTAGGGTAGTTAGTAAACCTATCCCACTCTCTAGATACCCCTTAGCACGTAAAGGAATATTATTTGGGGGTCCAGCCATGGAGAAGAATTTAGACACTAGGATAAGATAAGGAACACACCCATTATAAAGAAATCACATTAGGATTCTCTTTTTAAGCTGTTCCTTAAAACACTAGTGCTTAGGAAATCTATTGGAGGCAGAAGCAGTCAAGGGTAGCCTAGGGTTAGTGTTAGGCTTAGGGTTAGGCTTAGGGTACGGCTTAGGGTACGGTTTTGGGGAGGGGTTCGGGTACGGCGTAGGGTATGGGTTAGGGTTAGGGTTAGTGTTAGTGTTAGGGTTAGGGCTCGGTTTAGGGTACGGGTTAGGATTAGGGTACGTGTTAGTGTTAGGGTAGGGGTTAGGGTTAGAGTACGCATTAGGGTTAGGGTAGTTATTAAACCTATCCCACTCTCTAGATACCCCTTAGCACGTAAGGCAATATTATTTGGGGGTGCAGCCATGGAGAAGAGTTTAGACACTAGGATAAGATAAGGAACACACCCATTATAAAGAAATCACATTAGGATTCTCTTTTTAAGCTGTTCCTTAAAACACTAGTGCTTAGGAAATCTATTGGAGGCAGAAGCAGTCAAGGGTAGCCTAGGGTTAGGGTTAGGCTTAGGGTTAGGCTTAGGGTACGGCTTAGGGTACGGGTTCGGGGAGGGGTGTGGGTACAGCGTAGGGTATGGGTTAGGGTTAGGGTTAGGGTTAGTGTTAGGGTTAGGGCTCGGTTTAGGGTACGGGTTAGGATTAGGGTACGTGTTAGGGTTAGGGTAGGGGTTAGGGTACGCGTTAGGGTTAGGGTAGTTATTAAACCTATCCCACTCTCTAGATACCCCTTAGCACGTAAAGGAATATTATTTGGGGGTCCAGCCATGGAGAAGAGTTTAGACACTAGGATAAGATAAGGAACACACCCATTATAAAGAAATCACTTTAGGATTCTCTTTTTAAGCTGTTCCTTAAAACACTAGTGCTTAGGAAATCTATTGGAGGCAGAAGCAGTCAAGGGTAGCCTAGGGTTAGGGTTAGGCTTAGGGTTAGGGTTAGGGTACGGCTTGGGGTATGGGTTCAGGGAGGGGTTCGGGTACGGCATAGGGTATGGGTTAGGGTTAGTGTTAGGGTTAGTGTTAGGGTTAGGGCTCGGTTTAGGGTACGGGTTAGGAGTAGGGTACGTGTTAGGGTTAGGGTAGGGGTTAGGGTTAGGGTACGCGTTAGGGTTAGGGTAGCTATTAAACCTATCCCACTCTCTAGATACCCCTTAGCACGTAAGGGAATATTATTTGGGGGTGCAGCCATGGAGAAGAGTTTAGACACTAGGATAAGATAAGGAACACACCCATTATAAAGAAATCACATTAGGATTCTCTTTTTAAGCTGTTCCTTAAAACACTAGTGCTTAGGAAATCTATTGGAGGCAGAAGCAGTCAAGGGTAGCCTAGGGTTAGGGTTAGGCTTAGGGTTAGGCTTAGGGTACGGCTTAGGGTACGGGTTCGGGGAGGGGTGCGGGTACGGCGTAGGGTATGGGTTAGGGTTAGGGTTAGGGTTAGTGTTAGGGTTAGGGCTCGGTTTAGGGTACGGGTTAGGATTAGGGTACGTGTTAGGGTTAGGGTAGGGGTTAGGGTTAGGGTACGCGTTAGGGTTAGGGTAGTTATTAAACCTATCCCACTCTCTAGATACCCCTTAGCACGTAAAGGAATATTATTTGAGGGTCCAGCCATGGAGAAGAGTTTAGACACTAGGATAAGATAAGGAACACACCCATTATAAAGAAATCACATTAGGATTCTCTTTTTAAGCTGTTGCTTAAAACACTAGTGCTTAGGAAATCTATTGGAGGCAGAAGCAGTCAAGGGTAGCCTAGGGTTAGGGTTAGGCTTAGGGTTAGGCTTAGGGTACGGCTTAGGGTAAGGGTTCGGGGAGGGTTTCGGGTACGGCGTAGGGTATGGGTTAGGGTTAGGGTTAGGGTTAGGGCTCGGTTTAGGGTACGGGTTAGGATTAGGGTACGTGTTAGGGTTAGGGTAGGGTTTAGGGTTAGAGTACGCATTAGGGTTAGGGTAGTTATTAAACCTATCCCACTCTCTAGATACCCCTTAGCACGTAAGGGAATATTATTTGGGGGTGCAGCCATGGAGAAGAGTTTAGACACTAAGATAAGATAAGGAACACACCCATTATAAAGAAATCACATTAGGATCCTCTTTTTAAGCTGTTCCTTAAAACACTAGTGCTTAGGAAATCTATTGGAGGCAGAAGCAGTCAAGGGTAGCCTAGGGTTAGGGTTAGGCTTAGGGTTAGGCTTAGGGTACGGCTTAGGGTACGGGTTCGGTGAGGGGTGCGGGTACGGCGTAGGGTATGGGTTAGGGTTAGGGTTAGGGTTAGTGTTAGGGTTAGGGCTCGGTTTAGGGTACGGGTTAGGATTAGGGTACGTGTTAGGGTTAGGGTAGGGGTTAGGGTTAGGGTACGCGTTAGGGTTAGGGTAGTTATTAAACCTATCCCACTCTCTAGATACCCCTTAGCACGTAAAGGAATATTATTTGAGGGTCCAGCCATGGAGAAGAGTTTAGACACTAGGATAAGATAAGGAACACACCCATTATAAAGAAATCACATTAGGATTCTCTTTTTAAGCTGTTCCTTAAAACACTAGTGCTTAGGAAATCTATTGGAGGCAGAAGTAGTCAAGGGTAGCCTAGGGTTAGGGTTAGGCTTAGGGTTAGGCTTAGGGTACGGCTTAGGGTACGCGTTCGGGAAGGGGTTCGGGTACGGCGTAGGGTATGGGTTAGGGTTAGTGTTAGGGTTAGTGTTAGGGTTAGGGTTCGGTTCAGGGTACGGGTTAGGATTAGGGTACGTGTTAGGGTTAGGGTAGGGGTTAGGGTTAGGGTACGCTTTAGGGTTAGGGTATTTATTAAACCTATCCCACTCTCTAGATACCCCTTAGCACGTAAAGGAATATTATTTTGGGGTCCAGCCATGGAGGAGAGTTTAAACACTAGGAAAACATAAGGAACACACCCATTATAAAGAAATCACATTAGGATTCTCTTTTTAAGCTGTTCCTTAAAACACTAGTGCTTAGGAAACCTATTGGAGGCAGAAGCAGTCAAGGGTAGCCTAGGGTTAGGGTTAGGCTTAGGGTTAGGCTTAGGGTACGGCTTAGGGTACGGGTTCGGTGAGGGGTGTGGGTACGGCGTAGGGTATGGGTTAGGGTTAGGGTTAGGGTTAGTGTTAGGGTTAGGGCTCGGTTTAGGGTACGGGTTAGGATTAGGGTACGTGTTAGGGTTAGGGTAGGGGTTAGGGTTAGGGTACGCGTTAGGGTTAGGGTAGTTATTAAACCTATCCCACTCTCTAGATACCCCTTAGCACGTAAAGGAATATTATTTGAGGGTGCAGCCATGGAGAAGAGTTTAGACACTAAGATAAGATAAGGAACACACCCATTATATAGAAATCACATTAGGATTCTCTTTTTAAGCTGTTCCTTAAAACACTAGTGCTTAGGAAATCTATTGGAGGCAGAAGCAGTCAAGGGTAGCCTAGGGTAAGGTTAGGCTTAGGGTACGGCTTAGGGTACGGGTTTGGGGAGGGGTTCGTGTACGGCGTAGGGTATGGGTTAGGGTTAGGGTTAGGGTTAGTGTTAGGGTTAGGGCTCGGTTTAGGGTACGGGTTAGGATTAGGGTACGTGTTAGGGTTAGGGTAGGGGTTAGGGTTAGGGTACGCGTTAGGGTTAGGGTATTAATTAAACCTATCCCACTCTCTAGATACCCCTTAGCACGTAAGGGAATATTATTTGGGGGTGCAGCCATGGAGAAGAGTTTAGACACTAGGATAAGATAAGGAACACACGCATTATAAAGAAATCACATTAGGATTCTCTTTTTAAGCTGTTCCTTAAAACACTAGTGCTTAGGAAATCTATTGGAGGCAGAAGCAGTCAAGGGTAGCCTAGGGTTAGGGTTAGGCGTAGGGTTAGGCTTAGGGTACGGCTTAGGGTACGGGTTCGGGGAGGGGTGCGGGTACGGCGTAGGGTATGGGTTAGGGTTAGGGTTAGGGTTAGTGTTAGGGTTAGGGCTCGGTTTAGGGTACGGGTTAGGATTAGGGTACGTGTTAGGGTTAGGGTAGGGGTTAGGGTTAGGGTACGCGTTAGGGTTAGGGTAGTTGTTAAACCTATCCCACTCTCTAGATACCCCTTAGCACGTAAAGGAATATTATTTGGGGGTCCAGCCATGGAGGAGAGTTAAAACACTAGGATAAGATAAGGAACACACCCATTATAAAGAAATCACATTAGGATTCTCTTTTTAAGCTGTTCCTTAAAACACTAGTGCTTAGGAAACCTATTGGAGGCAGAAGCAGTCAAGGGTAGCCTAGGGTAAGGTTAGGCTTAGGGTTAGGCTTAGGGTACGGCTTAGGGTACGGGTTCGGGGAGGGGTGTGGGTACGGCGTAGGGTATGGGTTAGGGTTAGGGTTAGGGTTAGTGTTAGGGTTAGGGCTCGGTTTAGGGTACGGGTCAGGATTAGGGTACGTGTTAGGGTTAGGGTAGGGGTTAGGGTTAGGGTACGCATTAGGGTTAGGGTCGTTATTAAACCTATCCCACTCTCTAGATACCCCTTAGCACGTAAAGGAATATTATTTGAGGGTCCAGCCATGGAGAAGAGTTTAGACACTAGGATAAGATAAGGAACACACCCATTATAAAGAAATCACATTAGGATTCTCTTTTTAAGCTGTTCCTTAAAACACTAGTGCTTAGGAAATCTATTGGAGGCAGAAGCAGTCAAGGGTAGCCTAGGGTTAGGGTTAGGCTTAGGGTACGGCGTAGGGTAAGGGTTCGGGGAGGGTTTCGGGTACGGCGTAGGGTATGGGTTAGGGTTAGGGTTAGGGTTAGTGTTAGGGTTAGGGCTCGGTTTACGGTACGGTTAGGATTAGGGTACGTGTTAGGTTTAGGGTAGGGGTTAGGGTTAGGGTACGCGTTAGGGTTAGGGTAGTTAGTAAACCTATCCCACTCTCTAGATACCCCTTAGCACGTAAAGGAATATTATTTGGGGGTCCAGCCATGGAGAAGAATTTAGACACTAGGATAAGATAAGGAACACACCCATTATAAAGAAATCACATTAGGATTCTCTTTTTAAGCTGTTCCTTAAAACACTAGTGCTTAGGAAATCTATTGGAGGCAGAAGCAGTCAAGGGTAGCCTAGGGTTAGTGTTAGGCTTAGGGTTAGGCTTAGGGTACGGCTTAGGGTACGGGTTTGGGGAGGGGTTCGGGTACGGCGTAGGGTATTGGTTAGGGTTAGGGTTAGTGTTAGTATTAGGGTTAGGGCTCGGTTTAGGGTACGGGTTAGGATTAGGGTACGTGTTAGTGTTAGGGTAGGGGTTAGGGTTAGAGTACGCATTAGGGTTAGGGTAGTTATTAAACCTATCCCACTCTCTAGATACCCCTTAGCACGTAAGGCAATATTATTTGGGGGTGCAGCCATGGAGAAGAGTTTAGACACTAGGATAAGATAAGGAACACACCCATTATAAAGAAATCACATTAGGATTCTCTTTTTAAGCTGTTCCTTAAAACACTAGTGCTTAGGAAATCTATTGGAGGCAGAAGCAGTCAAGGGTAGCCTAGGGTTAGGGTTAGGCTTCGGGTTAGGCTTAGGGTACGGCTTAGGGTACAGGTTCGGGGAGGGGTGTGGGTACAGCGTAGGGTATGGGTTAGGGTTAGGGTTAGGGTTAGTGTTAGGGTTAGGGCTCGGTTTAGGGTACGGGTTAGGATTAGGGTACGTGTTAGGGTTAGGGTAGGGGTTAGGGTACGCGTTAGGGTTAGGGTAGTTATTAAACCTATCCCACTCTCTAGATACCCCTTAGCACGTAAAGGAATATTATTTGGGGGTCCAGCCATGGAGAAGAGTTTAGACACTAGGATAAGATAAGGAACACACCCATTATAAAGAAATCACTTTAGGATTCTCTTTTTAAGCTGTTCCTTAAAACACTAGTGCTTAGGAAATCTATTGGAGGCAGAAGCAGTCAAGGGTAGCCTAGGGTTAGGGTTAGGCTTAGGGTTAGGGTTAGGGTACGGCTTAGGGTACGGGTTCGGGGAGGGGTGCGGGTACGGCGTAGGGTATGGGTTAGGGTTAGGGTTAGGGTTAGTGTTGGGGTTAGGGCTCGGTTTAGGGTACGGGTTAGGATTAGGGTACGTGTTAGGGTTAGGGTAGGGGTTAGGGTTAGGGTACGCGTTAGGGTTAGGGTAGTTGTTAAACCTATCCCACTCTCTAGATACCCCTTAGCACGTAAAGGAATATTATTTGGGGGTCCAGCCATGGAGGAGAGTTAAAACACTAGGATAAGATAAGGAACACACCCATTATAAAGAAATCACATTAGGATTCTCTTTTTAAGCTGTTCCTTAAAACACTAGTGCTTAGGAAACCTATTGGAGGCAGAAGCAGTCAAGGGTAGCCTAGGGTAAGGTTAGGCTTAGGGTTAGGCTTAGGGTACGGCTTAGGGTACGGGTTCGGGGAGGGGTGTGGGTACGGCGTAGGGTATGGGTTAGGGTTAGGGTTAGGGTTAGTGTTAGGGTTAGGGCTCGGTTTAGGGTACGGGTCAGGATTAGGGTACGTGTTAGGGTTAGGGTAGGGGTTAGGGTTAGGGTACGCATTAGGGTTAGGGTCGTTATTAAACCTATCCCACTCTCTAGATACCCCTTAGCACGTAAAGGAATATTATTTGAGGGTCCAGCCATGGAGAAGAGTTTAGACACTAGGATAAGATAAGGAACACACCCATTATAAAGAAATCACATTAGGATTCTCTTTTTAAGCTGTTCCTTAAAACACTAGTGCTTAGGAAATCTATTGGAGGCAGAAGCAGTCAAGGGTAGCCTAGGGTTAGGGTTAGGCTTAGGGTACGGCTTAGGGTAAGGGTTCGGGGAGGGTTTCGGGTACGGCGTAGGGTATGGGTTAGGGTTAGGGTTAGGGTTAGTGTTAGGGTTAGGGCTCGGTTTAGGGTACGGTTAGGATTAGGGTACGTGTTAGGTTTAGGGTAGGGGTTAGGGTTAGGGTACGCGTTAGGGTTAGGGTAGTTAGTAAACCTATCCCACTCTCTAGATACCCCTTAGCACGTAAAGGAATATTATTTGGGGGTCCAGCCATGGAGAAGAATTTAGACACTAGGATAAGATAAGGAACACACCCATTATAAAGAAATCACATTAGGATTCTCTTTTTAAGCTGTTCCTTAAAACACTAGTGCTTAGGAAATCTATTGGAGGCAGAAGCAGTCAAGGGTAGCCTAGGGTTAGTGTTAGGCTTAGGGTTAGGCTTAGGGTACGGCTTAGGGTACGGGTTTGGGGAGGGGTTCGGGTACGGCGTAGGGTATGGGTTAGGGTTAGGGTTAGTGTTAGTGTTAGGGTTAGGGCTCGGTTTAGGGTACGGGTTAGGATTAGGGTACGTGTTAGTGTTAGGGTAGGGGTTAGGGTTAGAGTACGCATTAGGGTTAGGGTAGTTATTAAACCTATCCCACTCTCTAGATACCCCTTAGCACGTAAGGCAATATTATTTGGGGGTGCAGCCATGGAGAAGAGTTTAGACACTAGGATAAGATAAGGAACACACCCATTATAAAGAAATCACATTAGGATTCTCTTTTTAAGCTGTTCCTTAAAACACTAGTGCTTAGGAAATCTATTGGAGGCAGAAGCAGTCAAGGGTAGCCTAGGGTTAGGGTTAGGCTTAGGGTTAGGCTTAGGGTACGGCTTAGGGTACGGGTTCGGGGAGGGGTGTGGGTACAGCGTAGCGTATGGGTTAGGGTTAGGGTTAGGGTTAGTGTTAGGGTTAGGGCTCGGTTTAGGGTACGGGTTAGGATTAGGGTACGTGTTAGGGTTAGGGTAGGGGTTAGGGTACGCGTTAGGGTTAGGGTAGTTATTAAACCTATCCCACTCTCTAGATACCCCTTAGCACGTAAAGGAATATTATTTGGGGGTCCAGCCATGGAGAAGAGTTTAGACACTAGGATAAGATAAGGAACACACCCATTATAAAGAAATCACTTTAGGATTCTCTTTTTAAGCTGTTCCTTAAAACACTAGTGCTTAGGAAATCTATTGGAGGCAGAAGCAGTCAAGGGTAGCCTAGGGTTAGGGTTAGGCTTAGGGTTAGGGTTAGGGTACGGCTTGGGGTATGGGTTCAGGGAGGGGTTCGGGTACGGCATAGGGTATGGGTTAGGGTTAGTGTTAGGGTTAGTGTTAGGGTTAGGGCTCGGTTTAGGGTACGGGTTAGGAGTAGGGTACGTGTTAGGGTTAGGGTAGGGGTTAGGGTTAGGGTACGCGTTAGGGTTAGGGTAGCTATTAAACCTATCCCACTCTCTAGATACCCCTTAGCACGTAAGGGAATATTATTTGGGGGTGCAGCCATGGAGAAGAGTTTAGACACTAGGATAAGATAAGGAACACACCCATTATAAAGAAATCACTTTAGGATTCTCTTTTTAAGCTGTTCCTTAAAACACTAGTGCTTAGGAAATCTATTGGAGGCAGAAGCAGTCAAGGGTAGCCTAGGGTTAGGGTTAGGCTTAGGGTTAGGCTTAGGGTACGGCTTAGGGTACGGGTTCGGGGAGGGGTGCGGGTACGGCGTAGGGTATGGGTTAGGGTTAGGGTTAGGGTTAGTGTTAGGGTTAGGGCTCGGTTTAGGGTACGGGTTAGGATTAGGGTACGTGTTAGGGTTAGGGTAGGGGTTAGGGTTAGGGTACGCGTTAGGGTTAGGGTAGTTATTAAACCTATCCCACTCTCTAGATACCCCTTAGCACGTAAAGGAATATTATTTGAGGGTCCAGCCATGGAGAAGAGTTTAGACACTAGGATAAGATAAGGAACACACCCATTATAAAGAAATCACATTAGGATTCTCTTTTTAAGCTGTTGCTTAAAACACTAGTGCTTAGGAAATCTATTGGAGGCAGAAGCAGTCAAGGGTAGCCTAGGGTTAGGGTTAGGCTTAGGGTTAGGCTTAGGGTACGGCTTAGGGTAAGGGTTCGGGGAGGGTTTCGGGTACGGCGTAGGGTATGGGTTAGGGTTAGGGTTAGGGTTAGGGCTCGGTTTAGGGTACGGGTTAGGATTAGGGTACGTGTTAGGGTTAGGGTAGGGTTTAGGGTTAGAGTACGCATTAGGGTTAGGGTAGTTATTAAACCTATCCCACTCTCTAGATACCCCTTAGCACGTAAGGGAATATTATTTGGGGGTGCAGCCATGGAGAAGAGTTTAGACACTAAGATAAGATAAGGAACACACCCATTATAAAGAAATCACATTAGGATCCTCTTTTTAAGCTGTTCCTTAAAACACTAGTGCTTAGGAAATCTATTGGAGGCAGAAGCAGTCAAGGGTAGCCTAGGGTTAGGGTTAGGCTTAGGGTTAGGCTTAGGGTACGGCTTAGGGTACGGGTTCGGTGAGGGGTGCGGGTACGGCGTAGGGTATGGGTTAGGGTTAGGGTTAGGGTTAGTGTTAGGGTTAGGGCTCGGTTTAGGGTACGGGTTAGGATTAGGGTACGTGTTAGGGTTAGGGTAGGGGTTAGGGTTAGGGTACGCGTTAGGGTTAGGGTAGTTATTAAACCTATCCCACTCTCTAGATACCCCTTAGCACGTAAAGGAATATTATTTGAGGGTCCAGCCATGGAGAAGAGTTTAGACACTAGGATAAGATAAGGAACACACCCATTATAAAGAAATCACATTAGGATTCTCTTTTTAAGCTGTTCCTTAAAACACTAGTGCTTAGGAAATCTATTGGAGGCAGAAGTAGTCAAGGGTAGCCTAGGGTTAGGGTTAGGCTTAGGGTTAGGCTTAGGGTACGGCTTAGGGTACGCGTTCGGGAAGGGGTTCGGGTACGGCGTAGGGTATGGGTTAGGGTTAGTGTTAGGGTTAGTGTTAGGGTTAGGGTTCGGTTCAGGGTACGGGTTAGGATTAGGGTACGTGTTAGGGTTAGGGTAGGGGTTAGGGTTAGGGTACGCTTTAGGGTTAGGGTATTTATTAAACCTATCCCACTCTCTAGATACCCCTTAGCACGTAAAGGAATATTATTTTGGGGTCCAGCCATGGAGGAGAGTTTAAACACTAGGAAAAGATAAGGAACACACCCATTATAAAGAAATCACATTAGGATTCTCTTTTTAAGCTGTTCCTTAAAACACTAGTGCTTAGGAAACCTATTGGAGGCAGAAGCAGTCAAGGGTAGCCTAGGGTTAGGGTTAGGCTTAGGGTTAGGCTTAGGGTACGGCTTAGGGTACGGGTTCGGTGAGGGGTGTGGGTACGGCGTAGGGTATGGGTTAGGGTTAGGGTTAGGGTTAGTGTTAGGGTTAGGGCTCGGTTTAGGGTACGGGTTAGGATTAGGGTACGTGTTAGGGTTAGGGTAGGGGTTAGGGTTAGGGTACGCGTTAGGGTTAGGGTAGTTATTAAACCTATCCCACTCTCTAGATACCCCTTAGCACGTAAAGGAATATTATTTGAGGGTGCAGCCATGGAGAAGAGTTTAGACACTAAGATAAGATAAGGAACACACCCATTATATAGAAATCACATTAGGATTCTCTTTTTAAGCTGTTCCTTAAAACACTAGTGCTTAGGAAATCTATTGGAGGCAGAAGCAGTCAAGGGTAGCCTAGGGTAAGGTTAGGCTTAGGGTTAGGCTTAGGGTACGGCTTAGGGTACGGGTTTGGGGAGGGGTTCGTGTACGGCGTAGGGTATGGGTTAGGGTTAGGGTTAGGGTTAGTGTTAGGGTTAGGGCTCGGTTTAGGGTACGGGTTAGGATTAGGGTACGTGTTAGGGTTAGGGTAGGGGTTAGGGTTAGGGTACGCGTTAGGGTTAGGGTATTAATTAAACCTATCCCACTCTCTAGATACCCCTTAGCACGTAAGGGAATATTATTTGCGGGTGCAGCCATGGAGAAGAGTTTAGACACTAGGATAAGATAAGGAACACACGCATTATAAAGAAATCACATTAGGATTCTCTTTTTAAGCTGTTCCTTAAAACACTAGTGCTTAGGAAATCTATTGGAGGCAGAAGCAGTCAAGGGTAGCCTAGGGTTAGGGTTAGGCGTAGGGTTAGGCTTAGGGTACGGCTTAGGGTACGGGTTCGGGGAGGGGTGCGGGTACGGCGTAGGGTATGGGTTAGGGTTAGGGTTAGGGTTAGTGTTAGGGTTAGGGCTCGGTTTAGGGTACGGGTTAGGATTAGGGTACGTGTTAGGGTTAGGGTAGGGGTTAGGGTTAGGGTACGCGTTAGGGTTAGGGTAGTTGTTAAACCTATCCCACTCTCTAGATACCCCTTAGCACGTAAAGGAATATTATTTGGGGGTCCAGCCATGGAGGAGAGTTAAAACACTAGGATAAGATAAGGAACACACCCATTATAAAGAAATCACATTAGGATTCTCTTTTTAAGCTGTTCCTTAAAACACTAGTGCTTAGGAAACCTATTGGAGGCAGAAGCAGTCAAGGGTAGCCTAGGGTAAGGTTAGGCTTAGGGTTAGGCTTAGGGTACGGCTTAGGGTACGGGTTCGGGGAGGGGTGTGGGTACGGCGTAGGGTATGGGTTAGGGTTAGGGTTAGGGTTAGTGTTAGGGTTAGGGCTCGGTTTAGGGTACGGGTCAGGATTAGGGTACGTGTTAGGGTTAGGGTAGGGGTTAGGGTTAGGGTACGCATTAGGGTTAGGGTCGTTATTAAACCTATCCCACTCTCTAGATACCCCTTAGCACGTAAAGGAATATTATTTGAGGGTCCAGCCATGGAGAAGAGTTTAGACACTAGGATAAGATAAGGAACACACCCATTATAAAGAAATCACATTAGGATTCTCTTTTTAAGCTGTTCCTTAAAACACTAGTGCTTAGGAAATCTATTGGAGGCAGAAGCAGTCAAGGGTAGCCTAGGGTTAGGGTTAGGCTTAGGGTACGGCGTAGGGTAAGGGTTCGGGGAGGGTTTCGGGTACGGCGTAGGGTATGGGTTAGGGTTAGGGTTAGGGTTAGTGTTAGGGTTAGGGCTCGGTTTAGGGTACGGTTAGGATTAGGGTACGTGTTAGGTTTAGGGTAGGGGTTAGGGTTAGGGTACGCGTTAGGGTTAGGGTAGTTAGTAAACCTATCCCACTCTCTAGATACCCCTTAGCACGTAAAGGAATATTATTTGGGGGTCCAGCCATGGAGAAGAATTTAGACACTAGGATAAGATAAGGAACACACCCATTATAAAGAAATCACATTAGGATTCTCTTTTTAAGCTGTTCCTTAAAACACTAGTGCTTAGGAAATCTATTGGAGGCAGAAGCAGTCAAGGGTAGCCTAGGGTTAGTGTTAGGCTTAGGGTTAGGCTTAGGGTACGGCTTAGGGTACGGTTTTGGGGAGGGGTTCGGGTACGGCGTAGGGTATGGGTTAGGGTTAGGGTTAGTGTTAGTGTTAGGGTTAGGGCTCGGTTTAGGGTACGGGTTAGGATTAGGGTACGTGTTAGTGTTAGGGTAGGGGTTAGGGTTAGAGTACGCATTAGGGTTAGGGTAGTTATTAAACCTATCCCACTCTCTAGATACCCCTTAGCACGTAAGGCAATATTATTTGGGGGTGCAGCCATGGAGAAGAGTTTAGACACTAGGATAAGATAAGGAACACACCCATTATAAAGAAATCACATTAGGATTCTCTTTTTAAGCTGTTCCTTAAAACACTAGTGCTTAGGAAATCTATTGGAGGCAGAAGCAGTCAAGGGTAGCCTAGGGTTAGGGTTAGGCTTAGGGTTAGGCTTAGGGTACGGCTTAGGGTACGGGTTCGGGGAGGGGTGTGGGTACAGCGTAGGGTATGGGTTAGGGTTAGGGTTAGGGTTAGTGTTAGGGTTAGGGCTCGGTTTAGGGTACGGGTTAGGATTAGGGTACGTGTTAGGGTTAGGGTAGGGGTTAGGGTACGCGTTAGGGTTAGGGTAGTTATTAAACCTATCCCACTCTCTAGATACCCCTTAGCACGTAAAGGAATATTATTTGGGGGTCCAGCCATGGAGAAGAGTTTAGACACTAGGATAAGATAAGGAACACACCCATTATAAAGAAATCACTTTAGGATTCTCTTTTTAAGCTGTTCCTTAAAACACTAGTGCTTAGGAAATCTATTGGAGGCAGAAGCAGTCAAGGGTAGCCTAGGGTTAGGGTTAGGCTTAGGGTTAGGGTTAGGGTACGGCTTGGGGTATGGGTTCAGGGAGGGGTTCGGGTACGGCATAGGGTATGGGTTAGGGTTAGTGTTAGGGTTAGTGTTAGGGTTAGGGCTCGGTTTAGGGTACGGGTTAGGAGTAGGGTACGTGTTAGGGTTAGGGTAGGGGTTAGGGTTAGGGTACGCGTTAGGGTTAGGGTAGCTATTAAACCTATCCCACTCTCTAGATACCCCTTAGCACGTAAGGGAATATTATTTGGGGGTGCAGCCATGGAGAAGAGTTTAGACACTAGGATAAGATAAGGAACACACCCATTATAAAGAAATCACATTAGGATTCTCTTTTTAAGCTGTTCCTTAAAACACTAGTGCTTAGGAAATCTATTGGAGGCAGAAGCAGTCAAGGGTAGCCTAGGGTTAGGGTTAGGCTTAGGGTTAGGCTTAGGGTACGGCTTAGGGTACGGGTTCGGGGAGGGGTGCGGGTACGGCGTAGGGTATGGGTTAGGGTTAGGGTTAGGGTTAGTGTTAGGGTTAGGGCTCGGTTTAGGGTACGGGTTAGGATTAGGGTACGTGTTAGGGTTAGGGTAGGGGTTAGGGTTAGGGTACGCGTTAGGGTTAGGGTAGTTATTAAACCTATCCCACTCTCTAGATACCCCTTAGCACGTAAAGGAATATTATTTGAGGGTCCAGCCATGGAGAAGAGTTTAGACACTAGGATAAGATAAGGAACACACCCATTATAAAGAAATCACATTAGGATTCTCTTTTTAAGCTGTTGCTTAAAACACTAGTGCTTAGGAAATCTATTGGAGGCAGAAGCAGTCAAGGGTAGCCTAGGGTTAGGGTTAGGCTTAGGGTTAGGCTTAGGGTACGGCTTAGGGTAAGGGTTCGGGGAGGGTTTCGGGTACGGCGTAGGGTATGGGTTAGGGTTAGGGTTAGGGTTAGGGCTCGGTTTAGGGTACGGGTTAGGATTAGGGTACGTGTTAGGGTTAGGGTAGGGTTTAGGGTTAGAGTACGCATTAGGGTTAGGGTAGTTATTAAACCTATCCCACTCTCTAGATACCCCTTAGCACGTAAGGGAATATTATTTGGGGGTGCAGCCATGGAGAAGAGTTTAGACACTAAGATAAGATAAGGAACACACCCATTATAAAGAAATCACATTAGGATCCTCTTTTTAAGCTGTTCCTTAAAACACTAGTGCTTAGGAAATCTATTGGAGGCAGAAGCAGTCAAGGGTAGCCTAGGGTTAGGGTTAGGCTTAGGGTTAGGCTTAGGGTACGGCTTAGGGTACGGGTTCGGTGAGGGGTGCGGGTACGGCGTAGGGTATGGGTTAGGGTTAGGGTTAGGGTTAGTGTTAGGGTTAGGGCTCGGTTTAGGGTACGGGTTAGGATTAGGGTACGTGTTAGGGTTAGGGTAGGGGTTAGGGTTAGGGTACGCGTTAGGGTTAGGGTAGTTATTAAACCTATCCCACTCTCTAGATACCCCTTAGCACGTAAAGGAATATTATTTGAGGGTCCAGCCATGGAGAAGAGTTTAGACACTAGGATAAGATAAGGAACACACCCATTATAAAGAAATCACATTAGGATTCTCTTTTTAAGCTGTTCCTTAAAACACTAGTGCTTAGGAAATCTATTGGAGGCAGAAGTAGTCAAGGGTAGCCTAGGGTTAGGGTTAGGCTTAGGGTTAGGCTTAGGGTACGGCTTAGGGTACGCGTTCGGGAAGGGGTTCGGGTACGGCGTAGGGTATGGGTTAGGGTTAGTGTTAGGGTTAGTGTTAGGGTTAGGGTTCGGTTCAGGGTACGGGTTAGGATTAGGGTACGTGTTAGGGTTAGGGTAGGGGTTAGGGTTAGGGTACGCTTTAGGGTTAGGGTATTTATTAAACCTATCCCACTCTCTAGATACCCCTTAGCACGTAAAGGAATATTATTTTGGGGTCCAGCCATGGAGGAGAGTTTAAACACTAGGAAAACATAAGGAACACACCCATTATAAAGAAATCACATTAGGATTCTCTTTTTAAGCTGTTCCTTAAAACACTAGTGCTTAGGAAACCTATTGGAGGCAGAAGCAGTCAAGGGTAGCCTAGGGTTAGGGTTAGGCTTAGGGTTAGGCTTAGGGTACGGCTTAGGGTACGGGTTCGGTGAGGGGTGTGGGTACGGCGTAGGGTATGGGTTAGGGTTAGGGTTAGGGTTAGTGTTAGGGTTAGGGCTCGGTTTAGGGTACGGGTTAGGATTAGGGTACGTGTTAGGGTTAGGGTAGGGGTTAGGGTTAGGGTACGCGTTAGGGTTAGGGTAGTTATTAAACCTATCCCACTCTCTAGATACCCCTTAGCACGTAAAGGAATATTATTTGAGGGTGCAGCCATGGAGAAGAGTTTAGACACTAAGATAAGATAAGGAACACACCCATTATATAGAAATCACATTAGGATTCTCTTTTTAAGCTGTTCCTTAAAACACTAGTGCTTAGGAAATCTATTGGAGGCAGAAGCAGTCAAGGGTAGCCTAGGGTAAGGTTAGGCTTAGGGTTAGGCTTAGGGTACGGCTTAGGGTACGGGTTTGGGGAGGGGTTCGTGTACGGCGTAGGGTATGGGTTAGGGTTAGGGTTAGGGTTAGTGTTAGGGTTAGGGCTCGGTTTAGGGTACGGGTTAGGATTAGGGTACGTGTTAGGGTTAGGGTAGGGGTTAGGGTTAGGGTACGCGTTAGGGTTAGGGTATTAATTAAACCTATCCCACTCTCTAGATACCCCTTAGCACGTAAGGGAATATTATTTGGGGGTGCAGCCATGGAGAAGAGTTTAGACACTAGGATAAGATAAGGAACACACGCATTATAAAGAAATCACATTAGGATTCTCTTTTTAAGCTGTTCCTTAAAACACTAGTGCTTAGGAAATCTATTGGAGGCAGAAGCAGTCAAGGGTAGCCTAGGGTTAGGGTTAGGCGTAGGGTTAGGCTTAGGGTACGGCTTAGGGTACGGGTTCGGGGAGGGGTGCGGGTACGGCGTAGGGTATGGGTTAGGGTTAGGGTTAGGGTTAGTGTTAGGGTTAGGGCTCGGTTTAGGGTACGGGTTAGGATTAGGGTACGTGTTAGGGTTAGGGTAGGGGTTAGGGTTAGGGTACGCGTTAGGGTTAGGGTAGTTGTTAAACCTATCCCACTCTCTAGATACCCCTTAGCACGTAAAGGAATATTATTTGGGGGTCCAGCCATGGAGGAGAGTTAAAACACTAGGATAAGATAAGGAACACACCCATTATAAAGAAATCACATTAGGATTCTCTTTTTAAGCTGTTCCTTAAAACACTAGTGCTTAGGAAACCTATTGGAGGCAGAAGCAGTCAAGGGTAGCCTAGGGTAAGGTTAGGCTTAGGGTTAGGCTTAGGGTACGGCTTAGGGTACGGGTTCGGGGAGGGGTGTGGGTACGGCGTAGGGTATGGGTTAGGGTTAGGGTTAGGGTTAGTGTTAGGGTTAGGGCTCGGTTTAGGGTACGGGTCAGGATTAGGGTACGTGTTAGGGTTAGGGTAGGGGTTAGGGTTAGGGTACGCATTAGGGTTAGGGTCGTTATTAAACCTATCCCACTCTCTAGATACCCCTTAGCACGTAAAGGAATATTATTTGAGGGTCCAGCCATGGAGAAGAGTTTAGACACTAGGATAAGATAAGGAACACACCCATTATAAAGAAATCACATTAGGATTCTCTTTTTAAGCTGTTCCTTAAAACACTAGTGCTTAGGAAATCTATTGGAGGCAGAAGCAGTCAAGGGTAGCCTAGGGTTAGGGTTAGGCTTAGGGTACGGCGTAGGGTAAGGGTTCGGGGAGGGTTTCGGGTACGGCGTAGGGTATGGGTTAGGGTTAGGGTTAGGGTTAGTGTTAGGGTTAGGGCTCGGTTTACGGTACGGTTAGGATTAGGGTACGTGTTAGGTTTAGGGTAGGGGTTAGGGTTAGGGTACGCGTTAGGGTTAGGGTAGTTAGTAAACCTATCCCACTCTCTAGATACCCCTTAGCACGTAAAGGAATATTATTTGGGGGTCCAGCCATGGAGAAGAATTTAGACACTAGGATAAGATAAGGAACACACCCATTATAAAGAAATCACATTAGGATTCTCTTTTTAAGCTGTTCCTTAAAACACTAGTGCTTAGGAAATCTATTGGAGGCAGAAGCAGTCAAGGGTAGCCTAGGGTTAGTGTTAGGCTTAGGGTTAGGCTTAGGGTACGGCTTAGGGTACGGGTTTGGGGAGGGGTTCGGGTACGGCGTAGGGTATTGGTTAGGGTTAGGGTTAGTGTTAGTATTAGGGTTAGGGCTCGGTTTAGGGTACGGGTTAGGATTAGGGTACGTGTTAGTGTTAGGGTAGGGGTTAGGGTTAGAGTACGCATTAGGGTTAGGGTAGTTATTAAACCTATCCCACTCTCTAGATACCCCTTAGCACGTAAGGCAATATTATTTGGGGGTGCAGCCATGGAGAAGAGTTTAGACACTAGGATAAGATAAGGAACACACCCATTATAAAGAAATCACATTAGGATTCTCTTTTTAAGCTGTTCCTTAAAACACTAGTGCTTAGGAAATCTATTGGAGGCAGAAGCAGTCAAGGGTAGCCTAGGGTTAGGGTTAGGCTTCGGGTTAGGCTTAGGGTACGGCTTAGGGTACGGGTTCGGGGAGGGGTGTGGGTACAGCGTAGGGTATGGGTTAGGGTTAGGGTTAGGGTTAGTGTTAGGGTTAGGGCTCGGTTTAGGGTACGGGTTAGGATTAGGGTACGTGTTAGGGTTAGGGTAGGGGTTAGGGTACGCGTTAGGGTTAGGGTAGTTATTAAACCTATCCCACTCTCTAGATACCCCTTAGCACGTAAAGGAATATTATTTGGGGGTCCAGCCATGGAGAAGAGTTTAGACACTAGGATAAGATAAGGAACACACCCATTATAAAGAAATCACTTTAGGATTCTCTTTTTAAGCTGTTCCTTAAAACACTAGTGCTTAGGAAATCTATTGGAGGCAGAAGCAGTCAAGGGTAGCCTAGGGTTAGGGTTAGGCTTAGGGTTAGGGTTAGGGTACGGCTTGGGGTATGGGTTCAGGGAGGGGTTCGGGTACGGCATAGGGTATGGGTTAGGGTTAGTGTTAGGGTTAGTGTTAGGGTTAGGGCTCGGTTTAGGGTACGGGTTAGGAGTAGGGTACGTGTTAGGGTTAGGGTAGGGGTTAGGGTTAGGGTACGCGTTAGGGTTAGGGTAGCTATTAAACCTATCCCACTCTCTAGATACCCCTTAGCACGTAAGGGAATATTATTTGGGGGTGCAGCCATGGAGAAGAGTTTAGACACTAGGATAAGATAAGGAACACACCCATTATAAAGAAATCACATTAGGATTCTCTTTTTAAGCTGTTCCTTAAAACACTAGTGCTTAGGAAATCTATTGGAGGCAGAAGCAGTCAAGGGTAGCCTAGGGTTAGGGTTAGGCTTAGGGTTAGGCTTAGGGTACGGCTTAGGGTACGGGTTCGGGGAGGGGTGCGGGTACGGCGTAGGGTATGGGTTAGGGTTAGGGTTAGGGTTAGTGTTAGGGTTAGGGCTCGGTTTAGGGTACGGGTTAGGATTAGGGTACGTGTTAGGGTTAGGGTAGGGGTTAGGGTTAGGGTACGCGTTAGGGTTAGGGTAGTTATTAAACCTATCCCACTCTCTAGATACCCCTTAGCACGTAAAGGAATATTATTTGAGGGTCCAGCCATGGAGAAGAGTTTAGACACTAGGATAAGATAAGGAACACACCCATTATAAAGAAATCACATTAGGATTCTCTTTTTAAGCTGTTGCTTAAAACACTAGTGCTTAGGAAATCTATTGGAGGCAGAAGCAGTCAAGGGTAGCCTAGGGTTAGGGTTAGGCTTAGGGTTAGGCTTAGGGTACGGCTTAGGGTAAGGGTTCGGGGAGGGTTTCGGGTACGGCGTAGGGTATGGGTTAGGGTTAGGGTTAGGGTTAGGGCTCGGTTTAGGGTACGGGTTAGGATTAGGGTACGTGTTAGGGTTAGGGTAGGGTTTAGGGTTAGAGTACGCATTAGGGTTAGGGTAGTTATTAAACCTATCCCACTCTCTAGATACCCCTTAGCACGTAAGGGAATATTATTTGGGGGTGCAGCCATGGAGAAGAGTTTAGACACTAAGATAAGATAAGGAACACACCCATTATAAAGAAATCACATTAGGATCCTCTTTTTAAGCTGTTCCTTAAAACACTAGTGCTTAGGAAATCTATTGGAGGCAGAAGCAGTCAAGGGTAGCCTAGGGTTAGGGTTAGGCTTAGGGTTAGGCTTAGGGTACGGCTTAGGGTACGGGTTCGGTGAGGGGTGCGGGTACGGCGTAGGGTATGGGTTAGGGTTAGGGTTAGGGTTAGTGTTAGGGTTAGGGCTCGGTTTAGGGTACGGGTTAGGATTAGGGTACGTGTTAGGGTTAGGGTAGGGGTTAGGGTTAGGGTACGCGTTAGGGTTAGGGTATTAATTAAACCTATCCCACTCTCTAGATACCCCTTAGCAGGTAAAGGAATATTATTTGAGGGTCCAGCCATGGAGAAGAGTTTAGACACTAGGATAAGATAAGGAACACACCCATTATAAAGAAATCACATTAGGATTCTCTTTTTAAGCTGTTCCTTAAAACACTAGTGCTTAGGAAATCTATTGGAGGCAGAAGTAGTCACGGGTAGCCTAGGGTTAGTGTTAGGCTTAGGGTTAGGCTTAGGGTACGGCTTAGGGTACGGGTTCGGGGAGGGGTTCGGG
This sequence comes from Balaenoptera borealis, assembly GCF_965194805.1. NCBI lineage: Eukaryota > Metazoa > Chordata > Mammalia > Artiodactyla > Balaenopteridae > Balaenoptera > Balaenoptera borealis. The sequence goes on along the minus strand of NC_138869.1, from coordinate 2,423,271 downwards.
TACGGCGTAGGGTATGGGTTAGGGTTAGTGTTAGGGTTAGTGTTAGGGTTAGGGTTCGGTTCAGGGTACGGGTTAGGATTAGGGTACGTGTTAGGGTTAGGGTAGGGGTTAGGGTTAGGGTACGCGTTAGGGTTAGGGTAGTTGTTAAACCTATCCCACTCTCTAGATACCCCTTAGCACGTAAAGGAATATTATTTGGGGGTCCAGCCATGGAGGAGAGTTTAAACACTAGGATAAGATAAGGAACACACCCATTATAAAGAAATCACATTAGGATTCTCTTTTTAAGCTGTTCCTTAAAATACTAGTGCTTAGGAAACCTATTGGAGGCAGAAGCAGTCAAGGGTAGCCTAGGGTAAGGTTAGGCTTAGGGTTAGGCTTAGGGTACGGCTTAGGGTACGGGTTCGGGGAGGGGTGCGGGTACGGCGTAGGATATGGTTTAGGGTTAGGGTTAGGGTTAGTGTTACGGTTAGGGCTCGGTTTAGGGTACGGGTCAGGATTAGGGTACGTGTTAGGGTTAGGGTAGGGGTTAGAGTTAGGGTACGCGTTAGGGTTAGGGTAGTTATTAAACCTATCCCACTCTCTAGATACCCCTTAGCACGTAAAGGAATATTATTTGGGGGTCCAGCCATGGAGAAGAGTTTAGACACTAGGATAAATAAGGAACACACCCATTATGAAGAAATCACATTACGATTCTCTTTTTAAGCTGTTCCTTAAAACACTAGTGCTTAGGAAATCTATTGGAGGCAGAAGCAGTCAAGGGTAGCCTAGGGTTAGTGTTAGGCTTAGGGTTAGGCTTAGGGTACGGCTTAGGGTACGGGTTCGGGGAGGGGTGTGGGTACGGCGTAGGGTATGGGTTAGGGTTAGGGTTAGGGTTAGTGTTAGGGTTAGGGCTCGGTTTAGGGTACGGGTTAGGATTAGGGTACGTGTTAGGGTTAGGGTAGGGGTTAGGGTTAGGGTACGCGTTAGGGTTAGGGTAGTTATTAAACCTATCCCACTCTCTAGATACCCCTTAGCACGTAAAGGAATATTATTTGGGGGTCCAGCCATGGAGGAGAGTTAAAACACTAGGATAAGATAAGGAACACACCCATTATAAAGAAATCACATTAGGATTCTCTTTTTAAGCTGTTCCTTAAAACACTAGTGCTTAGGAAACCTATTGGAGGCAGAAGCAGTCAAGGGTAGCCTAGGGTAAGGTTAGGCTTAGGGTTAGGCTTAGGGTACGGCTTAGGGTACGGGTTCGGGGAGGGGTGTGGGTACGGCGTAGGGTATGGGTTAGGGTTAGGGTTAGGGTTAGTGTTAGGGTTAGGGCTCGGTTTAGGGTACGGGTCAGGATTAGGGTACGTGTTAGGGTTAGGGTAGGGGTTAGGGTTAGGGTACGCATTAGGGTTAGGGTCGTTATTAAACCTATCCCACTCTCTAGATACCCCTTAGCACGTAAAGGAATATTATTTGAGGGTCCAGCCATGGAGAAGAGTTTAGACACTAGGATAAGATAAGGAACACACCCATTATAAAGAAATCACATTAGGATTCTCTTTTTAAGCTGTTCCTTAAAACACTAGTGCTTAGGAAATCTATTGGAGGCAGAAGCAGTCAAGGGTAGCCTAGGGTTAGTGTTAGGCTTAGGGTACGGCTTAGGGTATGGGTTTGGGGAGGGGTTCGGGTACGGCGTAGGGTATGGGTTAGGGTTAGGGTTAGGGTTAGTGTTAGGGTTAGGGCTCGGTTTAGGGTACGGTTAGGATTAGGGTACGTGTTAGGGTTAGGGTAGGGGTTAGGGTTAGGGTACGCGTTAGGGTTAGGGTAGTTATTAAACCTATCCCACTCTCTAGATACCCCTTAGCACGTAAAGGAATATTATTTGGGGGTCCAGCCATGGAGAAGAGTTTAGACACTAGGATAAGATAAGGAACACACCCATTATAAATAAATCACTTTAGGATTCTCTTTTTAAGCTGTTCCTTAAAACACTAGTGCTTAGGAAATCTATTGGAGGCAGAAGCAGTCAAGGGTAGCCTAGGGTTAGGGTTAGGCTTAGGGTTAGGGTTAGGGTACGGCTTGGGGTATGGGTTCGGGGAGGGGTTCGGGTACGGCATAGGGTATGGGTTAGGGTTAGTGTTAGGGTTAGTGTTAGGGTTAGGGCTCGGTTTAGGGTACGGGTTAGGAGTAGGGTACGTGTTAGGGTTAGGGTAGGGGTTAGGGTTAGGGTACGCGTTAGGGTTAGGGTAGCTATTAAACCTATCCCACTCTCTAGATACCCCTTAGCACGTAAGGGAATATTATTTGGGGGTGCAGCCATGGAGAAGAGTTTAGACACTAGGATAAGATAAGGAACACACCCATTATAAAGAAATCACATTAGGATTCTCTTTTTAAGCTGTTCCTTAAAACACTAGTGCTTAGGAAATCTATTGGAGGCAGAAGCAGTCAAGGGTAGCCTAGGGTTAGGGTTAGGCTTAGGGTTAGGCTTAGGGTACGGCTTAGGGTACGGGTTCGGGGAGGGGTGCGGGTACGGCGTAGGGTATGGGTTAGGGTTAGGGTTAGGGTTAGTGTTAGGGTTAGGGCTCGGTTTAGGGTACGGTTTAGGATTAGGGTACGTGTTAGGGTTAGGGTAGGGGTTAGGGTTAGGGTACGCGTTAGGGTTAGGGTAGTTATTAAACCTATCCCACTCTCTAGATACCCCTTAGCACGTAAAGGAATATTATTTGAGGGTCCAGCCATGGAGAAGAGTTTAGACACTAGGATAAGATAAGGAACACACCCATTATAAAGAAATCACATTAGGATTCTCTTTTTAAGCTATTCCTTAAAACACTAGTGCTTAGGAAATCTATTGGAGGCAGAAGCAGTCAAGGGTAGCCTAGGGTTAGGGTTAGGCTTAGGGTTAGGCTTAGGGTACGGCTTAGGGTAAGGGTTCGGGGAGGGTTTCGGGTACGGCGTAGGGTATGGGTTAGGGTTAGGGTTAGGGTTAGTGTTAGGGTTAGGGCTCGGTTTAGGGTACGGTTAGGATTAGGGTACGTGTTAGGTTTAGGGTAGGGGTTAGGGTTAGGGTACGCGTTAGGGTTAGGGTAGTTAGTAAACCTATCCCACTCTCTAGATACCCCTTAGCACGTAAAGGAATATTATTTGGGGGTCCAGCCATGGAGAAGAATTTAGACACTAGGATAAGATAAGGAACACACCCATTATAAAGAAATCACATTAGGATTCTCTTTTTAAGCTGTTGCTTAAAACACTAGTGCTTAGGAAATCTATTGGAGGCAGAAGCAGTCAAGGGTAGCCTAGGGTTAGTGTTAGGCTTAGGGTTAGGCTTAGGGTACGGCTTACGGTACGGGTTTGGGGAGGGGTTCGGATACGGCGTAGGGTATGGGTTAGGGTTAGGGTTAGTGTTAGTGTTAGGGTTAGGGCTCGGTTTAGGGTACGGGTTAGGATTAGGGTACGTGTTAGTGTTAGGGTAGGGGTTAGGGTTAGAGTACGCATTAGGGTTAGTGTAGTTATTAAACCTATCCCACTCTCTAGATACCCCTTAGCACGTAAGGCAATATTATTTGGGGGTGCAGCCATGGAGAAGAGTTTAGACACTAGGATAAGATAAGGAACACACCCATTATAAAGAAATCACATTAGGATTCTCTTTTTAAGCTGTTCCTTAAAACACTAGTGCTTAGGAAATCTATTGGAGGCAGAAGCAGTCAAGGGTAGCCTAGGGTTAGGGTTAGGCTTAGGGTTAGGCTTAGGGTACAGCTTAGGGTACGGGTTAGGGGAGGGGTGTGGGTACGGCGTAGGGTATGGGTTAGGGTTAGGGTTAGGGTTAGTGTTAGGGTTAGGGCTCGGTTTAGGGTACGGGTTAGGATTAGGGTACGTGTTAGGGTTAGGGTAGGGGTTAGGGTACGCGTTAGGGTTAGGGTAGTTATTAAACCTATCCCACTCTCTAGATACCCCTTAGCACGTAAAGGAATATTATTTGGGGGTCCAGCCATGGAGAAGAGTTTAGACACTAGGATAAGATAAGGAACACACCCATTATAAAGAAATCACTTTAGGATTCTCTTTTTAAGCTGTTCCTTAAAACACTAGTGCTTAGGAAATCTATTGGAGGCAGAAGCAGTCAAGGGTAGCCTAGGGTTAGTGTTAGTCTTAGGGTTAGGAGTAGGGTACGGCTTAGGGTACGGGTTTGGGGAGGGGTTCGGGTACGGCGTAGGGTATGGGTTAGGGTTAGTGTTAGGGTTAGGGCTCGGTTTACGGTACGGGTTAGGATTAGGGTACGTGTTAGGGTTAGGTTAGGGGTTAGGTTTAGAGTACGCATTAGGGTTAGGGTAGTTATTAAACCTATCCCACTCTCTAGATACCCCTTAGCACGTAAGGGAATATTATTTGAGGGTGCAGCCATGGAGAAGAGTTTAGACACTAAGATAAGATAAGGAACACACCCATTATAAAGAAATCACATTAGGATTCTCTTTTTAAGCTGTTCCTTAAAACACTAGTGCTTAGGAAATCTATTGGAGGCAGAAGCAGTCAAGGGTAGCCTAGGGTTAGGGTTAGGCTTAGGGTTAGGCTTAGGGTACGGCTTAGGGTACGGGTTCGGTGAGGGGTGTGGGTACGGCGTAGGGTATGGGTTAGGGTTAGGGTTAGGGTTAGTGTTAGGGTTAGGGCTCGGTTTAGGGTACGGGTTAGGATTAGGGTACGTGTTAGGGTTAGGGTAGGGGTTAGGGTTAGGGTACGCGTTAGGGTTAGGGTAGTTATTAAACCTATCCCACTCTCTAGATACCCCTTAGCACGTAAAGGAATATTATTTGAGGGTCCAGCCATGGAGAAGAGTTTAGACACTAGGATAAGATAAGGAACACACCCATTATAAAGAAATCACATTAGGATTCTCTTTTTAAGCTGTTCCTTAAAACACTAGTGCTTAGGAAATCTATTGGAGGCAGAAGCAGTCAAGGGTAGCCTAGGGTTAGGGTTAGGCTTAGGGTTAGGCTTAGGGTACGGCTTAGGGTACGGGTTCGGGGAGGGGTTCGGGTACGGCGTAGGGTATGGGTTAGGGTTAGTGTTAGGGTTAGTGTTAGGGTTAGGGTTCGGTTCAGGGTACGGGTTAGGATTAGGGTACTTGTTAGGGTTAGGGTAGGGGTTAGGGTTAGGGTACGCTTTAGGGTTAGGGTAGTTAGTAAACCTATCCCACTCTCTAGATACCCCTTAGCACGTAAAGGAATATTATTTGGGGGTCCAGCCATGGAGGAGAGTTTAAACACTAGGAAAAGATAAGGAACACACCCATTATAAAGAAATCACATTAGGATTCTCTTTTTAAGCTGTTCCTTAAAACACTAGTGCTTAGGAAACCTATTGGAGGCAGAAGCAGTCAAGGGTAGCCTAGGGTTAGGGTTAGGCTTAGGGTTAGGCTTAGGGTACGGCTTAGGGTACGGGTTCGGGGAGGGGTGCGGGTAAGGCGTAGGATATGGTTTAGGGTTAGGGTTAGGGTTAGTGTTACGGTTAGGGCTCGGTTTAGGGTACGGGTCAGGATTAGGGTACGTGTTAGGGTTAGGGTAGGGGTTAGAGTTAGGGTACGCGTTAGGGTTAGGGTAGTTATTAAACCTATCCCACTCTCTAGATACCCCTTAGCACGTAAAGGAATATTATTTGGGGGTCCAGCCATGGAGAAGAGTTTAGACACTAGGATAAATAAGGAACACACCCATTATAAAGAAATCACATTAGGATTCTCTTTTTCAGCTGTTCCTTAAAACACTAGTGCTTAGGAAATCTATTGGAGGCAGAAGCAGTCAAGGGTAGCCTAGGGTTAGTGTTAGGCTTAGGGTTAGGCTTAGGGTACGGGTTTGGGGAGGGGTTCGGCTACGGCGTAGGGTATGTGTTAGGGTTAGGGTTAGGGTTAGTGTTAGGGTTAGGGCTCGGTTTAGGGTACGGGTTAGGATTAGGGTACGTGTTAGGGTTAGGGTAGGGGTTAGGTTTAGGGTACACGTTAGGGTTAGGGTAGTTATTAAACCTATCCCACTCTCTAGATACCCCTTAGCACGTAAAGGAATATTATTTGGGGGTCCAGCCATGGAGAAGAGTTTAGACACTAGGATAAGATAAGGAACACACCCATTATAAAGAAATCACTTTAGGATTCTCTTTTTAAGCTGTTCCTTAAAACACTAGTGCTTAGGAAATCTATTGGAGGCAGAAGCAGTCAAGGGTAGCCTAGGGTTAGGGTTAGGCTTAGGGTTAGGTTTAGGGTACGGCTTGGGGAATGGGTTCGGGGAGGGGTTCGGGTACGGCGTAGGGTATGGTTTAGGGTTAGGGTTAGGGTTAGTGTTAGGGTTAGGGCTCGGTTTAGGTTATGGGTTAGGATTAGGGTACGTGTTAGGGTTAGGGTAGGGGTTAGGGTTAGGTTACGCGTTAGGGCTAGGTTAGTTAGTAAACCTATCCCACTCTCTAGCTCCCCCTTAGCACGTAAAGGAATATTATTTGGGGGTCCAGCCATGGAGAAGAGTTTAGACACTAGGATAAGATAAGGAACACACCCATTATAAAGAAATCACATTAGGATTCTCTTTTTAAGCTGTTTCTTAAAACACTACTGCTTAGGAAATCAATTGGAGGCAGAAGCAGTCAAGGGTAGCCTAGGGTTAGGGTTAGGCTTAGGGTTAGGTTTAGGGTACGGGTTCGGGGAGGGGTGCGGGTACGGCGTAGGGTATGGGTTAGGGTTAGGGTTAGTGTTAGTGTTAGGGTTAGGGCTCGGTTTAGGGTACAGGTTAGGATTAGGGTACGTGTTAGGGTTAGGGTAGGGGTTAGGGTTAGGGTACGCGTTAGGGTTAGAGTAGTTATTAAACCTATCCCACTCTCTAGATACCCCTTAGCACGTAAGGGAATATTATTTGGGGGTGCAGCCATGGAGAAGAATTTAGACATTAGGATAAGATAAGGAACACACCCATTATAAAGAAATCACATTAGGATTCTCTTTTTAAGCTGTTCCTTAAAACACTAGTGCTTAGGAAATCTATTGGAGGCAGAAGCAGTCAAGGGTAGCCTAGGGTTAGGGTTAGGCTTAGGGTTAGGGTTAGGGTACGGCTTGGGGTATGGGTTCAGGGAGGGGTTCGGGTACGGCATAGGGTATGGGTTAGGGTTAGTGTTAGGGTTAGGGCTCGGTTTAGGGTACGGGTTAGGAGTAGGGTACGTGTTAGGGTTAGGGTAGGGGTTAGGGTTAGGGTACGCGTTAGGGTTAGGGTAGCTATTAAACCTATCCCACTCTCTAGATACCCCTTAGCACGTAAGGGAATATTATTTGGGGGTGCAGCCATGGAGAAGAGTTTAGACACTAGGATAAGATAAGGAACACACCCATTATAAAGAAATCACATTAGGATTCTCTTTTTAAGCTGTTCCTTAAAACACTAGTGCTTAGGAAATCTATTGGAGGCAGAAGCAGTCAAGGGTAGCCTAGGGTTAGGGTTAGGCTTAGGGTTAGGCTTAGGGTACGGCTTAGGGTACGGGTTCGGGGAGGGGTGCGGGTACGGCGTAGGGTATGGGTTAGGGTTAGGGTTAGGGTTAGTGTTAGGGTTAGGGCTCGGTTTAGGGTACGGGTTAGGATAAGGGTACGTGTTAGGGTTAGGGTAGGGGTTAGGGTTAGGGTACGCGTTAGGGTTAGGGTAGTTATTAAACCTATCCCACTCTCTAGATACCCCTCAGCACGTAAAGGAATATTATTTGGGGTTCCAGCCATGGAGAAGAGTTTAGACACTAGGATAAGATAAGGAACACACCCATTATAAAGAAATCACTTTACGATTCTCTTTTTAAGCTGTTCCTTAAAACACTAGTGCTTAGGAAATCTATTGGAGGCAGAAGCAGTCAAGGGTAGCCTAGGGTTAGGGTTAGGCTTAGGGTTAGGGTTAGGGTAGGGCTTGGGGTATGGGTTCGGGGAGGTGTTCGTGTACGGCGTAGGGTATGGGTTAGGGTTAGGGTTTGGGTTAGTGTTAGGGTTAGGGCTCGGTTTAGGGTACGGGTTAGGATTAGGGTACGTGTTAGGGTTAGGGTAGGGGTTAGGGTTAGGTTACGCGTTAGGGCTAGGGTAGTTAGTAAACCTATCCCACTCTCTAGCTCCCCCTTAGCACGTAAATGAATATTATTTGGGGGTCCAGCCATGGAGAAGAGTTTAGACACTAGGATAAGATAAGGAACACACCCATTATAAAGAAATCACATTAGGATTCTCTTTTTAAGCTGTTCCTTAAAACACTACTGCTTAGGAAATCAATTGGAGGCAGAAGCAGTCAAGGGTAGCCTAGGGTTAGGGTTAGGCTTAGGGTTAGGTTTAGGATATGGCTTAGGGTACGGGTTCGGGGAGGGGTGCGGGTACGGCGTAGGGTATGGGTTAGGGTTAGGTTTAGGGTTAGTGTTAGGGTTAGGGTTCGGTTTAGGGTACAGGTTAGGATTAGGGTACGTGTTAGGGTTAGGGTAGGGGTTAGGGTTAGGGTACGCGTTAGGGTTAGGGTAGTTATTAAACCTATCCCACTCTCTAGATACCCCTTAGCACGTAAGGGAATATTATTTGGGGGTGCAGCCATGGAGAAGAGTTTAGACACTAGGATAAGATAAGGAACACACCCATTATAAAGAAATCACATTAGGATTCTCTTTTTAAGCTGTTCCTTAAAACACTAGTGCTTAGGAAATCTATTGGAGGCAGAAGCAGTCAAGGGAAGCCTAGGGTTAGGGTTAGGCTTAGGGTTAGGCTTAGGGTACGGCTTAGGGTACGGGTTTGGGGAGGGGTTCGGGTACAGCGTAGGGTATGGGTTAGGGTTAGGGTTAGGGTTAGTGTTAAGGTTAGGGCTTGGTTTAGGGTACGGGTTAGCATTAGTGTACGTGTTAGGGTTAGGGTAGGGGTTAGGGTTAGGGTACGCGTTAGGGTTAGGGTAGTTATTAAACCTATCCCACTCTCTAGATACCCCTTAGCACGTAAAGGAATATTATTTGGGGGTCCAGCCATGGAGAAGAGTTTAGACACTAGGATAAGATAAGGAACACACCCATTATAAATAAATCACTTTAGGATTCTCTTTTTAAGCTGTTCCTTAAAACACTAGTGCTTAGGAAATCTATTGGAGGCAGAAGCAGTCAAGGGTAGCCTAGGGTTAGGGTTAGGCTTAGGGTTAGGGTTAGGGTACGGCTTGGGGTATGGGTTCGGGGAGGGGTTCGGGTACGGCATAGGGTATGGGTTAGGGTTAGTGTTAGGGTTAGTGTTAGGGTTAGGGCTCGGTTTAGGGTACGGGTTAGGAGTAGGGTACGTGTTAGGGTTAGGGTAGGGGTTAGGGTTAGGGTACGCGTTAGGGTTAGGGTAGCTATTAAACCTATCCCACTCTCTAGATACCCCTTAGCACGTAAGGGAATATTATTTGGGGGTGCAGCCATGGAGAAGAGTTTAGACACTAGGATAAGATAAGGAACACACCCATTATAAAGAAATCACATTAGGATTCTCTTTTTAAGCTGTTCCTTAAAACACTAGTGCTTAGGAAATCTATTGGAGGCAGAAGCAGTCAAGGGTAGCCTAGGGTTAGGGTTAGGCTTAGGGTTAGGCTTAGGGTACGGCTTAGGGTACGGGTTCGGGGAGGGGTGCGGGTACGGCGTAGGGTATGGGTTAGGGTTAGGGTTAGGGTTAGTGTTAGGGTTAGGGCTCGGTTTAGGGTACGGTTTAGGATTAGGGTACGTGTTAGGGTTAGGGTAGGGGTTAGGGTTAGGGTACGCGTTAGGGTTAGGGTAGTTATTAAACCTATCCCACTCTCTAGATACCCCTTAGCACGTAAAGGAATATTATTTGAGGGTCCAGCCATGGAGAAGAGTTTAGACACTAGGATAAGATAAGGAACACACCCATTATAAAGAAATCACATTAGGATTCTCTTTTTAAGCTATTCCTTAAAACACTAGTGCTTAGGAAATCTATTGGAGGAAGAAGCAGTCAAGGGTAGCCTAGGGTTAGGGTTAGGCTTAGGGTTAGGCTTAGGGTACGGCTTAGGGTAAGGGTTCGGGGAGGGTTTCGGGTACGGCGTAGGGTATGGGTTAGGGTTAGGGTTAGGGTTAGTGTTAGGGTTAGGGCTCGGTTTAGGGTACGGTTAGGATTAGGGTACGTGTTAGGTTTAGGGTAGGGGTTAGGGTTAGGGTACGCGTTAGGGTTAGGGTAGTTAGTAAACCTATCCCACTCTCTAGATACCCCTTAGCACGTAAAGGAATATTATTTGGGGGTCCAGCCATGGAGAAGAATTTAGACACTAGGATAAGATAAGGAACACACCCATTATAAAGAAATCACATTAGGATTCTCTTTTTAAGCTGTTGCTTAAAACACTAGTGCTTAGGAAATCTATTGGAGGCAGAAGCAGTCAAGGGTAGCCTAGGGTTAGTGTTAGGCTTAGGGTTAGGCTTAGGGTACGGCTTACGGTACGGGTTTGGGGAGGGGTTCGGATACGGCGTAGGGTATGGGTTAGGGTTAGGGTTAGTGTTAGTGTTAGGGTTAGGGCTCGGTTTAGGGTACGGGTTAGGATTAGGGTACGTGTTAGTGTTAGGGTAGGGGTTAGGGTTAGAGTACGCATTAGGGTTAGTGTAGTTATTAAACCTATCCCACTCTCTAGATACCCCTTAGCACGTAAGGCAATATTATTTGGGGGTGCAGCCATGGAGAAGAGTTTAGACACTAGGATAAGATAAGGAACACACCCATTATAAAGAAATCACATTAGGATTCTCTTTTTAAGCTGTTCCTTAAAACACTAGTGCTTAGGAAATCTATTGGAGGCAGAAGCAGTCAAGGGTAGCCTAGGGTTAGGGTTAGGCTTAGGGTTAGGCTTAGGGTACAGCTTAGGGTACGGGTTAGGGGAGGGGTGTGGGTACGGCGTAGGGTATGGGTTAGGGTTAGGGTTAAGGTTAGTGTTAGGGTTAGGGCTCGGTTTAGGGTACGGGTTAGGATTAGGGTACGTGTTAGGGTTAGGGTAGGGGTTAGGGTACGCGTTAGGGTTAGGGTAGTTATTAAACCTATCCCACTCTCTAGATACCCCTTAGCACGTAAAGGAATATTATTTGGGGGTCCAGCCATGGAGAAGAGTTTAGACACTAGGATAAGATAAGGAACACACCCATTATAAAGAAATCACTTTAGGATTCTCTTTTTAAGCTGTTCCTTAAAACACTAGTGCTTAGGAAATCTATTGGAGGCAGAAGCAGTCAAGGGTAGCCTAGGGTTAGTGTTAGGCTTAGGGTTAGGAGTAGGGTACGGCTTAGGGTACGGGTTTGGGGAGGGGTTCGGGTACGGCGTAGGGTATGGGTTAGGGTTAGTGTTAGGGTTAGGGCTCGGTTTACGGTACGGGTTAGGATTAGGGTACGTGTTAGGGTTAGTTTAGGGGTTAGGTTTAGAGTACGCATTAGGGTTAGGGTAGTTATTAAACCTATCCCACTCTCTAGATACCCCTTAGCACGTAAGGGAATATTATTTGAGGGTGCAGCCATGGAGAAGAGTTTAGACACTAAGATAAGATAAGGAACACACCCATTATAAAGAAATCACATTAGGATTCTCTTTTTAAGCTGTTCCTTAAAACACTAGTGCTTAGGAAATCTATTGGAGGCAGAAGCAGTCAAGGGTAGCCTAGGGTTAGGGTTAGGCTTAGGGTTAGGCTTAGGGTACGGCTTAGGGTACGGGTTCGGTGAGGGGTGTGGGTACGGCGTAGGGTATGGGTTAGGGTTAGGGTTAGGGTTAGTGTTAGGGTTACGGCTCGGTTTAGGGTACGTGTTAGGATTAGGGTACGTGTTAGGGTTAGGGTAGGGGTTAGGGTTAGGGTACGCGTTAGGGTTAGGGTAGTTATTAAACCTATCCCACTCTCTAGATACCCCTTAGCACGTAAAGGAATATTATTTGAGGGTCCAGCCATGGAGAAGAGTTTAGACACTAGGATAAGATAAGGAACACACCCATTATAAAGAAATCACATTAGGATTCTCTTTTTAAGCTGTTCCTTAAAACACTAGTGCTTAGGAAATCTATTGGAGGCAGAAGCAGTCAAGGGTAGCCTAGGGTTAGGGTTAGGCTTAGGGTTAGGCTTAGGGTACGGCTTAGGGTACGGGTTCGGGGAGGGGTTCGGGTACGGCGTAGGGTATGGGTTAGGGTTAGTGTTAGGGTTAGTGTTAGGGTTAGGGTTCGGTTCAGGGTACGGGTTAGGATTAGGGTACTTGTTAGGGTTAGGGTAGGGGTTAGGGTTAGGGTACGCTTTAGGGTTAGGGTATTTATTAAACCTATCCCACTCTCTAGATACCCCTTAGCACGTAAAGGAATATTATTTGGGGTTCCAGCCATGGAGGCGAGTTTAAACACTAGGAAAAGATAAGGAACACACCCATTATAAAGAAATCACATTAGGATTCTCTTTTTAAGCTGTTCCTTAAAACACTAGTGCTTAGGAAACCTATTGGAGGCAGAAGCAGTCAAGGGTAGCCTAGGGTTAGGGTTAGGCTTAGGGTTAGGCTTAGGGTACGGCTTAGGGTACGGGTTCGGGGAGGGGTGCGGGTACGGCGTAGGATATGGTTTAGGGTTAGGGTTAGGGTTAGTGTTACGGTTAGGGCTCGGTTTAGGGTACGGGTCAGGATTAGGGTACGTGTTAGGGTTAGGGTAGGGGTTAGAGTTAGGGTACGCGTTAGGGTTAGGGTAGTTATTAAACCTATCCCACTCTCTAGATACCCCTTAGCACGTAAAGGAATATTATTTGGGGGTCCAGCCATGGAGAAGAGTTTAGACACTAGGATAAATAAGGAACACACCCATTATAAAGAAATCACATTAGGATTCTCTTTTTCAGCTGTTCCTTAAAACACTAGTGCTTAGGAAATCTATTGGAGGCAGAAGCAGTCAAGGGTAGCCTAGGGTTAGTGTTAGGCTTAGGGTTAGGCTTAGGGTACGGGTTTGGGGAGGGGTTCGGCTACGGCGTAGGGTATGTGTTAGGGTTAGGGTTAGGGTTAGTGTTAGGGTTAGGGCTCGGTTTAGGGTACGGGTTAGGATTAGGGTACGTGTTAGGGTTAGGGTAGGGGTTAGGGTTAGGGTACACGTTAGGGTTAGGGTAGTTATTAAACCTATCCCACTCTCTAGATACCCCTTAGCACGTAAAGGAATATTATTTGGGGGTCCAGCCATGGAGAAGAGTTTAGACACTAGGATAAGATAAGGAACACACCCATTATAAAGAAATCACTTTAGGATTCTCTTTTTAAGCTGTTCCTTAAAACACTAGTGCTTAGGAAATCTATTGGAGGCAGAAGCAGTCAAGGGTAGCCTAGGGTTAGGGTTAGGCTTAGGGTTAGGTTTAGGGTACGGCTTGGGGAATGGGTTCGGGGAGGGGTTCGGGTACGGCGTAGGGTATGGTTTAGGGTTAGGGTTAGGGTTAGTGTTAGGGTTAGGGCTCGGTTTAGGTTATGGGTTAGGTTTAGGGTACGTGTTAGGGTTAGGGTAGGGGTTAGGGTTAGGTTACGCGTTAGGGCTAGGTTAGTTAGTAAACCTATCCCACTCTCTAGCTCCCCCTTAGCACGTAAAGGAATATTATTTGGGGGTCCAGCCATGGAGAAGAGTTTAGACACTAGGATAAGATAAGGAACACACCCATTATAAAGAAATCACATTAGGATTCTCTTTTTAAGCTGTTTCTTAAAACACTACTGCTTAGGAAATCAATTGGAGGCAGAAGCAGTCAAGGGTAGCCTAGGGTTAGGGTTAGGCTTAGGGTTAGGTTTAGGGTACGGGTTCGGGGAGGGGTGCGGGTACGGCGTAGGGTATGGGTTAGGGTTAGGGTTAGTGTTAGTGTTAGGGTTAGGGCTCGGTTTAGGGTACAGGTTAGGATTAGGGTACGTGTTAGGGTTAGGGTAGGGGTTAGGGTTAGGGTACGCGTTAGGGTTAGAGTAGTTATTAAACCTATCCCACTCTCTAGATACCCCTTAGCACGTAAGGGAATATTATTTGGGGGTGCAGCCATGGAGAAGAATTTAGACATTAGGATAAGATAAGGAACACACCCATTATAAAGAAATCACATTAGGATTCTCTTTTTCAGCTGTTCCTTAAAACACTAGTGCTTAGGAAATCTATTGGAGGCAGAAGCAGTCAAGGGTAGCCTAGGGTTAGGGTTAGGCTTAGGGTTAGGGTTAGGGTACGGCTTGGGGTATGGGTTCAGGGAGGGGTTCGGGTACGGCATAGGGTATGGGTTAGGGTTAGTGTTAGGGTTAGGGCTCGGTTTAGGGTACGGGTTAGGAGTAGGGTACGTGTTAGGGTTAGGGTAGGGGTTAGGGTTAGGGTACGCGTTAGGGTTAGGGTAGCTATTAAACCTATCCCACTCTCTAGATACCCCTTAGCACGTAAGGGAATATTATTTGGGGGTGCAGCCATGGAGAAGAGTTTAGACACTAGGATAAGATAAGGAACACACCCATTATAAAGAAATCACATTAGGATTCTCTTTTTAAGCTGTTCCTTAAAACACTAGTGCTTAGGAAATCTATTGGAGGCAGAAGCAGTCAAGGGTAGCCTAGGGTTAGGGTTAGGCTTAGGGTTAGGCTTAGGGTACGGCTTAGGGTACGGGTTCGGGGAGGGGTGCGGGTACGGCGTAGGGTATGGGTTAGGGTTAGGGTTAGGGTTAGTGTTAGGGTTAGGGCTCGGTTTAGGGTACGGGTTAGGATTAGGGTACGTGTTAGGGTTAGGGTAGGGGTTAGGGTTAGGGTACGCGTTAGGGTTAGGGTAGTTATTAAACCTATCCCACTCTCTAGATACCCCTTAGCACGTAAAGGAATATTATTTGAGGGTCCAGCCATGGAGAAGAGTTTAGACACTAGGATAAGATAAGGAACACACCCATTATAAAGAAATCACATTAGGATTCTCTTTTTAAGCTGTTGCTTAAAACACTAGTGCTTAGGAAATCTATTGGAGGCAGAAGCAGTCAAGGGTAGCCTAGGGTTAGGGTTAGGCTTAGGGTTAGGCTTAGGGTACGGCTTAGGGTACGGGTTCGGGGAGGGTTTCGGGTACGGCGTAGGGTATGGGTTAGGGTTAGGGTTAGGGTTAGTGTTACGGTTAGGTCTCGGTTTAGGGTACGGGTTAGGATAAGGGTACGTGTTAGGGTTAGGGTAGGGGTTAGGGTTAGGGTACGCGTTAGGGTTAGGGTAGTTATTAAACCTATCCCACTCTCTAGATACCCCTCAGCACGTAAAGGAATATTATTTGGGGTTCCAGCCATGGAGAAGAGTTTAGACACTAGGATAAGATAAGGAACACACCCATTATAAAGAAATCACTTTAGGATTCTCTTTTTAAGCTGTTCCTTAAAACACTAGTGCTTAGGAAATCTATTGGAGGCAGAAGCAGTCAAGGGTAGCCTAGGGTTAGGGTTAGGCTTAGGGTTAGGGTTAGGGTACGGCTTGGGGTATGGGTTCGGGGAGGTGTTCGTGTACGGCGTAGGGTATGGGTTAGGGTTAGGGTTTGGGTTAGTGTTAGGGTTAGGGCTCGGTTTAGGGTACGGGTTAGGATTAGGGTACGTGTTAGGGTTAGGGTAGGGGTTAGGGTTAGGTTACGCGTTAGGGCTAGGGTAGTTAGTAAACCTATCCCACTCTCTAGCTCCCCCTTAGCACGTAAATGAATATTATTTGGGGGTCCAGCCATGGAGAAGAGTTTAGACACTAGGATAAGATAAGGAACACACCCATTATAAAGAAATCACATTAGGATTCTCTTTTTAAGCTGTTCCTTAAAACACTACTGCTTAGGAAATCAATTGGAGGCAGAAGCAGTCAAGGGTAGCCTAGGGTTAGGGTTAGGCTTAGGGTTAGGTTTAGGATATGGCTTAGGGTACGGGTTCGGGGAGGGGTGCGGGTACGGCGTAGGGTATGGGTTAGGGTTAGGTTTAGGGTTAGTGTTAGGGTTAGGGCTCGGTTTAGGGTACAGGTTAGGATTAGGGTACGTGTTAGGGTTAGGGTAGGGGTTAGGGTTAGGGTACGCGTTAGGGTTAGGGTAGTTATTAAACCTATCCCACTCTCTAGATACCCCTTAGCACGTAAGGGAATATTATTTGGGGGTGCAGCCATGGAGAAGAGTTTAGACACTAGGATAAGATAAGGAACACACCCATTATAAAGAAATCACATTAGGATTCTCTTTTTAAGCTGTTCCTTAAAACAGTAGTGCTTAGGAAATCTATTGGAGGCAGAAGCACTCAAGGGTAGCCTAGGGTTAGGGTTAGGCTTAGGGTTAGGCTTAGGGTACGGCTTAGGTTACGGGTTCGGTGAGGGGTGTGGGTACGGCGTAGGGTATGGGTTAGGGTTAGGGTTAGGGTTAGTGTTAGGGTTAGGGCTCGGTTTAGGGTACGGGTTAGGATTAGGGTACGTGTTAGGGTTAGGGTAGGGGTTAGGGTTAGGGTACGCGTTAGGGTTAGGGTAGTTATTAAACCTATCCCACTCTCTAGATACCCCTTAGCACGTAAAGGAATATTATTTGAGGGTCCAGCCATGGAGAAGAGTTTAGACACTAGGATAAGATAAGGAACACACCCATTATAAAGAAATCACATTAGGATTCTCTTTTTACCTGTTCCTTAAAACACTAGTGCTTAGGAAATCTATTGGAGGCAGAAGCAGTCAAGGGTAGCCTAGGGTTAGGGTTAGGCTTAGGGTTAGGGTTAGGGTACGGCTTGGGGTATGGGTTCAGGGAGGGGTTCGGGTACGGCATAGGGTATGGGTTAGGGTTAGTGTTAGGGTTAGGGCTCGGTTTAGGGTACGGGTTAGGAGTAGGGTACGTGTTAGGGTTAGGGTAGGGGTTAGGGTTAGGGTACGCGTTAGGGTTAGGGTAGCTATTAAACCTATCCCACTCTCTAGATACCCCTTAGCACGTAAGGGAATATTATTTGGGGGTGCAGCCATGGAGAAGAGTTTAGACACTAGGATAAGATAAGGAACACACCCATTATAAAGAAATCACATTAGGATTCTCTTTTTAAGCTGTTCCTTAAAACACTAGTGCTTAGGAAATCTATTGGAGGCAGAAGCAGTCAAGGGTAGCCTAGGGTTAGGGTTAGGCTTAGGGTTAGGCTTAGGGTACGGCTTAGGGTACGGGTTCGGGGAGGGGTGCGGGTACGGCGTAGGGTATGGGTTAGGGTTAGGGTTAGGGTTAGTGTTAGGGTTAGGGCTCGGTTTAGGGTACGGGTTAGGATTAGGGTACGTGTTAGGGTTAGGGTAGGGGTTAGGGTTAGGGTACGCGTTAGGGTTAGGGTAGTTATTAAACCTATCCCACTCTCTAGATACCCCTTAGCACGTAAAGGAATATTATTTGAGGGTCCAGCCATGGAGAAGAGTTTAGACACTAGGATAAGATAAGGAACACACCCATTATAAAGAAATCACATTAGGATTCTCTTTTTAAGCTGTTGCTTAAAACACTAGTGCTTAGGAAATCTATTGGAGGCAGAAGCAGTCAAGGGTAGCCTAGGGTTAGGGTTAGGCTTAGGGTTAGGCTTAGGGTACGGCTTAGGGTACGGGTTCGGGGAGGGTTTCGGGTACGGCGTAGGGTATGGGTTAGGGTTAGGGTTAGGGTTAGTGTTACGGTTAGGTCTCGGTTTAGGGTACGGGTTAGGATAAGGGTACGTGTTAGGGTTAGGGTAGGGGTTAGGGTTAGGGTACGCGTTAGGGTTAGGGTAGTTATTAAACCTATCCCATCCTCTAGATACCCCTTAGCACGTAAAGGAATATTATTTGGGGTTCCAGCCATGGAGAAGAGTTTAGACACTAGGATAAGATAAGGAACACACCCATTATAAAGAAATCACTTTAGGATTCTCTTTTTAAGCTGTTCCTTAAAACACTAGTGCTTAGGAAATCTATTGGAGGCAGAAGCAGTCAAGGGTAGCCTAGGGTTAGGGTTAGGCTTAGGGTTAGGGTTAGGGTACGGCTTGGGGTATGGGTTCGGGGAGGTGTTCGTGTACGGCGTAGGGTATGGGTTAGGGTTAGGGTTTGGGTTAGTGTTAGGGTTAGGGCTCGGTTTAGGGTACGGGTTAGGATTAGGGTACGTGTTAGGGTTAGGGTAGGGGTTAGGGTTAGGTTACGCGTTAGGGCTAGGGTAGTTAGTAAACCTATCCCACTCTCTAGCTCCCCCTTAGCACGTAAATGAATATTATTTGGGGGTCCAGCCATGGAGAAGAGTTTAGACACTAGGATAAGATAAGGAACACACCCATTATAAAGAAATCACATTAGGATTCTCTTTTTAAGCTGTTCCTTAAAACACTACTGCTTAGGAAATCAATTGGAGGCAGAAGCAGTCAAGGGTAGCCTAGGGTTAGGGTTAGGCTTAGGGTTAGGTTTAGGATATGGCTTAGGGTACGGGTTCGGGGAGGGGTGCGGGTACGGCGTAGGGTATGGGTTAGGGTTAGGTTTAGGGTTAGTGTTAGGGTTAGGGCTCGGTTTAGGGTACAGGTTAGGATTAGGGTACGTGTTAGGGTTAGGGTAGGGGTTAGGGTTAGGGTACGCGTTAGGGTTAGGGTAGTTATTAAACCTATCCCACTCTCTAGATACCCCTTAGCACGTAAGGGAATATTATTTGGGGGTGCAGCCATGGAGAAGAGTTTAGACACTAGGATAAGATAAGGAACACACCCATTATAAAGAAATCACATTAGGATTCTCTTTTTAAGCTGTTCCTTAAAACAGTAGTGCTTAGGAAATCTATTGGAGGCAGAAGCACTCAAGGGTAGCCTAGGGTTAGGGTTAGGCTTAGGGTTAGGCTTAGGGTACGGCTTAGGTTACGGGTTCGGTGAGGGGTGTGGGTACGGCGTAGGGTATGGGTTAGGGTTAGGGTTAGGGTTAGTGTTAGGGTTAGGGCTCGGTTTAGGGTACGGGTTAGGATTAGGGTACGTGTTAGGGTTAGGGTAGGGGTTAGGGTTAGGGTACGCGTTAGGGTTAGGGTAGTTATTAAACCTATCCCACTCTCTAGATACCCCTTAGCACGTAAAGGAATATTATTTGAGGGTCCAGCCATGGAGAAGAGTTTAGACACTAGGATAAGATAAGGAACACACCCATTATAAAGAAATCACATTAGGATTCTCTTTTTACCTGTTCCTTAAAACACTAGTGCTTAGGAAATCTATTGGAGGCAGAAGCAGTCAAGGGTAGCCTAGGGTTAGGGTTAGGCTTAGGGTTAGGCTTAGGGTACGGCTTAGGGTACGGGTTCGCGGAGGGTTTCGGGTACGACATAGGGTATGGGTTAGGGTTAGGGTTAGGGTTAGTGTTAGGGTTAGGGCTCGGTTTAGGGTACGGTTAGGATTAGGGTACGTGTTAGGTTTAGGGTAGGGGTTAGGGTTAGGGTACGCGTTAGGGTTAGGGTAGTTAGTAAACCTATCCCACTCTCTAGATACCCCTTAGCACGTAAAGTAGTATTATTCGGGGGTCCAGCCATGGAGAAGAGTTTAGGCACTAGGATAAGATAAGGAACACACCCATTATAAAGAAATCACATTAGGATTCTCTTTTTAAGCTGTTCCTTAAAACACTAGTGCTTAGGAAATCTATTGGAGGCAGAAGCAGTCAAGGGTAGCCTAGGGTTAGGGTTAGGCTTAGGGTTCGGCTTAGGGTACGGCTTAGGGTACGGGTTCGGGGAGGGGTGCGGGTACGGCGTAGGGTATGGGTTAGGGTTAGGGTTAGGGTTAGTGTTAGGGTTAGGGCTCGGTTTAGAATACGGGTTAGGATTAGGGTACGTGTTAGGGTTAGGGTAGGGGTTAGGGTTAGGGTACGCGTTAGGGTTAGGGTAGTTATTAAACCTATCCCACTCTCTAGATACCCCTTAGCACGTAAAGGAATATTATTTGAGGGTCCAGCCATGGAGAAGAGTTTAGACACTAGGATAAGATAAGGAACACACCCATTATAAAGAAATCACATTAGGATTCTCTTTTTAAGCTGTTCCTTAAAACACTAGTGCTTAGGAAATCTATTGGAGGCAGAAGCAGTCAAGGGTAGCGTAGGGTTAGGGTTAGGCTTAGGGTTAGGCTTAGGGTACGGCTTAGGGTACGGGTTCGGGGAGGGTTTCGGGTACGGCGTAGGGTATGGGTTAGGGTTAGGGTTAGGGTTAGTGTTAGGGTTAGGGCTCGGTTTAGGGTACGGTTAGGATTAGGGTACGTGTTAGGTTTAGGGTAGGGGTTAGGGTTAGGGTACGCGTTAGGGTTAGGGTAGTTAGTAAACCTATCCCACTCTCTAGATACCCCTTAGCACGTAAAGGAATATTATTTGGGGTTCCAGCCATGGAGAAGAATTTAGACACTAGGATAAGATAAGGAACACACCCATTATAAAGAAATCACATTAGGATTCTCTTTTTAAGCTGTTCCTTAAAACACTAGTGCTTAGGAAATCAATTGGAGGCAGAAGCAGTCAAGGGTAGCCTAGGGTTAGGGTTAGGCTTAGGCTTAGGTTTAGGGTATGGCTTAGGGTACGGGTTCGGGGAGGGGTGCGGGTACGGCGTAGGGTATGGGTTAGGGTTAGGGTTAGGGTTAGTGTTAGGGTTAGAGCTCGGTTTAGGGTACAGGTTAGGATTAGGGTACGTGTTAGGGTTAGGGTAGGGGTTAGGGTTAGGGTACGCGTTAGGGTTAGGGTAGTTATTAAACCTATTCCACTCTCTAGATACCCCTTAGCACGTAAGGGAATATTATTTGGGGGTGCAGCCATGGAGAAGAGTTTAGACACTAGGATAAGATGAGGAACACACCCATTATAAAGAAATCACATTAGGATTCTCTTTTTAAGCTGTTCCTTAAAACAGTAGTGCTTAGGAAATCTATTGGAGGCAGAAGCAGTCAAGGGTAGCCTAGGGTTAGGGTTAGGCTTAGGGTTAGGCTTAGGGTACGGCTTAGGTTACGGGTTCGGGGAGGGGTGCGGGTACGGCGTAGGGTATGGGTTAGGGTTAGGGTTAGGGTTAGTGTTAGGGTTAGGGCTCGGTTTAGGGTACGGGTTAGGATTAGGGTACGTGTTAGGGTTAGGGTAGGGGTTAGGGTTAGGGTACGCGTTAGGGTTAGGGTAGTTATTAAACCTATCCCACTCTCTAGATACCCCTTAGCACGTAAAGGAATATTATTTGAGGGTCCAGCCATGGAGAAGAGTTTAGACACTAGGATAAGATAAGGAACACACACATTATAAAGAAATCACATTAGGATTCTCTTTTTAAGCTGTTCCTTAAAACACTAGTGCTTAGGAAATCTATTGGAGGCAGAAGCAGTCAAGGGTAGCCTAGGGTTAGGGTTAGGCTTAGGGTTAGGCTTAGGGTACGGCTTAGGGTACGGGTTCGGGGAGGGTTTCGGGTACGGCGTAGGGTATGGGTTAGGGTTAGGGTTAGGGTTAGTGTTACGGTTAGGTCTCGGTTTAGGGTACGGGATAGGATAAGGGTACGTGTTAGGGTTAGGGTAGGGGTTAGGGTTAGGGTACGCGTTAGGGTTAGGGTAGTTATTAAACCTATCCCACTCTCTAGATACCCCTCAGCACGTAAAGGAATATTATTTGGGGTTCCAGCCATGGAGAAGAGTTTAGACACTAGGATAAGATAAGGAACACACCCATTATAAAGAAATCACTTTAGGATTCTCTTTTTAAGCTGTTCCTTAAAACACTAGTGCTTAGGAAATCTATTGGAGGCAGAAGCAGTCAAGGGTAGCCTAGGGTTAGGGTTAGGCTTAGGGTTAGGGTTAGGGTACGGCTTGGGGTATGGGTTCGGGGAGGTGTTCGTGTACGGCGTAGGGTATGGGTTAGGGTTAGGGTTTGGGTTAGTGTTAGGGTTAGGGCTCGGTTTAGGGTACGGGTTAGGATTAGGGTACGTGTTAGGGTTAGGGTAGGGGTTAGGGTTAGGTTACGCGTTAGGGCTAGGGTAGTTAGTAAACCTATCCCACTCTCTAGCTCCCCCTTAGCACGTAAAGGAATATTATTTGGGGGTCCAGCCATGGAGAAGAGTTTAGACACTAGGATAAGATAAGGAACACACCCATTATAAAGAAATCACATTAGGATTCTCTTTTTAAGCTGTTCCTTAAAACACTACTGCTTAGGAAATCAATTGGAGGCAGAAGCAGTCAAGGGTAGCCTAGGGTTAGGGTTAGGCTTAGGGTTAGGTTTAGGATATGGCTTAGGGTACGGGTTCGGGGAGGGGTGCGGGTACGGCGTAGGGTATGGGTTAGGGTTAGGTTTAGGGTTAGAGTTAGGGTTAGGGCTCGGTTTAGGGTACAGGTTAGGATTAGGGTACGTGTTAGGGTTAGGGTAGGGGTTAGGGTTAGGGTACGCGTTAGGGTTAGGGTAGTTATTAAACCTATCCCACTCTCTAGATACCCCTTAGCACGTAAGGGAATATTATTTGGGGGTGCAGCCATGGAGAAGAGTTTAGACACTAGGATAAGATAAGGAACACACCCATTATAAAGAAATCACATTAGGATTCTCTTTTTAAGCTGTTCCTTAAAACAGTAGTGCTTAGGAAATCTATTGGAGGCAGAAGCAGTCAAGGGTAGCCTAGGGTTAGGGTTAGGCTTAGGGTTAGGCTTAGGGTACGGCTTAGGTTACGGGTTCGGGGAGGGGTGTGGGTACGGCGTAGGGTATGGGTTAGGGTTAGGGTTAGGGTTAGTGTTAGGGTTAGGGCTCGGTTTAGGGTACGGGTTAGGATTAGGGTACGTGTTAGGGTTAGGGTAGGGGTTAGGGTTAGGGTACGCGTTAGGGTTAGGGTAGTTATTAAACCTATCCCACTCTCTAGATACCCCTTAGCACGTAAAGGAATATTATTTGAGGGTCCAGCCATGGAGAAGAGTTTAGACACTAGGATAAGATAAGGAACACACCCATTATAAAGAAATCACATTAGGATTCTCTTTTTACCTGTTCCTTAAAACACTAGTGCTTAGGAAATCTATTGGAGGCAGAAGCAGTCAAGGGTAGCCTAGGGTTAGGGTTAGGCTTAGGGTTAGGCTTAGGGTACGGCTTAGGGTACGGGTTCGCGGAGGGTTTCGGGTACGACATAGGGTATGGGTTAGGGTTAGGGTTAGGGTTAGTGTTAGGGTTAGGGCTCGGTTTAGGGTACGGTTAGGATTAGGGTACGTGTTAGGTTTAGGGTAGGGGTTAGGGTTAGGGTACGCGTTAGGGTTAGGGTAGTTAGTAAACCTATCCCACTCTCTAGATACCCCTTAGCACGTAAAGGAGTATTATTTGGGGGTCCAGCCATGGAGAAGAGTTTAGGCACTAGGATAAGATAAGGAACACACCCATTATAAAGAAATCACATTAGGATTCTCTTTTTAAGCTGTTCCTTAAAACACTAGTGCTTAGGAAATCTATTGGAGGCAGAAGCAGTCAAGGGTAGCCTAGGGTTAGGGTTAGGCTTAGGGTTCGGCTTAGGGTACGGCTTAGGGTACGGGTTCGGGGAGGGGTGCGGGTACGGCGTACGGTATGGGTTAGGGTTAGGGTTAGTGTTAGTGTTAGGGTTAGGGCTCGGTTTAGAGTACGGGTTAGGATTAGGGTACGTGTTAGGGTTAGGGTAGGGGTTAGGGTTAGGGTACGCGTTAGGGTTAGGGTAGTTATTAAACCTATCCCACTCTCTAGATACCCCTTAGCACGTAAAGGAATATTATTTGAGGGTCCAGCCATGGAGAAGAGTTTAGACACTAGGATAAGATAAGGAACACACCCATTATAAAGAAATCACATTAGGATTCTCTTTTTAAGCTGTTCCTTAAAACACTAGTGCTTAGGAAATCTATTGGAGGCAGAAGCAGTCAAGGGTAGCCTAGGGTAAGTTTAGGCTTAGGGTTAGGCTTAGGGTACGGCTTAGGGTACGGGTTCGGGGAGGGTTTCGGGTACGGCGTAGCGGATGGGTTAGGGTTAGGGTTAGTGTTAGGGTTAGGGCTCGGTTTAGGGTACGGGTTAGGATTAGGGTACGTGTTAGGGTTAGGGTAGGGGTTAGGGTTAGGGTACGCATTAGGGTTAGGGTAGTTATTAAACCTATCCCACTCTCTAGATACCCCTTAGCACGTAAAGGAATATTATTTTGGGGGTCCAGCCATGGAGAAGAGTTTAGACACAAGGATAAGATAAGGAACACACCCATTATAAAGAAATCACTTTAGGATTCTCTTTTTAAGCTGTTCCTTAAAACACTAGTGCTTAGGAAATCTATTGGAGGCAGAAGCAGTCAAGGGTAGCCTAGGGTTAGGGTTAGGCTTAGGGTTAGGGTTAGGGTACGGCTTGGGGTATGGGTTCGGGGAGGTGTTCGTGTACGGCGTAGGGTATGGGTTAGGGTTAGGGTTTGGGTTAGTGTTAGGGTTAGGGCTCGGTTTAGGGTACGGGTTAGGATTAGGGTACGTGTTAGGGTTAGGGTAGGGGTTAGGGTTAGGTTACGCGTTAGGGCTAGGGTAGTTAGTAAACCTATCCCACTCTCTAGCTCCCCCTTAGCACGTAAAGGAATATTATTTGGGGGTCCAGCCATGGAGAAGAGTTTAGACACTAGGATAAGATAAGGAACACACCCATTATAAAGAAATCACATTAGGATTCTCTTTTTAAGCTGTTCCTTAAAACACTAGTGCTTAGGAAATCAATTGGAGGCAGAAGCAGTCAAGGGTAGCCTAGGGTTAGGGTTAGGCTTAGGCTTAGGTTTAGGGTATGGCTTAGGGTACGGGTTCGGGGAGGGGTGCGGGTACGGCGTAGGGTATGGGTTAGGGTTAGGGTTAGGGTTAGTGTTAGGGTTAGGGCTCGGTTTAGGGTACAGGTTAGGATTAGGGTACGTGTTAGGGTTAGGGTAGGGGTTAGGGTTAGGGTACGCGTTAGGGTTAGGGTAGTTATTAAACCTATTCCACTCTCTAGATACCCCTTAGCACGTAAGGGAATATTATTTGGGGGTGCAGCCATGGAGAAGAGTTTAGACACTAGGATAAGATGAGGAACACACCCATTATAAAGAAATCACATTAGGATTCTCTTTTTAAGCTGTTCCTTAAAACAGTAGTGCTTAGGAAATCTATTGGAGGCAGAAGCAGTCAAGGGTAGCCTAGGGTTAGGGTTAGGCTTAGGGTTAGGCTTAGGGTACGGCTTAGGTTACGGGTTCGGGGAGGGGTGCGGGTACGGCGTAGGGTATGGGTTAGGGTTAGGGTTAGGGTTAGTGTTAGGGTTAGGGCTCGGTTTAGGGTACGGGTTAGGATTAGGGTACGTGTTAGGGTTAGGGTAGGGGTTAGGGTTAGGGTACGCATTAGGGTTAGGGTAGTTATTAAACCTATCCCACTCTCTAGATACCCCTTAGCACGTAAAGGAATATTATTTGAGGGTCCAGCCATGGAGAAGAGTTTAGACACTAGGATAAGATAAGGAACACACACATTATAAAGAAATCACATTAGGATTCTCTTTTTAAGCTGTTGCTTAAAACACTAGTGCTTAGGAAATCTATTGGAGGCAGAAGCAGTCAAGGGTAGCCTAGGGTTAGTGTTAGGCTTAGGGTTAGGCTTAGGGTATGGCTTAGGGTACGGGTTTGGGGAGGGGTTCAGGTACGGCGTAGGGTATGGGTTAGGGTTAGGGTTAGTGTTAGTGTTAGGGTTAGGGCTCGGTTTAGGGTACGGGTTAGGATTAGGGTACGTGTTAGTGTTAGGGTAGGGGTTAGGGTTAGAGTACGCATTAGGGTTAGGGTAGTTATTAAACCTATCCCACTCTCTAGATACCCCTTAGCACGTAAGGCAATATTATTTGGGGGTGCAGCCATGGAGAAGAGTTTAGACACTAGGATAAGATAAGGAACACACCCATTATAAAGAAATCACATTAGGATTCTCTTTTTAAGCTGTTCCTTAAAACACTAGTGCTTAGGAAATCTATTGGAGGCAGAAGCAGTCAAGGGTAGCCTAGGGTTAGGGTTAGGCTTAGGGTTAGCTTTAGGGTACGGCTTGGGGAATGGGTTCGGGGAGGGGTTCGGGTACGGCGTAGGGTATGGGTTAGGGTTAGGGTTAGGGTTAGTGTTAGGGTTAGGGCTCGGTTTAGGGTACGGGTTAGGATTAGGGTACGTGTTAGGGTTAGGGTAGGGGTTAGGGTTAGGGTATGCGTTAGGGTTAGGGTAGTTATTAAACCTATCCCACTCTCTAGATACCCCTTAGCACGTAAAGGAATATTATTTGGGGGTCCAGCCATGGAGAAGAGTTTAGACACTAGGATAAGATAAGGAACACAACCATTATAAAGAAATCACATTAGGATTCTCTTTTTAAGCTGTTCCTTAAAACACTAGTGCTTAGGAAATCTATTGGAGGCAGAAGCAGTCAAGGGTAGCCTAGGGTTAGGGTTAGGCTTAGGGTTAGGCTTAGGGTACGGCTTAGGGTACGGGTTCGGGGAGGGGTGCGGGTACGGCGTAGGGTATGGGTTAGGGTTAGGGTTAGGGTTAGTGTTAGGGTTAGGGCTCGGTTTAGGGTACAGGTTAGTATTAGGGTACGTGTTAGGGTTAGGGTAGGGGTTAGGGTTAGGGTACGCGTTAGGGTTAGGGTAGTTATTAAACCTATCCCACTCTATAGATACCCCTTAGCACGTAAAGGAATATTATTTGAGGGTCCAGCCATGGAGAAGAGTTTAGACACTAGGATAAGATAAGGAACACACCCATTATAAAGAAATCACATTAGGATTCTCTTTTTAAGCTGTTCCTTAAAACACTAGTGCTTAGGAAATCTATTGGAGGCAGAAGCAGTCAAGGGTAGCCTAGGGTTAGGGTTAGGCTTAGGGTTAGGCTTAGGGTACGGCTTAGGGTACGGGTTCGGGGAGGGTTTCGGGTACGGCGTAGGGTATGGGTTATGGTTAGGGTTAGGGTTAGTGTTACGGTTAGGTCTCGGTTTAGGGTACGGGTTAGGATTAGGGTACGTGTTAGGGTTAGGGTAGGGGTTAGGGTTAGGGTACGCGTTAGGGTTAGGGTAGTTATTAAACCTATCCCACTCTCTAGATACCCCTCAGCACGTAAAGGAATATTATTTGGGGTTCCAGCCATGGAGAAGAGTTTAGACACTAGGATAAGATAAGGAACACACCCATTATAAAGAAATCACTTTAGGATTCTCTTTTTAAGCTGTTCCTTAAAACACTAGTGCTTAGGAAATCTATTGGAGGCAGAAGCAGTCAAGGGTAGCCTAGGGTTAGGGTTAGGCTTAGGGTTAGGGTTAGGGTACGGCTTGGGGTATGGGTTCGGGGAGGTGTTCGTGTACGGCGTAGGGTATGGGTTAGGGTTAGGGTTTGGGTTAGTGTTAGGGTTAGGGCTCGGTTTAGGGTACGGGTTAGGATTAGGGTACGTGTTAGGGTTAGAGTAGGGGTTAGGGTTAGGTTACGCGTTAGGGCTAGGGTAGTTAGTAAACCTATCCCACTCTCTAGCTCCCCCTTAGCACGTAAAGGAATATTATTTGGGGGTCCAGCCATGGAGAAGAGTTTAGACACTAGGATAAGATAAGGAACACACCCATTATAAAGAAATCACATTAGGATTCTCTTTTTAAGCTGTTCCTTAAAACACTACTGCTTAGGAAATCAATTGGAGGCAGAAGCAGTCAAGGGTAGCCTAGGGTTAGGGTTAGGCTTAGGGTTAGGTTTAGGATATGGCTTAGGGTACGGGTTCGGGGAGGGGTGCGGGTACGGCGTAGGGTATGGGTTAGGGTTAGGTTTAGGGTTAGTGTTAGGGTTAGGGCTCGGTTTAGGGTACAGGTTAGGATTAGGGTACGTGTTAGGGTTAGGGTAGGGGTTAGGGTTAGGGTACGCGTTAGGGTTAGGGTAGTTATTAAACCTATCACACTCTCTAGATACCCCTTAGCACGTAAAGGAATATTATTTGAGGGTCCAGCCATGGAGAAGAGTTTAGACACTAGGATAAGATAAGGAACACACCCATTATAAAGAAATCACATTAGGATTCTCTTTTTAAGCTGTTCCTTAAAACACTAGTGCTTAGGAAATCTATTGGAGGCAGAAGCAGTCAAGGGTAGCCTAGGGTTAGGGTTAGGCTTAGGGTTAGGCTTAGGGTACGGCTTAGGGTACGGGTTCGGGGAGGGTTTCGGGTACGACATAGGGTATGGGTTAGGGTTAGGGTTAGGGTTAGTGTTAGGGTTAGGGCTCGGTTTAGGGTACGGTTAGGATTAGGGTACGTGTTAGGTTTAGGGTAGGGGTTAGGGTTAGGGTACGCATTAGGGTTAGGGTAGTTAGTAAACCTATCCCACTCTCTAGATACCCCTTAGCACGTAAAGGAGTATTATTTGGGGGTCCAGCCATGGAGAAGAGTTTAGGCACTAGGATAAGATAAGGAACACACCCATTATAAAGAAATCACATTAGGATTCTCTTTTTAAGCTGTTCCTTAAAACACTAGTGCTTAGGAAATCTATTGGAGGCAGAAGCAGTCAAGGGTAGCCTAGGGTTAGGGTTAGGCTTAGAGTTCGGCTTAGGGTACGGGTTCGGGGAGGGGTGCGGGTACGGCGTACGGTATGGGTTAGGGTTAGGGTTAGGGTTAGTGTTAGGGTTAGGGCTCGGTTTAGAGTACGGGTTAGGATTAGGGTACGTGTTAGGGTTAGGGTAGGGGTTAGGGTTAGGGTACGCGTTAGGGTTAGGGTAGTTATTAAACCTATCCCAATCTCTAGATACCCCTTAGCACGTAAAGGAATATTATTTGAGGGTCCAGCCATGGAGAAGAGTTTAGACACTAGGATAAGATAAGGAACACACCCATTATAAAGAAATCACATTAGGATTCTCTTTTTAAGCTGTTCCTTAAAACACTAGTGCTTAGGAAATCTATTGGAGGCAGAAGCAGTCAAGGGTAGCGTAGGGTTAGGGTTAGGCTTAGGGTTAGGCTTAGGGTACGGCTTAGGGTACGGGTTCGGGGAGGGTTTCGGGTACGGCGTAGGGTATGGGTTAGGGTTAGGGTTAGGGTTAGTGTTAGGGTTAGGGCTCGGTTTAGGGTACGGTTAGGATTAGGGTACGTGTTAGGTTTAGGGTAGGGGTTAGGGTTAGGGTACGCGTTAGGGTTAGGGTAGTTAGTAAACCTATCCCACTCTCTAGATACCCCTTAGCACGTAAAGGAATATTATTTGGGGTTCCAGCCATGGAGAAGAATTTAGACACTAGGATAAGATAAGGAACACACCCATTATAAAGAAATCACATTAGGATTCTCTTTTTAAGCTGTTGCTTAAAACACTAGTGCTTAGGAAATCTATTGGAGGCAGAAGCAGTCAAGGGTAGCCTAGGGTTAGTGTTAGGCTTAGGGTTAGGCTTAGGGTACGGCTTAGGGTACGGGTTTGGGGAGGGGTTCAGGTACGGCGTAGGGTATGGGTTAGGGTTAGGGTTAGTGTTAGTGTTAGGGTTAGGGCTCGGTTTAGGGTACGGGTTAGGATTAGGGTACGTGTTAGTGTTAGGGTAGGGGTTAGGGTTAGAGTACGCATTAGGGTTAGGGTAGTTATTAAACCTATCCCACTCTCTAGATACCCCTTAGCACGTCAGGCAATATTATTTGGGGGTGCAGCCATGGAGAAGAGTTTAGACACTAGGATAAGATAAGGAACACACCCATTATAAAGAAATCACATTAGGATTCTCTTTTTAAGCTGTTCCTTAAAACACTAGTGCTTAGGAAATCTATTGGAGGCAGAAGCAGTCAAGGGTAGCCTAGGGTAAGGTTAGGCTTAGGGTTAGGCTTAGGGTACGGCTTAGGGTACGGGTTCGGGGAGGGTTTCGGGTACGGCGTAGCATATGGGTTAGGGTTAGGGTTAATGTTAGGGTTAGGGCTCGGTTTAGGGTACGGGTTAGGATTAGGGTACGTGTTAGGGTTAGGGTAGGGGTTAGGGTTAGGGTACGCATTAGGGTTAGGGTAGTTATTAAACCTATCCCACTCTCTAGATACCCCTTAGCACGTAAAGGAATATTATTTGGGGGTCCAGCCATGGAGAAGAGTTTAGACACTAGGATAAGATAAGGAACACACCCATTATAAAGAAATCACTTTAGGATTCTCTTTTTAAGCTGTTCCTTAAAACACTAGTGCTTAGGAAATCTATTGGAGGCAGAAGCAGTCAAGGGTAGCCTAGGGTTAGGGTTAGGCTTAGGGTTAGGGTTAGGGTACGGCTTGGGGTATGGGTTCGGGGAGGTGTTCGTGTACGGCGTAGGGTATGGGTTAGGGTTAGGGTTTGGGTTAGTGTTAGGGTTAGGGCTCGGTTTAGGGTACGGGTTAGGATTAGGGTACGTGTTAGGGTTAGAGTAGGGGTTAGGGTTAGGTTACGCGTTAGGGCTAGGGTAGTTAGTAAACCTATCCCACTCTCTAGCTCCCCCTTAGCACGTAAAGGAATATTATTTGGGGGTCCAGCCATGGAGAAGAGTTTAGACACTAGGATAAGATAAGGAACACACCCATTATAAAGAAATCACATTAGGATTCTCTTTTTAAGCTGTTCCTTAAAACACTACTGCTTAGGAAATCAATTGGAGGCAGAAGCAGTCAAGGGTAGCCTAGGGTTAGGGTTAGGCTTAGGGTTAGGTTTAGGATATGGCTTAGGGTACGGGTTCGGGGAGGGGTGCGGGTACGGCGTAGGGTATGGGTTAGGGTTAGGTTTAGGGTTAGTGTTAGGGTTAGGGCTCGGTTTAGGGTACAGGTTAGGATTAGGGTACGTGTTAGGGTTAGGGTAGGGGTTAGGGTTAGGGTACGCGTTAGGGTTAGGGTAGTTATTAAACCTATCCCACTCTCTAGATACCCCTTAGCACGTAAAGGAATATTATTTGAGGGTCCAGCCATGGAGAAGAGTTTAGACACTAGGATAAGATAAGGAACACACCCATTATAAAGAAATCACATTAGGATTCTCTTTTTAAGCTGTTCCTTAAAACACTAGTGCTTAGGAAATCTATTGGAGGCAGAAGCAGTCAAGGGTAGCCTAGGTTTAGGGTTAGGCTTAGGGTTAGGCTTAGGGTACGGCTTAGGGTACGGGTTCGGGGAGGGTTTCGGGTACGACATAGGGTATGGGTTAGGGTTAGGGTTAGGGTTAGTGTTAGGGTTAGGGCTCGGTTTAGGGTACGGTTAGGATTAGGGTACGTGTTAGGTTTAGGGTAGGGGTTAGGGTTAGGGTACGCGTTAGGGTTAGGGTAGTTAGTAAACCTATCCCACTCTCTAGATACCCCTTAGCACGTAAAGGAGTATTATTTGGGGGTCCAGCCATGGAGAAGAGTTTAGGCACTAGGATAAGATAAGGAACACACCCATTATAAAGAAATCACATTAGGATTCTCTTTTTAAGCTGTTCCTTAAAACACTAGTGCTTAGGAAATCTATTGGAGGCAGAAGCAGTCAAGGGTAGCCTAGGGTTAGGGTTAGGCTTAGGGTTCGGCTTAGGGTACGGGTTTGGGGAGGGGTGCGGGTACGGCGTACGGTATGGGTTAGGGTTAGGGTTAGGGTTAGTGTTAGGGTTAGGGCTCGGTTTAGAGTACGGGTTAGGATTAGGGTACGTGTTAGGGTTAGGGTAGGGGTTAGGGTTAGGGTACGCGTTAGGGTTAGGGTAGTTATTAAACCTATCCCAATCTCTAGATACCCCTTAGCACGTAAAGGAATATTATTTGAGGGTCCAGCCATGGAGAAGAGTTTAGACACTAGGATAAGATAAGGAACACACCCATTATAAAGAAATCACATTAGGATTCTCTTTTTAAGCTGTTCCTTAAAACACTAGTGCTTAGGAAATCTATTGGAGGCAGAAGCAGTCAAGGGTAGCGTAGGGTTAGGGTTAGGCTTAGGGTTAGGCTTAGGGTACGGCTTAGGGTACGGGTTCGGGGAGGGTTTCGGGTACGGCGTAGGGTATGGGTTAGGGTTAGGGTTAGGGTTAGTGTTAGGGTTAGGGCTCGGTTTAGGGTACGGTTAGGATTAGGGTACGTGTTAGGTTTAGGGTAGGGGTTAGGGTTAGGGTACGCGTTAGGGTTAGGGTAGTTAGTAAACCTATCCCACTCTCTAGATACCCCTTAGCACGTAAAGGAATATTATTTGGGGTTCCAGCCATGGAGAAGAATTTAGACACTAGGATAAGATAAGGAACACACCCATTATAAAGAAATCACATTAGGATTCTCTTTTTAAGCTGTTGCTTAAAACACTAGTGCTTAGGAAATCTATTGGAGGCAGAAGCAGTCAAGGGTAGCCTAGGGTTAGTGTTAGGCTTAGGGTTAGGCTTAGGGTACGGCTTAGGGTACGGGTTTGGGGAGGGGTTCAGGTACGGCGTAGGGTATGGGTTAGGGTTAGGGTTAGTGTTAGTGTTAGGGTTAGGGCTCGGTTTAGGGTACGGGTTAGGATTAGGGTACGTGTTAGTGTTAGGGTAGGGGTTAGGGTTAGAGTACGCATTAGGGTTAGGGTAGTTATTAAACCTATCCCACTCTCTAGATACCCCTTAGCACGTAAGGCAATATTATTTGGGGGTGCAGCCATGGAGAAGAGTTTAGACACTAGGATAAGATAAGGAACACACCCATTATAAAGAAATCACATTAGGATTCTCTTTTTAAGCTGTTCCTTAAAACACTAGTGCTTAGGAAATCTATTGGAGGCAGAAGCAGTCAAGGGTAGCCTAGGGTAAGGTTAGGCTTAGGGTTAGGCTTAGGGTACGGCTTAGGGTACGGGTTCGGGGAGGGTTTCGGGTACGGCGTAGCATATGGGTTAGGGTTAGGGTTAATGTTAGGGTTAGGGCTCGGTTTAGGGTACGGGTTAGGATTAGGGTACGTGTTAGGGTTAGGGTAGGGGTTAGGGTTAGGGTACGCATTAGGGTTAGGGTAGTTATTAAACCTATCCCACTCTCTAGATACCCCTTAGCACGTAAAGGAATATTATTTGGGGGTCCAGCCATGGAGAAGAGTTTAGACACTAGGATAAGATAAGGAACACACCCATTATAAAGAAATCACTTTAGGATTCTCTTTTTAAGCTGTTCCTTAAAACACTAGTGCTTAGGAAATCTATTGGAGGCAGAAGCAGTCAAGGGTAGCCTAGGGTTAGGGTTAGGCTTAGGGTTAGGGTTAGGGTACGGCTTGGGGTATGGGTTCGGGGAGGTGTTCGTGTACGGCGTAGGGTATGGGTTAGGGTTAGGGTTTGGGTTAGTGTTAGGGTTAGGGCTCGGTTTAGGGTACGGGTTAGGATTAGGGTACGTGTTAGGGTTAGGGTAGGGGTTAGGGTTAGGTTACGCGTTAGGGCTAGGGTAGTTAGTAAACCTATCCCACTCTCTAGCTCCCCCTTAGCACGTAAAGGAATATTATTTGGGGGTCCAGCCATGGAGAAGAGTTTAGACACTAGGATAAGATAAGGAACACACCCATTATAAAGAAATCACATTAGGATTCTCTTTTTAAGCTGTTCCTTAAAACACTAGTGCTTAGGAAATCAATTGGAGGCAGAAGCAGTCAAGGGTAGCCTAGGGTTAGGGTTAGGCTTAGGGTTAGGTTTAGGGTATGGCTTAGGGTACGGGTTCGGGGAGGGGTGCGGGTACGGCGTAGGGTATGGGTTAGGGTTAGGGTTAGGGTTAGTGTTAGGGTTAGGGCTCGGTTTAGGGTACAGGTTAGGATTAGGGTACGTGTTAGGGTTAGGGTAGGGGTTAGGGTTAGGGTACGCATTAGGGTTAGGGTAGTTATTAAACCTATTCCACTCTCTAGATACCCCTTAGCACGTAAGGGAATATTATTTGGGGGTGCAGCCATGGAGAAGAGTTTAGACACTAGGATAAGATGAGGAACACACCCATTATAAAGAAATCACATTAGGATTCTCTTTTTAAGCTGTTCCTTAAAACAGTAGTGTTTAGGAAATCTATTGGAGGCAGAAGCAGTCAAGGGTAGCCTAGGGTTAGGGTTAGGCTTAGGGTTAGGCTTAGGTTACGGCTTAGGTTACGGGTTCGGGGAGGGGTGCGGGTACGGCGTAGGGTATGGGTTAGGGTTAGGGTTAGGGTTAGTGTTAGGGTTAGGGCTCGGTTTAGGGTACGGGTTAGGATTAGGGTACGTGTTAGGGTTAGGGTAGGGGTTAGGGTTAGGGTACGCGTTAGGGTTAGGGTAGTTATTAAACCTATCCCACTCTCTAGATACCCCTTAGCACGTAAAGGAATATTATTTGAGGGTCCAGCCATGGAGAAGAGTTTAGACACTAGGATAAGATAAGGAACACACCCATTATAAAGAAATCACATTACGATTCTCTTTTTAAGCTGTTCCCTAAAACACTAGTGCTTAGGAAATCTATTGGAGGCAGAAGCAGTCAAGGGTAGCCTAGGGTTAGGGTTAGGCTTAGGGTTAGGCTTAGGGTACGGCTTAGGGTACGGGTTCGGGGAGTGTTTCGGGTACGGCGTAGGGTATGGGTTAGGGTTAGGGTTAGGGTTAGTGTTAGGGTTAGGGCTCGGTTTAGGGTACGATTAGGATTAGGGTACGTGTTAGGTTTAGGGTAGGGGTTAGGGTTAGGGTACGCGTTAGGG
This sequence comes from Balaenoptera borealis, assembly GCF_965194805.1. Taxonomy (NCBI): domain Eukaryota; kingdom Metazoa; phylum Chordata; class Mammalia; order Artiodactyla; family Balaenopteridae; genus Balaenoptera; species Balaenoptera borealis. The sequence goes on along the minus strand of NC_138869.1, from coordinate 2,388,730 downwards.
TTAGGGTAGTTAGTAAACCTATCCCACTCTCTAGATACCCCTTAGCACGTAAAGGAATATTATTTGGGGTTCCAGCCATGGAGAAGAATCTAGACACTAGGATAAGATAAGGAACACACCCATTATAAAGAAATCACATTAGGATTCTCTTTTTAAGCTGTTGCTTAAAACACTAGTGCTTAGGAAATCTATTGGAGGCAGAAGCAGTCAAGGGTAGCCTAGGGTTAGTGTTAGGCTTAGGGTTAGGCTTAGGGTATGGCTTAGGGTACGGGTTTGGGGAGGGGTTCAGGTACGGCGTAGGGTATGGGTTAGGGTTAGGGTTAGTGTTAGTGTTAGGGTTAGGGCTCGGTTTAGGGTACGGGTTAGGATTAGGGTACGTGTTAGTGTTAGGGTAGGGGTTAGGGTTAGAGTACGCATTAGGGTTAGGGTAGTTATTAAACCTATCCCACTCTCTAGATACCCCTTAGCACGTAAAGGAATATTATTTGGGGGTCCAGCCATGGAGAAGAGTTTAGACACTAGGATAAGATAAGGAACACAACCATTATAAAGAAATCACATTAGGATTCTCTTTTTAAGCTGTTCCTTAAAACACTAGTGCTTAGGAAATCTATTGGAGGCAGAAGCAGTCAAGGGTAGCCTAGGGTTAGGGTTAGGCTTAGGGTTAGGCTTAGGGTACGGCTTAGGGTACGGGTTCGGGGAGGGGTGCGGGTACGGCGTAGGGTATGGGTTAGGGTTAGGGTTAGGGTTAGTGTTAGGGTTAGGGCTCGGTTTAGGGTACAGGTTAGTATTAGGGTACGTGTTAGGGTTAGGGTAGGGGTTAGGGTTAGGGTACGCGTTAGGGTTAGGGTAGTTATTAAACCTATCCCACTCTATAGATACCCCTTAGCACGTAAAGGAATATTATTTGAGGGTCCAGCCATGGAGAAGAGTTTAGACACTAGGATAAGATAAGGAACACACCCATTATAAAGAAATCACATTAGGATTCTCTTTTTAAGCTGTTCCTTAAAACACTAGTGCTTAGGAAATCTATTGGAGGCAGAAGCAGTCAAGGGTAGCCTAGGGTTAGGGTTAGGCTTAGGGTTAGGCTTAGGGTACGGCTTAGGGTACGGGTTCGGGGAGGGTTTCGGGTACGGCGTAGGGTATGGGTTATGGTTAGGGTTAGGGTTAGTGTTACGGTTAGGTCTCGGTTTAGGGTACGGGTTAGGATTAGGGTACGTGTTAGGGTTAGGGTAGGGGTTAGGGTTAGGGTACGCGTTAGGGTTAGGGTAGTTATTAAACCTATCCCACTCTCTAGATACCCCTCAGCACGTAAAGGAATATTATTTGGGGTTCCAGCCATGGAGAAGAGTTTAGACACTAGGATAAGATAAGGAACACACCCATTATAAAGAAATCACTTTAGGATTCTCTTTTTAAGCTGTTCCTTAAAACACTAGTGCTTAGGAAATCTATTGGAGGCAGAAGCAGTCAAGGGTAGCCTAGGGTTAGGGTTAGGCTTAGGGTTAGGGTTAGGGTACGGCTTGGGGTATGGGTTCGGGGAGGTGTTCGTGTACGGCGTAGGGTATGGGTTAGGGTTAGGGTTTGGGTTAGTGTTAGGGTTAGGGCTCGGTTTAGGGTACGGGTTAGGATTAGGGTACGTGTTAGGGTTAGAGTAGGGGTTAGGGTTAGGTTACGCGTTAGGGCTAGGGTAGTTAGTAAACCTATCCCACTCTCTAGCTCCCCCTTAGCACGTAAAGGAATATTATTTGGGGGTCCAGCCATGGAGAAGAGTTTAGACACTAGGATAAGATAAGGAACACACCCATTATAAAGAAATCACATTAGGATTCTCTTTTTAAGCTGTTCCTTAAAACACTACTGCTTAGGAAATCAATTGGAGGCAGAAGCAGTCAAGGGTAGCCTAGGGTTAGGGTTAGGCTTAGGGTTAGGTTTAGGATATGGCTTAGGGTACGGGTTCGGGGAGGGGTGCGGGTACGGCGTAGGGTATGGGTTAGGGTTAGGTTTAGGGTTAGTGTTAGGGTTAGGGCTCGGTTTAGGGTACAGGTTAGGATTAGGGTACGTGTTAGGGTTAGGGTAGGGGTTAGGGTTAGGGTACGCGTTAGGGTTAGGGTAGTTATTAAACCTATCCCACTCTCTAGATACCCCTTAGCACGTAAAGGAATATTATTTGAGGGTCCAGCCATGGAGAAGAGTTTAGACACTAGGATAAGATAAGGAACACACCCATTATAAAGAAATCACATTAGGATTCTCTTTTTAAGCTGTTCCTTAAAACACTAGTGCTTAGGAAATCTATTGGAGGCAGAAGCAGTCAAGGGTAGCCTAGGGTTAGGGTTAGGCTTAGGGTTAGGCTTAGGGTACGGCTTAGGGTACGGGTTCGGGGAGGGTTTCGGGTACGACATAGGGTATGGGTTAGGGTTAGGGTTAGGGTTAGTGTTAGGGTTAGGGCTCGGTTTAGGGTACGGTTAGGATTAGGGTACGTGTTAGGTTTAGGGTAGGGGTTAGGGTTAGGGTACGCGTTAGGGTTAGGGTAGTTAGTAAACCTATCCCACTCTCTAGATACCCCTTAGCACGTAAAGGAGTATTATTTGGGGGTCCAGCCATGGAGAAGAGTTTAGGCACTAGGATAAGATAAGGAACACACCCATTATAAAGAAATCACATTAGGATTCTCTTTTTAAGCTGTTCCTTAAAACACTAGTGCTTAGGAAATCTATTGGAGGCAGAAGCAGTCAAGGGTAGCCTAGGGTTAGGGTTAGGCTTAGGGTTCGGCTTAGGGTACGGCTTAGGGTACGGGTTCGGGGAGGGGTGCGGGTACGGCGTACGGTATGGGTTAGGGTTAGGGTTAGGGTTAGTGTTAGGGTTAGGGCTCGGTTTAGAGTACGGGTTAGGATTAGGGTACGTGTTAGGGTTAGGGTAGGGGTTAGGGTTAGGGTACGCATTAGGGTTAGGGTAGTTATTAAACCTATCCCACTCTCTAGATACCCCTTAGCACGTAAAGGAATATTATTTGGGGGTCCAGCCATGGAGAAGAGTTTAGACACTAGGATAAGATAAGGAACACACCCATTATAAAGAAATCACTTTAGGATTCTCTTTTTAAGCTGTTCCTTAAAACACTAGTGCTTAGGAAATCTATTGGAGGCAGAAGCAGTCAAGGGTAGCCTAGGGTTAGGGTTAGGCTTAGGGTTAGGGTTAGGGTACGGCTTGGGGTATGGGTTCGGGGAGGTGTTCGTGTACGGCGTAGGGTATGGGTTAGGGTTAGGGTTTGGGTTAGTGTTAGGGTTAGGGCTCGGTTTAGGGTACGGGTTAGGATTAGGGTACGTGTTAGGGTTAGGGTAGGGGTTAGGGTTAGGTTACGCGTTAGGGCTAGGGTAGTTAGTAAACCTATCCCACTCTCTAGCTCCCCCTTAGCACGTAAAGGAATATTATTTGGGGGTCCAGCCATGGAGAAGAGTTTAGACACTAGGATAAGATAAGGAACACACCCATTATAAAGAAATCACATTAGGATTCTCTTTTTAAGCTGTTCCTTAAAACACTAGTGCTTAGGAAATCAATTGGAGGCAGAAGCAGTCAAGGGTAGCCTAGGGTTAGGGTTAGGCTTAGGGTTAGGTTTAGGGTATGGCTTAGGGTACGGGTTCGGGGAGGGGTGCGGGTACGGCGTAGGGTATGGGTTAGGGTTTGGGTTAGGGTTAGTGTTAGGGTTAGGGCTCGGTTTAGGGTACAGGTTAGGATTAGGGTACGTGTTAGGGTTAGGGTAGGGGTTAGGGTTAGGGTACGCGTTAGGGTTAGGGTAGTTATTAAACCTATTCCACTCTCTAGATACCCCTTAGCACGTAAGGGAATATTATTTGGGGGTGCAGCCATGGAGAAGAGTTTAGACACTAGGATAAGATGAGGAACACACCCATTATAAAGAAATCACATTAGGATTCTCTTTTTAAGCTGTTCCTTAAAACAGTAGTGCTTAGGAAATCTATTGGAGGCAGAAGCAGTCAAGGGTAGCCTAGGGTTAGGGTTAGGCTTAGGGTTAGGCTTAGGTTACGGCTTAGGTTACGGGTTCGGGGAGGGGTGCGGGTACGGCGTAGGGTATGGGTTAGGGTTAGGGTTAGGGTTAGTGTTAGGGTTAGGGCTCGGTTTAGGGTACGGGTTAGGATTAGGGTACGTGTTAGGGTTAGGGTAGGGGTTAGGGTTAGGGTACGCGTTAGGGTTAGGGTAGTTATTAAACCTATCCCACTCTCTAGATACCCCTTAGCACGTAAAGGAATATTATTTGAGGGTCCAGCCATGGAGAAGAGTTTAGACACTAGGATAAGATAAGGAACACACCCATTATAAAGAAATCACATTACGATTCTCTTTTTAAGCTGTTCCCTAAAACACTAGTGCTTAGGAAATCTATTGGAGGCAGAAGCAGTCAAGGGTAGCCTAGGGTTAGGGTTAGGCTTAGGGTTAGGCTTAGGGTACGGCTTAGGGTACGGGTTCGGGGAGGGTTTCGGGTACGGCGTAGGGTATGGGTTAGGGTTAGGGTTAGGGTTAGTGTTAGGGTTAGGGCTCGGTTTAGGGTACGATTAGGATTAGGGTACGTGTTAGGTTTAGGGTAGGGGTTAGGGTTAGGGTACGCGTTAGGGTTAGGGTAGTTAGTAAACCTATCCCACTCTCTAGATACCCCTTAGCACGTAAAGGAATATTATTTGGGGTTCCAGCCATGGAGAAGAATCTAGACACTAGGATAAGATAAGGAACACACCCATTATAAAGAAATCACATTACGATTCTCTTTTTAAGCTGTTGCTTAAAACACTAGTGCTTAGGAAATCTATTGGAGGCAGAAGCAGTCAAGGGTAGCCTAGGGTTAGTGTTAGGCTTAGGGTTAGGCTTAGGGTATGGCTTAGGGTACGGGTTTGGGGAGGGGTTCAGGTACGGCGTAGGGTATGGGTTAGGGTTAGGGTTAGTGTTAGTGTTAGGGTTAGGGCTCGGTTTAGGGTACGGGTTAGGATTAGGGTACGTGTTAGTGTTAGGGTAGGGGTTAGGGTTAGAGTACGCATTAGGGTTAGGGTAGTTATTAAACCTATCCCACTCTCTAGATACCCCTTAGCACGTAAAGGAATATTATTTGGGGGTTCAGCCATGGAGAAGAGTTTAGACACTAGGATAAGATAAGGAACACAACCATTATAAAGAAATCACATTAGGATTCTCTTTTTAAGCTGTTCCTTAAAACACTAGTGCTTAGGAAATCTATTGGAGGCAGAAGCAGTCAAGGGTAGCCTAGGGTTAGGGTTAGGCTTAGGGTTAGGCTTAGGGTACGGCTTAGGGTACGGGTTCGGGGAGGGGTGCGGGTACGGCGTAGGGTATGGGTTAGGGTTAGGTTTAGGGTTAGTGTTAGGGTTAGGGCTCGGTTTAGGGTACAGGTTAGGATTAGGGTACGTGTTAGGGTTAGGGTAGGGGTTAGGGTTAGGGTACGCGTTAGGGTTAGGGTAGTTATTAAACCTATCCCACTCTCTAGATAACCCTTAGCACGTAAGGGAATATTATTTGGGGGTGCAGCCATGGAGAAGAGTTTAGACACTAGGATAAGATAAGGAACACACCCATTATAAAGAAATCACATTAGGATTCTCTTTTTAAGCTGTTCCTTAAAACAGTAGTGCTTAGGAAATCTATTGGAGGCAGAAGCAGTCAAGGGTAGCCTAGGGTTAGGGTTAGGCTTAGGGTTAGGCTTAGGGTACGGCTTATGTTACGGGTTCGGGGAGGGGTGCGGGTACGGCGTAGGGTATGGGTTAGGGTTAGGGTTAGGGTTAGTGTTAGGGTTAGGGCTCGGTTTAGGGTACGGGTTAGGATTAGGGTACGTGTTAGGGTTAGGGAAGGGGTTAGGGTTAGGGTACGCGTTAGGGTTAGGGTAGTTATTAAACCTATCCCACTCTCTAGATACCCCTTAGCACGTAAAGGAATATTATTTGAGGGTCCAGCCATGGAGAAGAGTTTAGACACTAGGATAAGATAAGGAACACACCCATTATAAAGAAATCACATTAGGATTCTCTTTTTAAGCTGTTCCTTAAAACACTAGTGCTTAGGAAATCTATTGGAGGCAGAAGCAGTCAAGGGTAGCCTAGGGTTAGGGTTAGGCTTAGGGTTAGGCTTAGGGTACGGCTTAGGGTACGGGTTCGGGGAGGGTTTCGGGTACGACATAGGGTATGGGTTAGGGTTAGGGTTAGGGTTAGTGTTAGGGTTAGGGCTCGGTTTAGGGTACGGTTAGGATTAGGGTACGTGTTAGGTTTAGGGTAGGGGTTAGGGTTAGGGTACGCGTTAGGGTTAGGGTAGTTAGTAAACCTATCCCAGTCTCTAGATACCCCTTAGCACGTAAAGGAGTATTATTTGGGGGTCCAGCCATGGAGAAGAGTTTAGGCACTAGGATAAGATAAGGAACACACCCATTATAAAGAAATCACATTAGGATTCTCTTTTTAAGCTGTTCCTTAAAACACTAGTGCTTAGGAAATCTATTGGAGGCAGAAGCAGTCAAGGGTAGCCTAGGGTTAGGGTTAGGCTTAGGGTTCGGCTTAGGGTACGGCTTAGGGTACGGGTTCGGGGAGGGGTGCGGGTACGGCGTACGGTATGGGTTAGGGTTAGGGTTAGGGTTAGTGTTAGGGTTAGGGCTCGGTTTAGAGTACGGGTTAGGATTAGGGTACGTGTTAGGGTTAGGGTAGGGGTTAGGGTTAGGGTACGCGTTAGGGTTAGGGTAGTTATTAAACCTATCCCACTCTCTAGATACCCCTTAGCACGTAAAGGAATATTATTTAAGGGTCCAGCCATGGAGAAGAGTTTAGACACTAGGATAAGATAAGGAACACACCCATTATAAAGAAATCACATTAGGATTCTCTTTTTAAGCTGTTCCTTAAAACACTAGTGCTTAGGAAATCTATTGGAGGCAGAAGCAGTCAAGGGTAGCGTAGGGTTAGGGTTAGGCTTAGGGTTAGGCTTAGGGTACGGCTTAGGGTACGGGTTCGGGGAGGGTTTCGGGTACGGCGTAGGGTATGGGTTAGGGTTAGGGTTAGGGTTAGTGTTAGGGTTAGGGCTCGGTTTAGGGTACGGTTAGGATTAGGGTACGTGTTAGGTTTAGGGTAGGGGTTAGGGTTAGGGTACGCGTTAGGGTTAGGGTAGTTAGTAAACCTATCCCACTCTCTAGATACCCCTTAGCACGTAAAGGAATATTATTTGGGGTTCCAGCCATGGAGAAGAATTTAGACACTAGGATAAGATAAGGAACACACCCATTATAAAGAAATCACATTAGGATTCTCTTTTTAAGCTGTTGCTTAAAACACTAGTGCTTAGGAAATCTATTGGAGGCAGAAGCAGTCAAGGGTAGCCTAGGGTTAGTGTTAGGCTTAGGGTTAGGCTTAGGGTACGGCTTAGGGTACGGGTTTGGGGAGGGGTTCAGGTACGGCGTAGGGTATGGGTTAGGGTTAGGGTTAGTGTTAGTGTTAGGGTTAGGGCTCGGTTTAGGGTACGGGTTAGGATTAGGGTACGTGTTAGTGTTAGGGTAGGGGTTAGGGTTAGAGTACGCATTAGGGTTAGGGTAGTTATTAAACCTATCCCACTCTCTAGATACCCCTTAGCACGTAAGGCAATATTATTTGGGGGTGCAGCCATGGAGAAGAGTTTAGACACTAGGATAAGATAAGGAACACACCCATTATAAAGAAATCACATTAGGATTCTCTTTTTAAGCTGTTCCTTAAAACACTAGTGCTTAGGAAATCTATTGGAGGCAGAAGCAGTCAAGGGTAGCCTACGGTAAGGTTAGGCTTAGGGTTAGGTTTAGGGTACGGCTTAGGGTACGGGTTCGGGGAGGGTTTCGGGTACGGCGTAGCGTATGGGTTAGGGTTAGGGTTAGTGTTAGGGTTAGGGCTCGGTTTAGGGTACGGGTTAGGATTAGGGTACGTGTTAGGGTTAGGGTAGGGGTTAGGGTTAGGGTATGCGTTAGGGTTAGGGTAGTTATTAAACCTATCCCACTCTCTAGATACCCCTTAGCACGTAAAGGAATATTATTTGGGGGTCCAGCCATGGAGAAGAGTTTAGACACTAGGATAAGATAAGGAACACACCCATTATAAAGAAATCACATTAGGATTCTCTTTTTAAGCTGTTCCTTAAAACACTAGTGCTTAGGAAATCTATTGGAGGCAGAAGCAGTCAAGGGTAGCCTAGGGTTAGGGTTAGGCTTAGGGTTAGGTTTAGGATATGGCTTAGGGTACGGGTTCGGGGAGGGGTGCAGGTACGGCGTAGGGTATGGGTTAGGGTTAGGTTTAGGGATAGTGTTAGGGTTAGGGCTCGGTTTAGGGTACAGGTTAGGATTAGGGTACGTGTTAGGGTTAGGGTAGGGGTTAGGGTTAGGGTACGCGTTAGGGTTAGGGTAGTTATTAAACCTATCCCACTCTCTAGATACCCCTTAGCACGTAAGGGAATATTATTTGGGGGTGCAGCCATGGAGAAGAGTTTAGACACTAGGATAAGATAAGGAACACACCCATTATAAAGAAATCACATTAGGATTCTCTTTTTAAGCTGTTCCTTAAAACAGTAGTGCTTAGGAAATCTATTGGAGGCAGAAGCAGTCAAGGGTAGCCTAGGGTTAGGGTTAGGCTTAGGGTTAGGCTTAGGGTACGGCTTAGGTTACGGGTTCGGGGAGGGGTGCGGGTACGGCGTAGGGTATGGGTTAGGGTTAGGGTTAGGGTTAGTGTTAGGGTTAGGGCTCGGTTTAGGGTACGGGTTAGGATTAGGGTACGTGTTAGGGTTAGGGTAGGGGTTAGGGTTAGGGTACGCGTTAGGGTTAGGGTAGTTATTAAACCTATCCCACTCTCTAGATACCCCTTAGCACGTAAAGGAATATTATTTGAGGGTCCAGCCATGGAGAAGAGTTTAGACACTAGGATAAGATAAGGAACACACCCATTATAAAGAAATCACATTAGGATTCTCTTTTTAAGCTGTTCCTTAAAACACTAGTGCTTAGGAAATCTATTGGAGGCAGAAGCAGTCAAGGGTAGCCTAGGGTTAGGGTTAGGCTTAGGGTTAGGCTTAGGGTACGGCTTAGGGTACGGGTTCGGGGAGGGTTTCGGGTACGACATAGGGTATGGGTTAGGGTTAGGGTTAGGGTTAGTGTTAGGGTTAGGGCTCGGTTTAGGGTACGGTTAGGATTAGGGTACGTGTTAGGTTTAGGGTAGGGGTTAGGGTTAGGGTACGCGTTAGGGTTAGGGTAGTTAGTAAACCTATCCCACTCTCTAGATACCCCTTAGCACGTAAAGGAGTATTATTTGGGGGTCCAGCCATGGAGAAGAGTTTAGGCACTAGGATAAGATAAGGAACACACCCATTATAAAGAAATCACATTAGGATTCTCTTTTTAAGCTGTTCCTTAAAACACTAGTGCTTAGGAAATCTATTGGAGGCAGAAGCAGTCAAGGGTAGCCTAGGGTTAGGGTTAGGCTTAGGGTTCGGCTTAGGGTACGGCTTAGGGTACGGGTTCGGGGAGGGGTGCGGGTACGGCGTACGGTATGGGTTAGGGTTAGGGTTAGGGTTAGTGTTAGGGTTAGGGCTCGGTTTAGAGTACGGGTTAGGATTAGGGTACGTGTTAGGGTTAGGGTAGGGGTTAGGGTTAGGGTACGCGTTAGGGTTAGGGTAGTTATTAAACCTATCCCACTCTCTAGATACCCCTTAGCACGTAAAGGAATATTATTTGAGGGTCCAGCCATGGAGAAGAGTTTAGACACTAGGATAAGATAAGGAACACACCCATTATAAAGAAATCACATTAGGATTCTCTTTTTAAGCTGTTCCTTAAAACACTAGTGCTTAGGAAATCTATTGGAGGCAGAAGCAGTCAAGGGTAGCGTAGGGTTAGGGTTAGGCTTAGGGTTAGGCTTAGGGTACGGCTTAGGGTACGGGTTCGGGGAGGGTTTCGGGTACGGCGTAGCGTATGGGTTAGGGTTAGGGTTAGTGTTAGGGTTAGGGCTCGGTTTAGGGTACGGGTTAGGATTAGGGTACGTGTTAGGGTTAGGGTAGGGGTTAGGGTTAGGGTACGCATTAGGGTTAGGGTAGTTATTAAACCTATCCCACTCTCTAGATACCCCTTAGCACGTAAAGGAATATTATTTGGGGGTCCAGCCATGGAGAAGAGTTTAGACACTAGGATAAGATAAGGAACACACCCATTATAAAGAAATCACTTTAGGATTCTCTTTTTAAGCTGTTCCTTAAAACACTAGTGCTTAGGAAATCTATTGGAGGCAGAAGCAGTCAAGGGTAGCCTAGGGTTAGGGTTAGGCTTAGGGTTAGGGTTAGGGTACGGCTTGGGGTATGGGTTCGGGGAGGTGTTCGTGTACGGCGTAGGGTATGGGTTAGGGTTAGGGTTTGGGTTAGTGTTAGGGTTAGGGCTCGGTTTAGGGTACGGGTTAGGATTAGGGTACGTGTTAGGGTTAGGGTAGGGGTTAGGGTTAGGTTACGCGTTAGGGCTAGGGTAGTTAGTAAACCTATCCCACTCTCTAGCTCCCCCTTAGCACGTAAAGGAATATTATTTGGGGGTCCAGCCATGGAGAAGAGTTTAGACACTAGGATAAGATAAGGAACACACCCATTATAAAGAAATCACATTAGGATTCTCTTTTTAAGCTGTTCCTTAAAACACTAGTGCTTAGGAAATCAATTGGAGGCAGAAGCAGTCAAGGGTAGCCTAGGGTTAGGGTTAGGCTTAGGGTTAGGTTTAGGGTATGGCTTAGGGTACGGGTTCGGGGAGGGGTGCGGGTACGGCGTAGGGTATGGGTTAGGGTTAGGGTTAGGGTTAGTGTTAGGGTTAGGGCTCGGTTTAGGGTACAGGTTAGGATTAGGGTACGTGTTAGGGTTAGGGTAGGGGTTAGGGTTAGGGTACGCGTTAGGGTTAGGGTAGTTATTAAACCTATTCCACTCTCTAGATACCCCTTAGCACGTAAGGGAATATTATTTGGGGGTGCAGCCATGGAGAAGAGTTTAGACACTAGGATAAGATGAGGAACACACCCATTATAAAGAAATCACATTAGGATTCTCTTTTTAAGCTGTTCCTTAAAACAGTAGTGCTTAGGAAATCTATTGGAGGCAGAAGCAGTCAAGGGTAGCCTAGGGTTAGGGTTAGGCTTAGGGTTAGGCTTAGGTTACGGCTTAGGTTACGGGTTCGGGGAGGGGTGCGGGTACGGCGTAGGGTATGGGTTAGGGTTAGGGTTAGGGTTAGTGTTAGGGTTAGGGCTCGGTTTAGGGTACGGGTTAGGATTAGGGTACGTGTTAGGGTTAGGGTAGGGGTTAGGGTTAGGGTACGCGTTAGGGTTAGGGTAGTTATTAAACCTATCCCACTCTCTAGATACCCCTTAGCACGTAAAGGAATATTATTTGAGGGTCCAGCCATGGAGAAGAGTTTAGACACTAGGATAAGATAAGGAACACACCCATTATAAAGAAATCACATTACGATTCTCTTTTTAAGCTGTTCCCTAAAACACTAGTGCTTAGGAAATCTATTGGAGGCAGAAGCAGTCAAGGGTAGCCTAGGGTTAGGGTTAGGCTTAGGGTTAGGCTTAGGGTACGGCTTAGGGTACGGGTTCGGGGAGGGTTTCGGGTACGGCGTAGGGTATGGGTTAGGGTTAGGGTTAGGGTTAGTGTTAGGGTTAGGGCTCGGTTTAGGGTACGATTAGGATTAGGGTACGTGTTAGGTTTAGGGTAGGGGTTAGGGTTAGGGTACGCGTTAGGGTTAGGGTAGTTAGTAAACCTATCCCACTCTCTAGATACCCCTTAGCACGTAAAGGAATATTATTTGGGGTTCCAGCCATGGAGAAGAATCTAGACACTAGGATAAGATAAGGAACACACCCATTATAAAGAAATCACATTAGGATTCTCTTTTTAAGCTGTTGCTTAAAACACTAGTGCTTAGGAAATCTATTGGAGGCAGAAGCAGTCAAGGGTAGCCTAGGGTTAGTGTTAGGCTTAGGGTTAGGCTTAGGGTATGGCTTAGGGTACGGGTTTGGGGAGTGGTTCAGGTACGGCGTAGGGTATGGGTTAGGGTTAGGGTTAGTGTTAGTGTTAGGGTTAGGGCTCGGTTTAGGGTACGGGTTAGGATTAGGGTACGTGTTAGTGTTAGGGTAGGGGTTAGGGTTAGAGTACGCATTAGGGTTAGGGTAGTTATTAAACCTATCCCACTCTCTAGATACCCCTTAGCACGTAAAGGAATATTATTTGGGGGTCCAGCCATGGAGAAGAGTTTAGACACTAGGATAAGATAAGGAACACAACCATTATAAAGAAATCACATTAGGATTCTCTTTTTAAGCTGTTCCTTAAAACACTAGTGCTTAGGAAATCTATTGGAGGCAGAAGCAGTCAAGGGTAGCCTAGGGTTAGGGTTAGGCTTAGGGTTAGGCTTAGGGTACGGCTTAGGGTACGGGTTCGGGGAGGGGTGCGGGTACGGCGTAGGGTATGGGTTAGGGTTAGGTTTAGGGTTAGTGTTAGGGTTAGGGCTCGGTTTAGGGTACAGGTTAGGATTAGGGTACGTGTTAGGGTTAGGGTAGGGGTTAGGGTTAGGGTACGCGTTAGGGTTAGGGTAGTTATTAAACCTATCCCACTCTCTAGATAACCCTTAGCACGTAAGGGAATATTATTTGGGGGTGCAGCCATGGAGAAGAGTTTAGACACTAGGATAAGATAAGGAACACACCCATTATAAAGAAATCACATTAGGATTCTCTTTTTAAGCTGTTCCTTAAAACAGTAGTGCTTAGGAAATCTATTGGAGGCAGAAGCAGTCAAGGGTAGCCTAGGGTTAGGGTTAGGCTTAGGGTTAGGCTTAGGGTACGGCTTAGGTTACGGGTTCGGGGAGGGGTGCGGGTACGGCGTAGGGTATGGGTTAGGGTTAGGGTTAGGGTTAGTGTTAGGGTTAGGGCTCGGTTTAGGGTACGGGTTAGGATTAGGGTACGTGTTAGGGTTAGGGTAGGGGTTAGGGTTAGGGTACGCGTTAGGGTTAGGGTAGTTATTAAACCTATCCCACTCTCTAGATACCCCTTAGCACGTAAAGGAATATTATTTGAGGGTCCAGCCATGGAGAAGAGTTTAGACACTAGGATAAGATAAGGAACACACCCATTATAAAGAAATCACATTAGGATTCTCTTTTTAAGCTGTTGCTTAAAACACTAGTGCTTAGGAAATCTATTGGAGGCAGAAGCAGTCAAGGGTAGCCTAGGGTTAGGGTTAGGCTTAGGGTTAGGCTTAGGGTACGGCTTAGGGTACGGGTTCGGGGAGGGTTTCGGGTACGACATAGGGTATGGGTTAGGGTTAGGGTTAGGGTTAGTGTTAGGGTTAGGGCTCGGTTTAGGGTACGGTTAGGATTAGGGTACGTGTTAGGTTTAGGGTAGGGGTTAGGGTTAGGGTACGCGTTAGGGTTAGGGTAGTTAGTAAACCTATCCCAGTCTCTAGATACCCCTTAGCACGTAAAGGAGTATTATTTGGGGGTCCAGCCATGGAGAAGAGTTTAGGCACTAGGATAAGATAAGGAACACACCCATTATAAAGAAATCACATTAGGATTCTCTTTTTAAGCTGTTGCTTAAAACACTAGTGCTTAGGAAATCTATTGGAGGCAGAAGCAGTCAAGGGTAGCCTAGGGTTAGTGTTAGGCTTAGGGTTAGGCTTAGGGTACGGCTTAGGGTACGGGTTTGGGGAGGGGTTCAGGTACGGCGTAGGGTATGGGTTAGGGTTAGGGTTAGTGTTAGTGTTAGGGTTAGGGCTCGGTTTAGGGTACGGGTTAGGATTAGGGTACGTGTTAGTGTTAGGGTAGGGGTTAGGGTTAGAGTACGCATTAGGGTTAGGGTAGGTATTAAACCTATCCCACTCTCTAGATACCCCTTAGCACGTAAGGCAATATTATTTGGGGGTGCAGCCATGGAGAAGAGTTTAGACACTAGGATAAGATAAGGAACACACCCATTATAAAGAAATCACATTAGGATTCTCTTTTTAAGCTGTTCCTTAAAACACTAGTGCTTAGGAAATCTATTGGAGGCAGAAGCAGTCAAGGGTAGCCTAGGGTAAGGTTAGGCTTAGGGTTAGGCTTAGGGTACGGCTTAGGGTACGGGTTTGGGGAGGGTTTCGGGTACGGCGTAGCGTATGGGTTAGGGTTAGGGTTAGTGTTAGGGTTAGGGCTCGGTTTAGGGTACGGGTTAGGATTAGGGTACGTGTTAGGGTTAGGGTAGGGGTTAGGGTTAGGGTACGCATTAGGGTTAGGGTAGTTATTAAACCTATCCCACTCTCTAGATACCCCTTAGCACGTAAAGGAATATTATTTGGGGGTCCAGCCATGGAGAAGAGTTTAGACACTAGGATAAGATAAGGAACACACCCATTATAAAGAAATCACTTTAGGATTCTCTTTTTAAGCTGTTCCTTAAAACACTAGTGCTTAGGAAATCTATTGGAGGCAGAAACAGTCAAGGCTAGCCTAGGGTTAGGGTTAGGCTTAGGGTTAGGGTTAGGGTACGGCTTGGGGTATGGGTTCGGGGAGGTGTTCGTGTACGGCGTAGGGTATGGGTTAGTGTTAGGGTTTGGGTTAGTGTTAGGGTTAGGGCTCGGTTTAGGGTACGGGTTAGGATTAGGGTACGTGTTAGGGTTAGGGTAGGGGTTAGGGTTAGGTTACGCGTTAGGGCTAGGGTAGTTAGTAAACCTATCCCAATCTCTAGCTCCCCCTTAGCATGTAAAGGAATATTATTTGGGGGTGCAGCCATGGAGAAGAGTTTAGACACTAGGATAAGATAAGGAACACACCCATTATAAAGAAATCACATTAGGATTCTCTTTTTAAGCTGTTCCTTAAAACACTACTGCTTAGGAAATCTATTGGAGGCAGAAGCAGTCAAGGGTAGCCTAGGGTTAGGGTTAGGCTTAGGGTTAGGTTTAGGGTATGGCTTAGGGTACGGGTTCGGGGAGGGGTGCGGGTACGGCGTAGGGTATGGGTTAGGGTTAGGGTTAGGGTTAGTGTTAGGGTTAGGGCTCGGTTTAGGGTACAGGTTAGGATTAGGGTACGTGTTAGGGTTAGGGTAGGGGTTAGGGTTAGGGTACGTGTTAGGGTTAGGGTAGTTATTAAACCTATCCCACTCTCTAGATACCCCTTAGCACGTAAGGGAATATTATTTGGGGGTCCAGCCATGGAGAAGAGTTTAGACACTAGGATAAGATAAGGAACACACCCATTATAAAGAAATCACATTAGGATTCTCTTTTTAAGCTGTTCCTTAAAACAGTAGTGCTTAGGAAATCTATTGGAGGCAGAAGCAGTCAAGGGTAGCCTAGGGTTAGGGTTAGGCTTAGGGTTAGGCTTAGGATACGGCTTAGGTTACGGGTTCGGGGAGGGTGGCGGGTACGGCGTAGGGTATGGGTTAGGGTTAGGGTTAGGGTTAGTGTTAGGGTTAGGGCTCGGTTTAGGGTACGGGTTAGGATTAGGGTACGTGTTAGGGTTAGGGTAGGGGTTAGGGTTAGGGTACGCGTTAGGGTTAGGGTAGTTATTAAACCTATCCCACTCTCTAGATACCCCTTAGCACGTAAAGGAATATTATTTGAGGGTCCAGCCATGGAGAAGAGTTTAGACACTAGGATAAGATAAGGAACACACCCATTATAAAGAAATCACATTAGGATTCTCTTTTTAAGCTCTTCCTTAAAACACTAGTGCTTAGGAAATCTATTGGAGGCAGAAGCAGTCAAGGGTAGCCTAGGGTTAGGGTTAGGCTTAGGGTTAGGCTTAGGGTACGGCGTAGGGTACGGGTTCGGGGAGGGTTTCGGGTACGGCGTAGGGTATGGGTTAGTGTTAGGGTTAGGGTTAGTGTTAGGGTTAGGGCTCGGTTTAGGGTACGGTTAGGATTAGGGTACGTGTTAGGTTTAGGGTAGGGGTTAGGGTTAGGGTACGCGTTAGGGTTAGGGTAGTTAGTAAACCTATCCCACTCTCTAGATACCCCTTAGCACGTAAAGGAATATTATTTGGGGTTCCAGCAATGGAGAAGAATTTAGACACTAGGATAAGATAAGGAACAAACCCATTATAAAGAAATCACATTAGGATTCTCTTTTTAAGCTGTTGCTTAAAACACTAGTGCTTAGGAAATCTATTGGAGGCAGAAGCAGTCAAGGGTAGCGTAGGGTTAGGGTTAGGCTTAGGGTTAGGCTTAGGGTACGGCTTAGGGTACGGGTTCGGGGAGGGTTTCGGGTACGGCGTAGGGTATGGGTTAGGGTTAGGGTTAGTGTTAGGGTTAGGGCTCGGTTTAGGGTACGGGTTAGGATTAGGGTATGTGTTAGGGTTAGGGTAGGGGTTAGGGTTAGGGTACGCGTTAGGGTTAGGGTAGTTAGTAAACCTATCCCACTCTCTAGATACCCCTTAGCACGTAAGGCAATATTATTTGCGGGTGCAGCCATGGAGAAGAGTTTAGACACTAGGATAAGATAAGGAACACACCCATTATAAAGAAATCACATTAGGATTCTCTTTTTAAGCTGTTCCTTAAAACACTAGTGCTTAGGAAATCTATTGGAGGCAGAAGCAGTCAAGGGTAGCCTAGGGTAAGATTAGGCTTAGGGTTAGGCTTAGGGTACGGCTTAGGGTACGGGTTCGGGGAGGGTTTCGGGTACGGCGTAGGGTATGGGTTAGGGTTAGGGTTAGTGTTAGGGTTAGGGCTCGGTTTAGGGTACGGGTTAGGATTAGGGTACGTGTTAGGGTTAGGGTAGGGGTTAGGGTTAGGGTACGCATTAGGGTTAGGGTAGTTATTAAACCTATCCCACTCTCTAGATACCCCTTAGCACGTAAAGGAATATTATTTGGGGGTCCAGCCATGGAGAAGAGTTTAGACACTAGGATAAGATAAGGAACACACCCATTATAAAGAAATCACTTTAGGATTCTCTTTTTAAGCTGTTCCTTAAAACACTAGTGCTTAGGAAATCTATTGGAGGCAGAAGCAGTCAAGGGTAGCCTAGGGTTAGGGTTAGGCTTAGGGTTAGGGTTAGGGTACGGCTTGGGGTATGGGTTCGGGGAGGTGTTCGTGTACGGCGTAGGGTATGGGTTAGGGTTAGGGTTTGGGTTAGTGTTAGGGTTAGGGCTCGGTTTAGGGTACGGGTTAGGATTAGGGTACGTGTTAGGGTTAGGGTAGGGGTTAGGGTTAGGTTACGCGTTAGGGCTAGGGTAGTTAGTAAACCTATCCCACTCTCTAGCTCCCCCTTAGCACGTAAAGGAATATTATTTGGGGGTCCAGCCATGGAGAAGAGTTTAGACACTAGGATAAGATAAGGAACACACCCATTATAAAGAAATCACATTAGGATTCTCTTTTTAAGCTGTTCCTTAAAACACTACTGCTTAGGAAATCAATTGGAGGCAGAAGCAGTCAAGGGTAGCCTAGGGTTAGGGTTAGGCTTAGGGTTAGGTTTAGGATATGGCTTAGGGTACGGGTTCGGGGAGGGGTGCGGGTACGGCGTAGGGTATGGGTTAGGGTTAGGTTTAGGGTTAGTGTTAGGGTTAGGGCTCGGTTTAGGGTACAGGTTAGGATTAGGGTACGTGTTAGGGTTAGGGTAGGGGTTAGGGTTAGGGTACGCGTTAGGGTTAGGGTAGTTATTAAACCTATCCCACTCTCTAGATACCCCTTAGCACGTAAGGGAATATTATTTGGGGGTGCAGCCATGGAGAAGAGTTTAGACACTAGGATAAGATAAGGAACACACCCATTATAAAGAAATCACATTAGGATTCTCTTTTTAAGCTGTTCCTTAAAACAGTAGTGCTTAGGAAATCTATTGGAGGCAGAAGCAGTCAAGGGTAGCCTAGGGTTAGGGTTAGGCTTAGGGTTAGGCTTAGGGTACGGCTTAGGATACGGGTTCGGGGAGGGGTGCGGGTACGGCGTAGGGTATGGGTTAGGGTTAGGGTTAGGGTTAGTGTTAGGGTTAGGGCTCGGTTTAGGGTACGGGTTAGGATTAGGGTACGTGTTAGGGTTAGGGTAGGGGTTAGGGTTAGGGTACGCGTTAGGGTTAGGGTAGTTATTAAACCTATCCCACTCTCTAGATACCCCTTAGCACGTAAAGGAATATTATTTGAGGGTCCAGCCATGGAGAAGAGTTTAGACACTAGGATAAGATAAGGAACACACCCATTATAAAGAAATCACATTAGGATTCTCTTTTTAAGCTGTTCCTTAAAACACTAGTGCTTAGGAAATCTATTGGAGGCAGAAGCAGTCAAGGGTAGCGTAGGGTTAGGGTTAGGCTTAGGGTTAGGCTTAGGGTACGGCTTAGGGTACGGGTTCGGGGAGGGTTTCGGGTACGGCGTAGGGTATGGGTTAGGGTTAGGGTTAGGGTTAGTGTTAGGGTTAGGGCTCGGTTTAGGGTACGGTTAGGATTAGGGTACGTGTTAGGTTTAGGGTAGGGGTTAGGGTTAGGGTACGCGTTAGGGTTAGGGTAGTTAGTAAACCTATCCCACTCTCTAGATACCCGTTAGCACGTAAAGGAATATTATTTGGGGTTCCAGCAATGGAGAAGAATTTAGACACTAGGATAAGATAAGGAACACACCCATTATAAAGAAATCACATTAGGATTCTCTTTTTAAGCTGTTGCTTAAAACACTAGTGCTTAGGAAATCTATTGGAGGCAGAAGCAGTCAAGGGTAGCGTAGGGTTAGGGTTAGGCTTAGGGTTAGGCTTAGGGTACGGCTTAGGGTACGGGTTCGGGGAGGGTTTCGGGTACGGCGTAGGGTATGGGTTAGGGTTAGGGTTAGGGTTAGTGTTAGGGTTAGGTCTCGGTTTAGGGTACGGGTTAGGATTAGTGTATGTGTTAGGGTTAGGGTAGGGGTTAGGGTTAGGGTACGCGTTAGGGTTAGGGTAGTTAGTAAACCTATCCCACTCTCTAGATACCCCTTAGCACGTAAGGCAATATTATTTGGGGGTGCAGCCATGGAGAAGAGTTTAGACACTAGGATAAGATAAGGAACACACCCATTATAAAGAAATCACATTAGGATTCTCTTTTTAAGCTGTTCCTTAAAACACTAGTGCTTAGGAAATCTATTGGAGGCAGAAGCAGTCAAGGGTAGCCTAGGGTAAAGTTAGGCTTAGGGTTAGGCTTAGGGTACGGCTTAGGGTACGGGTTCGGGGAGGGTTTCGGGTACGGCGTAGGGTATGGGTTAGGGTTAGGGTTAGTGTTAGGGTTAGGGCTCGGTTTAGGGTACGGGTTAGGATTAGGGTACGTGTTAGGGTTAGGGTAGGGGTTAGGGTTAGGGTACGCATTAGGGTTAGGGTAGTTATTAAACCTATCCCACTCTCTAGATACCCCTTAGCACGTAAAGGAATATTATTTGGGGGTCCAGCCATGGAGAAGAGTTTAGACACTAGGATAAGATAAGGAACACACCCATTATAAAGAAATCACTTTAGGATTCTCTTTTTAAGCTGTTCCTTAAAACACTAGTGGTTAGGAAATCTATTGGAGGCAGAAGCAGTCAAGGGTAGCCTAGGGTTAGGGTTAGGCTTAGGGTTAGGGTTAGGGTACGGCTTGGGGTATGGGTTCGGGGAGGTGTTCGTGTACGGCGTAGGGTATGGGTTAGGGTTAGGGTTTGGGTTAGTGTTAGGGTTAGGGCTCGGTTTAGGGTACGGGTTAGGATTAGGGTACGTGTTAGGGTTAGCGTAGGGGTTAGGGTTAGGTTACGCGTTAGGGCTAGGGTAGTTAGTAAACCTATCCCACTCTCTAGCTCCCCCTTAGCACGTAAAGGAATATTATTTGGGGGTCCAGCCATGGAGAAGAGTTTAGACACTAGGATAAGGTAAGGAACACACCCATTATAAAGAAATCACATTAGGATTCTCTTTTTAAGCTGTTCCTTAAAACACTACTGCTTAGGAAATCAATTGGAGGAAGAAGCATTCAAGGGTAGCCTAGGGTTAGGGTTAGGCTTAGGGTTAGGTTTAGGGTATGGCTTAGGGTACGGGTTCGGGGAGGGGTGCGGTTACGGCGTAGGGTATGGGTTAGGGTTAGGGTTAGGGTTAGTGTTAGGGTTAGGGCTCGGTTTAGGGTACAGGTTAGGATTAGGGTACGTGTTAGGGTTAGGGTAGGGGTTAGGGTTAGGGTACGCGTTAGGGTTAGGGTAGTTATTAAACCTATCCCACTCTCTAGATACCCCTTAGCACGTAAGGGAATATTATTTGGGGGTGCAGCCATGGAGAAGAGTTTAGACACTAGGATAAGATAAGGAACACACCCATTATAAAGAAATCACATTACGATTCTCTTTTTAAGCTGTTCCCTAAAACACTAGTGCTTAGGAAATGTATTGGAGGCAGAAGCAGTCAAGGGTAGCCTAGGGTTAGGGTTAGGCTTAGGGTTAGGCTTAGGGTACGGCTTAGGGTACGGGTTCGGGGAGGGTTTCGGGTACGGCGTAGGGTATGGGTTAGGGTTAGGGTTAGGGTTAGTGTTAGGGTTAGGGCTCGGTTTAGGGTACGGTTAGGATTAGGGTACGTGTTAGGTTTAGGGTAGGGGTTAGGGTTAGGGTACGCGTTAGGGTTAGGGTAGTTAGTAAACCTATCCCACTCTCTAGATACCCCTTAGCACGTAAAGGAATATTATTTGGGGTTCCAGCCATGGAGAAGAATTTAGACACTAGGATAAGATAAGGAACACACCCATTATAAAGAAATCACATTAGGATTCTCTTTTTAAGCTGTTGCTTAAAACACTAGTGCTTAGGAAATCTATTGGAGGCAGAAGCAGTCAAGGGTAGCCTAGGGTTAGTGTTAGGCTTAGGGTTAGGCTTAGGGTATGGCTTAGGGTACGGGTTTGGGGAGGGGTTCAGGTACGGCGTAGGGTATGGGTTAGGGTTAGGGTTAGTGTTAGTGTTAGGGTTAGGGCTCGGTTTAGGGTACGGGTTAGGATTAGGGTACGTGTTAGTGTTAGGGTAGGGGTTAGGGTTAGAGTACGCATTAGGGTTAGGGTAGGTATTAAACCTATCCCACTCTCTAGATACCCCTTAGCACGTAAGGCAATATTATTTGGGGGTGCAGCCATGGAGAAGAGTTTAGACACTAGGATAAGATAAGGAACACACCCATTATAAAGAAATCACATTAGGATTCTCTTTTTAAGCTGTTCCTTAAAACACTAGTGCTTAGGAAATCTATTGGAGGCAGAAGCAGTCAAGGGTAGCCTAGGGTAAGGTTAGGCTTAGGGTTGGGCTTAGGGTCCGGCTTAGGGTACGGGTTCGGGGAGGGTTTCGGGTACGGCGTAGGGTATGGGTTAGGGTTAGGGTTAGTGTTAGGGTTAGGGCTCGGTTTAGGGTACGGGTTAGGATTAGGGTACGTGTTAGGGTTAGGGTAGGGGTTAGGGTTAGGGTACGCATTAGGGTTAGGGTAGTTATTAAACCTATCCCACTCTCTAGATACCCCTTAGCACGTAAAGGAATATTATTTGGGGGTCCAGCCATGGAGAAGAGTTTAGACACTAGGATAAGATAAGGAACACACCCATTATAAACAAATCACTTTAGGATTCTCTTTTTAAGCTGTTCCTTAAAACACTAGTGCTTAGGAAATCTATTGGAGGCAGAAGCAGTCAAGGGTAGCCTAGGGTTAGGGTTAGGCTTAGGGTTAGGGTTAGGGTACGGCTTGGGGTATGGGTTCGGGGAGGTGTTCGTGTACGGCGTAGGGTATGGGTTAGGGTTAGGGTTAGGGTTAGTGTTAGGGTTAGGGCTCGGTTTAGGGTACGGTTAGGATTAGGGTACGTGTTAGGTTTAGGGTAGGGGTTAGGGTTAGGGTACGCGTTAGGGTTAGGGTAGTTAGTAAACCTATCCCACTCTCTAGATACCCCTTAGCACGTAAAGGAATATTATTTGGGGTTCCAGCCATGGAGAAGAATTTAGACACTAGGATAAGATAAGGAACACACCCATTATAAAGAAATCACATTAGGATTCTCTTTTTAAGCTGTTGCTTAAAACACTAGTGCTTAGGAAATCTATTGGAGGCAGAAGCAGTCAAGGGTAGCCTAGGGTTAGTGTTAGGCTTAGGGTTAGGCTTAGGGTACGGCTTAGGGTACGGGTTTGGGGAGGGGTTCAGGTACGGCGTAGGGTATGGGTTAGGGTTAGGGTTAGTGTTAGTGTTAGGGTTAGGGCTCGGTTTAGGGTACGGGTTAGGATTAGGGTACGTGTTAGTGTTAGGGTAGGGGTTAGGGTTAGAGTACGCATTAGGGTTAGGGTAGTTATTAAACCTATCCCACTCTCTAGATACCCCTTAGCACGTAAGGCAATATTATTTGGGGGTGCAGCCATGGAGAAGAGTTTAGACACTAGGATAAGATAAGGAACACACCCATTATAAAGAAATCACATTAGGATTCTCTTTTTAAGCTGTTCCTTAAAACACTAGTGCTTAGGAAATCTATTGGAGGCAGAAGCAGTCAAGGGTAGCCTAGGGTAAGGTTAGGCTTAGGGTTAGGCTTAGGGTACGGCTTAGGGTACGGGTTTGGGGAGGGTTTCGGGTACGGCGTAGCGTATGGGTTAGGGTTAGGGTTAGTGTTAGGGTTAGGGCTCGGTTTAGGGTACGGGTTAGGATTAGGGTACGTGTTAGGGTTAGGGTAGGGGTTAGGGTTAGGGTACGCATTAGGGTTAGGGTAGTTATTAAACCTATCCCACTCTCTAGATACCCCTTAGCACGTAAAGGAATATTATTTGGGGGTCCAGCCATGGAGAAGAGTTTAGACACTAGGATAAGATAAGGAACACACCCATTATAAAGAAATCACTTTAGGATTCTCTTTTTAAGCTGTTCCTTAAAACACTAGTGCTTAGGAAATCTATTGGAGGCAGAAGCAGTCAAGGCTAGCCTAGGGTTAGGGTTAGGCTTAGGGTTAGGGTTAGGGTACGGCTTGGGGTATGGGTTCGGGGAGGTGTTCGTGTACGGCGTAGGGTATGGGTTAGTGTTAGGGTTTGGGTTAGTGTTAGGGTTAGGGCTCGGTTTAGGGTACGGGTTACGATTAGGGTACGTGTTAGGGTTAGGGTAGGGGTTAGGGTTAGGTTACGCGTTAGGGCTAGGGTAGTTAGTAAACCTATCCCAATCTCTAGCTCCCCCTTAGCACGTAAAGGAATATTATTTGGGGGTCCAGCCATGGAGAAGAGTTTAGACACTAGGATAAGATAAGGAACACACCCATTATAAAGAAATCACATTAGGATTCTATTTTAAACTGTTCCTTAAAACACTACTGCTTAGGAAATCTATTGGAGGCAGAAGCAGTCAAGGGTAGCCTAGGGTTAGGGTTAGGCTTAGGGTTAGGTTTAGGGTATGGCTTAGGGTACGGGTTCGGGGAGGGGTGCGGGTACGGCGTAGGGTATGGGTTAGGGTTAGGGTTAGGGTTAGTGTTAGGGTTAGGGCTCGGTTTAGGGTACAGGTTAGGATTAGGGTACGTGTTAGGGTTAGGGTAGGGGTTAGGGTTAGGGTACGTGTTAGGGTTAGGGTAGTTATTAAACCTATCCCACTCTCTAGATACCCCTTAGCACGTAAGGGAATATTATTTGGGGGTGCAGCCATGGAGAAGAGTTTAGACACTAGGATAAGATAAGGAACACACCCATTATAAAGAAATCACATTAGGATTCTCTTTTTAAGCTGTTCCTTAAAACAGTAGTGCTTAGGAAATCTATTGGAGGCAGAAGCAGTCAAGGGTAGCCTAGGGTTAGGGTTAGGCTTAGGGTTAGGCTTAGGATACGGCTTAGGTTACGGGTTCGGGGAGGGTTTCGGGTACGGCGTAGGGTATGGGTTAGGGTTAGGGTTAGGGTTAGTGTTAGGGTTAGGGCTCGGTTTAGGGTACGGTTAGGATTAGGGTACGTGTTAGGTTTAGGGTAGGGGTTAGGGTTAGGGTACGCGTTAGGGTTAGGGTAGTTAGTAAACCTATCCCACTCTCTAGATACCCCTTAGCACGTAAAGGAATATTATTTGAGGGTCCAGCCATGGAGAAGAGTTTAGACACTAGGATAAGATAAGGAACACACCCATTATAAAGAAATCACATTAGGATTCTCTTTTTAAGCTGTTCCTTAAAACACTAGTGCTTAGGAAATCTATTGGAGGCAGAAGCAGTCAAGGGTAGCCTAGGGTTAGGGTTAGGCTTAGGGTTAGGCTTAGGGTACGGCTTAGGGTACGGGTTCGGGGAGGGTTTCGGGTACGGCGTAGGGTATGGGTTAGGGTTAGGGTTAGGGTTAGTGTTAGGGTTAGGGCTCGGTTTAGGGTACGGTTAGGATTAGGGTACGTGTTAGGTTTAGGGTAGGGGTTAGGGTTAGGGTACGCGTTAGGGTTAGGGTAGTTAGTAAACCTATCCCACTCTCTAGATACCCCTTAGCACGTAAAGGAATATTATTTGGGGTTCCAGCAATGGAGAAGAATTTAGACACTAGGATAAGATAAGGAACACACCCATTATAAAGAAATCACATTAGGATTCTCTTTTTAAGCTGTTGCTTAAAACACTAGTGCTTAGGAAATCTATTGGAGGCAGAAGCAGTCAAGGGTAGCGTAGGGTTAGGGTTAGGCTTAGGGTTAGGCTTAGGGTACGGCTTAGGGTACGGGTTCGGGGAGGGTTTCGGGTACGGCGTAGGGTATGGGTTAGGGTTAGGGTTAGGGTTAGTGTTAGGGTTAGGTCTCGGTTTAGGGTACGGGTTAGGATTAGGGTATGTGTTAGGGTTAGGGTAGGGGTTAGGGTTAGGGTACGCGTTAGGGTTAGGGTAGTTAGTAAACCTATCCCACTCTCTAGATACCCCTTAGCACGTAAGGCAATATTATTTGCGGGTGCAGCCATGGAGAAGAGTTTAGACACTAGGATAAGATAAGGAACACACCCATTATAAAGAAATCACATTAGGATTCTCTTTTTAAGCTGTTCCTTAAAACACTAGTGCTTAGGAAATCTATTGGAGGCAGAAGCAGTCAAGGGTAGCCTAGGGTAAGATTAGGCTTAGGGTTAGGCTTAGGGTACGGCTTAGGGTACGGGTTCGGGGAGGGTTTCGGGTACGGCGTAGGGTATGGGTTAGGGTTAGGGTTAGTGTTAGGGTTAGGGCTCGGTTTAGGGTACGGGTTAGGATTAGGGTACGTGTTAGGGTTAGGGTAGGGGTTAGGGTTAGGGTACGCATTAGGGTTAGGGTAGTTATTAAACCTATCCCACTCTCTAGATACCCCTTAGCACGTAAAGGAATATTATTTGGGGGTCCAGCCATGGAGAAGAGTTTAGACACTAGGATAAGATAAGGAACACACCCATTATAAAGAAATCACTTTAGGATTCTCTTTTTAAGCTGTTCCTTAAAACACTAGTGCTTAGGAAATCTATTGGAGGCAGAAGCAGTCAAGGCTAGCCTAGGGTTAGGGTTAGGCTTAGGGTTAGGGTTAGGGTACGGCTTGGGGTATGGGTTCGGGGAGGTGTTCGTGTACGGCGTAGGGTATGGGTTAGTGTTAGGGTTTGGGTTAGTGTTAGGGTTAGGGCTCGGTTTAGGGTACGGGTTAGGATTAGGGTACGTGTTAGGGTTAGGGTAGGGGTTAGGGTTAGGTTACGCGTTAGGGCTAGGGTAGTTAGTAAACCTATCCCAATCTCTAGCTCCCCCTTAGCACGTAAAGGAATATTATTTGGGGGTCCAGCCATGGAGAAGAGTTTAGACACTAGGATAAGATAAGGAACACACCCATTATAAAGAAATCACATTAGGATTCTCTTTTTAAGCTGTTCCTTAAAACACTACTGCTTAGGAAATCTATTGGAGGCAGAAGCAGTCAAGGGTAGCCTAGGGTTAGGGTTAGGCTTAGGGTTAGGTTTAGGGTATGGCTTAGGGTACGGGTTCGGGGAGGGGTGCGGGTACGGCGTAGGGTATGGGTTAGGGTTAGGGTTAGGGTTAGTGTTAGGGTTAGGGCTCGGTTTAGGGTACAGGTTAGGATTAGGGTACGTGTTAGGGTTAGGGTAGGGGTTAGGGTTAGGGTACGTGTTAGGGTTAGGGTAGTTATTAAACCTATCCCACTCTCTAGATACCCCTTAGCACGTAAGGGAATATTATTTGGGGGTGCAGCCATGGAGAAGAGTTTAGACACTAGGATAAGATAAGGAACACACCCATTATAAAGAAATCACATTAGGATTCTCTTTTTAAGCTGTTCCTTAAAACAGTAGTGCTTAGGAAATCTATTGGAGGCAGAAGCAGTCAAGGGTAGCCTAGGGTTAGGGTTAGGCTTAGGGTTAGGCTTAGGATACGGCTTAGGTTACGGGTTCGGGGAGGGGTGCGGGTACGGCGTAGGGTATGGGTTAGGGTTAGGTTTAGGGTTAGTGTTAGGGTTAGGGCTCGGTTTAGGGTACGGGTTAGGATTAGGGTACGTGTTAGGGTTAGGGTAGGGGTTAGGGTTAGGGTACGCGTTAGGGTTAGGGTAGTTATTAAACCTATCCCACTCTCTAGATACCCCTTAGCACGTAAAGGAATATTATTTGAGGGTCCAGCCATGGAGAAGAGTTTAGACACTAGGATAAGATAAGGAACACACCCATTATAAAGAAATCACATTAGGATTCTCTTTTTAAGCTGTTCCTTAAAACACTAGTGCTTAGGAAATCTATTGGAGGCAGAAGCAGTCAAGGGTAGCCTAGGGTAAGGTTAGGCTTAGGGTTGGGCTTAGGGTACGGCTTAGGGTACGGGTTCGGGGAGGGTTTCGGGTACGGCGTAGGGTATGGGTTAGGGTTAGGGTTAGTGTTAGGGTTAGGGCTCGGTTTAGGGTACGGGTTAGGATTAGGGTACGTGTTAGGGTTAGGGTAGGGGTTAGGGTTAGGGTACGCATTAGGGTTAGGGTAGTTATTAAACCTATCCCACTCTCTAGATACCCCTTAGCACGTAAAGGAATATTATTTGGGGGTCCAGCCATGGAGAAGAGTTTAGACACTAGGATAAGATAAGGAACACACCCATTATAAACAAATCACTTTAGGATTCTCTTTTTAAGCTGTTCCTTAAAACACTAGTGCTTAGGAAATCTATTGGAGGCAGAAGCAGTCAAGGGTAGCCTAGGGTTAGGGTTAGGCTTAGGGTTAGGGTTAGGGTACGGCTTGGGGTATGGGTTCGGGGAGGTGTTCGTGTACGGCGTAGGGTATGGGTTAGGGTTAGGGTTAGGGTTAGTGTTAGGGTTAGGGCTCGGTTTAGGGTACGGTTAGGATTAGGGTACGTGTTAGGTTTAGGGTAGGGGTTAGGGTTAGGGTACGCGTTAGGGTTAGGGTAGTTAGTAAACCTATCCCACTCTCTAGATACCCCTTAGCACGTAAGGCAATATTATTTGGGGGTGCAGCCATGGAGAAGAGTTTAGACACTAGGATAAGATAAGGAACACACCCATTATAAAGAAATCACATTAGGATTCTCTTTTTAAGCTGTTCCTTAAAACACTAGTGCTTAGGAAATCTATTGGAGGCAGAAGCAGTCAAGGGTAGCCTAGGGTAAGGTTAGGCTTAGGGTTAGGCTTAGGGTACGGCTTAGGGTACGGGTTTGGGGAGGGTTTCGGGTACGGCGTAGCGTATGGGTTAGGGTTAGGGTTAGTGTTAGGGTTAGGGCTCGGTTTAGGGTACGGGTTAGGATTAGGGTACGTGTTAGGGTTAGGGTAGGGGTTAGGGTTAGGGTACGCATTAGGGTTAGGGTAGTTATTAAACCTATCCCACTCTCTAGATACCCCTTAGCACGTAAAGGAATATTATTTGGGGGTCCAGCCATGGAGAAGAGTTTAGACACTAGGATAAGATAAGGAACACACCCATTATAAAGAAATCACTTTAGGATTCTCTTTTTAAGCTGTTCCTTAAAACACTAGTGCTTAGGAAATCTATTGGAGGCAGAAGCAGTCAAGGCTAGCCTAGGGTTAGGGTTAGGCTTAGGGTTAGGGTTAGGGTACGGCTTGGGGTATGGGTTCGGGGAGGTGTTCGTGTACGGCGTAGGGTATGGGTTAGTGTTAGGGTTTGGGTTAGTGTTAGGGTTAGGGCTCGGTTTAGGGTACGGGTTAGGATTAGGGTACGTGTTAGGGTTAGGGTAGGGGTTAGGGTTAGGTTACGCGTTAGGGCTAGGGTAGTTAGTAAACCTATCCCAATCTCTAGCTCCCCCTTAGCATGTAAAGGAATATTATTTGGGGGTCCAGCCATGGAGAAGAGTTTAGACACTAGGATAAGATAAGGAACACACCCATTATAAAGAAATCACATTAGGATTCTCTTTTTAAGCTGTTCCTTAAAACACTACTGCTTAGGAAATCTATTGGAGGCAGAAGCAGTCAAGGGTAGCCTAGGGTTAGGGTTAGGCTTAGGGTTAGGTTTAGGGTATGGCTTAGGGTACGGGTTCGGGGAGGGGTGCGGTTACGGCGTAGCGTATGGGTTAGGGTTAGGGTTAGGGTTAGTGTTAGGGTTAGGGCTCGGTTTAGGGTACAGGTTAGGATTAGGGTACGTGTTAGGGTTAGGGTAGGGGTTAGGGTTAGGGTACGTGTTAGGGTTAGGGTAGTTATTAAACCTATCCCACTCTCTAGATACCCCTTAGCACGTAAGGGAATATTATTTGGGGGTGCAGCCATGGAGAAGAGTTTAGACACTAGGATAAGATAAGGAACACACCCATTATAAAGAAATCACATTAGGATTCTCTTTTTAAGCTGTTCCTTAAAACAGTAGTGCTTAGGAAATCTATTGGAGGCAGAAGCAGTCAAGGGTAGCCTAGGGTTAGGGTTAGGCTTAGGGTTAGGCTTAGGATACGGCTTAGGTTACGGGTTCGGGGAGGGGTGCGGGTACGGCGTAGGGTATGGGTTAGGGTTAGGGTTAGGGTTAGTGTTAGGGTTAGGGCTCGGTTTAGGGTACGGGTTAGGATTAGGGTACGTGTTAGGGTTAGGGTAGGGGTTAGGGTTAGGGTACGCGTTAGGGTTAGGGTAGTTATTAAACCTATCCCACTCTCTAGATACCCCTTAGCACGTAAAGGAATATTATTTGAGGGTCCAGCCATGGAGAAGAGTTTAGACACTAGGATAAGATAAGGAACACACCCATTATAAAGAAATCACATTAGGATTCTCTTTTTAAGCTGTTCCTTAAAACACTAGTGCTTAGGAAATCTATTGGAGGCAGAAGCAGTCAAGGGTAGCCTAGGGTTAGGGTTAGGCTTAGGGTTAGGCTTAGGGTACGGCTTAGGGTACGGGTTCGGGGAGGGTTTCGGGTACGGCGTAGGGTATGGGTTAGGGTTAGGGTTAGGGTTAGTGTTAGGGTTAGGGCTCGGTTTAGGGTACGGTTAGGATTAGGGTACGTGTTAGGTTTAGGGTAGGGGTTAGGGTTAGGGTACGCGTTAGGGTTAGGGTAGTTAGTAAACCTATCCCACTCTCTAGATACCCCTTAGCACGTAAAGGAATATTATTTGGGGTTCCAGCAATGGAGAAGAATTTAGACACTAGGATAAGATAAGGAACACACCCATTATAAAGAAATCACATTAGGATTCTCTTTTTAAGCTGTTGCTTAAAACACTAGTGCTTAGGAAATCTATTGGAGGCAGAAGCAGTCAAGGGTAGCGTAGGGTTAGGGTTAGGCTTAGGGTTAGGCTTAGGGTACGGCTTAGGGTACGGGTTCGGGGAGGGTTTCGGGTACGGCGTAGGGTATGGGTTAGGGTTAGGGTTAGGGTTAGTGTTAGGGTTAGGTCTCGGTTTAGGGTACGGGTTAGGATTAGGGTATGTGTTAGGGTTAGGGTAGGGGTTAGGGTTAGGGTACGCGTTAGGGTTAGGGTAGTTAGTAAACCTATCCCACTCTCTAGATACCCCTTAGCACGTAAGGCAATATTATTTGCGGGTGCAGCCATGGAGAAGAGTTTAGACACTAGGATAAGATAAGGAACACACCCATTATAAAGAAATCACATTAGGATTCTCTTTTTAAGCTGTTCCTTAAAACACTAGTGCTTAGGAAATCTATTGGAGGCAGAAGCAGTCAAGGGTAGCCTAGGGTAAGATTAGGCTTAGGGTTAGGCTTAGGGTACGGCTTAGGGTACGGGTTCGGGGAGGGTTTCGGGTACGGCGTAGGGTATGGGTTAGGGTTAGGGTTAGTGTTAGGGTTAGGGCTCGGTTTAGGGTACGGGTTAGGATTAGGGTACGTGTTAGGGTTAGGGTAGGGGTTAGGGTTAGGGTACGCATTAGGGTTAGGGTAGTTATTAAACCTATCCCACTCTCTAGATACCCCTTAGCACGTAAAGGAATATTATTTGGGGGTCCAGCCATGGAGAAGAGTTTAGACACTAGGATAAGATAAGGAACACACCCATTATAAAGAAATCACTTTAGGATTCTCTTTTTAAGCTGTTCCTTAAAACACTAGTGCTTAGGAAATCTATTGGAGGCAGAAGCAGTCAAGGCTAGCCTAGGGTTAGGGTTAGGCTTAGGGTTAGGGTTAGGGTACGGCTTGGGGTATGGGTTCGGGGAGGTGTTCGTGTACGGCGTAGGGTATGGGTTAGTGTTAGGGTTTGGGTTAGTGTTAGGGTTAGGGCTCGGTTTAGGGTACGGGTTAGGATTAGGGTACGTGTTAGGGTTAGGGTAGGGGTTAGGGTTAGGTTACGCGTTAGGGCTAGGGTAGTTAGTAAACCTATCCCAATCTCTAGCTCCCCCTTAGCACGTAAAGGAATATTATTTGGGGGTCCAGCCATGGAGAAGAGTTTAGACACTAGGATAAGATAAGGAACACACCCATTATAAAGAAATCACATTAGGATTCTCTTTTTAAGCTGTTCCTTAAAACACTACTGCTTAGGAAATCTATTGGAGGCAGAAGCAGTCAAGGGTAGCCTAGGGTTAGGGTTAGGCTTAGGGTTAGGTTTAGGGTATGGCTTAGGGTACGGGTTCGGGGAGGGGTGCGGGTACGGCGTAGGGTATGGGTTAGGGTTAGGGTTAGGGTTAGTGTTAGGGTTAGGGCTCGGTTTAGGGTACAGGTTAGGATTAGGGTACGTGTTAGGGTTAGGGTAGGGGTTAGGGTTAGGGTACGTGTTAGGGTTAGGGTAGTTATTAAACCTATCCCACTCTCTAGATACCCCTTAGCACGTAAGGGAATATTATTTGGGGGTGCAGCCATGGAGAAGAGTTTAGACACTAGGATAAGATAAGGAACACACCCATTATAAAGAAATCACATTAGGATTCTCTTTTTAAGCTGTTCCTTAAAACAGTAGTGCTTAGGAAATCTATTGGAGGCAGAAGCAGTCAAGGGTAGCCTAGGGTTAGGGTTAGGCTTAGGGTTAGGCTTAGGATACGGCTTAGGTTACGGGTTCGGGGAGGGGTGCGGGTACGGCGTAGGGTATGGGTTAGGGTTAGGTTTAGGGTTAGTGTTAGGGTTAGGGCTCGGTTTAGGGTACGGGTTAGGATTAGGGTACGTGTTAGGGTTAGGGTAGGGGTTAGGGTTAGGGTACGTGTTAGGGTTAGGGTAGTTATTAAACCTATCCCACTCTCTAGATACCCCTTAGCACGTAAAGGAATATTATTTGAGGGTCCAGCCATGGAGAAGAGTTTAGACACTAGGATAAGATAAGGAACACACCCATTATAAAGAAATCACATTAGGATTCTCTTTTTAAGCTGTTCCTTAAAACACTAGTGCTTAGGAAATCTATTGGAGGCAGAAGCAGTCAAGGGTAGCCTAGGGTAAGGTTAGGCTTAGGGTTGGGCTTAGGGTACGGCTTAGGGTACGGGTTCGGGGAGGGTTTCGGGTACGGCGTAGGGTATGGGTTAGGGTTAGGGTTAGTGTTAGGGTTAGGGCTCGGTTTAGGGTACGGGTTAGGATTAGGGTACGTGTTAGGGTTAGGGTAGGGGTTAGGGTTAGGGTACGCATTAGGGTTAGGGTAGTTATTAAACCTATCCCACTCTCTAGATACCCCTTAGCACGTAAAGGAATATTATTTGGGGGTCCAGCCATGGAGAAGAGTTTAGACACTAGGATAAGATAAGGAACACACCCATTATAAACAAATCACTTTAGGATTCTCTTTTTAAGCTGTTCCTTAAAACACTAGTGCTTAGGAAATCTATTGGAGGCAGAAGCAGTCAAGGGTAGCCTAGGGTTAGGGTTAGGCTTAGGGTTAGGGTTAGGGTACGGCTTGGGGTATGGGTTCGGGGAGGTGTTCGTGTACGGCGTAGGGTATGGGTTAGGGTTAGGGTTAGGGTTAGTGTTAGGGTTAGGGCTCGGTTTAGGGTACGGTTAGGATTAGGGTACGTGTTAGGTTTAGGGTAGGGGTTAGGGTTAGGGTACGCGTTAGGGTTAGGGTAGTTAGTAAACCTATCCCACTCTCTAGATACCCCTTAGCACGTAAAGGAATATTATTTGGGGTTCCAGCCATGGAGAAGAATTTAGACACTAGGATAAGATAAGGAACACACCCATTATAAAGAAATCACATTAGGATTCTCTTTTTAAGCTGTTGCTTAAAACACTAGTGCTTAGGAAATCTATTGGAGGCAGAAGCAGTCAAGGGTAGCCTAGGGTTAGTGTTAGGCTTAGGGTTAGGCTTAGGGTACGGCTTAGGGTACGGGTTTGGGGAGGGGTTCAGGTACGGCGTAGGGTATGGGTTAGGGTTAGGGTTAGTGTTAGTGTTAGGGTTAGGGCTCGGTTTAGGGTACGGGTTAGGATTAGGGTACGTGTTAGTGTTAGGGTAGGGGTTAGGGTTAGAGTACGCATTAGGGTTAGGGTAGTTATTAAACCTATCCCACTCTCTAGATACCCCTTAGCACGTAAGGCAATATTATTTGGGGGTGCAGCCATGGAGAAGAGTTTAGACACTAGGATAAGATAAGGAACACACCCATTATAAAGAAATCACATTAGGATTCTCTTTTTAAGCTGTTCCTTAAAACACTAGTGCTTAGGAAATCTATTGGAGGCAGAAGCAGTCAAGGGTAGCCTAGGGTAAGGTTAGGCTTAGGGTTAGGCTTAGGGTACGGCTTAGGGTACGGGTTTGGGGAGGGTTTCGGGTACGGCGTAGCGTATGGGTTAGGGTTAGGGTTAGTGTTAGGGTTAGGGCTCGGTTTAGGGTACGGGTTAGGATTAGGGTACGTGTTAGGGTTAGGGTAGGGGTTAGGGTTAGGGTACGCATTAGGGTTAGGGTAGTTATTAAACCTATCCCACTCTCTAGATACCCCTTAGCACGTAAAGGAATATTATTTGGGGGTCCAGCCATGGAGAAGAGTTTAGACACTAGGATAAGATAAGGAACACACCCATTATAAAGAAATCACTTTAGGATTCTCTTTTTAAGCTGTTCCTTAAAACACTAGTGCTTAGGAAATCTATTGGAGGCAGAAGCAGTCAAGGCTAGCCTAGGGTTAGGGTTAGGCTTAGGGTTAGGGTTAGGGTACGGCTTGGGGTATGGGTTCGGGGAGGTGTTCGTGTACGGCGTAGGGTATGGGTTAGTGTTAGGGTTTGGGTTAGTGTTAGGGTTAGGGCTCGGTTTAGGGTACGGGTTAGGATTAGGGTACGTGTTAGGGTTAGGGTAGGGGTTAGGGTTAGGTTACGCGTTAGGGCTAGGGTAGTTAGTAAACCTATCCCAATCTCTAGCTCCCCCTTAGCATGTAAAGGAATATTATTTGGGGGTCCAGCCATGGAGAAGAGTTTAGACACTAGGATAAGATAAGGAACACACCCATTATAAAGAAATCACATTAGGATTCTCTTTTTAAGCTGTTCCTTAAAACACTACTGCTTAGGAAATCTATTGGAGGCAGAAGCAGTCAAGGGTAGCCTAGGGTTAGGGTTAGGCTTAGGGTTAGGTTTAGGGTATGGCTTAGGGTACGGGTTCGGGGAGGGGTGCGGTTACGGCGTAGCGTATGGGTTAGGGTTAGGGTTAGGGTTAGTGTTAGGGTTAGGGCTCGGTTTAGGGTACAGGTTAGGATTAGGGTACGTGTTAGGGTTAGGGTAGGGGTTAGGGTTAGGGTACGTGTTAGGGTTAGGGTAGTTATTAAACCTATCCCACTCTCTAGATACCCCTTAGCACGTAAGGGAATATTATTTGGGGGTGCAGCCATGGAGAAGAGTTTAGACACTAGGATAAGATAAGGAACACACCCATTATAAAGAAATCACATTAGGATTCTCTTTTTAAGCTGTTCCTTAAAACAGTAGTGCTTAGGAAATCTATTGGAGGCAGAAGCAGTCAAGGGTAGCCTAGGGTTAGGGTTAGGCTTAGGGTTAGGCTTAGGATACGGCTTAGGTTACGGGTTCGGGGAGGGGTGCGGGTACGGCGTAGGGTATGGGTTAGGGTTAGGGTTAGGGTTAGTGTTAGGGTTAGGGCTCGGTTTAGGGTACGGGTTAGGATTAGGGTACGTGTTAGGGTTAGGGTAGGGGTTAGGGTTAGGGTACGCGTTAGGGTTAGGGTAGTTATTAAACCTATCCCACTCTCTAGATACCCCTTAGCACGTAAAGGAATATTATTTGAGGGTCCAGCCATGGAGAAGAGTTTAGACACTAGGATAAGATAAGGAACACACCCATTATAAAGAAATCACATTAGGATTCTCTTTTTAAGCTGTTCCTTAAAACACTAGTGCTTAGGAAATCTATTGGAGGCAGAAGCAGTCAAGGGTAGCCTAGGGTTAGGGTTAGGCTTAGGGTTAGGCTTAGGGTACGGCTTAGGGTACGGGTTCGGGGAGGGTTTCGGGTACGGCGTAGGGTATGGGTTAGGGTTAGGGTTAGGGTTAGTGTTAGGGTTAGGGCTCGGTTTAGGGTACGGTTAGGATTAGGGTACGTGTTAGGTTTAGGGTAGGGGTTAGGGTTAGGGTACGCGTTAGGGTTAGGGTAGTTAGTAAACCTATCCCACTCTCTAGATACCCCTTAGCACGTAAAGGAATATTATTTGGGGTTCCAGCAATGGAGAAGAATTTAGACACTAGGATAAGATAAGGAACAAACCCATTATAAAGAAATCACATTAGGATTCTCTTTTTAAGCTGTTGCTTAAAACACTAGTGCTTAGGAAATCTATTGGAGGCAGAAGCAGTCAAGGGTAGCGTAGGGTTAGGGTTAGGCTTAGGGTTAGGCTTAGGGTACGGCTTAGGGTACGGGTTCGGGGAGGGTTTCGGGTACGGCGTAGGGTATGGGTTAGGGTTAGGGTTAGGGTTAGTGTTAGGGTTAGGTCTCGGTTTAGGGTACGGGTTAGGATTAGGGTATGTGTTAGGGTTAGGGTAGGGGTTAGGGTTAGGGTACGCGTTAGGGTTAGGGTAGTTAGTAAACCTATCCCACTCTCTAGATACCCCTTAGCACGTAAGGCAATATTATTTGCGGGTGCAGCCATGGAGAAGAGTTTAGACACTAGGATAAGATAAGGAACACACCCATTATAAAGAAATCACATTAGGATTCTCTTTTTAAGCTGTTCCTTAAAACACTAGTGCTTAGGAAATCTATTGGAGGCAGAAGCAGTCAAGGGTAGCCTAGGGTAAGATTAGGCTTAGGGTTAGGCTTAGGGTACGGCTTAGGGTACGGGTTCGGGGAGGGTTTCGGGTACGGCGTAGGGTATGGGTTAGGGTTAGGGTTAGTGTTAGGGTTAGGGCTCGGTTTAGGGTACGGGTTAGGATTAGGGTACGTGTTAGGGTTAGGGTAGGGGTTAGGGTTAGGGTACGCATTAGGGTTAGGGTAGTTATTAAACCTATCCCACTCTCTAGATACCCCTTAGCACGTAAAGGAATATTATTTGGGGGTCCAGCCATGGAGAAGAGTTTAGACACTAGGATAAGATAAGGAACACACCCATTATAAAGAAATCACTTTAGGATTCTCTTTTTAAGCTGTTCCTTAAAACACTAGTGCTTAGGAAATCTATTGGAGGCAGAAGCAGTCAAGGGTAGCCTAGGGTTAGGGTTAGGCTTAGGGTTAGGGTTAGGGTACGGCTTGGGGTATGGGTTCGGGGAGGTGTTCGTGTACGGCGTAGGGTATGGGTTAGGGTTAGGGTTTGGGTTAGTGTTAGGGTTAGGGCTCGGTTTAGGGTACGGGTTAGGATTAGGGTACGTGTTAGGGTTAGGGTAGGGGTTAGGGTTAGGTTACGCGTTAGGGCTAGGGTAGTTAGTAAACCTATCCCACTCTCTAGCTCCCCCTTAGCACGTAAAGGAATATTATTTGGGGGTCCAGCCATGGAGAAGAGTTTAGACACTAGGATAAGATAAGGAACACACCCATTATAAAGAAATCACATTAGGATTCTCTTTTTAAGCTGTTCCTTAAAACACTACTGCTTAGGAAATCAATTGGAGGCAGAAGCAGTCAAGGGTAGCCTAGGGTTAGGGTTAGGCTTAGGGTTAGGTTTAGGATATGGCTTAGGGTACGGGTTCGGGGAGGGGTGCGGGTACGGCGTAGGGTATGGGTTAGGGTTAGGTTTAGGGTTAGTGTTAGGGTTAGGGCTCGGTTTAGGGTACAGGTTAGGATTAGGGTACGTGTTAGGGTTAGGGTAGGGGTTAGGGTTAGGGTACGCGTTAGGGTTAGGGTAGTTAGTAAACCTATCCCACTCTCTAGATACCCCTTAGCACGTAAAGGAATATTATTTGGGGTTCCAGCCATGGAGAAGAATTTAGACACTAGGATAAGATAAGGAACACACCCATTATAAAGAAATCACATTAGGATTCTCTTTTTAAGCTGTTGCTTAAAACACTAGTGCTTAGGAAATCTATTGGAGGCAGAAGCAGTCAAGGGTAGCCTAGGGTTAGTGTTAGGCTTAGGGTTAGGCTTAGGGTATGGCTTAGGGTACGGGTTTGGGGAGGGGTTCAGGTACGGCGTAGGGTATGGGTTAGGGTTAGGGTTAGTGTTAGTGTTAGGGTTAGGGCTCGGTTTAGGGTACGGGTTAGGATTAGGGTACGTGTTAGTGTTAGGGTAGGGGTTAGGGTTAGAGTACGCATTAGGGTTAGGGTAGGTATTAAACCTATCCCACTCTCTAGATACCCCTTAGCACGTAAGGCAATATTATTTGGGGGTGCAGCCATGGAGAAGAGTTTAGACACTAGGATAAGATAAGGAACACACCCATTATAAAGAAATCACATTAGGATTCTCTTTTTAAGCTGTTCCTTAAAACACTAGTGCTTAGGAAATCTATTGGAGGCAGAAGCAGTCAAGGGTAGCCTAGGGTAAGGTTAGGCTTAGGGTTGGGCTTAGGGTACGGCTTAGGGTACGGGTTCGGGGAGGGTTTCGGGTACGGCGTAGGGTATGGGTTAGGGTTAGGGTTAGTGTTAGGGTTAGGGCTCGGTTTAGGGTACGGGTTAGGATTAGGGTACGTGTTAGGGTTAGGGTAGGGGTTAGGGTTAGGGTACGCATTAGGGTTAGGGTAGTTATTAAACCTATCCCACTCTCTAGATACCCCTTAGCACGTAAAGGAATATTATTTGGGGGTCCAGCCATGGAGAAGAGTTTAGACACTAGGATAAGATAAGGAACACACCCATTATAAACAAATCACTTTAGGATTCTCTTTTTAAGCTGTTCCTTAAAACACTAGTGCTTAGGAAATCTATTGGAGGCAGAAGCAGTCAAGGGTAGCCTAGGGTTAGGGTTAGGCTTAGGGTTAGGGTTAGGGTACGGCTTGGGGTATGGGTTCGGGGAGGTGTTCGTGTACGGCGTAGGGTATGGGTTAGGGTTAGGGTTAGGGTTAGTGTTAGGGTTAGGGCTCGGTTTAGGGTACGGTTAGGATTAGGGTACGTGTTAGGTTTAGGGTAGGGGTTAGGGTTAGGGTACGCGTTAGGGTTAGGGTAGTTAGTAAACCTATCCCACTCTCTAGATACCCCTTAGCACGTAAAGGAATATTATTTGGGGTTCCAGCCATGGAGAAGAATTTAGACACTAGGATAAGATAAGGAACACACCCATTATAAAGAAATCACATTAGGATTCTCTTTTTAAGCTGTTGCTTAAAACACTAGTGCTTAGGAAATCTATTGGAGGCAGAAGCAGTCAAGGGTAGCCTAGGGTTAGTGTTAGGCTTAGGGTTAGGCTTAGGGTACGGCTTAGGGTACGGGTTTGGGGAGGGGTTCAGGTACGGCGTAGGGTATGGGTTAGGGTTAGGGTTAGTGTTAGTGTTAGGGTTAGGGCTCGGTTTAGGGTACGGGTTAGGATTAGGGTACGTGTTAGTGTTAGGGTAGGGGTTAGGGTTAGAGTACGCATTAGGGTTAGGGTAGTTATTAAACCTATCCCACTCTCTAGATACCCCTTAGCACGTAAGGCAATATTATTTGGGGGTGCAGCCATGGAGAAGAGTTTAGACACTAGGATAAGATAAGGAACACACCCATTATAAAGAAATCACATTAGGATTCTCTTTTTAAGCTGTTCCTTAAAACACTAGTGCTTAGGAAATCTATTGGAGGCAGAAGCAGTCAAGGGTAGCCTAGGGTAAGGTTAGGCTTAGGGTTAGGCTTAGGGTACGGCTTAGGGTACGGGTTTGGGGAGGGTTTCGGGTACGGCGTAGCGTATGGGTTAGGGTTAGGGTTAGTGTTAGGGTTAGGGCTCGGTTTAGGGTACGGGTTAGGATTAGGGTACGTGTTAGGGTTAGGGTAGGGGTTAGGGTTAGGGTACGCATTAGGGTTAGGGTAGTTATTAAACCTATCCCACTCTCTAGATACCCCTTAGCACGTAAAGGAATATTATTTGGGGGTCCAGCCATGGAGAAGAGTTTAGACACTAGGATAAGATAAGGAACACACCCATTATAAAGAAATCACTTTAGGATTCTCTTTTTAAGCTGTTCCTTAAAACACTAGTGCTTAGGAAATCTATTGGAGGCAGAAGCAGTCAAGGCTAGCCTAGGGTTAGGGTTAGGCTTAGGGTTAGGGTTAGGGTACGGCTTGGGGTATGGGTTCGGGGAGGTGTTCGTGTACGGCGTAGGGTATGGGTTAGTGTTAGGGTTTGGGTTAGTGTTAGGGTTAGGGCTCGGTTTAGGGTACGGGTTAGGATTAGGGTACGTGTTAGGGTTAGGGTAGGGGTTAGGGTTAGGTTACGCGTTAGGGCTAGGGTAGTTAGTAAACCTATCCCAATCTCTAGCTCCCCCTTAGCACGTAAAGGAATATTATTTGGGGGTCCAGCCATGGAGAAGAGTTTAGACACTAGGATAAGATAAGGAACACACCCATTATAAAGAAATCACATTAGGATTCTCTTTTTAAGCTGTTCCTTAAAACACTACTGCTTAGGAAATCTATTGGAGGCAGAAGCAGTCAAGGGTAGCCTAGGGTTAGGGTTAGGCTTAGGGTTAGGTTTAGGGTATGGCTTAGGGTACGGGTTCGGGGAGGGGTGCGGGTACGGCGTAGGGTATGGGTTAGGGTTAGGGTTAGGGTTAGTGTTAGGGTTAGGGCTCGGTTTAGGGTACAGGTTAGGATTAGGGTACGTGTTAGGGTTAGGGTAGGGGTTAGGGTTAGGGTACGTGTTAGGGTTAGGGTAGTTATTAAACCTATCCCACTCTCTAGATACCCCTTAGCACGTAAGGGAATATTATTTGGGGGTGCAGCCATGGAGAAGAGTTTAGACACTAGGATAAGATAAGGAACACACCCATTATAAAGAAATCACATTAGGATTCTCTTTTTAAGCTGTTCCTTAAAACAGTAGTGCTTAGGAAATCTATTGGAGGCAGAAGCAGTCAAGGGTAGCCTAGGGTTAGGGTTAGGCTTAGGGTTAGGCTTAGGATACGGCTTAGGTTACGGGTTCGGGGAGGGGTGCGGGTACGGCGTAGGGTATGGGTTAGGGTTAGGGTTAGGGTTAGTGTTAGGGTTAGGGCTCGGTTTAGGGTACGGGTTAGGATTAGGGTACGTGTTAGGGTTAGGGTAGGGGTTAGGGTTAGGGTACGCGTTAGGGTTAGGGTAGTTATTAAACCTATCCCACTCTCTAGATACCCCTTAGCACGTAAAGGAATATTATTTGGGGGTCCAGCCATGGAGAAGAGTTTAGACACTAGGATAAGATAAGGAACACACCCATTATAAAGAAATCACTTTAGGATTCTCTTTTTAAGCTGTTCCTTAAAACACTAGTGCTTAGGAAATCTATTGGAGGCAGAAGCAGTCAAGGCTAGCCTAGGGTTAGGGTTAGGCTTAGGGTTAGGGTTAGGGTACGGCTTGGGGTATGGGTTCG
This sequence comes from Balaenoptera borealis, assembly GCF_965194805.1. Classification (NCBI taxonomy): domain Eukaryota; kingdom Metazoa; phylum Chordata; class Mammalia; order Artiodactyla; family Balaenopteridae; genus Balaenoptera; species Balaenoptera borealis. Next base: position 2,348,500 of record NC_138869.1, on the reverse strand, counting down.
GGGAGGTGTTCGTGTACGGCGTAGGGTATGGGTTAGTGTTAGGGTTTGGGTTAGTGTTAGGGTTAGGGCTCGGTTTAGGGTACGGGTTAGGATTAGGGTACGTGTTAGGGTTAGGGTAGGGGTTAGGGTTAGGTTACGCGTTAGGGCTAGGGTAGTTAGTAAACCTATCCCAATCTCTAGCTCCCCCTTAGCACGTAAAGGAATATTATTTGGGGGTCCAGCCATGGAGAAGAGTTTAGACACTAGGATAAGATAAGGAACACACCCATTATAAAGAAATCACATTAGGATTCTCTTTTTAAGCTGTTCCTTAAAACACTACTGCTTAGGAAATCTATTGGAGGCAGAAGCAGTCAAGGGTAGCCTAGGGTTAGGGTTAGGCTTAGGGTTAGGTTTAGGGTATGGCTTAGGGTACGGGTTCGGGGAGGGGTGCGGGTACGGCGTAGGGTATGGGTTAGGGTTAGGGTTAGGGTTAGTGTTAGGGTTAGGGCTCGGTTTAGGGTACAGGTTAGGATTAGGGTACGTGTTAGGGTTAGGGTAGGGGTTAGGGTTAGGGTACGTGTTAGGGTTAGGGTAGTTATTAAACCTATCCCACTCTCTAGATACCCCTTAGCACGTAAGGGAATATTATTTGGGGGTGCAGCCATGGAGAAGAGTTTAGACACTAGGATAAGATAAGGAACACACCCATTATAAAGAAATCACATTAGGATTCTCTTTTTAAGCTGTTCCTTAAAACAGTAGTGCTTAGGAAATCTATTGGAGGCAGAAGCAGTCAAGGGTAGCCTAGGGTTAGGGTTAGGCTTAGGGTTAGGCTTAGGATACGGCTTAGGTTACGGGTTCGGGGAGGGGTGCGGGTACGGCGTAGGGTATGGGTTAGGGTTAGGGTTAGGGTTAGTGTTAGGGTTAGGGCTCGGTTTAGGGTACGGGTTAGGATTAGGGTACGTGTTAGGGTTAGGGTAGGGGTTAGGGTTAGGGTACGCGTTAGGGTTAGGGTAGTTATTAAACCTATCCCACTCTCTAGATACCCCTTAGCACGTAAAGGAATATTATTTGAGGGTCCAGCCATGGAGAAGAGTTTAGACACTAGGATAAGATAAGGAACACACCCATTATAAAGAAATCACATTAGGATTCTCTTTTTAAGCTGTTCCTTAAAACACTAGTGCTTAGGAAATCTATTGGAGGCAGAAGCAGTCAAGGGTAGCCTAGGGTTAGGGTTAGGCTTAGGGTTAGGCTTAGGGTACGGCTTAGGGTACGGGTTCGGGGAGGGTTTCGGGTATGGCGTAGGGTATGGGTTAGGGTTAGGGTTAGGGTTAGTGTTAGGGTTAGGGCTCGGTTTAGGGTACGGTTAGGATTAGGGTACGTGTTAGGTTTAGGGTAGGGGTTAGGGTTAGGGTACGCGTTAGGGTTAGGGTAGTTAGTAAACCTATCCCACTCTCTAGATACCCCTTAGCACGTAAAGGAATATTATTTGGGGTTCCAGCAATGGAGAAGAATTTAGACACTAGGATAAGATAAGGAACACACCCATTATAAAGAAATCACATTAGGATTCTCTTTTTAAGCTGTTGCTTAAAACACTAGTGCTTAGGAAATCTATTGGAGGCAGAAGCAGTCAAGGGTAGCGTAGGGTTAGGGTTAGGCTTAGGGTTAGGCTTAGGGTACGGCTTAGGGTACGGGTTCGGGGAGGGTTTCGGGTACGGCGTAGGGTATGGGTTAGGGTTAGGGTTAGGGTTAGTGTTAGGGTTAGGTCTCGGTTTAGGGTACGGGTTAGGATTAGGGTATGTGTTAGGGTTAGGGTAGGGGTTAGGGTTAGGGTACGCGTTAGGGTTAGGGTAGTTAGTAAACCTATCCCACTCTCTAGATACCCCTTAGCACGTAAGGCAATATTATTTGCGGGTGCAGCCATGGAGAAGAGTTTAGACACTAGGATAAGATAAGGAACACACCCATTATAAAGAAATCACATTAGGATTCTCTTTTTAAGCTGTTCCTTAAAACACTAGTGCTTAGGAAATCTATTGGAGGCAGAAGCAGTCAAGGGTAGCCTAGGGTAAGGTTAGGCTTAGGGTTAGGCTTAGGGTACGGCTTAGGGTACGGGTTTGGGGAGGGTTTCGGGTACGGCGTAGCGTATGGGTTAGGGTTAGGGTTAGTGTTAGGGTTAGGGCTCGGTTTAGGGTACGGGTTAGGATTAGGGTACGTGTTAGGGTTAGGGTAGGGGTTAGGGTTAGGGTACGCATTAGGGTTAGGGTAGTTATTAAACCTATCCCACTCTCTAGATACCCCTTAGCACGTAAAGGAATATTATTTGGGGGTCCAGCCATGGAGAAGAGTTTAGACACTAGGATAAGATAAGGAACACACCCATTATAAAGAAATCACTTTAGGATTCTCTTTTTAAGCTGTTCCTTAAAACACTAGTGCTTAGGAAATCTATTGGAGGCAGAAGCAGTCAAGGGTAGCCTAGGGTTAGGGTTAGGCTTAGGGTTAGGGTTAGGGTACGGCTTGGGGTATGGGTTCGGGGAGGTGTTCGTGTACGGCGTAGGGTATGGTTTAGTGTTAGGGTTTGGGTTAGTGTTAGGGTTAGGGCTCGGTTTAGGGTACAGGTTAGGATTAGGGTACGTGTTAGGGTTAGGGTAGGGGTTAGGGTTAGGTTACGCGTTAGGGCTAGGGTAGTTAGTAAACCTATCCCAATCTCTAGCTCCCCCTTAGCATGTAAAGGAATATTATTTGGGGGTCCAGCCATGGAGAAGAGTTTAGACACTAGGATAAGATAAGGAACACACCCATTATAAAGAAATCACATTAGCATTCTCTTTTTAAGCTGTTCCTTAAAACACTACTGCTTAGGAAATCTATTAGAGGCAGAAGCAGTCAAGGGTAGCCTAGGGTTAGGGTTAGGCTTAGGGTTAGGTTTAGGGTATGGCTTAGGGTACGGGTTCGGGGAGGGGTGCGGGTACGGCGTAGGGTATGGGTTAGGGTTAGGGTTAGGGTTAGTGTTAGGGTTAGGGCTCGGTTTAGGGTACAGGTTAGGATTAGGGTACGTGTTAGGGTTAGGGTAGGGGTTAGGGTTAGGGTACGTGTTAGGGTTAGGGTAGTTATTAAACCTATCCCACTCTCTAGATACCCCTTAGCACGTAAGGGAATATTATTTGGGGGTGCAGCCATGGAGAAGAGTTTAGACACTAGGATAAGATAAGGAACACACCCATTATAAAGAAATCACATTAGGATTCTCTTTTTAAGCTGTTCCTTAAAACAGTAGTGCTTAGGAAATCTATTGGAGGCAGAAGCAGTCAAGGGTAGCCTAGGGTTAGGGTTAGGCTTAGGGTTAGGCTTAGGATACGGCTTAGGTTACGGGTTCGGGGAGGGGTGCGGGTACGGCGTAGGGTATGGGTTAGGGTTAGGGTTAGGGTTAGTGTTAGGGTTAGGGCTCGGTTTAGGGTACGGGTTAGGATTAGGGTACGTGTTAGGGTTAGGGTAGGGGTTAGGGTTAGGGTACGCGTTAGGGTTAGGGTAGTTATTAAACCTATCCCACTCTCTAGATACCCCTTAGCACGTAAAGGAATATTATTTGAGGGTCCAGCCATGGAGAAGAGTTTAGACACTAGGATAAGATAAGGAACACACCCATTATAAAGAAATCACATTAGGATTCTCTTTTTAAGCTGTTCCTTAAAACACTAGTGCTTAGGAAATCTATTGGAGGCAGAAGCAGTCAAGGGTAGCCTAGGGTTAGGGTTAGGCTTAGGGTTAGGCTTAGGGTACGGCTTAGGGTACGGGTTCGGGGAGGGTTTCGGGTACGGCGTAGGGTATGGGTTAGGGTTAGGGTTAGGGTTAGTGTTAGGGTTAGGGCTCGGTTTAGGGTACGGTTAGGATTAGGGTACGTGTTAGGTTTAGGGTAGGGGTTAGGGTTAGGGTACGCGTTAGGGTTAGGGTAGTTAGTAAACCTATCCCACTCTCTAGATACCCCTTAGCACGTAAAGGAATATTATTTGGGGTTCCAGCAATGGAGAAGAATTTAGACACTAGGATAAGATAAGGAACAAACCCATTATAAAGAAATCACATTAGGATTCTCTTTTTAAGCTGTTGCTTAAAACACTAGTGCTTAGGAAATCTATTGGAGGCAGAAGCAGTCAAGGGTAGCGTAGGGTTAGGGTTAGGCTTAGGGTTAGGCTTAGGGTACGGCTTAGGGTACGGGTTCGGGGAGGGTTTCGGGTACGGCGTAGGGTATGGGTTAGGGTTAGGGTTAGGGTTAGTGTTAGGGTTAGGTCTCGGTTTAGGGTACGGGTTAGGATTAGGGTATGTGTTAGGGTTAGGGTAGGGGTTAGGGTTAGGGTACGCGTTAGGGTTAGGGTAGTTAGTAAACCTATCCCACTCTCTAGATACCCCTTAGCACGTAAGGCAATATTATTTGCGGGTGCAGCCATGGAGAAGAGTTTAGACACTAGGATAAGATAAGGAACACACCCATTATAAAGAAATCACATTAGGATTCTCTTTTTAAGCTGTTCCTTAAAACACTAGTGCTTAGGAAATCTATTGGAGGCAGAAGCAGTCAAGGGTAGCCTAGGGTAAGATTAGGCTTAGGGTTAGGCTTAGGGTACGGCTTAGGGTACGGGTTCGGGGAGGGTTTCGGGTACGGCGTAGGGTATGGGTTAGGGTTAGGGTTAGTGTTAGGGTTAGGGCTCGGTTTAGGGTACGGGTTAGGATTAGGGTACGTGTTAGGGTTAGGGTAGGGGTTAGGGTTAGGGTACGCATTAGGGTTAGGGTAGTTATTAAACCTATCCCACTCTCTAGATACCCCTTAGCACGTAAAGGAATATTATTTGGGGGTCCAGCCATGGAGAAGAGTTTAGACACTAGGATAAGATAAGGAACACACCCATTATAAAGAAATCACTTTAGGATTCTCTTTTTAAGCTGTTCCTTAAAACACTAGTGCTTAGGAAATCTATTGGAGGCAGAAGCAGTCAAGGCTAGCCTAGGGTTAGGGTTAGGCTTAGGGTTAGGGTTAGGGTACGGCTTGGGGTATGGGTTCGGGGAGGTGTTCGTGTACGGCGTAGGGTATGGGTTAGGGTTAGGGTTTGGGTTAGTGTTAGGGTTAGGGCTCGGTTTAGGGTACGGGTTAGGATTAGGGTACGTGTTAGGGTTAGGGTAGGGGTTAGGGTTAGGTTACGCGTTAGGGCTAGGGTAGTTAGTAAACCTATCCCACTCTCTAGCTCCCCCTTAGCACGTAAAGGAATATTATTTGGGGGTCCAGCCATGGAGAAGAGTTTAGACACTAGGATAAGATAAGGAACACACCCATTATAAAGAAATCACATTAGGATTCTCTTTTTAAGCTGTTCCTTAAAACACTACTGCTTAGGAAATCAATTGGAGGCAGAAGCAGTCAAGGGTAGCCTAGGGTTAGGGTTAGGCTTAGGGTTAGGTTTAGGATATGGCTTAGGGTACGGGTTCGGGGAGGGGTGCGGGTACGGCGTAGGGTATGGGTTAGGGTTAGGTTTAGGGTTAGTGTTAGGGTTAGGGCTCGGTTTAGGGTACAGGTTAGGATTAGGGTACGTGTTAGGGTTAGGGTAGGGGTTAGGGTTAGGGTACGCGTTAGGGTTAGGGTAGTTATTAAACCTATCCCACTCTCTAGATACCCCTTAGCACGTAAGGGAATATTATTTGGGGGTGCAGCCATGGAGAAGAGTTTAGACACTAGGATAAGATAAGGAACACACCCATTATAAAGAAATCACATTAGGATTCTCTTTTTAAGCTGTTCCTTAAAACAGTAGTGCTTAGGAAATCTATTGGAGGCAGAAGCAGTCAAGGGTAGCCTAGGGTTAGGGTTAGGCTTAGGGTTAGGCTTAGGGTACGGCTTAGGTTACGGGTTCGGGGAGGGGTGCGGGTACGGCGTAGGGTATGGGTTAGGGTTAGGGTTAGGGTTAGTGTTAGGGTTAGGGCTCGGTTTAGGGTACGGGTTAGGATTAGGGTACGTGTTAGGGTTAGGGTAGGGGTTAGGGTTAGGGTACGCGTTAGGGTTAGGGTAGTTATTAAACCTATCCCACTCTCTAGATACCCCTTAGCACGTAAAGGAATATTATTTGAGGGTCCAGCCATGGAGAAGAGTTTAGACACTAGGATAAGATAAGGAACACACCCATTATAAAGAAATCACATTAGGATTCTCTTTTTAAGCTGTTCCTTAAAACACTAGTGCTTAGGAAATCTATTGGAGGCAGAAGCAGTCAAGGGTAGCGTAGGGTTAGGGTTAGGCTTAGGGTTAGGCTTAGGGTACGGCTTAGGGTACGGGTTCGGGGAGGGTTTCGGGTACGGCGTAGGGTATGGGTTAGGGTTAGGGTTAGGGTTAGTGTTAGGGTTAGGGCTCGGTTTAGGGTACGGTTAGGATTAGGGTACGTGTTAGGTTTAGGGTAGGGGTTAGGGTTAGGGTACGCGTTAGGGTTAGGGTAGTTAGTAAACCTATCCCACTCTCTAGATACCCGTTAGCACGTAAAGGAATATTATTTGGGGTTCCAGCAATGGAGAAGAATTTAGACACTAGGATAAGATAAGGAACACACCCATTATAAAGAAATCACATTAGGATTCTCTTTTTAAGCTGTTGCTTAAAACACTAGTGCTTAGGAAATCTATTGGAGGCAGAAGCAGTCAAGGGTAGCGTAGGGTTAGGGTTAGGCTTAGGGTTAGGCTTAGGGTACGGCTTAGGGTACGGGTTCGGGGAGGGTTTCGGGTACGGCGTAGGGTATGGGTTAGGGTTAGGGTTAGGGTTAGTGTTAGGGTTAGGTCTCGGTTTAGGGTACGGGTTAGGATTAGTGTATGTGTTAGGGTTAGGGTAGGGGTTAGGGTTAGGGTACGCGTTAGGGTTAGGGTAGTTAGTAAACCTATCCCACTCTCTAGATACCCCTTAGCACGTAAGGCAATATTATTTGGGGGTGCAGCCATGGAGAAGAGTTTAGACACTAGGATAAGATAAGGAACACACCCATTATAAAGAAATCACATTAGGATTCTCTTTTTAAGCTGTTCCTTAAAACACTAGTGCTTAGGAAATCTATTGGAGGCAGAAGCAGTCAAGGGTAGCCTAGGGTAAAGTTAGGCTTAGGGTTAGGCTTAGGGTACGGCTTAGGGTACGGGTTCGGGGAGGGTTTCGGGTACGGCGTAGGGTATGGGTTAGGGTTAGGGTTAGTGTTAGGGTTAGGGCTCGGTTTAGGGTACGGGTTAGGATTAGGGTACGTGTTAGGGTTAGGGTAGGGGTTAGGGTTAGGGTACGCATTAGGGTTAGGGTAGTTATTAAACCTATCCCACTCTCTAGATACCCCTTAGCACGTAAAGGAATATTATTTGGGGGTCCAGCCATGGAGAAGAGTTTAGACACTAGGATAAGATAAGGAACACACCCATTATAAAGAAATCACTTTAGGATTCTCTTTTTAAGCTGTTCCTTAAAACACTAGTGGTTAGGAAATCTATTGGAGGCAGAAGCAGTCAAGGGTAGCCTAGGGTTAGGGTTAGGCTTAGGGTTAGGGTTAGGGTACGGCTTGGGGTATGGGTTCGGGGAGGTGTTCGTGTACGGCGTAGGGTATGGGTTAGGGTTAGGGTTTGGGTTAGTGTTAGGGTTAGGGCTCGGTTTAGGGTACGGGTTAGGATTAGGGTACGTGTTAGGGTTAGCGTAGGGGTTAGGGTTAGGTTACGCGTTAGGGCTAGGGTAGTTAGTAAACCTATCCCACTCTCTAGCTCCCCCTTAGCACGTAAAGGAATATTATTTGGGGGTCCAGCCATGGAGAAGAGTTTAGACACTAGGATAAGGTAAGGAACACACCCATTATAAAGAAATCACATTAGGATTCTCTTTTTAAGCTGTTCCTTAAAACACTACTGCTTAGGAAATCAATTGGAGGAAGAAGCATTCAAGGGTAGCCTAGGGTTAGGGTTAGGCTTAGGGTTAGGTTTAGGGTATGGCTTAGGGTACGGGTTCGGAGAGGGGTGCGGTTACGGCGTAGGGTATGGGTTAGGGTTAGGGTTAGGGTTAGTGTTAGGGTTAGGGCTCGGTTTAGGGTACAGGTTAGGATTAGGGTACGTGTTAGGGTTAGGGTAGGGGTTAGGGTTAGGGTACGCGTTAGGGTTAGGGTAGTTATTAAACCTATCCCACTCTCTAGATACCCCTTAGCACGTAAGGGAATATTATTTGGGGGTGCAGCCATGGAGAAGAGTTTAGACACTAGGATAAGATAAGGAACACACCCATTATAAAGAAATCACATTACGATTCTCTTTTTAAGCTGTTCCCTAAAACACTAGTGCTTAGGAAATCTATTGGAGGCAGAAGCAGTCAAGGGTAGCCTAGGGTTAGGGTTAGGCTTAGGGTTAGGCTTAGGGTACGGCTTAGGGTACGGGTTCGGGGAGGGTTTCGGGTACGGCGTAGGGTATGGGTTAGGGTTAGGGTTAGGGTTAGTGTTAGGGTTAGGGCTCGGTTTAGGGTACGGTTAGGATTAGGGTACGTGTTAGGTTTAGGGTCGGGGTTAGGGTTAGGGTACGCGTTAGGGTTAGGGTAGTTAGTAAACCTATCCCACTCTCTAGATACCCCTTAGCACGTAAAGGAATATTATTTGGGGTTCCAGCCATGGAGAAGAATTTAGACACTAGGATAAGATAAGGAACACACCCATTATAAAGAAATCACATTAGGATTCTCTTTTTAAGCTGTTGCTTAAAACACTAGTGCTTAGGAAATCTATTGGAGGCAGAAGCAGTCAAGGGTAGCCTAGGGTTAGTGTTAGGCTTAGGGTTAGGCTTAGGGTATGGCTTAGGGTACGGGTTTGGGGAGGGGTTCAGGTACGGCGTAGGGTATGGGTTAGGGTTAGGGTTAGTGTTAGTGTTAGGGTTAGGGCTCGGTTTAGGGTACGGGTTAGGATTAGGGTACGTGTTAGTGTTAGGGTAGGGGTTAGGGTTAGAGTACGCATTAGGGTTAGGGTAGGTATTAAACCTATCCCACTCTCTAGATACCCCTTAGCACGTAAGGCAATATTATTTGGGGGTGCAGCCATGGAGAAGAGTTTAGACACTAGGATAAGATAAGGAACACACCCATTATAAAGAAATCACATTAGGATTCTCTTTTTAAGCTGTTCCTTAAAACACTAGTGCTTAGGAAATCTATTGGAGGCAGAAGCAGTCAAGGGTAGCCTAGGGTAAGGTTAGGCTTAGGGTTGGGCTTAGGGTACGGCTTAGGGTACGGGTTCGGGGAGGGTTTCGGGTACGGCGTAGGGTATGGGTTAGGGTTAGGGTTAGTGTTAGGGTTAGGGCTCGGTTTAGGGTACGGGTTAGGATTAGGGTACGTGTTAGGGTTAGGGTAGGGGTTAGGGTTAGGGTACGCATTAGGGTTAGGGTAGTTATTAAACCTATCCCACTCTCTAGATACCCCTTAGCACGTAAAGGAATATTATTTGGGGGTCCAGCCATGGAGAAGAGTTTAGACACTAGGATAAGATAAGGAACACACCCATTATAAACAAATCACTTTAGGATTCTCTTTTTAAGCTGTTCCTTAAAACACTAGTGCTTAGGAAATCTATTGGAGGCAGAAGCAGTCAAGGGTAGCCTAGGGTTAGGGTTAGGCTTAGGGTTAGGGTTAGGGTACGGCTTGGGGTATGGGTTCGGGGAGGTGTTCGTGTACGGCGTAGGGTATGGGTTAGGGTTAGGGTTAGGGTTAGTGTTAGGGTTAGGGCTCGGTTTAGGGTACGGTTAGGATTAGGGTACGTGTTAGGTTTAGGGTAGGGGTTAGGGTTAGGGTACGCGTTAGGGTTAGGGTAGTTAGTAAACCTATCCCACTCTCTAGATACCCCTTAGCACGTAAAGGAATATTATTTGGGGTTCCAGCCATGGAGAAGAATTTAGACACTAGGATAAGATAAGGAACACACCCATTATAAAGAAATCACATTAGGATTCTCTTTTTAAGCTGTTGCTTAAAACACTAGTGCTTAGGAAATCTATTGGAGGCAGAAGCAGTCAAGGGTAGCCTAGGGTTAGTGTTAGGCTTAGGGTTAGGCTTAGGGTACGGCTTAGGGTACGGGTTTGGGGAGGGGTTCAGGTACGGCGTAGGGTATGGGTTAGGGTTAGGGTTAGTGTTAGTGTTAGGGTTAGGGCTCGGTTTAGGGTACGGGTTAGGATTAGGGTACGTGTTAGTGTTAGGGTAGGGGTTAGGGTTAGAGTACGCATTAGGGTTAGGGTAGTTATTAAACCTATCCCACTCTCTAGATACCCCTTAGCACGTAAGGCAATATTATTTGGGGGTGCAGCCATGGAGAAGAGTTTAGACACTAGGATAAGATAAGGAACACACCCATTATAAAGAAATCACATTAGGATTCTCTTTTTAAGCTGTTCCTTAAAACACTAGTGCTTAGGAAATCTATTGGAGGCAGAAGCAGTCAAGGGTAGCCTAGGGTAAGGTTAGGCTTAGGGTTAGGCTTAGGGTACGGCTTAGGGTACGGGTTTGGGGAGGGTTTCGGGTACGGCGTAGCGTATGGGTTAGGGTTAGGGTTAGTGTTAGGGTTAGGGCTCGGTTTAGGGTACGGGTTAGGATTAGGGTACGTGTTAGGGTTAGGGTAGGGGTTAGGGTTAGGGTACGCATTAGGGTTAGGGTAGTTATTAAACCTATCCCACTCTCTAGATACCCCTTAGCACGTAAAGGAATATTATTTGGGGGTCCAGCCATGGAGAAGAGTTTAGACACTAGGATAAGATAAGGAACACACCCATTATAAAGAAATCACTTTAGGATTCTCTTTTTAAGCTGTTCCTTAAAACACTAGTGCTTAGGAAATCTATTGGAGGCAGAAGCAGTCAAGGCTAGCCTAGGGTTAGGGTTAGGCTTAGGGTTAGGGTTAGGGTACGGCTTGGGGTATGGGTTCGGGGAGGTGTTCGTGTACGGCGTAGGGTATGGGTTAGTGTTAGGGTTTGGGTTAGTGTTAGGGTTAGGGCTCGGTTTAGGGTACGGGTTAGGATTAGGGTACGTGTTAGGGTTAGGGTAGGGGTTAGGGTTAGGTTACGCGTTAGGGCTAGGGTAGTTAGTAAACCTATCCCAATCTCTAGCTCCCCCTTAGCACGTAAAGGAATATTATTTGGGGGTCCAGCCATGGAGAAGAGTTTAGACACTAGGATAAGATAAGGAACACACCCATTATAAAGAAATCACATTAGGATTCTCTTTTTAAGCTGTTCCTTAAAACACTACTGCTTAGGAAATCTATTGGAGGCAGAAGCAGTCAAGGGTAGCCTAGGGTTAGGGTTAGGCTTAGGGTTAGGTTTAGGGTATGGCTTAGGGTACGGGTTCGGGGAGGGGTGCGGGTACGGCGTAGGGTATGGGTTAGGGTTAGGGTTAGGGTTAGTGTTAGGGTTAGGGCTCGGTTTAGGGTACAGGTTAGGATTAGGGTACGTGTTAGGGTTAGGGTAGGGGTTAGGGTTAGGGTACGTGTTAGGGTTAGGGTAGTTATTAAACCTATCCCACTCTCTAGATACCCCTTAGCACGTAAGGGAATATTATTTGGGGGTGCAGCCATGGAGAAGAGTTTAGACACTAGGATAAGATAAGGAACACACCCATTATAAAGAAATCACATTAGGATTCTCTTTTTAAGCTGTTCCTTAAAACAGTAGTGCTTAGGAAATCTATTGGAGGCAGAAGCAGTCAAGGGTAGCCTAGGGTTAGGGTTAGGCTTAGGGTTAGGCTTAGGATACGGCTTAGGTTACGGGTTCGGGGAGGGGTGCGGGTACGGCGTAGGGTATGGGTTAGGGTTAGGGTTAGGGTTAGTGTTAGGGTTAGGGCTCGGTTTAGGGTACGGGTTAGGATTAGGGTACGTGTTAGGGTTAGGGTAGGGGTTAGGGTTAGGGTACGCGTTAGGGTTAGGGTAGTTATTAAACCTATCCCACTCTCTAGATACCCCTTAGCACGTAAAGGAATATTATTTGAGGGTCCAGCCATGGAGAAGAGTTTAGACACTAGGATAAGATAAGGAACACACCCATTATAAAGAAATCACATTAGGATTCTCTTTTTAAGCTGTTCCTTAAACACTAGTGCTTAGGAAATCTATTGGAGGCAGAAGCAGTCAAGGGTAGCCTAGGGTTAGGGTTAGGCTTAGGGTTAGGCTTAGGGTACGGCTTAGGGTACGGGTTCGGGGAGGGTTTCGGGTACGGCGTAGGGTATGGGTTAGGGTTAGGGTTAGGGTTAGTGTTAGGGTTAGGGCTCGGTTTAGGGTACGGTTAGGATTAGGGTACGTGTTAGGTTTAGGGTAGGGGTTAGGGTTAGGGTACGCGTTAGGGTTAGGGTAGTTAGTAAACCTATCCCACTCTCTAGATACCCCTTAGCACGTAAAGGAATATTATTTGGGGTTCCAGCAATGGAGAAGAATTTAGACACTAGGATAAGATAAGGAACACACCCATTATAAAGAAATCACATTAGGATTCTCTTTTTAAGCTGTTGCTTAAAACACTAGTGCTTAGGAAATCTATTGGAGGCAGAAGCAGTCAAGGGTAGCGTAGGGTTAGGGTTAGGCTTAGGGTTAGGCTTAGGGTACGGCTTAGGGTACGGGTTCGGGGAGGGTTTCGGGTACGGCGTAGGGTATGGGTTAGGGTTAGGGTTAGGGTTAGTGTTAGGGTTAGGTCTCGGTTTAGGGTACGGGTTAGGATTAGGGTATGTGTTAGGGTTAGGGTAGGGGTTAGGGTTAGGGTACGCGTTAGGGTTAGGGTAGTTAGTAAACCTATCCCACTCTCTAGATACCCCTTAGCACGTAAGGCAATATTATTTGCGGGTGCAGCCATGGAGAAGAGTTTAGACACTAGGATAAGATAAGGAACACACCCATTATAAAGAAATCACATTAGGATTCTCTTTTTAAGCTGTTCCTTAAAACACTAGTGCTTAGGAAATCTATTGGAGGCAGAAGCAGTCAAGGGTAGCCTAGGGTAAGATTAGGCTTAGGGTTAGGCTTAGGGTACGGCTTAGGGTACGGGTTCGGGGAGGGTTTCGGGTACGGCGTAGGGTATGGGTTAGGGTTAGGGTTAGTGTTAGGGTTAGGGCTCGGTTTAGGGTACGGGTTAGGATTAGGGTACGTGTTAGGGTTAGGGTAGGGGTTAGGGTTAGGGTACGCATTAGGGTTAGGGTAGTTATTAAACCTATCCCACTCTCTAGATACCCCTTAGCACGTAAAGGAATATTATTTGGGGGTCCAGCCATGGAGAAGAGTTTAGACACTAGGATAAGATAAGGAACACACCCATTATAAAGAAATCACTTTAGGATTCTCTTTTTAAGCTGTTCCTTAAAACACTAGTGCTTAGGAAATCTATTGGAGGCAGAAGCAGTCAAGGGTAGCCTAGGGTTAGGGTTAGGCTTAGGGTTAGGGTTAGGGTACGGCTTGGGGTATGGGTTCGGGGAGGTGTTCGTGTACGGCGTAGGGTATGGGTTAGGGTTAGGGTTTGGGTTAGTGTTAGGGTTAGGGCTCGGTTTAGGGTACGGGTTAGGATTAGGGTACGTGTTAGGGTTAGGGTAGGGGTTAGGGTTAGGTTACGCGTTAGGGCTAGGGTAGTTAGTAAACCTATCCCACTCTCTAGCTCCCCCTTAGCACGTAAAGGAATATTATTTGGGGGTCCAGCCATGGAGAAGAGTTTAGACACTAGGATAAGATAAGGAACACACCCATTATAAAGAAATCACATTAGGATTCTCTTTTTAAGCTGTTCCTTAAAACACTACTGCTTAGGAAATCAATTGGAGGCAGAAGCAGTCAAGGGTAGCCTAGGGTTAGGGTTAGGCTTAGGGTTAGGTTTAGGATATGGCTTAGGGTACGGGTTCGGGGAGGGGTGCGGGTACGGCGTAGGGTATGGGTTAGGGTTAGGTTTAGGGTTAGTGTTAGGGTTAGGGCTCGGTTTAGGGTACAGGTTAGGATTAGGGTACGTGTTAGGGTTAGGGTAGGGGTTAGGGTTAGGGTACGCGTTAGGGTTAGGGTAGTTATTAAACCTATCCCACTCTCTAGATACCCCTTAGCACGTAAGGGAATATTATTTGGGGGTGCAGCCATGGAGAAGAGTTTAGACACTAGGATAAGATAAGGAACACACCCATTATAAAGAAATCACATTAGGATTCTCTTTTTAAGCTGTTCCTTAAAACAGTAGTGCTTAGGAAATCTATTGGAGGCAGAAGCAGTCAAGGGTAGCCTAGGGTTAGGGTTAGGCTTAGGGTTAGGCTTAGGGTACGGCTTAGGATACGGGTTCGGGGAGGGGTGCGGGTACGGCGTAGGGTATGGGTTAGGGTTAGGGTTAGGGTTAGTGTTAGGGTTAGGACTCGGTTTAGGGTACGGGTTAGGATTAGGGTACGTGTTAGGGTTAGGGTAGGGGTTAGGGTTAGGTTACGCGTTAGGGTTAGGGTAGTTATTAAACCTATCCCACTCTCTAGATACCCCTTAGCACGTAAAGGAATATTATTTGAGGGTCCAGCCATGGAGAAGAGTTTAGACACTAGGATAAGATAAGGAACACACCCATTATAAAGAAATCACATTAGGATTCTCTTTTTAAGCTGTTCCTTAAAACACTAGTGCTTAGGAAATCTATTGGAGGCAGAAGCAGTCAAGGGTAGCGTAGGGTTAGGGTTAGGCTTAGGGTTAGGCTTAGGGTACGGCTTAGGGTACGGGTTCGGGGAGGGTTTCGGGTACGGCGTAGGGTATGGGTTAGGGTTAGGGTTAGGGTTAGTGTTAGGGTTAGGGCTCGGTTTAGGGTACGGTTAGGATTAGGGTACGTGTTAGGTTTAGGGTAGGGGTTAGGGTTAGGGTACGCGTTAGGGTTAGGGTAGTTAGTAAACCTATCCCACTCTCTAGATACCCGTTAGCACGTAAAGGAATATTATTTGGGGTTCCAGCAATGGAGAAGAATTTAGACACTAGGATAAGATAAGGAACACACCCATTATAAAGAAATCACATTAGGATTCTCTTTTTAAGCTGTTGCTTAAAACACTAGTGCTTAGGAAATCTATTGGAGGCAGAAGCAGTCAAGGGTAGCGTAGGGTTAGGGTTAGGCTTAGGGTTAGGCTTAGGGTACGGCTTAGGGTACGGGTTCGGGGAGGGTTTCGGGTACGGCGTAGGGTATGGGTTAGGGTTAGGGTTAGGGTTAGTGTTAGGGTTAGGTCTCGGTTTAGGGTACGGGTTAGGATTAGTGTATGTGTTAGGGTTAGGGTAGGGGTTAGGGTTAGGGTACGCGTTAGGGTTAGGGTAGTTAGTAAACCTATCCCACTCTCTAGATACCCCTTAGCACGTAAGGCAATATTATTTGGGGGTGCAGCCATGGAGAAGAGTTTAGACACTAGGATAAGATAAGGAACACACCCATTATAAAGAAATCACATTAGGATTCTCTTTTTAAGCTGTTCCTTAAAACACTAGTGCTTAGGAAATCTATTGGAGGCAGAAGCAGTCAAGGGTAGCCTAGGGTAAAGTTAGGCTTAGGGTTAGGCTTAGGGTACGGCTTAGGGTACGGGTTTGGGGAGGGTTTCGGGTACGGCGTAGGGTATGGGTTAGGGTTAGGGTTAGTGTTAGGGTTAGGGCTCGGTTTAGGGTACGGGTTAGGATTAGGGTACGTGTTAGGGTTAGGGTAGGGGTTAGGGTTAGGGTACGCATTAGGGTTAGGGTAGTTATTAAACCTATCCCACTCTCTAGATACCCCTTAGCACGTAAAGGAATATTATTTGGGGGTCCAGCCATGGAGAAGAGTTTAGACACTAGGATAAGATAAGGAACACACCCATTATAAAGAAATCACTTTAGGATTCTCTTTTTAAGCTGTTCCTTAAAACACTAGTGGTTAGGAAATCTATTGGAGGCAGAAGCAGTCAAGGGTAGCCTAGGGTTAGGGTTAGGCTTAGGGTTAGGGTTAGGGTACGGCTTGGGGTATGGGTTCGGGGAGGTGTTCGTGTACGGCGTAGGGTATGGGTTAGGGTTAGGGTTTGGGTTAGTGTTAGGGTTAGGGCTCGGTTTAGGGTACGGGTTAGGATTAGGGTACGTGTTAGGGTTAGCGTAGGGGTTAGGGTTAGGTTACGCGTTAGGGCTAGGGTAGTTAGTAAACCTATCCCACTCTCTAGCTCCCCCTTAGCACGTAAAGGAATATTATTTGGGGGTCCAGCCATGGAGAAGAGTTTAGACACTAGGATAAGGTAAGGAACACACCCATTATAAAGAAATCACATTAGGATTCTCTTTTTAAGCTGTTCCTTAAAACACTACTGCTTAGGAAATCAATTGGAGGAAGAAGCATTCAAGGGTAGCCTAGGGTTAGGGTTAGGCTTAGGGTTAGGTTTAGGGTATGGCTTAGGGTACGGGTTCGGGGAGGGGTGCGGTTACGGCGTAGGGTATGGGTTAGGGTTAGGGTTAGGGTTAGTGTTAGGGTTAGGGCTCGGTTTAGGGTACAGGTTAGGATTAGGGTACGTGTTAGGGTTAGGGTAGGGGTTAGGGTTAGGGTACGCGTTAGGGTTAGGGTAGTTATTAAACCTATCCCACTCTCTAGATACCCCTTAGCACGTAAGGGAATATTATTTGGGGGTGCAGCCATGGAGAAGAGTTTAGACACTAGGATAAGATAAGGAACACACCCATTATAAAGAAATCACATTACGATTCTCTTTTTAAGCTGTTCCCTAAAACACTAGTGCTTAGGAAATCTATTGGAGGCAGAAGCAGTCAAGGGTAGCCTAGGGTTAGGGTTAGGCTTAGGGTTAGGCTTAGGGTACGGCTTAGGGTACGGGTTCGGGGAGGGTTTCGGGTACGGCGTAGGGTATGGGTTAGGGTTAGGGTTAGGGTTAGTGTTAGGGTTAGGGCTCGGTTTAGGGTACGGTTAGGATTAGGGTACGTGTTAGGTTTAGGGTAGGGGTTAGGGTTAGGGTACGCGTTAGGGTTAGGGTAGTTAGTAAACCTATCCCACTCTCTAGATACCCCTTAGCACGTAAAGGAATATTATTTGGGGTTCCAGCCATGGAGAAGAATTTAGACACTAGGATAAGATAAGGAACACACCCATTATAAAGAAATCACATTAGGATTCTCTTTTTAAGCTGTTGCTTAAAACACTAGTGCTTAGGAAATCTATTGGAGGCAGAAGCAGTCAAGGGTAGCCTAGGGTTAGTGTTAGGCTTAGGGTTAGGCTTAGGGTATGGCTTAGGGTACGGGTTTGGGGAGGGGTTCAGGTACGGCGTAGGGTATGGGTTAGGGTTAGGGTTAGTGTTAGTGTTAGGGTTAGGGCTCGGTTTAGGGTACGGGTTAGGATTAGGGTACGTGTTAGTGTTAGGGTAGGGGTTAGGGTTAGAGTACGCATTAGGGTTAGGGTAGTTATTAAACCTATCCCACTCTCTAGATACCCCTTAGCACGTAAGGCAATATTATTTGGGGGTGCAGCCATGGAGAAGAGTTTAGACACTAGGATAAGATAAGGAACACACCCATTATAAAGAAATCACATTAGGATTCTCTTTTTAAGCTGTTCCTTAAAACACTAGTGCTTAGGAAATCTATTGGAGGCAGAAGCAGTCAAGGGTAGCCTAGTGTTAGGGTTAGGCTTAGGGTTAGCTTTAGGGTACGGCTTGGGGAATGGGTTCGGGGAGGGGTTCGGGTACGGCGTAGGGTATGGGTTAGGGTTAGGGTTAGGGTTAGTGTTAGGGTTAGGGCTCGGTTTAGGGTACGGGTTAGGATTAGGGTACGTGTTAGGGTTAGGGTAGGGGTTAGGGTTAGGGTATGCGTTAGGGTTAGGGTAGTTATTAAACCTATCCCACTCTCTAGATACCCCTTAGCACGTAAAGGAATATTATTTGGGGGTGCAGCCATGGAGAAGAGTTTAGACACTAGGATAAGATAAGGAACACAACCATTATAAAGAAATCACATTAGGATTCTCTTTTTAAGCTGTTCCTTAAAACACTAGTGCTTAGGAAATCTATTGGAGGCAGAAGCAGTCAAGGGTAGCCTAGGGTTAGGGTTAGGCTTAGGGTTAGGCTTAGGGTACGGCTTAGGGTACGGGTTCGGGGAGGGGTGCGGGTACGGCGTAGGGTATGGGTTAGGGTTAGGGTTAGGGTTAGTGTTAGGGTTAGGGCTCGGTTTAGGGTACAGGTTAGTATTAGGGTACGTGTTAGGGTTAGGGTAGGGGTTAGGGTTAGGGTACGCGTTAGGGTTAGGGTAGTTATTAAACCTATCCCACTCTCTAGATACCCCTTAGCACGTAAAGGAATATTATTTGAGGGTCCAGCCATGGAGAAGAGTTTAGACACTAGGATAAGATAAGGAACACACACATTATAAAGAAATCACATTAGGATTCTCTTTTTAAGCTGTTCCTTAAAACACTAGTGCTTAGGAAATCTATTGGAGGCAGAAGCAGTCAAGGGTAGCCTAGGGTTAGGGTTAGGCTTAGGGTTAGGGTTAGGGTACGGCTTAGGGTACGGGTTCGGGGAGGGTTTCGGGTACGGCGTAGGGTATGGGTTAGGGTTAGGGTTAGGGTTAGTGTTACGGTTAGGTCTCGGTTTAGGGTACGGGTTAGGATTAGGGTACGTGTTAGGGTTAGGGTAGGGGTTAGGGTTAGGGTACGCGTTAGGGTTAGGGTAGTTATTAAACCTATCCCACTCTCTAGATACCCCTCAGCACGTAAAGGAATATTATTTGGGGTTCCAGCCATGGAGAAGAGTTTAGACACTAGGATAAGATAAGGAACACACCCATTATAAAGAAATCACTTTAGGATTCTCTTTTTAAGCTGTTCCTTAAAACACTAGTGCTTAGGAAATCTATTGGAGGCAGAAGCAGTCAAGGGTAGCCTAGGGTTAGGGTTAGGCTTAGGGTTAGGGTTAGGGTACGGCTTGGGGTATGGGTTCGGGGAGGTGTTCGTGTACGGCGTAGGGTATGGGTTAGGGTTAGGGTTTGGGTTAGTGTTAGGGTTAGGGCTCGGTTTAGGGTACGGGTTAGGATTAGGGTACGTGTTAGGGTTAGGGTAGGGGTTAGGGTTAGGTTACGCGTTAGGGCTAGGGTAGTTAGTAAACCTATCCCACTCTCTAGCTCCCCCTTAGCACGTAAAGGAATATTATTTGGGGGTCCAGCCATGGAGAAGAGTTTAGACACTAGGATAAGATAAGGAACACACCCATTATAAAGAAATCACATTAGGATTCTCTTTTTAAGCTGTTCCTTAAAACACTACTGCTTAGGAAATCAATTGGAGGCAGAAGCAGTCAAGGGTAGCCTAGGGTTAGGGTTAGGCTTAGGGTTAGGTTTAGGATATGGCTTAGGGTACGGGTTCGGGGAGGGGTGCGGGTACGGCGTAGGGTATGGGTTAGGGTTAGGTTTAGGGTTAGTGTTAGGGTTAGGGCTCGGTTTAGGGTACAGGTTAGGATTAGGGTACGTGTTAGGGTTAGGGTAGGGGTTAGGGTTAGGGTACGCGTTAGGGTTAGGGTAGTTATTAAACCTATCCCACTCTCTAGATACCCCTTAGCACGTAAGGGAATATTATTTGGGGGTGCAGCCATGGAGAAGAGTTTAGACACTAGGATAAGATAAGGAACACACCCATTATAAAGAAATCACATTAGGATTCTCTTTTTAAGCTGTTCCTTAAAACAGTAGTGCTTAGGAAATCTATTGGAGGCAGAAGCAGTCAAGGGTAGCCTAGGGTTAGGGTTAGGCTTAGGGTTAGGCTTAGGGTACGGCTTAGGATACGGGTTCGGGGAGGGGTGCGGGTACGGCGTAGGGTATGGGTTAGGGTTAGGGTTAGGGTTAGTGTTAGGGTTAGGGCTCGGTTTAGGGTACGGGTTAGGATTAGGGTACGTGTTAGGGTTAGGGTAGGGGTTAGGGTTAGGGTACGCGTTAGGGTTAGGGTAGTTATTAAACCTATCCCACTCTCTAGATACCCCTTAGCACGTAAAGGAATATTATTTGAGGGTCCAGCTATGGAGAAGAGTTTAGACACTAGGATAAGATAAGGAACACACCCATTATAAAGAAATCACATTAGGATTCTCTTTTTAAGCTGTTCCTTAAAACACTAGTGCTTAGGAAATCTATTGGAGGCAGAAGCAGTCAAGGGTAGCGTAGGGTTAGGGTTAGGCTTAGGGTTAGGCTTAGGGTACGGCTTAGGGTACGGGTTCGGGGAGGGTTTCGGGTACGGCGTAGGGTATGGGTTAGGGTTAGGGTTAGGGTTAGTGTTAGGGTTAGGGCTCGGTTTAGGGTACGGGTTAGGATTAGGGTACGTGTTAGGGTTAGGGTAGGGGTTAGGGTTAGGGTACGCGTTAGGGTTAGGGTAGTTAGTAAACCTATCCCACTCTCTAGATACCCGTTAGCACGTAAAGGAATATTATTTGGGGTTCCAGCAATGGAGAAGAATTTAGACACTAGGATAAGATAAGGAACACACCCATTATAAAGAAATCACATTAGGATTCTCTTTTTAAGCTGTTGCTTAAAACACTAGTGCTTAGGAAATCTATTGGAGGCAGAAGCAGTCAAGGGTAGCGTAGGGTTAGGGTTAGGCTTAGGGTTAGGCTTAGGGTACGGCTTAGGGTACGGGTTCGGGGAGGGTTTCGGGTACGGCGTAGGGTATGGGTTAGGGTTAGGGTTAGGGTTAGTGTTAGGGTTAGGTCTCGGTTTAGGGTACGGGTTAGGATTAGTGTATGTGTTAGGGTTAGGGTAGGGGTTAGGGTTAGGGTACGCGTTAGGGTTAGGGTAGTTAGTAAACCTATCCCACTCTCTAGATACCCCTTAGCACGTAAGGCAATATTATTTGGGGGTGCAGCCATGGAGAAGAGTTTAGACACTAGGATAAGATAAGGAACACACCCATTATAAAGAAATCACATTAGGATTCTCTTTTTAAGCTGTTCCTTAAAACACTAGTGCTTAGGAAATCTATTGGAGGCAGAAGCAGTCAAGGGTAGCCTAGGGTAAAGTTAGGCTTAGGGTTAGGCTTAGGGTACGGCTTAGGGTACGGGTTCGGGGAGGGTTTCGGGTACGGCGTAGGGTATGGGTTAGGGTTAGGGTTAGTGTTAGGGTTAGGGCTCGGTTTAGGGTACGGGTTAGGATTAGGGTACGTGTTAGGGTTAGGGTAGGGGTTAGGGTTAGGTTACGCGTTAGGGCTAGGGTAGTTAGTAAACCTATCCCACTCTCTAGCTCCCCCTTAGCACGTAAAGGAATATTATTTGGGGGTCCAGCCATGGAGAAGAGTTTAGACACTAGGATAAGGTAAGGAACACACCCATTATAAAGAAATCACATTAGGATTCTATATTTAAGCTGTTCCTTAAAACACTACTGCTTAGGAAATCAATTGGAGGAAGAAGCATTCAAGGGTAGCCTAGGGTTAGGGTTAGGCTTAGGGTTAGGTTTAGGGTATGGCTTAGGGTACGGGTTCGGGGAGGGGTGCGGGTACGGCGTAGGGTATGGGTTAGGGTTAGGGTTAGGGTTAGTGTTAGGGTTAGGGCTCGGTTTAGGGTACAGGTTAGGATTAGGGTACGTGTTAGGGTTAGGGTAGGGGTTAGGGTTAGGGTACGCGTTAGGGTTAGGGTAGTTATTAAACCTATCCCACTCTCTAGATACCCCTTAGCACGTAAGGGAATATTATTTGGGGGTGCAGCCATGGAGAAGAGTTTAGACACTAGGATAAGATAAGGAACACACCCATTATAAAGAAATCACATTAGGATTCTCTTTTTAAGCTGTTCCTTAAAACACTAGTGCTTAGGAAATCTATTGGAGGCAGAAGCAGTCAAGGGTAGCCTAGGGTTAGGGTTAGGCTTAGGGTTAGGCTTAGGGTACGGCTTAGGTTACGGGTTCGGAGAGGGGTGCCGGTACGGCGTAGGGTATGGGTTAGTGTTAGGGTTAGGGCTCGGTTTAGGGTACGGGTTAGGATTAGGGTACGTGTTAGGGTTAGGGTAGGGGTTAGGGTTAGGGTACGCTTTAGGGTTAGGGTAGTTATTAAACCTATCCCACTCTCTAGATACCCCTTTGCACGTAAAGGAATATTATTTGAGGGTCCAGCCATGGAGAAGAGTTTAGACACTAGGATAAGATAAGGAACACACCCATTATAAAGAAATCACATTAGGATTCTCTTTTTAAGCTGTTCCTTAAAACACTAGTGCTTAGGAAATCTATTGGAGGCAGAAGCAGTCAAGGGTAGCCTAGGGTTAGGGTTAGGCTTAGGGTTAGGCTTAGGGTACGGCTTAGGGTACGGGTTCGGGGAGGGTTTCGGGTACGGCGTAGGGTATGGGTTAGGGTTAGGGTTAGGGTTAGTGTTAGGGTTAGGGCTCGGTTTAGGGTACGGTTAGGATTAGGGTACGTGTTAGGTTTAGGGTAGGGGTTAGGGTTAGGGTACGCGTTAGGGTTAGGGTAGTTAGTAAACCTATCCCACTCTCTAGATACCCCTTAGCACGTAAAGGAATATTATTTGGTTTTCCAGCAATGGAGAAGAATTTAGACAGTAGGATAAGATAAGGAACACACCCATTATAAAGAAATCACATTAGGATTCTCTTTTTAAGCTGTTGCTTAAAACACTAGTGCTTAGGAAATCTATTGGAGGCAGAAGCAGTCAAGGGTAGCGTAGGGTTAGGGTTAGGCTTAGGGTTAGGCTTAGGGTACGGCTTAGGGTACGGGTTCGGGGAGGGTTTCGGGTACGGCGTAGGGTATGGGTTAGGGTTAGGGTTAGGGTTAGTGTTAGGGTTAGGTCTCGGTTTAGGTTACGGGTTAGGATTAGTGTATGTGTTAGGGTTAGGGTAGGGGTTAGGGTTAGGGTACGCGTTAGGGTTAGGGTAGTTAGTAAACCTATCCCACTCTCTAGATACCCCTTAGCACGTAAGGCAATATTATTTGGGGGTGCAGCCATGGAGAAGAGTTTAGACACTAGGATAAGATAAGGAACACACCCATTATAAAGAAATCACATTAGGATTCTCTTTTTAAGCTGTTCCTTAAAACACTAGTGCTTAGGAAATCTATTGGAGGCAGAAGCAGTCAAGGGTAGCCTAGGGTAAAGTTAGGCTTAGGGTTAGGCTTAGGGTACGGCTTAGGGTACGGGTTCGGGGAGGGTTTCGGGTACGGCGTAGGGTATGGGTTAGGGTTAGGGTTAGTGTTAGGGTTAGGGCTCGGTTTAGGGTACGGGTTAGGATTAGGGTACGTGTTAGGGTTAGGGTAGGGGTTAGGGTTAGGTTACGCGTTAGGGCTAGGGTAGTTAGTAAACCTATCCCACTCTCTAGCTCCCCCTTAGCACGTAAAGGAATATTATTTGGGGGTCCAGCCATGGAGAAGAGTTTAGACACTAGGATAAGGTAAGGAACACACCCATTATAAAGAAATCACATTAGGATTCTATATTTAAGCTGTTCCTTAAAACACTACTGCTTAGGAAATCAATTGGAGGAAGAAGCATTCAAGGGTAGCCTAGGGTTAGGGTTAGGCTTAGGGTTAGGTTTAGGGTATGGCTTAGGGTACGGGTTCGGGGAGGGGTGCGGGTACGGCGTAGGGTATGGGTTAGGGTTAGGGTTAGGGTTAGTGTTAGGGTTAGGGCTCGGTTTAGGGTACAGGTTAGGATTAGGGTACGTGTTAGGGTTAGGGTAGGGGTTAGGGTTAGGGTACGCGTTAGGGTTAGGGTAGTTATTAAACCTATCCCACTCTCTAGATACCCCTTAGCACGTAAGGGAATATTATTTGGGGGTGCAGCCATGGAGAAGAGTTTAGACACTAGGATAAGATAAGGAACACACCCATTATAAAGAAATCACATTAGGATTCTCTTTTTAAGCTGTTCCTTAAAACACTAGTGCTTAGGAAATCTATTGGAGGCAGAAGCAGTCAAGGGTAGCCTAGGGTTAGGGTTAGGCTTAGGGTTAGGCTTAGGGTACGGCTTAGGTTACGGGTTCGGAGAGGGGTGCCGGTACGGCGTAGGGTATGGGTTAGTGTTAGGGTTAGGGCTCGGTTTAGGGTACGGGTTAGGATTAGGGTACGTGTTAGGGTTAGGGTAGGGGTTAGGGTTAGGGTACGCTTTAGGGTTAGGGTAGTTATTAAACCTATCCCACTCTCTAGATACCCCTTTGCACGTAAAGGAATATTATTTGAGGGTCCAGCCATGGAGAAGAGTTTAGACACTAGGATAAGATAAGGAACACACCCATTATAAAGAAATCACATTATGATTCTCTTTTTAAGCTGTTCCTTAAAACACTAGTGCTTAGGAAATCTATTGGAGGCAGAAGCAGTCAAGGGTAGCCTAGGGTTAGGGTTAGGCTTAGGGTTAGGCTTAGGGTACGGCTTAGGGTACGGGTTCGGGGAGGGTTTCGGGTACGGCGTAGGGTATGGGTTAGGGTTAGGGTTAGGGTTAGTGTTAGGGTTAGGGCTCGGTTTAGGGTACGGTTAGGATTAGGGTACGTGTTAGGTTTAGGGTAGGGGTTAGGGTTAGGGTACGCATTAGGGTTAGGGTAGTTAGTAAACCTATCCCACTCTCTAGATACCCCTTAGCACGTAAAGGAATATTATTTGGTTTTCCAGCAATGGAGAAGAATTTAGACAGTAGGATAAGATAAGGAACACACCCATTATAAAGAAATCACATTAGGATTCTCTTTTTAAGCTGTTGCTTAAAACACTAGTGCTTAGGAAATCTATTGGAGGCAGAAGCAGTCAAGGGTAGCGTAGGGTTAGGGTTAGGCTTAGGGTTAGGCTTAGGGTACGGCTTAGGGTACGGGTTCGGGGAGGGTTTCGGGTACGGCGTAGGGTATGGGTTAGGGTTAGGGTTAGGGTTAGGGTTAGTGTTAGGGTTAGGTCTCGGTTTAGGGTACGGGTTAGGATTAGGGTATGTGTTAGGGTTAGGGTAGGGGTTAGGGTTAGGGTACGCGTTAGGGTTAGGGTAGTTAGTAAACCTATCCCACTCTCTAGATACCCCTTAGCACGTAAGGCAATATTATTTGCGGGTGCAGCTATGGAGAAGAGTTTAGACACTAGGAAAAGATAAGGAACACACGCATTATAAAGAAATCACATTAGGATTCTCTTTTTAAGCTGTTCCTTAAAACACTAGTGCTTAGGAAATCTATTGGAGGCAGAAGCAGTCAAGGGTAGCCTAGGGTAAGGTTAGGCTTAGGGTTAGGCTTAGGGTACGGCTTAGGGTACGGGTTCGGGGAGGGTTTCGGGTACGGCGTAGCGTATGGGTTAGGGTTAGGGTTAGTGTTAGGGTTAGGGCTCGGTTTAGGGTACGGGTTAGGATTAGGGTACGTGTTAGGGTTAGGGTAGGGGTTAGGGTTAGGGTACACTTTAGGGTTAGGGTAGTTATTAAACCTATCCCACTCTCTAGATACCCCTTAGCACGTAAAGGAATATTATTTGGGGGTCCAGCCATGGAGAAGAGTTTAGACACTAGGATAAGATAAGGAACACACCCATTATAAAGAAATCACTTTAGGATTCTCTTTTTAAGCTGTTCCTTAAAACACTAGTGCTTAGGAAATCTATTGGAGGCAGAAGCAGTCAAGGGTAGCCTAGGGTTAGGGTTAGGCTTAGGGTTAGGGTTAGGGTACGGCTTGGGGTATGGGTTCGGGGAGGTGTTCGTGTACGGCGTAGGGTATGGGTTAGGGTTAGGGTTTGGGTTAGTGTTAGGGTTAGGGCTCGGTTTAGGGTACGGGTTAGGATTAGGGTACGTGTTAGGGTTAGGGTAGGGGTTAGGGTTAGGTTACGCGTTAGGGCTAGGTTAGTTAGTAAACCTATCCCACTCTCTAGCTCCCCCTTAGCACGTAAAGGAATATTATTTGGGGGTCCAGCCATGGAGAAGAGTTTAGACACTAGGATAAGATAAGGAACACACCCATTATAAAGAAATCACATTAGGATTCTCTTTTTAAGCTGTTCCTTAAAACACTAGTGCTTAGGAAATCAATTGGAGGCAGAAGCAGTCAAGGGTAGCCTAGGGTTAGGGTTAGGCTTAGGGTTAGGTTTAGGGTATGGCTTAGGGTACGGGTTCGGAGAGGGGTGCGGGTACGGCGTAGGGTATGGGTTAGGGTTAGGGTTAGGGTTAGTGTTAGGGTTAGGGCTCGGTTTAGGGTACAGGTTAGGATTAGGGTACGTGTTAGGGTTAGGGTAGGGGTTAGGGTTAGGGTACGCGTTAGGGTTAGGGTAGTTATTAAACCTATCCCACTCTCTAGATACCCCTTAGCACGAAAGGGAATATTATTTGGGGGTGCAGCCATGGAGAAGAGTTTAGACACTAGGATAAGATGAGGAACACACCCATTATAAAGAAATCACATTAGGATTCTCTTTTTAAGCTGTTCCTTAAAACAGTAGTGCTTAGGAAATCTATTGGAGGCAGAAGCAGTCAAGGGTAGCCTAGGGTTAGGGTTAGGCTTAGGGTTAGGCTTAGGGTACGGCTTAGGTTACGGGTTCGGGGAGGGGTGCGGGTACGGCGTAGGGTATGGGTTAGGGTTAGGGTTAGGGTTAGTGTTAGGGTTAGGGCTCGGTTTAGGGTACGGGTTAGGATTAGGGTACGTGTTAGGGTTAGGGTAGGGGTTAGGGTTAGGGTACGCGTTAGGGTTAGGGTAGTTATTAAACCTATCCCACTCTCTAGATACCCCTTAGCACGTAAAGGAATATTATTTGAGGGTCCAGCCATGGAGAAGAGTTTAGACACTAGGATAAGATAAGGAACACACCCATTATAAAGAAATCACATTAGGATTCTCTTTTTAAGCTGTTCCCTAAAACACTAGTGCTTAGGAAATCTATTGGAGGCAGAAGCAGTCAAGGGTAGCCTAGGGTTAGGGTTAGGCTTAGGGTTAGGCTTAGGGTACGGCTTAGGGTACGGGTTCGGGGAGGGTTTCGGGTACGGCGTAGGGTATGGGTTAGGGTTAGGGTTAGGGTTAGTGTTAGGGTTAGGGCTCGGTTTAGGGTACGGTTAGGATTAGGGTACGTGTTAGGTTTAGGGTAGGGGTTAGGGTTAGGGTACGCGTTAGGGTTAAGGTAGTTAGTAAACCTATCCCACTCTCTAGATACCCCTTAGCACGTAAAGGAATATTATTTGGGGTTCCAGCCATGGAGAAGAATTTAGACACTAGGATAAGATAAGGAACACACCCATTATAAAGAAATCACATTAGGATTCTCTTTTTAAGCTGTTGCTTAAAACACTAGTGCTTAGGAAATCTATTGGAGGCAGAAGCAATCAAGGGTAGCGTAGGGTTAGGGTTAGGCTTAGGGTTAGGCTTAGGGTACGGCTTAGGGTACGGGTTCGGGGAGGGTTTCGGGTACGGCGTAGGGTATGGGTTAGGGTTAGGGTTAGGGTTAGTGTTAGGGTTAGGGTTAGGTCTCGGTTTAGGGTACGGGTTAGGATTAGGGTATGTGTTAGGGTTAGGGTAGGGGTTAGGGTTAGAGTACGCGTTAGGGTTAGGGTAGTTAGTAAACCTATCCCACTCTCTAGATACCCCTTAGCACGTAAGGCAATATTATTTGCGGGTGCAGCTATGGAGAAGAGTTTAGACACTAGGATAAGATAAGGAACACACCCATTATAAAGAAATCACATTAGGATTCTCTTTTTAAGCTGTTCCTTAAAACACTAGTGCTTAGGAAATCTATTGGAGGCAGAAGCAGTCAAGGGTAGCCTAGGGTAAGGTTAGGCTTAGGGTTAGGCTTAGGGTACGGCTTAGGGTACGGGTTCGGGGAGGGTTTCGGGTACGGCGTAGGGTATGGGTTAGGGTTAGGGTTAGTGTTAGGGTTAGGGCTCGGTTTAGGGTACGGGTTAGGATTAGGGTACGTGTTAGGGTTAGGGTAGGGGTTAGGGTTAGGGTACGCATTAGGGTTAGGGTAGTTATTAAACCTATCCCACTCTCTAGGTACCCCTTAGCACGTAAAGGAATATTATTTGGGGGTCCAGCCATGGAGAAGAGTTTAGACACTAGGATAAGATAAGGAACACACCCATTATAAACAAATCACTTTAGGATTCTCTTTTTAAGCTGTTCCTTAAAACACTAGTGCTTAGGAAATCTATTGTAGGCAGAAGCAGTCAAGGGTAGCCTAGGGTTAGGGTTAGGCTTAGGGTTAGGGTTAGGGTACGGCTTGGGGTATGGGTTCGGGGAGGTGTTCGTGTACGGCGTAGGGTATGGGTTAGGGTTAGGGTTAGGGTTAGTGTTAGGGTTAGGGCTCGGTTTAGGGTACGGTTAGGATTAGGGTACGTGTTAGGTTTAGGGTAGGGGTTAGGGTTAGGGTACGCGTTAGGGTTAGGGTAGTTAGTAAACCTATCCCACTCTCTAGATACCCCTTAGCACGTAAAGGAATATTATTTGGGGTTCCAGCCATGGAGAAGAATTTAGACACTAGGATAAGATAAGGAACACACCCATTATAAAGAAATCACATTAGGATTCTCTTTTTAAGCTGTTGCTTAAAACACTAGTGCTTAGGAAATCTATTGGAGGCAGAAGCAGTCAAGGGTAGCCTAGGGTTAGTGTTAGGCTTAGGGTTAGGCTTAGGGTACGGCTTAGGGTACGGGTTTGGGGAGGGGTTCAGGTACGGCGTAGGGTATGGGTTAGGGTTAGGGTTAGTGTTAGTGTTAGGGTTAGGGCTCGGTTTAGGGTACGGGTTAGGATTAGGGTACGTGTTAGTGTTAGGGTAGGGGTTAGGGTTAGAGTACGCATTAGGGTTAGGGTAGTTATTAAACCTATCCCACTCTCTAGATACCCCTTAGCACGTAAGGCAATATTATTTGGGGGTGCAGCCATGGAGAAGAGTTTAGACACTAGGATAAGATAAGGAACACACCCATTATAAAGAAATCACATTAGGATTCTCTTTTTAAGCTGTTCCTTAAAACACTAGTGCTTAGGAAATCTATTGGAGGCAGAAGCAGTCAAGGGTAGCCTAGGGTAAGGTTAGGCTTAGGGTTAGGCTTAGGGTACGGCTTAGGGTACGGGTTTGGGGAGGGTTTCGGGTACGGCGTAGCGTATGGGTTAGGGTTAGGGTTAGTGTTAGGGTTAGGGCTCGGTTTAGGGTACGGGTTAGGATTAGGGTACGTGTTAGGGTTAGGGTAGGGGTTAGGGTTAGGGTACGCATTAGGGTTAGGGTAGTTATTAAACCTATCCCACTCTCTAGATACCCCTTAGCACGTAAAGGAATATTATTTGGGGGTCCAGCCATGGAGAAGAGTTTAGACACTAGGATAAGATAAGGAACACACCCATTATAAAGAAATCACTATAGGATTCTCTTTTTAAGCTGTTCCTTAAAACACTAGTGCTTAGGAAATCTATTGGAGGCAGAAGCAGTCAAGGCTAGCCTAGGGTTAGGGTTAGGCTTAGGGTTAGGGTTAGGGTACGGCTTGGGGTATGGGTTCGGGGAGGTGTTCGTGTACGGCGTAGGGTATGGGTTAGTGTTAGGGTTTGGGTTAGTGTTAGGGTTAGGGCTCGGTTTAGGGTACGGGTTAGGATTAGGGTACGTGTTAGGGTTAGGGTAGGGGTTAGGGTTAGGTTACGCGTTAGGGCTAGGGTAGTTAGTAAACCTATCCCAATCTCTAGCTCCCCCTTAGCACGTAAAGGAATATTATTTGGGGGTCCAGCCATGGAGAAGAGTTTAGACACTAGGATAAGATAAGGAACACACCCATTATAAAGAAATCACATTAGGATTCTCTTTTTAAGCTGTTCCTTAAAACACTACTGCTTAGGAAATCAATTGGAGGAAGAAGCAGTCAAGGGTAGCCTAGGGTTAGGGTTAGGCTTAGGGTTAGGTTTAGGGTATGGCTTAGGGTACGGGTTCGGGGAGGGGTGCGGGTACGGCGTAGGGTATGGGTTAGGGTTAGGTTTAGGGTTAGTGTTAGGGTTAGGGCTCGGTTTAGGGTACGGTTAGGATTAGGGTACGTGTTAGGGTTAGGGTAGGGGTTAGGGTTAGGGTACGTGTTAGGGTTAGGGTAGTTATTAAACCTATCCCACTCTCTAGATACCCCTTAGCACGTAAGGCAATATTATTTGGGGGTGCAGCCATGGAGAAGAGTTTAGACACTAGGATAAGATAAGGAACACACCCATTATAAAGAAATCACATTAGGATTCTCTTTTTAAGCTGTTCCTTAAAACACTAGTGCTTAGGAAATCTATTGGAGGCAGAAGCAGTCAAGGGTAGCCTAGGGTAAGGTTAGGCTTAGGGTTAGGCTTAGGGTACGGCTTAGGGTACGGGTTCGGGGAGGGTTTCGGGTACGGCGTAGCGTATGGGTTAGGGTTAGGGTTAGTGTTAGGGTTAGGGCTCGGTTTAGGGTACGGGTTAGGATTAGGGTACGTGTTAGGGTTAGGGTAGGGGTTAGGGTTAGGGTACGCATTAGGGTTAGGGTAGTTATTAAACCTATCCCACTCTCTAGATACCCCTTAGCACGTAAAGGAATATTATTTGGGGGTCCAGCCATGGAGAAGAGTTTAGACACTAGGATAAGATAAGGAACACACCCATTATAAAGAAATCACTTTAGGATTCTCTTTTTAAGCTGTTCCTTAAAACACTAGTGCTTAGGAAATCTATTGGAGGCAGAAGCAGTCAAGGGTAGCCTAGGGTTAGGGTTAGGCTTAGGGTTAGGGTTAGGGTACGGCTTGGGGTATGGGTTCGGGGAGGTGTTCGTGTACGGCGTAGGGTATGGGTTAGGGTTAGGGTTTGGGTTAGTGTTAGGGTTAGGGCTCGGTTTAGGGTACGGGTTAGGATTAGGGTACGTGTTAGGGTTAGGGTAGGAGTTAGGGTTAGGTTACGCGTTAGGGCTAGGGTAGTTAGTAAACCTATCCCACTCTCTAGCTCCCCCTTAGCACGTAAAGGAATATTATTTGGGGGTCCAGCCATGGAGAAGAGTTTAGGCACTAGGATAAGATAAGGAACACACCCATTATAAAGAAATCACATTAGGATTCTCTTTTTAAGCTGTTCCTTAAAACACTAGTGCTTAGGAAATCAATTGGAGGCAGAAGCAGTCAAGGGTAGCCTAGGGTTAGGGTTAGGCTTAGGGTTAGGTTTAGGGTATGGCTTAGGGTACGGGTTCGGGGAGGGGTGCGGGTACGGCGTAGGGTATGGGTTAGGGTTAGGGTTAGGGTTAGTGTTAGGGTTAGGGCTCGGTTTAGGGTACAGGTTAGGATTAGGGTACGTGTTAGGGTTAGGGTAGGGGTTAGGGTTAGGGTACGCGTTAGGGTTAGGGTAGTTATTAAACCTATCCCACTCTCTAGATACCCCTTAGCACGAAAGGGAATATTATTTGGGGGTGCAGCCATGGAGAAGAGTTTAGACACTAGGATAAGATGAGGAACACACCCATTATAAAGAAATCACATTAGGATTCTCTTTTTAAGCTGTTCCTTAAAACAGTAGTGCTTAGGAAATGTATTGGAGGCAGAAGCAGTCAAGGGTAGCCTAGGGTTAGGGTTAGGCTTAGGGTTAGGCTTAGGGTACGGCTTAGGTTACGGGTTCGGGGAGGGGTGCGGGTACGGCGTAGGGTATGGGTTAGGGTTAGGGTTAGGGTTAGTGTTAGGGTTAGGGCTCGGTTTAGGGTACGGGTTAGGATTAGGGTACGTGTTAGGGTTAGGGTAGGGGTTAGGGTTAGGGTACGCGTTAGGGTTAGGGTAGTTATTAAACCTATCTCACTCTCTAGATACCCCTTAGCACGTAAAGGAATATTATTTGAGGGTCCAGCCATGGAGAAGAGTTTAGACACTAGGATAAGATAAGGAACACACCCATTATAAAGAAATCACATTACGATTCTCTTTTTAAGCTGTTCCCTAAAACACTAGTGCTTAGGAAATCTATTGGAGGCAGAAGCAGTCAAGGGTAGCCTAGGGTTAGGGTTAGGCTTAGGGTTAGGCTTAGGGTACGGCTTAGGGTACGGGTTCGGGGAGGGTTTCGGGTACGGCGTAGGGTATGGGTTAGGGTTAGGGTTAGGGTTAGTGTTAGGGTTAGGGCTCGGTTTAGGGTACGGTTAGGATTAGGGTACGTGTTAGGTTTAGGGTAGGGGTTAGGGTTAGGGTACACGTTAGGGTTAAGGTAGTTAGTAAACCTATCCCACTCTCTAGATACCCCTTAGCACGTAAAGGAATATTATTTGGGGTTCCAGCCATGGAGAAGAATTTAGACACTAGGATAAGATAAGGAACACACCCATTATAAAGAAATCACATTAGGATTCTCTTTTTAAGCTGTTGCTTAAAACACTAGTGCTTAGGAAATCTATTGGAGGCAGAAGCAATCAAGGGTAGCGTAGGGTTAGGGTTAGGCTTAGGGTTAGGCTTAGGGTACGGCTTAGGGTACGGGTTCGGGGAGGGTTTCGGGTACGGCGTAGGGTATGGGTTAGGGTTAGGGTTAGGGTTAGGGTTAGTGTTAGGGTTAGGTCTCGGTTTAGGGTACGGGTTAGGATTAGGGTATGTGTTAGGGTTAGGGTAGGGGTTAGGGTTAGAGTACGCGTTAGGGTTAGGGTAGTTAGTAAACCTATCCCACTCTCTAGATACCCCTTAGCACGTAAGGCAATATTATTTGCGGGTGCAGCTATGGAGAAGAGTTTAGACACTAGGATAAGATAAGGAACACACCCATTATAAAGAAATCACATTAGGATTCTCTTTTTAAGCTGTTCCTTAAAACACTAGTGCTTAGGAAATCTATTGGAGGCAGAAGCAGTCAAGGGTAGCCTAGGGTAAGGTTAGGCTTAGGGTTGGGCTTAGGGTACGGCTTAGGGTACGGGTTCGGGGAGGGTTTCGGGTACGGCGTAGGGTATGGGTTAGGGTTAGGGTTAGTGTTAGGGTTAGGGCTCGGTTTAGGGTACGGGTTAGGATTAGGGTACGTGTTAGGGTTAGGGTAGGGGTTAGGGTTAGGGTACGCATTAGGGTTAGGGTAGTTATTAAACCTATCCCACTCTCTAGATACCCCTTAGCACGTAAAGGAATATTATTTGGGGGTCCAGCCATGGAGAAGAGTTTAGACACTAGGATAAGATAAGGAACACACCCATTATAAACAAATCACTTTAGGATTCTCTTTTTAAGCTGTTCCTTAAAACACTAGTGCTTAGGAAATCTATTGGAGGCAGAAGCAGTCAAGGGTAGCCTAGGGTTAGGGTTAGGCTTAGGGTTAGGGTTAGGGTACGGCTTGGGGTATGGGTTCGGGGAGGTGTTCGTGTACGGCGTAGGGTATGGGTTAGGGTTAGGGTTAGGGTTAGTGTTAGGGTTAGGGCTCGGTTTAGGGTACGGTTAGGATTAGGGTACGTGTTAGGGTTAGGGTAGGGGTTAGGGTTAGGGTACGCATTAGGGTTAGGGTAGTTATTAAACCTATCCCACTCTCTAGATACCCCTTAGCACGTAAAGGAATATTATTTGGGGGTCCAGCCATGGAGAAGAGTTTAGACACTAGGATAAGATAAGGAACACACCCATTATAAAGAAATCACTTTAGGATTCTCTTTTTAAGCTGTTCCTTAAAACACTAGTGCTTAGGAAATCTATTGGAGGCAGAAGCAGTCAAGGCTAGCGTAGGGTTAGGGTTAGGCTTAGGGTTAGGGTTAGGGTACGGCTTGGGGTATGGGTTCGGGGAGGTGTTCGTGTACGGCGTAGGGTATGGGTTAGTGTTAGGGTTTGGGTTAGTGTTAGGGTTAGGGCTCGGTTTAGGGTACGGGTTAGGATTAGGGTACGTGTTAGGGTTAGGGTAGGGGTTAGGGTTAGGTTACGCGTTAGGGCTAGGGTAGTTAGTAAACCTATCCCAATCTCTAGCTCCCCCTTAGCACGTAAAGGAATATTATTTGGGGGTCCAGCCATGGAGAAGAGTTTAGACACTAGGATAAGATAAGGAACACACCCATTATAAAGAAATCACATTAGGATTCTCTTTTTAAGCTGTTCCTTAAAACACTACTGCTTAGGAAATCTATTGGAGGCAGAAGCAGTCAAGGGTAGCCTAGGGTTAGGGTTAGGCTTAGGGTTAGGTTTAGGGTATGGCTTAGGGTACGGGTTCGGGGAGGGGTGCGGGTACGGCGTAGGGTATGGGTTAGGGTTAGGGTTAGGGTTAGTGTTAGGGTTAGGGCTCGGTTTAGGGTACAGGTTAGGATTAGGGTACGTGTTAGGGTTAGGGTAGGGGTTAGGGTTAGGGTACGTGTTAGGGTTAGTGTAGTTATTAAACCTATCCCACTCTCTAGATACCCCTTAGCACGTAAGGGAATATTATTTGGGGGTGCAGCCATGGAGAAGAGTTTAGACACTAGGATAAGATAAGGAACACACCCATTATAAAGAAATCACATTAGGATTCTCTTTTTAAGCTGTTCCTTAAAACAGTAGTGCTTAGGAAATCTATTGGAGGCAGAAGCAGTCAAGGGTAGCCTAGGGTTAGGGTTAGGCTTAGGGTTAGGCTTAGGATACGGCTTAGGTTACGGGTTCGGGGAGGGGTGCGGGTACGGCGTAGGGTATGGGTTAGGGTTAGGGTTAGGGTTAGTGTTAGGGTTAGGGCTCGGTTTAGGGTACGGGTTAGGATTAGGGTACGTGTTAGGGTTAGGGTAGGGGTTAGGGTTAGGGTACGCGTTAGGGTTAGGGTAGTTATTAAACCTATCCCACTCTCTAGATACCCCTTAGCACGTAAAGGAATATTATTTGAGGGTCCAGCCATGGAGAAGAGTTTAGACACTAGGATAAGATAAGGAACACACCCATTATAAAGAAATCACATTAGGATTCTCTTTTTAAGCTGTTCCTTAAAACACTAGTGCTTAGGAAATCTATTGGAGGCAGAAGCAGTCAAGGGTAGCCTAGGGTTAGGGTTAGGCTTAGGGTTAGGCTTAGGGTACGGCTTAGGGTACGGGTTCGGGGAGGGTTTCGGGTACGGCGTAGGGTATGGGTTAGGGTTAGGGTTAGGGTTAGTGTTAGGGTTAGGGCTCGGTTTAGGGTACGGTTAGGATTAGGGTACGTGTTAGGTTTAGGGTAGGGGTTAGGGTTAGGGTACGCGTTAGGGTTAGGGTAGTTAGTAAACCTATCCCACTCTCTAGATACCCCTTAGCACGTAAAGGAATATTATTTGGGGTTCCAGCAATGGAGAAGAATTTAGACACTAGGATAAGATAAGGAACACACCCATTATAAAGAAATCACATTAGGATTCTCTTTTTAAGCTGTTGCTTAAAACACTAGTGCTTAGGAAATCTATTGGAGGCAGAAGCAGTCAAGGGTAGCGTAGGGTTAGGGTTAGGCTTAGGGTTAGGCTTAGGGTACGGCTTAGGGTACGGGTTCGGGGAGGGTTTCGGGTACGGCGTAGGGTATGGGTTAGGGTTAGGGTTAGGGTTAGTGTTAGGGTTAGGTCTCGGTTTAGGGTACGGGTTAGGATTAGGGTATGTGTTAGGGTTAGGGTAGGGGTTAGGGTTAGGGTACGCGTTAGGGTTAGGGTAGTTAGTAAACCTATCCCACTCTCTAGATACCCCTTAGCACGTAAGGCAATATTATTTGCGGGTGCAGCCATGGAGAAGAGTTTAGACACTAGGATAAGATAAGGAACACACCCATTATAAAGAAATCACATTAGGATTCTCTTTTTAAGCTGTTCCTTAAAACACTAGTGCTTAGGAAATCTATTGGAGGCAGAAGCAGTCAAGGGTAGCCTAGGGTAAGATTAGGCTTAGGGTTAGGCTTAGGGTACGGCTTAGGGTACGGGTTCGGGGAGGGTTTCGGGTACGGCGTAGGGTATGGGTTAGGGTTAGGGTTAGTGTTAGGGTTAGGGCTCGGTTTAGGGTACGGGTTAGGATTAGGGTACGTGTTAGGGTTAGGGTAGGGGTTAGGGTTAGGGTACGCATTAGGGTTAGGGTAGTTATTAAACCTATCCCACTCTCTAGATACCCCTTAGCACGTAAAGGAATATTATTTGGGGGTCCAGCCATGGAGAAGAGTTTAGACACTAGGATAAGATAAGGAACACACCCATTATAAAGAAATCACTTTAGGATTCTCTTTTTAAGCTGTTCCTTAAAACACTAGTGCTTAGGAAATCTATTGGAGGCAGAAGCAGTCAAGGGTAGCCTAGGGTTAGGGTTAGGCTTAGGGTTAGGGTTAGGGTACGGCTTGG
Organism: Balaenoptera borealis; assembly: GCF_965194805.1. Lineage (NCBI taxonomy): Eukaryota > Metazoa > Chordata > Mammalia > Artiodactyla > Balaenopteridae > Balaenoptera > Balaenoptera borealis. The sequence continues at coordinate 2,312,360 of NC_138869.1, read as the reverse complement.
GGTATGGGTTCGGGGAGGTGTTCGTGTACGGCGTAGGGTATGGGTTAGGGTTAGGGTTTGGGTTAGTGTTAGGGTTAGGGCTCGGTTTAGGGTACGGGTTAGGATTAGGGTACGTGTTAGGGTTAGGGTAGGTGTTAGGGTTAGGTTACGCGTTAGGGCTAGGGTAGTTAGTAAACCTATCCCACTCTCTAGCTCCCCCTTAGCACGTAAAGGAATATTATTTGGGGGTCCAGCCATGGAGAAGAGTTTAGACACTAGGATAAGATAAGGAACACACCCATTATAAAGAAATCACATTAGGATTCTCTTTTTAAGCTGTTCCTTAAAACACTACTGCTTAGGAAATCAATTGGAGGCAGAAGCAGTCAAGGGTAGCCTAGGGTTAGGGTTAGGCTTAGGGTTAGGTTTAGGATATGGCTTAGGGTACGGGTTCGGGGAGGGGTGCGGGTACGGCGTAGGGTATGGGTTAGGGTTAGGTTTAGGGTTAGTGTTAGGGTTAGGGCTCGGTTTAGGGTACAGGTTAGGATTAGGGTACGTGTTAGGGTTAGGGTAGGGGTTAGGGTTAGGGTACGCGTTAGGGTTAGGGTAGTTATTAAACCTATCCCACTCTCTAGATACCCCTTAGCACGTAAGGGAATATTATTTGGGGGTGCAGCCATGGAGAAGAGTTTAGACACTAGGATAAGATAAGGAACACACCCATTATAAAGAAATCACATTAGGATTCTCTTTTTAAGCTGTTCCTTAAAACAGTAGTGCTTAGGAAATCTATTGGAGGCAGAAGCAGTCAAGGGTAGCCTAGGGTTAGGGTTAGGCTTAGGGTTAGGCTTAGGGTACGGCTTAGGATACGGGTTCGGGGAGGGGTGCGGGTACGGCGTAGGGTATGGGTTAGGGTTAGGGTTAGGGTTAGTGTTAGGGTTAGGGCTCGGTTTAGGGTACGGGTTAGGATTAGGGTACGTGTTAGGGTTAGGGTAGGGGTTAGGGTTAGGGTACGCGTTAGGGTTAGGGTAGTTATTAAACCTATCCCACTCTCTAGATACCCCTTAGCACGTAAAGGAATATTATTTGAGGGTCCAGCCATGGAGAAGAGTTTAGACACTAGGATAAGATAAGGAACACACCCATTATAAAGAAATCACATTAGGATTCTCTTTTTAAGCTGTTCCTTAAAACACTAGTGCTTAGGAAATCTATTGGAGGCAGAAGCAGTCAAGGGTAGCGTAGGGTTAGGGTTAGGCTTAGGGTTAGGCTTAGGGTACGGCTTAGGGTACGGGTTCGGGGAGGGTTTCGGGTACGGCGTAGGGTATGGGTTAGGGTTAGGGTTAGGGTTAGTGTTAGGGTTAGGGCTCGGTTTAGGGTACGGTTAGGATTAGGGTACGTGTTAGGTTTAGGGTAGGGGTTAGGGTTAGGGTACGCGTTAGGGTTAGGGTAGTTAGTAAACCTATCCCACTCTCTAGATACCCGTTAGCACGTAAAGGAATATTATTTGGGGTTCCAGCAATGGAGAAGAATTTAGACACTAGGATAAGATAAGGAACACACCCATTATAAAGAAATCACATTAGGATTCTCTTTTTAAGCTGTTGCTTAAAACACTAGTGCTTAGGAAATCTATTGGAGGCAGAAGCAGTCAAGGGTAGCGTAGGGTTAGGGTTAGGCTTAGGGTTAGGCTTAGGGTACGGCTTAGGGTACGGGTTCGGGGAGGGTTTCGGGTACGGCGTAGGGTATGGGTTAGGGTTAGGGTTAGGGTTAGTGTTAGGGTTAGGTCTCGGTTTAGGGTACGGGTTAGGATTAGTGTATGTGTTAGGGTTAGGGTAGGGGTTAGGGTTAGGGTACGCGTTAGGGTTAGGGTAGTTAGTAAACCTATCCCACTCTCTAGATACCCCTTAGCACGTAAGGCAATATTATTTGGGGGTGCAGCCATGGAGAAGAGTTTAGACACTAGGATAAGATAAGGAACACACCCATTATAAAGAAATCACATTAGGATTCTCTTTTTAAGCTGTTCCTTAAAACACTAGTGCTTAGGAAATCTATTGGAGGCAGAAGCAGTCAAGGGTAGCCTAGGGTAAAGTTAGGCTTAGGGTTAGGCTTAGGGTACGGCTTAGGGTACGGGTTTGGGGAGGGTTTCGGGTACGGCGTAGGGTATGGGTTAGGGTTAGGGTTAGTGTTAGGGTTAGGGCTCGGTTTAGGGTACGGGTTAGGATTAGGGTACGTGTTAGGGTTAGGGTAGGGGTTAGGGTTAGGGTACGCATTAGGGTTAGGGTAGTTATTAAACCTATCCCACTCTCTAGATACCCCTTAGCACGTAAAGGAATATTATTTGGGGGTCCAGCCATGGAGAAGAGTTTAGACACTAGGATAAGATAAGGAACACACCCATTATAAAGAAATCACTTTAGGATTCTCTTTTTAAGCTGTTCCTTAAAACACTAGTGGTTAGGAAATCTATTGGAGGCAGAAGCAGTCAAGGGTAGCCTAGGGTTAGGGTTAGGCTTAGGGTTAGGGTTAGGGTACGGCTTGGGGTATGGGTTCGGGGAGGTGTTCGTGTACGGCGTAGGGTATGGGTTAGGGTTAGGGTTTGGGTTAGTGTTAGGGTTAGGGCTCGGTTTAGGGTACGGGTTAGGATTAGGGTACGTGTTAGGGTTAGCGTAGGGGTTAGGGTTAGGTTACGCGTTAGGGCTAGGGTAGTTAGTAAACCTATCCCACTCTCTAGCTCCCCCTTAGCACGTAAAGGAATATTATTTGGGGGTCCAGCCATGGAGAAGAGTTTAGACACTAGGATAAGGTAAGGAACACACCCATTATAAAGAAATCACATTAGGATTCTCTTTTTAAGCTGTTCCTTAAAACACTACTGCTTAGGAAATCAATTGGAGGAAGAAGCATTCAAGGGTAGCCTAGGGTTAGGGTTAGGCTTAGGGTTAGGTTTAGGGTATGGCTTAGGGTACGGGTTCGGGGAGGGGTGCGGTTACGGCGTAGGGTATGGGTTAGGGTTAGGGTTAGGGTTAGTGTTAGGGTTAGGGCTCGGTTTAGGGTACAGGTTAGGATTAGGGTACGTGTTAGGGTTAGGGTAGGGGTTAGGGTTAGGGTACGCGTTAGGGTTAGGGTAGTTATTAAACCTATCCCACTCTCTAGATACCCCTTAGCACGTAAGGGAATATTATTTGGGGGTGCAGCCATGGAGAAGAGTTTAGACACTAGGATAAGATAAGGAACACACCCATTATAAAGAAATCACATTACGATTCTCTTTTTAAGCTGTTCCCTAAAACACTAGTGCTTAGGAAATCTATTGGAGGCAGAAGCAGTCAAGGGTAGCCTAGGGTTAGGGTTAGGCTTAGGGTTAGGCTTAGGGTACGGCTTAGGGTACGGGTTCGGGGAGGGTTTCGGGTACGGCGTAGGGTATGGGTTAGGGTTAGGGTTAGGGTTAGTGTTAGGGTTAGGGCTCGGTTTAGGGTACGGTTAGGATTAGGGTACGTGTTAGGTTTAGGGTAGGGGTTAGGGTTAGGGTACGCGTTAGGGTTAGGGTAGTTAGTAAACCTATCCCACTCTCTAGATACCCCTTAGCACGTAAAGGAATATTATTTGGGGTTCCAGCCATGGAGAAGAATTTAGACACTAGGATAAGATAAGGAACACACCCATTATAAAGAAATCACATTAGGATTCTCTTTTTAAGCTGTTGCTTAAAACACTAGTGCTTAGGAAATCTATTGGAGGCAGAAGCAGTCAAGGGTAGCCTAGGGTTAGTGTTAGGCTTAGGGTTAGGCTTAGGGTATGGCTTAGGGTACGGGTTTGGGGAGGGGTTCAGGTACGGCGTAGGGTATGGGTTAGGGTTAGGGTTAGTGTTAGTGTTAGGGTTAGGGCTCGGTTTAGGGTACGGGTTAGGATTAGGGTACGTGTTAGTGTTAGGGTAGGGGTTAGGGTTAGAGTACGCATTAGGGTTAGGGTAGTTATTAAACCTATCCCACTCTCTAGATACCCCTTAGCACGTAAGGCAATATTATTTGGGGGTGCAGCCATGGAGAAGAGTTTAGACACTAGGATAAGATAAGGAACACACCCATTATAAAGAAATCACATTAGGATTCTCTTTTTAAGCTGTTCCTTAAAACACTAGTGCTTAGGAAATCTATTGGAGGCAGAAGCAGTCAAGGGTAGCCTAGTGTTAGGGTTAGGCTTAGGGTTAGCTTTAGGGTACGGCTTGGGGAATGGGTTCGGGGAGGGGTTCGGGTACGGCGTAGGGTATGGGTTAGGGTTAGGGTTAGGGTTAGTGTTAGGGTTAGGGCTCGGTTTAGGGTACGGGTTAGGATTAGGGTACGTGTTAGGGTTAGGGTAGGGGTTAGGGTTAGGGTATGCGTTAGGGTTAGGGTAGTTATTAAACCTATCCCACTCTCTAGATACCCCTTAGCACGTAAAGGAATATTATTTGGGGGTGCAGCCATGGAGAAGAGTTTAGACACTAGGATAAGATAAGGAACACAACCATTATAAAGAAATCACATTAGGATTCTCTTTTTAAGCTGTTCCTTAAAACACTAGTGCTTAGGAAATCTATTGGAGGCAGAAGCAGTCAAGGGTAGCCTAGGGTTAGGGTTAGGCTTAGGGTTAGGCTTAGGGTACGGCTTAGGGTACGGGTTCGGGGAGGGGTGCGGGTACGGCGTAGGGTATGGGTTAGGGTTAGGGTTAGGGTTAGTGTTAGGGTTAGGGCTCGGTTTAGGGTACAGGTTAGTATTAGGGTACGTGTTAGGGTTAGGGTAGGGGTTAGGGTTAGGGTACGCGTTAGGGTTAGGGTAGTTATTAAACCTATCCCACTCTCTAGATACCCCTTAGCACGTAAAGGAATATTATTTGAGGGTCCAGCCATGGAGAAGAGTTTAGACACTAGGATAAGATAAGGAACACACACATTATAAAGAAATCACATTAGGATTCTCTTTTTAAGCTGTTCCTTAAAACACTAGTGCTTAGGAAATCTATTGGAGGCAGAAGCAGTCAAGGGTAGCCTAGGGTTAGGGTTAGGCTTAGGGTTAGGGTTAGGGTACGGCTTAGGGTACGGGTTCGGGGAGGGTTTCGGGTACGGCGTAGGGTATGGGTTAGGGTTAGGGTTAGGGTTAGTGTTACGGTTAGGTCTCGGTTTAGGGTACGGGTTAGGATTAGGGTACGTGTTAGGGTTAGGGTAGGGGTTAGGGTTAGGGTACGCGTTAGGGTTAGGGTAGTTATTAAACCTATCCCACTCTCTAGATACCCCTCAGCACGTAAAGGAATATTATTTGGGGTTCCAGCCATGGAGAAGAGTTTAGACACTAGGATAAGATAAGGAACACACCCATTATAAAGAAATCACTTTAGGATTCTCTTTTTAAGCTGTTCCTTAAAACACTAGTGCTTAGGAAATCTATTGGAGGCAGAAGCAGTCAAGGGTAGCCTAGGGTTAGGGTTAGGCTTAGGGTTAGGGTTAGGGTACGGCTTGGGGTATGGGTTCGGGGAGGTGTTCGTGTACGGCGTAGGGTATGGGTTAGGGTTAGGGTTTGGGTTAGTGTTAGGGTTAGGGCTCGGTTTAGGGTACGGGTTAGGATTAGGGTACGTGTTAGGGTTAGGGTAGGGGTTAGGGTTAGGTTACGCGTTAGGGCTAGGGTAGTTAGTAAACCTATCCCACTCTCTAGCTCCCCCTTAGCACGTAAAGGAATATTATTTGGGGGTCCAGCCATGGAGAAGAGTTTAGACACTAGGATAAGATAAGGAACACACCCATTATAAAGAAATCACATTAGGATTCTCTTTTTAAGCTGTTCCTTAAAACACTACTGCTTAGGAAATCAATTGGAGGCAGAGGCAGTCAAGGGTAGCCTAGGGTTAGGGTTAGGCTTAGGGTTAGGTTTAGGATATGGCTTAGGGTACGGGTTCGGGGAGGGGTGCGGGTACGGCGTAGGGTATGGGTTAGGGTTAGGTTTAGGGTTAGTGTTAGGGTTAGGGCTCGGTTTAGGGTACAGGTTAGGATTAGGGTACGTGTTAGGGTTAGGGTAGGGGTTAGGGTTAGGGTACGCGTTAGGGTTAGGGTAGTTATTAAACCTATCCCACTCTCTAGATACCCCTTAGCACGTAAGGGAATATTATTTGGGGGTGCAGCCATGGAGAAGAGTTTAGACACTAGGATAAGATAAGGAACACACCCATTATAAAGAAATCACATTAGGATTCTCTTTTTAAGCTGTTCCTTAAAACAGTAGTGCTTAGGAAATCTATTGGAGGCAGAAGCAGTCAAGGGTAGCCTAGGGTTAGGGTTAGGCTTAGGGTTAGGCTTAGGGTACGGCTTAGGATACGGGTTCGGGGAGGGGTGCGGGTACGGCGTAGGGTATGGGTTAGGGTTAGGGTTAGGGTTAGTGTTAGGGTTAGGGCTCGGTTTAGGGTACGGGTTAGGATTAGGGTACGTGTTAGGGTTAGGGTAGGGGTTAGGGTTAGGGTACGCGTTAGGGTTAGGGTAGTTATTAAACCTATCCCACTCTCTAGATACCCCTTAGCACGTAAAGGAATATTATTTGAGGGTCCAGCTATGGAGAAGAGTTTAGACACTAGGATAAGATAAGGAACACACCCATTATAAAGAAATCACATTAGGATTCTCTTTTTAAGCTGTTCCTTAAAACACTAGTGCTTAGGAAATCTATTGGAGGCAGAAGCAGTCAAGGGTAGCGTAGGGTTAGGGTTAGGCTTAGGGTTAGGCTTAGGGTACGGCTTAGGGTACGGGTTCGGGGAGGGTTTCGGGTACGGCGTAGGGTATGGGTTAGGGTTAGGGTTAGGGTTAGTGTTAGGGTTAGGGCTCGGTTTAGGGTACGGGTTAGGATTAGGGTACGTGTTAGGGTTAGGGTAGGGGTTAGGGTTAGGGTACGCGTTAGGGTTAGGGTAGTTAGTAAACCTATCCCACTCTCTAGATACCCGTTAGCACGTAAAGGAATATTATTTGGGGTTCCAGCAATGGAGAAGAATTTAGACACTAGGATAAGATAAGGAACACACCCATTATAAAGAAATCACATTAGGATTCTCTTTTTAAGCTGTTGCTTAAAACACTAGTGCTTAGGAAATCTATTGGAGGCAGAAGCAGTCAAGGGTAGCGTAGGGTTAGGGTTAGGCTTAGGGTTAGGCTTAGGGTACGGCTTAGGGTACGGGTTCGGGGAGGGTTTCGGGTACGGCGTAGGGTATGGGTTAGGGTTAGGGTTAGGGTTAGTGTTAGGGTTAGGTCTCGGTTTAGGGTACGGGTTAGGATTAGTGTATGTGTTAGGGTTAGGGTAGGGGTTAGGGTTAGGGTACGCGTTAGGGTTAGGGTAGTTAGTAAACCTATCCCACTCTCTAGATACCCCTTAGCACGTAAGGCAATATTATTTGGGGGTGCAGCCATGGAGAAGAGTTTAGACACTAGGATAAGATAAGGAACACACCCATTATAAAGAAATCACATTAGGATTCTCTTTTTAAGCTGTTCCTTAAAACACTAGTGCTTAGGAAATCTATTGGAGGCAGAAGCAGTCAAGGGTAGCCTAGGGTAAAGTTAGGCTTAGGGTTAGGCTTAGGGTACGGCTTAGGGTACGGGTTCGGGGAGGGTTTCGGGTACGGCGTAGGGTATGGGTTAGGGTTAGGGTTAGTGTTAGGGTTAGGGCTCGGTTTAGGGTACGGGTTAGGATTAGGGTACGTGTTAGGGTTAGGGTAGGGGTTAGGGTTAGGTTACGCGTTAGGGCTAGGGTAGTTAGTAAACCTATCCCACTCTCTAGCTCCCCCTTAGCACGTAAAGGAATATTATTTGGGGGTCCAGCCATGGAGAAGAGTTTAGACACTAGGATAAGGTAAGGAACACACCCATTATAAAGAAATCACATTAGGATTCTATATTTAAGCTGTTCCTTAAAACACTACTGCTTAGGAAATCAATTGGAGGAAGAAGCATTCAAGGGTAGCCTAGGGTTAGGGTTAGGCTTAGGGTTAGGTTTAGGGTATGGCTTAGGGTACGGGTTCGGGGAGGGGTGCGGGTACGGCGTAGGGTATGGGTTAGGGTTAGGGTTAGGGTTAGTGTTAGGGTTAGGGCTCGGTTTAGGGTACAGGTTAGGATTAGGGTACGTGTTAGGGTTAGGGTAGGGGTTAGGGTTAGGGTACGCGTTAGGGTTAGGGTAGTTATTAAACCTATCCCACTCTCTAGATACCCCTTAGCACGTAAGGGAATATTATTTGGGGGTGCAGCCATGGAGAAGAGTTTAGACACTAGGATAAGATAAGGAACACACCCATTATAAAGAAATCACATTAGGATTCTCTTTTTAAGCTGTTCCTTAAAACACTAGTGCTTAGGAAATCTATTGGAGGCAGAAGCAGTCAAGGGTAGCCTAGGGTTAGGGTTAGGCTTAGGGTTAGGCTTAGGGTACGGCTTAGGTTACGGGTTCGGAGAGGGGTGCCGGTACGGCGTAGGGTATGGGTTAGTGTTAGGGTTAGGGCTCGGTTTAGGGTACGGGTTAGGATTAGGGTACGTGTTAGGGTTAGGGTAGGGGTTAGGGTTAGGGTACGCTTTAGGGTTAGGGTAGTTATTAAACCTATCCCACTCTCTAGATACCCCTTTGCACGTAAAGGAATATTATTTGAGGGTCCAGCCATGGAGAAGAGTTTAGACACTAGGATAAGATAAGGAACACACCCATTATAAAGAAATCACATTAGGATTCTCTTTTTAAGCTGTTCCTTAAAACACTAGTGCTTAGGAAATCTATTGGAGGCAGAAGCAGTCAAGGGTAGCCTAGGGTTAGGGTTAGGCTTAGGGTTAGGCTTAGGGTACGGCTTAGGGTACGGGTTCGGGGAGGGTTTCGGGTACGGCGTAGGGTATGGGTTAGGGTTAGGGTTAGGGTTAGTGTTAGGGTTAGGGCTCGGTTTAGGGTACGGTTAGGATTAGGGTACGTGTTAGGTTTAGGGTAGGGGTTAGGGTTAGGGTACGCGTTAGGGTTAGGGTAGTTAGTAAACCTATCCCACTCTCTAGATACCCCTTAGCACGTAAAGGAATATTATTTGGTTTTCCAGCAATGGAGAAGAATTTAGACAGTAGGATAAGATAAGGAACACACCCATTATAAAGAAATCACATTAGGATTCTCTTTTTAAGCTGTTGCTTAAAACACTAGTGCTTAGGAAATCTATTGGAGGCAGAAGCAGTCAAGGGTAGCGTAGGGTTAGGGTTAGGCTTAGGGTTAGGCTTAGGGTACGGCTTAGGGTACGGGTTCGGGGAGGGTTTCGGGTACGGCGTAGGGTATGGGTTAGGGTTAGGGTTAGGGTTAGTGTTAGGGTTAGGTCTCGGTTTAGGTTACGGGTTAGGATTAGTGTATGTGTTAGGGTTAGGGTAGGGGTTAGGGTTAGGGTACGCGTTAGGGTTAGGGTAGTTAGTAAACCTATCCCACTCTCTAGATACCCCTTAGCACGTAAGGCAATATTATTTGGGGGTGCAGCCATGGAGAAGAGTTTAGACACTAGGATAAGATAAGGAACACACCCATTATAAAGAAATCACATTAGGATTCTCTTTTTAAGCTGTTCCTTAAAACACTAGTGCTTAGGAAATCTATTGGAGGCAGAAGCAGTCAAGGGTAGCCTAGGGTAAAGTTAGGCTTAGGGTTAGGCTTAGGGTACGGCTTAGGGTACGGGTTCGGGGAGGGTTTCGGGTACGGCGTAGGGTATGGGTTAGGGTTAGGGTTAGTGTTAGGGTTAGGGCTCGGTTTAGGGTACGGGTTAGGATTAGGGTACGTGTTAGGGTTAGGGTAGGGGTTAGGGTTAGGTTACGCGTTAGGGCTAGGGTAGTTAGTAAACCTATCCCACTCTCTAGCTCCCCCTTAGCACGTAAAGGAATATTATTTGGGGGTCCAGCCATGGAGAAGAGTTTAGACACTAGGATAAGGTAAGGAACACACCCATTATAAAGAAATCACATTAGGATTCTATATTTAAGCTGTTCCTTAAAACACTACTGCTTAGGAAATCAATTGGAGGAAGAAGCATTCAAGGGTAGCCTAGGGTTAGGGTTAGGCTTAGGGTTAGGTTTAGGGTATGGCTTAGGGTACGGGTTCGGGGAGGGGTGCGGGTACGGCGTAGGGTATGGGTTAGGGTTAGGGTTAGGGTTAGTGTTAGGGTTAGGGCTCGGTTTAGGGTACAGGTTAGGATTAGGGTACGTGTTAGGGTTAGGGTAGGGGTTAGGGTTAGGGTACGCGTTAGGGTTAGGGTAGTTATTAAACCTATCCCACTCTCTAGATACCCCTTAGCACGTAAGGGAATATTATTTGGGGGTGCAGCCATGGAGAAGAGTTTAGACACTAGGATAAGATAAGGAACACACCCATTATAAAGAAATCACATTAGGATTCTCTTTTTAAGCTGTTCCTTAAAACACTAGTGCTTAGGAAATCTATTGGAGGCAGAAGCAGTCAAGGGTAGCCTAGGGTTAGGGTTAGGCTTAGGGTTAGGCTTAGGGTACGGCTTAGGTTACGGGTTCGGAGAGGGGTGCCGGTACGGCGTAGGGTATGGGTTAGTGTTAGGGTTAGGGCTCGGTTTAGGGTACGGGTTAGGATTAGGGTACGTGTTAGGGTTAGGGTAGGGGTTAGGGTTAGGGTACGCTTTAGGGTTAGGGTAGTTATTAAACCTATCCCACTCTCTAGATACCCCTTTGCACGTAAAGGAATATTATTTGAGGGTCCAGCCATGGAGAAGAGTTTAGACACTAGGATAAGATAAGGAACACACCCATTATAAAGAAATCACATTATGATTCTCTTTTTAAGCTGTTCCTTAAAACACTAGTGCTTAGGAAATCTATTGGAGGCAGAAGCAGTCAAGGGTAGCCTAGGGTTAGGGTTAGGCTTAGGGTTAGGCTTAGGGTACGGCTTAGGGTACGGGTTCGGGGAGGGTTTCGGGTACGGCGTAGGGTATGGGTTAGGGTTAGGGTTAGGGTTAGTGTTAGGGTTAGGGCTCGGTTTAGGGTACGGTTAGGATTAGGGTACGTGTTAGGTTTAGGGTAGGGGTTAGGGTTAGGGTACGCATTAGGGTTAGGGTAGTTAGTAAACCTATCCCACTCTCTAGATACCCCTTAGCACGTAAAGGAATATTATTTGGTTTTCCAGCAATGGAGAAGAATTTAGACAGTAGGATAAGATAAGGAACACACCCATTATAAAGAAATCACATTAGGATTCTCTTTTTAAGCTGTTGCTTAAAACACTAGTGCTTAGGAAATCTATTGGAGGCAGAAGCAGTCAAGGGTAGCGTAGGGTTAGGGTTAGGCTTAGGGTTAGGCTTAGGGTACGGCTTAGGGTACGGGTTCGGGGAGGGTTTCGGGTACGGCGTAGGGTATGGGTTAGGGTTAGGGTTAGGGTTAGGGTTAGTGTTAGGGTTAGGTCTCGGTTTAGGGTACGGGTTAGGATTAGGGTATGTGTTAGGGTTAGGGTAGGGGTTAGGGTTAGGGTACGCGTTAGGGTTAGGGTAGTTAGTAAACCTATCCCACTCTCTAGATACCCCTTAGCACGTAAGGCAATATTATTTGCGGGTGCAGCTATGGAGAAGAGTTTAGACACTAGGAAAAGATAAGGAACACACGCATTATAAAGAAATCACATTAGGATTCTCTTTTTAAGCTGTTCCTTAAAACACTAGTGCTTAGGAAATCTATTGGAGGCAGAAGCAGTCAAGGGTAGCCTAGGGTAAGGTTAGGCTTAGGGTTAGGCTTAGGGTACGGCTTAGGGTACGGGTTCGGGGAGGGTTTCGGGTACGGCGTAGCGTATGGGTTAGGGTTAGGGTTAGTGTTAGGGTTAGGGCTCGGTTTAGGGTACGGGTTAGGATTAGGGTACGTGTTAGGGTTAGGGTAGGGGTTAGGGTTAGGGTACACTTTAGGGTTAGGGTAGTTATTAAACCTATCCCACTCTCTAGATACCCCTTAGCACGTAAAGGAATATTATTTGGGGGTCCAGCCATGGAGAAGAGTTTAGACACTAGGATAAGATAAGGAACACACCCATTATAAAGAAATCACTTTAGGATTCTCTTTTTAAGCTGTTCCTTAAAACACTAGTGCTTAGGAAATCTATTGGAGGCAGAAGCAGTCAAGGGTAGCCTAGGGTTAGGGTTAGGCTTAGGGTTAGGGTTAGGGTACGGCTTGGGGTATGGGTTCGGGGAGGTGTTCGTGTACGGCGTAGGGTATGGGTTAGGGTTAGGGTTTGGGTTAGTGTTAGGGTTAGGGCTCGGTTTAGGGTACGGGTTAGGATTAGGGTACGTGTTAGGGTTAGGGTAGGGGTTAGGGTTAGGTTACGCGTTAGGGCTAGGTTAGTTAGTAAACCTATCCCACTCTCTAGCTCCCCCTTAGCACGTAAAGGAATATTATTTGGGGGTCCAGCCATGGAGAAGAGTTTAGACACTAGGATAAGATAAGGAACACACCCATTATAAAGAAATCACATTAGGATTCTCTTTTTAAGCTGTTCCTTAAAACACTAGTGCTTAGGAAATCAATTGGAGGCAGAAGCAGTCAAGGGTAGCCTAGGGTTAGGGTTAGGCTTAGGGTTAGGTTTAGGGTATGGCTTAGGGTACGGGTTCGGAGAGGGGTGCGGGTACGGCGTAGGGTATGGGTTAGGGTTAGGGTTAGGGTTAGTGTTAGGGTTAGGGCTCGGTTTAGGGTACAGGTTAGGATTAGGGTACGTGTTAGGGTTAGGGTAGGGGTTAGGGTTAGGGTACGCGTTAGGGTTAGGGTAGTTATTAAACCTATCCCACTCTCTAGATACCCCTTAGCACGAAAGGGAATATTATTTGGGGGTGCAGCCATGGAGAAGAGTTTAGACACTAGGATAAGATGAGGAACACACCCATTATAAAGAAATCACATTAGGATTCTCTTTTTAAGCTGTTCCTTAAAACAGTAGTGCTTAGGAAATCTATTGGAGGCAGAAGCAGTCAAGGGTAGCCTAGGGTTAGGGTTAGGCTTAGGGTTAGGCTTAGGGTACGGCTTAGGTTACGGGTTCGGGGAGGGGTGCGGGTACGGCGTAGGGTATGGGTTAGGGTTAGGGTTAGGGTTAGTGTTAGGGTTAGGGCTCGGTTTAGGGTACGGGTTAGGATTAGGGTACGTGTTAGGGTTAGGGTAGGGGTTAGGGTTAGGGTACGCGTTAGGGTTAGGGTAGTTATTAAACCTATCCCACTCTCTAGATACCCCTTAGCACGTAAAGGAATATTATTTGAGGGTCCAGCCATGGAGAAGAGTTTAGACACTAGGATAAGATAAGGAACACACCCATTATAAAGAAATCACATTAGGATTCTCTTTTTAAGCTGTTCCCTAAAACACTAGTGCTTAGGAAATCTATTGGAGGCAGAAGCAGTCAAGGGTAGCCTAGGGTTAGGGTTAGGCTTAGGGTTAGGCTTAGGGTACGGCTTAGGGTACGGGTTCGGGGAGGGTTTCGGGTACGGCGTAGGGTATGGGTTAGGGTTAGGGTTAGGGTTAGTGTTAGGGTTAGGGCTCGGTTTAGGGTACGGTTAGGATTAGGGTACGTGTTAGGTTTAGGGTAGGGGTTAGGGTTAGGGTACGCGTTAGGGTTAAGGTAGTTAGTAAACCTATCCCACTCTCTAGATACCCCTTAGCACGTAAAGGAATATTATTTGGGGTTCCAGCCATGGAGAAGAATTTAGACACTAGGATAAGATAAGGAACACACCCATTATAAAGAAATCACATTAGGATTCTCTTTTTAAGCTGTTGCTTAAAACACTAGTGCTTAGGAAATCTATTGGAGGCAGAAGCAATCAAGGGTAGCGTAGGGTTAGGGTTAGGCTTAGGGTTAGGCTTAGGGTACGGCTTAGGGTACGGGTTCGGGGAGGGTTTCGGGTACGGCGTAGGGTATGGGTTAGGGTTAGGGTTAGGGTTAGTGTTAGGGTTAGGGTTAGGTCTCGGTTTAGGGTACGGGTTAGGATTAGGGTATGTGTTAGGGTTAGGGTAGGGGTTAGGGTTAGAGTACGCGTTAGGGTTAGGGTAGTTAGTAAACCTATCCCACTCTCTAGATACCCCTTAGCACGTAAGGCAATATTATTTGCGGGTGCAGCTATGGAGAAGAGTTTAGACACTAGGATAAGATAAGGAACACACCCATTATAAAGAAATCACATTAGGATTCTCTTTTTAAGCTGTTCCTTAAAACACTAGTGCTTAGGAAATCTATTGGAGGCAGAAGCAGTCAAGGGTAGCCTAGGGTAAGGTTAGGCTTAGGGTTAGGCTTAGGGTACGGCTTAGGGTACGGGTTCGGGGAGGGTTTCGGGTACGGCGTAGGGTATGGGTTAGGGTTAGGGTTAGTGTTAGGGTTAGGGCTCGGTTTAGGGTACGGGTTAGGATTAGGGTACGTGTTAGGGTTAGGGTAGGGGTTAGGGTTAGGGTACGCATTAGGGTTAGGGTAGTTATTAAACCTATCCCACTCTCTAGATACCCCTTAGCACGTAAAGGAATATTATTTGGGGGTCCAGCCATGGAGAAGAGTTTAGACACTAGGATAAGATAAGGAACACACCCATTATAAACAAATCACTTTAGGATTCTCTTTTTAAGCTGTTCCTTAAAACACTAGTGCTTAGGAAATCTATTGTAGGCAGAAGCAGTCAAGGGTAGCCTAGGGTTAGGGTTAGGCTTAGGGTTAGGGTTAGGGTACGGCTTGGGGTATGGGTTCGGGGAGGTGTTCGTGTACGGCGTAGGGTATGGGTTAGGGTTAGGGTTAGGGTTAGTGTTAGGGTTAGGGCTCGGTTTAGGGTACGGTTAGGATTAGGGTACGTGTTAGGTTTAGGGTAGGGGTTAGGGTTAGGGTACGCGTTAGGGTTAGGGTAGTTAGTAAACCTATCCCACTCTCTAGATACCCCTTAGCACGTAAAGGAATATTATTTGGGGTTCCAGCCATGGAGAAGAATTTAGACACTAGGATAAGATAAGGAACACACCCATTATAAAGAAATCACATTAGGATTCTCTTTTTAAGCTGTTGCTTAAAACACTAGTGCTTAGGAAATCTATTGGAGGCAGAAGCAGTCAAGGGTAGCCTAGGGTTAGTGTTAGGCTTAGGGTTAGGCTTAGGGTACGGCTTAGGGTACGGGTTTGGGGAGGGGTTCAGGTACGGCGTAGGGTATGGGTTAGGGTTAGGGTTAGTGTTAGTGTTAGGGTTAGGGCTCGGTTTAGGGTACGGGTTAGGATTAGGGTACGTGTTAGTGTTAGGGTAGGGGTTAGGGTTAGAGTACGCATTAGGGTTAGGGTAGTTATTAAACCTATCCCACTCTCTAGATACCCCTTAGCACGTAAGGCAATATTATTTGGGGGTGCAGCCATGGAGAAGAGTTTAGACACTAGGATAAGATAAGGAACACACCCATTATAAAGAAATCACATTAGGATTCTCTTTTTAAGCTGTTCCTTAAAACACTAGTGCTTAGGAAATCTATTGGAGGCAGAAGCAGTCAAGGGTAGCCTAGGGTAAGGTTAGGCTTAGGGTTAGGCTTAGGGTACGGCTTAGGGTACGGGTTTGGGGAGGGTTTCGGGTACGGCGTAGCGTATGGGTTAGGGTTAGGGTTAGTGTTAGGGTTAGGGCTCGGTTTAGGGTACGGGTTAGGATTAGGGTACGTGTTAGGGTTAGGGTAGGGGTTAGGGTTAGGGTACGCATTAGGGTTAGGGTAGTTATTAAACCTATCCCACTCTCTAGATACCCCTTAGCACGTAAAGGAATATTATTTGGGGGTCCAGCCATGGAGAAGAGTTTAGACACTAGGATAAGATAAGGAACACACCCATTATAAAGAAATCACTATAGGATTCTCTTTTTAAGCTGTTCCTTAAAACACTAGTGCTTAGGAAATCTATTGGAGGCAGAAGCAGTCAAGGCTAGCCTAGGGTTAGGGTTAGGCTTAGGGTTAGGGTTAGGGTACGGCTTGGGGTATGGGTTCGGGGAGGTGTTCGTGTACGGCGTAGGGTATGGGTTAGTGTTAGGGTTTGGGTTAGTGTTAGGGTTAGGGCTCGGTTTAGGGTACGGGTTAGGATTAGGGTACGTGTTAGGGTTAGGGTAGGGGTTAGGGTTAGGTTACGCGTTAGGGCTAGGGTAGTTAGTAAACCTATCCCAATCTCTAGCTCCCCCTTAGCACGTAAAGGAATATTATTTGGGGGTCCAGCCATGGAGAAGAGTTTAGACACTAGGATAAGATAAGGAACACACCCATTATAAAGAAATCACATTAGGATTCTCTTTTTAAGCTGTTCCTTAAAACACTACTGCTTAGGAAATCAATTGGAGGAAGAAGCAGTCAAGGGTAGCCTAGGGTTAGGGTTAGGCTTAGGGTTAGGTTTAGGGTATGGCTTAGGGTACGGGTTCGGGGAGGGGTGCGGGTACGGCGTAGGGTATGGGTTAGGGTTAGGTTTAGGGTTAGTGTTAGGGTTAGGGCTCGGTTTAGGGTACGGTTAGGATTAGGGTACGTGTTAGGGTTAGGGTAGGGGTTAGGGTTAGGGTACGTGTTAGGGTTAGGGTAGTTATTAAACCTATCCCACTCTCTAGATACCCCTTAGCACGTAAGGCAATATTATTTGGGGGTGCAGCCATGGAGAAGAGTTTAGACACTAGGATAAGATAAGGAACACACCCATTATAAAGAAATCACATTAGGATTCTCTTTTTAAGCTGTTCCTTAAAACACTAGTGCTTAGGAAATCTATTGGAGGCAGAAGCAGTCAAGGGTAGCCTAGGGTAAGGTTAGGCTTAGGGTTAGGCTTAGGGTACGGCTTAGGGTACGGGTTCGGGGAGGGTTTCGGGTACGGCGTAGCGTATGGGTTAGGGTTAGGGTTAGTGTTAGGGTTAGGGCTCGGTTTAGGGTACGGGTTAGGATTAGGGTACGTGTTAGGGTTAGGGTAGGGGTTAGGGTTAGGGTACGCATTAGGGTTAGGGTAGTTATTAAACCTATCCCACTCTCTAGATACCCCTTAGCACGTAAAGGAATATTATTTGGGGGTCCAGCCATGGAGAAGAGTTTAGACACTAGGATAAGATAAGGAACACACCCATTATAAAGAAATCACTTTAGGATTCTCTTTTTAAGCTGTTCCTTAAAACACTAGTGCTTAGGAAATCTATTGGAGGCAGAAGCAGTCAAGGGTAGCCTAGGGTTAGGGTTAGGCTTAGGGTTAGGGTTAGGGTACGGCTTGGGGTATGGGTTCGGGGAGGTGTTCGTGTACGGCGTAGGGTATGGGTTAGGGTTAGGGTTTGGGTTAGTGTTAGGGTTAGGGCTCGGTTTAGGGTACGGGTTAGGATTAGGGTACGTGTTAGGGTTAGGGTAGGAGTTAGGGTTAGGTTACGCGTTAGGGCTAGGGTAGTTAGTAAACCTATCCCACTCTCTAGCTCCCCCTTAGCACGTAAAGGAATATTATTTGGGGGTCCAGCCATGGAGAAGAGTTTAGGCACTAGGATAAGATAAGGAACACACCCATTATAAAGAAATCACATTAGGATTCTCTTTTTAAGCTGTTCCTTAAAACACTAGTGCTTAGGAAATCAATTGGAGGCAGAAGCAGTCAAGGGTAGCCTAGGGTTAGGGTTAGGCTTAGGGTTAGGTTTAGGGTATGGCTTAGGGTACGGGTTCGGGGAGGGGTGCGGGTACGGCGTAGGGTATGGGTTAGGGTTAGGGTTAGGGTTAGTGTTAGGGTTAGGGCTCGGTTTAGGGTACAGGTTAGGATTAGGGTACGTGTTAGGGTTAGGGTAGGGGTTAGGGTTAGGGTACGCGTTAGGGTTAGGGTAGTTATTAAACCTATCCCACTCTCTAGATACCCCTTAGCACGAAAGGGAATATTATTTGGGGGTGCAGCCATGGAGAAGAGTTTAGACACTAGGATAAGATGAGGAACACACCCATTATAAAGAAATCACATTAGGATTCTCTTTTTAAGCTGTTCCTTAAAACAGTAGTGCTTAGGAAATGTATTGGAGGCAGAAGCAGTCAAGGGTAGCCTAGGGTTAGGGTTAGGCTTAGGGTTAGGCTTAGGGTACGGCTTAGGTTACGGGTTCGGGGAGGGGTGCGGGTACGGCGTAGGGTATGGGTTAGGGTTAGGGTTAGGGTTAGTGTTAGGGTTAGGGCTCGGTTTAGGGTACGGGTTAGGATTAGGGTACGTGTTAGGGTTAGGGTAGGGGTTAGGGTTAGGGTACGCGTTAGGGTTAGGGTAGTTATTAAACCTATCTCACTCTCTAGATACCCCTTAGCACGTAAAGGAATATTATTTGAGGGTCCAGCCATGGAGAAGAGTTTAGACACTAGGATAAGATAAGGAACACACCCATTATAAAGAAATCACATTACGATTCTCTTTTTAAGCTGTTCCCTAAAACACTAGTGCTTAGGAAATCTATTGGAGGCAGAAGCAGTCAAGGGTAGCCTAGGGTTAGGGTTAGGCTTAGGGTTAGGCTTAGGGTACGGCTTAGGGTACGGGTTCGGGGAGGGTTTCGGGTACGGCGTAGGGTATGGGTTAGGGTTAGGGTTAGGGTTAGTGTTAGGGTTAGGGCTCGGTTTAGGGTACGGTTAGGATTAGGGTACGTGTTAGGTTTAGGGTAGGGGTTAGGGTTAGGGTACACGTTAGGGTTAAGGTAGTTAGTAAACCTATCCCACTCTCTAGATACCCCTTAGCACGTAAAGGAATATTATTTGGGGTTCCAGCCATGGAGAAGAATTTAGACACTAGGATAAGATAAGGAACACACCCATTATAAAGAAATCACATTAGGATTCTCTTTTTAAGCTGTTGCTTAAAACACTAGTGCTTAGGAAATCTATTGGAGGCAGAAGCAATCAAGGGTAGCGTAGGGTTAGGGTTAGGCTTAGGGTTAGGCTTAGGGTACGGCTTAGGGTACGGGTTCGGGGAGGGTTTCGGGTACGGCGTAGGGTATGGGTTAGGGTTAGGGTTAGGGTTAGGGTTAGTGTTAGGGTTAGGTCTCGGTTTAGGGTACGGGTTAGGATTAGGGTATGTGTTAGGGTTAGGGTAGGGGTTAGGGTTAGAGTACGCGTTAGGGTTAGGGTAGTTAGTAAACCTATCCCACTCTCTAGATACCCCTTAGCACGTAAGGCAATATTATTTGCGGGTGCAGCTATGGAGAAGAGTTTAGACACTAGGATAAGATAAGGAACACACCCATTATAAAGAAATCACATTAGGATTCTCTTTTTAAGCTGTTCCTTAAAACACTAGTGCTTAGGAAATCTATTGGAGGCAGAAGCAGTCAAGGGTAGCCTAGGGTAAGGTTAGGCTTAGGGTTGGGCTTAGGGTACGGCTTAGGGTACGGGTTCGGGGAGGGTTTCGGGTACGGCGTAGGGTATGGGTTAGGGTTAGGGTTAGTGTTAGGGTTAGGGCTCGGTTTAGGGTACGGGTTAGGATTAGGGTACGTGTTAGGGTTAGGGTAGGGGTTAGGGTTAGGGTACGCATTAGGGTTAGGGTAGTTATTAAACCTATCCCACTCTCTAGATACCCCTTAGCACGTAAAGGAATATTATTTGGGGGTCCAGCCATGGAGAAGAGTTTAGACACTAGGATAAGATAAGGAACACACCCATTATAAACAAATCACTTTAGGATTCTCTTTTTAAGCTGTTCCTTAAAACACTAGTGCTTAGGAAATCTATTGGAGGCAGAAGCAGTCAAGGGTAGCCTAGGGTTAGGGTTAGGCTTAGGGTTAGGGTTAGGGTACGGCTTGGGGTATGGGTTCGGGGAGGTGTTCGTGTACGGCGTAGGGTATGGGTTAGGGTTAGGGTTAGGGTTAGTGTTAGGGTTAGGGCTCGGTTTAGGGTACGGTTAGGATTAGGGTACGTGTTAGGGTTAGGGTAGGGGTTAGGGTTAGGGTACGCATTAGGGTTAGGGTAGTTATTAAACCTATCCCACTCTCTAGATACCCCTTAGCACGTAAAGGAATATTATTTGGGGGTCCAGCCATGGAGAAGAGTTTAGACACTAGGATAAGATAAGGAACACACCCATTATAAAGAAATCACTTTAGGATTCTCTTTTTAAGCTGTTCCTTAAAACACTAGTGCTTAGGAAATCTATTGGAGGCAGAAGCAGTCAAGGCTAGCGTAGGGTTAGGGTTAGGCTTAGGGTTAGGGTTAGGGTACGGCTTGGGGTATGGGTTCGGGGAGGTGTTCGTGTACGGCGTAGGGTATGGGTTAGTGTTAGGGTTTGGGTTAGTGTTAGGGTTAGGGCTCGGTTTAGGGTACGGGTTAGGATTAGGGTACGTGTTAGGGTTAGGGTAGGGGTTAGGGTTAGGTTACGCGTTAGGGCTAGGGTAGTTAGTAAACCTATCCCAATCTCTAGCTCCCCCTTAGCACGTAAAGGAATATTATTTGGGGGTCCAGCCATGGAGAAGAGTTTAGACACTAGGATAAGATAAGGAACACACCCATTATAAAGAAATCACATTAGGATTCTCTTTTTAAGCTGTTCCTTAAAACACTACTGCTTAGGAAATCTATTGGAGGCAGAAGCAGTCAAGGGTAGCCTAGGGTTAGGGTTAGGCTTAGGGTTAGGTTTAGGGTATGGCTTAGGGTACGGGTTCGGGGAGGGGTGCGGGTACGGCGTAGGGTATGGGTTAGGGTTAGGGTTAGGGTTAGTGTTAGGGTTAGGGCTCGGTTTAGGGTACAGGTTAGGATTAGGGTACGTGTTAGGGTTAGGGTAGGGGTTAGGGTTAGGGTACGTGTTAGGGTTAGTGTAGTTATTAAACCTATCCCACTCTCTAGATACCCCTTAGCACGTAAGGGAATATTATTTGGGGGTGCAGCCATGGAGAAGAGTTTAGACACTAGGATAAGATAAGGAACACACCCATTATAAAGAAATCACATTAGGATTCTCTTTTTAAGCTGTTCCTTAAAACAGTAGTGCTTAGGAAATCTATTGGAGGCAGAAGCAGTCAAGGGTAGCCTAGGGTTAGGGTTAGGCTTAGGGTTAGGCTTAGGATACGGCTTAGGTTACGGGTTCGGGGAGGGGTGCGGGTACGGCGTAGGGTATGGGTTAGGGTTAGGGTTAGGGTTAGTGTTAGGGTTAGGGCTCGGTTTAGGGTACGGGTTAGGATTAGGGTACGTGTTAGGGTTAGGGTAGGGGTTAGGGTTAGGGTACGCGTTAGGGTTAGGGTAGTTATTAAACCTATCCCACTCTCTAGATACCCCTTAGCACGTAAAGGAATATTATTTGAGGGTCCAGCCATGGAGAAGAGTTTAGACACTAGGATAAGATAAGGAACACACCCATTATAAAGAAATCACATTAGGATTCTCTTTTTAAGCTGTTCCTTAAAACACTAGTGCTTAGGAAATCTATTGGAGGCAGAAGCAGTCAAGGGTAGCCTAGGGTTAGGGTTAGGCTTAGGGTTAGGCTTAGGGTACGGCTTAGGGTACGGGTTCGGGGAGGGTTTCGGGTACGGCGTAGGGTATGGGTTAGGGTTAGGGTTAGGGTTAGTGTTAGGGTTAGGGCTCGGTTTAGGGTACGGTTAGGATTAGGGTACGTGTTAGGTTTAGGGTAGGGGTTAGGGTTAGGGTACGCGTTAGGGTTAGGGTAGTTAGTAAACCTATCCCACTCTCTAGATACCCCTTAGCACGTAAAGGAATATTATTTGGGGTTCCAGCAATGGAGAAGAATTTAGACACTAGGATAAGATAAGGAACACACCCATTATAAAGAAATCACATTAGGATTCTCTTTTTAAGCTGTTGCTTAAAACACTAGTGCTTAGGAAATCTATTGGAGGCAGAAGCAGTCAAGGGTAGCGTAGGGTTAGGGTTAGGCTTAGGGTTAGGCTTAGGGTACGGCTTAGGGTACGGGTTCGGGGAGGGTTTCGGGTACGGCGTAGGGTATGGGTTAGGGTTAGGGTTAGGGTTAGTGTTAGGGTTAGGTCTCGGTTTAGGGTACGGGTTAGGATTAGGGTATGTGTTAGGGTTAGGGTAGGGGTTAGGGTTAGGGTACGCGTTAGGGTTAGGGTAGTTAGTAAACCTATCCCACTCTCTAGATACCCCTTAGCACGTAAGGCAATATTATTTGCGGGTGCAGCCATGGAGAAGAGTTTAGACACTAGGATAAGATAAGGAACACACCCATTATAAAGAAATCACATTAGGATTCTCTTTTTAAGCTGTTCCTTAAAACACTAGTGCTTAGGAAATCTATTGGAGGCAGAAGCAGTCAAGGGTAGCCTAGGGTAAGATTAGGCTTAGGGTTAGGCTTAGGGTACGGCTTAGGGTACGGGTTCGGGGAGGGTTTCGGGTACGGCGTAGGGTATGGGTTAGGGTTAGGGTTAGTGTTAGGGTTAGGGCTCGGTTTAGGGTACGGGTTAGGATTAGGGTACGTGTTAGGGTTAGGGTAGGGGTTAGGGTTAGGGTACGCATTAGGGTTAGGGTAGTTATTAAACCTATCCCACTCTCTAGATACCCCTTAGCACGTAAAGGAATATTATTTGGGGGTCCAGCCATGGAGAAGAGTTTAGACACTAGGATAAGATAAGGAACACACCCATTATAAAGAAATCACTTTAGGATTCTCTTTTTAAGCTGTTCCTTAAAACACTAGTGCTTAGGAAATCTATTGGAGGCAGAAGCAGTCAAGGGTAGCCTAGGGTTAGGGTTAGGCTTAGGGTTAGGGTTAGGGTACGGCTTGGGGTATGGGTTCGGGGAGGTGTTCGTGTACGGCGTAGGGTATGGGTTAGGGTTAGGGTTTGGGTTAGTGTTAGGGTTAGGGCTCGGTTTAGGGTACGGGTTAGGATTAGGGTACGTGTTAGGGTTAGGGTAGGTGTTAGGGTTAGGTTACGCGTTAGGGCTAGGGTAGTTAGTAAACCTATCCCACTCTCTAGCTCCCCCTTAGCACGTAAAGGAATATTATTTGGGGGTCCAGCCATGGAGAAGAGTTTAGACACTAGGATAAGATAAGGAACACACCCATTATAAAGAAATCACATTAGGATTCTCTTTTTAAGCTGTTCCTTAAAACACTACTGCTTAGGAAATCAATTGGAGGCAGAAGCAGTCAAGGGTAGCCTAGGGTTAGGGTTAGGCTTAGGGTTAGGTTTAGGATATGGCTTAGGGTACGGGTTCGGGGAGGGGTGCGGGTACGGCGTAGGGTATGGGTTAGGGTTAGGTTTAGGGTTAGTGTTAGGGTTAGGGCTCGGTTTAGGGTACAGGTTAGGATTAGGGTACGTGTTAGGGTTAGGGTAGGGGTTAGGGTTAGGGTACGCGTTAGGGTTAGGGTAGTTATTAAACCTATCCCACTCTCTAGATACCCCTTAGCACGTAAGGGAATATTATTTGGGGGTGCAGCCATGGAGAAGAGTTTAGACACTAGGATAAGATAAGGAACACACCCATTATAAAGAAATCACATTAGGATTCTCTTTTTAAGCTGTTCCTTAAAACAGTAGTGCTTAGGAAATCTATTGGAGGCAGAAGCAGTCAAGGGTAGCCTAGGGTTAGGGTTAGGCTTAGGGTTAGGCTTAGGGTACGGCTTAGGATACGGGTTCGGGGAGGGGTGCGGGTACGGCGTAGGGTATGGGTTAGGGTTAGGGTTAGGGTTAGTGTTAGGGTTAGGGCTCGGTTTAGGGTACGGGTTAGGATTAGGGTACGTGTTAGGGTTAGGGTAGGGGTTAGGGTTAGGGTACGCGTTAGGGTTAGGGTAGTTATTAAACCTATCCCACTCTCTAGATACCCCTTAGCACGTAAAGGAATATTATTTGAGGGTCCAGCCATGGAGAAGAGTTTAGACACTAGGATAAGATAAGGAACACACCCATTATAAAGAAATCACATTAGGATTCTCTTTTTAAGCTGTTCCTTAAAACACTAGTGCTTAGGAAATCTATTGGAGGCAGAAGCAGTCAAGGGTAGCGTAGGGTTAGGGTTAGGCTTAGGGTTAGGCTTAGGGTACGGCTTAGGGTACGGGTTCGGGGAGGGTTTCGGGTACGGCGTAGGGTATGGGTTAGGGTTAGGGTTAGGGTTAGTGTTAGGGTTAGGGCTCGGTTTAGGGTACGGTTAGGATTAGGGTACGTGTTAGGTTTAGGGTAGGGGTTAGGGTTAGGGTACGCGTTAGGGTTAGGGTAGTTAGTAAACCTATCCCACTCTCTAGATACCCGTTAGCACGTAAAGGAATATTATTTGGGGTTCCAGCAATGGAGAAGAATTTAGACACTAGGATAAGATAAGGAACACACCCATTATAAAGAAATCACATTAGGATTCTCTTTTTAAGCTGTTGCTTAAAACACTAGTGCTTAGGAAATCTATTGGAGGCAGAAGCAGTCAAGGGTAGCGTAGGGTTAGGGTTAGGCTTAGGGTTAGGCTTAGGGTACGGCTTAGGGTACGGGTTCGGGGAGGGTTTCGGGTACGGCGTAGGGTATGGGTTAGGGTTAGGGTTAGGGTTAGTGTTAGGGTTAGGTCTCGGTTTAGGGTACGGGTTAGGATTAGTGTATGTGTTAGGGTTAGGGTAGGGGTTAGGGTTAGGGTACGCGTTAGGGTTAGGGTAGTTAGTAAACCTATCCCACTCTCTAGATACCCCTTAGCACGTAAGGCAATATTATTTGGGGGTGCAGCCATGGAGAAGAGTTTAGACACTAGGATAAGATAAGGAACACACCCATTATAAAGAAATCACATTAGGATTCTCTTTTTAAGCTGTTCCTTAAAACACTAGTGCTTAGGAAATCTATTGGAGGCAGAAGCAGTCAAGGGTAGCCTAGGGTAAAGTTAGGCTTAGGGTTAGGCTTAGGGTACGGCTTAGGGTACGGGTTCGGGGAGGGTTTCGGGTACGGCGTAGGGTATGGGTTAGGGTTAGGGTTAGTGTTAGGGTTAGGGCTCGGTTTAGGGTACGGGTTAGGATTAGGGTACGTGTTAGGGTTAGGGTAGGGGTTAGGGTTAGGGTACGCATTAGGGTTAGGGTAGTTATTAAACCTATCCCACTCTCTAGATACCCCTTAGCACGTAAAGGAATATTATTTGGGGGTCCAGCCATGGAGAAGAGTTTAGACACTAGGATAAGAAAAGGAACACACCCATTATAAAGAAATCACTTTAGGATTCTCTTTTTAAGCTGTTCCTTAAAACACTAGTGGTTAGGAAATCTATTGGAGGCAGAAGCAGTCAAGGGTAGCCTAGGGTTAGGGTTAGGCTTAGGGTTAGGCTTAGGGTACGGCTTAGGTTACGGGTTCGGGGAGGGGTGCCGGTACGGCGTAGGGTATGGGTTAGTGTTAGGGTTAGGGCTCGGTTTAGGGTACGGGTTAGGATTAGGGTACGTGTTAGGGTTAGGGTAGGGGTTAGGGTTAGGGTACGCTTTAGGGTTAGGGTAGTTATTAAACCTATCCCACTCTCTAGATACCCCTTTGCACGTAAAGGAATATTATTTGAGGGTCCAACCATGGAGAAGAGTTTAGACACTAGGATAAGATAAGGAACACACCCATTATAAAGAAATCACATTAGGATTCTCTTTTTAAGCTGTTCCTTAAAACACTAGTGCTTAGGAAATCTATTGGAGGCAGAAGCAGTCAAGGGTAGCCTAGGGTTAGGGTTAGGCTTAGGGTTAGGCTTAGGGTACGGCTTAGGGTACGGGTTCGGGGAGGGTTTCGGGTACGGCGTAGGGTATGGGTTAGGGTTAGGGTTAGGGTTAGTGTTAGGGTTAGGGCTCGGTTTAGGGTACGGTTAGGATTAGGGTACGTGTTAGGTTTAGGGTAGGGGTTAGGGTTAGGGTACGCATTAGGGTTAGGGTAGTTAGTAAACCTATCCCACTCTCTAGATACCCCTTAGCACGTAAAGGAATATTATTTGGTTTTCCAGCAATGGAGAAGAATTTAGACAGTAGGATAAGATAAGGAACACACCCATTATAAAGAAATCACATTAGGATTCTCTTTTTAAGCTGTTCCTTAAAACAGTAGTGCTTAGGAAATGTATTGGAGGCAGAAGCAGTCAAGGGTAGCCTAGGGTTAGGGTTAGGCTTAGGGTTAGGCTTAGGGTACGGCTTAGGTTACGGGTTCGGGGAGGGGTGCGGGTACGGCGTAGGGTATGGGTTAGGGTTAGGGTTAGGGTTAGTGTTAGGGTTAGGGCTCGGTTTAGGGTACGGGTTAGGATTAGGGTACGTGTTAGGGTTAGGGTAGGGGTTAGGGTTAGGGTACGCGTTAGGGTTAGGGTAGTTATTAAACCTATCTCACTCTCTAGATACCCCTTAGCACGTAAAGGAATATTATTTGAGGGTCCAGCCATGGAGAAGAGTTTAGACACTAGGATAAGATAAGGAACACACCCATTATAAAGAAATCACATTACGATTCTCTTTTTAAGCTGTTCCCTAAAACACTAGTGCTTAGGAAATCTATTGGAGGCAGAAGCAGTCAAGGGTAGCCTAGGGTTAGGGTTAGGCTTAGGGTTAGGCTTAGGGTACGGCTTAGGGTACGGGTTCGGGGAGGGTTTCGGGTACGGCGTAGGGTATGGGTTAGGGTTAGGGTTAGGGTTAGTGTTAGGGTTAGGGCTCGGTTTAGGGTACGGTTAGGATTAGGGTACGTGTTAGGTTTAGGGTAGGGGTTAGGGTTAGGGTACACGTTAGGGTTAAGGTAGTTAGTAAACCTATCCCACTCTCTAGATACCCCTTAGCACGTAAAGGAATATTATTTGGGGTTCCAGCCATGGAGAAGAATTTAGACACTAGGATAAGATAAGGAACACACCCATTATAAAGAAATCACATTAGGATTCTCTTTTTAAGCTGTTGCTTAAAACACTAGTGCTTAGGAAATCTATTGGAGGCAGAAGCAATCAAGGGTAGCGTAGGGTTAGGGTTAGGCTTAGGGTTAGGCTTAGGGTACGGCTTAGGGTACGGGTTCGGGGAGGGTTTCGGGTACGGCGTAGGGTATGGGTTAGGGTTAGGGTTAGGGTTAGGGTTAGTGTTAGGGTTAGGTCTCGGTTTAGGGTACGGGTTAGGATTAGGGTATGTGTTAGGGTTAGGGTAGGGGTTAGGGTTAGAGTACGCGTTAGGGTTAGGGTAGTTAGTAAACCTATCCCACTCTCTAGATACCCCTTAGCACGTAAGGCAATATTATTTGCGGGTGCAGCTATGGAGAAGAGTTTAGACACTAGGATAAGATAAGGAACACACCCATTATAAAGAAATCACATTAGGATTCTCTTTTTAAGCTGTTCCTTAAAACACTAGTGCTTAGGAAATCTATTGGAGGCAGAAGCAGTCAAGGGTAGCCTAGGGTAAGGTTAGGCTTAGGGTTGGGCTTAGGGTACGGCTTAGGGTACGGGTTCGGGGAGGGTTTCGGGTACGGCGTAGGGTATGGGTTAGGGTTAGGGTTAGTGTTAGGGTTAGGGCTCGGTTTAGGGTACGGGTTAGGATTAGGGTACGTGTTAGGGTTAGGGTAGGGGTTAGGGTTAGGGTACGCATTAGGGTTAGGGTAGTTATTAAACCTATCCCACTCTCTAGATACCCCTTAGCACGTAAAGGAATATTATTTGGGGGTCCAGCCATGGAGAAGAGTTTAGACACTAGGATAAGATAAGGAACACACCCATTATAAACAAATCACTTTAGGATTCTCTTTTTAAGCTGTTCCTTAAAACACTAGTGCTTAGGAAATCTATTGGAGGCAGAAGCAGTCAAGGGTAGCCTAGGGTTAGGGTTAGGCTTAGGGTTAGGGTTAGGGTACGGCTTGGGGTATGGGTTCGGGGAGGTGTTCGTGTACGGCGTAGGGTATGGGTTAGGGTTAGGGTTAGGGTTAGTGTTAGGGTTAGGGCTCGGTTTAGGGTACGGTTAGGATTAGGGTACGTGTTAGGGTTAGGGTAGGGGTTAGGGTTAGGGTACGCATTAGGGTTAGGGTAGTTATTAAACCTATCCCACTCTCTAGATACCCCTTAGCACGTAAAGGAATATTATTTGGGGGTCCAGCCATGGAGAAGAGTTTAGACACTAGGATAAGATAAGGAACACACCCATTATAAAGAAATCACTTTAGGATTCTCTTTTTAAGCTGTTCCTTAAAACACTAGTGCTTAGGAAATCTATTGGAGGCAGAAGCAGTCAAGGCTAGCCTAGGGTTAGGGTTAGGCTTAGGGTTAGGGTAAGGGTACGGCTTGGGGTATGGGTTCGGGGAGGTGTTCGTGTACGGCGTAGGGTATGGGTTAGTGTTAGGGTTTGGGTTAGTGTTAGGGTTAGGGCTCGGTTTAGGGTACGGGTTAGGATTAGGGTACGTGTTAGGGTTAGGGTAGGGGTTAGGGTTAGGTTACGCGTTAGGGCTAGGGTAGTTAGTAAACCTATCCCAATCTCTAGCTCCCCCTTAGCACGTAAAGGAATATTATTTGGGGGTCCAGCCATGGAGAAGAGTTTAGACACTAGGATAAGATAAGGAACACACCCATTATAAAGAAATCACATTAGGATTCTCTTTTTAAGCTGTTCCTTAAAACACTACTGCTTAGGAAATCTATTGGAGGCAGAAGCAGTCAAGGGTAGCCTAGGGTTAGGGTTAGGCTTAGGGTTAGGTTTAGGGTATGGCTTAGGGTACGGGTTCGGGGAGGGGTGCGGGTACGGCGTAGGGTATGGGTTAGGGTTAGGGTTAGGGTTAGTGTTAGGGTTAGGGCTCGGTTTAGGGTACAGGTTAGGATTAGGGTACGTGTTAGGGTTAGGGTAGGGGTTAGGGTTAGGGTACGTGTTAGGGTTAGGGTAGTTATTAAACCTATCCCACTCTCTAGATACCCCTTAGCACGTAAGGGAATATTATTTGGGGGTGCAGCCATGGAGAAGAGTTTAGACACTAGGATAAGATAAGGAACACACCCATTATAAAGAAATCACATTAGGATTCTCTTTTTAAGCTGTTCCTTAAAACAGTAGTGCTTAGGAAATCTATTGGAGGCAGAAGCAGTCAAGGGTAGCCTAGGGTTAGGGTTAGGCTTAGGGTTAGGCTTAGGATACGGCTTAGGTTACGGGTTCGGGGAGGGGTGCGGGTACGGCGTAGGGTATGGGTTAGGGTTAGGGTTAGGGTTAGTGTTAGGGTTAGGGCTCGGTTTAGGGTACGGGTTAGGATTAGGGTACGTGTTAGGGTTAGGGTAGGGGTTAGGGTTAGGGTACGCGTTAGGGTTAGGGTAGTTATTAAACCTATCCCACTCTCTAGATACCCCTTAGCACGTAAAGGAATATTATTTGAGGGTCCAGCCATGGAGAAGAGTTTAGACACTAGGATAAGATAAGGAACACACCCATTATAAAGAAATCACATTAGGATTCTCTTTTTAAGCTGTTCCTTAAAACACTAGTGCTTAGGAAATCTATTGGAGGCAGAAGCAGTCAAGGGTAGCCTAGGGTTAGGGTTAGGCTTAGGGTTAGGCTTAGGGTACGGCTTAGGGTACGGGTTCGGGGAGGGTTTCGGGTACGGCGTAGGGTATGGGTTAGGGTTAGGGTTAGGGTTAGTGTTAGGGTTAGGGCTCGGTTTAGGGTACGGTTAGGATTAGGGTACGTGTTAGGTTTAGGGTAGGGGTTAGGGTTAGGGTACGCGTTAGGGTTAGGGTAGTTAGTAAACCTATCCCACTCTCTAGATACCCCTTAGCACGTAAAGGAATATTATTTGGGGTTCCAGCAATGGAGAAGAATTTAGACACTAGGATAAGATAAGGAACACACCCATTATAAAGAAATCACATTAGGATTCTCTTTTTAAGCTGTTGCTTAAAACACTAGTGCTTAGGAAATCTATTGGAGGCAGAAGCAGTCAAGGGTAGCGTAGGGTTAGGGTTAGGCTTAGGGTTAGGCTTAGGGTACGGCTTAGGGTACGGGTTCGGGGAGGGTTTCGGGTACGGCGTAGGGTATGGGTTAGTGTTAGGGTTAGGGTTAGTGTTAGGGTTAGGTCTCGGTTTAGGGTACGGGTTAGGATTAGGGTATGTGTTAGGGTTAGGGTAGGGGTTAGGGTTAGGGTACGCGTTAGGGTTAGGGTAGTTAGTAAACCTATCCCACTCTCTAGATACCCCTTAGCACGTAAGGCAATATTATTTGCGGGTGCAGCCATGGAGAAGAGTTTAGACACTAGGATAAGATAAGGAACACACCCATTATAAAGAAATCACATTAGGATTCTCTTTTTAAGCTGTTCCTTAAAACACTAGTGCTTAGGAAATCTATTGGAGGCAGAAGCAGTCAAGGGTAGCCTAGGGTAAGATTAGGCTTAGGGTTAGGCTTAGGGTACGGCTTAGGGTACGGGTTCGGGGAGGGTTTCGGGTACGGCGTAGGGTATGGGTTAGGGTTAGGGTTAGTGTTAGGGTTAGGGCTCGGTTTAGGGTACGGGTTAGGATTAGGGTACGTGTTAGGGTTAGGGTAGGGGTTAGGGTTAGGGTACGCATTAGGGTTAGGGTAGTTATTAAACCTATCCCACTCTCTAGATACCCCTTAGCACGTAAAGGAATATTATTTGGGGGTCCAGCCATGGAGAAGAGTTTAGACACTAGGATAAGATAAGGAACACACCCATTATAAAGAAATCACTTTAGGATTCTCTTTTTAAGCTGTTCCTTAAAACACTAGTGCTTAGGAAATCTATTGGAGGCAGAAGCAGTCAAGGGTAGCCTAGGGTTAGGGTTAGGCTTAGGGTTAGGGTTAGGGTACGGCTTGGGGTATGGGTTCGGGGAGGTGTTCGTGTACGGCGTAGGGTATGGGTTAGGGTTAGGGTTTGGGTTAGTGTTAGGGTTAGGGCTCGGTTTAGGGTACGGGTTAGGATTAGGGTACGTGTTAGGGTTAGGGTAGGTGTTAGGGTTAGGTTACGCGTTAGGGCTAGGGTAGTTAGTAAACCTATCCCACTCTCTAGCTCCCCCTTAGCACGTAAAGGAATATTATTTGGGGGTCCAGCCATGGAGAAGAGTTTAGACACTAGGATAAGATAAGGAACACACCCATTATAAAGAAATCACATTAGGATTCTCTTTTTAAGCTGTTCCTTAAAACACTACTGCTTAGGAAATCAATTGGAGGCAGAAGCAGTCAAGGGTAGCCTAGGGTTAGGGTTAGGCTTAGGGTTAGGTTTAGGATATGGCTTAGGGTACGGGTTCGGGGAGGGGTGCGGGTACGGCGTAGGGTATGGGTTAGGGTTAGGTTTAGGGTTAGTGTTAGGGTTAGGGCTCGGTTTAGGGTACAGGTTAGGATTAGGGTACGTGTTAGGGTTAGGGTAGGGGTTAGGGTTAGGGTACGCGTTAGGGTTAGGGTAGTTATTAAACCTATCCCACTCTCTAGATACCCCTTAGCACGTAAGGGAATATTATTTGGGGGTGCAGCCATGGAGAAGAGTTTAGACACTAGGATAAGATAAGGAACACACCCATTATAAAGAAATCACATTAGGATTCTCTTTTTAAGCTGTTCCTTAAAACAGTAGTGCTTAGGAAATCTATTGGAGGCAGAAGCAGTCAAGGGTAGCCTAGGGTTAGGGTTAGGCTTAGGGTTAGGCTTAGGGTACGGCTTAGGATACGGGTTCGGGGAGGGGTGCGGGTACGGCGTAGGGTATGGGTTAGGGTTAGGGTTAGGGTTAGTGTTAGGGTTAGGGCTCGGTTTAGGGTACGGGTTAGGATTAGGGTACGTGTTAGGGTTAGGGTAGGGGTTAGGGTTAGGGTACGCGTTAGGGTTAGGGTAGTTATTAAACCTATCCCACTCTCTAGATACCCCTTAGCACGTAAAGGAATATTATTTGAGGGTCCAGCCATGGAGAAGAGTTTAGACACTAGGATAAGATAAGGAACACACCCATTATAAAGAAATCACATTAGGATTCTCTTTTTAAGCTGTTCCTTAAAACACTAGTGCTTAGGAAATCTATTGGAGGCAGAAGCAGTCAAGGGTAGCGTAGGGTTAGGGTTAGGCTTAGGGTTAGGCTTAGGGTACGGCTTAGGGTACGGGTTCGGGGAGGGTTTCGGGTACGGCGTAGGGTATGGGTTAGGGTTAGGGTTAGGGTTAGTGTTAGGGTTAGGGCTCGGTTTAGGGTACGGTTAGGATTAGGGTACGTGTTAGGTTTAGGGTAGGGGTTAGGGTTAGGGTACGCGTTAGGGTTAGGGTAGTTAGTAAACCTATCCCACTCTCTAGATACCCGTTAGCACGTAAAGGAATATTATTTGGGGTTCCAGCAATGGAGAAGAATTTAGACACTAGGATAAGATAAGGAACACACCCATTATAAAGAAATCACATTAGGATTCTCTTTTTAAGCTGTTGCTTAAAACACTAGTGCTTAGGAAATCTATTGGAGGCAGAAGCAGTCAAGGGTAGCGTAGGGTTAGGGTTAGGCTTAGGGTTAGGCTTAGGGTACGGCTTAGGGTACGGGTTCGGGGAGGGTTTCGGGTACGGCGTAGGGTATGGGTTAGGGTTAGGGTTAGGGTTAGTGTTAGGGTTAGGTCTCGGTTTAGGGTACGGGTTAGGATTAGTGTATGTGTTAGGGTTAGGGTAGGGGTTAGGGTTAGGGTACGCGTTAGGGTTAGGGTAGTTAGTAAACCTATCCCACTCTCTAGATACCCCTTAGCACGTAAGGCAATATTATTTGGGGGTGCAGCCATGGAGAAGAGTTTAGACACTAGGATAAGATAAGGAACACACCCATTATAAAGAAATCACATTAGGATTCTCTTTTTAAGCTGTTCCTTAAAACACTAGTGCTTAGGAAATCTATTGGAGGCAGAAGCAGTCAAGGGTAGCCTAGGGTAAAGTTAGGCTTAGGGTTAGGCTTAGGGTACGGCTTAGGGTACGGGTTCGGGGAGGGTTTCGGGTACGGCGTAGGGTATGGGTTAGGGTTAGGGTTAGTGTTAGGGTTAGGGCTCGGTTTAGGGTACGGGTTAGGATTAGGGTACGTGTTAGGGTTAGGGTAGGGGTTAGGGTTAGGGTACGCATTAGGGTTAGGGTAGTTATTAAACCTATCCCACTCTCTAGATACCCCTTAGCACGTAAAGGAATATTATTTGGGGGTCCAGCCATGGAGAAGAGTTTAGACACTAGGATAAGAAAAGGAACACACCCATTATAAAGAAATCACTTTAGGATTCTCTTTTTAAGCTGTTCCTTAAAACACTAGTGGTTAGGAAATCTATTGGAGGCAGAAGCAGTCAAGGGTAGCCTAGGGTTAGGGTTAGGCTTAGGGTTAGGCTTAGGGTACGGCTTAGGTTACGGGTTCGGGGAGGGGTGCCGGTACGGCGTAGGGTATGGGTTAGTGTTAGGGTTAGGGCTCGGTTTAGGGTACGGGTTAGGATTAGGGTACGTGTTAGGGTTAGGGTAGGGGTTAGGGTTAGGGTACGCTTTAGGGTTAGGGTAGTTATTAAACCTATCCCACTCTCTAGATACCCCTTTGCACGTAAAGGAATATTATTTGAGGGTCCAACCATGGAGAAGAGTTTAGACACTAGGATAAGATAAGGAACACACCCATTATAAAGAAATCACATTAGGATTCTCTTTTTAAGCTGTTCCTTAAAACACTAGTGCTTAGGAAATCTATTGGAGGCAGAAGCAGTCAAGGGTAGCCTAGGGTTAGGGTTAGGCTTAGGGTTAGGCTTAGGGTACGGCTTAGGGTACGGGTTCGGGGAGGGTTTCGGGTACGGCGTAGGGTATGGGTTAGGGTTAGGGTTAGGGTTAGTGTTAGGGTTAGGGCTCGGTTTAGGGTACGGTTAGGATTAGGGTACGTGTTAGGTTTAGGGTAGGGGTTAGGGTTAGGGTACGCATTAGGGTTAGGGTAGTTAGTAAACCTATCCCACTCTCTAGATACCCCTTAGCACGTAAAGGAATATTATTTGGTTTTCCAGCAATGGAGAAGAATTTAGACAGTAGGATAAGATAAGGAACACACCCATTATAAAGAAATCACATTAGGATTCTCTTTTTAAGCTGTTGCTTAAAACACTAGTGCTTAGGAAATCTATTGGAGGCAGAAGCAGTCAAGGGTAGCGTAGGGTTAGGGTTAGGCTTAGGGTTAGGCTTAGGGTACGGCTTAGGGTACGGGTTCGGGGAGGGTTTCGGGTACGGCGTAGGGTATGGGTTAGGGTTAGGGTTAGGGTTAGGGTTAGTGTTAGGGTTAGGTCTCGGTTTAGGGTACGGGTTAGGATTAGGGTATGTGTTAGGGTTAGGGTAGGGGTTAGGGTTAGGGTACGCGTTAGGGTTAGGGTAGTTAGTAAACCTATCCCACTCTCTAGATACCCCTTAGCACGTAAGGCAATATTATTTGCGGGTGCAGCTATGGAGAAGAGTTTAGACACTAGGAAAAGATAAGGAACACACGCATTATAAAGAAATCACATTAGGATTCTCTTTTTAAGCTGTTCCTTAAAACACTAGTGCTTAGGAAATCTATTGGAGGCAGAAGCAGTCAAGGGTAGCCTAGGGTAAGGTTAGGCTTAGGGTTAGGCTTAGGGTACGGCTTAGGGTACGGGTTCGGGGAGGGTTTCGGGTACGGCGTAGGGTATGGGTTAGGGTTAGGGTTAGTGTTAGGGTTAGGGCTCGGTTTAGGGTACGGGTTAGGATTAGGGTACGTGTTAGGGTTAGGGTAGGGGTTACGGTTAGGGTACGCATTAGGGTTAGGGTAGTTATTAAACCTATCCCACTCTCTAGATACCCCTTAGCACGTAAAGGAATATTATTTGAGGGTCCAGCCATGGAGAAGAGTTTAGACACTAGGATAAGATAAGGAACACACCCATTATAAAGAAATCACTTTAGGATTCTCTTTTTAAGCTGTTCCTTAAAACACTAGTGCTTAGGAAATCTATTGGAGGCAGAAGCAGTCAAGGGTAGCCTAGGGTTAGGGTTAGGCTTAGGGTTAGGGTTAGGGTACGGCTTGGGGTATGGGTTCGGGGAGGTGTTCGTGTACGGCGTAGGGTATGGGTTAGGGTTAGGGTTAGGGTTAGTGTTAGGGTTAGGGCTCGGTTTAGGGTACGGTTAGGATTAGGGTACGTGTTAGGTTTAGGGTAGGGGTTAGGGTTAGGGTACGCGTTAGGGTTAGGGTAGTTAGTAAACCTATCCCACTCTCTAGATACCCTTTAGCACGTAAAGGAATATTATTTGGGGTTCCAGCCATGGAGAAGAATTTAGACACTAGGATAAGATAAGGAACACACCCATTATAAAGAAATCACATTAGGATTCTCTTTTTAAGCTGTTGCTTAAAACACTAGTGCTTAGGAAATCTATTGGAGGCAGAAGCAGTCAAGGGTAGCCTAGGGTTAGTGTTAGGCTTAGGGTTAGGCTTAGGGTACGGCTTAGGGTACGGGTTTGGGGAGGGGTTCAGGTACGGCGTAGGGTATGGGTTAGGGTTAGGGTTAGTGTTAGTGTTAGGGTTAGGGCTCGGTTTAGGGTACGGGTTAGGATTAGGGTACGTGTTAGTGTTAGGGTAGGGGTTAGGGTTAGAGTACGCATTAGGGTTAGGGTAGTTATTAAACCTATCCCACTCTCTAGATACCCCTTAGCACGTAAGGCAATATTATTTGGGGGTGCAGCCATGGAGAAGAGTTTAGACACTAGGATAAGATAAGGAACACACCCATTATAAAGAAATCACATTAGGATTCTCTTTTTAAGCTGTTCCTTAAAACACTAGTGCTTAGGAAATCTATTGGAGGCAGAAGCAGTCAAGGGTAGCCTAGGGTAAGGTTAGGCTTAGGGTTAGGCTTAGGGTACGGCTTAGGGTACGGGTTCGGGGAGGGTTTCGGGTACGGCGTAGCGTATGGGTTAGGGTTAGGGTTAGTGTTAGGGTTAGGGCTCGGTTTAGGGTACGGGTTAGGATTAGGGTACGTGTTAGGGTTAGGGTAGGGGTTAGGGTTAGGGTACACTTTAGGGTTAGGGTAGTTATTAAACCTATCCCACTCTCTAGATACCCCTTAGCACGTAAAGGAATATTATTTGGGGGTCCAGCCATGGAGAAGAGTTTAGACACTAGGATAAGATAAGGAACACACCCATTATAAAGAAATCACTTTAGGATTCTCTTTTTAAGCTGTTCCTTAAAACACTAGTGCTTAGGAAATCTATTGGAGGCAGAAGCAGTCAAGGGTAGCCTAGGGTTAGGGTTAGGCTTAGGGTTAGGGTTAGGGTACGGCTTGGGGTATGGGTTCGGGGAGGTGTTCGTGTACGGCGTAGGGTATGGGTTAGGGTTAGGGTTTGGGTTAGTGTTAGGGTTAGGGCTCGGTTTAGGGTACGGGTTAGGATTAGGGTACGTGTTAGGGTTAGGGTAGGGGTTAGGGTTAGGTTACGCGTTAGGGCTAGGTTAGTTAGTAAACCTATCCCACTCTCTAGCTCCCCCTTAGCACGTAAAGGAATATTATTTGGGGGTCCAGCCATGGAGAAGAGTTTAGACACTAGGATAAGATAAGGAACACACCCATTATAAAGAAATCACATTAGGATTCTCTTTTTAAGCTGTTCCTTAAAACACTAGTGCTTAGGAAATCAATTGGAGGCAGAAGCAGTCAAGGGTAGCCTAGGGTTAGGGTTAGGCTTAGGGTTAGGTTTAGGGTATGGCTTAGGGTACGGGTTCGGAGAGGGGTGCGGGTACGGCGTAGGGTATGGGTTAGGGTTAGGGTTAGGGTTAGTGTTAGGGTTAGGGCTCGGTTTAGGGTACAGGTTAGGATTAGGGTACGTGTTAGGGTTAGGGTAGGGGTTAGGGTTAGGGTAAGCGTTAGGGTTAGGGTAGTTATTAAACCTATCCCACTCTCTAGATACCCCTTAGCACGAAAGGGAATATTATTTGGGGGTGCAGCCATGGAGAAGAGTTTAGACACTAGGATAAGATGAGGAACACACCCATTATAAAGAAATCACATTAGGATTCTCTTTTTAAGCTGTTCCTTAAAACAGTAGTGCTTAGGAAATCTATTGGAGGCAGAAGCAGTCAAGGGTAGCCTAGGGTTAGGGTTAGGCTTAGGGTTAGGCTTAGGGTACGGCTTAGGTTACGGGTTCGGGGAGGGGTGCGGGTACGGCGTAGGGTATGGGTTAGGGTTAGGGTTAGGGTTAGTGTTAGGGTTAGGGCTCGGTTTAGGGTACGGGTTAGGATTAGGGTACGTGTTAGGGTTAGGGTAGGGGTTAGGGTTAGGGTACGCGTTAGGGTTAGGGTAGTTATTAAACCTATCCCACTCTCTAGATACCCCTTAGCACGTAAAGGAATATTATTTGAGGGTCCAGCCATGGAGAAGAGTTTAGACACTAGGATAAGATAAGGAACACACCCATTATAAAGAAATCACATTAGGATTCTCTTTTTAAGCTGTTCCCTAAAACACTAGTGCTTAGGAAATCTATTGGAGGCAGAAGCAGTCAAGGGTAGCCTAGGGTTAGGGTTAGGCTTAGGGTTAGGCTTAGGGTACGGCTTAGGGTACGGGTTCGGGGAGGGTTTCGGGTACGGCGTAGGGTATGGGTTAGGGTTAGGGTTAGGGTTAGTGTTAGGGTTAGGGCTCGGTTTAGGGTACGGTTAGGATTAGGGTACGTGTTAGGTTTAGGGTAGGGGTTAGGGTTAGGGTACGCGTTAGGGTTAAGGTAGTTAGTAAACCTATCCCACTCTCTAGATACCCCTTAGCACGTAAAGGAATATTATTTGGGGTTCCAGCCATGGAGAAGAATTTAGACACTAGGATAAGATAAGGAACACACCCATTATAAAGAAATCACATTAGGATTCTCTTTTTAAGCTGTTGCTTAAAACACTAGTGCTTAGGAAATCTATTGGAGGCAGAAGCAATCAAGGGTAGCGTAGGGTTAGGGTTAGGCTTAGGGTTAGGCTTAGGGTACGGCTTAGGGTACGGGTTCGGGGAGGGTTTCGGGTACGGCGTAGGGTATGGGTTAGGGTTAGGGTTAGGGTTAGTGTTAGGGTTAGGGTTAGGTCTCGGTTTAGGGTACGGGTTAGGATTAGGGTATGTGTTAGGGTTAGGGTAGGGGTTAGGGTTAGAGTACGCGTTAGGGTTAGGGTAGTTAGTAAACCTATCCCACTCTCTAGATACCCCTTAGCACGTAAGGCAATATTATTTGCGGGTGCAGCTATGGAGAAGAGTTTAGACACTAGGATAAGATAAGGAACACACCCATTATAAAGAAATCACATTAGGATTCTCTTTTTAAGCTGTTCCTTAAAACACTAGTGCTTAGGAAATCTATTGGAGGCAGAAGCAGTCAAGGGTAGCCTAGGGTAAGGTTAGGCTTAGGGTTAGGCTTAGGGTACGGCTTAGGGTACGGGTTCGGGGAGGGTTTCGGGTACGGCGTAGGGTATGGGTTAGGGTTAGGGTTAGTGTTAGGGTTAGGGCTCGGTTTAGGGTACGGGTTAGGATTAGGGTACGTGTTAGGGTTAGGGTAGGGGTTAGGGTTAGGGTACGCATTAGGGTTAGGGTAGTTATTAAACCTATCCCACTCTCTAGATACCCCTTAGCACGTAAAGGAATATTATTTGGGGGTCCAGCCATGGAGAAGAGTTTAGACACTAGGATAAGATAAGGAACACACCCATTATAAACAAATCACTTTAGGATTCTCTTTTTAAGCTGTTCCTTAAAACACTAGTGCTTAGGAAATCTATTGTAGGCAGAAGCAGTCAAGGGTAGCCTAGGGTTAGGGTTAGGCTTAGGGTTAGGGTTAGGGTACGGCTTGGGGTATGGGTTCGGGGAGGTGTTCGTGTACGGCGTAGGGTATGGGTTAGGGTTAGGGTTAGGGTTAGTGTTAGGGTTAGGGCTCGGTTTAGGGTACGGTTAGGATTAGGGTACGTGTTAGGTTTAGGGTAGGGGTTAGGGTTAGGGTACGCGTTAGGGTTAGGGTAGTTAGTAAACCTATCCCACTCTCTAGATACCCCTTAGCACGTAAAGGAATATTATTTGGGGTTCCAGCCATGGAGAAGAATTTAGACACTAGGATAAGATAAGGAACACACCCATTATAAAGAAATCACATTAGGATTCTCTTTTTAAGCTGTTGCTTAAAACACTAGTGCTTAGGAAATCTATTGGAGGCAGAAGCAGTCAAGGGTAGCCTAGGGTTAGTGTTAGGCTTAGGGTTAGGCTTAGGGTACGGCTTAGGGTACGGGTTTGGGGAGGGGTTCAGGTACGGCGTAGGGTATGGGTTAGGGTTAGGGTTAGTGTTAGTGTTAGGGTTAGGGCTCGGTTTAGGGTACGGGTTAGGATTAGGGTACGTGTTAGTGTTAGGGTAGGGGTTAGGGTTAGAGTACGCATTAGGGTTAGGGTAGTTATTAAACCTATCCCACTCTCTAGATACCCCTTAGCACGTAAGGCAATATTATTTGGGGGTGCAGCCATGGAGAAGAGTTTAGACACTAGGATAAGATAAGGAACACACCCATTATAAAGAAATCACATTAGGATTCTCTTTTTAAGCTGTTCCTTAAAACACTAGTGCTTAGGAAATCTATTGGAGGCAGAAGCAGTCAAGGGTAGCCTAGGGTAAGGTTAGGCTTAGGGTTAGGCTTAGGGTACGGCTTAGGGTACGGGTTTGGGGAGGGTTTCGGGTACGGCGTAGCGTATGGGTTAGGGTTAGGGTTAGTGTTAGGGTTAGGGCTCGGTTTAGGGTACGGGTTAGGATTAGGGTACGTGTTAGGGTTAGGGTAGGGGTTAGGGTTAGGGTACGCATTAGGGTTAGGGTAGTTATTAAACCTATCCCACTCTCTAGATACCCCTTAGCACGTAAAGGAATATTATTTGGGGGTCCAGCCATGGAGAAGAGTTTAGACACTAGGATAAGATAAGGAACACACCCATTATAAAGAAATCACTTTAGGATTCTCTTTTTAAGCTGTTCCTTAAAACACTAGTGCTTAGGAAATCTATTGGAGGCAGAAGCAGTCAAGGCTAGCCTAGGGTTAGGGTTAGGCTTAGGGTTAGGGTTAGGGTACGGCTTGGGGTATGGGTTCGGGGAGGTGTTCGTGTACGGCGTAGGGTATGGGTTAGTGTTAGGGTTTGGGTTAGTGTTAGGGTTAGGGCTCGGTTTAGGGTACGGGTTAGGATTAGGGTACGTGTTAGGGTTAGGGTAGGGGTTAGGGTTAGGTTACGCGTTAGGGCTAGGGTAGTTAGTAAACCTATCCCAATCTCTAGCTCCCCCTTAGCACGTAAAGGAATATTATTTGGGGGTCCAGCCATGGAGAAGAGTTTAGACACTAGGATAAGATAAGGAACACACCCATTATAAAGAAATCACATTAGGATTCTCTTTTTAAGCTGTTCCTTAAAACACTACTGCTTAGGAAATCAATTGGAGGAAGAAGCAGTCAAGGGTAGCCTAGGGTTAGGGTTAGGCTTAGGGTTAGGTTTAGGGTATGGCTTAGGGTACGGGTTCGGGGAGGGGTGCGGGTACGGCGTAGGGTATGGGTTAGGGTTAGGGTTAGGGTTAGTGTTAGGGTTAGGGCTCGGTTTAGGGTACAGGTTAGGATTAGGGTACGTGTTAGGGTTAGGGTAGGGGTTAGGGTTAGGGTACGTGTTAGGGTTAGGGTAGTTATTAAACCTATCCCACTCTCTAGATACCCCTTAGCACGTAAGGCAATATTATTTGGGGGTGCAGCCATGGAGAAGAGTTTAGACACTAGGATAAGATAAGGAACACACCCATTATAAAGAAATCACATTAGGATTCTCTTTTTAAGCTGTTCCTTAAAACACTAGTGCTTAGGAAATCTATTGGAGGCAGAAGCAGTCAAGGGTAGCCTAGGGTAAGGTTAGGCTTAGGGTTAGGCTTAGGGTACGGCTTAGGGTACGGGTTCGGGGAGGGTTTCGGGTACGGCGTAGCGTATGGGTTAGGGTTAGGGTTAGTGTTAGGGTTAGGGCTCGGTTTAGGGTACGGGTTAGGATTAGGGTACGTGTTAGGGTTAGGGTAGGGGTTAGGGTTAGGGTACGCATTAGGGTTAGGGTAGTTATTAAACCTATCCCACTCTCTAGATACCCCTTAGCACGTAAAGGAATATTATTTGGGGGTCCAGCCATGGAGAAGAGTTTAGACACTAGGATAAGATAAGGAACACACCCATTATAAAGAAATCACTTTAGGATTCTCTTTTTAAGCTGTTCCTTAAAACACTAGTGCTTAGGAAATCTATTGGAGGCAGAAGCAGTCAAGGGTAGCCTAGGGTTAGGGTTAGGCTTAGGGTTAGGGTTAGGGTACGGCTTGGGGTATGGGTTCGGGGAGGTGTTCGTGTACGGCGTAGGGTATGGGTTAGGGTTAGGGTTTGGGTTAGTGTTAGGGTTAGGGCTCGGTTTAGGGTACGGGTTAGGATTAGGGTACGTGTTAGGGTTAGGGTAGGAGTTAGGGTTAGGTTACGCGTTAGGGCTAGGGTAGTTAGTAAACCTATCCCACTCTCTAGCTCCCCCTTAGCACGTAAAGGAATATTATTTGGGGGTCCAGCCATGGAGAAGAGTTTAGACACTAGGATAAGATAAGGAACACACCCATTATAAAGAAATCACATTAGGATTCTCTTTTTAAGCTGTTCCTTAAAACACTAGTGCTTAGGAAATCAATTGGAGGCAGAAGCAGTCAAGGGTAGCCTAGGGTTAGGGTTAGGCTTAGGGTTAGGTTTAGGGTATGGCTTAGGGTACGGGTTCGGGGAGGGGTGCGGGTACGGCGTAGGGTATGGGTTAGGGTTAGGGTTAGGGTTAGTGTTAGGGTTAGGGCTCGGTTTAGGGTACAGGTTAGGATTAGGGTACGTGTTAGGGTTAGGGTAGGGGTTAGGGTTAGGGTACGCGTTAGGGTTAGGGTAGTTATTAAACCTATCCCACTCTCTAGATACCCCTTAGCACGAAAGGGAATATTATTTGGGGGTGCAGCCATGGAGAAGAGTTTAGACACTAGGATAAGATGAGGAACACACCCATTATAAAGAAATCACATTAGGATTCTCTTTTTAAGCTGTTCCTTAAAACAGTAGTGCTTAGGAAATCTATTGGAGGCAGAAGCAGTCAAGGGTAGCCTAGGGTTAGGGTTAGGCTTAGGGTTAGGCTTAGGGTACGGCTTAGGTTACGGGTTCGGGGAGGGGTGCGGGTACGGCGTAGGGTATGGGTTAGGGTTAGGGTTAGGGTTAGTGTTAGGGTTAGGGCTCGGTTTAGGGTACGGGTTAGGATTAGGGTACGTGTTAGGGTTAGGGTAGGGGTTAGGGTTAGGGTACGCGTTAGGGTTAGGGTAGTTATTAAACCTATCCCACTCTCTAGATACCCCTTAGCACGTAAAGGAATATTATTTGAGGGTCCAGCCATGGAGAAGAGTTTAGACACTAGGATAAGATAAGGAACACACCCATTATAAAGAAATCACATTACGATTCTCTTTTTAAGCTGTTCCCTAAAACACTAGTGCTTAGGAAATCTATTGGAGGCAGAAGCAGTCAAGGGTAGCCTAGGGTTAGGGTTAGGCTTAGGGTTAGGCTTAGGGTACGGCTTAGGGTACGGGTTCGGGGAGGGTTTCGGGTACGGCGTAGGGTATGGGTTAGGGTTAGGGTTAGGGTTAGTGTTAGGGTTAGGGCTCGGTTTAGGGTACGGTTAGGATTAGGGTACGTGTTAGGTTTAGGGTAGGGGTTAGGGTTAGGGTACACGTTAGGGTTAAGGTAGTTAGTAAACCTATCCCACTCTCTAGATACCCCTTAGCACGTAAAGGAATATTATTTGGGGTTCCAGCCATGGAGAAGAATTTAGACACTAGGATAAGATAAGGAACACACCCATTATAAAGAAATCACATTAGGATTCTCTTTTTAAGCTGTTGCTTAAAACACTAGTGCTTAGGAAATCTATTGGAGGCAGAAGCAATCAAGGGTAGCGTAGGGTTAGGGTTAGGCTTAGGGTTAGGCTTAGGGTACGGCTTAGGGTACGGGTTCGGGGAGGGTTTCGGGTACGGCGTAGGGTATGGGTTAGGGTTAGGGTTAGGGTTAGGGTTAGTGTTAGGGTTAGGTCTCGGTTTAGGGTACGGGTTAGGATTAGGGTATGTGTTAGGGTTAGGGTAGGGGTTAGGGTTAGAGTACGCGTTAGGGTTAGGGTAGTTAGTAAACCTATCCCACTCTCTAGATACCCCTTAGCACGTAAGGCAATATTATTTGCGGGTGCAGCTATGGAGAAGAGTTTAGACACTAGGATAAGATAAGGAACACACCCATTATAAAGAAATCACATTAGGATTCTCTTTTTAAGCTGTTCCTTAAAACACTAGTGCTTAGGAAATCTATTGGAGGCAGAAGCAGTCAAGGGTAGCCTAGGGTAAGGTTAGGCTTAGGGTTGGGCTTAGGGTACGGCTTAGGGTACGGGTTCGGGGAGGGTTTCGGGTACGGCGTAGGGTATGGGTTAGGGTTAGGGTTAGTGTTAGGGTTAGGGCTCGGTTTAGGGTACGGGTTAGGATTAGGGTACGTGTTAGGGTTAGGGTAGGGGTTAGGGTTAGGGTACGCATTAGGGTTAGGGTAGTTATTAAACCTATCCCACTCTCTAGATACCCCTTAGCACGTAAAGGAATATTATTTGGGGGTCCAGCCATGGAGAAGAGTTTAGACACTAGGATAAGATAAGGAACACACCCATTATAAACAAATCACTTTAGGATTCTCTTTTTAAGCTGTTCCTTAAAACACTAGTGCTTAGGAAATCTATTGGAGGCAGAAGCAGTCAAGGGTAGCCTAGGGTTAGGGTTAGGCTTAGGGTTAGGGTTAGGGTACGGCTTGGGGTATGGGTTCGGGGAGGTGTTCGTGTACGGCGTAGGGTATGGGTTAGGGTTAGGGTTAGGGTTAGTGTTAGGGTTAGGGCTCGGTTTAGGGTACGGTTAGGATTAGGGTACGTGTTAGGTTTAGGGTAGGGGTTAGGGTTAGGGTACGCGTTAGGGTTAGGGTAGTTAGTAAACCTATCCCACTCTCTAGATACCCCTTAGCACGTAAAGGAATATTATTTGGGGTTCCAGCCATGGAGAAGAATTTAGACACTAGGATAAGATAAGGAACACACCCATTATAAAGAAATCACATTAGGATTCTCTTTTTAAGCTGTTGCTTAAAACACTAGTGCTTAGGAAATCTATTGGAGGCAGAAGCAGTCAAGGGTAGCCTAGGGTTAGTGTTAGGCTTAGGGTTAGGCTTAGGGTACGGCTTAGGGTACGGGTTTGGGGAGGGGTTCAGGTACGGCGTAGGGTATGGGTTAGGGTTAGGGTTAGTG
Organism: Balaenoptera borealis; assembly: GCF_965194805.1. NCBI lineage: Eukaryota > Metazoa > Chordata > Mammalia > Artiodactyla > Balaenopteridae > Balaenoptera > Balaenoptera borealis. Next base: position 2,268,173 of record NC_138869.1, on the reverse strand, counting down.
TTAGTGTTAGGGTTAGGGCTCGGTTTAGGGTACGGGTTAGGATTAGGGTACGTTTTAGTGTTAGGGTAGGGGTTAGGGTTAGAGTACGCATTAGGGTTAGGGTAGTTATTAAACCTATCCCACTCTCTAGATACCCCTTAGCACGTAAGGCAATATTATTTGGGGGTGCAGCCATGGAGAAGAGTTTAGACACTAGGATAAGATAAGGAACACACCCATTATAAAGAAATCACATTAGGATTCTCTTTTTAAGCTGTTCCTTAAAACACTAGTGCTTAGGAAATCTATTGGAGGCAGAAGCAGTCAAGGGTAGCCTAGGGTAAGGTTAGGCTTAGGGTTAGGCTTAGGGTACGGCTTAGGGTACGGGTTTGGGGAGGGTTTCGGGTACGGCGTAGCGTATGGGTTAGGGTTAGGGTTAGTGTTAGGGTTAGGGCTCGGTTTAGGGTACGGGTTAGGATTAGGGTACGTGTTAGGGTTAGGGTAGGGGTTAGGGTTAGGGTACGCATTAGGGTTAGGGTAGTTATTAAACCTATCCCACTCTCTAGATACCCCTTAGCACGTAAAGGAATATTATTTGGGGGTCCAGCCATGGAGAAGAGTTTAGACACTAGGATAAGATAAGGAACACACCCATTATAAAGAAATCACTTTAGGATTCTCTTTTTAAGCTGTTCCTTAAAACACTAGTGCTTAGGAAATCTATTGGAGGCAGAAGCAGTCAAGGCTAGCCTAGGGTTAGGGTTAGGCTTAGGGTTAGGGTTAGGGTACGGCTTGGGGTATGGGTTCGGGGAGGTGTTCGTGTACGGCGTAGGGTATGGGTTAGTGTTAGGGTTTGGGTTAGTGTTAGGGTTAGGGCTCGGTTTAGGGTACGGGTTAGGATTAGGGTACGTGTTAGGGTTAGGGTAGGGGTTAGGGTTAGGTTACGCGTTAGGGCTAGGGTAGTTAGTAAACCTATCCCAATCTCTAGCTCCCCCTTAGCACGTAAAGGAATATTATTTGGGGGTCCAGCCATGGAGAAGAGTTTAGACACTAGGATAAGATAAGGAACACACCCATTATAAAGAAATCACATTAGGATTCTCTTTTTAAGCTGTTCCTTAAAACACTACTGCTTAGGAAATCTATTGGAGGCAGAAGCAGTCAAGGGTAGCCTAGGGTTAGGGTTAGGCTTAGGGTTAGGTTTAGGGTATGGCTTAGGGTACGGGTTCGGGGAGGGGTGCGGGTACGGCGTAGGGTATGGGTTAGGGTTAGGGTTAGTGTTAGTGTTAGGGTTAGGGCTCGGTTTAGGGTACAGGTTAGGATTAGGGTACGTGTTAGGGTTAGGGTAGGGGTTAGGGTTAGGGTACGTGTTAGGGTTAGGGTAGTTATTAAACCTATCCCACTCTCTAGATACCCCTTAGCACGTAAGGGAATATTATTTGGGGGTGCAGCCATGGAGAAGAGTTTAGACACTAGGATAAGATAAGGAACACACCCATTATAAAGAAATCACATTAGGATTCTCTTTTTAAGCTGTTCCTTAAAACAGTAGTGCTTAGGAAATCTATTGGAGGCAGAAGCAGTCAAGGGTAGCCTAGGGTTAGGGTTAGGCTTAGGGTTAGGCTTAGGATACGGCTTAGGTTACGGGTTCGGGGAGGGGTGCGGGTACGGCGTAGGGTATGGGTTAGGGTTAGGGTTAGGGTTAGTGTTAGGGTTAGGGCTCGGTTTAGGGTACGGGTTAGGATTAGGGTACGTGTTAGGGTTAGGGTAGGGGTTAGGGTTAGGGTACGCGTTAGGGTTAGGGTAGTTATTAAACCTATCCCACTCTCTAGATACCCCTTAGCACGTAAAGGAATATTATTTGAGGGTCCAGCCATGGAGAAGAGTTTAGACACTAGGATAAGATAAGGAACACACCCATTATAAAGAAATCACATTAGGATTCTCTTTTTAAGCTGTTCCTTAAAACACTAGTGCTTAGGAAATCTATTGGAGGCAGAAGCAGTCAAGGGTAGCCTAGGGTTAGGGTTAGGCTTAGGGTTAGGCTTAGGGTACGGCTTAGGGTACGGGTTCGGGGAGGGTTTCGGGTACGGCGTAGGGTATGGGTTAGGGTTAGGGTTAGGGTTAGTGTTAGGGTTAGGGCTCGGTTTAGGGTACGGTTAGGATTAGGGTACGTGTTAGGTTTAGGGTAGGGGTTAGGGTTAGGGTACGCGTTAGGGTTAGGGTAGTTAGTAAACCTATCCCACTCTCTAGATACCCCTTAGCACGTAAAGGAATATTATTTGGGGTTCCAGCAATGGAGAAGAATTTAGACACTAGGATAAGATAAGGAACACACCCATTATAAAGAAATCACATTAGGATTCTCTTTTTAAGCTGTTGCTTAAAACACTAGTGCTTAGGAAATCTATTGGAGGCAGAAGCAGTCAAGGGTAGCGTAGGGTTAGGGTTAGGCTTAGGGTTAGGCTTAGGGTACGGCTTAGGGTACGGGTTCGGGGAGGGTTTCGGGTACGGCGTAGGGTATGGGTTAGGGTTAGGGTTAGGGTTAGTGTTAGGGTTAGGTCTCGGTTTAGGGTACGGGTTAGGATTAGGGTATGTGTTAGGGTTAGGGTAGGGGTTAGGGTTAGGGTACGCGTTAGGGTTAGGGTAGTTAGTAAACCTATCCCACTCTCTAGATACCCCTTAGCACGTAAGGCAATATTATTTGCGGGTGCAGCCATGGAGAAGAGTTTAGACACTAGGATAAGATAAGGAACACACCCATTATAAAGAAATCACATTAGGATTCTCTTTTTAAGCTGTTCCTTAAAACACTAGTGCTTAGGAAATCTATTGGAGGCAGAAGCAGTCAAGGGTAGCCTAGGGTAAGATTAGGCTTAGGGTTAGGCTTAGGGTACGGCTTAGGGTACGGGTTCGGGGAGGGTTTCGGGTACGGCGTAGGGTATGGGTTAGGGTTAGGGTTAGTGTTAGGGTTAGGGCTCGGTTTAGGGTACGGGTTAGGATTAGGGTACGTGTTAGGGTTAGGGTAGGGGTTAGGGTTAGGGTACGCATTAGGGTTAGGGTAGTTATTAAACCTATCCCACTCTCTAGATACCCCTTAGCACGTAAAGGAATATTATTTGGGGGTCCAGCCATGGAGAAGAGTTTAGACACTAGGATAAGATAAGGAACACACCCATTATAAAGAAATCACTTTAGGATTCTCTTTTTAAGCTGTTCCTTAAAACACTAGTGCTTAGGAAATCTATTGGAGGCAGAAGCAGTCAAGGGTAGCCTAGGGTTAGGGTTAGGCTTAGGGTTAGGGTTAGGGTACGGCTTGGGGTATGGGTTCGGGGAGGTGTTCGTGTACGGCGTAGGGTATGGGTTAGGGTTAGGGTTTGGGTTAGTGTTAGGGTTAGGGCTCGGTTTAGGGTACGGGTTAGGATTAGGGTACGTGTTAGGGTTAGGGTAGGTGTTAGGGTTAGGTTACGCGTTAGGGCTAGGGTAGTTAGTAAACCTATCCCACTCTCTAGCTCCCCCTTAGCACGTAAAGGAATATTATTTGGGGGTCCAGCCATGGAGAAGAGTTTAGACACTAGGATAAGATAAGGAACACACCCATTATAAAGAAATCACATTAGGATTCTCTTTTTAAGCTGTTCCTTAAAACACTACTGCTTAGGAAATCAATTGGAGGCAGAAGCAGTCAAGGGTAGCCTAGGGTTAGGGTTAGGCTTAGGGTTAGGTTTAGGATATGGCTTAGGGTACGGGTTCGGGGAGGGGTGCGGGTACGGCGTAGGGTATGGGTTAGGGTTAGGTTTAGGGTTAGTGTTAGGGTTAGGGCTCGGTTTAGGGTACAGGTTAGGATTAGGGTACGTGTTAGGGTTAGGGTAGGGGTTAGGGTTAGGGTACGCGTTAGGGTTAGGGTAGTTATTAAACCTATCCCACTCTCTAGATACCCCTTAGCACGTAAGGGAATATTATTTGGGGGTGCAGCCATGGAGAAGAGTTTAGACACTAGGATAAGATAAGGAACACACCCATTATAAAGAAATCACATTAGGATTCTCTTTTTAAGCTGTTCCTTAAAACAGTAGTGCTTAGGAAATCTATTGGAGGCAGAAGCAGTCAAGGGTAGCCTAGGGTTAGGGTTAGGCTTAGGGTTAGGCTTAGGGTACGGCTTAGGATACGGGTTCGGGGAGGGGTGCGGGTACGGCGTAGGGTATGGGTTAGGGTTAGGGTTAGGGTTAGTGTTAGGGTTAGGGCTCGGATTAGGGTACGGGTTAGGATTAGGGTACGTGTTAGGGTTAGGGTAGGGGTTAGGGTTAGGGTACGCGTTAGGGTTAGGGTAGTTATTAAACCTATCCCACTCTCTAGATACCCCTTAGCACGTAAAGGAATATTATTTGAGGGTCCAGCCATGGAGAAGAGTTTAGACACTAGGATAAGATAAGGAACACACCCATTATAAAGAAATCACATTAGGATTCTCTTTTTAAGCTGTTCCTTAAAACACTAGTGCTTAGGAAATCTATTGGAGGCAGAAGCAGTCAAGGGTAGCGTAGGGTTAGGGTTAGGCTTAGGGTTAGGCTTAGGGTACGGCTTAGGGTACGGGTTCGGGGAGGGTTTCGGGTACGGCGTAGGGTATGGGTTAGGGTTAGGGTTAGGGTTAGTGTTAGGGTTAGGGCTCGGTTTAGGGTACGGTTAGGATTAGGGTACGTGTTAGGTTTAGGGTAGGGGTTAGGGTTAGGGTACGCGTTAGGGTTAGGGTAGTTAGTAAACCTATCCCACTCTCTAGATACCCGTTAGCACGTAAAGGAATATTATTTGGGGTTCCAGCAATGGAGAAGAATTTAGACACTAGGATAAGATAAGGAACACACCCATTATAAAGAAATCACATTAGGATTCTCTTTTTAAGCTGTTGCTTAAAACACTAGTGCTTAGGAAATCTATTGGAGGCAGAAGCAGTCAAGGGTAGCGTAGGGTTAGGGTTAGGCTTAGGGTACGGCTTAGGGTACGGGTTCGGGGAGGGTTTCGGGTACGGCGTAGGGTATGGGTTAGGGTTAGGGTTAGGGTTAGTGTTAGGGTTAGGTCTCGGTTTAGGGTACGGGTTAGGATTAGTGTATGTGTTAGGGTTAGGGTAGGGGTTAGGGTTAGGGTACGCGTTAGGGTTAGGGTAGTTAGTAAACCTATCCCACTCTCTAGATACCCCTTAGCACGTAAGGCAATATTATTTGGGGGTGCAGCCATGGAGAAGAGTTTAGACACTAGGATAAGATAAGGAACACACCCATTATAAAGAAATCACATTAGGATTCTCTTTTTAAGCTGTTGCTTAAAACACTAGTGCTTAGGAAATCTATTGGAGGCAGAAGCAGTCAAGGGTAGCCTAGGGTTAGGGTTAGGCTTAGGGTTAGGGTTAGGGTACGGCTTGGGGTATGGGTTCGGGGAGGTGTTCGTGTACGGCGTAGGGTATGGGTTAGGGTTAGGGTTTGGGTTAGTGTTAGGGTTAGGGCTCGGTTTAGGGTACGGGTTAGGATTAGGGTACGTGTTAGGGTTAGCGTAGGGGTTAGGGTTAGGTTACGCGTTAGGGCTAGGGTAGTTAGTAAACCTATCCCACTCTCTAGCTCCCCCTTAGCACGTAAAGGAATATTATTTGGGGGTCCAGCCATGGAGAAGAGTTTAGACACTAGGATAAGGTAAGGAACACACCCATTATAAAGAAATCACATTAGGATTCTCTTTTTAAGCTGTTCCTTAAAACACTACTGCTTAGGAAATCAATTGGAGGAAGAAGCATTCAAGGGTAGCCTAGGGTTAGGATTAGGCTTAGGGTTAGGTTTAGGGTATGGCTTAGGGTACGGGTTCGGGGAGGGGTGCGGTTACGGCGTAGGGTATGGGTTAGGGTTAGGGTTAGGGTTAGTGTTAGGGTTAGGGCTCGGTTTAGGGTACAGGTTAGGATTAGGGTACGTGTTAGGGTTAGGGTAGGGGTTAGGGTTAGGGTACGCGTTAGGGTTAGGGTAGTTATTAAACCTATCCCACTCTCTAGATACCCCTTAGCACGTAAGGGAATATTATTTGGGGGTGCAGCCATGGAGAAGAGTTTAGACACTAGGATAAGATAAGGAACACACCCATTATAAAGAAATCACATTACGATTCTCTTTTTAAGCTGTTCCCTAAAACACTAGTGCTTAGGAAATCTATTGGAGGCAGAAGCAGTCAAGGGTAGCCTAGGGTTAGGGTTAGGCTTAGGGTTAGGCTTAGGGTACGGCTTAGGGTACGGGTTCGGGGAGGGTTTCGGGTACGGCGTAGGGTATGGGTTAGGGTTAGGGTTAGGGTTAGTGTTAGGGTTAGGGCTCGGTTTAGGGTACGGTTAGGATTAGGGTACGTGTTAGGTTTAGGGTAGGGGTTAGGGTTAGGGTACGCGTTAGGGTTAGGGTAGTTAGTAAACCTATCCCACTCTCTAGATACCCCTTAGCACGTAAAGGAATATTATTTGGGGTTCCAGCCATGGAGAAGAATTTAGACACTAGGATAAGATAAGGAACACACCCATTATAAAGAAATCACATTAGGATTCTCTTTTTAAGCTGTTGCTTAAAACACTAGTGCTTAGGAAATCTATTGGAGGCAGAAGCAGTCAAGGGTAGCCTAGCGTTAGTGTTAGGCTTAGGGTTAGGCTTAGGGTATGGCTTAGGGTACGGGTTTGGGGAGGGGTTCAGGTACGGCGTAGGGTATGGGTTAGGGTTAGGGTTAGTGTTAGTGTTAGGGTTAGGGCTCGGTTTAGGGTACGGGTTAGGATTAGGGTACGTGTTAGTGTTAGGGTAGGGGTTAGGGTTAGAGTACGCATTAGGGTTAGGGTAGTTATTAAACCTATCCCACTCTCTAGATACCCCTTAGCACGTAAGGCAATATTATTTGGGGGTGCAGCCATGGAGAAGAGTTTAGACACTAGGATAAGATAAGGAACACACCCATTATAAAGAAATCACATTAGGATTCTCTTTTTAAGCTGTTCCTTAAAACACTAGTGCTTAGGAAATCTATTGGAGGCAGAAGCAGTCAAGGGTAGCCTAGGGTTAGGGTTAGGCTTAGGGTTAGCTTTAGGGTACGGCTTGGGGAATGGGTTCGGGGAGGGGTTCGGGTACGGCGTAGGGTATGGGTTAGGGTTAGGGTTAGGGTTAGTGTTAGGGTTAGGGCTCGGTTTAGGGTACGGGTTAGGATTAGGGTACGTGTTAGGGTTAGGGTAGGGGTTAGGGTTAGGGTATGCGTTAGGGTTAGGGTAGTTATTAAACCTATCCCACTCTCTAGATACCCCTTAGCACGTAAAGGAATATTATTTGGGGGTGCAGCCATGGAGAAGAGTTTAGACACTAGGATAAGATAAGGAACACAACCATTATAAAGAAATCACATTAGGATTCTCTTTTTAAGCTGTTCCTTAAAACACTAGTGCTTAGGAAATCTATTGGAGGCAGAAGCAGTCAAGGGTAGCCTAGGGTTAGGGTTAGGCTTAGGGTTAGGCTTAGGGTACGGCTTAGGGTACGGGTTCGGGGAGGGGTGCGGGTACGGCGTAGGGTATGGGTTAGGGTTAGGGTTAGGGTTAGTGTTAGGGTTAGGGCTCGGTTTAGGGTACAGGTTAGTATTAGGGTACGTGTTAGGGTTAGGGTAGGGGTTAGGGTTAGGGTACGCGTTAGGGTTAGGGTAGTTATTAAACCTATCCCACTCTCTAGATACCCCTTAGCACGTAAAGGAATATTATTTGAGGGTCCAGCCATGGAGAAGAGTTTAGACACTAGGATAAGATAAGGAACACACACATTATAAAGAAATCACATTAGGATTCTCTTTTTAAGCTGTTCCTTAAAACACTAGTGCTTAGGAAATCTATTGGAGGCAGAAGCAGTCAAGGGTAGCCTAGGGTTAGGGTTAGGCTTAGGGTTAGGCTTAGGGTACGGCTTAGGGTACGGGTTCGGGGAGGGTTTCGGGTACGGCGTAGGGTATGGGTTAGGGTTAGGGTTAGGGTTAGTGTTACGGTTAGGTCTCGGTTTACGGTACGGGTTAGGATTAGGGTACGTGTTAGGGTTAGGGTAGGGGTTAGGGTTAGGGTACGCGTTAGGGTTAGGGTAGTTATTAAACCTATCCCACTCTCTAGATACCCCTCAGCACGTAAAGGAATATTATTTGGGGTTCCAGCCATGGAGAAGAGTTTAGACACTAGGATAAGATAAGGAACACACCCATTATAAAGAAATCACTTTAGGATTCTCTTTTTAAGCTGTTCCTTAAAACACTAGTGCTTAGGAAATCTATTGGAGGCAGAAGCAGTCAAGGGTAGCCTAGGGTTAGGGTTAGGCTTAGGGTTAGGGTTAGGGTACGGCTTGGGGTATGGGTTCGGGGAGGTGTTCGTGTACGGCGTAGGGTATGGGTTAGGGTTAGGGTTTGGGTTAGTGTTAGGGTTAGGGCTCGGTTTAGGGTACGGGTTAGGATTAGGGTACGTGTTAGGGTTAGGGTAGGGGTTAGGGTTAGGTTACGCGTTAGGGCTAGGGTAGTTAGTAAACCTATCCCACTCTCTAGCTCCCCCTTAGCACGTAAAGGAATATTATTTGGGGGTCCAGCCATGGAGAAGAGTTTAGACACTAGGATAAGATAAGGAACACACCCATTATAAAGAAATCACATTAGGATTCTCTTTTTAAGCTGTTCCTTAAAACACTACTGCTTAGGAAATCAATTGGAGGCAGAAGCAGTCAAGGGTAGCCTAGGGTTAGGGTTAGGCTTAGGGTTAGGTTTAGGATATGGCTTAGGGTACGGGTTCGGGGAGGGGTGCGTGTACGGCGTAGGGTATGGGTTAGGGTTAGGTTTAGGGTTAGTGTTAGGGTTAGGGCTCGGTTTAGGGTACAGGTTAGGATTAGGGTACGTGTTAGGGTTAGGGTAGGGGTTAGGGTTAGGGTACGCGTTAGGGTTAGGGTAGTTATTAAACCTATCCCACTCTCTAGATACCCCTTAGCACGTAAGGGAATATTATTTGGGGGTGCAGCCATGGAGAAGAGTTTAGACACTAGGATAAGATAAGGAACACACCCATTATAAAGAAATCACATTAGGATTCTCTTTTTAAGCTGTTCCTTAAAACAGTAGTGCTTAGGAAATCTATTGGAGGCAGAAGCAGTCAAGGGTAGCCTAGGGTTAGGGTTAGGCTTAGGGTTAGGCTTAGGGTACGGCTTAGGTTACGGGTTCGGGGAGGGGTGCGGGTACGGCGTAGGGTATGGGTTAGGGTTAGGGTTAGGGTTAGTGTTAGGGTTAGGGCTCGGTTTAGGGTACGGGTTAGGATTAGGGTACGTGTTAGGGTTAGGGTAGGGGTTAGGGTTAGGGTACGCGTTAGGGTTAGGGTAGTTATTAAACCTATCCCACTCTCTAGATACCCCTTAGCACGTAAAGGAATATTATTTGAGGGTCCAGCCATGGAGAAGAGTTTAGACACTAGGATAAGATAAGGAACACACCCATTATAAAGAAATCACATTAGGATTCTCTTTTTAAGCTGTTCCTTAAAACACTAGTGCTTAGGAAATCTATTGGAGGCAGAAGCAGTCAAGGGTAGCGTAGGGTTAGGGTTAGGCTTAGGGTTAGGCTTAGGGTACGACTTAGGGTACGGGTTCGGGGAGGGTTTCGGGTACGGCGTAGGGTATGGGTTAGGGTTAGGGTTAGGGTTAGTGTTAGGGTTAGGGCTCGGTTTAGGGTACGGTTAGGATTAGGGTACGTGTTAGGTTTAGGGTAGGGGTTAGGGTTAGGGTACGCGTTAGGGTTAGGGTAGTTAGTAAACCTATCCCACTCTCTAGATACCCGTTAGCACGTAAAGGAATATTATTTGGGGTTCCAGCAATGGAGAAGAATTTAGACACTAGGATAAGATAAGGAACACACCCATTATAAAGAAATCACATTAGGATTCTCTTTTTAAGCTGTTGCTTAAAACACTAGTGCTTAGGAAATCTATTGGAGGCAGAAGCAGTCAAGGGTAGCGTAGGGTTAGGGTTAGGCTTAGGGTTAGGCTTAGGGTACGGCTTAGGGTACGGGTTCGGGGAGGGTTTCGGGTACGGCGTAGGGTATGGGTTAGGGTTAGGGTTAGGGTTAGTGTTAGGGTTAGGTCTCGGTTTAGGGTACGGGTTAGGATTAGTGTATGTGTTAGGGTTAGGGTAGGGGTTAGGGTTAGGGTACGCGTTAGGGTTAGGGTAGTTAGTAAACCTATCCCACTCTCTAGATACCCCTTAGCACGTAAGGCAATATTATTTGGGGGTGCAGCCATGGAGAAGAGTTTAGACACTAGGATAAGATAAGGAACACACCCATTATAAAGAAATCACATTAGGATTCTCTTTTTAAGCTGTTCCTTAAAACACTAGTGCTTAGGAAATCTATTGGAGGCAGAAGCAGTCAAGGGTAGCCTAGGGTAAAGTTAGGCTTAGGGTTAGGCTTAGGGTACGGCTTAGGGTACGGGTTCGGGGAGGGTTTCGGGTACGGCGTAGGGTATGGGTTAGGGTTAGGGTTAGTGTTAGGGTTAGGGCTCGGTTTAGGGTACGGGTTAGGATTAGGGTACGTGTTAGGGTTAGGGTAGGGGTTAGGGTTAGGTTACGCGTTAGGGCTAGGGTAGTTAGTAAACCTATCCCACTCTCTAGCTCCCCCTTAGCACGTAAAGGAATATTATTTGGGGGTCCAGCCATGGAGAAGAGTTTAGACACTAGGATAAGGTAAGGAACACACCCATTATAAAGAAATCACATTAGGATTCTCTTTTTAAGCTGTTCCTTAAAACACTACTGCTTAGGAAATCAATTGGAGGAAGAAGCATTCAAGGGTAGCCTAGGGTTAGGGTTAGGCTTAGGGTTAGGTTTAGGGTATGGCTTAGGGTACGGGTTCGGGGAGGGGTGCGGGTACGGCATAGGGTATGGGTTAGGGTTAGGGTTAGGGTTAGTGTTAGGGTTAGGGCTCGGTTTAGGGTACAGGTTAGGATTAGGGTACGTGTTAGGGTTAGGGTAGGGGTTAGGGTTAGGGTACGCGTTAGGGTTAGGGTAGTTATTAAACCTATCCCACTCTCTAGATACCCCTTAGCACGTAAGGGAATATTATTTGGGGGTGCAGCCATGGAGAAGAGTTTAGACACTAGGATAAGATAAGGAACACACCCATTATAAAGAAATCACATTAGGATTCTCTTTTTAAGCTGTTCCTTAAAACACTAGTGCTTAGGAAATCTATTGGAGGCAGAAGCAGTCAAGGGTAGCCTAGGGTTAGGGTTAGGCTTAGGGTTAGGCTTAGGGTACGGCTTAGGTTACGGGTTCGGGGAGGGGTGCCGGTACGGCGTAAGGTATGGGTTAGTGTTAGGGTTAGGGCTCGGTTTAGGGTACGGGTTAGGATTAGGGTACGTGTTAGGGTTAGGGTAGGGGTTAGGGTTAGGGTACGCTTTAGGGTTAGGGTAGTTATTAAACCTATCCCACTCTCTAGATACCCCTTTGCACGTAAAGGAATATTATTTGAGGGTCCAGCCATGGAGAAGAGTTTAGACACTAGGATAAGATAAGGAACACACCCATTATAAAGAAATCACATTAGGATTCTCTTTTTAAGCTGTTCCTTAAAACACTAGTGCTTAGGAAATCTATTGGAGGCAGAAGCAGTCAAGGGTAGCCTAGGGTTAGGGTTAGGCTTGGGGTTAGGCTTAGGGTACGGCTTAGGGTACGGGTTCGGGGAGGGTTTCGGGTACGGCGTAGGGTATGGGTTAGGGTTAGGGTTAGGGTTAGTGTTAGGGTTAGGGCTCGGTTTAGGGTACGGTTAGGATTAGGGTACGTGTTAGGTTTAGGGTAGCGGTTAGGGTTAGGGTACGCATTAGGGTTAGGGTAGTTAGTAAACCTATCCCACTCTCTAGATACCCCTTAGCACGTAAAGGAATATTATTTGGTTTTCCAGCAATGGAGAAGAATTTAGACACTAGGATAAGATAAGGAACACACCCATTATAAAGAAATCACATTAGGATTCTCTTTTTAAGCTGTTGCTTAAAACACTAGTGCTTAGGAAATCTATTGGAGGCAGAAGCAGTCAAGGGTAGCGTAGGGTTAGGGTTAGGCTTAGGGTTAGGCTTAGGGTACGGCTTAGGGTACGGGTTCGGGGAGGGTTTCGGGTACGGTGTAGGGTATGGGTTAGGGTTAGGGTTAGGGTTAGGGTTAGTGTTAGGGTTAGGTCTCGGTTTAGGGTACGGGTTAGGATTAGGGTGTGTGTTAGGGTTAGGGTAGGGGTTAGGGTTAGGGTACGCGTTAGGGTTAGGGTAGTTAGTAAACCTATCCCACTCTCTAGATACCCCTTAGCACGTAAGGCAATATTATTTGCGGGTGCAGCTATGGAGAAGAGTTTAGACACTAGGAAAAGATAAGGAACACACGCATTATAAAGAAATCACATTAGGATTCTCTTTTTAAGCTGTTCCTTAAAACACTAGTGCTTAGGAAATCTATTGGAGGCAGAAGCAGTCAAGGGTAGCCTAGGGTAAGGTTAGCCTTAGGGTTAGGCTTAGGGTACGGCTTAGGGTACGGGTTCGGGGAGGGTTTCGGGTACGGCGTAGGGTATGGGTTAGGGTTAGGGTTAGTGTTAGGGTTAGGGCTCGGTTTAGGGTACGGGTTAGGATTAGGGTACGTGTTAGGGTTAGGGTAGGGGTTACGGTTAGGGTACGCATTAGGGTTAGGGTAGTTATTAAACCTATCCCACTCTCTAGATACCCCTTAGCACGTAAAGGAATATTATTTGAGGGTCCAGCCATGGAGAAGAGTTTAGACACTAGGATAAGATAAGGAACACACCCATTATAAAGAAATCACTTTAGGATTCTCTTTTTAAGCTGTTCCTTAAAACACTAGTGCTTAGGAAATCTATTGGAGGCAGAAGCAGTCAAGGGTAGCCTAGGGTTAGGGTTAGGCTTAGGGTTAGGGTTAGGGTACGGCTTGGGGTATGGGTTCGGGGAGGTGTTCGTGTACGGCGTAGGGTATGGGTTAGGGTTAGGGTTAGGGTTAGTGTTAGGGTTAGGGCTCGGTTTAGGGTACGGTTAGGATTAGGGTACGTGTTAGGTTTAGGGTAGGGGTTAGGGTTAGGGTACGCGTTAGGGTTAGGGTAGTTAGTAAACCTATCCCACTCTCTAGATACCCTTTAGCACGTAAAGGAATATTATTTGGGGTTCCAGCCATGGAGAAGAATTTAGACACTAGGATAAGATAAGGAACACACCCATTATAAAGAAATCACATTAGGATTCTCTTTTTAAGCTGTTGCTTAAAACACTAGTGCTTAGGAAATCTATTGGAGGCAGAAGCAGTCAAGGGTAGCCTAGGGTTAGTGTTAGGCTTAGGGTTAGGCTTAGGGTACGGCTTAGGGTACGGGTTTGGGGAGGGGTTCAGGTACGGCGTAGGGTATGGGTTAGGGTTAGGGTTAGTGTTAGTGTTAGGGTTAGGGCTCGGTTTAGGGTACGGGTTAGGATTAGGGTACGTGTTAGTGTTAGGGTAGGGGTTAGGGTTAGAGTACGCATTAGGGTTAGGGTAGTTATTAAACCTATCCCACTCTCTAGATACCCCTTAGCACGTAAGGCAATATTATTTGGGGGTGCAGCCATGGAGAAGAGTTTAGACACTAGGATAAGATAAGGAACACACCCATTATAAAGAAATCACATTAGGATTCTCTTTTTAAGCTGTTCCTTAAAACACTAGTGCTTAGGAAATCTATTGGAGGCAGAAGCAGTCAAGGGTAGCCTAGGGTAAGGTTAGGCTTAGGGTTAGGCTTAGGGTACGGCTTAGGGTACGGGTTCGGGGAGGGTTTCGGGTACGGCGTAGCGTATGGGTTAGGGTTAGGGTTAGTGTTAGGGTTAGGGCTCGGTTTAGGGTACGGGTTAGGATTAGGGTACGTGTTAGGGTTAGGGTAGGGGTTAGGGTTAGGTTACGCGTTAGGGCTAGGTTAGTTAGTAAACCTATCCCACTCTCTAGCTCCCCCTTAGCACGTAAAGGAATATTATTTGGGGGTCCAGCCATGGAGAAGAGTTTAGACACTAGGATAAGATAAGGAACACACCCATTATAAAGAAATCACATTAGGATTCTCTTTTTAAGCTGTTCCTTAAAACACTAGTGCTTAGGAAATCAATTGGAGGCAGAAGCAGTCAAGGGTAGCCTAGGGTTAGGGTTAGGCTTAGGGTTAGGTTTAGGGTATGGCTTAGGGTACGGGTTCGGAGAGGGGTGCGGGTACGGCGTAGGGTATGGGTTAGGGTTAGGGTTAGGGTTAGTGTTAGGGTTAGGGCTCGGTTTAGGGTACAGGTTAGGATTAGGGTACGTGTTAGGGTTAGGGTAGGGGTTAGGGTTAGGGTACGCGTTAGGGTTAGGGTAGTTATTAAACCTATCCCACTCTCTAGATACCCCTTAGCACGAAAGGGAATATTATTTGGGGGTGCAGCCATGGAGAAGAGTTTAGACACTAGGATAAGATGAGGAACACACCCATTATAAAGAAATCACATTAGGATTCTCTTTTTAAGCTGTTCCTTAAAACAGTAGTGCTTAGGAAATCTATTGGAGGCAGAAGCAGTCAAGGGTAGCCTAGGGTTAGGGTTAGGCTTAGGGTTAGGCTTAGGGTACGGCTTAGGTTACGGGTTCGGGGAGGGGTGCGGGTACGGCGTAGGGTATGGGTTAGGGTTAGGGTTAGGGTTAGTGTTAGGGTTAGGGCTCGGTTTAGGGTACGGGTTAGGATTAGGGTACGTGTTAGGGTTAGGGTAGGGGTTAGGGTTAGGGTACGCGTTAGGGTTAGGGTAGTTATTAAACCTATCCCACTCTCTAGATACCCCTTAGCACGTAAAGGAATATTATTTGAGGGTCCAGCCATGGAGAAGAGTTTAGACACTAGGATAAGATAAGGAACACACCCATTATAAAGAAATCACATTAGGATTCTCTTTTTAAGCTGTTCCCTAAAACACTAGTGCTTAGGAAATCTATTGGAGGCAGAAGCAGTCAAGGGTAGCCTAGGGTTAGGGTTAGGCTTAGGGTTAGGCTTAGGGTACGGCTTAGGGTACGGGTTCGGGGAGGGTTTCGGGTACGGCGTAGGGTATGGGTTAGGGTTAGGGTTAGGGTTAGTGTTAGGGTTAGGGCTCGGTTTAGGGTACGGTTAGGATTAGGGTACGTGTTAGGTTTAGGGTAGGGGTTAGGGTTAGGGTACGCGTTAGGGTTAAGGTAGTTAGTAAACCTATCCCACTCTCTAGATACCCCTTAGCACGTAAAGGAATATTATTTGGGGTTCCAGCCATGGAGAAGAATTTAGACACTAGGATAAGATAAGGAACACACCCATTATAAAGAAATCACATTAGGATTCTCTTTTTAAGCTGTTGCTTAAAACACTAGTGCTTAGGAAATCTATTGGAGGCAGAAGCAGTCAAGGGTAGCCTAGGGTAAGGTTAGGCTTAGGGTTAGGCTTAGGGTACGGCTTAGGGTACGGGTTCGGGGAGGGTTTCGGGTACGGCGTAGGGTATGGGTTAGGGTTAGGGTTAGGGTTAGTGTTAGGGTTAGGGTTAGGTCTCGGTTTAGGGTACGGGTTAGGATTAGAGTATGTGTTAGGGTTAGGGTAGGGGTTAGGGTTAGAGTACGCGTTAGGGTTAGGGTAGTTAGTAAACCTATCCCACTCTCTAGATACCCCTTAGCACGTAAGGCAATATTATTTGCGGGTGCAGCTATGGAGAAGAGTTTAGACACTAGGATAAGATAAGGAACACACCCATTATAAAGAAATCACATTAGGATTCTCTTTTTAAGCTGTTCCTTAAAACACTAGTGCTTAGGAAATCTATTGGAGGCAGAAGCAGTCAAGGGTAGCCTAGGGTAAGGTTAGGCTTAGGGTTAGGCTTAGGGTACGGCTTAGGGTACGGGTTTGGGGAGGGTTTCGGGTACGGCGTAGCGTATGGGTTAGGGTTAGGGTTAGTGTTAGGGTTAGGGCTCGGTTTAGGGTACGGGTTAGGATTAGGGTACGTGTTAGGGTTATGGTAGGGGTTAGGGTTAGGGTACGCATTAGGGTTAGGGTAGTTATTAAACCTATCCCACTCTCTAGATACCCCTTAGAACGTAAAGGAATATTATTTGGGGGTCCAGCCATGGAGAAGAGTTTAGACACTAGGATAAGATAAGGAACACACCCATTATAAAGAAATCACTTTAGGATTCTCTTTTTAAGCTGTTCCTTAAAACACTAGTGCTTAGGAAATCTATTGGAGGCAGAAGCAGTCAAGGCTAGCCTAGGGTTAGTGTTAGGCTTAGGGTTAGGGTTAGGGTACGGCTTGGGGTATGGGTTCGGGGAGGTGTTCGTGTACGGCGTAGGGTATGGGTTAGTGTTAGGGTTTGGGTTAGTGTTAGGGTTAGGGCTCGGTTTAGGGTACGGGTTAGGATTAGGGTACGTGTTAGGGTTAGGGTAGGGGTTAGGGTTAGGTTACGCGTTAGGGCTAGGGTAGTTAGTAAACCTATCCCAATCTCTAGCTCCCCCTTAGCACGTAAAGGAATATTATTTGGGGGTCCAGCCATGGAGAAGAGTTTAGACACTAGGATAAGATAAGGAACACACCCATTATAAAGAAATCACATTAGGATTCTCTTTTTAAGCTGTTCCTTAAAACACTACTGCTTAGGAAATCAATTGGAGGAAGAAGCAGTCAAGGGTAGCCTAGGGTTAGGGTTAGGCTTAGGGTTAGGTTTAGGGTATGGCTTAGGGTACGGGTTCGGGGAGGGGTGCGGGTACGGCGTAGGGTATGGGTTAGGGTTAGGGTTAGGGTTAGTGTTAGGGTTAGGGCTCGGTTTAGGGTACAGGTTAGGATTAGGGTACGTGTTAGGGTTAGGGTAGGGGTTAGGGTTAGGGTACGTGTTAGGGTTAGGGTAGTTATTAAACCTATCCCACTCTCTAGATACCCCTTAGCACGTAAGGGAATATTATTTGGGGGTGCAGCCATGGAGAAGAGTTTAGACACTAGGATAAGATAAGGAACACACCCATTATAAAGAAATCACATTAGGATTCTCTTTTTAAGCTGTTCCTTAAAACAGTAGTGCTTAGGAAATCTATTGGAGGCAGAAGCAGTCAAGGGTAGCCTAGGGTTAGGGTTAGGCTTAGGGTTAGGCTTAGGATACGGCTTAGGTTACGGGTTCGGGGAGGGGTGCGGGTACGGCGTAGGGTATGGGTTAGGGTTAGGGTTAGGGTTAGTGTTAGGGTTAGGGCTCGGTTTAGGGTACGGTTAGGATTAGGGTACGTGTTAGGTTTAGGGTAGGGGTTAGGGTTAGGGTACGCGTTAGGGTTAGGGTAGTTAGTAAACCTATCCCACTCTCTAGATACCCCTTAGCACGTAAAGGAATATTATTTGGGGTTCCAGCAATGGAGAAGAATTTAGACACTAGGATAAGATAAGGAACACACCCATTATAAAGAAATCACATTAGGATTCTCTTTTTAAGCTGTTGCTTAAAACACTAGTGCTTAGGAAATCTATTGGAGGCAGAAGCAGTCAAGGGTAGCGTAGGGTTAGGGTTAGGCTTAGGGTTAGGCTTAGGGTACGGCTTAGGGTACGGGTTCGGGGAGGGTTTCGGGTACGGCGTAGGGTATGGGTTAGGGTTAGGGTTAGGGTTAGTGTTAGGGTTAGGTCTCGGTTTAGGGTACGGGTTAGGATTAGGGTACGTGTTAGGGTTAGGGTAGGGGTTAGGGTTAGGGTACGCGTTAGGGTTAGGGTAGTTAGTAAACCTATCCCACTCTCTAGATACCCCTTAGCACGTAAGGCAATATTATTTGCGGGTGCAGCCATGGAGAAGAGTTTAGACACTAGGATAAGATAAGGAACACACCCATTATAAAGAAATCACATTAGGATTCTCTTTTTAAGCTGTTCCTTAAAACACTAGTGCTTAGGAAATCTATTGGAGGCAGAAGCAGTCAAGGGTAGCCTAGGGTAAGGTTAGGCTTAGGGTTAGGGTTAGGGTACGGCTTAGGGTACGGGTTCGGGGAGGGTTTCGGGTACCGCGTAGGGTATGGGTTAGGGTTAGGGTTAGTGTTAGGGTTAGGGCTCGGTTTAGGGTACGGGTTAGGATTAGGGTACGTGTTAGGGTTAGGGTAGGGGTTAGGGTTAGGGTACGCATTAGGGTTAGGGTAGTTATTAAACCTATCCCACTCTCTAGATACCCCTTAGCACGTAAAGGAATATTATTTGGGGGTCCAGCCATGGAGAAGAGTTTAGACACTAGGATAAGATAAGGAACACACCCATTATAAAGAAATCACTTTAGGATTCTCTTTTTAAGCTGTTCCTTAAAACACTAGTGCTTAGGAAATCTATTGGAGGCAGAAGCAGTCAAGGGTAGCCTAGGGTTAGGGTTAGGCTTAGGGTTAGGGTTAGGGTACGGCTTGGGGTATGGGTTCGGGGAGGTGTTCGTGTACGGCGTAGGGTATGGGTTAGGGTTAGGGTTTGGGTTAGTGTTAGGGTTAGGGCTCGGTTTAGGGTACGGGTTAGGATTAGGGTACGTGTTAGGGTTAGGGTAGGGGTTAGGGTTAGGTTACGCGTTAGGGCTAGGGTAGTTAGTAAACCTATCCCACTCTCTAGCTCCCCCTTAGCACGTAAAGGAATATTATTTGGGGGTCCAGCCATGGAGAAGAGTTTAGACACTAGGATAAGATAAGGAACACACCCATTATAAAGAAATCACATTAGGATTCTCTTTTTAAGCTGTTCCTTAAATCACTACTGCTTAGGAAATCAATTGGAAGCAGAAGCAGTCAAGGGTAGCCTAGGGTTAGGGTTAGGCTTAGGGTTAGGCTTAGGGTACGGCTTAGGTTACGGGTTCGGGGAGGGGTGCGGGTACGGCGTAGGGTATGGGTTAGGGTTAGGGTTAGGGTTAGTGTTAGGGTTAGGGCTCGGTTTAGGGTACGGGTTAGGATTAGGGTACGTGTTAGGGTTAGGGTAGGGGTTAGGGTTAGGGTACGCGTTAGGGTTAGGGTAGTTATTAAACCTATCCCACTCTCTAGATACCCCTTAGCACGTAAAGGAATATTATTTGAGGGTCCAGCCATGGAGAAGAGTTTAGACACTAGGATAAGATAAGGAACACACCCATTATAAAGAAATCACATTAGGATTCTCTTTTTAAGCTGTTCCTTAAAACACTAGTGCTTAGGAAATCTATTGGAGGCAGAAGCAGTCAAGGGTAGCCTAGGGTTAGGGTTAGGCTTAGGGTTAGGCTTAGGGTACGGCTTAGGGTACGGGTTCGGGGAGGGTTTCGGGTACGGCATAGGGTATGGGTTAGGGTTAGGGTTAGGGTTAGTGTTAGGGTTAGGGCTCGGTTTAGGGTACGGTTAGGATTAGGGTACGTGTTAGGTTTAGGGTAGGGGTTAGGGTTAGGGTACGCGTTAGGGTTAGGGTAGTTAGTAAACCTATCCCACTCTCTAGATACCCCTTAGCACGTAAAGGAATATTATTTGGGGTTCCAGCCATGGAGAAGAATTTAGACACTAGGATAAGATAAGGAACACACCCATTATAAAGAAATCACATTAGGATTCTCTTTTTAAGCTGTTGCTTAAAACACTAGTGCTTAGGAAATCTATTGGAGGCAGAAGCAGTCAAGGGTAGCCTAGGGTTAGTGTTAGGCTTAGGGTTAGGCTTAGGGTACGGCTTAGGGTACGGGTTCGGGGAGGGGTTCAGGTACGGCGTAGGGTATGGGTTAGGGTTAGGGTTAGTGTTAGTGTTAGGGTTAGGGCTCGGTTTAGGGTACGGGTTAGGATTAGGGTACGTGTTAGTGTTAGGGTAGGGGTTAGGGTTAGAGTACGCATTAGGGTTAGGGTAGTTATTAAACCTATCCCACTCTCTAGATACCCCTTAGCACGTAAGGCAATATTATTTGGGGGTGCAGCCATGGAGAAGAGTTTAGACACTAGGATAAGATAAGGAACACACCCATTATAAAGAAATCACATTAGGATTCTCTTTTTAAGCTGTTCCTTAAAACACTAGTGCTTAGGAAATCTATTGGAGGCAGAAGCAGTCAAGGGTAGGATAGGGTAAGGTTAGGCTTAGGGTTAGGCTTAGGGTACGGCTTAGGGTACGGGTTCGGGGAGGGTTTCGGGTACGGCGTAGCGTATGGGTTAGGGTTAGGGTTAGTGTTAGGGTTAGGGCTCGGTTTAGGGTACGGGTTAGGATTAGGGTACGTGTTAGGGTTAGGGTAGGGGTTAGGGTTAGGGTACGCATTAGGGTTAGGGTAGTTATTAAACCTATCCCACTCTCTAGATACCCCTTAGCACGTAAAGGAATATTATTTGGGGTTCCAGCCATGGAGAAGAGTTTAGACACTAGGATAAGATAAGGAACACACCCATTATAAAGAAATCACTTTAGGATTCTCTTTTTAAGCTGTTCCTTAAAACACTAGTGCTTAGGAAATCTATTGGAGGCAGAAGCAGTCAAGGGTAGCCTAGGGTTAGGGTTAGGCTTAGGGTTAGGGTTAGGGTACGGCTTGGGGTATGGGTTCGGGGAGGTGTTCGTGTACGGCGTAGGGTATGGGTTAGGGTTAGGGTTTGGGTTAGTGTTAGGGTTAGGGCTCGGTTTAGGGTACGGGTTAGGATTAGGGTACGTGTTAGGGTTAGGGTAGGGGTTAGGGTTAGGTTACGCGTTAGGGCTAGGGTAGTTAGTAAACCTATCCCACTCTCTAGCTCCCCCTTAGCACGTAAAGGAATATTATTTGGGGGTCCAGCCATGGAGAAGAGTTTAGACACTAGGATAAGATAAGGAACACACCCATTATAAAGAAATCACATTAGGATTCTCTTTTTAAGCTGTTCCTTAAAACACTAGTGCTTAGGAAATCAATTGGAGGCAGAAGCAGTCAAGGGTAGCCTAGGGTTAGGGTTAGGCTTAGGGTTAGGTTTAGGGTATGGCTTAGGGTACGGGTTCGGGGAGGGGTGCGGGTACGGCGTAGGGTATGGGTTAGGGTTAGGGTTAGGGTTAGTGTTAGGGTTAGGGCTCGGTTTAGGGTACAGGTTAGGATTAGGGTACGTGTTAGGGTTAGGGTAGGGGTTAGGGTTAGGGTACGTGTTAGGGTTAGGGTAGTTATTAAACCTATTCCACTCTCTAGATACCCCTTAGCACGTAAGGGAATATTATTTGGGGGTGCAGCCATGGAGAAGAGTTTAGACACTAGGAAAAGATGAGGAACACACCCATTATAAAGAAATCACATTAGGATTCTCTTTTTAAGCTGTTCCTTAAAACAGTAGTGCTTAGGAAATCTATTGGAGGCAGAAGCAGTCAAGGGTAGCCTAGGGTTAGGGTTAGGCTTAGGGTTAGGCTTAGGGTACGGCTTAGGTTACGGGTTCGGGGAGGGGTGCGGGTACGGCGTAGGGTATGGGTTAGGGTTAGGGTTAGGGTTAGTGTTAGGGTTAGGGCTCGGTTTAGGGTACGGGTTAGGATTAGGGTACGTGTTAGGGTTAGGGTAGGGGTTAGGGTTAGGGTACGCGTTAGGGTTAGGGTAGTTATTAAACCTATCCCACTCTCTAGATACCCCTTAGCACGTAAAGGAATATTATTTGAGGGTCCAGCCATGGAGAAGAGTTTAGACACTAGGATAAGATAAGGAACACACCCATTATAAAGAAATCACATTAGGATTCTCTTTTTAAGCTGTTCCTTAAAACACTAGTGCTTAGGAAATCTATTGGAGGCAGAAGCAGTCAAGGGTAGCCTAGGGTTAGGGTTAGGCTTAGGGTTAGGCTTAGGGTACGGCTTAGGGTACGGGTTCGGGGAGGGTTTCGGGTACGGCATAGGGTATGGGTTAGGGTTAGGGTTAGGGTTAGTGTTAGGGTTAGGGCTCGGTTTAGGGTACGGTTAGGATTAGGGTACGTGTTAGGTTTAGGGTAGGGGTTAGGGTTAGGGTACGCGTTAGGGTTAGGGTAGTTAGTAAACCTATCCCACTCTCTAGATACCCCTTAGCACGTAAAGGAATATTATTTGGGGTTCCAGCCATGGAGAAGAATTTAGACACTAGGATAAGATAAGGAACACACCCATTATAAAGAAATCACATTAGGATTCTCTTTTTAAGCTGTTGCTTAAAACACTAGTGCTTAGGAAATCTATTGGAGGCAGAAGCAGTCAAGGGTAGCCTAGGGTTAGTGTTAGGCTTAAGGTTAGGCTTAGGGTACGGCTTAGGGTACGGGTTCGGGGAGGGGTTCAGGTACGGCGTAGGGTATGGGTTAGGGTTAGGGTTAGTGTTAGTGTTAGGGTTAGGGCTCGGTTTAGGTTACGGGTTAGGATTAGGGTACGTGTTAGTGTTAGGGTAGGGGTTAGGGTTAGAGTACGCATTAGGGTTAGGGTAGTTATTAAACCTATCCCACTCTCTAGATACCCCTTAGCACGTAAGGCAATATTATTTGGGGGTGCAACCATGGAGAAGAGTTTAGACACTAGGATAAGATAAGGAACACACCCATTATAAAGAAATCACATTAGGATTCTCTTTTTAAGCTGTTCCTTAAAACACTAGTGCTTAGGAAATCTATTGGAGGCAGAAGCAGTCAAGGGTAGGCTAGGGTAAGGTTAGGCTTAGGGTTAGGCTTAGGGTACGGCTTAGGGTACGGGTTCGGGGAGGGTTTCGGGTACGGCGTAGCGTATGGGTTAGGGTTAGGGTTAGTGTTAGGGTTAGGGCTCGGTTTAGGGTACGGGTTAGGATTAGGGTACGTGTTAGGGTTAGGGTAGGGGTTAGGGTTAGGGTACGCATTAGGGTTAGGGTAGTTATTAAACCTATCCCACTCTCTAGATACCCCTTAGCACGTAAAGGAATATTATTTGGGGTTCCAGCCATGGAGAAGAGTTTAGACACTAGGATAAGATAAGGAACACACCCATTATAAAGAAATCACATTAGGATTCTCTTTTTAAGCTGTTCCTTAAAACACTAGTGCTTAGGAAATCTATTGGAGGCAGAAGCAGTCAAGGGTAGCCTAGGGTTAGGGTTAGGCTTAGGGTTAGGGTTAGGGTACGGCTTGGGGTATGGGTTCGGGGAGGTGTTCGTGTACGGCGTAGGGTATGGGTTAGGGTTAGGGTTTGGGTTAGTGTTAGGGTTAGGGCTCGGTTTAGGGTACGGGTTAGGATTAGGGTACGTGTTAGGGTTAGGGTAGGGGTTAGGGTTAGGTTACGCGTTAGGGCTAGGGTAGTTAGTAAACCTATCCCACTCTCTAGCTCCCCCTTAGCACGTAAAGGAATATTATTTGGGGGTCCAGCCATGGAGAAGAGTTTAGACACTAGGATAAGATAAGGAACACACCCATTATAAAGAAATCACATTAGGATTCTCTTTTTAAGCTGTTCCTTAAAACAGTAGTGCTTAGGAAATCTATTGGAGGCAGAAGCAGTCAAGGGTAGCCTAGGGTTAGGGTTAGGCTTAGGGTTAGGCTTAGGGTACGGCTTAGGTTACGGGTTCGGGGAGGGGTGCGGGTACGGCGTAGGGTATGGGTTAGGGTTAGGGTTAGGGTTAGTGTTAGGGTTAGGGCTCGGTTTAGGGTACGGGTTAGGATTAGGGTACGTGTTAGGGTTAGGGTAGGGGTTAGGGTTAGGGTACGCGTTAGGGTTAGGGTAGTTATTAAACCTATCCCACTCTCTAGATACCCCTTAGCACGTAAAGGAATATTATTTGAGGGTCCAGCCATGGAGAAGAGTTTAGACACTAGGATAAGATAAGGAACACACCCATTATAAAGAAATCACATTAGGATTCTCTTTTTAAGCTGTTCCCTAAAACACTAGTGCTTAGGAAATCTATTGGAGGCAGAAGCAGTCAAGGGTAGCCTAGGGTTAGGGTTAGGCTTAGGGTTAGGCTTAGGGTACGGCTTAGGGTACGGGTTCGGGGAGGGTTTCGGGTACGGCGTAGGGTATGGGTTAGGGTTAGGGTTAGGGTTAGTGTTAGGGTTAGGGCTCGGTTTAGGGTACGGTTAGGATTAGGGTACGTGTTAGGTTTAGGGTAGGGGTTAGGGTTAGGGTACGCGTTAGGGTTAGGGTAGTTAGTAAACCTATCCCACTCTCTAGATACCCCTTAGCACGTAAAGGAATATTATTTGGGGTTCCAGCCATGGAGAAGAATTTAGACACTAGGATAAGATAAGGAACACACCCAGTATAAAGAAATCACATTAGGATTCTCTTTTTAAGCTGTTGCTTAAAACACTAGTGCTTAGGAAATCTATTGGAGGCAGAAGCAGTCAAGGGTAGCCTAGGGTTAGTGTTAGGCTTAGGGTTAGGCTTAGGGTATGGCTTAGGGTACGGGTTTGGGGAGGGGTTCAGGTACGGCGTAGGGTATGGGTTAGGGTTAGGGTTAGTGTTAGTGTTAGGGTTAGGGCTCGGTTTAGGGTACGTGTTAGGATTAGGGTACGTGTTAGTGTTAGGGTAGGGGTTAGGGTTAGAGTATGCATTAGGGTTAGGGTAGTTATTAAACCTATCCCACTCTCTAGATACCCCTTAGCACGTAAGGCAATATTATTTGGGGGTGCAGCCATGGAGAAGAGTTTAGACACTAGGATAAGATAAGGAACACACCCATTATAAAGAAATCGCAATAGGATTCTCTTTTTAAGCTGTTCCTTAAAACACTAGTGCTTAGGAAATCTATTGGAGGCAGAAGTAGTCAAGGGTAGCCTAGGGTTAGGGTTAGGCTTAGGGTTAGCTTTAGGGTACGGCTTGGGGAATGGGTTCGGGGAGGGGTTCGGGTACGGCGTAGGGTATGGGTTAGGGTTAGGGTTAGGGTTAGTGTTAGGGTTAGGGCTCGGTTTAGGGTACGGGTTAGGATTAGGGTACGTGTTAGGGTTAGGGTAGGGGTTAGGGTTAGGGTATGCGTTAGGGTTAGGGTAGTTATTAAACCTATCCCACTCTCTAGCTCCCCCTTAGCACGTAAAGGAATATTATTTGGGGGTCCAGCCATGGAGAAGAGTTTAGACACTAGGATAAGATAAGGAACACACCCATTATAAAGAAATCACATTAGGATTCTCTTTTTAAGCTGTTCCTTAAAACACTAGTGCTTAGGAAATCAATTGGAGGCAGAAGCAGTCAAGGGTAGCCTAGGGTTAGGGTTAGGCTTAGGGTTAGGCTTAGGGTACGGCTTAGGGTACGGGTTCGGGGAGGGGTGCGGGTACGGCGTAGGGTATGGGTTAGGGTTAGGGTTAGGGTTAGTGTTAGGGTTAGGGCTCGGTTTAGGGTACAGGTTAGTATTAGGGTACGTGTTAGGGTTAGGGTAGGGGTTAGGGTTAGGGTACGCGTTAGGGTTAGGGTAGTTATTAAACCTATCCCACTCTCTAGATACCCCTTAGCACGTAAAGGAATATTATTTGAGGGTCCAGCCATGGAGAAGAGTTTAGACACTAGGATAAGATAAGGAACACACCCATTATAAAGAAATCACATTAGGATTCTCTTTTTAAGCTGTTCCTTAAAACACTAGTGCTTAGGAAATCTATTGGAGGCAGAAGCAGTCAAGGGTAGCCTAGGGTTAGGGTTAGGCTTAGGGTACGGCTTAGGGTACGGGTTCGGGGAGGGTTTCGGGTACGGCGTAGGGTATGGGTTAGGGTTAGCGTTAGGGTTAGTGTTACGGTTAGGTCTCGGTTTAGGGTACGGGTTAGGATTAGGGTACGTGTTAGGGTTAGGGTAGGGGTTAGGGTTAGGGTACGCGTTAGGGTTAGGGTAGTTATTAAACCTATCCCACTCTCTAGATACCCCTTAGCACGTAAGGGAATATTATTTGGGGGTGCAGCCATGGAGAAGAGTTTAGACACTAGGATAAGATGAGGAACACACCCATTATAAAGAAATCACATTAGGATTCTCTTTTTAAGCTGTTCCTTAAAACACTAGTGCTTAGGAAATCTATTGGAGGCAGAAGCAGTCAAGGGTAGCCTAGGGTTAGGGTTAGGCTTAGGGTTAGGCTTAGGGTACGGCTTAGGGTACGGGTTCGGGGAGGGGTGCGGGTACGGCGTAGGGTATGGGTTAGTGTTAGGGTTAGGGTTAGTGTTAGGGTTAGGGCTCGGTTTAGGGTACGGGTTAGGATTAGGGTACGTGTTAGGGTTAGGGTAGGGGTTAGGGTTAGGGTACGTGTTAGGGTTAGGGTAGTTATTAAAACTATCCCACTCTCTAGATACCCCTTAGCACGTAAAGGAATATTATTTGAGGGTCCAGCCATGGAGAAGAGTTTAGACACTAGGATAAGATAAGGAACACACCCATTATAAAGAAATCACATTAGGATTCTCTTTTTAAGCTGTTCCTTAAAACACTAGTGCTTAGGAAATCTATAGGAGGCAGAAGCAGTCAAGGGTAGCCTAGGGTTAGGGTTAGGCTTAGGGTTAGGCTTAGGGTACGGCTTAGGGTACGGGTTCGGGGAGGGTTTCGGGTACGGCGTAGGGTATGGGTTAGGGTTAGGGTTAGGGTTAGTGTTAGGGTTAGGGCTCGGTTTAGGGTACGGTTAGGATTAGGGTACGTGTTAGGTTTAGGGTAGGGGTTAGGGTTAGGGTACGCGTTAGGGTTAGGGTAGTTAGTAAACCTATCCCACTCTCTAGATACCCCTTAGCACGTAAAGGAATATTATTTGGGGTTCCAGCCATGGAGAAGAATTTAGACACTAGGATAAGATAAGGAACACACCCATTATAAAGAAATCACATTAGGATTCTCTTTTTAAGCTGTTGCTTAAAACACTAGTGCTTAGGAAATCTATTGGAGGCAGAAGCAGTCAAGGGTAGCCTAGGGTTAGTGTTAGGCTTAGGGTTAGGCTTAGGGTACGGCTTAGGGTACGGGTTTGGGGAGGGGTTCAGGTACGGCGTAGGGTATGTGTTAGGGTTAGGGTTAGTGTTAGTGTTAGGGTTAGGGCTCGGTTTAGGGTACGGGTTAGGATTAGGGTACGTGTTAGTGTTAGGGTAGGGGTTAGGGTTAGAGTACGCATTAGGGTTAGGGTAGTTATTAAACCTATCCCACTCTCTAGATACCCCTTAGCACGTAAGGCAATATTATTTGGGGGTGCAGCCATGGAGAAGAGTTTAGACACTAGGATAAGATAAGGAACACACCCATTATAAAGAAATCACATTAGGATTCTCTTTTTAAGCTGTTCCTTAAAACACTAGTGCTTAGGAAATCTATTGGAGGCAGAAGCAGTCAAGGGTAGCCTAGGGTAAGGTTAGGCTTAGGGTTAGGCTTAGGGTACGGCTTAGGGTACGGGTTCGGGGAGGGTTTCGGGTACGGCGTAGGGTATGGGTTAGGGTTAGGGTTAGTGTTAGGGTTAGGGCTCGGTTTAGGGTACGGGTTAGGATTAGGGTACGTGTTAGGGTTAGGGAAGGGGTTAGGGTTAGGGTACGCATTAGGGTTAGGGTAGTTATTAAACCTATCCCACTCTCTAGATACCCCTTAGAACGTAAAGGAATATTATTTGGGGGTCCAGCCATGGAGAAGAGTTTAGACACTAGGATAAGATAAGGAACACACCCATTATAAAGAAATCACTTTAGGATTCTCTTTTTAAGCTGTTCCTTAAAACACTAGTGCTTAGGAAATCTATTGGAGGCAGAAGCAGTCAAGGGTAGCCTAGGGTTAGGGTTAGGCTTAGGGTTAGGCTTAGGGTACGGCTTGGGGTATGGGTTCGGGGAGGTGTTCGTGTACGGCGTAGGGTATGGGTTAGGGTAAGGGTTAGGGTTAGTGTTAGGGTTAGGGCTCGGTTTAGGGTACGGGTTAGGATTAGGGTACGTGTTAGGGTTAGGGTAGGGGTTAGGGTTAGGTTACACGTTAGGGCTAGGGTAGTTAGTAAACCTATCCCACTCTCTAGCTCCCCCTTAGCACGTAAAGGAATATTATTTGGAGGTCCAGCCATGGAGAAGCGTTTAGACACTAGGATAAGATAAGGAACACACCCATTATAAAGAAATCACTTTAGGATTCACTTTTTAAGGTGTTCCTTAAAACACTACTGCTTAGGAAATCAATTGGAGGCAGAAGCAGTCAAGGGTAGCCTAGGGTTAGGGTTAGGCTTAGGGTTAGGCTTAGGGTACGGCTTAGGTTACGGGTTCGGGGAGGGGTGCGGGTACGGCGTAGGGTATGGGTTAGGGTTAGGGTTAGGGTTAGTGTTAGGGTTAGGGCTCGGTTTAGGGTACGGGTTAGGATTAGGGTACGTGTTAGGGTTAGGGTAGGGGTTAGGGTTAGGGTACGCGTTAGGGTTAGGGTAGTTATTAAACCTATCCCACTCTCTAGATACCCCTTAGCACGTAAAGGAATATTATTTGAGGGTCCAGCCATGGAGAAGAGTTTAGACACTAGGATAAGATAAGGAACACACCCATTATAAAGAAATCACATTAGGATTCTCTTTTTAAGCTGTTCCTTAAAACACTAGTGCTTAGGAAATCTATTGGAGGCAGAAGCAGTCAAGGGTAGTGTAGGGTTAGGGTTAGGCTTAGGGTTAGGCTTAGGGTACGGCTTAGGGTACGGGTTCGGGGAGGGTTTCTGGTACGGCATAGGGTATGGGTTAGGGTTAGGGTTAGGGTTAGTGTTAGGGTTAGGGCTCGGTTTAGGGTACAGGTTAGTATTAGGGTACGTGTTAGGGTTAGGGTAGGGGTTAGGGTTAGGGTACGCGTTAGGTTTAGGGTAGTTATTAAACCTATCCCACTCTCTAGATACCCCTTAGCACGTAAAGGAATATTATTTGAGGGTCCAGCCATGGAGAAGAGTTTAGACACTAGGATAAGATAAGGAACACACCCATTATAAAGAAATCACATTAGGATTCTCTTTTTAAGCTGTTCCTTAAAACACTAGTGCTTAGGAAATCTATTGGAGGCAGAAGCAGTCAAGGGTAGCCTAGGGTTAGGGTTAGGCTTAGGGTTAGGCTTAGGGTACGGCTTAGGGTACGGGTTCGGGGAGGGTTTCGGGTACGGCGTAGGGTATGGGTTAGGGTTAGGGTTAGGGTTAGTGTTAGGGTTAGGGCTCGGTTTAGGGTACGGGTTAGGATTAGGGTACGTGTTAGGGTTAGGGTAGGGGTTAGGGTTAGGGTACGCGTTAGGGTTAGGGTAGTTATTAAACCTATCCCACTCTCTAGATACCCCTTAGCACGTAAAGGAATATTATTTGGGGGTCCAGCCATGGAGAAGAGTTTAGACACTAGGATAAGATAAGGAACACACCCATTATAAAGAAATCACTTTAGGATTCTCTTTTTAAGCTGTTCCTTAAAACACTAGTGCTTAGGAAATCTATTGGAGGCAGAAGCAGTCAAGGGTAGCCTAGGGTTAGGGTTAGGCTTAGGGTTAGGGTTAGGGTACGGCTTGCGGTATGGGTTCGGGGAGGGGTTCGGGTACGGCGTAGGGTATGGGTTAGGGTTAGGGTTAGGGTTAGTGTTAAGGTTAGGGCTCGGTTTAGGGTACGGGTTAGGATTAGGGTACGTGTTAGGGTTAGGGTAGGGGTTAGGGTTAGGTTACGCGTTAGGGCTAGGGTAGTTAGTAAACCTATCCCACTCTCTAGCTCCCCCTTAGAACGTAAAGGAATATTATTTGGGGGTCCAGCCATGGAGAAGAGTTTAGACACAAGGATAAGATAAGGAACACACCCATTATAAAGAAATCACATTAGGATTCTCTTTTTAAGCTGTTCCTTAAAACACTACTGCTTAGGAAATCAATTGGAGGCAGAAGCAGTCAAGGGTAGCCTAGGGTTAGGGTTAGGCTTAGGGTTAGGTTTAGGGTATGGCTTAGGGTACGGGTTCGGGCAGGGGTGCGGGTACGGCGTAGGGTATGGGTTAGGGTTAGGGTTAGGGTTAGTGTTAGGGTTAGGGCTCGGTTTAGGGTACAGGTTAGGATTAGGGTACGTGTTAGGGTTAGGGTAGGGGTTAGGGTTAGGGTACGCGTTAGGGTTAGGGTAGTTATTAAACCTATCCCACTCTCTAGATACCCCTTAGCACGTAAGGGAATATTATTTGGGGGTGCAGCCATGGAGAAGAGTTTAGACACTAGGATAAGATAAGGAACACACCCATTATAAAGAAATCACATTAGGATTCTCTTTTTAAGCTGTTCCTTAAAACAGTAGTGCTTAGGAAATCTATTGGAGGCAGAAGCAGTCAAGGGTAGCCTAGGGTTAGGGTTAGGCTTAGGGTTAGGCTTAGGGTACGGCTTAGGTTACGGGTTCGGGGAGGGGTGCGGGTACGGCGTAGGGTATGGGTTAGGGTTAGGGTTAGGGTTAGTGTTAGGGTTAGGGCTCGGTTTAGGGTACGGGTTAGGATTAGGGTACGTGTTAGGGTTAGGGTAGGGGTTAGGGTTAGGGTACGCGTTAGGGTTAGGGTAGTTATTAAACCTATCCCACTCTCTAGATACCCCTTAGCACGTAAAGGAATATTATTTGAGGGTCCAGCCATGGAGAAGAGTTTAGACACTAGGATAAGATAAGGAACACACCCATTATAAAGAAATCACATTACGATTCTCTTTTTAAGCTGTTCCTTAAAACACTAGTGCTTAGGAAATCTATAGGAGGCAGAAGCAGTCAAGGGTAGCCTAGGGTTAGGGTTAGGCTTAGGGTTAGGCTTAGGGTACGGCTTAGGGTACGGGTTCGGGGAGGGTTTCGGGTACGGCGTAGGGTATGGGTTAGGGTTAGGGTTAGGGTTAGTGTTAGGGTTAGGGCTCGGTTTAGGGTACGGGTTAGGATTAGGGTACGTGTTAGTGATAGGGTAGGGGTTAGGGTTAGAGTACGCATTAGGGTTAGGGTAGTTATTAAACCTATCCCACTCTCTAGATACCCCTTAGCACGTAAGGCAATATTATTTGGGGGTGCAGCCATGGAGAAGAGTTTAGACACTAGGATAAGATAAGGAACACACCCATTATAAAGAAATCACATTAGGATTCTCTTTTTAAGCTGTTCCTTAAAACACTAGTGCTTAGGAAATCTATTGGAGGCAGAAGCAGTCAAGGGTAGCCTAGGGTTAGGGTTAGGCTTAGGGTTAGGCTTAGGGTACGGCTTAGGGTACGGGTTCGGGGAGGGTTTCGGGTACGGCGTAGGGTATGGGTTAGGGTTAGGGTTAGGGTTAGTGTTAGGGTTAGGGCTCGGTTTAGGGTACGGGTTAGGATTAGGGTACGTGTTAGGGTTAGGGTAGGGGTTAGGGTTAGGGTACGCGTTAGGGTTAGGGTAGTTATTAAACCTATCCCACTCTCTAGATACCCCTTAGCACGTAAAGGAATATTATTTGGGGGTCCAGCCATGGAGAAGAGTTTAGACACTAGGATAAGATAAGGAACACACCCATTATAAAGAAATCACTTTAGGATTCTCTTTTTAAGCTGTTCCTTAAAACACTAGTGCTTAGGAAATCTATTGGAGGCAGAAGCAGTCAAGGGTAGCCTAGGGTTAGGGTTAGGCTTAGGGTTAGGGTTAGGGTACGGCTTGCGGTATGGGTTCGGGGAGGGGTTCGGGTACGGCGTAGGGTATGGGTTAGGGTTAGGGTTAGGGTTAGTGTTAAGGTTAGGGCTCGGTTTAGGGTACGGGTTAGGATTAGGGTACGTGTTAGGGTTAGGGTAGGGGTTAGGGTTAGGTTACGCGTTAGGGCTAGGGTAGTTAGTAAACCTATCCCACTCTCTAGCTCCCCCTTAGAACGTAAAGGAATATTATTTGGGGGTCCAGCCATGGAGAAGAGTTTAGACACAAGGATAAGATAAGGAACACACCCATTATAAAGAAATCACATTAGGATTCTCTTTTTAAGCTGTTCCTTAAAACACTACTGCTTAGGAAATCAATTGGAGGCAGAAGCAGTCAAGGGTAGCCTAGGGTTAGGGTTAGGCTTAGGGTTAGGTTTAGGGTATGGCTTAGGGTACGGGTTCGGGCAGGGGTGCGGGTACGGCGTAGGGTATGGGTTAGGGTTAGGGTTAGGGTTAGTGTTAGGGTTAGGGCTCGGTTTAGGGTACAGGTTAGGATTAGGGTACGTGTTAGGGTTAGGGTAGGGGTTAGGGTTAGGGTACGCGTTAGGGTTAGGGTAGTTATTAAACCTATCCCACTCTCTAGATACCCCTTAGCACGTAAGGGAATATTATTTGGGGGTGCAGCCATGGAGAAGAGTTTAGACACTAGGATAAGATAAGGAACACACCCATTATAAAGAAATCACATTAGGATTCTCTTTTTAAGCTGTTCCTTAAAACAGTAGTGCTTAGGAAATCTATTGGAGGCAGAAGCAGTCAAGGGTAGCCTAGGGTTAGGGTTAGGCTTAGGGTTAGGCTTAGGGTACGGCTTAGGTTACGGGTTCGGGGAGGGGTGCGGGTACGGCGTAGGGTATGGGTTAGGGTTAGGGTTAGGGTTAGTGTTAGGGTTAGGGCTCGGTTTAGGGTACGGGTTAGGATTAGGGTACGTGTTAGGGTTAGGGTAGGGGTTAGGGTTAGGGTACGCGTTAGGGTTAGGGTAGTTATTAAACCTATCCCACTCTCTAGATACCCCTTAGCACGTAAAGGAATATTATTTGAGGGTCCAGCCATGGAGAAGAGTTTAGACACTAGGATAAGATAAGGAACACACCCATTATAAAGAAATCACATTACGATTCTCTTTTTAAGCTGTTCCTTAAAACACTAGTGCTTAGGAAATCTATAGGAGGCAGAAGCAGTCAAGGGTAGCCTAGGGTTAGGGTTAGGCTTAGGGTTAGGCTTAGGGTACGGCTTAGGGTACGGGTTCGGGGAGGGTTTCGGGTACGGCGTAGGGTATGGGTTAGGGTTAGGGTTAGGGTTAGTGTTAGGGTTAGGGCTCGGTTTAGGGTACGGGTTAGGATTAGGGTACGTGTTAGTGATAGGGTAGGGGTTAGGGTTAGAGTACGCATTAGGGTTAGGGTAGTTATTAAACCTATCCCACTCTCTAGATACCCCTTAGCACGTAAGGCAATATTATTTGGGGGTGCAGCCATGGAGAAGAGTTTAGACACTAGGATAAGATAAGGAACACACCCATTATAAAGAAATCACATTAGGATTCTCTTTTTAAGCTGTTCCTTAAAACACTAGTGCTTAGGAAATCTATTGGAGGCAGAAGCAGTCAAGGGTAGCCTAGGGTAAGGTTAGGCTTAGGGTTAGGCTTAGGGTACGGCTTAGGGTACGGGTTCGGGGAGGGTTTCGGGTACGGCGTAGGGTATGGGTTAGGGTTAGGGTTAGTGTTAGGGTTAGGGCTCGGTTTAGCGTACGGGTTAGGATTAGGGTACGTGTTAGTGTTAGGGTAGGGGTTAGGGTTAGGTTACGCGTTAGGGCTAGGGTAGTTAGTAAACCTATCCCACTCTCTAGCTCCCCCTTAGCACGTAAAGGAATATTATTTGGGGGTGCAGCCATGGAGAAGAGTTTAGACACTAGGATAAGATAAGGAACACACCCATTATAAAGAAATCACATTAGGATTCTCTTTTTAAGCTGTTCCTTAAAACACTAGTGCTTAGGAAATCTATTGGAGGCAGAAGCAGTCAAGGGTAGCCTAGGGTTAGGGTTAGGCTTAGGGTTAGGCTTAGGGTACGGCTTAGGTTACGGGTTCGGGGAGGGGTGCGGGTACGGCGTAGGGTATGGGTTAGGGTTAGGGTTAGGGTTAGTGTTAGGGTTAGGGCTCGGTTTAGGGTACGGGTTAGGATTAGGGTACGTGTTAGGGTTAGGGTAGGGGTTAGGGTTAGGGTACGCATTAGGGTTAGGGTAGTTATTAAACCTATCCCACTCTCTAGATACCCCTTAGCACGTAAAGGAATATTATTTGGGGGTCCAGCCATGGAGAAGAGTTTAGACACTAGGATAAGATAAGGAACACACCCATTATAAAGAAATCACTTTAGGATTCTCTTTTTAAGCTGTTCCTTAAAACACTACTGCTTAGGAAATCAATTGGAGGCAGAAGCAGTCAAGGGTAGCCTAGGGTTAGGGTTAGGCTTAGGGTTAGGTATAGGGTATGGCTTAGGGTACGGGTTCGGGGAGGGGTGCGGGTACGGCGTAGGGTATGGGTTAGGGTTAGGATTAGGGTTAGTGTTAGGGTTAGGGCTCGGTTTAGGGTACAGGTTAGGATTAGGGTACGTGTTAGGGTTAGGGTAGGGGTTAGGGTTAGGGTACGCGTTAGGGTTAGGGTCGTTAGTAAACCTATCCCACTCTCTAGATACCCCTTAGCACGTAAGGGAATATTATTTGGTGGTGCAGCCATGGAGAAGAGTTTAGACACTAGGATAAGATAAGGAACACACCCATTATAAAGAAATCACATTAGGATTCTCTTTTTAAGCTGTTCCTTAAAACAGTAGTGCTTAGGAAATCTATTGGAGGCAGAAGCAGTCAAGGGTAGCCTAGGGTTAGGGTTAGGCTTAGGGTTAGGCTTAGGGTACGGCTTAGGTTACGGGTTCGGGGAGGGGTGCGGGTACGGCGTAGGGTATGGGTTAGGGTTAGGGTTAGGGTTAGTGTTAGGGTTAGGGCTCGGTTTAGGGTACGGGTTAGGATTAGGGTACGTGTTAGGGTTAGGGTAGGTGTTAGGGTTAGGGTACGCGTTAGGGTTAGGGTAGTTATTAAACCTATCCCACTCTCTAGATACCCCTTAGCACGTAAAGGAATATTATTTGAGGGTCCAGCCATGGAGAAGAGTTTAGACACTCGGATAAGATAAGGAACACACCCATTATAAAGAAATCACATTAGGATTCTCTTTTTAAGCTGTTCCTTAAAACACTAGTGCTTAGGAAATCTATAGGAGGCAGAAGCAGTCAAGGGTACCCTAGGGTTAGGGTTAGGCTTAGGGTACGGCTTAGGGTACGGCTTAGGGTACGGGTTCGGGGAGGGTTTCGGGTACGGCGTAGGGTATGGGTTAGGGTTAGGGTTAGGGTTAGTGTTAGGGTTAGGGCTCGGTTTAGGGTACGGGTTCGGATTAGGGTACGTGTTAGTGTTAGGGTAGGGGTTAGGGTTAGAGTACGCATTAGGGTTAGGGTAGTTATTAAACCTATCCCACTCTCTAGATACCCCTTAGCACGTAAGGCAATATTATTTGGGGGTGCAGCCATGGAGAAGAGTTTAGACACTAGGATAAGATAAGGAACACACCCATTATAAAGAAATCACATTAGGATTCTCTTTTTAAGCTGTTCCTTAAAACACTAGTGCTTAGGAAATCAATTGGAGGCAGAAGCAGTCAAGGGTAGCCTAGGGTAAGGTTAGGCTTAGGGTTAGGCTTAGGGTACGGCTTAGGGTACGGATTCGGGGAGGGTTTCGGGTACGGCGTAGGGTATGGGTTAGGGTTAGGGTTAGTGTTAGGGTTAGGGCTCGGTTTAGGGTACGGGTTAGGATTAGGGTACGTGTTAGGGTTAGGGTAGGGGTTAGGGTTAGGGTACGCATTAGGGTTAGGGTAGTTATTAAACCTATCCCACTCTCTAGATACCCCTTAGCACGTAAAGGAATATTATTTGGGGGTCCAGCCATGGAGAAGAGTTTAGACACTAGGATAAGATAAGGAACACACCCATTATAAAGAAATCACTTTAGGATTCTCTTTTTAAGCTGTTCCTTAAAACACTAGTGCTTAGGAAATCTATTGGAGGCAGAAGCAGTCAAGGGTAGCCTAGGGTTAGGGTTAGGCTTAGGGTTAGGGTTAGGGTACGGCTTGGGGTATGGGTTCGGGGAGATGTTCGTGTACGGTGTAGGGTATGGGTTAGGGTTAGGGTTTGGGTTAGTGTTAGGGTTAGGGCTCGGTTTAGGGTACGGGTTAGGATTAGGGTACGTGTTAGGGTTAGGGTAGGGGTTAGGGTTAGGTTACGCGTTAGGGCTAGGGTAGTTAGTAAACCTATCCCACTCTCTAGCTCCCCCTTAGCACGTAAAGGAATATTATTTGGGGGTCCAGCCATGGAGAAGAGTTTAAACACTAGGATAAGATAAGGAACACACCCATTATAAAGAAATGACATTAGGATTCTCTTTTTAAGCTGTTCCTTAAAACACTACTGCTTAGGAAATCAATTGGAGGCAGAAGCAGTCAAGGGTAGCCTAGGGTTAGGGTTAGGCTTAGGGTTAGGTTTAGGGTATGGCTTAGGGTATGGGTTCGGGGAGGGGTGCGGGTACGGCGTAGGGTATGGGTTAGGGTTAGGGTTAGGGTTAGTGTTAGGGTTAGGGCTCGGTTTAGGGTACGGGTTAGGATTAGGGTACGTGTTAGGGTTAGGGTAGGGGTTAGGGTTAGGGTACGCGTTAGGGTTAGGGTAGTTATTAAACCTATCCCACTCTCTAGATACCCCTTAGCACGTAAGGGAATATTATTTGGGGGTGCAGCCATGGAGAAGAGTTTAGACACTAGGATAAGATAAGGAACACACCCATTATAAAGAAATCACATTAGGATTCTCTTTTTAAGCTGTTCCTTAAAACACTAGTGCTTAGGAAATCTATTGGAGGCAGAAGCAGTCAAGGGTAGCCTAGGGTTAGGGTTAGGCTTAGGGTTAGGCTTAGGGTACGGCTTAGGGTACGGGTTCGGGGAGGGTTTCGGGTACGGCGTAGGGTATGGGTTAGGGTTAGGGTTAGGGTTAGTGTTAGGGTTAGGGCTCGGTTTAGGGTACGGTTAGGATTAGGGTACGTGTTAGGTTTAGGGTAGGGGTTAGGGTTAGGGTACGCATTAGGGTTAGGGTCGTTAGTAAACCTATCCCACTCCCTAGATACCCCTTAGCACGTAAAGGAATATTATTTGGGGGTCCAGCCATGGAGAAGAGTTTAGACACTAGGATAAGATAAGGAACACACCCATTATAAAGAAATCACATTAGGATTCTCTTTTTAAGCTGTTGCTTAAAACACTAGTGCTTAGGAAATCTATTGGAGGCAGAAGCAGTCAAGGGTAGCCTAGGGTTAGTGTTAGGCTTAGGGTTAGGCTTAGGGTATGGCTTAGGGTACGGGTTCGGGGAGGGTTTCGGGTACGGCGTAGGGTATGGGTTAGGGTTAGGGTTAGGGTTAGTGTTAGGGTTAGGGCTCGGTTTAGGGTACGGGTTAGGATTAGGGTACGTGTTAGGGTTAGGGTAGGGGTTAGGGTTAGGGTACGCGTTAGGGTTAGGGTAGTTATTAAACCTATCCCACTCTCTAGATACCCCTTAGCACGTAAAGGAATATTATTTGGGGGTCCAGCCATGGAGAAGAGTTTAGACACTAGGATAAGATAAGGAACACACCCATTATAAAGAAATCACTTTAGGATTCTCTTTTTAAGCTGTTCTTAAAACACTAGTGCTTAGGAAATCTATTGGAGGCAGAAGCAGTCAAGGGTAGCCTAGGGTTAGGGTTAGGCTTAGGGTTAGGCATAGGGTACGGCTTGGGGTATGGGTTCGGGGAGGTGTTCGTGTACGGCGTAGGGTATGTGTTAGGGTTAGGGTTTGGGTTAGTGTTAGGGTTAGGGCTCGGTTTAGGGTACGGGTTAGGATTAGGGTACGTGTTAGCGTTAGGGTAGGGGTTAGGGTTAGGTTACGCGTTAGGGCTAGGGTAGTTAGTAAACCTATCCCACTCTCTAGCTCCCCCTTAGCACGTAAAGGAATATTATTTGGGGGTCCAGCCATGGAGAAGAGTTTAGACACTAGGATAAGATAAGGAACACACCCATTATAAAGAAATCACATTAGGATTCTCTTTTTAAGCTGTTCCTTAAAACACTACTGCTTAGGAAATCAATTGGAGGCAGAAGCAGTCAAGGGTAGCCTAGGGTTAGGGTTAGGCTTAGGGTTAGGTTTAGGGTATGGCTTAGGGTACGGGTTCGGGGAGGGGTGCGGGTACGGCGTAGGGTATGGGTTAGGGTTAGGGTTAGGGTTAGTGTTAGGGTTAGGGCTCGGTTTAGGGTACAGGTTAGTATTAGGGTACGTGTTAGGGTTAGGGTAGGGGTTAGGGTTAGGGTACGCGTTAGGGTTAGGGTAGTTATTAAACCTATCCCACTCTCTAGATACCCCTTAGCACGTAAGGGAATATTATTTGGGGGTGCAGCCATGGAGAAGAGTTTAGAAACTAGGATAAGATAAGGAACACACCCATTATAAAGAAATCACATTAGGATTCTCTTTTTAAGCTGTTCCTTAAAACAGTAGTGCTTAGGAAATCTATTGGAGGCAGAAGCAGTCAAGGGTAGCCTAGGGTTAGGGTTAGGCTTAGGGTTAGGCTTAGGGTACGGCTTAGGTTACGGGTTCGGGGAGGGGTGCGGGTACGGCGTAGGGTATGGGTTAGGGTTAGGGTTAGGGTTAGTGTTAGGGTTAGGGCTCGGTTTAGGGTACGGGTTAGGATTAGGGTACGTGTTAGGGTTAGGGTAGGGGTTAGGGTTAGGGTACGTGTTAGGGTTAGGGTAGTTATTAAAACTATCCCACTCTCTAGATACCCCTTAGCACGTAAAGGAATATTATTTGAGGGTCCAGCCATGGAGAAGAGTTTAGACACTAGGATAAGATAAGGAACACACCCATTATAAAGAAATCACATTAGGATTCTCTTTTTAAGCTGTTCCTTAAAACACTAGTGCTTAGGAAATCTATAGGAGGCAGAAGCAGTCAAGGGTAGCCTAGGGTTAGGGTTAGGCTTAGGGTTAGGCTTAGGGTACGGCTTAGGGTACGGGTTCGGGGAGGGTTTCGGGTACGGCGTAGGGTATGGGTTAGGGTTAGGGTTAGGGTTAGTGTTAGGGTTAGGGCTCGGTTTAGGGTACGGTTAGGATTAGGGTACGTGTTAGGTTTAGGGTAGGGGTTAGGGTTAGGGTACGCGTTAGGGTTAGGGTAGTTAGTAAACCTATCCCACTCTCTAGATACCCCTTAGCACGTAAAGGAATATTATTTGGGGTTCCAGCCATGGAGAAGAATTTAGACACTAGGATAAGATAAGGAACACACCCATTATAAAGAAATCACATTAGGATTCTCTTTTTAAGCTGTTGCTTAAAACACTAGTGCTTAGGAAATCTATTGGAGGCAGAAGCAGTCAAGGGTAGCCTAGGGTTAGTGTTAGGCTTAGGGTTAGGCTTAGGGTACGGCTTAGGGTACGGGTTCGGGGAGGGGTTCAGGTACGGCGTAGGGTATGTGTTAGGGTTAGGGTTAGTGTTAGTGTTAGGGTTAGGGCTCGGTTTAGGGTACGGGTTAGGATTAGGGTACGTGTTAGTGTTAGGGTAGGGGTTAGGGTTAGAGTATGCATTAGGGTTAGGGTAGTTATTAAACCTATCCCACTCTCTAGATACCCCTTAGCACGTAAGGCAATATTATTTGGGGGTGCAGCCATGGAGAAGAGTTTAGACACTAGGATAAGATAAGGAACACACCCATTATAAAGAAATCACATTAGGATTCTCTTTTTAAGCTGTTCCTTAAAACACTAGTGCTTAGGAAATCTATTGGAGGCAGAAGCAGTCAAGGGTAGCCTAGGGTAAGGTTAGGCTTAGGGTTAGGCTTAGGGTACGGCTTAGGGTACGGGTTCGGGGAGGGTTTCGGGTACGGCGTAGGGTATGGGTTAGGGTTAGGGTTAGTGTTAGGGTTAGGGCTCGGTTTAGGGTACAGGTTAGGATTAGGGTACGTGTTAGGGTTAGGGTAGGGGTTAGGGTTAGGGTACGCGTTAGGGTTAGGGTCGTTAGTAAACCTATCCCACTCTCTAGATACCCCTTAGCACGTAAGGGAATATTATTTGGTGGTGCAGCCATGGAGAAGAGTTTAGACACTAGGATAAGATAAGGAACACACCCATTATAAAGAAATCACATTAGGATTCTCTTTTTAAGCTGTTCCTTAAAACAGTAGTGCTTAGGAAATCTATTGGAGGCAGAAGCAGTCAAGGGTAGCCTAGGGTTAGGGTTAGGCTTAGGGTTAGGCTTAGGGTACGGCTTAGGTTACGGGTTCGGGGAGGGGTGCGGGTACGGCGTAGGGTATGGGTTAGGGTTAGGGTTAGGGTTAGTGTTAGGGTTAGGGCTCGGTTTAGGGTACGGGTTAGGATTAGGGTACGTGTTAGGGTTAGGGTAGGTGTTAGGGTTAGGGTACGCGTTAGGGTTAGGGTAGTTATTAAACCTATCCCACTCTCTAGATACCCCTTAGCACGTAAAGGAATATTATTTGAGGGTCCAGCCATGGAGAAGAGTTTAGACACTAGGATAAGAAAAGGAACACACCCATTATAAAGAAATCACATTAGGATTCTCTTTTTAAGCTGTTCCTTAAAACACTAGTGCTTAGGAAATCTATAGGAGGCAGAAGCAGTCAAGGGTAGCCTAGGGTTAGGGTTAGGCTTAGGGTACGGCTTAGGGTACGGCTTAGGGTACGGGTTCGGGGAGGGTTTCGGGTACGGCGTAGGGTATGGGTTAGGGTTAGGGTTAGGGTTAGTGTTAGGGTTAGGGCTCGGTTTAGGGTACGGGTTCGGATTAGGGTACGTGTTAGTGTTAGGGTAGGGGTTAGGGTTAGAGTACGCATTAGGGTTAGGGTAGTTATTAAACCTATCCCACTCTCTAGATACCCCTTAGCACGTAAGGCAATATTATTTGGGGGTGCAGCCATGGAGAAGAGTTTAGACACTAGGATAAGATAAGGAACACACCCATTATAAAGAAATCACATTAGGATTCTCTTTTTAAGCTGTTCCTTAAAACACTAGTGCTTAGGAAATCAATTGGAGGCAGAAGCAGTCAAGGGTAGCCTAGGGTAAGGTTAGGCTTAGGGTTAGGCTTAGGGTACGGCTTAGGGTACGGGTTCGGGGAGGGTTTCGGGTACGGCGTAGGGTATGGGTTAGGGTTAGGGTTAGTGTTAGGGTTAGGGCTCGGTTTAGGGTACGGGTTAGGATTAGGGTACGTGTTAGGGTTAGGGTAGGGGTTAGGGTTAGGGTACGCATTAGGGTTAGGGTAGTTATTAAACCTATCCCACTCTCTAGATACCCCTTAGCACGTAAAGGAATATTATTTGGGGGTCCAGCCATGGAGAAGAGTTTAGACACTAGGATAAGATAAGGAACACACCCATTATAAAGAAATCACTTTAGGATTCTCTTTTTAAGCTGTTCCTTAAAACACTAGTGCTTAGGAAATCTATTGGAGGCAGAAGCAGTCAAGGGTAGCCTAGGGTTAGGGTTAGGCTTAGGGTTAGGGTTAGGGTACGGCTTGGGGTATGGGTTCGGGGAGATGTTCGTGTACGGCGTAGGGTATGGGTTAGGGTTAGGGTTTGGGTTAGTGTTAGGGTTAGGGCTCGGTTTAGGGTACGGGTTAGGATTAGGGTACGTGTTAGGGTTAGGGTAGGGGTTAGGGTTAGGTTACGCGATAGGGCTAGGGTAGTTAGTAAACCTATCCCACTCTCTAGCTCCCCCTTAGCACGTAAAGGAATATTATTTGGGGGTCCAGCCATGGAGAAGAGTTTAGACACTAGGATAAGATAAGGAACACACCCATTATAAAGAAATCACATTAGGATTCTCTTTTTAAGCTGTTCCTTAAAACACTACTGCTTAGGAAATCAATTGGAGGCAGAAGCAGTCAAGGGTAGCCTAGGGTTAGGGTTAGGCTTAGGGTTAGGTTTAGGGTATGGCTTAGGGTATGGGTTCGGGGAGGGGTGCGGGTACGGCGTAGGGTATGGGTTAGGGTTAGGGTTAGGGTTAGTGTTAGGGTTAGGGCTCGGTTTAGGGTACGGGTTAGGATTAGGGTACGTGTTAGGGTTAGGGTAGGGGTTAGGGTTAGGGTACGCGTTAGGGTTAGGGTAGTTATTAAACCTATCCCACTCTCTAGATACCCCTTAGCACGTAAGGGAATATTATTTGGGGGTGCAGCCATGGAGAAGAGTTTAGACACTAGGATAAGATAAGGAACACACCCATTATAAAGAAATCACATTAGGATTCTCTTTTTAAGCTGTTCCTTAAAACACTAGTGCTTAGGAAATCTATTGGAGGCAGAAGCAGTCAAGGGTAGCCTAGGGTTAGGGTTAGGCTTAGGGTTAGGCTTAGGGTACGGCTTAGGGTACGGGTTCGGGGAGGGTTTCGGGTACGGCGTAGGGTATGGGTTAGGGTTAGGGTTAGGGTTAGTGTTAGGGTTAGGGCTCGGTTTAGGGTACGGTTAGGATTAGGGTACGTGTTAGGTTTAGGGTAGGGGTTAGGGTTAGGGTACGCATTAGGGTTAGGGTCGTTAGTAAACCTATCCCACTCCCTAGATACCCCTTAGCACGTAAAGGAATATTATTTGGGGGTCCAGCCATGGAGAAGAGTTTAGACACTAGGATAAGATAAGGAACACACCCATTATAAAGAAATCACATTAGGATTCTCTTTTTAAGCTGTTGCTTAAAACACTAGTGCTTAGGAAATCTATTGGAGGCAGAAGCAGTCAAGGGTAGCCTAGGGTTAGTGTTAGGCTTAGGGTTAGGCTTAGGGTATGGCTTAGGGTACGGGTTCGGGGAGGGTTTCGGGTACGGCGTAGGGTATGGGTTAGGGTTAGGGTTAGGGTTAGTGTTAGGGTTAGGGCTCGGTTTAGGGTACGGGTTAGGATTAGGGTACGTGTTAGGGTTAGGGTAGGGGTTAGGGTTAGGGTACGCGTTAGGGTTAGGGTAGTTATTAAACCTATCCCACTCTCTAGATACCCCTTAGCACGTAAAGGAATATTATTTGGGGGTCCAGCCATGGAGAAGAGTTTAGACACTAGGATAAGATAAGGAACACACCCATTATAAAGAAATCACTTTAGGATTCTCTTTTTAAGCTGTTCTTAAAACACTAGTGCTTAGGAAATCTATTGGAGGCAGAAGCAGTCAAGGGTAGCCTAGGGTTAGGGTTAGGCTTAGGGTTAGGCTTAGGGTACGGCTTGGGGTATGGGTTCGGGGAGGTGTTCGTGTACGGCGTAGGGTATGGGTTAGGGTTAGGGTTTGGGTTAGTGTTAGGGTTAGGGCTCGGTTTAGGGTACGGGTTAGGATTAGGGTACGTGTTAGCGTTAGGGTAGGGGTTAGGGTTAGGTTACGCGTTAGGGCTAGGGTAGTTAGTAAACCTATCCCACTCTCTAGCTCCCCCTTAGCACGTAAAGGAATATTATTTGGGGGTCCAGCCATGGAGAAGAGTTTAGACACTAGGATAAGATAAGGAACACACCCATTATAAAGAAATCACATTAGGATTCTCTTTTTAAGCTGTTCCTTAAAACACTACTGCTTAGGAAATCAATTGGAGGCAGAAGCAGTCAAGGGTAGCCTAGGGTTAGGGTTAGGCTTAGGGTTAGGTTTAGGGTATGGCTTAGGGTACGGGTTCGGGGAGGGGTGCGGGTACGGCGTAGGGTATGAGTTAGGGTTAGGGTTAGGGTTAGTGTTAGGGTTAGGGCTCGGTTTAGGGTACAGGTTAGTATTAGGGTACGTGTTAGGGTTAGGGTAGGGGTTAGGGTTAGGGTACGCGTTAGGGTTAGGGTAGTTATTAAACCTATCCCACTCTCTAGATACCCCTTAGCACGTAAGGGAATATTATTTGGGGGTGCAGCCATGGAGAAGAGTTTAGACACTAGGATAAGATAAGGAACACACCCATTATAAAGAAATCACATTAGGATTCTCTTTTTAAGCTGTTCCTTAAAACAGTAGTGCTTAGGAAATCTATTGGAGGCAGAAGCAGTCAAGGGTAGCCTAGGGTTAGGGTTAGGCTTAGGGTTAGGCTTAGGGTACGGCTTAGGTTACGGGTTCGGGGAGGGGTGCGGGTACGGCGTAGGGTATGGGTTAGGGTTAGGGTTAGGGTTAGTGTTAGGGTTAGGGCTCGGTTTAGGGTACGGGTTAGGATTAGGGTACGTGTTAGGGTTAGGGTAGGGGTTAGGGTTAGGGTACGTGTTAGGGTTAGGGTAGTTATTAAAACTATCCCACTCTCTAGATACCCCTTAGCACGTAAAGGAATATTATTTGAGGGTCCAGCCATGGAGAAGAGTTTAGACACTAGGATAAGATAAGGAACACACCCATTATAAAGAAATCACATTAGGATTCTCTTTTTAAGCTGTTCCTTAAAACACTAGTGCTTAGGAAATCTATAGGAGGCAGAAGCAGTCAAGGGTAGCCTAGGGTTAGGGTTAGGCTTAGGGTTAGGCTTAGGGTACGGCTTAGGGTACGGGTTCGGGGAGGGTTTCGGGTACGGCGTAGGGTATGGGTTAGGGTTAGGGTTAGGGTTAGTGTTAGGGTTAGGGCTCGGTTTAGGGTACGGTTAGGATTAGGGTACGTGTTAGGTTTAGGGTAGGGGTTAGGGTTAGGGTACGCGTTAGGGTTAGGGTAGTTAGTAAACCTATCCCACTCTCTAGATACCCCTTAGCACGTAAAGGAATATTATTTGGGGTTCCAGCCATGGAGAAGAATTTAGACACTAGGATAAGATAAGGAACACACCCATTATAAAGAAATCACATTAGGATTCTCTTTTTAAGCTGTTGCTTAAAACACTAGTGCTTAGGAAATCTATTGGAGGCAGAAGCAGTCAAGGGTAGCCTAGGGTTAGTGTTAGGCTTAGGGTTAGGCTTAGGGTACGGCTTAGGGTACGGGTTTGGGGAGGGGTTCAGGTACGGCGTAGGGTATGTGTTAGGGTTAGGGTTAGTGTTAGTGTTAGGGTTAGGGCTCGGTTTAGGGTACGGGTTAGGATTAGGGTACGTGTTAGTGTTAGGGTAGGGGTTAGGGTTAGAGTATGCATTAGGGTTAGGGTAGTTATTAAACCTATCCCACTCTCTAGATACCCCTTAGCACGTAAGGCAATATTATTTGGGGGTGCAGCCATGGAGAAGAGTTTAGACACTAGGATAAGATAAGGAACACACCCATTATAAAGAAATCACATTAGGATTCTCTTTTTAAGCTGTTCCTTAAAACACTAGTGCTTAGGAAATCTATTGGAGGCAGAAGCAGTCAAGGGTAGCCTAGG
Source organism: Balaenoptera borealis (assembly GCF_965194805.1). Taxonomy (NCBI): domain Eukaryota; kingdom Metazoa; phylum Chordata; class Mammalia; order Artiodactyla; family Balaenopteridae; genus Balaenoptera; species Balaenoptera borealis. Next base: position 2,223,269 of record NC_138869.1, on the reverse strand, counting down.
GTAAGGTTAGGCTTAGGGTTAGGCTTAGGGTACGGCTTAGGGTACGGGTTCGGGGAGGGTTTCGGGTACGGCGTAGGGTATGGGTTAGGGTTAGGGTTAGTGTTAGGGTTAGGGCTCGGTTTAGGGTACGGGTTAGGATTAGGGTACGTGTTAGGGTTAGGGAAGGGGTTAGGGTTAGGGTACGCATTAGGGTTAGGGTAGTTATTAAACCTATCCCACTCTCTAGATACCCCTTAGCACGTAAAGGAATATTATTTGGGGGTCCAGCCATGGAGAAGAGTTTAGACACTAGGATAAGATAAGGAACACACCCATTATAAAGAAATCACTTTAGGATTCTCTTTTTAAGCTGTTCCTTAAAACACTAGTGCTTAGGAAATCTATTGGAGGCAGAAGCAGTCAAGGGTAGCCTAGGGTTAGGGTTAGGCTTAGGGTTAGGCTTAGGGTACGGCTTGGGGTATGGGTTCGGGGAGGTGTTCGTGTACGGCGTAGGGTATGGGTTAGGGTAAGGGTTTGGGTTAGTGTTAGGGTTAGGGCTCGGTTTAGGGTACGGGTTAGGATTAGGGTACGTGTTAGGGTTAGGGTAGGGGTTAGGGTTAGGTTACACGTTAGGGCTAGGGTAGTTAGTAAACCTATCCCACTCTCTAGATACCCCTTAGCACGTAAAGGAATATTATTTGGAGGTCCCGCCATGGAGAAGCGTTTAGACACTAGGATAAGATAAGGAACACACCCATTATAAAGAAATCACTTTAGGATTCACTTTTTAAGCTGTTCCTTAAAACACTACTGCTTAGGAAATCAATTGGAGGCAGAAGCAGTCAAGGGTAGCCTAGGGTTAGGGTTAGGCTTAGGGTTAGGTTTAGGGTATGGCTTAGGGTACGGGTTCGGGCAGGGGTGCGGGTACGGCGTAGGGTATGGGTTAGGGTTAGGGTTAGGGTTAGTGTTAGGGTTAGGGCTCGGTTTAGGGTACAGGTTAGGATTAGGGTACGTGTTAGGGTTAGGGTAGGGGTTAGGGTTAGGGTACGCGTTAGGGTTAGGGTAGTTATTAAACCTATCCCACTCTCTAGATACCCCTTAGCACGTAAGGGAATATTATTTGGGGGTGCAGCCATGGAGAAGAGTTTAGACACTAGGATAAGATAAGGAACACACCCATTATAAAGAAATCACATTAGGATTCTCTTTTTAAGCTGTTCCTTAAAACAGTAGTGCTTAGGAAATCTATTGGAGGCAGAAGCAGTCAAGGGTAGCCTAGGGTTAGGGTTAGGCTTAGGGTTAGGCTTAGGGTACGGCTTAGGTTACGGGTTCGGGGAGGGGTGCGGGTACGGCGTAGGGTATGGGTTAGGGTTAGGGTTAGGGTTAGTGTTAGGGTTAGGGCTCGGTTTAGGGTACGGGTTAGGATTAGGGTACGTGTTAGGGTTAGGGTAGGGGTTAGGGTTAGGGTACGCGTTAGGGTTAGGGTAGTTATTAAACCTATCCCACTCTCTAGATACCCCTTAGCACGTAAAGGAATATTATTTGAGGGTCCAGCCATGGAGAAGAGTTTAGACACTAGGATAAGATAAGGAACACACCCATTATAAAGAAATCACATTACGATTCTCTTTTTAAGCTGTTCCTTAAAACACTAGTGCTTAGGAAATCTATAGGAGGCAGAAGCAGTCAAGGGTAGCCTAGGGTTAGGGTTAGGCTTAGGGTTAGGCTTAGGGTACGGCTTAGGGTACGGGTTCGGGGAGGGTTTCGGGTACGGCGTAGGGTATGGGTTAGGGTTAGGGTTAGGGTTAGTGTTAGGGTTAGGGCTCGGTTTAGGGTACGGGTTAGGATTAGGGTACGTGTTAGTGATAGGGTAGGGGTTAGGGTTAGAGTACGCATTAGGGTTAGGGTAGTTATTAAACCTATCCCACTCTCTAGATACCCCTTAGCACGTAAGGCAATATTATTTGGGGGTGCAGCCATGGAGAAGAGTTTAGACACTAGGATAAGATAAGGAACACACCCATTATAAAGAAATCACATTAGGATTCTCTTTTTAAGCTGTTCCTTAAAACACTAGTGCTTAGGAAATCTATTGGAGGCAGAAGCAGTCAAGGGTAGCCTAGGGTAAGGTTAGGCTTAGGGTTAGGCTTAGGGTACGGCTTAGGGTACGGGTTCGGGGAGGGTTTCGGGTACGGTGTAGGGTATGGGTTAGGGTTAGGGTTAGTGTTAGGGTTAGGGCTCGGTTTAGCGTACGGGTTAGGATTAGGGTACGTGTTAGTGTTAGGGTAGGGGTTAGGGTTAGGTTACGCGTTAGGGCTAGGGTAGTTAGTAAACCTATCCCACTCTCTAGCTCCCCCTTAGCACGTAAAGGAATATTATTTGGGGGTGCAGCCATGGAGAAGAGTTTAGACACTAGGATAAGATAAGGAACACACCCATTATAAAGAAATCACATTAGGATTCTCTTTTTAAGCTGTTCCTTAAAACAGTAGTGCTTAGGAAATCTATTGGAGGCAGAAGCAGTCAAGGGTAGCCTAGGGTTAGGGTTAGGCTTAGGGTTAGGCTTAGGGTACGGCTTAGGTTACGGGTTCGGGGAGGGGTGCGGGTACGGCGTAGGGTATGGGTTAGGGTTAGGGTTAGGGTTAGTGTTAGGGTTAGGGCTCGGTTTAGGGTACGGGTTAGGATTAGGGTACGTGTTAGGGTTAGGGTAGGGGTTAGGGTTAGGGTACGCATTAGGGTTAGGGTAGTTATTAAACCTATCCCACTCTCTAGATACCCCTTAGCACGTAAAGGAATATTATTTGGGGGTCCAGCCATGGAGAAGAGTTTAGACACTAGGATAAGATAAGGAACACACCCATTATAAAGAAATCACTTTAGGATTCTCTTTTTAAGCTGTTCCTTAAAACACTACTGCTTAGGAAATCAATTGGAGGCAGAAGCAGTCAAGGGTAGCCTAGGGTTAGGGTTAGGCTTAGGGTTAGGTATAGGGTATGGCTTAGGGTACGGGTTCGGGGAGGGGTGCGGGTACGGCGTAGGGTATGGGTTAGGGTTAGGATTAGGGTTAGTGTTAGGGTTAGGGCTCGGTTTAGGGTACAGGTTAGGATTAGGGTACGTGTTAGGGTTAGGGTAGGGGTTAGGGTTAGGGTACGCGTTAGGGTTAGGGTCGTTAGTAAACCTATCCCACTCTCTAGATACCCCTTAGCACGTAAGGGAATATTATTTGGTGGTGCAGCCATGGAGAAGAGTTTAGACACTAGGATAAGATAAGGAACACACCCATTATAAAGAAATCACATTAGGATTCTCTTTTTAAGCTGTTCCTTAAAACAGTAGTGCTTAGGAAATCTATTGGAGGCAGAAGCAGTCAAGGGTAGCCTAGGGTTAGGGTTAGGCTTAGGGTTAGGCTTAGGGTACGGCTTAGGTTACGGGTTCGGGGAGGGGTGCGGGTACGGCGTAGGGTATGGGTTAGGGTTAGGGTTAGGGTTAGTGTTAGGGTTAGGGCTCGGTTTAGGGTACGGGTTAGGATTAGGGTACGTGTTAGGGTTAGGGTAGGTGTTAGGGTTAGGGTACGCGTTAGGGTTAGGGTAGTTATTAAACCTATCCCACTCTCTAGATACCCCTTAGCACGTAAAGGAATATTATTTGAGGGTCCAGCCATGGAGAAGAGTTTAGACACTAGGATAAGATAAGGAACACACCCATTATAAAGAAATCACATTAGGATTCTCTTTTTAAGCTGTTCCTTAAAACACTAGTGCTTAGGAAATCTATAGGAGGCAGAAGCAGTCAAGGGTACCCTAGGGTTAGGGTTAGGCTTAGGGTACGGCTTAGGGTACGGCTTAGGGTACGGGTTCGGGGAGGGTTTCGGGTACGGCGTAGGGTATGGGTTAGGGTTAGGGTTAGGGTTAGTGTTAGGGTTAGGGCTCGGTTTAGGGTACGGGTTCGGATTAGGGTACGTGTTAGTGTTAGGGTAGGGGTTAGGGTTAGAGTACGCATTAGGGTTAGGGTAGTTATTAAACCTATCCCACTCTCTAGATACCCCTTAGCACGTAAGGCAATATTATTTGGGGGTGCAGCCATGGAGAAGAGTTTAGACACTAGGATAAGATAAGGAACACACCCATTATAAAGAAATCACATTAGGATTCTCTTTTTAAGCTGTTCCTTAAAACACTAGTGCTTAGGAAATCAATTGGAGGCAGAAGCAGTCAAGGGTAGCCTAGGGTAAGGTTAGGCTTAGGGTTAGGCTTAGGGTACGGCTTAGGGTACGGATTCGGGGAGGGTTTCGGGTACGGCGTAGGGTATGGGTTAGGGTTAGGGTTAGTGTTAGGGTTAGGGCTCGGTTTAGGGTACGGGTTAGGATTAGGGTACGTGTTAGGGTTAGGGTAGGGGTTAGGGTTAGGGTACGCATTAGGGTTAGGGTAGTTATTAAACCTATCCCACTCTCTAGATACCCCTTAGCACGTAAAGGAATATTATTTGGGGGTCCAGCCATGGAGAAGAGTTTAGACACTAGGATAAGATAAGGAACACACCCATTATAAAGAAATCACTTTAGGATTCTCTTTTTAAGCTGTTCCTTAAAACACTAGTGCTTAGGAAATCTATTGGAGGCAGAAGCAGTCAAGGTTAGCCTAGGGTTAGGGTTAGGCTTAGGGTTAGGGTTAGGGTACGGCTTGGGGTATGGGTTCGGGGAGATGTTCGTGTACGGTGTAGGGTATGGGTTAGGGTTAGGGTTTGGGTTAGTGTTAGGGTTAGGGCTCGGTTTAGGGTACGGGTTAGGATTAGGGTACGTGTTAGGGTTAGGGTAGGGGTTAGGGTTAGGTTACGCGTTAGGGCTAGGGTAGTTAGTAAACCTATCCCACTCTCTAGCTCCCCCTTAGCACGTAAAGGAATATTATTTGGGGGTCCAGCCATGGAGAAGAGTTTAAACACTAGGATAAGATAAGGAACACACCCATTATAAAGAAATGACATTAGGATTCTCTTTTTAAGCTGTTCCTTAAAACACTACTGCTTAGGAAATCAATTGGAGGCAGAAGCAGTCAAGGGTAGCCTAGGGTTAGGGTTAGGCTTAGGGTTAGGTTTAGGGTATGGCTTAGGGTATGGGTTCGGGGAGGGGTGCGGGTACGGCGTAGGGTATGGGTTAGGGTTAGGGTTAGGGTTAGTGTTAGGGTTAGGGCTCGGTTTAGGGTACGGGTTAGGATTAGGGTACGTGTTAGGGTTAGGGTAGGGGTTAGGGTTAGGGTACGCGTTAGGGTTAGGGTAGTTATTAAACCTATCCCACTCTCTAGATACCCCTTAGCACGTAAGGGAATATTATTTGGGGGTGCAGCCATGGAGAAGAGTTTAGACACTAGGATAAGATAAGGAACACACCCATTATAAAGAAATCACATTAGGATTCTCTTTTTAAGCTGTTCCTTAAAACACTAGTGCTTAGGAAATCTATTGGAGGCAGAAGCAGTCAAGGGTAGCCTAGGGTTAGGGTTAGGCTTAGGGTTAGGCTTAGGGTACGGCTTAGGGTACGGGTTCGGGGAGGGTTTCGGGTACGGCGTAGGGTATGGGTTAGGGTTAGGGTTAGGGTTAGTGTTAGGGTTAGGGCTCGGTTTAGGGTACGGTTAGGATTAGGGTACGTGTTAGGTTTAGGGTAGGGGTTAGGGTTAGGGTACGCATTAGGGTTAGGGTCGTTAGTAAACCTATCCCACTCCCTAGATACCCCTTAGCACGTAAAGGAATATTATTTGGGGGTCCAGCCATGGAGAAGAGTTTAGACACTAGGATAAGATAAGGAACACACCCATTATAAAGAAATCACATTAGGATTCTCTTTTTAAGCTGTTGCTTAAAACACTAGTGCTTAGGAAATCTATTGGAGGCAGAAGCAGTCAAGGGTAGCCTAGGGTTAGTGTTAGGCTTAGGGTTAGGCTTAGGGTATGGCTTAGGGTACGGGTTCGGGGAGGGTTTCGGGTACGGCGTAGGGTATGGGTTAGGGTTAGGGTTAGGGTTAGTGTTAGGGTTAGGGCTCGGTTTAGGGTACGGGTTAGGATTAGGGTACGTGTTAGGGTTAGGGTAGGGGTTAGGGTTAGGGTACGCGTTAGGGTTAGGGTAGTTATTAAACCTATCCCACTCTCTAGATACCCCTTAGCACGTAAAGGAATATTATTTGGGGGTCCAGCCATGGAGAAGAGTTTAGACACTAGGATAAGATAAGGAACACACCCATTATAAAGAAATCACTTTAGGATTCTCTTTTTAAGCTGTTCTTAAAACACTAGTGCTTAGGAAATCTATTGGAGGCAGAAGCAGTCAAGGGTAGCCTAGGGTTAGGGTTAGGCTTAGGGTTAGGCATAGGGTACGGCTTGGGGTATGGGTTCGGGGAGGTGTTCGTGTACGGCGTAGGGTATGTGTTAGGGTTAGGGTTTGGGTTAGTGTTAGGGTTAGGGCTCGGTTTAGGGTACGGGTTAGGATTAGGGTACGTGTTAGCGTTAGGGTAGGGGTTAGGGTTAGGTTACGCGTTAGGGCTAGGGTAGTTAGTAAACCTATCCCACTCTCTAGCTCCCCCTTAGCACGTAAAGGAATATTATTTGGGGGTCCAGCCATGGAGAAGAGTTTAGACACTAGGATAAGATAAGGAACACACCCATTATAAAGAAATCACATTAGGATTCTCTTTTTAAGCTGTTCCTTAAAACACTACTGCTTAGGAAATCAATTGGAGGCAGAAGCAGTCAAGGGTAGCCTAGGGTTAGGGTTAGGCTTAGGGTTAGGTTTAGGGTATGGCTTAGGGTACGGGTTCGGGGAGGGGTGCGGGTACGGCGTAGGGTATGGGTTAGGGTTAGGGTTAGGGTTAGTGTTAGGGTTAGGGCTCGGTTTAGGGTACAGGTTAGTATTAGGGTACGTGTTAGGGTTAGGGTAGGGGTTAGGGTTAGGGTACGCGTTAGGGTTAGGGTAGTTATTAAACCTATCCCACTCTCTAGATACCCCTTAGCACGTAAGGGAATATTATTTGGGGGTGCAGCCATGGAGAAGAGTTTAGAAACTAGGATAAGATAAGGAACACACCCATTATAAAGAAATCACATTAGGATTCTCTTTTTAAGCTGTTCCTTAAAACAGTAGTGCTTAGGAAATCTATTGGAGGCAGAAGCAGTCAAGGGTAGCCTAGGGTTAGGGTTAGGCTTAGGGTTAGGCTTAGGGTACGGCTTAGGTTACGGGTTCGGGGAGGGGTGCGGGTACGGCGTAGGGTATGGGTTAGGGTTAGGGTTAGGGTTAGTGTTAGGGTTAGGGCTCGGTTTAGGGTACGGGTTAGGATTAGGGTACGTGTTAGGGTTAGGGTAGGGGTTAGGGTTAGGGTACGTGTTAGGGTTAGGGTAGTTATTAAAACTATCCCACTCTCTAGATACCCCTTAGAACGTAAAGGAATATTATTTGAGGGTCCAGCCATGGAGAAGAGTTTAGACACTAGGATAAGATAAGGAACACACCCATTATAAAGAAATCACATTAGGATTCTCTTTTTAAGCTGTTCCTTAAAACACTAGTGCTTAGGAAATCTATAGGAGGCAGAAGCAGTCAAGGGTAGCCTAGGGTTAGGGTTAGGCTTAGGGTTAGGCTTAGGGTACGGCTTAGGGTACGGGTTCGGGGAGGGTTTCGGGTACGGCGTAGGGTATGGGTTAGGGTTAGGGTTAGGGTTAGTGTTAGGGTTAGGGCTCGGTTTAGGGTACGGTTAGGATTAGGGTACGTGTTAGGTTTAGGGTAGGGGTTAGGGTTAGGGTACGCGTTAGGGTTAGGGTAGTTAGTAAACCTATCCCACTCTCTAGATACCCCTTAGCACGTAAAGGAATATTATTTGGGGTTCCAGCCATGGAGAAGAATTTAGACACTAGGATAAGATAAGGAACACACCCATTATAAAGAAATCACATTAGGATTCTCTTTTTAAGCTGTTGCTTAAAACACTAGTGCTTAGGAAATCTATTGGAGGCAGAAGCAGTCAAGGGTAGCCTAGGGTTAGTGTTAGGCTTAGGGTTAGGCTTAGGGTACGGCTTAGGGTACGGGTTCGGGGAGGGGTTCAGGTACGGCGTAGGGTATGTGTTAGGGTTAGGGTTAGTGTTAGTGTTAGGGTTAGGGCTCGGTTTAGGGTACGGGTTAGGATTAGGGTACGTGTTAGTGTTAGGGTAGGGGTTAGGGTTAGAGTATGCATTAGGGTTAGGGTAGTTATTAAACCTATCCCACTCTCTAGATACCCCTTAGCACGTAAGGCAATATTATTTGGGGGTGCAGCCATGGAGAAGAGTTTACACACTAGGATAAGATAAGGAACACACCCATTATAAAGAAATCACATTAGGATTCTCTTTTTAAGCTGTTCCTTAAAACACTAGTGCTTAGGAAATCTATTGGAGGCAGAAGCAGTCAAGGGTAGCCTAGGGTAAGGTTAGGCTTAGGGTTAGGCTTAGGGTACGGCTTAGGGTACGGGTTCGGGGAGGGTTTCGGGTACGGCGTAGGGTATGGGTTAGGGTTAGGGTTAGTGTTAGGGTTAGGGCTCGGTTTAGGGTACAGGTTAGGATTAGGGTACGTGTTAGGGTTAGGGTAGGGGTTAGGGTTAGGGTACGCGTTAGGGTTAGGGTCGTTAGTAAACCTATCCCACTCTCTAGATACCCCTTAGCACGTAAGGGAATATTATTTGGTGGTGCAGCCATGGAGAAGAGTTTAGACACTAGGATAAGATAAGGAACACACCCATTATAAAGAAATCACATTAGGATTCTCTTTTTAAGCTGTTCCTTAAAACAGTAGTGCTTAGGAAATCTATTGGAGGCAGAAGCAGTCAAGGGTAGCCTAGGGTTAGGGTTAGGCTTAGGGTTAGGCTTAGGGTACGGCTTAGGTTACGGGTTCGGGGAGGGGTGCGGGTACGGCGTAGGGTATGGGTTAGGGTTAGGGTTAGGGTTAGTGTTAGGGTTAGGGCTCGGTTTAGGGTACGGGTTAGGATTAGGGTACGTGTTAGGGTTAGGGTAGGTGTTAGGGTTAGGGTACGCGTTAGGGTTAGGGTAGTTATTAAACCTATCCCACTCTCTAGATACCCCTTAGCACGTAAAGGAATATTATTTGAGGGTCCAGCCATGGAGAAGAGTTTAGACACTAGGATAAGAAAAGGAACACACCCATTATAAAGAAATCACATTAGGATTCTCTTTTTAAGCTGTTCCTTAAAACACTAGTGCTTAGGAAATCTATAGGAGGCAGAAGCAGTCAAGGGTAGCCTAGGGTTAGGGTTAGGCTTAGGGTACGGCTTAGGGTACGGCTTAGGGTACGGGTTCGGGGAGGGTTTCGGGTACGGCGTAGGGTATGTGTTAGGGTTAGGGTTAGGGTTAGTGTTAGGGTTAGGGCTCGGTTTAGGGTACGGGTTCGGATTAGGGTACGTGTTAGTGTTAGGGTAGGGGTTAGGGTTAGAGTACGCATTAGGGTTAGGGTAGTTATTAAACCTATCCCACTCTCTAGATACCCCTTAGCACGTAAGGCAATATTATTTGGGGGTGCAGCCATGGAGAAGAGTTTAGACACTAGGATAAGATAAGGAACACACCCATTATAAAGAAATCACATTAGGATTCTCTTTTTAAGCTGTTCCTTAAAACACTAGTGCTTAGGAAATCAATTGGAGGCAGAAGCAGTGAAGGGTAGCCTAGGGTAAGGTTAGGCTTAGGGTTAGGCTTAGGGTACGGCTTAGGGTACGGGTTCGGGGAGGGTTTCGGGTACGGCGTAGGGTATGGGTTAGGGTTAGGGTTAGTGTTAGGGTTAGGGCTCGGTTTAGGGTACGGGTTAGGATTAGGGTACGTGTTAGGGTTAGGGTAGGGGTTAGGGTTAGGGTACGCATTAGGGTTAGGGTAGTTATTAAACCTATCCCACTCTCTAGATACCCCTTAGCACGTAAAGGAATATTATTTGGGGGTCCAGCCATGGAGAAGAGTTTAGACACTAGGATAAGATAAGGAACACACCCATTATAAAGAAATCACTTTAGGATTCTCTTTTTAAGCTGTTCCTTAAAACACTAGTGCTTAGGAAATCTATTGGAGGCAGAAGCAGTCAAGGGTAGCCTAGGGTTAGGGTTAGGCTTAGGGTTAGGGTTAGGGTACGGCTTGGGGTATGGGTTCGGGGAGATGTTCGTGTACGGCGTAGGGTATGGGTTAGGGTTAGGGTTTGGGTTAGTGTTAGGGTTAGGGCTCGGTTTAGGGTACGGGTTAGGATTAGGGTACGTGTTAGGGTTAGGGTAGGGGTTAGGGTTAGGTTACGCGATAGGGCTAGGGTAGTTAGTAAACCTATCCCACTCTCTAGCTCCCCCTTAGCACGTAAAGGAATATTATTTGGGGGTCCAGCCATGGAGAAGAGTTTAGACACTAGGATAAGATAAGGAACACACCCATTATAAAGAAATCACATTAGGATTCTCTTTTTAAGCTGTTCCTTAAAACACTACTGCTTAGGAAATCAATTGGAGGCAGAAGCAGTCAAGGGTAGCCTAGGGTTAGGGTTAGGCTTAGGGTTAGGTTTAGGGTATGGCTTAGGGTATGGGTTCGGGGAGGGGTGCGGGTACGGCGTAGGGTATGGGTTAGGGTTAGGGTTAGGGTTAGTGTTAGGGTTAGGGCTCGGTTTAGGGTACGGGTTAGGATTAGGGTACGTGTTAGGGTTAGGGTAGGGGTTAGGGTTAGGGTACGCGTTAGGGTTAGGGTAGTTATTAAACCTATCCCACTCTCTAGATACCCCTTAGCACGTAAGGGAATATTATTTGGGGGTGCAGCCATGGAGAAGAGTTTAGACACTAGGATAAGATAAGGAACACACCCATTATAAAGAAATCACATTAGGATTCTCTTTTTAAGCTGTTCCTTAAAACACTAGTGCTTAGGAAATCTATTGGAGGCAGAAGCAGTCAAGGGTAGCCTAGGGTTAGGGTTAGGCTTAGGGTTAGGCTTAGGGTACGGCTTAGGGTACGGGTTCGGGGAGGGTTTCGGGTACGGCGTAGGGTATGGGTTAGGGTTAGGGTTAGGGTTAGTGTTAGGGTTAGGGCTCGGTTTAGGGTACGGTTAGGATTAGGGTACGTGTTAGGTTTAGGGTAGGGGTTAGGGTTAGGGTACGCATTAGGGTTAGGGTCGTTAGTAAACCTATCCCACTCCCTAGATACCCCTTAGCACGTAAAGGAATATTATTTGGGGGTCCAGCCATGGAGAAGAGTTTAGACACTAGGATAAGATAAGGAACACACCCATTATAAAGAAATCACATTAGGATTCTCTTTTTAAGCTGTTGCTTAAAACACTAGTGCTTAGGAAATCTATTGGAGGCAGAAGCAGTCAAGGGTAGCCTAGGGTTAGTGTTAGGCTTAGGGTTAGGCTTAGGGTATGGCTTAGGGTACGGGTTCGGGGAGGGTTTCGGGTACGGCGTAGGGTATGGGTTAGGGTTAGGGTTAGGGTTAGTGTTAGGGTTAGGGCTCGGTTTAGGGTACGGGTTAGGATTAGGGTACGTGTTAGGGTTAGGGTAGGGGTTAGGGTTAGGGTACGCGTTAGGGTTAGGGTAGTTATTAAACCTATCCCACTCTCTAGATACCCCTTAGCACGTAAAGGAATATTATTTGGGGGTCCAGCCATGGAGAAGAGTTTAGACACTAGGATAAGATAAGGAACACACCCATTATAAAGAAATCACTTTAGGATTCTCTTTTTAAGCTGTTCTTAAAACACTAGTGCTTAGGAAATCTATTGGAGGCAGAAGCAGTCAAGGGTAGCCTAGGGTTAGGGTTAGGCTTAGGGTTAGGCTTAGGGTACGGCTTGGGGTATGGGTTCGGGGAGGTGTTCGTGTACGGCGTAGGGTATGGGTTAGGGTTAGGGTTTGGGTTAGTGTTAGGGTTAGGGCTCGGTTTAGGGTACGGGTTAGGATTAGGGTACGTGTTAGCGTTAGGGTAGGGGTTAGGGTTAGGTTACGCGTTAGGGCTAGGGTAGTTAGTAAACCTATCCCACTCTCTAGCTCCCCCTTAGCACGTAAAGGAATATTATTTGGGGGTCCAGCCATGGAGAAGAGTTTAGACACTAGGATAAGATAAGGAACACACCCATTATAAAGAAATCACATTAGGATTCTCTTTTTAAGCTGTTCCTTAAAACACTACTGCTTAGGAAATCAATTGGAGGCAGAAGCAGTCAAGGGTAGCCTAGGGTTAGGGTTAGGCTTAGGGTTAGGTTTAGGGTATGGCTTAGGGTACGGGTTCGGGGAGGGGTGCGGGTACGGCGTAGGGTATGGGTTAGGGTTAGGGTTAGGGTTAGTGTTAGGGTTAGGGCTCGGTTTAGGGTACAGGTTAGTATTAGGGTACGTGTTAGGGTTAGGGTAGGGGTTAGGGTTAGGGTACGCGTTAGGGTTAGGGTAGTTATTAAACCTATCCCACTCTCTAGATACCCCTTAGCACGTAAGGGAATATTATTTGGGGGTGCAGCCATGGAGAAGAGTTTAGACACTAGGATAAGATAAGGAACACACCCATTATAAAGAAATCACATTAGGATTCTCTTTTTAAGCTGTTCCTTAAAACAGTAGTGCTTAGGAAATCTATTGGAGGCAGAAGCAGTCAAGGGTAGCCTAGGGTTAGGGTTAGGCTTAGGGTTAGGCTTAGGGTACGGCTTAGGTTACGGGTTCGGGGAGGGGTGCGGGTACGGCGTAGGGTATGGGTTAGGGTTAGGGTTAGGGTTAGTGTTAGGGTTAGGGCTCGGTTTAGGGTACGGGTTAGGATTAGGGTACGTGTTAGGGTTAGGGTAGGGGTTAGGGTTAGGGTACGTGTTAGGGTTAGGGTAGTTATTAAAACTATCCCACTCTCTAGATACCCCTTAGCACGTAAAGGAATATTATTTGAGGGTCCAGCCATGGAGAAGAGTTTAGACACTAGGATAAGATAAGGAACACACCCATTATAAAGAAATCACATTAGGATTCTCTTTTTAAGCTGTTCCTTAAAACACTAGTGCTTAGGAAATCTATAGGAGGCAGAAGCAGTCAAGGGTAGCCTAGGGTTAGGGTTAGGCTTAGGGTTAGGCTTAGGGTACGGCTTAGGGTACGGGTTCGGGGAGGGTTTCGGGTACGGCGTAGGGTATGGGTTAGGGTTAGGGTTAGGGTTAGTGTTAGGGTTAGGGCTCGGTTTAGGGTACGGTTAGGATTAGGGTACGTGTTAGGTTTAGGGTAGGGGTTAGGGTTAGGGTACGCGTTAGGGTTAGGGTAGTTAGTAAACCTATCCCACTCTCTAGATACCCCTTAGCACGTAAAGGAATATTATTTGGGGTTCCAGCCATGGAGAAGAATTTAGACACTAGGATAAGATAAGGAACACACCCATTATAAAGAAATCACATTAGGATTCTCTTTTTAAGCTGTTGCTTAAAACACTAGTGCTTAGGAAATCTATTGGAGGCAGAAGCAGTCAAGGGTAGCCTAGGGTTAGTGTTAGGCTTAGGGTTAGGCTTAGGGTACGGCTTAGGGTACGGGTTTGGGGAGGGGTTCAGGTACGGCGTAGGGTATGTGTTAGGGTTAGGGTTAGTGTTAGTGTTAGGGTTAGGGCTCGGTTTAGGGTACGGGTTAGGATTAGGGTACGTGTTAGTGTTAGGGTAGGGGTTAGGGTTAGAGTATGCATTAGGGTTAGGGTAGTTATTAAACCTATCCCACTCTCTAGATACCCCTTAGCACGTAAGGCAATATTATTTGGGGGTGCAGCCATGGAGAAGAGTTTAGACACTAGGATAAGATAAGGAACACACCCATTATAAAGAAATCACATTAGGATTCTCTTTTTAAGCTGTTCCTTAAAACACTAGTGCTTAGGAAATCTATTGGAGGCAGAAGCAGTCAAGGGTAGCCTAGGGTAAGGTTAGGCTTAGGGTTAGGCTTAGGGTACGGCTTAGGGTACGGGTTCGGGGAGGGTTTCGGGTACGGCGTAGGGTATGGGTTAGGGTTAGGGTTAGTGTTAGGGTTAGGGCTCGGTTTAGGGTACGGGTTAGGATTAGGGTACGTGTTAGGGTTAGGGAAGGGGTTAGGGTTAGGGTACGCATTAGGGTTAGGGTAGTTATTAAACCTATCCCACTCTCTAGATACCCCTTAGCACGTAAAGGAATATTATTTGGGGGTCCAGCCATGGAGAAGAGTTTAGACACTAGGATAAGATAAGGAACACACCCATTATAAAGAAATCACTTTAGGATTCTCTTTTTAAGCTGTTCCTTAAAACACTAGTGCTTAGGAAATCTATTGGAGGCAGAAGCAGTCAAGGGTAGCCTAGGGTTAGGGTTAGGCTTAGGGTTAGGCTTAGGGTACGGCTTGGGGTATGGGTTCGGGGAGGTGTTCGTGTACGGCGTAGGGTATGGGTTAGGGTAAGGGTTTGGGTTAGTGTTAGGGTTAGGGCTCGGTTTAGGGTACGGGTTAGGATTAGGGTACGTGTTAGGGTTAGGGTAGGGGTTAGGGTTAGGTTACACGTTAGGGCTAGGGTAGTTAGTAAACCTATCCCACTCTCTAGATACCCCTTAGCACGTAAAGGAATATTATTTGGAGGTCCCGCCATGGAGAAGCGTTTAGACACTAGGATAAGATAAGGAACACACCCATTATAAAGAAATCACTTTAGGATTCACTTTTTAAGCTGTTCCTTAAAACACTACTGCTTAGGAAATCAATTGGAGGCAGAAGCAGTCAAGGGTAGCCTAGGGTTAGGGTTAGGCTTAGGGTTAGGTTTAGGGTATGGCTTAGGGTACGGGTTCGGGCAGGGGTGCGGGTACGGCGTAGGGTATGGGTTAGGGTTAGGGTTAGGGTTAGTGTTAGGGTTAGGGCTCGGTTTAGGGTACAGGTTAGGATTAGGGTACGTGTTAGGGTTAGGGTAGGGGTTAGGGTTAGGGTACGCGTTAGGGTTAGGGTAGTTATTAAACCTATCCCACTCTCTAGATACCCCTTAGCACGTAAGGGAATATTATTTGGGGGTGCAGCCATGGAGAAGAGTTTAGACACTAGGATAAGATAAGGAACACACCCATTATAAAGAAATCACATTAGGATTCTCTTTTTAAGCTGTTCCTTAAAACAGTAGTGCTTAGGAAATCTATTGGAGGCAGAAGCAGTCAAGGGTAGCCTAGGGTTAGGGTTAGGCTTAGGGTTAGGCTTAGGGTACGGCTTAGGGTACGGGTTCGGGGAGGGTTTCGGGTACGGCGTAGGGTATGGGTTAGGGTTAGGGTTAGGGTTAGTGTTAGGGTTAGGGCTCGGTTTAGGGTACGGTTAGGATTAGGGTACGTGTTAGGTTTAGGGTAGGGGTTAGGGTTAGGGTACGCATTAGGGTTAGGGTCGTTAGTAAACCTATCCCACTCCCTAGATACCCCTTAGCACGTAAAGGAATATTATTTGGGGGTCCAGCCATGGAGAAGAGTTTAGACACTAGGATAAGATAAGGAACACACCCATTATAAAGAAATCACATTAGGATTCTCTTTTTAAGCTGTTGCTTAAAACACTAGTGCTTAGGAAATCTATTGGAGGCAGAAGCAGTCAAGGGTAGCCTAGGGTTAGTGTTAGGCTTAGGGTTAGGCTTAGGGTATGGCTTAGGGTACGGGTTCGGGGAGGGTTTCGGGTACGGCGTAGGGTATGGGTTAGGGTTAGGGTTAGGGTTAGTGTTAGGGTTAGGGCTCGGTTTAGGGTACGGGTTAGGATTAGGGTACGTGTTAGGGTTAGGGTAGGGGTTAGGGTTAGGGTACGCGTTAGGGTTAGGGTAGTTATTAAACCTATCCCACTCTCTAGATACCCCTTAGCACGTAAAGGAATATTATTTGGGGGTCCAGCCATGGAGAAGAGTTTAGACACTAGGATAAGATAAGGAACACACCCATTATAAAGAAATCACTTTAGGATTCTCTTTTTAAGCTGTTCTTAAAACACTAGTGCTTAGGAAATCTATTGGAGGCAGAAGCAGTCAAGGGTAGCCTAGGGTTAGGGTTAGGCTTAGGGTTAGGCTTAGGGTACGGCTTGGGGTATGGGTTCGGGGAGGTGTTCGTGTACGGCGTAGGGTATGGGTTAGGGTTAGGGTTTGGGTTAGTGTTAGGGTTAGGGCTCGGTTTAGGGTACGGGTTAGGATTAGGGTACGTGTTAGCGTTAGGGTAGGGGTTAGGGTTAGGTTACGCGTTAGGGCTAGGGTAGTTAGTAAACCTATCCCACTCTCTAGCTCCCCCTTAGCACGTAAAGGAATATTATTTGGGGGTCCAGCCATGGAGAAGAGTTTAGACACTAGGATAAGATAAGGAACACACCCATTATAAAGAAATCACATTAGGATTCTCTTTTTAAGCTGTTCCTTAAAACACTACTGCTTAGGAAATCAATTGGAGGCAGAAGCAGTCAAGGGTAGCCTAGGGTTAGGGTTAGGCTTAGGGTTAGGTTTAGGGTATGGCTTAGGGTACGGGTTCGGGGAGGGGTGCGGGTACGGCGTAGGGTATGGGTTAGGGTTAGGGTTAGGGTTAGTGTTAGGGTTAGGGCTCGGTTTAGGGTACAGGTTAGTATTAGGGTACGTGTTAGGGTTAGGGTAGGGGTTAGGGTTAGGGTACGCGTTAGGGTTAGGGTAGTTATTAAACCTATCCCACTCTCTAGATACCCCTTAGCACGTAAGGGAATATTATTTGGGGGTGCAGCCATGGAGAAGAGTTTAGACACTAGGATAAGATAAGGAACACACCCATTATAAAGAAATCACATTAGGATTCTCTTTTTAAGCTGTTCCTTAAAACAGTAGTGCTTAGGAAATCTATTGGAGGCAGAAGCAGTCAAGGGTAGCCTAGGGTTAGGGTTAGGCTTAGGGTTAGGCTTAGGGTATGGCTTAGGTTACGGGTTCGGGGAGGGGTGCGGGTACGGCGTAGGGTATGGGTTAGGGTTAGGGTTAGGGTTAGTGTTAGGGTTAGGGCTCGGTTTAGGGTACGGGTTAGGATTAGGGTACGTGTTAGGGTTAGGGTAGGGGTTAGGGTTAGGGTACGTGTTAGGGTTAGGGTAGTTATTAAAACTATCCCACTCTCTAGATACCCCTTAGCACGTAAAGGAATATTATTTGAGGGTCCAGCCATGGAGAAGAGTTTAGACACTAGGATAAGATAAGGAACACACCCATTATAAAGAAATCACATTAGGATTCTCTTTTTAAGCTGTTCCTTAAAACACTAGTGCTTAGGAAATCTATAGGAGGCAGAAGCAGTCAAGGGTAGCCTAGGGTTAGGGTTAGGCTTAGGGTTAGGCTTAGGGTACGGCTTAGGGTACGGGTTCGGGGAGGGTTTCGGGTACGGCGTAGGGTATGGGTTAGGGTTAGGGTTAGGGTTAGTGTTAGGGTTAGGGCTCGGTTTAGGGTACGGTTAGGATTAGGGTACGTGTTAGGTTTAGGGTAGGGGTTAGGGTTAGGGTACGCGTTAGGGTTAGGGTAGTTAGTAAACCTATCCCACTCTCTAGATACCCCTTAGCACGTAAAGGAATATTATTTGGGGTTCCAGCCATGGAGAAGAATTTAGACACTAGGATAAGATAAGGAACACACCCATTATAAAGAAATCACATTAGGATTCTCTTTTTAAGCTGTTGCTTAAAACACTAGTGCTTAGGAAATCTATTGGAGGCAGAAGCAGTCAAGGGTAGCCTAGGGTTAGTGTTAGGCTTAGGGTTAGGCTTAGGGTACGGCTTAGGGTACGGGTTTGGGGAGGGGTTCAGGTACGGCGTAGGGTATGTGTTAGGGTTAGGGTTAGTGTTAGTGTTAGGGTTAGGGCTCGGTTTAGGGTACGGGTTAGGATTAGGGTACGTGTTAGTGTTAGGGTAGGGGTTAGGGTTAGAGTATGCATTAGGGTTAGGGTAGTTATTAAACCTATCCCACTCTCTAGATACCCCTTAGCACGTAAGGCAATATTATTTGGGGGTGCAGCCATGGAGAAGAGTTTAGACACTAGGATAAGATAAGGAACACACCCATTATAAAGAAATCACATTAGGATTCTCTTTTTAAGCTGTTCCTTAAAACACTAGTGCTTAGGAAATCTATTGGAGGCAGAAGCAGTCAAGGGTAGCCTAGGGTAAGGTTAGGCTTAGGGTTAGGCTTAGGGTACGGCTTAGGGTACGGGTTCGGGGAGGGTTTCGGGTACGGCGTAGGGTATGGGTTAGGGTTAGGGTTAGTGTTAGGGTTAGGGCTCGGTTTAGGGTACGGGTTAGGATTAGGGTACGTGTTAGGGTTAGGGAAGGGGTTAGGGTTAGGGTACGCATTAGGGTTAGGGTAGTTATTAAACCTATCCCACTCTCTAGATACCCCTTAGCACGTAAAGGAATATTATTTGGGGGTCCAGCCATGGAGAAGAGTTTAGACACTAGGATAAGATAAGGAACACACCCATTATAAAGAAATCACTTTAGGATTCTCTTTTTAAGCTGTTCCTTAAAACACTAGTGCTTAGGAAATCTATTGGAGGCAGAAGCAGTCAAGGGTAGCCTAGGGTTAGGGTTAGGCTTAGGGTTAGGCTTAGGGTACGGCTTGGGGTATGGGTTCGGGGAGGTGTTCGTGTACGGCGTAGGGTATGGGTTAGGGTAAGGGTTTGGGTTAGTGTTAGGGTTAGGGCTCGGTTTAGGGTACGGGTTAGGATTAGGGTACGTGTTAGGGTTAGGGTAGGGGTTAGGGTTAGGTTACACGTTAGGGCTAGGGTAGTTAGTAAACCTATCCCACTCTCTAGATACCCCTTAGCACGTAAAGGAATATTATTTGGAGGTCCCGCCATGGAGAAGCGTTTAGACACTAGGATAAGATAAGGAACACACCCATTATAAAGAAATCACTTTAGGATTCACTTTTTAAGCTGTTCCTTAAAACACTACTGCTTAGGAAATCAATTGGAGGCAGAAGCAGTCAAGGGTAGCCTAGGGTTAGGGTTAGGCTTAGGGTTAGGTTTAGGGTATGGCTTAGGGTACGGGTTCGGGCAGGGGTGCGGGTACGGCGTAGGGTATGGGTTAGGGTTAGGGTTAGGGTTAGTGTTAGGGTTAGGGCTCGGTTTAGGGTACAGGTTAGGATTAGGGTACGTGTTAGGGTTAGGGTAGGGGTTAGGGTTAGGGTACGCGTTAGGGTTAGGGTAGTTATTAAACCTATCCCACTCTCTAGATACCCCTTAGCACGTAAGGGAATATTATTTGGGGGTGCAGCCATGGAGAAGAGTTTAGACACTAGGATAAGATAAGGAACACACCCATTATAAAGAAATCACATTAGGATTCTCTTTTTAAGCTGTTCCTTAAAACAGTAGTGCTTAGGAAATCTATTGGAGGCAGAAGCAGTCAAGGGTAGCCTAGGGTTAGGGTTAGGCTTAGGGTTAGGCTTAGGGTACGGCTTAGGTTACGGGTTCGGGGAGGGGTGCGGGTACGGCGTAGGGTATGGGTTAGGGTTAGGGTTAGGGTTAG
Source organism: Balaenoptera borealis (assembly GCF_965194805.1). Lineage (NCBI taxonomy): Eukaryota > Metazoa > Chordata > Mammalia > Artiodactyla > Balaenopteridae > Balaenoptera > Balaenoptera borealis. The sequence continues at coordinate 2,203,808 of NC_138869.1, read as the reverse complement.
TGTTAGGGTTAGGGCTCGGTTTAGGGTACGGGTTAGGATTAGGGTACGTGTTAGGGTTAGGGTAGGGGTTAGGGTTAGGGTACGCGTTAGGGTTAGGGTAGTTATTAAACCTATCCCACTCTCTAGATACCCCTTAGCACGTAAAGGAATATTATTTGAGGGTCCAGCCATGGAGAAGAGTTTAGACACTAGGATAAGATAAGGAACACACCCATTATAAAGAAATCACATTAGGATTCTCTTTTTAAGCTGTTCCTTAAAACACTAGTGCTTAGGAAATCTATAGGAGGCAGAAGCAGTCAAGGGTAGCCTAGGGTTAGGGTTAGGCTTAGGGTTAGGCTTAGGGTACGGGTTCGGGGAGGGTTTCGGGTACGGCGTAGGGTATGTGTTAGGGTTAGGGTTAGTGTTAGTGTTAGGGTTAGGGCTCGGTTTAGGGTACGGGTTAGGATTAGGGTACGTGTTAGTGTTAGGGTAGGGGTTAGGGTTAGAGTACGCATTAGGGTTAGGGTAGTTATTAAACCTATCCCACTCTCTAGATACCCCTTAGCACGTAAGGCAATATTATTTGGGGGTGCAGCCATGGAGAAGAGTTTAGACACTAGGATAAGATAAGGAACACACCCATTATAAAGAAATCACATTAGGATTCTCTTTTTAAGCTGTTCCTTAAAACACTAGTGCTTAGGAAATCTATTGGAGGCAGAAGCAGTCAAGGGTAGCCTAGGGTAAGGTTAGGCTTAGGGTTAGGCTTAGGGTACGGCTTAGGGTACGGGTTCGGGGAGGGTTTCGCGTACGGCGTAGGGTATGGGTTAGGGTTAGGGTTAGTGTTAGGGTTAGGGCTCGGTTTAGGGTACGGGTTAGGATTAGGGTACGTGTTAGGGTTAGGGTAGGGGTTAGGGTTAGGGTACGTGTTAGGGTTAGGGTAGTTATTAAACCTATCCCACTCTCTAGATACCCCTTAGCACGTAAAGGAATATTATTTGGGGGTCCAGCCATGGAGAAGAGTTTAGACACTAGGATAAGATAAGGAACACACCCATTATAAAGAAATCACTTTAGGATTCTCTTTTTACGCTGTTCTTAAAACACTAGTGCTTAGGAAATCTATTGGAGGCAGAAGCAGTCAAGGGTAGCCTAAGGTTAGGGTTAGGCTTAGGGTTAGGGTTAGGGTACGGCTTGGGGTATGGGTTCGGGGAGGTGTTCGTGTACAGCGTAGGGTATGGGTTAGGGTTAGGGTTTGGGTTAGTGTTAGGGTTAGGGCTCGGTTTAGGGTACGGGTTAGGATTAGGGTACGTGTTAGCGTTAGGGTAGGGGTTAGGGTTAGGTTACGCGTTAGGGCTAGGGTAGTTAGTAAACCTATCCCACTCTCTAGCTCCCCCTTAGCACGTAAAGGAATATTATTTGGGGGTCCAGCCATGGAGAAGAGTTTAGACACTAGGATAAGATAAGGAACACACCCATTATAAAGAAATCACATTAGGATTCTCTTTTTAAGCTGTTCCTTAAAACACTACTGCTTAGGAAATCAATTGGAGGCAGAAGCAGTCAAGGGTAGCCTAGGGTTAGGGTTAGGCTTAGGGTTAGGTTTAGGGTATGGCTTAGGGTACGGGTTTGGGGAGGGGTGCGGGTACGGCGTAGGGTATGGGTTAGGGTTAGGGTTAGGGTTAGTGTTAGGGTTAGGGCTCGGTTTAGGGTACAGGTTAGGATTAGGGTACGTGTTAGGGTTAGGGTAGGGGTTAGGGTTAGGGTACGCGTTAGGGTTAGGGTAGTTATTAAACCTATCCCACTCTCTAGATACCCCTTAGCACGTAAGGGAATATTATTTGGGGGTGCAGCCATGGAGAAGAGTTTAGACACTAGGATAAGATAAGGAACACACCCATTATAAAGAAATCACATTAGGATTCTCTTTTTAAGCTGTTCCTTAAAACAGTAGTGCTTAGGAAATCTATTGGAGGCAGAAGCAGTCAAGGGTAGCCTAGGGTTAGGGTTAGGCTTAGGGTTAGGCTTAGGGTATGGCTTAGGTTACGGGTTCGGGGAGGGGTGCGGGTACGGCGTAGGGTATGGGTTAGGGTTAGGGTTAGGGTTAGTGTTAGGGTTAGGGCTCGGTTTAGGGTACGGGTTAGGATTAGGGTACGTGTTAGGGTTAGGGTAGGGGTTAGGGTTAGGGTACGCGTTAGGGTTAGGGTAGTTATTAAACCTATCCCACTCTCTAGATACCCCTTAGCACGTAAAGGAATATTATTTGGGGGTCCAGCCATGGAGAAGAGTTTAGACACTAGGATAAGATAAGGAACACACCCATTATAAAGAAATCACATTAGGATTCTCTTTTTAAGCTGTTCCTTAAAACACTAGTGCTTAGGAAATCTATAGGAGGCAGAAGCAGTCAAGGGTAGCCTAGGGTTAGGGTTAGGCTTAGGGTTAGGCTTAGGGTACGGCTTAGGGTACGGGTTCGGGGAGGGTTTCGGGTACGGCGTAGAGTATGGGTAAGGGTTAGGGTTAGGGTTAGTGTTAGGGTTAGGGCTCGGTTTAGGGTACGGTTAGGATTAGGGTACGTGTTAGGTTTAGGGTAGGGGTTAGGGTTAGGGTACGCGTTAGGGTTAGGGTAGTTAGTAAACCTATCCCACTCTCTAGATACCCCTTAGCACGTAAAGGAATATTATTTGGGGTTCCAGCCATGGAGAAGAATTTAGACACTAGGATAAGATAAGGAACACACCCATTATAAAGAAATCACATTAGGATTCTCTTTTTAAGCTGTTGCTTAAAACACTAGTGCTTAGGAAATCTATTGGAGGCAGAAGCAGTCAAGGGTAGCCTAGGGTTAGTGTTAGGCTTAGGGTTAGGCTTAGGGTACGGCTTAGGGTACGGGTTTGGGGAGGGGTTCAGGTACGGCGTAGGGTATGGGTTAGGGTTAGGGTTAGTGTTAGTGTTAGGGTTAGGGCTCGGTTTAGGGTACGGGTTAGGATTAGGGGACGTGTTAGTGTTAGGGTAGGGGTTAGGGTTAGAGTACGCATTAGGGTTAGGGTAGTTATTAAACCTATCCCACTCTCTAGATACCCCTTAGCACGTAAGGCAATATTATTTGGGGGTGCAGCCATGGAGAAGAGTTTAGACACTAGGATAAGATAAGGAACACACCCATTATAAAGAAATCACATTAGGATTCTCTTTTTAAGCTGTTCCTTAAAACACTAGTGCTTAGGAAATCTATTGGAGGCAGAAGCAGTCAAGGGTAGCCTAGGGTAAGGTTAGGCTTAGGGTTAGGCTTAGGGTACGGCTTAGGGTACGGGTTCGGGGAGGGTTTCGGGTACGGCGTAGGGTATGGGTTAGGGTTAGGGTTAGTGTTAGGGTTAGGGCTCGGTTTAGGGTACGGGTTAGGATTAGGGTACGTGTTAGGGTTAGGGTAGGGGTTAGGGTTAGGGTACGCATTAGGGTTAGGGTAGTTATTAAACCTATCCCACTCTCTAGATACCCCTTAGCACGTAAAGGAATATTATTTGGGGGTCCAGCCATGGAGAAGAGTTTAGACACTAGGATAAGATAAGGAACACACCCATTATAAAGAAATCACTTTAGGATTCTCTTTTTAAGCTGTTCCTTAAAACACTAGTGCTTAGGAAATCTATTGGAGGCAGAAGCAGTCAAGGGTAGCCTAGGGTTAGGGTTAGGCTTAGGGTTAGGCTTAGGGTACGGCTTGGGGTATGGGTTCGGGGAGGTGTTCGTGTACGGCGTAGGGTATGGGTTAGGGTTAGGGTTTGGGTTAGTGTTAGGGTTAGGGCTCGGTTTAGGGTACGGGTTAGGATTAGGGTATGTGTTAGGGTTAGGGTAGGGGTTAGGGTTAGGTTACGCGTTAGGGCTAGGGTAGTTAGTAAACCTATCCCACTCTCTAGCTCCCCCTTAGCACGTAAAGGAATATTATTTGGGGGTCCAGCCATGGAGAAGAGTTTAGACACTAGGATAAGATAAGGAACACACCCATTATAAAGAAATCACATTAGGATTCTCTTTTTAAGCTGTTCCTTAAAACACTACTGCTTAGGAAATCAATTGGAGGCAGAAGCAGTCAAGGGTAGCCTAGGGTTAGGGTTAGGCTTAGGGTTAGGTTTAGGGTATGGCTTAGGGTACGGGTTCGGGGAGGGGTGCGGGTACGGCGTAGGGTATGGGTTAGGGTTAGGGTTAGGGTTAGTGTTAGGGTTAGGGCTCGGTTTAGGGTACAGGTTAGGATTAGGGTACGTGTTAGGGTTAGGGTAGGGGTTAGGGTTAGGGTACGCGTTAGGGTTAGGGTAATTATTAAACCTATCCCACTCTCTAGACACCCCTTAGCACGTAAGGGAATATTATTTGGGGGTGCAGCCATGGAGAAGAGTTTAGACACTAGGATAAGATAAGGAACACACCCATTATAAAGAAATCACATTAGGATTCTCTTTTTAAGCTGTTCCTTAAAACAGTAGTGCTTAGGAAATCTATTGGAGGCAGAAGCAGTCAAGGGTAGCCTAGGGTTAGGGTTAGGCTTAGGGTTAGGCTTAGGGTACGGCTTAGGTTACGGGTTCGGGGAGGGCTGCGGGTACGGCGTAGGGTATGGGTTAGGGTTAGGGTTAGGGTTAGTGTTAGGGTTAGGGCTCGGTTTAGGGTACAGGTTAGGACTAGGGTACGTGTTAGGGTTAGGGTAGGGGTTAGGGTTAGGGTACGCGTTAGGGTTAGGGTAGTTATTAAACCTATCCCACTCTCTAGACACCCCTTAGCACGTAAGGGAATATTATTTGGGGGTGCAGCCATGGAGAAGAGTTTAGACACTAGGATAAGATAAGGAACACACCCATTATAAAGAAATCACATTAGGATTCTCTTTTTAAGCTGTTCCTTAAAACAGTAGTGCTTAGGAAATCTATTGGAGGCAGAAGCAGTCAAGGGTAGCCTAGGGTTAGGGTTAGGCTTAGGGTTAGGCTTAGGGTACGGCTTAGGGTACGGGTTCGGGGAGGGTTTCGGGTACGGCGTAGGGTATGGGTTAGGGTTAGGGTTAGGTGTAGTTTTAGCTTTAGGGCTCGGTTTAGGGTACGGTTAGGATTAGGGTACGTGTTAGGGTTAGGGTAGGGGTTAGGGTTAGGGTACGCGTTAGGGTTAGGGTAGTTAATAAACCTATCCCACTCTCTAGATACCCCTTAGCACGTAAAGGAATACTATTTGGGGGTCCAGCCATGGAGAAGAGTTTAGACACTAGGATAAGATAAGGAACACACCCATTATAAAGAAATCACATTAGGATTCTATTTTTAAGCTGTTCCTTAAAACACTAGTGCTTAGGAAATCTATTGGAGGCAGAAGCAGTCAAGGGTAGCCTAGGTTTAGGGTTAGGCTTAGGGTTAGGCTTAGGGTACGGCTTAGGGTACGGGTTCGGGGAGGGGTTCGGGTACGGCGTAGGGTATGTGTTAGGGTTAGGTTTAGGGTTAGTGTTAGGGTTAGGGCTCGGTTTAGGGTACGGTTAGGATTAGGGTACGTGTTAGGGTTAGGGTAGGGGTTAGGGTTAGGGTACGCGTTAGGGTTAGGGTAGTTAATAAACCTATCCCACTCTCTAGATACCCCTTAGCACGTAAAGGAATACTATTTGGGGGTCCAGCCATGGAGAAGAGTTTAGACACTAGGATAAGATAAGGAACACACCCATTATAAAGAAATCACATTAGGATTCTATTTTTAAGCTGTTCCTTAAAACACTAGTGCTTAGGAAATCTATTGGAGGCAGAAGCAGTCAAGGGTAGCCTAGGTTTAGGGTTAGGCTTAGGGTTAGGCTTAGGGTACGGCTTAGGGTACGGGTTCGGGGAGGGGTTCGGGTACGGCGTAGGGTATGTGTTAGGGTTAGGTTTAGGGTTAGTGTTAGGGTTAGGGCTCGGTTTAGGGTACAGATTTGGATTAGGGTACGTGTTAGGGTTAGGGTAGGGTTTAGGGTTAGGGTACGCGTTAGGGTTAGGGTAGTTATTAAACCTATCCCACTCTCTAGATACCCCTTAGCACGTAAAGGAATATTATTTGGGGGTCCAGCCATGGAGAAGAGTTTAGACACTAGGATAAGATAAGGAACACACCCATTATAAAGAAATCACATAAGGATTCTCTTTTTAAGCTGTTCCTTAAAACTCTAGTGCTTAGGAAATCTATTGGAGGCAGAAACAGTCAAGGGTAGCCTAGGGATAGGGTTAGGCTTAGGGTTAGGGTTACGGTACGGCTTAGGGTATGGGTTCGGGGAGGGGTTCGGGTACGGCATAGGGTATGGGTTAGGGTTAGGGTTAGGTTTAGTGTTAGGGTTAGGGCTCGGTTAAGGGAACGGGTTAGGATTAGGGTACGTGTTAGTGTTAGGGTAGGGGTTAGGGTTAGGGTACGCGTTAGGGGTAGGGTAGTTATTAAACCTATCCCACTCTCTAGATACCCCTTAGCACGTAAAGGAATATTAGTTGGAGGTCCACCCGTGGAGAAGAGTTTAGAGACTAGTATAAGATAAGGAACACACCTATTATAAAGAAATCACATTAGGATTCTCTTTTTAAGCTGTTCCTTAAAACACTAGTGCTTAGGAAATCTATTGGAGACAGAAGCAGTCAAGGGTAGCCTAGGGTTAGGGTTAGGTTTAGGGTTAGGCTTAGGGTACGGCTTAGGGTACGGGTTCGGGGAGGGTTTCGGGTACGGCGTAGGGTATGGGTTAGGGTTAGGGTTAGGGTTAGTGTTAGTGTTAGGGCTCGGTTTAGGGTACGGTTAGGATTAGGGTACGTGTTAGGTTTAGGGTAGGGGTTAGGGTTAGGGTACGCGTTAGGGTTAGGGTAGTTAGTAAACCTATCCCACTCTCTAGATACCCCTTAGCACGTAAAGGAATATTATTTGGGGGTCCAGCCATGGAGAAGAGTTTAGACACTAGGATAAGATAAGGAACACACCCATTATAAAGAAATCACTTTAGGATTCTCTTTTTAAGCTGTTCCTTAAAACACTAGTGCTTAGGAAATCTATTGGAGGCAGAAGCAGTCAAGGGTAGCCTAGGGTTAGGGTTAGGCTTAGGGTTAGGCTTAGGGTACGGCTTGGGGTATGGGTTCGGGGAGGTGTTCGTGTACGGCGTAGGGTATGGGTTAGGGTAAGGGTTTGGGTTAGTGTTAGGGTTAGGGCTCGGTTTAGGGTACGGGTTAGGATTAGGGTACGTGTTAGGGTTAGGGTAGGGGTTAGGGTTAGGTTACACGTTAGGGCTAGGGTAGTTAGTAAACCTATCCCACTCTCTAGATACCCCTTAGCACGTAAAGGAATATTATTTGGAGGTCCAGCCATGGAGAAGCGTTTAGACACTAGGATAAGATAAGGAACACACCCATTATAAAGAAATCACTTTAGGATTCACTTTTTAAGCTGTTCCTTAAAACACTACTGCTTAGGAAATCAATTGGAGGCAGAAGCAGTCAAGGGTAGCCTAGGGTTAGGGTTAGGCTTAGGGTTAGGTTTAGGGTATGGCTTAGGGTACGGGTTCGGGCAGGGGTGCGGGTACGGCGTAGGGTATGGGTTAGGGTTAGGGTTAGGGTTAGTGTTAGGGTTAGGGCTCGGTTTAGGGTACAGGTTAGGATTAGGGTACGTGTTAGGGTTAGGGTAGGGGTTAGGGTTAGGGTACGCGTTAGGGTTAGGGTAGTTATTAAACCTATCCCACTCTCTAGATACCCCTTAGCACGTAAGGGAATATTATTTGGGGGTGCAGCCATGGAGAAGAGTTTAGACACTAGGATAAGATAAGGAACACACCCATTATAAAGAAATCACATTAGGATTCTCTTTTTAAGCTGTTCCTTAAAACACTAGTGCTTAGGAAATCTATAGGAGGCAGAAGCAGTCAAGGGTAGCCTAGGGTTAGGGTTAGGCTTAGGGTACGGCTTAGGGTACGGGTTCGGGGAGGGTTTCGCGTACGGCGTAGGGTATGGGTTAGGGTTAGGGTTAGTGTTAGGGTTAGGGCTCGGTTTAGGGTACGGGTTAGGATTAGGGTACGTGTTAGGGTTAGGGTAGGGGTTAGGGTTAGGGTACGTGTTAGGGTTAGGGTAGTTATTAAACCTATCCCACTCTCTAGATACCCCTTAGCACGTAAAGGAATATTATTTGGGGGTCCAGCCATGGAGAAGAGTTTAGACACTAGGATAAGATAAGGAACACACCCATTATAAAGAAATCACTTTAGGATTCTCTTTTTACGCTGTTCTTAAAACACTAGTGCTTAGGAAATCTATTGGAGGCAGAAGCAGTCAAGGGTAGCCTAGGGTTAGGGTTAGGCTTAGGGTTAGGGTTAGGGTACGGCTTGGGGTATGGGTTCGGGGAGGTGTTCGTGTACAGCGTAGGGTATGGGTTAGGGTTAGGGTTTGGGTTAGTGTTAGGGTTAGGGCTCGGTTTAGGGTACGGGTTAGGATTAGGGTACGTGTTAGCGTTAGGGTAGGGGTTAGGGTTAGGTTACGCATTAGGGCTAGGGTAGTTAGTAAACCTATCCCACTCTCTAGCTCCCCCTTAGCACGTAAAGGAATATTATTTGGGGGTCCAGCCATGGAGAAGAGTTTAGACACTAGGATAAGATAAGGAACACACCCATTATAAAGAAATCACATTAGGATTCTCTTTTTAAGCTGTTCCTTAAAACACTACTGCTTAGGAAATCAATTGGAGGCAGAAGCAGTCAAGGGTAGCCTAGGGTTAGGGTTAGGCTTAGGGTTAGGTTTAGGGTATGGCTTAGGGTACGGGTTTGGGGAGGGGTGCGGGTACGGCGTAGGGTATGGGTTAGGGTTAGGGTTAGGGTTAGTGTTAGGGTTAGGGCTCGGTTTAGGGTACAGGTTAGGATTAGGGTACGTGTTAGGGTTAGGGTAGGGGTTAGGGTTAGGGTACGCGTTAGGGTTAGGGTAGTTATTAAACCTATCCCACTCTCTAGATACCCCTTAGCACGTAAGGGAATATTATTTGGGGGTGCAGCCATGGAGAAGAGTTTAGACACTAGGATAAGATAAGGAACACACCCATTATAAAGAAATCACATTAGGATTCTCTTTTTAAGCTGTTCCTTAAAACAGTAGTGCTTAGGAAATCTATTGGAGGCAGAAGCAGTCAAGGGTAGCCTAGGGTTAGGGTTAGGCTTAGGGTTAGGCTTAGGGTATGGCTTAGGTTACGGGTTCGGGGAGGGGTGCGGGTACGGCGTAGGGTATGGGTTAGGGTTAGGGTTAGGGTTAGTGTTAGGGTTAGGGCTCGGTTTAGGGTACGGGTTAGGATTAGGGTACGTGTTAGGGTTAGGGTAGGGGTTAGGGTTAGGGTACGCGTTAGGGTTAGGGTAGTTATTAAACCTATCCCACTCTCTAGATACCCCTTAGCACGTAAAGGAATATTATTTGGGGGTCCAGCCATGGAGAAGAGTTTAGACACTAGGATAAGATAAGGAACACACCCATTATAAAGAAATCACATTAGGATTCTCTTTTTAAGCTGTTCCTTAAAACACTAGTGCTTAGGAAATCTATAGGAGGCAGAAGCAGTCAAGGGTAGCCTAGGGTTAGGGTTAGGCTTAGGGTTAGGCTTAGGGTACGGCTTAGGGTACGGGTTCGGGGAGGGTTTCGGGTACGGCGTAGAGTATGGGTAAGGGTTAGGGTTAGGGTTAGTGTTAGGGTTAGGGCTCGGTTTAGGGTACGGTTAGGATTAGGGTACGTGTTAGGTTTAGGGTAGGGGTTAGGGTTAGGGTACGCGTTAGGGTTAGGGTAGTTAGTAAACCTATCCCACTCTCTAGATACCCCTTAGCACGTAAAGGAATATTATTTGGGGTTCCAGCCATGGAGAAGAATTTAGACACTAGGATAAGATAAGGAACACACCCATTATAAAGAAATCACATTAGGATTCTCTTTTTAAGCTGTTGCTTAAAACACTAGTGCTTAGGAAATCTATTGGAGGCAGAAGCAGTCAAGGGTAGCCTAGGGTTAGTGTTAGGCTTAGGGTTAGGCTTAGGGTACGGCTTAGGGTACGGGTTTGGGGAGGGGTTCAGGTACGGCGTAGGGTATGGGTTAGGGTTAGGGTTAGTGTTAGTGTTAGGGTTAGGGCTCGGTTTAGGGTACGGGTTAGGATTAGGGGACGTGTTAGTGTTAGGGTAGGGGTTAGGGTTAGAGTACGCATTAGGGTTAGGGTAGTTATTAAACCTATCCCACTCTCTAGATACCCCTTAGCACGTAAGGCAATATTATTTGGGGGTGCAGCCATGGAGAAGAGTTTAGACACTAGGATAAGATAAGGAACACACCCATTATAAAGAAATCACATTAGGATTGTCTTTTTAAGCTGTTCCTTAAAACACTAGTGCTTAGGAAATCTATTGGAGGCAGAAGCAGTCAAGGGTAGCCTAGGGTAAGGTTAGGCTTAGGGTTAGGCTTAGGGTACGGCTTAGGGTACGGGTTCGGGGAGGGTTTCGGGTACGGCGTAGGGTATGGGTTAGGGTTAGGGTTAGTGTTAGGGTTAGGGCTCGGTTTAGGGTACGGGTTAGGATTAGGGTACGTGTTAGGGTTAGGGTAGGGGTTAGGGTTAGGGTACGCATTAGGGTTAGGGTAGTTATTAAACCTATCCCACTCTCTAGATACCCCTTAGCACGTAAAGGAATATTATTTGGGGGTCCAGCCATGGAGAAGAGTTTAGACACTAGGATAAGATAAGGAACACACCCATTATAAAGAAATCACTTTAGGATTCTCTTTTTAAGCTGTTCCTTAAAACACTAGTGCTTAGGAAATCTATTGGAGGCAGAAGCAGTCAAGGGTAGCCTAGGGTTAGGGTTAGGCTTAGGGTTAGGCTTAGGGTACGGCTTAGGGTACGGGTTCGGGGAGGGTTTCGGGTACGGCGTAGGGTATGGGTTAGGGTTAGGGTTAGGGTTAGTGTTAGGGTTAGGGCTCGGTTTAGGGTACGGTTAGGATTAGGGTACGTGTTAGGTTTAGGGTAGGGGTTAGGGTTAGGGTACGCGTTAGGGTTAGGGTAGTTAGTAAACCTATCCCACTCTCTAGATACCCCTTAGCACGTAAAGGAATATTATTTGGGGTTCCAGCCATGGAGAAGAATTTAGACACTAGGATAAGATAAGGAACACACCCATTATAAAGAAATCACATTAGGATTCTCTTTTTAAGCTGTTGCTTAAAACACTAGTGCTTAGGAAATCTATTGGAGGCAGAAGCAGTCAAGGGTAGCCTAGGGTTAGTGTTAGGCTTAGGGTTAGGCTTAGGGTACGGCTTAGGGTACGGGTTCGGGGAGGGGTTCAGGTACGGCGTAGGGTATGTGTTAGGGTTAGGGTTAGTGTTAGTGTTAGGGTTAGGGCTCGGTTTAGGGTACGGGTTAGGATTAGGGTACGTGTTAGTGTTAGGGTAGGGGTTAGGGTTAGAGTATGCATTAGGGTTAGGGTAGTTATTAAACCTATCCCACTCTCTAGATACCCCTTAGCACGTAAGGCAATATTATTTGGGGGTGCAGCCATGGAGAAGAGTTTAGACACTAGGATAAGATAAGGAACACACCCATTATAAAGAAATCACATTAGGATTCTCTTTTTAAGCTGTTCCTTAAAACACTAGTGCTTAGGAAATCTATTGGAGGCAGAAGCAGTCAAGGGTAGCCTAGGGTAAGGTTAGGCTTAGGGTTAGGCTTAGGGTACGGCTTAGGGTACGGGTTCGGGGAGGGTTTCGGGTACGGCGTAGGGTATGGGTTAGGGTTAGGGTTAGTGTTAGGGTTAGGGCTCGGTTTAGGGTACAGGTTAGGATTAGGGTACGTGTTAGGGTTAGGGTAGGGGTTAGGGTTAGGGTACGCGTTAGGGTTAGGGTCGTTAGTAAACCTATCCCACTCTCTAGATACCCCTTAGCACGTAAGGGAATATTATTTGGTGGTGCAGCCATGGAGAAGAGTTTAGACACTAGGATAAGATAAGGAACACACCCATTATAAAGAAATCACATTAGGATTCTCTTTTTAAGCTGTTCCTTAAAACAGTAGTGCTTAGGAAATCTATTGGAGGCAGAAGCAGTCAAGGGTAGCCTAGGGTTAGGGTTAGGCTTAGGGTTAGGCTTAGGGTACGGCTTAGGGTACGGGTTCGGGGAGGGGTGCGGGTACGGCGTAGGGTATGGGTTAGGGTTAGGGTTAGGGTTAGTGTTAGGGTTAGGGCTCGGTTTAGGGTACGGGTTAGGATTAGGGTACGTGTTAGGGTTAGGGTAGGTGTTAGGGTTAGGGTACGCGTTAGGGTTAGGGTAGTTATTAAACCTATCCCACTCTCTAGATACCCCTTAGCACGTAAAGGAATATTATTTGAGGGTCCAGCCATGGAGAAGAGTTTAGACACTAGGATAAGATAAGGAACACACCCATTATAAAGAAATCACATTAGGATTCTCTTTTTAAGCTGTTCCTTAAAACACTAGTGCTTAGGAAATCTATAGGAGGCAGAAGCAGTCAAGGGTAGCCTAGGGTTAGGGTTAGGCTTAGGGTACGGCTTAGGGTACGGCTTAGGGTACGGGTTCGGGGAGGGTTTCGGGTACGGCGTAGGGTATGGGTTAGGGTTAGGGTTAGGGTTAGTGTTAGGGTTAGGGCTCGGTTTAGGGTACGGGTTCGGATTAGGGTACGTGTTAGTGTTAGGGTAGGGGTTAGGGTTAGAGTACGCATTAGGGTTAGGGTAGTTATTAAACCTATCCCACTCTCTAGATACCCCTTAGCACGTAAGGCAATATTATTTGGGGGTGCAGCCATGGAGAAGAGTTTAGACACTAGGATAAGATAAGGAACACACCCATTATAAAGAAATCACATTAGGATTCTCTTTTTAAGCTGTTCCTTAAAACACTAGTGCTTAGGAAATCAATTGGAGGCAGAAGCAGTCAAGGGTAGCCTAGGGTAAGGTTAGGCTTAGGGTTAGGCTTAGGGTACGGCTTAGGGTACGGGTTCGGGGAGGGTTTCGGGTACGGCGTAGGGTATGGGTTAGGGTTAGGGTTAGTGTTAGGGTTAGGGCTCGGTTTAGGGTACGGGTTAGGATTAGGGTACGTGTTAGGGTTAGGGTAGGGGTTAGGGTTAGGGTACGCATTAGGGTTAGGGTAGTTATTAAACCTATCCCACTCTCTAGATACCCCTTAGCACGTAAAGGAATATTATTTGGGGGTCCAGCCATGGAGAAGAGTTTAGACACTAGGATAAGATAAGGAACACACCCATTATAAAGAAATCACTTTAGGATTCTCTTTTTAAGCTGTTCCTTAAAACACTAGTGCTTAGGAAATCTATTGGAGGCAGAAGCAGTCAAGGGTAGCCTAGGGTTAGGGTTAGGCTTAGGGTTAGGGTTAGGGTACGGCTTGGGGTATGGGTTCGGGGAGATGTTCGTGTACGGCGTAGGGTATGGGTTAGGGTTAGGGTTTGGGTTAGTGTTAGGGTTAGGGCTCGGTTTAGGGTACGGGTTAGGATTAGGGTACGTGTTAGGGTTAGGGTAGGGGTTAGGGTTAGGTTACGCGATAGGGCTAGGGTAGTTAGTAAACCTATCCCACTCTCTAGCTCCCCCTTAGCACGTAAAGGAATATTATTTGGGGGTCCAGCCATGGAGAAGAGTTTAGACACTAGGATAAGATAAGGAACACACCCATTATAAAGAAATCACATTAGGATTCTCTTTTTAAGCTGTTCCTTAAAACACTACTGCTTAGGAAATCAATTGGAGGCAGAAGCAGTCAAGGGTAGCCTAGGGTTAGGGTTAGGCTTAGGGTTAGGTTTAGGGTATGGCTTAGGGTATGGGTTCGGGGAGGGGTGCGGGTACGGCGTAGGGTATGGGTTAGGGTTAGGGTTAGGGTTAGTGTTAGGGTTAGGGCTCGGTTTAGGGTACGGGTTAGGATTAGGGTACGTGTTAGGGTTAGGGTAGGGGTTAGGGTTAGGGTACGCGTTAGGGTTAGGGTAGTTATTAAACCTATCCCACTCTCTAGATACCCCTTAGCACGTAAGGGAATATTATTTGGGGGTGCAGCCATGGAGAAGAGTTTAGACACTAGGATAAGATAAGGAACACACCCATTATAAAGAAATCACATTAGGATTCTCTTTTTAAGCTGTTCCTTAAAACACTAGTGCTTAGGAAATCTATTGGAGGCAGAAGCAGTCAAGGGTAGCCTAGGGTTAGGGTTAGGCTTAGGGTTAGGCTTAGGGTACGGCTTAGGGTACGGGTTCGGGGAGGGTTTCGGGTACGGCGTAGGGTATGGGTTAGGGTTAGGGTTAGGGTTAGTGTTAGGGTTAGGGCTCGGTTTAGGGTACGGTTAGGATTAGGGTACGTGTTAGGTTTAGGGTAGGGGTTAGGGTTAGGGTACGCATTAGGGTTAGGGTCGTTAGTAAACCTATCCCACTCCCTAGATACCCCTTAGCACGTAAAGGAATATTATTTGGGGGTCCAGCCATGGAGAAGAGTTTAGACACTAGGATAAGATAAGGAACACACCCATTATAAAGAAATCACATTAGGATTCTCTTTTTAAGCTGTTGCTTAAAACACTAGTGCTTAGGAAATCTATTGGAGGCAGAAGCAGTCAAGGGTAGCCTAGGGTTAGTGTTAGGCTTAGGGTTAGGCTTAGGGTATGGCTTAGGGTACGGGTTCGGGGAGGGTTTCGGGTACGGCGTAGGGTATGGGTTAGGGTTAGGGTTAGGGTTAGTGTTAGGGTTAGGGCTCGGTTTAGGGTACGGGTTAGGATTAGGGTACGTGTTAGGGTTAGGGTAGGGGTTAGGGTTAGGGTACGCGTTAGGGTTAGGGTAGTTATTAAACCTATCCCACTCTCTAGATACCCCTTAGCACGTAAAGGAATATTATTTGGGGGTCCAGCCATGGAGAAGAGTTTAGACACTAGGATAAGATAAGGAACACACCCATTATAAAGAAATCACTTTAGGATTCTCTTTTTAAGCTGTTCTTAAAACACTAGTGCTTAGGAAATCTATTGGAGGCAGAAGCAGTCAAGGGTAGCCTAGGGTTAGGGTTAGGCTTAGGGTTAGGCTTAGGGTACGGCTTGGGGTATGGGTTCGGGGAGGTGTTCGTGTACGGCGTAGGGTATGGGTTAGGGTTAGGGTTTGGGTTAGTGTTAGGGTTAGGGCTCGGTTTAGGGTACGGGTTAGGATTAGGGTACGTGTTAGCGTTAGGGTAGGGGTTAGGGTTAGGTTACGCGTTAGGGCTAGGGTAGTTAGTAAACCTATCCCACTCTCTAGCTCCCCCTTAGCACGTAAAGGAATATTATTTGGGGGTCCAGCCATGGAGAAGAGTTTAGACACTAGGATAAGATAAGGAACACACCCATTATAAAGAAATCACATTAGGATTCTCTTTTTAAGCTGTTCCTTAAAACACTACTGCTTAGGAAATCAATTGGAGGCAGAAGCAGTCAAGGGTAGCCTAGGGTTAGGGTTAGGCTTAGGGTTAGGTTTAGGGTATGGCTTAGGGTACGGGTTCGGGGAGGGGTGCGGGTACGGCGTAGGGTATGGGTTAGGGTTAGGGTTAGGGTTAGTGTTAGGGTTAGGGCTCGGTTTAGGGTACAGGTTAGTATTAGGGTACGTGTTAGGGTTAGGGTAGGGGTTAGGGTTAGGGTACGCGTTAGGGTTAGGGTAGTTATTAAACCTATCCCACTCTCTAGATACCCCTTAGCACGTAAGGGAATATTATTTGGGGGTGCAGCCATGGAGAAGAGTTTAGACACTAGGATAAGATAAGGAACACACCCATTATAAAGAAATCACATTAGGATTCTCTTTTTAAGCTGTTCCTTAAAACAGTAGTGCTTAGGAAATCTATTGGAGGCAGAAGCAGTCAAGGGTAGCCTAGGGTTAGGGTTAGGCTTAGGGTTAGGCTTAGGGTACGGCTTAGGTTACGGGTTCGGGGAGGGGTGCGGGTACGGCGTAGGGTATGGGTTAGGGTTAGGGTTAGGGTTAGTGTTAGGGTTAGGGCTCGGTTTAGGGTACGGGTTAGGATTAGGGTACGTGTTAGGGTTAGGGTAGGGGTTAGGGTTAGGGTACGTGTTAGGGTTAGGGTAGTTATTAAAACTATCCCACTCTCTAGATACCCCTTAGCACGTAAAGGAATATTATTTGAGGGTCCAGCCATGGAGAAGAGTTTAGACACTAGGATAAGATAAGGAACACACCCATTATAAAGAAATCACATTAGGATTCTCTTTTTAAGCTGTTCCTTAAAACACTAGTGCTTAGGAAATCTATAGGAGGCAGAAGCAGTCAAGGGTAGCCTAGGGTTAGGGTTAGGCTTAGGGTTAGGCTTAGGGTACGGCTTAGGGTACGGGTTCGGGGAGGGTTTCGGGTACGGCGTAGGGTATGGGTTAGGGTTAGGGTTAGGGTTAGTGTTAGGGTTAGGGCTCGGTTTAGGGTACGGTTAGGATTAGGGTACGTGTTAGGTTTAGGGTAGGGGTTAGGGTTAGGGTACGCGTTAGGGTTAGGGTAGTTAGTAAACCTATCCCACTCTCTAGATACCCCTTAGCACGTAAAGGAATATTATTTGGGGTTCCAGCCATGGAGAAGAATTTAGACACTAGGATAAGATAAGGAACACACCCATTATAAAGAAATCACATTAGGATTCTCTTTTTAAGCTGTTGCTTAAAACACTAGTGCTTAGGAAATCTATTGGAGGCAGAAGCAGTCAAGGGTAGCCTAGGGTTAGTGTTAGGCTTAGGGTTAGGCTTAGGGTACGGCTTAGGGTACGGGTTTGGGGAGGGGTTCAGGTACGGCGTAGGGTATGTGTTAGGGTTAGGGTTAGTGTTAGTGTTAGGGTTAGGGCTCGGTTTAGGGTACGGGTTAGGATTAGGGTACG
This sequence comes from Balaenoptera borealis, assembly GCF_965194805.1. Taxonomy (NCBI): domain Eukaryota; kingdom Metazoa; phylum Chordata; class Mammalia; order Artiodactyla; family Balaenopteridae; genus Balaenoptera; species Balaenoptera borealis. The sequence continues at coordinate 2,186,956 of NC_138869.1, read as the reverse complement.
TGTTACTGTTAGGGTAGGGGTTAGGGTTAGAGTATGCATTAGGGTTAGGGTAGTTATTAAACCTATCCCACTCTCTAGATACCCCTTAGCACGTAAGGCAATATTATTTGGGGGTGCAGCCATGGAGAAGAGTTTAGACACTAGGATAAGATAAGGAACACACCCATTATAAAGAAATCACATTAGGATTCTCTTTTTAAGCTGTTCCTTAAAACACTAGTGCTTAGGAAATCTATTGGAGGCAGAAGCAGTCAAGGGTAGCCTAGGGTAAGGTTAGGCTTAGGGTTAGGCTTAGGGTACGGCTTAGGGTACGGGTTCGGGGAGGGTTTCGGGTACGGCGTAGGGTATGGGTTAGGGTTAGGGTTAGTGTTAGGGTTAGGGCTCGGTTTAGGGTACGGGTTAGGATTAGGGTACGTGTTAGGGTTAGGGAAGGGGTTAGGGTTAGGGTACGCATTAGGGTTAGGGTAGTTATTAAACCTATCCCACTCTCTAGATACCCCTTAGCACGTAAAGGAATATTATTTGGGGGTCCAGCCATGGAGAAGAGTTTAGACACTAGGATAAGATAAGGAACACACCCATTATAAAGAAATCACTTTAGGATTCTCTTTTTAAGCTGTTCCTTAAAACACTAGTGCTTAGGAAATCTATTGGAGGCAGAAGCAGTCAAGGGTAGCCTAGGGTTAGGGTTAGGCTTAGGGTTAGGCTTAGGGTACCGCTTGGGGTATGGGTTCGGGGAGGTGTTCGTGTACGGCGTAGGGTATGGGTTAGGGTAAGGGTTTGGGTTAGTGTTAGGGTTAGGGCTCGGTTTAGGGTACGGGTTAGGATTAGGGTACGTGTTAGGGTTAGGGTAGGGGTTAGGGTTAGGTTACACGTTAGGGCTAGGGTAGTTAGTAAACCTATCCCACTCTCTAGATACCCCTTAGCACGTAAAGGAATATTATTTGGAGGTCCCGCCATGGAGAAGCGTTTAGACACTAGGATAAGATAAGGAACACACCCATTATAAAGAAATCACTTTAGGATTCACTTTTTAAGCTGTTCCTTAAAACACTACTGCTTAGGAAATCAATTGGAGGCAGAAGCAGTCAAGGGTAGCCTAGGGTTAGGGTTAGGCTTAGGGTTAGGTTTAGGGTATGGCTTAGGGTACGGGTTCGGGCAGGGGTGCGGGTACGGCGTAGGGTATGGGTTAGGGTTAGGGTTAGGGTTAGTGTTAGGGTTAGGGCTCGGTTTAGGGTACAGGTTAGGATTAGGGTACGTGTTAGGGTTAGGGTAGGGGTTAGGGTTAGGGTACGCGTTAGGGTTAGGGTAGTTATTAAACCTATCCCACTCTCTAGATACCCCTTAGCACGTAAGGGAATATTATTTGGGGGTGCAGCCATGGAGAAGAGTTTAGACACTAGGATAAGATAAGGAACACACCCATTATAAAGAAATCACATTAGGATTCTCTTTTTAAGCTGTTCCTTAAAACAGTAGTGCTTAGGAAATCTATTGGAGGCAGAAGCAGTCAAGGGTAGCCTAGGGTTAGGGTTAGGCTTAGGGTTAGGCTTAGGGTACGGCTTAGGTTACGGGTTCGGGGAGGGGTGCGGGTACGGCGTAGGGTATGGGTTAGGGTTAGGGTTAGGGTTAGTGTTAGGGTTAGGGCTCGGTTTAGGGTACGGGTTAGGATTAGGGTACGTGTTAGGGTTAGGGTAGGGGTTAGGGTTAGGGTACGCGTTAGGGTTAGGGTAGTTATTAAACCTATCCCACTCTCTAGATACCCCTTAGCACGTAAAGGAATATTATTTGAGGGTCCAGCCATGGAGAAGAGTTTAGACACTAGGATAAGATAAGGAACACACCCATTATAAAGAAATCACATTAGGATTCTCTTTTTAAGCTGTTCCTTAAAACACTAGTGCTTAGGAAATCTATAGGAGGCAGAAGCAGTCAAGGGTAGCCTAGGGTTAGGGTTAGGCTTAGGGTTAGGCTTAGGGTACGGGTTCGGGGAGGGTTTCGGGTACGGCGTAGGGTATGTGTTAGGGTTAGGGTTAGTGTTAGTGTTAGGGTTAGGGCTCGGTTTAGGGTACGGGTTAGGATTAGGGTACGTGTTAGTGTTAGGGTAGGGGTTAGGGTTAGAGTACGCATTAGGGTTAGGGTAGTTATTAAACCTATCCCACTCTCTAGATACCCCTTAGCACGTAAGGCAATATTATTTGGGGGTGCAGCCATGGAGAAGAGTTTAGACACTAGGATAAGATAAGGAACACACCCATTATAAAGAAATCACATTAGGATTCTCTTTTTAAGCTGTTCCTTAAAACACTAGTGCTTAGGAAATCTATTGGAGGCAGAAGCAGTCAAGGGTAGCCTAGGGTAAGGTTAGGCTTAGGGTTAGGCTTAGGGTACGGCTTAGGGTACGGGTTCGGGGAGGGTTTCGCGTACGGCGTAGGGTATGGGTTAGGGTTAGGGTTAGTGTTAGGGTTAGGGCTCGGTTTAGGGTACGGGTTAGGATTAGGGTACGTGTTAGGGTTAGGGTAGGGGTTAGGGTTAGGGTACGTGTTAGGGTTAGGGTAGTTATTAAACCTATCCCACTCTCTAGATACCCCTTAGCACGTAAAGGAATATTATTTGGGGGTCCAGCCATGGAGAAGAGTTTAGACACTAGGATAAGATAAGGAACACACCCATTATAAAGAAATCACTTTAGGATTCTCTTTTTACGCTGTTCTTAAAACACTAGTGCTTAGGAAATCTATTGGAGGCAGAAGCAGTCAAGGGTAGCCTAGGGTTAGGGTTAGGCTTAGGGTTAGGGTTAGGGTACGGCTTGGGGTATGGGTTCGGGGAGGTGTTCGTGTACAGCGTAGGGTATGGGTTAGGGTTAGGGTTTGGGTTAGTGTTAGGGTTAGGGCTCGGTTTAGGGTACGGGTTAGGATTAGGGTACGTGTTAGCGTTAGGGTAGGGGTTAGGGTTAGGTTACGCGTTAGGGCTAGGGTAGTTAGTAAACCTATCCCACTCTCTAGCTCCCCCTTAGCACGTAAAGGAATATTATTTGGGGGTCCAGCCATGGAGAAGAGTTTAGACACTAGGATAAGATAAGGAACACACCCATTATAAAGAAATCACATTAGGATTCTCTTTTTAAGCTGTTCCTTAAAACACTACTGCTTAGGAAATCAATTGGAGGCAGAAGCAGTCAAGGGTAGCCTAGGGTTAGGGTTAGGCTTAGGGTTAGGTTTAGGGTATGGCTTAGGGTACGGGTTTGGGGAGGGGTGCGGGTACGGCGTAGGGTATGGGTTAGGGTTAGGGTTAGGGTTAGTGTTAGGGTTAGGGCTCGGTTTAGGGTACAGGTTAGGATTAGGGTACGTGTTAGGGTTAGGGTAGGGGTTAGGGTTAGGGTACGCGTTAGGGTTAGGGTAGTTATTAAACCTATCCCACTCTCTAGATACCCCTTAGCACGTAAGGGAATATTATTTGGGGGTGCAGCCATGGAGAAGAGTTTAGACACTAGGATAAGATAAGGAACACACCCATTATAAAGAAATCACATTAGGATTCTCTTTTTAAGCTGTTCCTTAAAACAGTAGTGCTTAGGAAATCTATTGGAGGCAGAAGCAGTCAAGGGTAGCCTAGGGTTAGGGTTAGGCTTAGGGTTAGGCTTAGGGTATGGCTTAGGTTACGGGTTCGGGGAGGGGTGCGGGTACGGCGTAGGGTATGGGTTAGGGTTAGGGTTAGGGTTAGTGTTAGGGTTAGGGCTCGGTTTAGGGTACGGGTTAGGATTAGGGTACGTGTTAGGGTTAGGGTAGGGGTTAGGGTTAGGGTACGCGTTAGGGTTAGGGTAGTTATTAAACCTATCCCACTCTCTAGATACCCCTTAGCACGTAAAGGAATATTATTTGGGGGTCCAGCCATGGAGAAGAGTTTAGACACTAGGATAAGATAAGGAACACACCCATTATAAAGAAATCACATTAGGATTCTCTTTTTAAGCTGTTCCTTAAAACACTAGTGCTTAGGAAATCTATAGGAGGCAGAAGCAGTCAAGGGTAGCCTAGGGTTAGGGTTAGGCTTAGGGTTAGGCTTAGGGTACGGCTTAGGGTACGGGTTCGGGGAGGGTTTCGGGTACGGCGTAGAGTATGGGTAAGGGTTAGGGTTAGGGTTAGTGTTAGGGTTAGGGCTCGGTTTAGGGTACGGTTAGGATTAGGGTACGTGTTAGGTTTAGGGTAGGGGTTAGGGTTAGGGTACGCGTTAGGGTTAGGGTAGTTAGTAAACCTATCCCACTCTCTAGATACCCCTTAGCACGTAAAGGAATATTATTTGGGGTTCCAGCCATGGAGAAGAATTTAGACACTAGGATAAGATAAGGAACACACCCATTATAAAGAAATCACATTAGGATTCTCTTTTTAAGCTGTTGCTTAAAACACTAGTGCTTAGGAAATCTATTGGAGGCAGAAGCAGTCAAGGGTAGCCTAGGGTTAGTGTTAGGCTTAGGGTTAGGCTTAGGGTACGGCTTAGGGTACGGGTTTGGGGAGGGGTTCAGGTACGGCGTAGGGTATGGGTTAGGGTTAGGGTTAGTGTTAGTGTTAGGGTTAGGGCTCGGTTTAGGGTACGGGTTAGGATTAGGGGACGTGTTAGTGTTAGGGTAGGGGTTAGGGTTAGAGTACGCATTAGGGTTAGGGTAGTTATTAAACCTATCCCACTCTCTAGATACCCCTTAGCACGTAAGGCAATATTATTTGGGGGTGCAGCCATGGAGAAGAGTTTAGACACTAGGATAAGATAAGGAACACACCCATTATAAAGAAATCACATTAGGATTCTCTTTTTAAGCTGTTCCTTAAAACACTAGTGCTTAGGAAATCTATTGGAGGCAGAAGCAGTCAAGGGTAGCCTAGGGTAAGGTTAGGCTTAGGGTTAGGCTTAGGGTACGGCTTAGGGTACGGGTTCGGGGAGGGTTTCGGGTACGGCGTAGGGTATGGGTTAGGGTTAGGGTTAGTGTTAGGGTTAGGGCTCGGTTTAGGGTACGGGTTAGGATTAGGGTACGTGTTAGGGTTAGGGTAGGGGTTAGGGTTAGGGTACGCATTAGGGTTAGGGTAGTTATTAAACCTATCCCACTCTCTAGATACCCCTTAGCACGTAAAGGAATATTATTTGGGGGTCCAGCCATGGAGAAGAGTTTAGACACTAGGATAAGATAAGGAACACACCCATTATAAAGAAATCACTTTAGGATTCTCTTTTTAAGCTGTTCCTTAAAACACTAGTGCTTAGGAAATCTATTGGAGGCAGAAGCAGTCAAGGGTAGCCTAGGGTTAGGGTTAGGCTTAGGGTTAGGCTTAGGGTACGGCTTGGGGTATGGGTTCGGGGAGGTGTTCGTGTACGGCGTAGGGTATGGGTTAGGGTTAGGGTTTGGGTTAGTGTTAGGGTTAGGGCTCGGTTTAGGGTACGGGTTAGGATTAGGGTATGTGTTAGGGTTAGGGTAGGGGTTAGGGTTAGGTTACGCGTTAGGGCTAGGGTAGTTAGTAAACCTATCCCACTCTCTAGCTCCCCCTTAGCACGTAAAGGAATATTATTTGGGGGTCCAGCCATGGAGAAGAGTTTAGACACTAGGATAAGATAAGGAACACACCCATTATAAAGAAATCACATTAGGATTCTCTTTTTAAGCTGTTCCTTAAAACACTACTGCTTAGGAAATCAATTGGAGGCAGAAGCAGTCAAGGGTAGCCTAGGGTTAGGGTTAGGCTTAGGGTTAGGTTTAGGGTATGGCTTAGGGTACGGGTTCGGGGAGGGGTGCGGGTACGGCGTAGGGTATGGGTTAGGGTTAGGGTTAGGGTTAGTGTTAGGGTTAGGGCTCGGTTTAGGGTACAGGTTAGGATTAGGGTACGTGTTAGGGTTAGGGTAGGGGTTAGGGTTAGGGTACGCGTTAGGGTTAGGGTAATTATTAAACCTATCCCACTCTCTAGACACCCCTTAGCACGTAAGGGAATATTATTTGGGGGTGCAGCCATGGAGAAGAGTTTAGACACTAGGATAAGATAAGGAACACACCCATTATAAAGAAATCACATTAGGATTCTCTTTTTAAGCTGTTCCTTAAAACAGTAGTGCTTAGGAAATCTATTGGAGGCAGAAGCAGTCAAGGGTAGCCTAGGGTTAGGGTTAGGCTTAGGGTTAGGCTTAGGGTACGGCTTAGGTTACGGGTTCGGGGAGGGCTGCGGGTACGGCGTAGGGTATGGGTTAGGGTTAGGGTTAGGGTTAGTGTTAGGGTTAGGGCTCGGTTTAGGGTACAGGTTAGGACTAGGGTACGTGTTAGGGTTAGGGTAGGGGTTAGGGTTAGGGTACGCGTTAGGGTTAGGGTAGTTATTAAACCTATCCCACTCTCTAGACACCCCTTAGCACGTAAGGGAATATTATTTGGGGGTGCAGCCATGGAGAAGAGTTTAGACACTAGGATAAGATAAGGAACACACCCATTATAAAGAAATCACATTAGGATTCTCTTTTTAAGCTGTTCCTTAAAACAGTAGTGCTTAGGAAATCTATTGGAGGCAGAAGCAGTCAAGGGTAGCCTAGGGTTAGGGTTAGGCTTAGGGTTAGGCTTAGGGTACGGCTTAGGGTACGGGTTCGGGGAGGGTTTCGGGTACGGCGTAGGGTATGGGTTAGGGTTAGGGTTAGGTGTAGTTTTAGCTTTAGGGCTCGGTTTAGGGTACGGTTAGGATTAGGGTACGTGTTAGGGTTAGGGTAGGGGTTAGGGTTAGGGTACGCGTTAGGGTTAGGGTAGTTAATAAACCTATCCCACTCTCTAGATACCCCTTAGCACGTAAAGGAATACTATTTGGGGGTCCAGCCATGGAGAAGAGTTTAGACACTAGGATAAGATAAGGAACACACCCATTATAAAGAAATCACATTAGGATTCTATTTTTAAGCTGTTCCTTAAAACACTAGTGCTTAGGAAATCTATTGGAGGCAGAAGCAGTCAAGGGTAGCCTAGGTTTAGGGTTAGGCTTAGGGTTAGGCTTAGGGTACGGCTTAGGGTACGGGTTCGGGGAGGGGTTCGGGTACGGCGTAGGGTATGTGTTAGGGTTAGGTTTAGGGTTAGTGTTAGGGTTAGGGCTCGGTTTAGGGTACGGTTAGGATTAGGGTACGTGTTAGGGTTAGGGTAGGGGTTAGGGTTAGGGTACGCGTTAGGGTTAGGGTAGTTAATAAACCTATCCCACTCTCTAGATACCCCTTAGCACGTAAAGGAATACTATTTGGGGGTCCAGCCATGGAGAAGAGTTTAGACACTAGGATAAGATAAGGAACACACCCATTATAAAGAAATCACATTAGGATTCTATTTTTAAGCTGTTCCTTAAAACACTAGTGCTTAGGAAATCTATTGGAGGCAGAAGCAGTCAAGGGTAGCCTAGGTTTAGGGTTAGGCTTAGGGTTAGGCTTAGGGTACGGCTTAGGGTACGGGTTCGGGGAGGGGTTCGGGTACGGCGTAGGGTATGTGTTAGGGTTAGGTTTAGGGTTAGTGTTAGGGTTAGGGCTCGGTTTAGGGTACAGATTTGGATTAGGGTACGTGTTAGGGTTAGGGTAGGGTTTAGGGTTAGGGTACGCGTTAGGGTTAGGGTAGTTATTAAACCTATCCCACTCTCTAGATACCCCTTAGCACGTAAAGGAATATTATTTGGGGGTCCAGCCATGGAGAAGAGTTTAGACACTAGGATAAGATAAGGAACACACCCATTATAAAGAAATCACATAAGGATTCTCTTTTTAAGCTGTTCCTTAAAACTCTAGTGCTTAGGAAATCTATTGGAGGCAGAAACAGTCAAGGGTAGCCTAGGGATAGGGTTAGGCTTAGGGTTAGGGTTACGGTACGGCTTAGGGTATGGGTTCGGGGAGGGGTTCGGGTACGGCATAGGGTATGGGTTAGGGTTAGGGTTAGGTTTAGTGTTAGGGTTAGGGCTCGGTTAAGGGAACGGGTTAGGATTAGGGTACGTGTTAGTGTTAGGGTAGGGGTTAGGGTTAGGGTACGCGTTAGGGGTAGGGTAGTTATTAAACCTATCCCACTCTCTAGATACCCCTTAGCACGTAAAGGAATATTAGTTGGAGGTCCACCCGTGGAGAAGAGTTTAGAGACTAGTATAAGATAAGGAACACACCTATTATAAAGAAATCACATTAGGATTCTCTTTTTAAGCTGTTCCTTAAAACACTAGTGCTTAGGAAATCTATTGGAGACAGAAGCAGTCAAGGGTAGCCTAGGGTTAGGGTTAGGTTTAGGGTTAGGCTTAGGGTACGGCTTAGGGTACGGGTTCGGGGAGGGTTTCGGGTACGGCGTAGGGTATGGGTTAGGGTTAGGGTTAGGGTTAGTGTTAGTGTTAGGGCTCGGTTTAGGGTACGGTTAGGATTAGGGTACGTGTTAGGTTTAGGGTAGGGGTTAGGGTTAGGGTACGCGTTAGGGTTAGGGTAGTTAGTAAACCTATCCCACTCTCTAGATACCCCTTAGCACGTAAAGGAATATTATTTGGGGGTCCAGCCATGGAGAAGAGTTTAGACACTAGGATAAGATAAGGAACACACCCATTATAAAGAAATCACTTTAGGATTCTCTTTTTAAGCTGTTCCTTAAAACACTAGTGCTTAGGAAATCTATTGGAGGCAGAAGCAGTCAAGGGTAGCCTAGGGTTAGGGTTAGGCTTAGGGTTAGGCTTAGGGTACGGCTTGGGGTATGGGTTCGGGGAGGTGTTCGTGTACGGCGTAGGGTATGGGTTAGGGTAAGGGTTTGGGTTAGTGTTAGGGTTAGGGCTCGGTTTAGGGTACGGGTTAGGATTAGGGTACGTGTTAGGGTTAGGGTAGGGGTTAGGGTTAGGTTACACGTTAGGGCTAGGGTAGTTAGTAAACCTATCCCACTCTCTAGATACCCCTTAGCACGTAAAGGAATATTATTTGGAGGTCCAGCCATGGAGAAGCGTTTAGACACTAGGATAAGATAAGGAACACACCCATTATAAAGAAATCACTTTAGGATTCACTTTTTAAGCTGTTCCTTAAAACACTACTGCTTAGGAAATCAATTGGAGGCAGAAGCAGTCAAGGGTAGCCTAGGGTTAGGGTTAGGCTTAGGGTTAGGTTTAGGGTATGGCTTAGGGTACGGGTTCGGGCAGGGGTGCGGGTACGGCGTAGGGTATGGGTTAGGGTTAGGGTTAGGGTTAGTGTTAGGGTTAGGGCTCGGTTTAGGGTACAGGTTAGGATTAGGGTACGTGTTAGGGTTAGGGTAGGGGTTAGGGTTAGGGTACGCGTTAGGGTTAGGGTAGTTATTAAACCTATCCCACTCTCTAGATACCCCTTAGCACGTAAGGGAATATTATTTGGGGGTGCAGCCATGGAGAAGAGTTTAGACACTAGGATAAGATAAGGAACACACCCATTATAAAGAAATCACATTAGGATTCTCTTTTTAAGCTGTTCCTTAAAACACTAGTGCTTAGGAAATCTATAGGAGGCAGAAGCAGTCAAGGGTAGCCTAGGGTTAGGGTTAGGCTTAGGGTACGGCTTAGGGTACGGGTTCGGGGAGGGTTTCGCGTACGGCGTAGGGTATGGGTTAGGGTTAGGGTTAGTGTTAGGGTTAGGGCTCGGTTTAGGGTACGGGTTAGGATTAGGGTACGTGTTAGGGTTAGGGTAGGGGTTAGGGTTAGGGTACGTGTTAGGGTTAGGGTAGTTATTAAACCTATCCCACTCTCTAGATACCCCTTAGCACGTAAAGGAATATTATTTGGGGGTCCAGCCATGGAGAAGAGTTTAGACACTAGGATAAGATAAGGAACACACCCATTATAAAGAAATCACTTTAGGATTCTCTTTTTACGCTGTTCTTAAAACACTAGTGCTTAGGAAATCTATTGGAGGCAGAAGCAGTCAAGGGTAGCCTAGGGTTAGGGTTAGGCTTAGGGTTAGGGTTAGGGTACGGCTTGGGGTATGGGTTCGGGGAGGTGTTCGTGTACAGCGTAGGGTATGGGTTAGGGTTAGGGTTTGGGTTAGTGTTAGGGTTAGGGCTCGGTTTAGGGTACGGGTTAGGATTAGGGTACGTGTTAGCGTTAGGGTAGGGGTTAGGGTTAGGTTACGCATTAGGGCTAGGGTAGTTAGTAAACCTATCCCACTCTCTAGCTCCCCCTTAGCACGTAAAGGAATATTATTTGGGGGTCCAGCCATGGAGAAGAGTTTAGACACTAGGATAAGATAAGGAACACACCCATTATAAAGAAATCACATTAGGATTCTCTTTTTAAGCTGTTCCTTAAAACACTACTGCTTAGGAAATCAATTGGAGGCAGAAGCAGTCAAGGGTAGCCTAGGGTTAGGGTTAGGCTTAGGGTTAGGTTTAGGGTATGGCTTAGGGTACGGGTTTGGGGAGGGGTGCGGGTACGGCGTAGGGTATGGGTTAGGGTTAGGGTTAGGGTTAGTGTTAGGGTTAGGGCTCGGTTTAGGGTACAGGTTAGGATTAGGGTACGTGTTAGGGTTAGGGTAGGGGTTAGGGTTAGGGTACGCGTTAGGGTTAGGGTAGTTATTAAACCTATCCCACTCTCTAGATACCCCTTAGCACGTAAGGGAATATTATTTGGGGGTGCAGCCATGGAGAAGAGTTTAGACACTAGGATAAGATAAGGAACACACCCATTATAAAGAAATCACATTAGGATTCTCTTTTTAAGCTGTTCCTTAAAACAGTAGTGCTTAGGAAATCTATTGGAGGCAGAAGCAGTCAAGGGTAGCCTAGGGTTAGGGTTAGGCTTAGGGTTAGGCTTAGGGTATGGCTTAGGTTACGGGTTCGGGGAGGGGTGCGGGTACGGCGTAGGGTATGGGTTAGGGTTAGGGTTAGGGTTAGTGTTAGGGTTAGGGCTCGGTTTAGGGTACGGGTTAGGATTAGGGTACGTGTTAGGGTTAGGGTAGGGGTTAGGGTTAGGGTACGCGTTAGGGTTAGGGTAGTTATTAAACCTATCCCACTCTCTAGATACCCCTTAGCACGTAAAGGAATATTATTTGGGGGTCCAGCCATGGAGAAGAGTTTAGACACTAGGATAAGATAAGGAACACACCCATTATAAAGAAATCACATTAGGATTCTCTTTTTAAGCTGTTCCTTAAAACACTAGTGCTTAGGAAATCTATAGGAGGCAGAAGCAGTCAAGGGTAGCCTAGGGTTAGGGTTAGGCTTAGGGTTAGGCTTAGGGTACGGCTTAGGGTACGGGTTCGGGGAGGGTTTCGGGTACGGCGTAGAGTATGGGTAAGGGTTAGGGTTAGGGTTAGTGTTAGGGTTAGGGCTCGGTTTAGGGTACGGTTAGGATTAGGGTACGTGTTAGGTTTAGGGTAGGGGTTAGGGTTAGGGTACGCGTTAGGGTTAGGGTAGTTAGTAAACCTATCCCACTCTCTAGATACCCCTTAGCACGTAAAGGAATATTATTTGGGGTTCCAGCCATGGAGAAGAATTTAGACACTAGGATAAGATAAGGAACACACCCATTATAAAGAAATCACATTAGGATTCTCTTTTTAAGCTGTTGCTTAAAACACTAGTGCTTAGGAAATCTATTGGAGGCAGAAGCAGTCAAGGGTAGCCTAGGGTTAGTGTTAGGCTTAGGGTTAGGCTTAGGGTACGGCTTAGGGTACGGGTTTGGGGAGGGGTTCAGGTACGGCGTAGGGTATGGGTTAGGGTTAGGGTTAGTGTTAGTGTTAGGGTTAGGGCTCGGTTTAGGGTACGGGTTAGGATTAGGGGACGTGTTAGTGTTAGGGTAGGGGTTAGGGTTAGAGTACGCATTAGGGTTAGGGTAGTTATTAAACCTATCCCACTCTCTAGATACCCCTTAGCACGTAAGGCAATATTATTTGGGGGTGCAGCCATGGAGAAGAGTTTAGACACTAGGATAAGATAAGGAACACACCCATTATAAAGAAATCACATTAGGATTGTCTTTTTAAGCTGTTCCTTAAAACACTAGTGCTTAGGAAATCTATTGGAGGCAGAAGCAGTCAAGGGTAGCCTAGGGTAAGGTTAGGCTTAGGGTTAGGCTTAGGGTACGGCTTAGGGTACGGGTTCGGGGAGGGTTTCGGGTACGGCGTAGGGTATGGGTTAGGGTTAGGGTTAGTGTTAGGGTTAGGGCTCGGTTTAGGGTACGGGTTAGGATTAGGGTACGTGTTAGGGTTAGGGTAGGGGTTAGGGTTAGGGTACGCATTAGGGTTAGGGTAGTTATTAAACCTATCCCACTCTCTAGATACCCCTTAGCACGTAAAGGAATATTATTTGGGGGTCCAGCCATGGAGAAGAGTTTAGACACTAGGATAAGATAAGGAACACACCCATTATAAAGAAATCACTTTAGGATTCTCTTTTTAAGCTGTTCCTTAAAACACTAGTGCTTAGGAAATCTATTGGAGGCAGAAGCAGTCAAGGGTAGCCTAGGGTTAGGGTTAGGCTTAGGGTTAGGCTTAGGGTACGGCTTAGGGTACGGGTTCGGGGAGGGTTTCGGGTACGGCGTAGGGTATGGGTTAGGGTTAGGGTTAGGGTTAGTGTTAGGGTTAGGGCTCGGTTTAGGGTACGGTTAGGATTAGGGTACGTGTTAGGTTTAGGGTAGGGGTTAGGGTTAGGGTACGCGTTAGGGTTAGGGTAGTTAGTAAACCTATCCCACTCTCTAGATACCCCTTAGCACGTAAAGGAATATTATTTGGGGTTCCAGCCATGGAGAAGAATTTAGACACTAGGATAAGATAAGGAACACACCCATTATAAAGAAATCACATTAGGATTCTCTTTTTAAGCTGTTGCTTAAAACACTAGTGCTTAGGAAATCTATTGGAGGCAGAAGCAGTCAAGGGTAGCCTAGGGTTAGTGTTAGGCTTAGGGTTAGGCTTAGGGTACGGCTTAGGGTACGGGTTCGGGGAGGGGTTCAGGTACGGCGTAGGGTATGTGTTAGGGTTAGGGTTAGTGTTAGTGTTAGGGTTAGGGCTCGGTTTAGGGTACGGGTTAGGATTAGGGTACGTGTTAGTGTTAGGGTAGGGGTTAGGGTTAGAGTATGCATTAGGGTTAGGGTAGTTATTAAACCTATCCCACTCTCTAGATACCCCTTAGCACGTAAGGCAATATTATTTGGGGGTGCAGCCATGGAGAAGAGTTTAGACACTAGGATAAGATAAGGAACACACCCATTATAAAGAAATCACATTAGGATTCTCTTTTTAAGCTGTTCCTTAAAACACTAGTGCTTAGGAAATCTATTGGAGGCAGAAGCAGTCAAGGGTAGCCTAGGGTAAGGTTAGGCTTAGGGTTAGGCTTAGGGTACGGCTTAGGGTACGGGTTCGGGGAGGGTTTCGGGTACGGCGTAGGGTATGGGTTAGGGTTAGGGTTAGTGTTAGGGTTAGGGCTCGGTTTAGGGTACAGGTTAGGATTAGGGTACGTGTTAGGGTTAGGGTAGGGGTTAGGGTTAGGGTACGCGTTAGGGTTAGGGTCGTTAGTAAACCTATCCCACTCTCTAGATACCCCTTAGCACGTAAGGGAATATTATTTGGTGGTGCAGCCATGGAGAAGAGTTTAGACACTAGGATAAGATAAGGAACACACCCATTATAAAGAAATCACATTAGGATTCTCTTTTTAAGCTGTTCCTTAAAACAGTAGTGCTTAGGAAATCTATTGGAGGCAGAAGCAGTCAAGGGTAGCCTAGGGTTAGGGTTAGGCTTAGGGTTAGGCTTAGGGTACGGCTTAGGGTACGGGTTCGGGGAGGGGTGCGGGTACGGCGTAGGGTATGGGTTAGGGTTAGGGTTAGGGTTAGTGTTAGGGTTAGGGCTCGGTTTAGGGTACGGGTTAGGATTAGGGTACGTGTTAGGGTTAGGGTAGGTGTTAGGGTTAGGGTACGCGTTAGGGTTAGGGTAGTTATTAAACCTATCCCACTCTCTAGATACCCCTTAGCACGTAAAGGAATATTATTTGAGGGTCCAGCCATGGAGAAGAGTTTAGACACTAGGATAAGATAAGGAACACACCCATTATAAAGAAATCACATTAGGATTCTCTTTTTAAGCTGTTCCTTAAAACACTAGTGCTTAGGAAATCTATAGGAGGCAGAAGCAGTCAAGGGTAGCCTAGGGTTAGGGTTAGGCTTAGGGTACGGCTTAGGGTACGGCTTAGGGTACGGGTTCGGGGAGGGTTTCGGGTACGGCGTAGGGTATGGGTTAGGGTTAGGGTTAGGGTTAGTGTTAGGGTTAGGGCTCGGTTTAGGGTACGGGTTCGGATTAGGGTACGTGTTAGTGTTAGGGTAGGGGTTAGGGTTAGAGTACGCATTAGGGTTAGGGTAGTTATTAAACCTATCCCACTCTCTAGATACCCCTTAGCACGTAAGGCAATATTATTTGGGGGTGCAGCCATGGAGAAGAGTTTAGACACTAGGATAAGATAAGGAACACACCCATTATAAAGAAATCACATTAGGATTCTCTTTTTAAGCTGTTCCTTAAAACACTAGTGCTTAGGAAATCAATTGGAGGCAGAAGCAGTCAAGGGTAGCCTAGGGTAAGGTTAGGCTTAGGGTTAGGCTTAGGGTACGGCTTAGGGTACGGGTTCGGGGAGGGTTTCGGGTACGGCGTAGGGTATGGGTTAGGGTTAGGGTTAGTGTTAGGGTTAGGGCTCGGTTTAGGGTACGGGTTAGGATTAGGGTACGTGTTAGGGTTAGGGTAGGGGTTAGGGTTAGGGTACGCATTAGGGTTAGGGTAGTTATTAAACCTATCCCACTCTCTAGATACCCCTTAGCACGTAAAGGAATATTATTTGGGGGTCCAGCCATGGAGAAGAGTTTAGACACTAGGATAAGATAAGGAACACACCCATTATAAAGAAATCACTTTAGGATTCTCTTTTTAAGCTGTTCCTTAAAACACTAGTGCTTAGGAAATCTATTGGAGGCAGAAGCAGTCAAGGGTAGCCTAGGGTTAGGGTTAGGCTTAGGGTTAGGGTTAGGGTACGGCTTGGGGTATGGGTTCGGGGAGATGTTCGTGTACGGCGTAGGGTATGGGTTAGGGTTAGGGTTTGGGTTAGTGTTAGGGTTAGGGCTCGGTTTAGGGTACGGGTTAGGATTAGGGTACGTGTTAGGGTTAGGGTAGGGGTTAGGGTTAGGTTACGCGATAGGGCTAGGGTAGTTAGTAAACCTATCCCACTCTCTAGCTCCCCCTTAGCACGTAAAGGAATATTATTTGGGGGTCCAGCCATGGAGAAGAGTTTAGACACTAGGATAAGATAAGGAACACACCCATTATAAAGAAATCACATTAGGATTCTCTTTTTAAGCTGTTCCTTAAAACACTACTGCTTAGGAAATCAATTGGAGGCAGAAGCAGTCAAGGGTAGCCTAGGGTTAGGGTTAGGCTTAGGGTTAGGTTTAGGGTATGGCTTAGGGTATGGGTTCGGGGAGGGGTGCGGGTACGGCGTAGGGTATGGGTTAGGGTTAGGGTTAGGGTTAGTGTTAGGGTTAGGGCTCGGTTTAGGGTACGGGTTAGGATTAGGGTACGTGTTAGGGTTAGGGTAGGGGTTAGGGTTAGGGTACGCGTTAGGGTTAGGGTAGTTATTAAACCTATCCCACTCTCTAGATACCCCTTAGCACGTAAGGGAATATTATTTGGGGGTGCAGCCATGGAGAAGAGTTTAGACACTAGGATAAGATAAGGAACACACCCATTATAAAGAAATCACATTAGGATTCTCTTTTTAAGCTGTTCCTTAAAACACTAGTGCTTAGGAAATCTATTGGAGGCAGAAGCAGTCAAGGGTAGCCTAGGGTTAGGGTTAGGCTTAGGGTTAGGCTTAGGGTACGGCTTAGGGTACGGGTTCGGGGAGGGTTTCGGGTACGGCGTAGGGTATGGGTTAGGGTTAGGGTTAGGGTTAGTGTTAGGGTTAGGGCTCGGTTTAGGGTACGGTTAGGATTAGGGTACGTGTTAGGTTTAGGGTAGGGGTTAGGGTTAGGGTACGCATTAGGGTTAGGGTCGTTAGTAAACCTATCCCACTCCCTAGATACCCCTTAGCACGTAAAGGAATATTATTTGGGGGTCCAGCCATGGAGAAGAGTTTAGACACTAGGATAAGATAAGGAACACACCCATTATAAAGAAATCACATTAGGATTCTCTTTTTAAGCTGTTGCTTAAAACACTAGTGCTTAGGAAATCTATTGGAGGCAGAAGCAGTCAAGGGTAGCCTAGGGTTAGTGTTAGGCTTAGGGTTAGGCTTAGGGTATGGCTTAGGGTACGGGTTCGGGGAGGGTTTCGGGTACGGCGTAGGGTATGGGTTAGGGTTAGGGTTAGGGTTAGTGTTAGGGTTAGGGCTCGGTTTAGGGTACGGGTTAGGATTAGGGTACGTGTTAGGGTTAGGGTAGGGGTTAGGGTTAGGGTACGCGTTAGGGTTAGGGTAGTTATTAAACCTATCCCACTCTCTAGATACCCCTTAGCACGTAAAGGAATATTATTTGGGGGTCCAGCCATGGAGAAGAGTTTAGACACTAGGATAAGATAAGGAACACACCCATTATAAAGAAATCACTTTAGGATTCTCTTTTTAAGCTGTTCTTAAAACACTAGTGCTTAGGAAATCTATTGGAGGCAGAAGCAGTCAAGGGTAGCCTAGGGTTAGGGTTAGGCTTAGGGTTAGGCTTAGGGTACGGCTTGGGGTATGGGTTCGGGGAGGTGTTCGTGTACGGCGTAGGGTATGGGTTAGGGTTAGGGTTTGGGTTAGTGTTAGGGTTAGGGCTCGGTTTAGGGTACGGGTTAGGATTAGGGTACGTGTTAGCGTTAGGGTAGGGGTTAGGGTTAGGTTACGCGTTAGGGCTAGGGTAGTTAGTAAACCTATCCCACTCTCTAGCTCCCCCTTAGCACGTAAAGGAATATTATTTGGGGGTCCAGCCATGGAGAAGAGTTTAGACACTAGGATAAGATAAGGAACACACCCATTATAAAGAAATCACATTAGGATTCTCTTTTTAAGCTGTTCCTTAAAACACTACTGCTTAGGAAATCAATTGGAGGCAGAAGCAGTCAAGGGTAGCCTAGGGTTAGGGTTAGGCTTAGGGTTAGGTTTAGGGTATGGCTTAGGGTACGGGTTCGGGGAGGGGTGCGGGTACGGCGTAGGGTATGGGTTAGGGTTAGGGTTAGGGTTAGTGTTAGGGTTAGGGCTCGGTTTAGGGTACAGGTTAGTATTAGGGTACGTGTTAGGGTTAGGGTAGGGGTTAGGGTTAGGGTACGCGTTAGGGTTAGGGTAGTTATTAAACCTATCCCACTCTCTAGATACCCCTTAGCACGTAAGGGAATATTATTTGGGGGTGCAGCCATGGAGAAGAGTTTAGACACTAGGATAAGATAAGGAACACACCCATTATAAAGAAATCACATTAGGATTCTCTTTTTAAGCTGTTCCTTAAAACAGTAGTGCTTAGGAAATCTATTGGAGGCAGAAGCAGTCAAGGGTAGCCTAGGGTTAGGGTTAGGCTTAGGGTTAGGCTTAGGGTACGGCTTAGGTTACGGGTTCGGGGAGGGGTGCGGGTACGGCGTAGGGTATGGGTTAGGGTTAGGGTTAGGGTTAGTGTTAGGGTTAGGGCTCGGTTTAGGGTACGGGTTAGGATTAGGGTACGTGTTAGGGTTAGGGTAGGGGTTAGGGTTAGGGTACGTGTTAGGGTTAGGGTAGTTATTAAAACTATCCCACTCTCTAGATACCCCTTAGCACGTAAAGGAATATTATTTGAGGGTCCAGCCATGGAGAAGAGTTTAGACACTAGGATAAGATAAGGAACACACCCATTATAAAGAAATCACATTAGGATTCTCTTTTTAAGCTGTTCCTTAAAACACTAGTGCTTAGGAAATCTATAGGAGGCAGAAGCAGTCAAGGGTAGCCTAGGGTTAGGGTTAGGCTTAGGGTTAGGCTTAGGGTACGGCTTAGGGTACGGGTTCGGGGAGGGTTTCGGGTACGGCGTAGGGTATGGGTTAGGGTTAGGGTTAGGGTTAGTGTTAGGGTTAGGGCTCGGTTTAGGGTACGGTTAGGATTAGGGTACGTGTTAGGTTTAGGGTAGGGGTTAGGGTTAGGGTACGCGTTAGGGTTAGGGTAGTTAGTAAACCTATCCCACTCTCTAGATACCCCTTAGCACGTAAAGGAATATTATTTGGGGTTCCAGCCATGGAGAAGAATTTAGACACTAGGATAAGATAAGGAACACACCCATTATAAAGAAATCACATTAGGATTCTCTTTTTAAGCTGTTGCTTAAAACACTAGTGCTTAGGAAATCTATTGGAGGCAGAAGCAGTCAAGGGTAGCCTAGGGTTAGTGTTAGGCTTAGGGTTAGGCTTAGGGTACGGCTTAGGGTACGGGTTTGGGGAGGGGTTCAGGTACGGCGTAGGGTATGTGTTAGGGTTAGGGTTAGTGTTAGTGTTAGGGTTAGGGCTCGGTTTAGGGTACGGGTTAGGATTAGGGTACGTGTTACTGTTAGGGTAGGGGTTAGGGTTAGAGTATGCATTAGGGTTAGGGTAGTTATTAAACCTATCCCACTCTCTAGATACCCCTTAGCACGTAAGGCAATATTATTTGGGGGTGCAGCCATGGAGAAGAGTTTAGACACTAGGATAAGATAAGGAACACACCCATTATAAAGAAATCACATTAGGATTCTCTTTTTAAGCTGTTCCTTAAAACACTAGTGCTTAGGAAATCTATTGGAGGCAGAAGCAGTCAAGGGTAGCCTAGGGTAAGGTTAGGCTTAGGGTTAGGCTTAGGGTACGGCTTAGGGTACGGGTTCGGGGAGGGTTTCGGGTACGGCGTAGGGTATGGGTTAGGGTTAGGGTTAGTGTTAGGGTTAGGGCTCGGTTTAGGGTACGGGTTAGGATTAGGGTACGTGTTAGGGTTAGGGAAGGGGTTAGGGTTAGGGTACGCATTAGGGTTAGGGTAGTTATTAAACCTATCCCACTCTCTAGATACCCCTTAGCACGTAAAGGAATATTATTTGGGGGTCCAGCCATGGAGAAGAGTTTAGACACTAGGATAAGATAAGGAACACACCCATTATAAAGAAATCACTTTAGGATTCTCTTTTTAAGCTGTTCCTTAAAACACTAGTGCTTAGGAAATCTATTGGAGGCAGAAGCAGTCAAGGGTAGCCTAGGGTTAGGGTTAGGCTTAGGGTTAGGCTTAGGGTACCGCTTGGGGTATGGGTTCGGGGAGGTGTTCGTGTACGGCGTAGGGTATGGGTTAGGGTAAGGGTTTGGGTTAGTGTTAGGGTTAGGGCTCGGTTTAGGGTACGGGTTAGGATTAGGGTACGTGTTAGGGTTAGGGTAGGGGTTAGGGTTAGGTTACACGTTAGGGCTAGGGTAGTTAGTAAACCTATCCCACTCTCTAGATACCCCTTAGCACGTAAAGGAATATTATTTGGAGGTCCCGCCATGGAGAAGCGTTTAGACACTAGGATAAGATAAGGAACACACCCATTATAAAGAAATCACTTTAGGATTCACTTTTTAAGCTGTTCCTTAAAACACTACTGCTTAGGAAATCAATTGGAGGCAGAAGCAGTCAAGGGTAGCCTAGGGTTAGGGTTAGGCTTAGGGTTAGGTTTAGGGTATGGCTTAGGGTACGGGTTCGGGCAGGGGTGCGGGTACGGCGTAGGGTATGGGTTAGGGTTAGGGTTAGGGTTAGTGTTAGGGTTAGGGCTCGGTTTAGGGTACAGGTTAGGATTAGGGTACGTGTTAGGGTTAGGGTAGGGGTTAGGGTTAGGGTACGCGTTAGGGTTAGGGTAGTTATTAAACCTATCCCACTCTCTAGATACCCCTTAGCACGTAAGGGAATATTATTTGGGGGTGCAGCCATGGAGAAGAGTTTAGACACTAGGATAAGATAAGGAACACACCCATTATAAAGAAATCACATTAGGATTCTCTTTTTAAGCTGTTCCTTAAAACAGTAGTGCTTAGGAAATCTATTGGAGGCAGAAGCAGTCAAGGGTAGCCTAGGGTTAGGGGTAGGCTTAGGGTTAGGCTTAGGGTACGGCTTAGGTTACGGGTTCGGGGAGGGGTGCGGGTACGGCGTAGGGTATGGGTTAGGGTTAGGGTTAGGGTTAGTGTTAGGGTTAGGGCTCGGTTTAGGGTACGGGTTAGGATTAGGGTACGTGTTAGGGTTAGGGTAGGGGTTAGGGTTAGGGTACGCGTTAGGGTTAGGGTAGTTATTAAACCTATCCCACTCTCTAGATACCCCTTAACACGTAAAGGAATATTATTTGAGGGTCCAGCCATGGAGAAGAGTTTAGACACTAGGATAAGATAAGGAACACACCCATTATAAAGAAATCACATTAGGATTCTCTTTTTAAGCTGTTCCTTAAAACACTAGTGCTTAGGAAATCTATAGGAGGCAGAAGCAGTCAAGGGTAGCCTAGGGTTAGGGTTAGGCTTAGGGTTAGGCTTAGGGTACGGGTTCGGGGAGGGTTTCGGGTACGGCGTAGGGTATGTGTTAGGGTTAGGGTTAGTGTTAGTGTTAGGGTTAGGGCTCGGTTTAGGGTACGGGTTAGGATTAGGGTACGTGTTAGTGTTAGGGTAGGGGTTAGGGTTAGAGTACGCATTAGGGTTAGGGTAGTTATTAAACCTATCCCACTCTCTAGATACCCCTTAGCACGTAAGGCAATATTATTTGGGGGTGCAGCCATGGAGAAGAGTTTAGACACTAGGATAAGATAAGGAACACACCCATTATAAAGAAATCACATTAGGATTCTCTTTTTAAGCTGTTCCTTAAAACACTAGTGCTTAGGAAATCTATTGGAGGCAGAAGCAGTCAAGGGTAGCCTAGGGTAAGGTTAGGCTTAGGGTTAGGCTTAGGGTACGGCTTAGGGTACGGGTTCGGGGAGGGTTTCGCGTACGGCGTAGGGTATGGGTTAGGGTTAGGGTTAGTGTTAGGGTTAGGGCTCGGTTTAGGGTACGGGTTAGGATTAGGGTACGTGTTAGGGTTAGGGTAGGGGTTAGGGTTAGGGTACGTGTTAGGGTTAGGGTAGTTATTAAACCTATCCCACTCTCTAGATACCCCTTAGCACGTAAAGGAATATTATTTGGGGGTCCAGCCATGGAGAAGAGTTTAGACACTAGGATAAGATAAGGAACACACCCATTATAAAGAAATCACTTTAGGATTCTCTTTTTACGCTGTTCTTAAAACACTAGTGCTTAGGAAATCTATTGGAGGCAGAAGCAGTCAAGGGTAGCCTAGGGTTAGGGTTAGGCTTAGGGTTAGGGTTAGGGTACGGCTTGGGGTATGGGTTCGGGGAGGTGTTCGTGTACAGCGTAGGGTATGGGTTAGGGTTAGGGTTTGGGTTAGTGTTAGGGTTAGGGCTCGGTTTAGGGTACGGGTTAGGATTAGGGTACGTGTTAGGGTTAGGGTAGGGGTTAGGGTTAGGGTACGCGTTAGGGTTAGGGTAGTTATTAAACCTATCCCACTCTCTAGATACCCCTTAGCACGTAAAGGAATATTATTTGGGGGTCCAGCCATGGAGAAGAGTTTAGACACTAGGATAAGATAAGGAACACACCCATTATAAAGAAATCACATTAGGATTCTCTTTTTAAGCTGTTCCTTAAAACACTAGTGCTTAGGAAATCTATAGGAGGCAGAAGCAGTCAAGGGTAGCCTAGGGTTAGGGTTAGGCTTAGGGTTAGGCTTAGGGTACGGCTTAGGGTACGGGTTCGGGGAGGGTTTCGGGTACGGCGTAGAGTATGGGTAAGGGTTAGGGTTAGGGTTAGTGTTAGGGTTAGGGCTCGGTTTAGGGTACGGTTAGGATTAGGGTACGTGTTAGGTTTAGGGTAGGGGTTAGGGTTAGGGTACGCGTTAGGGTTAGGGTAGTTAGTAAACCTATCCCACTCTCTAGATACCCCTTAGCACGTAAAGGAATATTATTTGGGGTTCCAGCCATGGAGAAGAATTTAGACACTAGGATAAGATAAGGAACACACCCATTATAAAGAAATCACATTAGGATTCTCTTTTTAAGCTGTTGCTTAAAACACTAGTGCTTAGGAAATCTATTGGAGGCAGAAGCAGTCAAGGGTAGCCTAGGGTTAGTGTTAGGCTTAGGGTTAGGCTTAGGGTACGGCTTAGGGTACGGGTTTGGGGAGGGGTTCAGGTACGGCGTAGGGTATGGGTTAGGGTTAGGGTTAGTGTTAGTGTTAGGGTTAGGGCTCGGTTTAGGGTACGGGTTAGGATTAGGGGACGTGTTAGTGTTAGGGTAGGGGTTAGGGTTAGAGTACGCATTAGGGTTAGGGTAGTTATTAAACCTATCCCACTCTCTAGATACCCCTTAGCACGTAAGGCAATATTATTTGGGGGTGCAGCCATGGAGAAGAGTTTAGACACTAGGATAAGATAAGGAACACACCCATTATAAAGAAATCACATTAGGATTCTCTTTTTAAGCTGTTCCTTAAAACACTAGTGCTTAGGAAATCTATTGGAGGCAGAAGCAGTCAAGGGTAGCCTAGGGTAAGGTTAGGCTTAGGGTTAGGCTTAGGGTACGGCTTAGGGTACGGGTTCGGGGAGGGTTTCGGGTACGGCGTAGGGTATGGGTTAGGGTTAGTGTTAGTGTTAGGGTTAGGGCTCGGTTTAGGGTACGGGTTAGGATTAGGGTACGTGTTAGGGTTAGGGTAGGGGTTAGGGTTAGGGTACGCATTAGGGTTAGGGTAGTTATTAAACCTATCCCACTCTCTAGATACCCCTTAGCACGTAAAGGAATATTATTTGGGGGTCCAGCCATGGAGAAGAGTTTAGACACTAGGATAAGATAAGGAACACACCCATTATAAAGAAATCACTTTAGGATTCTCTTTTTAAGCTGTTCCTTAAAACACTAGTGCTTAGGAAATCTATTGGAGGCAGAAGCAGTCAAGGGTAGCCTAGGGTTAGGGTTAGGCTTAGGGTTAGGCTTAGGGTACGGCTTGGGGTATGGGTTCGGGGAGGTGTTCGTGTACGGCGTAGGGTATGGGTTAGGGTTAGGGTTTGGGTTAGTGTTAGGGTTAGGGCTCGGTTTAGGGTACGGGTTAGGATTAGGGTATGTGTTAGGGTTAGGGTAGGGGTTAGGGTTAGGTTACGCGTTAGGGCTAGGGTAGTTAGTAAACCTATCCCACTCTCTAGCTCCCCCTTAGCACGTAAAGGAATATTATTTGGGGGTCCAGCCATGGAGAAGAGTTTAGACACTAGGATAAGATAAGGAACACACCCATTATAAAGAAATCACATTAGGATTCTCTTTTTAAGCTGTTCCTTAAAACACTACTGCTTAGGAAATCAATTGGAGGCAGAAGCAGTCAAGGGTAGCCTAGGGTTAGGGTTAGGCTTAGGGTTAGGCTTAGGGTACGGCTTAGGGTACGGGTTCGGGGAGGGGTGCGGGTACGGCGTAGGGTATGGGTTAGGGTTAGGGTTAGGGTTAGTGTTAGGGTTAGGGCTCGGTTTAGGGTACAGGTTAGGATTAGGGTACGTGTTAGGGTTAGGGTAGGGGTTAGGGTTAGGGTACGCGTTAGGGTTAGGGTAATTATTAAACCTATCCCACTCTCTAGACACCCCTTAGCACGTAAGGGAATATTATTTGGGGGTGCAGCCATGGAGAAGAGTTTAGACACTAGGATAAGATAAGGAACACACCCATTATAAAGAAATCACATTAGGATTCTCTTTTTAAGCTGTTCCTTAAAACAGTAGTGCTTAGGAAATCTATTGGAGGCAGAAGCAGTCAAGGGTAGCCTAGGGTTAGGGTTAGGCTTAGGGTACGGCTTAGGTTACGGGTTCGGGGAGGGCTGCGGGTACGGCGTAGGGTATGGGTTAGGGTTAGGGTTAGGGTTAGTGTTAGGGTTAGGGCTCGGTTTAGGGTACAGGTTAGGATTAGGGTACGTGTTAGGGTTAGGGTAGGGGTTAGGGTTAGGGTACGCGTTAGGGTTAGGGTAGTTATTAAACCTATCCCACTCTCTAGACACCCCTTAGCACGTAAGGGAATATTATTTGGGGGTGCAGCCATGGAGAAGAGTTTAGACACTAGGATAAGATAAGGAACACACCCATTATAAAGAAATCACATTAGGATTCTCTTTTTAAGCTGTTCTTTAAAACAGTAGTGCTTAGGAAATCTATTGGAGGCAGAAGCAGTCAAGGGTAGCCTAGGGTTAGGGTTAGGCTTAGGGTTAGGCTTAGGGTACGGCTTAGGGTACGGGTTCGGGGAGGGTTTCGGGTACGGCGTAGGGTATGGGTTAGGGTTAGGGTTAGGTGTAGTTTTAGCTTTAGGGCTCGGTTTAGGGTACGGTTAGGATTAGGGTACGTGTTAGGGTTAGGGTAGGGGTTAGGGTTAGGGTACGCGTTAGGGTTAGGGTAGTTAATAAACCTATCCCACTCTCTAGATACCCCTTAGCACGTAAAGGAATACTATTTGGGGGTCCAGCCATGGAGAAGAGTTTAGACACTAGGATAAGATAAGGAACACACCCATTATAAAGAAATCACATTAGGATTCTATTTTTAAGCTGTTCCTTAAAACACTAGTGCTTAGGAAATCTATTGGAGGCAGAAGCAGTCAAGGGTAGCCTAGGTTTAGGGTTAGGCTTAGGGTTAGGCTTAGGGTACGGCTTAGGGTACGGGTTCGGGGAGGGGTTCGGGTACGGCGTAGGGTATGTGTTAGGGTTAGGTTTAGGGTTAGTGTTAGGGTTAGGGCTCGGTTTAGGGTACGGTTAGGATTAGGGTACGTGTTAGGGTTAGGGTAGGGGTTAGGGTTAGGGTACGCGTTAGGGTTAGGGTAGTTAATAAACCTATCCCACTCTCTAGATACCCCTTAGCACGTAAAGGAATACTATTTGGGGGTCCAGCCATGGAGAAGAGTTTAGACACTAGGATAAGATAAGGAACACACCCATTATAAAGAAATCACATTAGGATTCTATTTTTAAGCTGTTCCTTAAAACACTAGTGCTTAGGAAATCTATTGGAGGCAGAAGCAGTCAAGGGTAGCCTAGGTTTAGGGTTAGGCTTAGGGTTAGGCTTAGGGTACGGCTTAGGGTACGGGTTCGGGGAGGGGTTCGGGTACGGCGTAGGGTATGTGTTAGGGTTAGGTTTAGGGTTAGTGTTAGGGTTAGGGCTCGGTTTAGGGTACAGATTTGGATTAGGGTACGTGTTAGGGTTAGGGTAGGGTTTAGGGTTAGGGTACGCGTTAGGGTTAGGGTAGTTATTAAACCTATCCCACTCTCTAGATACCCCTTAGCACGTAAAGGAATATTATTTGGGGGTCCAGCCATGGAGAAGAGTTTAGACACTAGGATAAGATAAGGAACACACCCATTATAAAGAAATCACATAAGGATTCTCTTTTTAACCTGTTCCTTAAAACTCTAGTGCTTAGGAAATCTATTGGAGGCAGAAACAGTCAAGGGTAGCCTAGGGATAGGGTTAGGCTTAGGGTTAGGGTTACGGTACGGCTTAGGGTATGGGTTCGGGGAGGGGTTCGGGTACGGCATAGGGTATGGGTTAGGGTTAGGGTTAGGTTTAGTGTTAGGGTTAGGGCTCGGTTAAGGGAACGGGTTAGGATTAGGGTACGTGTTAGTGTTAGGGTAGGGGTTAGGGTTAGGGTACGCGTTAGGGGTAGGGTAGTTATTAAACCTATCCCACTCTCTAGATACCCCTTAGCACGTAAAGGAATATTAGTTGGAGGTCCACCCGTGGAGAAGAGTTTAGAGACTAGTATAAGATAAGGAACACACCTATTATAAAGAAATCACATTAGGATTCTCTTTTTAAGCTGTTCCTTAAAACACTAGTGCTTAGGAAATCTATTGGAGACAGAAGCAGTCAAGGGTAGCCTAGGGTTAGGGTTAGGTTTAGGGTTAGGCTTAGGGTACGGCTTAGGGTACGGGTTCGGGGAGGGTTTCGGGTACGGCGTAGGGTATGGGTTAGGGTTAGGGTTAGGGTTAGTGTTAGTGTTAGGGCTCGGTTTAGGGTACGGTTAGGATTAGGGTACGTGTTAGGTTTAGGGTAGGGGTTAGGGTTAGGGTACGCGTTAGGGTTAGGGTAGTTAGTAAACCTATCCCACTCTCTAGATACCCCTTAGCACGTAAAGGAATATTATTTGGGGGTCCAGCCATGGAGAAGAGCTTAGACACTAGGATAAGATAAGGAACACACCCATTATAAAGAAATCACTTTAGGATTCTCTTTTTAAGCTGTTCCTTAAAACACTAGTGCTTAGGAAATCTATTGGAGGCAGAAGCAGTCAAGGGTAGCCTAGGGTTAGGGTTAGGCTTAGGGTTAGGCTTAGGGTACGGCTTGGGGTATGGGTTCGGGGAGGTGTTCGTGTACGACGTAGGGTATGGGTTAGGGTAAGGGTTTGGGTTAGTGTTAGGGTTAGGGCTCGGTTTAGGGTACGGGTTAGGATTAGGGTACGTGTTAGGGTTAGGGTAGGGGTTAGGGTTAGGTTACACGTTAGGGCTAGGGTAGTTAGTAAACCTATCCCACTCTCTAGATACCCCTTAGCACGTAAAGGAATATTATTTGGAGGTCCAGCCATGGAGAAGCGTTTAGACACTAGGATAAGATAAGGAACACACCCATTATAAAGAAATCACTTTAGGATTCACTTTTTAAGCTGTTCCTTAAAACACTACTGCTTAGGAAATCAATTGGAGGCAGAAGCAGTCAAGGGTAGCCTAGGGTTAGGGTTAGGCTTAGGGTTAGGTTTAGGGTATGGCTTAGGGTACGGGTTCGGGCAGGGGTGCGGGTACGGCGTAGGGTATGGGTTAGGGTTAGGGTTAGGGTTAGTGTTAGGGTTAGGGCTCGGTTTAGGGTACAGGTTAGGATTAGGGTACGTGTTAGGGTTAGGGTAGGGGTTAGGGTTAGGGTACGCGTTAGGGTTAGGGTAGTTATTAAACCTATCCCACTCTCTAGATACCCCTTAGCACGTAAGGGAATATTATTTGGGGGTGCAGCCATGGAGAAGAGTTTAGACACTAGGATAAGATAAGGAACACACCCATTATAAAGAAATCACATTAGGATTCTCTTTTTAAGCTGTTCCTTAAAACACTACTGCTTAGGAAATCTATAGGAGGCAGAAGCAGTCAAGGGTAGCCTAGGGTTAGGGTTAGGCTTAGGGTACGGCTTAGGGTACGGGTTCGGGGAGGGTTTCGCGTACGGCGTAGGGTATGGGTTAGGGTTAGGGTTAGTGTTAGGGTTAGGGCTCGGTTTAGGGTACGGGTTAGGATTAGGGTACGTGTTAGGGTTAGGGTAGGGGTTAGGGTTAGGGTACGTGTTAGGGTTAGGGTAGTTATTAAACCTATCCCACTCTCTAGATACCCCTTAGCACGTAAAGGAATATTATTTGGGGGTCCAGCCATGGAGAAGAGTTTAGACACTAGGATAAGATAAGGAACACACCCATTATAAAGAAATCACTTTAGGATTCTCTTTTTACGCTGTTCTTAAAACACTAGTGCTTAGGAAATCTATTGGAGGCAGAAGCAGTCAAGGGTAGCCTAGGGTTAGGGTTAGGCTTAGGGTTAGGGTTAGGGTACGGCTTGGGGTATGGGTTCGGGGAGGTGTTCGTGTACAGCGTAGGGTATGGGTTAGGGTTAGGGTTTGGGTTAGTGTTAGGGTTAGGGCTCGGTTTAGGGTACGGGTTAGGATTAGGGTACGTGTTAGCGTTAGGGTAGGGGTTAGGGTTAGGTTACGCGTTAGGGCTAGGGTAGTTAGTAAACCTATCCCACTCTCTAGCTCCCCCTTAGCACGTAAAGGAATATTATTTGGGGGTCCAGCCATGGAGAAGAGTTTAGACACTAGGATAAGATAAGGAACACACCCATTATAAAGAAATCACATTAGGATTCTCTTTTTAAGCTGTTCCTTAAAACACTACTGCTTAGGAAATCAATTGGAGGCAGAAGCAGTCAAGGGTAGCCTAGGGTTAGGGTTAGGCTTAGGGTTAGGTTTAGGGTATGGCTTAGGGTACGGGTTTGGGGAGGGGTGCGGGTACGGCGTAGGGTATGGGTTAGGGTTAGGGTTAGGGTTAGTGTTAGGGTTAGGGCTCGGTTTAGGGTACAGGTTAGGATTAGGGTACGTGTTAGGGTTAGGGTAGGGGTTAGGGTTAGGGTACGCGTTAGGGTTAGGGTAGTTATTAAACCTATCCCACTCTCTAGATACCCCTTAGCACGTAAGGGAATATTATTTGGGGGTGCAGCCATGGAGAAGAGTTTAGACACTAGGATAAGATAAGGAACACACCCATTATAAAGAAATCACATTAGGATTCTCTTTTTAAGCTGTTCCTTAAAACAGTAGTGCTTAGGAAATCTATTGGAGGCAGAAGCAGTCAAGGGTAGCCTAGGGTTAGGGTTAGGCTTAGGGTTAGGCTTAGGGTATGGCTTAGGTTACGGGTTCGGGGAGGGGTGCGGGTACGGCGTAGGGTATGGGTTAGGGTTAGGGTTAGGGTTAGTGTTAGGGTTAGGGCTCGGTTTAGGGTACGGGTTAGGATTAGGGTACGTGTTAGGGTTAGGGTAGGGGTTAGGGTTAGGGTACGCGTTAGGGTTAGGGTAGTTATTAAACCTATCCCACTCTCTAGATACCCCTTAGCACGTAAAGGAATATTATTTGGGGGTCCAGCCATGGAGAAGAGTTTAGACACTAGGATAAGATAAGGAACACACCCATTATAAAGAAATCACATTAGGATTCTCTTTTTAAGCTGTTCCTTAAAACACTAGTGCTTAGGAAATCTATAGGAGGCAGAAGCAGTCAAGGGTAGCCTAGGGTTAGGGTTAGGCTTAGGGTTAGGCTTAGGGTACGGCTTAGGGTACGGGTTCGGGGAGGGTTTCGGGTACGGCGTAGGGTATGGGTAAGGGTTAGGGTTAGGGTTAGTGTTAGGGTTAGGGCTCGGTTTAGGGTACGGTTAGGATTAGGGTACGTGTTAGGTTTAGGGTAGGGGTTAGGGTTAGGGTACGCGTTAGGGTTAGGGTAGTTAGTAAACCTATCCCACTCTCTAGATACCCCTTAGCACGTAAAGGAATATTATTTGGGGTTCCAGCCATGGAGAAGAATTTAGACACTAGGATAAGATAAGGAACACACCCATTATAAAGAAATCACATTAGGATTCTCTTTTTAAGCTGTTGCTTAAAACACTAGTGCTTAGGAAATCTATTGGAGGCAGAAGCAGTCAAGGGTAGCCTAGGGTTAGTGTTAGGCTTAGGGTTAGGCTTAGGGTACGGCTTAGGGTACGGGTTTGGGGAGGGGTTCAGGTACGGCGTAGGGTATGGGTTAGGGTTAGGGTTAGTGTTAGTGTTAGGGTTAGGGCTCGGTTTAGGGTACGGGTTAGGATTAGGGGACGTGTTAGTGTTAGGGTAGGGGTTAGGGTTAGAGTACGCATTAGGGTTAGGGTAGTTATTAAACCTATCCCACTCTCTAGATACCCCTTAGCACGTAAGGCAATATTATTTGGGGGTGCAGCCATGGAGAAGAGTTTAGACACTAGGATAAGATAAGGAACACACCCATTATAAAGAAATCACATTAGGATTCTCTTTTTAAGCTGTTCCTTAAAACACTAGTGCTTAGGAAATCTATTGGAGGCAGAAGCAGTCAAGGGTAGCCTAGGGTAAGGTTAGGCTTAGGGTTAGGCTTAGGGTACGGCTTAGGGTACGGGTTCGGGGAGGGTTTCGGGTACGGCGTAGGGTATGGGTTAGGGTTAGGGTTAGTGTTAGGGTTAGGGCTCGGTTTAGGGTACGGGTTAGGATTAGGGTACGTGTTAGGGTTAGGGTAGGGGTTAGGGTTAGGGTACGCATTAGGGTTAGGGTAGTTATTAAACCTATCCCACTCTCTAGATACCCCTTAGCACGTAAAGGAATATTATTTGGGGGTCCAGCCATGGAGAAGAGTTTAGACACTAGGATAAGATAAGGAACACACCCATTATAAAGAAATCACTTTAGGATTCTCTTTTTAAGCTGTTCCTTAAAACACTAGTGCTTAGGAAATCTATTGGAGGCAGAAGCAGTCAAGGGTAGCCTAGGGTTAGGGTTAGGCTTAGGGTTAGGCTTAGGGTACGGCTTGGGGTATGGGTTCGGGGAGGTGTTCGTGTACGGCGTAGGGTATGGGTTAGGGTTAGGGTTTGGGTTAGTGTTAGGGTTAGGGCTCGGTTTAGGGTACGGGTTAGGATTAGGGTATGTGTTAGGGTTAGGGTAGGGGTTAGGGTTAGGTTACGCGTTAGGGCTAGGGTAGTTAGTAAACCTATCCCACTCTCTAGCTCCCCCTTAGCACGTAAAGGAATATTATTTGGGGGTCCAGCCATGGAGAAGAGTTTAGACACTAGGATAAGATAAGGAACACACCCATTATAAAGAAATCACATTAGGATTCTCTTTTTAAGCTGTTCCTTAAAACACTACTGCTTAGGAAATCAATTGGAGGCAGAAGCAGTCAAGGGTAGCCTAGGGTTAGGGTTAGGCTTAGGGTTAGGTTTAGGGTATGGCTTAGGGTACGGGTTCGGGGAGGGGTGCGGGTACGGCGTAGGGTGTGGGTTAGGGTTAGGGTTAGGGTTAGTGTTAGGGTTAGGGCTCGGTTTAGGGTACAGGTTAGGATTAGGGTACGTGTTAGGGTTAGGGTAGGGGTTAGGGTTAGGGTACGCGTTAGGGTTAGGGTAATTATTAAACCTATCCCACTCTCTAGACACCCCTTAGCACGTAAGGGAATATTATTTGGGGGTGCAGCCATGGAGAAGAGTTTAGACACTAGGATAAGATAAGGAACACACCCATTATAAAGAAATCACATTAGGATTCTCTTTTTAAGCTGTTCCTTAAAACAGTAGTGCTTAGGAAATCTATTGGAGGCAGAAGCAGTCAAGGGTAGCCTAGGGTTAGGGTTAGGCTTAGGGTTAGGCTTAGGGTACGGCTTAGGTTACGGGTTCGGGGAGGGCTGCGGGTACGGCGTAGGGTATGGGTTAGGGTTAGGGTTAGGGTTAGTGTTAGGGTTAGGGCTCGGTTTAGGGTACAGGTTAGGATTAGGGTACGTGTTAGGGTTAGGGTAGGGGTTAGGGTTAGGGTACGCATTAGGGTTAGGGTAGTTATTAAACCTATCCCACTCTCTAGACACCCCTTAGCACGTAAGGGAATATTATTTGGGGGTGCAGCCATGGAGAAGAGTTTAGACACTAGGATAAGATAAGGAACACACCCATTATAAAGAAATCACATTAGGATTCTCTTTTTAAGCTGTTCCTTAAAACAGTAGTGCTTAGGAAATCTATTGGAGGCAGAAGCAGTCAAGGGTAGCCTAGGGTTAGGGTTAGGCTTAGGGTTAGGCTTAGGGTACGGCTTAGGGTACGGGTTCGGGGAGGGTTTCGGGTACGGCGTAGGGTATGGGTTAGGGTTAGGGTTAGGTGTAGTTTTAGCTTTAGGGCTCGATTTAGGGTACGGTTAGGATTAGGGTACGTGTTAGGGTTAGGGTAGGGGTTAGGGTTAGGGTACGCGTTAGGGTTAGGGTAGTTAATAAACCTATCCCACTCTCTAGATACCCCTTAGCACGTAAAGGAATACTATTTGGGGGTCCAGCCATGGAGAAGAGTTTAGACACTAGGATAAGATAAGGAACACACCCATTATAAAGAAATCACATTAGGATTCTCTTTTTAAGCTGTTCCTTAAAACACTAGTGCTTAGGAAATCTATTGGAGGCAGAAGCAGTCAAGGGTAGCCTAGGTTTAGGGTTAGGCTTAGGGTTAGGCTTAGGGTACGGCTTAGGGTACGGGTTCGGGGAGGGGTTCGGGTACGGCGTAGGGTATGTGTTAGGGTTAGGTTTAGGGTTAGTGTTAGGGTTAGGGCTCGGTTTAGGGTACGGTTAGGATTAGGGTACGTGTTAGGGTTAGGGTAGGGGTTAGGGTTAGGGTACGCGTTAGGGTTAGGGTAGTTAATAAACCTATCCCACTCTCTAGATACCCCTTAGCACGTAAAGGAATACTATTTGGGGGTCCAGCCATGGAGAAGAGTTTAGACACTAGGATAAGATAAGGAACACACCCATTATAAAGAAATCACATTAGGATTCTATTTTTAAGCTGTTCCTTAAAACACTAGTGCTTAGGAAATCTATTGGAGGCAGAAGCAGTCAAGGGTAGCCTAGGTTTAGGGTTAGGCTTAGGGTTAGGCTTAGGGTACGGCTTAGGGTACGGGTTCGGGGAGGGGTTCGGGTACGGCGTAGGGTATGTGTTAGGGTTAGGTTTAGGGTTAGTGTTAGGGTTAGGGCTCGGTTTAGGGTACAGATTTGGATTAGGGTACGTGTTAGGGTTAGGGTAGGGTTTAGGGTTAGGGTACGCGTTAGGGTTAGGGTAGTTATTAAACCTATCCCACTCTCTAGATACCCCTTAGCACGTAAAGGAATATTATTTGGGGGTCCAGCCATGGAGAAGAGTTTAGACACTAGGATAAGATAAGGAACACACCCATTATAAAGAAATCACATAAGGATTCTCTTTTTAAGCTGTTCCTTAAAACTCTAGTGCTTAGGAAATCTATTGGAGGCAGAAACAGTCAAGGGTAGCCTAGGGATAGGGTTAGGCTTAGGGTTAGGGTTACGGTACGGCTTAGGGTATGGGTTCGGGGAGGGGTTCGGGTACGGCATAGGGTATGGGTTAGGGTTAGGGTTAGGTTTAGTGTTAGGGTTAGGGCTCGGTTAAGGGAACGGGTTAGGATTAGGGTACGTGTTAGTGTTAGGGTAGGGGTTAGGGTTAGGGTACGCGTTAGGGGTAGGGTAGTTATTAAACCTATCCCACTCTCTAGATACCCCTTAGCACGTAAAGGAATATTAGTTGGAGGTCCACCCGTGGAGAAGAGTTTAGAGACTAGTATAAGATAAGGAACACACCTATTATAAAGAAATCACATTAGGATTCTCTTTTTAAGCTGTTCCTTAAAACACTAGTGCTTAGGAAATCTATTGGAGACAGAAGCAGTCAAGGGTAGCCTAGGGTTAGGGTTAGGTTTAGGGTTAGGCTTAGGGTACGGCTTAGGGTACGGGTTCGGGGAGGGTTTCGGGTACGGCGTAGGGTATGGGTTAGGGTTAGGGTTAGGGTTAGTGTTAGTGTTAGGGCTCGGTTTAGGGTACGGTTAGGATTAGGGTACGTGTTAGGTTTAGGGTAGGGGTTAGGGTTAGGGTACGCGTTAGGGTTAGGGTAGTTAGTAAACCTATCCCACTCTCTAGATACCCCTTAGCACGTAAAGGAATATTATTTGGGGGTCCAGCCATGGAGAAGAGTTTAGACACTAGGATAAGATAAGGAACACACCCATTATAAAGAAATCACTTTAGGATTCTCTTTTTAAGCTGTTCCTTAAAACACTAGTGCTTAGGAAATCTATTGGAGGCAGAAGCAGTCAAGGGTAGCCTAGGGTTAGGGTTAGGCTTAGGGTTAGGCTTAGGGTACGGCTTGGGGTATGGGTTCGGGGAGGTGTTCGTGTACGGCGTAGGGTATGGGTTAGGGTAAGGGTTTGGGTTAGTGTTAGGGTTAGGGCTCGGTTTAGGGTACGGGTTAGGATTAGGGTACGTGTTAGGGTTAGGGTAGGGGTTAGGGTTAGGTTACACGTTAGGGCTAGGGTAGTTAGTAAACCTATCCCACTCTCTAGATACCCCTTAGCACGTAAAGGAATATTATTTGGAGGTCCAGCCATGGAGAAGCGTTTAGACACTAGGATAAGATAAGGAACACACCCATTATAAAGAAATCACTTTAGGATTCACTTTTTAAGCTGTTCCTTAAAACACTACTGCTTAGGAAATCAATTGGAGGCAGAAGCAGTCAAGGGTAGCCTAGGGTTAGGGTTAGGCTTAGGGTTAGGTTTAGGGTATGGCTTAGGGTACGGGTTCGGGCAGGGGTGCGGGTACGGCGTAGGGTATGGGTTAGGGTTAGGGTTAGGGTTAGTGTTAGGGTTAGGGCTCGGTTTAGGGTACAGGTTAGGATTAGGGTACGTGTTAGGGTTAGGGTAGGGGTTAGGGTTAGGGTACGCGTTAGGGTTAGGGTAGTTATTAAACCTATCCCACTCTCTAGATACCCCTTAGCACGTAAGGGAATATTATTTGGGGGTGCAGCCATGGAGAAGAGTTTAGACACTAGGATAAGATAAGGAACACACCCATTATAAAGAAATCACATTAGGATTCTCTTTTTAAGCTGTTCCTTAAAACAGTAGTGCTTAGGAAATCTATTGGAGGCAGAAGCAGTCAAGGGTAGCCTAGGGTTAGGGTTAGGCTTAGGGTTAGGCTTAGGGTACGGCTTAGGTTACGGGTTCGGGGAGGGGTGCGGGTACGGCGTAGGGTATGGGTTAGGGTTAGGGTTAGGGTTAGTGTTAGGGTTAGGGCTCGGTTTAGGGTACGGGTTAGGATTAGGGTACGTGTTAGGGTTAGGGTAGGGGTTAGGGTTAGGGTACGCGTTAGGGTTAGGGTAGTTATTAAACCTATCCCACTCTCTAGATACCCCTTAGCACGTAAAGGAATATTATTTGAGGGTCCAGCCATGGAGAAGAGTTTAGACACTAGGATAAGATAAGGAACACACCCATTATAAAGAAATCACATTAGGATTCTCTTTTTAAGCTGTTCCTTAAAACACTAGTGCTTAGGAAATCTATAGGAGGCAGAAGCAGTCAAGGGTAGCCTAGGGTTAGGGTTAGGCTTAGGGTTAGGCTTAGGGTACGGGTTCGGGGAGGGTTTCGGGTACGGCGTAGGGTATGTGTTAGGGTTAGGGTTAGTGTTAGTGTTAGGGTTAGGGCTCGGTTTAGGGTACGGGTTAGGATTAGGGTACGTGTTAGTGTTAGGGTAGGGGTTAGGGTTAGAGTACGCATTAGGGTT
Organism: Balaenoptera borealis; assembly: GCF_965194805.1. NCBI lineage: Eukaryota > Metazoa > Chordata > Mammalia > Artiodactyla > Balaenopteridae > Balaenoptera > Balaenoptera borealis. Next base: position 2,152,059 of record NC_138869.1, on the reverse strand, counting down.
AGGGTAGTTATTAAACCTATCCCACTCTCTAGATACCCCTTAGCACGTAAGGCAATATTATTTGGGGGTGCAGCCATGGAGAAGAGTTTAGACACTAGGATAAGATAAGGAACACACCCATTATAAAGAAATCACATTAGGATTCTCTTTTTAAGCTGTTCCTTAAAACACTAGTGCTTAGGAAATCTATTGGAGGCAGAAGCAGTCAAGGGTAGCCTAGGGTAAGGTTAGGCTTAGGGTTAGGCTTAGGGTACGGCTTAGGGTACGGGTTCGGGGAGGGTTTCGCGTACGGCGTAGGGTATGGGTTAGGGTTAGGGTTAGTGTTAGGGTTAGGGCTCGGTTTAGGGTACGGGTTAGGATTAGGGTACGTGTTAGGGTTAGGGTAGGGGTTAGGGTTAGGGTACGTGTTAGGGTTAGGGTAGTTATTAAACCTATCCCACTCTCTAGATACCCCTTAGCACGTAAAGGAATATTATTTGGGGGTCCAGCCATGGAGAAGAGTTTAGACACTAGGATAAGATAAGGAACACACCCATTATAAAGAAATCACTTTAGGATTCTCTTTTTACGCTGTTCTTAAAACACTAGTGCTTAGGAAATCTATTGGAGGCAGAAGCAGTCAAGGGTAGCCTAGGGTTAGGGTTAGGCTTAGGGTTAGGGTTAGGGTACGGCTTGGGGTATGGGTTCGGGGAGGTGTTCGTGTACAGCGTAGGGTATGGGTTAGGGTTAGGGTTTGGGTTAGTGTTAGGGTTAGGGCTCAGTTTAGGGTACGGGTTAGGATTAGGGTACGTGTTAGCGTTAGGGTAGGGGTTAGGGTTAGGTTACGCGTTAGGGCTAGGGTAGTTAGTAAACCTATCCCACTCTCTAGCTCCCCCTTAGCACGTAAAGGAATATTATTTGGGGGTCCAGCCATGGAGAAGAGTTTAGACACTAGGATAAGATAAGGAACACACCCATTATAAAGAAATCACATTAGGATTCTCTTTTTAAGCTGTTCCTTAAAACACTACTGCTTAGGAAATCAATTGGAGGCAGAAGCAGTCAAGGGTAGCCTAGGGTTAGGGTTAGGCTTAGGGTTAGGTTTAGGGTATGGCTTAGGGTACGGGTTTGGGGAGGGGTGCGGGTACGGCGTAGGGTATGGGTTAGGGTTAGGGTTAGGGTTAGTGTTAGGGTTAGGGCTCGGTTTAGGGTACAGGTTAGGATTAGGGTACGTGTTAGGGTTAGGGTAGGGGTTAGGGTTAGGGTACGCGTTAGGGTTAGGGTAGTTATTAAACCTATCCCACTCTCTAGATACCCCTTAGCACGTAAGGGAATATTATTTGGGGGTGCAGCCATGGAGAAGAGTTTAGACACTAGGATAAGATAAGGAACACACCCATTATAAAGAAATCACATTAGGATTCTCTTTTTAAGCTGTTCCTTAAAACAGTAGTGCTTAGGAAATCTATTGGAGGCAGAAGCAGTCAAGGGTAGCCTAGGGTTAGGGTTAGGCTTAGGGTTAGGCTTAGGGTATGGCTTAGGTTACGGGTTCGGGGAGGGGTGCGGGTACGGCGTAGGGTATGGGTTAGGGTTAGGGTTAGGGTTAGTGTTAGGGTTAGGGCTCGGTTTAGGGTACGGGTTAGGATTAGGGTACGTGTTAGGGTTAGGGTAGGGGTTAGGGTTAGGGTACGCGTTAGGGTTAGGGTAGTTATTAAACCTATCCCACTCTCTAGATACCCCTTAGCACGTAAAGGAATATTATTTGGGGGTCCAGCCATGGAGAAGAGTTTAGACACTAGGATAAGATAAGGAACACACCCATTATAAAGAAATCACATTAGGATTCTCTTTTTAAGCTGTTCCTTAAAACACTAGTGCTTAGGAAATCTATAGGAGGCAGAAGCAGTCAAGGGTAGCCTAGGGTTAGGGTTAGGCTTAGGGTTAGGCTTAGGGTACGGCTTAGGGTACGGGTTCGGGGAGGGTTTCGGGTACGGCGTAGGGTATGGGTAAGGGTTAGGGTTAGGGTTAGTGTTAGGGTTAGGGCTCGGTTTAGGGTACGGTTAGGATTAGGGTACGTGTTAGGTTTAGGGTAGGGGTTAGGGTTAGGGTACGCGTTAGGGTTAGGGTAGTTAGTAAACCTATCCCACTCTCTAGATACCCCTTAGCACGTAAAGGAATATTATTTGGGGTTCCAGCCATGGAGAAGAATTTAGACACTAGGATAAGATAAGGAACACACCCATTATAAAGAAATCACATTAGGATTCTCTTTTTAAGCTGTTGCTTAAAACACTAGTGCTTAGGAAATCTATTGGAGGCAGAAGCAGTCAAGGGTAGCCTAGGGTTAGTGTTAGGCTTAGGGTTAGGCTTAGGGTACGGCTTAGGGTACGGGTTTGGGGAGGGGTTCAGGTACGGCGTAGGGTATGGGTTAGGGTTAGGGTTAGTGTTAGTGTTAGGGTTAGGGCTCGGTTTAGGGTACGGGTTAGGATTAGGGGACGTGTTAGTGTTAGGGTAGGGGTTAGGGTTAGAGTACGCATTAGGGTTAGGGTAGTTATTAAACCTATCCCACTCTCTAGATACCCCTTAGCACGTAAGGCAATATTACTTGGGGGTGCAGCCATGGAGAAGAGTTTAGACACTAGGATAAGATAAGGAACACACCCATTATAAAGAAATCACATTAGGATTCTCTTTTTAAGCTGTTCCTTAAAACACTAGTGCTTAGGAAATCTATTGGAGGCAGAAGCAGTCAAGGGTAGCCTAGGGTAAGGTTAGGCTTAGGGTTAGGCTTAGGGTACGGCTTAGGGTACGGGTTCGGGGAGGGTTTCGGGTACGGCGTAGGGTATGGGTTAGGGTTAGGGTTAGTGTTAGGGTTAGGGCTCGGTTTAGGGTACGGGTTAGGATTAGGGTACGTGTTAGGGTTAGGGTAGGGGTTAGGGTTAGGGTACGCATTAGGGTTAGGGTAGTTATTAAACCTATCCCACTCTCTAGATACCCCTTAGCACGTAAAGGAATATTATTTGGGGGTCCAGCCATGGAGAAGAGTTTAGACACTAGGATAAGATAAGGAACACACCCATTATAAAGAAATCACTTTAGGATTCTCTTTTTAAGCTGTTCCTTAAAACACTAGTGCTTAGGAAATCTATTGGAGGCAGAAGCAGTCAAGGGTAGCCTAGGGTTAGGGTTAGGCTTAGGGTTAGGCTTAGGGTACGGCTTGGGGTATGGGTTCGGGGAGGTGTTCGTGTACGGCGTAGGGTATGGGTTAGGGTTAGGGTTTGGGTTAGTGTTAGGGTTAGGGCTCGGTTTAGGGTACGGGTTAGGATTAGGGTATGTGTTAGGGTTAGGGTAGGGGTTAGGGTTAGGTTACGCGTTAGGGCTAGGGTAGTTAGTAAACCTATCCCACTCTCTAGCTCCCCCTTAGCACGTAAAGGAATATTATTTGGGGGTCCAGCCATGGAGAAGAGTTTAGACACTAGGATAAGATAAGGAACACACCCATTATAAAGAAATCACATTAGGATTCTCTTTTTAAGCTGTTCCTTAAAACACTACTGCTTAGGAAATCAATTGGAGGCAGAAGCAGTCAAGGGTAGCCTAGGGTTAGGGTTAGGCTTAGGGTTAGGTTTAGGGTATGGCTTAGGGTACGGGTTCGGGGAGGGGTGCGGGTACGGCGTAGGGTGTGGGTTAGGGTTAGGGTTAGGGTTAGTGTTAGGGTTAGGGCTCGGTTTAGGGTACAGGTTAGGATTAGGGTACGTGTTAGGGTTAGGGTAGGGGTTAGGGTTAGGGTACGCGTTAGGGTTAGGGTAATTATTAAACCTATCCCACTCTCTAGACACCCCTTAGCACGTAAGGGAATATTATTTGGGGGTGCAGCCATGGAGAAGAGTTTAGACACTAGGATAAGATAAGGAACACACCCATTATAAAGAAATCACATTAGGATTCTCTTTTTAAGCTGTTCCTTAAAACAGTAGTGCTTAGGAAATCTATTGGAGGCAGAAGCAGTCAAGGGTAGCCTAGGGTTAGGGTTAGGCTTAGGGTTAGGCTTAGGGTACGGCTTAGGTTACGGGTTCGGGGAGGGCTGCGGGTACGGCGTAGGGTATGGGTTAGGGTTAGGGTTAGGGTTAGTGTTAGGGTTAGGGCTCGGTTTAGGGTACAGGTTAGGATTAGGGTACGTGTTAGGGTTAGGTTAGGGGTTAGGGTTAGGGTACGCATTAGGGTTAGGGTAGTTATTAAACCTATCCCACTCTCTAGACACCCCTTAGCACGTAAGGGAATATTATTTGGGGGTGCAGCCATGGAGAAGAGTTTAGACACTAGGATAAGATAAGGAACACACCCATTATAAAGAAATCACATTAGGATTCTCTTTTTAAGCTGTTCCTTAAAACAGTAGTGCTTAGGAAATCTATTGGAGGCAGAAGCAGTCAAGGGTAGCCTAGGGTTAGGGTTAGGCTTAGGGTTAGGCTTAGGGTACGGCTTAGGGTACGGGTTCGGGGAGGGTTTCGGGTACGGCGTAGGGTATGGGTTAGGGTTAGGGTTAGGTGTAGTTTTAGCTTTAGGGCTCGATTTAGGGTACGGTTAGGATTAGGGTACGTGTTAGGGTTAGGGTAGGGGTTAGGGTTAGGGTACGCGTTAGGGTTAGGGTAGTTAATAAACCTATCCCACTCTCTAGATACCCCTTAGCACGTAAAGGAATACTATTTGGGGGTCCAGCCATGGAGAAGAGTTTAGACACTAGGATAAGATAAGGAACACACCCATTATAAAGAAATCACATTAGGATTCTCTTTTTAAGCTGTTCCTTAAAACACTAGTGCTTAGGAAATCTATTGGAGGCAGAAGCAGTCAAGGGTAGCCTAGGTTTAGGGTTAGGCTTAGGGTTAGGCTTAGGGTACGGCTTAGGGTACGGGTTCGGGGAGGGGTTCGGGTACGGCGTAGGGTATGTGTTAGGGTTAGGTTTAGGGTTAGTGTTAGGGTTAGGGCTCGGTTTAGGGTACGGTTAGGATTAGGGTACGTGTTAGGGTTAGGGTAGGGGTTAGGGTTAGGGTACGCGTTAGGGTTAGGGTAGTTAATAAACCTATCCCACTCTCTAGATACCCCTTAGCACGTAAAGGAATACTATTTGGGGGTCCAGCCATGGAGAAGAGTTTAGACACTAGGATAAGATAAGGAACACACCCATTATAAAGAAATCACATTAGGATTCTATTTTTAAGCTGTTCCTTAAAACACTAGTGCTTAGGAAATCTATTGGAGGCAGAAGCAGTCAAGGGTAGCCTAGGTTTAGGGTTAGGCTTAGGGTTAGGCTTAGGGTACGGCTTAGGGTACGGGTTCGGGGAGGGGTTCGGGTACGGCGTAGGGTATGTGTTAGGGTTAGGTTTAGGGTTAGTGTTAGGGTTAGGGCTCGGTTTAGGGTACAGATTTGGATTAGGGTACGTGTTAGGGTTAGGGTAGGGTTTAGGGTTAGGGTACGCGTTAGGGTTAGGGTAGTTATTAAACCTATCCCACTCTCTAGATACCCCTTAGCACGTAAAGGAATATTATTTGGGGGTCCAGCCATGGAGAAGAGTTTAGACACTAGGATAAGATAAGGAACACACCCATTATAAAGAAATCACATAAGGATTCTCTTTTTAAGCTGTTCCTTAAAACTCTAGTGCTTAGGAAATCTATTGGAGGCAGAAACAGTCAAGGGTAGCCTAGGGATAGGGTTAGGCTTAGGGTTAGGGTTACGGTACGGCTTAGGGTATGGGTTCGGGGAGGGGTTCGGGTACGGCATAGGGTATGGGTTAGGGTTAGGGTTAGGTTTAGTGTTAGGGTTAGGGCTCGGTTAAGGGAACGGGTTAGGATTAGGGTACGTGTTAGTGTTAGGGTAGGGGTTAGGGTTAGGGTACGCGTTAGGGGTAGGGTAGTTATTAAACCTATCCCACTCTCTAGATACCCCTTAGCACGTAAAGGAATATTAGTTGGAGGTCCACCCGTGGAGAAGAGTTTAGAGACTAGTATAAGATAAGGAACACACCTATTATAAAGAAATCACATTAGGATTCTCTTTTTAAGCTGTTCCTTAAAACACTAGTGCTTAGGAAATCTATTGGAGACAGAAGCAGTCAAGGGTAGCCTAGGGTTAGGGTTAGGTTTAGGGTTAGGCTTAGGGTACGGCTTAGGGTACGGGTTCGGGGAGGGTTTCGGGTACGGCGTAGGGTATGGGTTAGGGTTAGGGTTAGGGTTAGTGTTAGTGTTAGGGCTCGGTTTAGGGTACGGTTAGGATTAGGGTACGTGTTAGGTTTAGGGTAGGGGTTAGGGTTAGGGTACGCGTTAGGGTTAGGGTAGTTAGTAAACCTATCCCACTCTCTAGATACCCCTTAGCACGTAAAGGAATATTATTTGGGGGTCCAGCCATGGAGAAGAGTTTAGACACTAGGATAAGATAAGGAACACACCCATTATAAAGAAATCACTTTAGGATTCTCTTTTTAAGCTGTTCCTTAAAACACTAGTGCTTAGGAAATCTATTGGAGGCAGAAGCAGTCAAGGGTAGCCTAGGGTTAGGGTTAGGCTTAGGGTTAGGCTTAGGGTACGGCTTGGGGTATGGGTTCGGGGAGGTGTTCGTGTACGGCGTAGGGTATGGGTTAGGGTAAGGGTTTGGGTTAGTGTTAGGGTTAGGGCTCGGTTTAGGGTACGGGTTAGGATTAGGGTACGTGTTAGGGTTAGGGTAGGGGTTAGGGTTAGGTTACACGTTAGGGCTAGGGTAGTTAGTAAACCTATCCCACTCTCTAGATACCCCTTAGCACGTAAAGGAATATTATTTGGAGGTCCAGCCATGGAGAAGCGTTTAGACACTAGGATAAGATAAGGAACACACCCATTATAAAGAAATCACTTTAGGATTCACTTTTTAAGCTGTTCCTTAAAACACTACTGCTTAGGAAATCAATTGGAGGCAGAAGCAGTCAAGGGTAGCCTAGGGTTAGGGTTAGGCTTAGGGTTAGGTTTAGGGTATGGCTTAGGGTACGGGTTCGGGCAGGGGTGCGGGTACGGCGTAGGGTATGGGTTAGGGTTAGGGTTAGGGTTAGTGTTAGGGTTAGGGCTCGGTTTAGGGTACAGGTTAGGATTAGGGTACGTGTTAGGGTTAGGGTAGGGGTTAGGGTTAGGGTACGCGTTAGGGTTAGGGTAGTTATTAAACCTATCCCACTCTCTAGATACCCCTTAGCACGTAAGGGAATATTATTTGGGGGTGCAGCCATGGAGAAGAGTTTAGACACTAGGATAAGATAAGGAACACACCCATTATAAAGAAATCACATTAGGATTCTCTTTTTAAGCTGTTCCTTAAAACAGTAGTGCTTAGGAAATCTATTGGAGGCAGAAGCAGTCAAGGGTAGCCTAGGGTTAGGGTTAGGCTTAGGGTTAGGCTTAGGGTACGGCTTAGGTTACGGGTTCGGGGAGGGGTGCGGGTACGGCGTAGGGTATGGGTTAGGGTTAGGGTTAGGGTTAGTGTTAGGGTTAGGGCTCGGTTTAGGGTACGGGTTAGGATTAGGGTACGTGTTAGGGTTAGGGTAGGGGTTAGGGTTAGGGTACGCGTTAGGGTTAGGGTAGTTATTAAACCTATCCCACTCTCTAGATACCCCTTAGCACGTAAAGGAATATTATTTGAGGGTCCAGCCATGGAGAAGAGTTTAGACACTAGGATAAGATAAGGAACACACCCATTATAAAGAAATCACATTAGGATTCTCTTTTTAAGCTGTTCCTTAAAACACTAGTGCTTAGGAAATCTATAGGAGGCAGAAGCAGTCAAGGGTAGCCTAGGGTTAGGGTTAGGCTTAGGGTTAGGCTTAGGGTACGGGTTCGGGGAGGGTTTCGGGTACGGCGTAGGGTATGTGTTAGGGTTAGGGTTAGTGTTAGTGTTAGGGTTAGGGCTCGGTTTAGGGTACGGGTTAGGATTAGGGTACGTGTTAGTGTTAGGGTAGGGGTTAGGGTTAGAGTACGCATTAGGGTTAGGGTAGTTATTAAACCTATCCCACTCTCTAGATACCCCTTAGCACGTAAGGCAATATTATTTGGGGGTGCAGCCATGGAGAAGAGTTTAGACACTAGGATAAGATAAGGAACACACCCATTATAAAGAAATCACATTAGGATTCTCTTTTTAAGCTGTTCCTTAAAACACTAGTGCTTAGGAAATCTATTGGAGGCAGAAGCAGTCAAGGGTAGCCTAGGGTAAGGTTAGGCTTAGGGTTAGGCTTAGGGTACGGCTTAGGGTACGGGTTCGGGGAGGGTTTCGCGTACGGCGTAGGGTATGGGTTAGGGTTAGGGTTAGTGTTAGGGTTAGGGCTCGGTTTAGGGTACGGGTTAGGATTAGGGTACGTGTTAGGGTTAGGGTAGGGGTTAGGGTTAGGGTACGTGTTAGGGTTAGGGTAGTTATTAAACCTATCCCACTCTCTAGATACCCCTTAGCACGTAAAGGAATATTATTTGGGGGTCCAGCCATGGAGAAGAGTTTAGACACTAGGATAAGATAAGGAACACACCCATTATAAAGAAATCACTTTAGGATTCTCTTTTTACGCTGTTCTTAAAACACTAGTGCTTAGGAAATCTATTGGAGGCAGAAGCAGTCAAGGGTAGCCTAGGGTTAGGGTTAGGCTTAGGGTTAGGGTTAGGGTACGGCTTGGGGTATGGGTTCGGGGAGGTGTTCGTGTACAGCGTAGGGTATGGGTTAGGGTTAGGGTTTGGGTTAGTGTTAGGGTTAGGGCTCAGTTTAGGGTACGGGTTAGGATTAGGGTACGTGTTAGCGTTAGGGTAGGGGTTAGGGTTAGGTTACGCGTTAGGGCTAGGGTAGTTAGTAAACCTATCCCACTCTCTAGCTCCCCCTTAGCACGTAAAGGAATATTATTTGGGGGTCCAGCCATGGAGAAGAGTTTAGACACTAGGATAAGATAAGGAACACACCCATTATAAAGAAATCACATTAGGATTCTCTTTTTAAGCTGTTCCTTAAAACACTACTGCTTAGGAAATCAATTGGAGGCAGAAGCAGTCAAGGGTAGCCTAGGGTTAGGGTTAGGCTTAGGGTTAGGTTTAGGGTATGGCTTAGGGTACGGGTTTGGGGAGGGGTGCGGGTACGGCGTAGGGTATGGGTTAGGGTTAGGGTTAGGGTTAGTGTTAGGGTTAGGGCTCGGTTTAGGGTACAGGTTAGGATTAGGGTACGTGTTAGGGTTAGGGTAGGGGTTAGGGTTAGGGTACGCGTTAGGGTTAGGGTAGTTATTAAACCTATCCCACTCTCTAGATACCCCTTAGCACGTAAGGGAATATTATTTGGGGGTGCAGCCATGGAGAAGAGTTTAGACACTAGGATAAGATAAGGAACACACCCATTATAAAGAAATCACATTAGGATTCTCTTTTTAAGCTGTTCCTTAAAACAGTAGTGCTTAGGAAATCTATTGGAGGCAGAAGCAGTCAAGGGTAGCCTAGGGTTAGGGTTAGGCTTAGGGTTAGGCTTAGGGTATGGCTTAGGTTACGGGTTCGGGGAGGGGTGCGGGTACGGCGTAGGGTATGGGTTAGGGTTAGGGTTAGGGTTAGTGTTAGGGTTAGGGCTCGGTTTAGGGTACGGGTTAGGATTAGGGTACGTGTTAGGGTTAGGGTAGGGGTTAGGGTTAGGGTACGCGTTAGGGTTAGGGTAGTTATTAAACCTATCCCACTCTCTAGATACCCCTTAGCACGTAAAGGAATATTATTTGGGGGTCCAGCCATGGAGAAGAGTTTAGACACTAGGATAAGATAAGGAACACACCCATTATAAAGAAATCACATTAGGATTCTCTTTTTAAGCTGTTCCTTAAAACACTAGTGCTTAGGAAATCTATAGGAGGCAGAAGCAGTCAAGGGTAGCCTAGGGTTAGGGTTAGGCTTAGGGTTAGGCTTAGGGTACGGCTTAGGGTACGGGTTCGGGGAGGGTTTCGGGTACGGCGTAGGGTATGGGTAAGGGTTAGGGTTAGGGTTAGTGTTAGGGTTAGGGCTCGGTTTAGGGTACGGTTAGGATTAGGGTACGTGTTAGGTTTAGGGTAGGGGTTAGGGTTAGGGTACGCGTTAGGGTTAGGGTAGTTAGTAAACCTATCCCACTCTCTAGATACCCCTTAGCACGTAAAGGAATATTATTTGGGGTTCCAGCCATGGAGAAGAATTTAGACACTAGGATAAGATAAGGAACACACCCATTATAAAGAAATCACATTAGGATTCTCTTTTTAAGCTGTTGCTTAAAACACTAGTGCTTAGGAAATCTATTGGAGGCAGAAGCAGTCAAGGGTAGCCTAGGGTTAGTGTTAGGCTTAGGGTTAGGCTTAGGGTACGGCTTAGGGTACGGGTTTGGGGAGGGGTTCAGGTACGGCGTAGGGTATGGGTTAGGGTTAGGGTTAGTGTTAGTGTTAGGGTTAGGGCTCGGTTTAGGGTACGGGTTAGGATTAGGGGACGTGTTAGTGTTAGGGTAGGGGTTAGGGTTAGAGTACGCATTAGGGTTAGGGTAGTTATTAAACCTATCCCACTCTCTAGATACCCCTTAGCACGTAAGGCAATATTACTTGGGGGTGCAGCCATGGAGAAGAGTTTAGACACTAGGATAAGATAAGGAACACACCCATTATAAAGAAATCACATTAGGATTCTCTTTTTAAGCTGTTCCTTAAAACACTAGTGCTTAGGAAATCTATTGGAGGCAGAAGCAGTCAAGGGTAGCCTAGGGTAAGGTTAGGCTTAGGGTTAGGCTTAGGGTACGGCTTAGGGTACGGGTTCGGGGAGGGTTTCGGGTACGGCGTAGGGTATGGGTTAGGGTTAGGGTTAGTGTTAGGGTTAGGGCTCGGTTTAGGGTACGGGTTAGGATTAGGGTACGTGTTAGGGTTAGGGTAGGGGTTAGGGTTAGGGTACGCATTAGGGTTAGGGTAGTTATTAAACCTATCCCACTCTCTAGATACCCCTTAGCACGTAAAGGAATATTATTTGGGGGTCCAGCCATGGAGAAGAGTTTAGACACTAGGATAAGATAAGGAACACACCCATTATAAAGAAATCACTTTAGGATTCTCTTTTTAAGCTGTTCCTTAAAACACTAGTGCTTAGGAAATCTATTGGAGGCAGAAGCAGTCAAGGGTAGCCTAGGGTTAGGGTTAGGCTTAGGGTTAGGCTTAGGGTACGGCTTGGGGTATGGGTTCGGGGAGGTGTTCGTGTACGGCGTAGGGTATGGGTTAGGGTTAGGGTTTGGGTTAGTGTTAGGGTTAGGGCTCGGTTTAGGGTACGGGTTAGGATTAGGGTATGTGTTAGGGTTAGGGTAGGGGTTAGGGTTAGGTTACGCGTTAGGGCTAGGGTAGTTAGTAAACCTATCCCACTCTCTAGCTCCCCCTTAGCACGTAAAGGAATATTATTTGGGGGTCCAGCCATGGAGAAGAGTTTAGACACTAGGATAAGATAAGGAACACACCCATTATAAAGAAATCACATTAGGATTCTCTTTTTAAGCTGTTCCTTAAAACACTACTGCTTAGGAAATCAATTGGAGGCAGAAGCAGTCAAGGGTAGCCTAGGGTTAGGGTTAGGCTTAGGGTTAGGTTTAGGGTATGGCTTAGGGTACGGGTTCGGGGAGGGGTGCGGGTACGGCGTAGGGTATGGGTTAGGGTTAGGGTTAGGGTTAGTGTTAGGGTTAGGGCTCGGTTTAGGGTACAGGTTAGGATTAGGGTACGTGTTAGGGTTAGGGTAGGGGTTAGGGTTAGGGTACGCGTTAGGGTTAGGGTAATTATTAAACCTATCCCACTCTCTAGACACCCCTTAGCACGTAAGGGAATATTATTTGGGGGTGCAGCCATGGAGAAGAGTTTAGACACTAGGATAAGATAAGGAACACACCCATTATAAAGAAATCACATTAGGATTCTCTTTTTAAGCTGTTCCTTAAAACAGTAGTGCTTAGGAAATCTATTGGAGGCAGAAGCAGTCAAGGGTAGCCTAGGGTTAGGGTTAGGCTTAGGGTTAGGCTTAGGGTACGGCTTAGGTTACGGGTTCGGGGAGGGCTGCGGGTACGGCGTAGGGTATGGGTTAGGGTTAGGGTTAGGGTTAGTGTTAGGGTTAGGGCTCGGTTTAGGGTACAGGTTAGGATTAGGGTACGTGTTAGGGTTAGGGTAGGGGTTAGGGTTAGGGTACGCGTTAGGGTTAGGGTAGTTATTAAACCTATCCCACTCTCTAGACACCCCTTAGCACGTAAGGGAATATTATTTGGGGGTGCAGCCATGGAGAAGAGTTTAGACACTAGGATAAGATAAGGAACACACCCATTATAAAGAAATCACATTAGGATTCTCTTTTTAAGCTGTTCCTTAAAACAGTAGTGCTTAGGAAATCTATTGGAGGCAGAAGCAGTCAAGGGTAGCCTAGGGTTAGGGTTAGGCTTAGGGTTAGGCTTAGGGTACGGCTTAGGGTACGGGTTCGGGGAGGGTTTCGGGTACGGCGTAGGGTATGGGTTAGGGTTAGGGTTAGGTGTAGTTTTAGCTTTAGGGCTCGGTTTAGGGTACGGTTAGGATTAGGGTACGTGTTAGGGTTAGGGTAGGGGTTAGGGTTAGGGTACGCGTTAGGGTTAGGGTAGTTAATAAACCTATCCCACTCTCTAGATACCCCTTAGCACGTAAAGGAATACTATTTGGGGGTCCAGCCATGGAGAAGAGTTTAGACACTAGGATAAGATAAGGAACACACCCATTATAAAGAAATCACATTAGGATTCTCTTTTTAAGCTGTTCCTTAAAACACTAGTGCTTAGGAAATCTATTGGAGGCAGAAGCAGTCAAGGGTAGCCTAGGTTTAGGGTTAGGCTTAGGGTTAGGCTTAGGGTACGGCTTAGGGTACGGGTTCGGGGAGGGGTTCGGGTACGGCGTAGGGTATGTGTTAGGGTTAGGTTTAGGGTTAGTGTTAGGGTTAGGGCTCGGTTTAGGGTACGGTTAGGATTAGGGTACGTGTTAGGGTTAGGGTAGGGGTTAGGGTTAGGGTACGCGTTAGGGGTAGGGTAGTTATTAAACCTATCCCACTCTCTAGATACCCCTTAGCACGTAAAGGAATATTAGTTGGAGGTCCACCCGTGGAGAAGAGTTTAGAGACTAGTATAAGATAAGGAACACACCTATTATAAAGAAATCACATTAGGATTCTCTTTTTAAGCTGTTCCTTAAAACACTAGTGCTTAGGAAATCTATTGGAGACAGAAGCAGTCAAGGGTAGCCTAGGGTTAGGGTTAGGTTTAGGGTTAGGCTTAGGGTACGGCTTAGGGTACGGGTTCGGGGAGGGTTTCGGGTACGGCGTAGGGTATGGGTTAGGGTTAGGGTTAGGGTTAGTGTTAGTGTTAGGGCTCGGTTTAGGGTACGGTTAGGATTAGGGTACGTGTTAGGTTTAGGGTAGGGGTTAGGGTTAGGGTACGCGTTAGGGTTAGGGTAGTTAGTAAACCTATCCCACTCTCTAGATACCCCTTAGCACGTAAAGGAATATTATTTGGGGGTCCAGCCATGGAGAAGAATGTAGACACTAGGATAAGATAAGGAACACACCCATTATAAAGAAATCACATTAGGATTCTCTTTTTAAGCTGTTGCTTAAAACACTAGTGCTTAGGAAATCTATTGGAGGCAGAAGCAGTCAAGGGTAGCCTAGGGTTAGTGTTAGGCTTAGGGTTAGGCTTAGGGTACGGCTTAGGGTACGGGTTTGGGGAGGGGTTCGGGTACGGCGTAGGGTATGGGTTAGGGTTAGGGTTAGTGTTAGTGTTAGGGTTAGGGCTCGGTTTAGGGTACGGGTTAGGATTAGGGTACGTGTTAGTGTTAGGGTAGGGGTTAGGGTTAGAGTACGCATTAGGGTTAGGGTAGTTATTAAACCTATCCCACTCTCTAGATACTCCTTAGCACGTAAGGCAATATTATTTGGGGGTGCAGCCATGGAGAAGAGTTTAGACACTAGGATAAGATAAGGAACACACCCATTATAGAGAAATCACATTAGGATTCTCTTTTTCAGCTGTTCCTTAAAACAGTAGTGCTTAGGAAATCTATTGGAGGCAGAAGCAGTCAAGGGTAGCCTAGGGTTAGGGTTAGGCTTAGGGTTAGGCTTAGGGTACGGCTTAGGTTACGGGTTCGGGGAGGGGTGCGGGTACGGCGTAGGGTATGGGTTAGGGTTAGGGTTAGTGTTAGGGTTAGGGTTAGGGATCGGTTTAGGGTACGGGTTAGGATTAGGGTACGTGTTAGGGTTAGGGTAGGGGTTAGGGTTAGGGTACGCGTTAGGGTTAGGGTAGTTAGTAAACCTATCCCACTCTCTAGATACCCCTTAGCACGTAAAGGAATATTATTTGGGGGTCCAGCCATGGAGAAGAGTTTAGACACTAGGATAAGATAAGGAACACACCCATTATAAAGAAATCACATTAGGATTCTCTTTTTAAGCTGTTGCTTAAAACACTAGTGCTTAGGAAATCTATTGGAGGCAGAAGCAGTCAAGGGTAGCCTATGGTTAGTGTTAGGCTTAGGGTTAGGCTTAGGGTACGGCTTAGGGTACGGGTTTGGGGAGGGGTTCGGGTACGGCGTAGGGTATGGGTTAGGGTTAGGGTTAGTGTTAGTGTTAGGGTTAGGGCTCGGTTTAGGGTACGGGTTAGGATTAGGGTATGTTTTAGGGTTAGGGTAGGGGTTAGGGTTAGGGTACGCGTTAGGGTTAGGGTAGTTAGTAAACCTATCCCACTCTCTAGATACCCCTTAGCACGTAAAGGAGTATTATTTGGGGGTCCAGCCATGGAGAAGAGTTTAGGCACTAGGATAAGATAAGGAACACACCCATTATAAAGAAATCACATTAGAATTCTCTTTTTAAGCTGTTCCTTAAAACACTAGTGCTTAGGAAATCTATTGGAGGCAGAAGCAGTCAAGGGTAGCCTAGGGTTAGGGTTAGGCTTAGGGTTCGGCTGAGGGTACGGCTTAGGGTACGGGTTCGGTGAGGGGTGCGGGTACGGCGTACGGTATGGGTTAGGGTTAGGGTTAGGGTTAGTGTTAGGGTTAGGGCTCGGTTTAGGGTACGGGTTAGGATTAGGGTACGTGTTAGGGTTAGGGTAGGGGTTAGGTTTAGGGTACGCGTTAGGGTTAGGGTAGTTGTTAAACCTATCCCACTCTCTAGATACCCCTTAGCACGTAAAGGAATATTATTTGGGGGTCCAGCCATGGAGAAGAGTTTAGACACTAGGATAAGATAAGGAACACACCCATTATAAAGAAATCACATTAGGATTCTCTTTTTAAGCTGTTCCTTAAAACACTAGTGCTTAGGAAATCTATTGGAGGCAGAAGCAGTCAAGGGTAGCCTAGGGTTAGGGTTAGGCTTAGGGTTAGGCTTAGGGTACGGCTTAGGGTATGGGTTCGGGGAGGGTTTCGGGTACGGCGTAGGGTATGGGTTAGGGTTAGGGTTAGGGTTTGTGTTAGGGTTAGGGCTCGGTTTAGGGTACGGGTTAGGATTAGGGTACGTGTTAGGGTTAGGGTAGGGGTTAGGGTTAGGTTACGCGTTAGGGCTAGGGTAGTTAGTAAACCTATCCCACTCTCTAGCTCCCCCTTAGCACGTAAAGGAATAATATTTGGGGGTCCAGCCATGGAGAAGAGTTTAGACACTAGGATAAGATAAGGAACACACCCATTATAAAGAAATCACATTAGGATTCTCTTTTTAAGCTGTTCCTTAAAACAGTAGTGCTTAGGAAATCTATTGGAGGCAGAAGCAGTCAAGGGTAGCCTAGGGTTAGGGTTAGGCTTAGGGTTAGGCTTAGGGTACGGCTTAGGTTACGGGTTCGGGGAGGGGTGCGGGTACGGCGTAGGGTATGGGTTAGGGTTAGGGTTAGGGTTAGTGTTAGGGTTAGGGCTCGGTTTAGGGTACGGGTTAGGATTAGGGTACGTGTTAGGGTTAGGGTAGGGGTTAGGGTTAGGGTACGCGTTAGGGTTAGGGTAGTTAGTAAACCTATCCCACTCTCTAGATACCCCTTAGCACGTAAGGGAATATTATTTGGGGGTGCAGCCATGGAGAAGAGTTTAGACACTAGGATAAGATAAGGAACACACCCATTATAAAGAAATCACATTAGGATTCTCTTTTTAAGCTGTTCCTTAAAACAGTAGTGCTTAGGAAATCTATTGGAGGCAGAAGCAGTCAAGGGTAGCCTAGGGTTAGGGTTAGGCTTAGGGTTAGGCTTATGGTACGGCTTAGGTTACGGGTTCGGGGAGGGGTGCGGGTACGGCATAGGGTATGGGTTAGGGTTAGGGTTAGGGTTAGTGTTAGGGTTAGGGCTCGGTTTAGGGTACGGGTTAGGATTAGGGTACGTGTTAGGGTTAGGGTAGGTGTTAGGGTTAGGGTACGCGTTAGGGTTAGGGTAGTTATTAAACCTATCCCACTCTCTAGATACCCCTTAGCACGTAAAGGAATATTATTTGAGGGTCCAGCCATGGAGAAGAGTTTAGACACTAGGATAAGATAAGGAACACACCCATTATAAAGAAATCACATTAGGATTCTCTTTTTAAGCTGTTCCTTAAAACACTAGTGCTTAGGAAATCTATTGGAGGCAGAAGCAGTCAAGGGTAGCCTAGGGTTAGGTTTAGGCTTAGGGTTAGGTTTAGGGTACGGCTTGGGGTATGGGTTCGGGGAGGTGTTCGTGTACGGCGTAGGGTATGGGTTAGGGTTAGGGTTTGGGTTAGTGTTAGGGTTAGGGCTCGGTTTAGGGTACGGGTTAGGATTAGGGTACGTGTTAGGGTTAGGGTAGGGGTTAGGGTTAGGTTACACGTTAGGGCTAGGGTAGTTAGTAAACCTATCCCACTCTCTAGCTCCCCCTTAGCACGTAAAGGAATATTATTTGGGGGTCCAGCCATGGAGAAGCGTTTAGACACTAGGATAAGATAAGGAACACACCCATTATAAAGAAATCACTTTAGGATTCTCTTTTTAAGCTGTTCCTTAAAACACTACTGCTTAGGAAATCAATTGGAGGCAGAAGCAGTCAAGGGTAGCCTAGGGTTAGGGTTAGTCTTAGGGTTAGGTTTAGGGTATGGCTTAGGGTACGGGTTCGGGGAGGGGTGCGGGTACGGCGTAGGGTATGGGTTAGGGTTAGTGTTAGGGTTAGTGTTAGGGTTAGGGCTCGGTTTAGGGTACAGGTTAGGATTAGGGTACGTGTTAGGGTTAGGGTAGGGGTTAGGGTTAGGGTACGCGTTAGGGTTAGGGTAGTTATTAAACCTATCCCACTCTCTAGATACCCCTTAGCACGTAAGGGAATATTATTTGGGGGTGCAGCCATGGAGAAGAGTTTAGACACTAGGATAAGATAAGGAACACACCCATTATAAAGAAATCACATTAGGATTCTCTTTTTAAGCTGTTCCTTAAAACAGTAGTGCTTAGGAAATCTATTGGAGGCAGAAGCAGTCAAGGGTAGCCTAGGGTTAGGGTTAGGCTTAGGGTTAGGCTTAGGGTACGGCTTAGGTTACGGGTTCGGGGAGGGGTGCGGGTACGGCGTAGGGTATGGGTTAGGGTTAGGGTTAGGGTTAGTGTTAGGGTTAGGGCTCGGTTTAGGGTACGGGTTAGGATTAGGGTACGTGTTAGGGTTAGGGTAGGGGTTAGGGTTAGGGTACGCGTTAGGGTTAGGGTAGTTATTAAACCTATCCCACTCTCTAGATACCCCTTAGCACGTAAAGGAATATTATTTGAGGGTCCAGCCATGGAGAAGAGTTTAGACACTAGGATAAGATAAGGAACACACCCATTATAAAGAAATCACATTAGGATTCTCTTTTTAAGCTGTTCTTAAAACACTAGTGCTTAGGAAATCTATAGGAGGCAGAAGCAGTCAAGGGTAGCCTAGGGTTAGGGTTAGGCTTAGGGTTAGGCTTAGGGTACGGCTTAGGGTACGGGTTCGGGGAGGGTTTCGGGTACGGCGTAGGGTATGGGTTAGGGTTAGGGTTAGGGTTAGTGTTAGGGTTAGGGCTCGGTTTAGGGTACGGGTTCGGATTAGGGTACGTGTTAGTGTTAGGGTAGGGGTTAGGGTTAGAGTACGCATTAGGGTTAGGGTAGTTATTAAACCTATCCCACTCTCTAGATACCCCTTAGCACGTAAGGCAATATTATTTGGGGGTGCAGCCATGGAGAAGAGTTTAGACACTAGGATAAGATAAGGAACACACCCATTATAAAGAAATCACATTAGGATTCTCTTTTTAAGCTGTTCCTTAAAACACTAGTGCTTAGGAAATCAATTGGAGGCAGAAGCAGTCAAGGGTAGCCTAGGGTAAGTTTAGGCTTAGGGTTAGGCTTAGGGTACGGCTTAGGGTACGGGTTCGGGGAGGGTTTCGGGTACGGCGTAGGGTATGGGTTAGGGTTAGGGTTAGTGTTAGGGTTAGGGCTCGGTTTAGGGTACGGGTTAGGATTAGGGTACGTGTTAGGGTTAGGGTAGGGGTTAGGGTTAGGGTACGCATTAGGATTAGGGTAGTTATTAAACCTATCCCACTCTCTAGATACCCCTTAGCAAGTAAAGGAATATTATTTGGGGGTCCAGCCATGGAGAAGAGTTTAGACACTAGGATAAGATAAGGAACACACCCATTATAAAGAAATCACTTTAGGATTCTCTTTTTAAGCTGTTCCTTAAAACACTAGTGCTTAGGAAATCTATTGGAGGCAGAAGCAGTCAAGGGTAGCCTAGGGTTAGGGTTAGGCTTAGGGTTAGGGTTAGGGTACGGCTTGGGGTATGGGTTCGGGGAGGTGTTCGTGTACGGCGTAGGGTATGGGTTAGGGTTAGGGTTTGGGTTAGTGTTAGGGTTAGGGCTCGGTTTAGGGTACGGGTTAGCATTAGGGTACGTGTTAGGGTTAGGGTAGGGGTTAGGGTTAGGTTACGCGTTAGGGCTAGGGTAGTTAGTAAACCTATCCCACTCTCTAGCTCCCTCTTAGCACGTAAAGGAATATTATTTGGGGGTCCAGCCATGGAGTAGAGTTTAGACACTAGGATAAGATAAGGAACACACCCATTATAAAGAAATCACATTAGGATTCTCTTTTTAAGCTGTTCCTTAAAACAGTAGTGCTTAGGAAATCTATTGGAGGCAGAAGCAGTCAAGGGTAGCCTAGGGTTAGGGTTAGGCTTAGGGTTAGGCTTAGGGTACGGCTTAGGTTACGGGTTCGGGGAGGGGTGCGGGTACGGCGTAGGGTATGGGTTAGGGTTAGGGTTAGGGTTAGTGTTAGGGTTAGGGCTCGGTTTAGGGTACGGGTTAGGATTAGGGTACGTGTTAGGGTTAGGGTAGGGGTTAGGGTTAGGGTACGCGTTAGGGTTAGGGTAGTTATTAAACCTATCCCACTCTCTAGATACCCCTTAGCACGTAAAGGAATATTATTTGAGGGTCCAGCCATGGAGAAGAGTTTAGACACTAGGATAAGATAAGGAACACACCCATTATAAAGAAATCACATTAGGATTCTCTTTTTAAGCTGTTCTTAAAACACTAGTGCTTAGGAAATCTATAGGAGGCAGAAGCAGTCAAGGGTAGCCTAGGGTTAGGGTTAGGCTTAGGGTTAGGCTTAGGGTACGGCTTAGGGTACGGGTTCGGGGAGGGTTTCGGGTACGGCGTAGGGTATGGGTTAGGGTTAGGGTTAGGGTTAGTGTTAGGGTTAGGGCTCGGTTTAGGGTACGGGTTCGGATTAGGGTACGTGTTAGTGTTAGGGTAGGGGTTAGGGTTAGAGTACGCATTAGGGTTAGGGTAGTTATTAAACCTATCCCACTCTCTAGATACCCCTTAGCACGTAAGGCAATATTATTTGGGGGTGCAGCCATGGAGAAGAGTTTAGACACTAGGATAAGATAAGGAACACACCCATTATAAAGAAATCACATTAGGATTCTCTTTTTAAGCTGTTCCTTAAAACACTAGTGCTTAGGAAATCAATTGGAGGCAGAAGCAGTCAAGGGTAGCCTAGGGTAAGGTTAGGCTTAGGGTTAGGCTTAGGGTACGGCTTAGGGTACGGGTTCGGGGAGGGTTTCGGGTACGGCGTAGGGTATGGGTTAGGGTTAGGGTTAGTGTTAGGGTTAGGGCTCGGTTTAGGGTACGGGTTAGGATTAGGGTACGTGTTAGGGTTAGGGTAGGGGTTAGGGTTAGGGTACGCATTAGGATTAGGGTAGTTATTAAACCTATCCCACTCTCTAGATACCCCTTAGCACGTAAAGGAATATTATTTGGGCGTCCAGCCATGGAGAAGAGTTTAGACACTAGGATAAGATAAGGAACACACCCATTATAAAGAAATCACTTTAGGATTCTCTTTTTAAGCTGTTCCTTAAAACACTAGTGCTTAGGAAATCTATTGGAGGCAGAAGCAGTCAAGGGTAGCCTAGGGTTAGGGTTAGGCTTAGGGTTAGGGTTAGGGTACGGCTTGGGGTATGGGTTCGGGGAGGTGTTCGTGTACGGCGTAGGGTATGGGTTAGGGTTAGGGTTTGGGTTAGTGTTAGGGTTAGGGCTCGGTTTAGGGTACGGGTTAGCATTAGGGTACGTGTTAGGGTTAGGGTAGGGGTTAGGGTTAGGTTACGCGTTAGGGCTAGGGTAGTTAGTAAACCTATCCCACTCTCTAGCTCCCTCTTAGCACGTAAAGGAATATTATTTGGGGGTCCAGCCATGGAGTAGAGTTTAGACACTAGGATAAGATAAGGAACACACCCATTATAAAGAAATCACATTAGGATTCTCTTTTTAAGCTGTTGCTTAAAACACTAGTGCTTAGGAAATCTATTGGAGGCAGAAGCAGTCAAGGGTAGCCTAGGGTTAGGTTTAGGCTTAGGGTTAGGTTTAGGGTATGGCTTAGGGTACGGGTTCGGGGAGGGGTGCGGGTACGGCGTAGGGTATGGGTTAGGGTTAGGGTTAGGGTTAGTGTTAGGGTTAGGGCTCGGTTTAGGGTACGGGTTAGGATTAGGGTACGTGTTAGGGTTAGGGTAGGGGTTAGGGTTAGGGTAAACGTTAGGGTTAGGGTAGTTATTAAACCTATCCCACTCTCTAGATACCCCTTAGCACGTAAGGGAATATTATTTGGGGGTGCAGCCATGGAGAAGAGTTTAGACACTAGGATAAGATAAGGAACACACCCATTATAAAGAAATCACATTAGGATTCTCTTTTTAAGCTGTTCCTTAAAACACTAGTGCTTAGGAAATCTATTGGAGGCAGAAGCAGTCAAGGGTAGCCTAGGGTTAGGGTTAGGCTTAGGGTTAGGCTTAGGGTACGGCTTAGGGTACGGGTTTGGGGAGGGTTTCGGGTACGGTGTAGGGTATGGGTTAGGGTTAGGGTTAGGGTTAGTGTTAGGGTTCGGGCTCGGTTTAGGGTACGGTTAGGATTAGGGTACGTGTTAGGTTTAGGGTAGGGGTTAGGGTTAGGGTACGCATTAGGGTTAGGGTCGTTAGTAAACCTATCCCACTCTCTAGATACCCCTTAGCACGTAAAGGAATATTATTTGGGGGTCCAGCCATGGAGAAGAGTTTAGACACTAGGATAAGATAAGGAACACACCCATTATAAAGAAATCACATTAGGATTCTCTTTTTAAGCTGTTGCTTAAAACACTAGTGCTTAGGAAATCTATTGGAGGCAGAAGCAGTCAAGGGTAGCCTAGGGTTAGTGTTAGGCTTAGGGTTAGGCTTAGGGTATGGCTTAGGGTACGGGTTCGGGGAGGGTTTCGGGTACGGCGTAGGGTATGGGTTAGGGTTAGGGTTAGGGTTAGTGTTAGGGTTAGGGCTCGGTTTAGGGTACGGGTTAGGATTAGGGTACGTGTTAGGGTTAGGGTAGGGGTTAGGGTTAGGGTACGCTTTAGGGTTAGGGTAGTTATTAAACCTATCCCACTCTCTAGATACCCCTTAGCACGTAAAGGAATATTATTTGGGGGTCCAGCCATGGAGAAGAGTTTAGACACTAGGATAAGATAAGGAACACACCCAGTATAAAGAAATCACTTTAGGATTCTCTTTTTAAGCTGTTCTTAAAACACTAGTGCTTAGGAAATCTATTGGAGGCAGAAGCAGTCAAGGGTAGCCTAGGGTTAGGGTTAGGCTTAGGGTTAGGCTTAGGGTACGGCTTGGGGTATGGGTTCGGGGAGGTGTTCGTGTACGGCGTAGGGTATGGGTTAGGGTTAGGGTTTGGGTTAGTGTTAGGGTTAGGGCTCGGTTTAGGGTACGGGTTAGGATTAGGGTACGTGTTAGCGTTAGGGTAGGGGTTAGGGTTAGGTTACGCGTTAGGGCTAGGGTAGTTAGTAAACCTATCCCACTCTCTAGCTCCCCCTTAGCACGTAAAGGAATATTATTTGGGGGTCCAGCCATGGAGAAGAGTTTAGACACTAGGATAAGATAAGGAACACACCCATTATAAAGAAATCACATTAGGATTCTATTTTTAAGCTGTTCCTTAAAACACTACTGCTTAGGAAATCAATTGGAGGCAGAAGCAGTCAAGGGTAGCCTAGGGTTAGGGTTAGGCTTAGGGTTAGGTTTAGGGTATGGCTTAGGGTACGGGTTCGGGGAGGGGTGCGGGTACGGCGTAGGGTATGGGTTAGGGTTAGGGTTAGGGTTAGTGTTAGGGTTAGGGCTCGGTTTAGGGTACAGGTTAGGATTAGGGTACGTGTTAGGGTTAGGGTAGGGGTTAGGGTTAGGGTACGCGTTAGGGTTAGGGTAGTTAGTAAACCTATCCCACTCTCTAGATACTCCTTAGCACGTAAAGGAATATTATTTGGGGTTCCAGCCATGGAGAAGAATTTAGACACTAGGATAAGATAAGGAACACACCCATTATAAAGAAATCACATTAGGATTCTCTTTTTAAGCTGTTGCTTAAAACACTAGTGCTTAGGAAATCTATTGGAGGCAGAAGCAGTCAAGGGTAGCCTAGGGTTAGTGTTAGGCTTAGGGTTAGGCTTAGGGTACGGCTTAGGGTACGGGTTTGGGGAGGGGTTCAGGTACGGCGTAGGGTATGGGTTAGGGTTAGGGTTAGTGTTAGTGTTAGGGTTAGGGCTCGGTTTAGGGTACGGGTTAGGATTAGGTTACGTGTTAGTGTTAGGGTAGGGGTTAGGGTTAGAGTACGCATTAGGGTTAGGGTAGTTATTAAACCTATCCCACTCTCTAGATACCCCTTAGCACGTAAGGCAATATTATTTGGGGGTGCAGCCATGGAGAAGAGTTTAGACACTAGGATAAGATAAGGAACACACCCATTATAAAGAAATCACATTAGGATTCTCTTTTTAAGCTGTTCCTTAAAACACTAGTGCTTAGGAAATCTATTGGAGGCAGAAGCAGTCAAGGGTAGCCTAGGGTAAGGTTAGGCTTAGGGTTAGGCTTAGGGTACGGCTTAGGGTACGGGTTCGGGGAGGGTTTCGGGTACGGCGTAGGGCATGGGTTAGGGTTAGGGTTAGTGTTAGGGTTAGGGCTCGGTTTAGGGTACGGGTTAGGATTAGGGTACGTGTTAGGGTTAGGGTAGGGGTTAGGGTTAGGGTACGCATTAGGGTTAGGGTAGTTATTAAACCTATCCCACTCTCTAGATACCCCTTAGCACGTAAAGGAATATTATTTGGGGGTCCAGCCATGGAGAAGAGTTTAGACACTAGGATAAGATAAGGAACACACCCATTATAAAGAAATCACTTTAGGATTCTCTTTTTAAGCTGTTCCTTAAAACACTAGTGCTTAGGAAATCTATTGGAGGCAGAAGCAGTCAAGGGTAGCCTAGGGTTAGGTTTAGGCTTAGGGTTAGGTTTAGGGTACGGCTTAGGGTATGGGTTCGGGGAGGTGTTCGTGTACGGCGTAGGGTATGGGTTAGGGTTAGGGTTTGGGTTAGTGTTAGGGTTAGGGCTCGGTTTAGGGTACGGGTTAGGATTAGGGTACGTGTTAGGGTTAGGGTAGGGGTTAGGGTTAGGTTACACGTTAGGGCTAGGGTAGTTAGTAAACCTATCCCACTCTCTAGCTCCCCCTTAGCACGTAAAGGAATATTATTTGGGGGTCCAGCCATGGAGAAGCGTTTAGACACTAGGATAAGATAAGGAACACACCCATTATAAAGAAATCACTTTAGGATTCTCTTTTTAAGCTGTTCCTTAAAACACTACTGCTTAGGAAATCAATTGGAGGCAGAAGCAGTCAAGGGTAGCCTAGGGTTAGGGTTAGTCTTAGGGTTAGGTTTAGGGTATGGCTTAGGGTACGGGTTCGGGGAGGGGTGCGGGTACGGCGTAGGGTATGGGTTAGGGTTAGTGTTAGGGTTAGTGTTAGGGTTAGGGCTCGGTTTAGGGTACAGGTTAGGATTAGGGTACGTGTTAGGGTTAGGGTAGGGGTTAGGGTTAGGGTACGCGTTAGGGTTAGGGTAGTTATTAAACCTATCCCACTCTCTAGATACCCCTTAGCACGTAAGGGAATATTATTTGGGGGTGCAGCCATGGAGAAGAGTTTAGACACTAGGATAAGATAAGGAACACACCCATTATAAAGAAATCACATTAGGATTCTCTTTTTAAGCTGTTCCTTAAAACAGTAGTGCTTAGGAAATCTATTGGAGGCAGAAGCAGTCAAGGGTAGCCTAGGGTTAGGGTTAGGCTTAGGGTTAGGCTTAGGGTACGGCTTAGGTTACGGGTTCGGGGAGGGGTGCGGGTACGGCGTAGGGTATGGGTTAGGGTTAGGGTTAGGGTTAGTGTTAGTGTTAGGGTTAGGGCTCGGTTTAGGGTACGGGTTAGGATTAGGTTACGTGTTAGTGTTAGGGTAGGGGTTAGGGTTAGAGTACGCATTAGGGTTAGGGTAGTTATTAAACCTATCCCACTCTCTAGATACCCCTTAGCACGTAAGGCAATATTATTTGGGGGTGCAGCCATGGAGAAGAGTTTAGACACTAGGATAAGATAAGGAACACACCCATTATAAAGAAATCACATTAGGATTCTCTTTTTAAGCTGTTCCTTAAAACACTAGTGCTTAGGAAATCTATTGGAGGCAGAAGCAGTCAAGGGTAGCCTAGGGTAAGGTTAGGCTTAGGGTTAGGCTTAGGGTACGGCTTAGGGTACGGGTTCGGGGAGGGTTTCGGGTACGGCGTAGGGCATGGGTTAGGGTTAGGGTTAGTGTTAGGGTTAGGGCTCGGTTTAGGGTACGGGTTAGGATTAGGGTACGTGTTAGGGTTAGGGTAGGGGTTAGGGTTAGGGTACGCATTAGGGTTAGGGTAGTTATTAAACCTATCCCACTCTCTAGATACCCCTTAGCACGTAAAGGAATATTATTTGGGGGTCCAGCCATGGAGAAGAGTTTAGACACTAGGATAAGATAAGGAACACACCCATTATAAAGAAATCACTTTAGGATTCTCTTTTTAAGCTGTTCCTTAAAACACTAGTGCTTAGGAAATCTATTGGAGGCAGAAGCAGTCAAGGGTAGCCTAGGGTTAGGGTTAGGCTTAGGGTTAGGCTTAGGGTACGGCTTGGGGTATGGGTTCGGGGAGGTGTTCGTGTACGGCGTAGGGTATGGGTTAGGGTTAGGGTTTGGGTTAGTGTTAGGGTTAGGGCTCGGTTTAGGGTACGGGTTAGGATTAGGGTACGTTTTAGGGTTAGGGTAGGGGTTAGGGTTAGGTTACGCGTTAGGGCTAGGGTAGTTAATAAACCTATCCCACTCTCTAGATACCCCTTAGCACGTAAAGGAATACTATTTGGGGGTCCAGCCATGGAGAAGAGTTTAGACACTAGGATAAGATAAGGAACACACCCATTATAAAGAAATCACATTAGGATTCTATTTTTAAGCTGTTCCTTAAAACACTAGTGCTTAGGAAATCTATTGGAGGCAGAAGCAGTCAAGGGTAGCCTAGGTTTAGGGTTAGGCTTAGGGTTAGGCTTAGGGTACGGCTTAGGGTACGGGTTCGGGGAGGGGTTCGGGTACGGCGTAGGGTATGTGTTAGGGTTAGGTTTAGGGTTAGGGTTAGGGTTAGTGCTCGGTTTAGGGTACGGGTTAGGATTAGGGTACGTGTTAGGGTTAGGGTAGGGTTTAGGGTTAGGGTACGCGTTAGGGTTAGGGTAGTTATTAAACCTATCCCACTCTCTAGATACCCCTTAGCACGTAAGGGAATATTATTTGGGGGTGCAGCCATGGAGAAGAGTTTAGACACTAGGATAAGATAAGGAACACACCCATTATAAAGAAATCACATTAGGATTCTCTTTTTAAGCTGTTCCTTAAAACAGTAGTGCTTAGGAAATCTATTGGAGGCAGAAGCAGTCAAGGGTAGCCTAGGGTTAGGGTTAGGCTTAGGGTTAGGCTTAGGGTACGGCTTAGGTTACGGGTTCGGGGAGGGGTGCGGGTACGGCGTAGGGTATGGGTTAGGGTTAGGGTTAGGGTTAGTGTTAGGGTTAGGGCTCGGTTTAGGGTACGGGTTAGGATTAGGGTACGTGTTAGGGTTAGGGTAGGTGTTAGGGTTAGGGTACGCGTTAGGGTTAGGGTAGTTATTAAACCTATCCCACTCTCTAGATACCCCTTAGCACGTAAAGGAATATTATTTGGGGGTCCAGCCATGGAGAAGAGTTTAGACACTAGGATAAGATAAGGAACACACCCAGTATAAAGAAATCACATTAGGATTCTATTTTTAAGCTGTTCCTTAAAACACTACTGCTTAGGAAATCAATTGGAGGCAGAAGCAGTCAAGGGTAGCCTAGGGTTAGGGTTAGGCTTAGGGTTAGGTTTAGGGTATGGCTTAGGGTACGGGTTCGGGGAGGGGTGCGGGTACGGCGTAGGGTATGGGTTAGGGTTAGGGTTAGGGTTAGTGTTAGGGTTAGGGCTCGGTTTAGGGTACAGGTTAGGATTAGGGTACGTGTTAGGGTTAGGGTAGGGGTTAGGGTTAGGGTAGGCGTTAGGGTTAGGGTAGTTAGTAAACCTATCCCACTCTCTAGATACCCCTTAGCACGTAAAGGAATATTATTTGGGGTTCCAGCCATGGAGAAGAATTTAGACACTAGGATAAGATAAGGAACACACCCATTATAAAGAAATCACATTAGGATTCTCTTTTTAAGCTGTTGCTTAAAACACTAGTGCTTAGGAAATCTATTGGAGGCAGAAGCAGTCAAGGGTAGCCTAGGGTTAGTGTTAGGCTTAGGGTTAGGCTTAGGGTACGGCTTAGGGTACGGGTTTGGGGAGGGGTTCAGGTACGGCGTAGGGTATGGGTTAGGGTTAGGGTTAGTGTTAGTGTTAGGGTTAGGGCTCGGTTTAGGGTACGGGTTAGGATTAGGTTACGTGTTAGTGTTAGGGTAGGGGTTAGGGTTAGAGTACGCATTAGGGTTAGGGTAGTTATTAAACCTATCCCACTCTCTAGATACCCCTTAGCACGTAAGGCAATATTATTTGGGGGTGCAGCCATGGAGAAGAGTTTAGACACTAGGATAAGATAAGGAACACACCCATTATAAAGAAATCACATTAGGATTCTCTTTTTAAGCTGTTCCTTAAAACACTAGTGCTTAGGAAATCTATTGGAGGCAGAAGCAGTCAAGGGTAGCCTAGGGTAAGGTTAGGCTTAGGGTTAGGCTTAGGGTACGGCTTAGGGTACGGGTTCGGGGAGGGTTTCGGGTACGGCGTAGGGCATGGGTTAGGGTTAGGGTTAGTGTTAGGGTTAGGGCTCGGTTTAGGGTACGGGTTAGGATTAGGGTACGTGTTAGGGTTAGGGTAGGGGTTAGGGTTAGGGTACGCATTAGGGTTAGGGTAGTTATTAAACCTATCCCACTCTCTAGATACCCCTTAGCACGTAAAGGAATATTATTTGGGGGTCCAGCCATGGAGAAGAGTTTAGACACTAGGATAAGATAAGGAACACACCCATTATAAAGAAATCACTTTAGGATTCTCTTTTTAAGCTGTTCCTTAAAACACTAGTGCTTAGGAAATCTATTGGAGGCAGAAGCAGTCAAGGGTAGCCTAGGGTTAGGGTTAGGCTTAGGGTTAGGCTTAGGGTACGGCTTGGGGTATGGGTTCGGGGAGGTGTTCGTGTACGGCGTAGGGTATGGGTTAGGGTTAGGGTTTGGGTTAGTGTTAGGGTTAGGGCTCGGTTTAGGGTACGGGTTAGGATTAGGGTACGTTTTAGGGTTAGGGTAGGGGTTAGGGTTAGGTTACGCGTTAGGGCTAGGGTAGTTAATAAACCTATCCCACTCTCTAGATACCCCTTAGCACGTAAAGGAATACTATTTGGGGGTCCAGCCATGGAGAAGAGTTTAGACACTAGGATAAGATAAGGAACACACCCATTATAAAGAAATCACATTAGGATTCTATTTTTAAGCTGTTCCTTAAAACACTAGTGCTTAGGAAATCTATTGGAGGCAGAAGCAGTCAAGGGTAGCCTAGGTTTAGGGTTAGGCTTAGGGTTAGGCTTAGGGTACGGCTTAGGGTACGGGTTCGGGGAGGGGTTCGGGTACGGCGTAGGGTATGTGTTAGGGTTAGGTTTAGGGTTAGGGTTAGGGTTAGTGCTCGGTTTAGGGTACGGGTTAGGATTAGGGTACGTGTTAGGGTTAGGGTAGGGTTTAGGGTTAGGGTACGCGTTAGGGTTAGGGTAGTTATTAAACCTATCCCACTCTCTAGATACCCCTTAGCACGTAAGGGAATATTATTTGGGGGTGCAGCCATGGAGAAGAGTTTAGACACTAGGATAAGATAAGGAACACACCCATTATAAAGAAATCACATTAGGATTCTCTTTTTAAGCTGTTCCTTAAAACAGTAGTGCTTAGGAAATCTATTGGAGGCAGAAGCAGTCAAGGGTAGCCTAGGCTTAGGGTTAGGCTTAGGGTACGGCTTGGGGTATGGGTTCGGGGAGGTGTTCGTGTACGGCGTAGGGTATGGGTTAGGGTTAGGGTTTGGGTTAGTGTTAGGGTTAGGGCTCGGTTTAGGGTACGGGTTAGGATTAGGGTACGTGTTAGCGTTAGGGTAGGGGTTAGGGTTAGGTTACGCGTTAGGGCTAGGGTAGTTAGTAAACCTATCCCACTCTCTAGCTCCCCCTTAGCACGTAAAGGAATATTATTTGGGGGTCCAGCCATGGAGAAGAGTTTAGACACTAGGATAAGATAAGGAACACACCCATTATAAAGAAATCACATTAGGATTCTATTTTTAAGCTGTTCCTTAAAACACTACTGCTTAGGAAATCAATTGGAGGCAGAAGCAGTCAAGGGTAGCCTAGGGTTAGGGTTAGGCTTAGGGTTAGGTTTAGGGTATGGCTTAGGGTACGGGTTCGGGGAGGGGTGCGGGTACGGCGTAGGGTATGGGTTAGGGTTAGGGTTAGGGTTAGTGTTAGGGTTAGGGCTCGGTTTAGGGTACACGTTAGGATTAGGGTACGTGTTAGGGTTAGGGTAGGGGTTAGGGTTAGGGTACGCGTTAGGGTTAGGGTAGTTAGTAAACCTATCCCACTCTCTAGATACCCCTTAGCACGTAAAGGAATATTATTTGGGGTTCCAGCCATGGAGAAGAATTTAGACACTAGGATAAGATAAGGAACACACCCATTATAAAGAAATCACATTAGGATTCTCTTTTTAAGCTGTTGCTTAAAACACTAGTGCTTAGGAAATCTATTGGAGGCAGAAGCAGTCAAGGGTAGCCTAGGGTTAGTGTTAGGCTTAGGGTTAGGCTTAGGGTACGGCTTAGGGTACGGGTTTGGGGAGGGGTTCAGGTACGGCGTAGGGTATGGGTTAGGGTTAGGGTTAGTGTTAGTGTTAGGGTTAGGGCTCGGTTTAGGGTACGGGTTAGGATTAGGTTACGTGTTAGTGTTAGGGTAGGGGTTAGGGTTAGAGTACGCATTAGGGTTAGGGTAGTTATTAAACCTATCCCACTCTCTAGATACCCCTTAGCACGTAAGGCAATATTATTTGGGGGTGCAGCCATGGAGAAGAGTTTAGACACTAGGATAAGATAAGGAACACACCCATTATAAAGAAATCACATTAGGATTCTCTTTTTAAGCTGTTCCTTAAAACACTAGTGCTTAGGAAATCTATTGGAGGCAGAAACAGTCAAGGGTAGCCTAGGGTAAGGTTAGGCTTAGGGTTAGGCTTAGGGTACGGCTTAGGGTACGGGTTCGGGGAGGGTTTCGGGTACGGCGTAGGGCATGGGTTAGGGTTAGGGTTAGTGTTAGGGTTAGGGCTCGGTTTAGGGTACGGGTTAGGATTAGGGTACGTGTTAGGGTTAGGGTAGGGGTTAGGGTTAGGGTACGCATTAGGGTTAGGGTAGTTATTAAACCTATCCCACTCTCTAGATACCCCTTAGCACGTAAAGGAATATTATTTGGGGTTCCAGCCATGGAGAAGAGTTTAGACACTAGGATAAGATAAGGAACACACCCATTATAAAGAAATCACTTTAGGATTCTCTTTTTAAGCTGTTCCTTAAAACACTAGTGCTTAGGAAATCTATTGGAGGCAGAAGCAGTCAAGGGTAGCCTAGGGTTAGGGTTAGGCTTAGGGTTAGGCTTAGGGTACGGCTTGGGGTATGGGTTCGGGGAGGTGTTCGTGTACGGCGTAGGGTATGGGTTAGGGTTAGGGTTTGGGTTAGTGTTAGGGTTAGGGCTCGGTTTAGGGTACGGGTTAGGATTAGGGTACGTGTTAGGGTTAGGGTAGGGGTTAGGGTTAGGTTACGCGTTAGGGCTAGGATAGTTAATAAACCTATCCCACTCTCTAGATACCCCTTAGCACGTAAAGGAATACTATTTGGGGGTCCAGCCATGGAGAAGAGTTTAGACACTAGGATAAGATAAGGAACACACCCATTATAAAGAAATCACATTAGGATTCTATTTTTAAGCTGTTCCTTAAAACACTAGTGCTTAGGAAATCTATTGGAGGCAGAAGCAGTCAAGGGTAGCCTAGGTTTAGGGTTAGGCTTAGGGTTAGGCTTAGGGTACGGCTTAGGGTACGGGTTCGGGGAGGGGTTCGGGTACGGCGTAGGGTATGTGTTAGGGTTAGGTTTAGGGTTAGGGTTAGGGTTAGTGCTCGGTTTAGGGTACGGGTTAGGATTAGGGTACGTGTTAGGGTTAGGGTAGGGTTTAGGGTTAGGGTACGCGTTAGGGTTAGGGTAGTTATTAAACCTATCCCACTCTCTAGATACCCCTTAGCACGTAAAGGAATATTATTTGGGTGTCCAGCCATGGAGAAGAGTTTAGACACTAGGATAAGATAAGGAACACACCCATTATAAAGAAATCACATTAGGATTCCCTTTTTAAGCCATTCCTTAAAACACTAGTGCTTAGGAAATCTATTGGAGGCAGAAACAGTCAATGGTAGCCTAGGGGTAGGGTTAGGCTTAGGGTTAGGGTTACGGTACGGCTTAGGGTACGGGTTCGGGGAGGGGTTCGGGTACGGCGTAGGGTATGGGTTAGGGTTAGTGTTAGGTTTAGTGTTAGGGTTAGGGCTCGGTTAAGGGTACGGGTTAGGATTAGGGTACGTGTTAGGGTTAGGGTAGGGGTTAGGGTTAGGGAATGCGTTAGGGTTAGGGTAGTTATTAAACCTATCCCACTCTCTAGATACCCATTAGCACGTAAAGGAATATTATTTGGGGGTCCAGCCATGGAGAAGAGTTTAGACACAAGGATAAGATAAGGAACACACCCATTATAAAGAAATCACTTTAGGATTCTCTTTTTAAGCCGTTCCTTAAAACACTAGTGCTTAGAAAATCTATTGGAGGCAGAAGCAGTCACGGGTAGCGTAGGGTTAGCGTTAGGCTTAGGGTTAGGGTTACGGTACGGCTTAGGGTACGGGTTCGGGGAGGGGTTCGGGTACGGCGTAGGGTATGGGTTAGGGTTAGGGTTAGGGTTAGGGTTAGTGTTAGGATTAGGGCTCGGTTTAGTGTACGGGTTAGGATTAGGATACGTGTTAGTGTTAGGGTAGGGGTTAGGGTAAGGGTACGCGTTAGGGTTAGGGTAGTTATTAAACCTATCCCACTCTCTAGCTCCCCCTTAGCACGTAAAGGAATATTATTTGGGGGTCCAGCCATGGAGAAGAGTTTAGACACTAGGATAAGATAAGGAACACACCCATTATAAAGAAATCACATTAGGATTCTCTTTTTAAGCTGTTCCTTAAAACACTAGTGCTTAGGAAATCTATTGGAGGCAGAAGCAGTCAAGGGTAGCCTAGGGTTAGGGTTAGGCTTAGGGTTAGGCTTAGGGTACGGCTTAGGGTACGGGTTTGGGGAGGGGTTCGGGTATGGCGTAGGGTATGTGTTAGGCTTAGGGTTAGGGTTAGTGTTAGGGTTAGGGCTCGGCTTAGGGTACAGGTTAGGATTAGGGTACGTGTTAGGGTTAGGGTAGGGTTTAGGGTTAGGGTACGCGTTAGGGTTAGGGTAGTTATTAAACCTATCCCACTCTCTAGATACCCCTTAGCAGGTAAAGGAATATTATTTGGGGGTCCAGCCATGGAGAAGAGTTTAGACACTAGGATAAGATAAGGAACACACCCATTATAAAGAAATCACATTAGGATTCCCTTTTTAAGCCGTTCCTTAAAACACTAGTGCTTAGGAAATCTATTGGAGGCAGAAACAGTCAAGGGTAGCCTAGGGTTAGGGTTAGGCTTAGGGTTAGGGTTACGGTACGGCTTAGGGTACGGGTTCGGGGAGGGGTTCGGGTACGGCATAGGGTATGGGTTAGGGTTAGTGTTAGGTTTAGTGTTAGGGTTAGGGCTCGGTTAAGGGAACGGGTTAGGATTAGGGTACGTGTTAGGGTTAGGGTAGGGGTTAGGGTTAGGGTACGCGTTAGGGTTAGGGTAGTTATTAAACCTATCCCACTCTCTAGATACCCCTTAGCACGTAAAGGAATATTAGTTGGAGGTCCACCCGTGGAGAAGAGTTTAGACACTAGGATAAGATAAGGAACACACCTATTATAAAGAAATCACATTAGGATTCTCTTTTTAAGCTGTTCCTTAAAACACTAGTGCTTAGGAAATCTATTGGAGGCAGAAGCAGTCAAGGGTAGCCTAACGTTAGGGTGAGGCTTAGGGTTAGGGTTAGGGTACGGCTTAGTGTACAGGTTCGGGTTAGGGATAGGGTTAGGGTTAGGGTTAGTGTTAGGGTTAGGGCTCTGTTTAGGGTACGGGTTAGGATTAGGGTACGTGTTAGGGTTAGGGTAGGGGTTAGGGTTAAGGTACACGTTAGGATTAGGGTAGTTATTAAACCTATCCCACTCTCTAGATACCCCTTAGCACGTAAAGGAATATTATTTGGGGGTCCAGCCATGGAGAAGAGTTTAGACACTAGGATAAGATAAGGAACACACCCATTATAAAGAAATCACATTAGGATTCTCTTTTTAAGCCGTTCCTTAAAACACTAGTGCTTAGGAAATCTATTGGAGGCAGAAGCAGTCACGGGTAGCGTAGGGTTAGCGTTAGGCTTAGGGATAGGCTTAGGGTACGGCTTAGGGTACGGGTTCGGGGAGGGGTTCGGATATGGCGTAGGGTATGTGTTAGGGTTAGGGTTAGGGTTAGTGCTCGGTTTAGGGTACGGGTTAGGATTAGGGTACGTGTTAGGGTTAGGGTAGGGTTTAGGGTTAGTTTACGCGTTAGGGTTAGGGTAGTTATTAAACCTATACCACTCTCTAGATACCCCTTAGCACGTAAAGGAATATTATTTGGGTGTCCAGCCATGGAGAAGAGTTTAGACACTAGGATAAGATAAGGAACACACCCATTATAAAGAAATCACATTAGGATTCCCTTTTTAAGCCATTCCTTAAAACACTAGTGCTTAGGAAATCTATTGGAGGCAGAAACAGTCAAGGGTAGCCTAGGGGTAGGGTTAGGCTTAGGGTTAGGGTTACGGTACGGCTTAGGGTACGGGTTCGGGGAGGGGTTCGGGTACGGCGTAGGGTATGGGTTAGGGTTAGTGTTAGGTTTAGTGTTAGGGTTAGGGCTCGGGTAAGGGTACGGGTTAGGATTAGGGTACGTGTTAGGGTTAGGGTAGGGGTTAGGGTTAGGGAATGCGTTAGGGTTAGGGTAGTTATTAAACCTATCCCACTCTCTAGATACCCCTTAGCATGTAAAGGAATATTATTTGGGGGTCCAGCCATGGAGAAGAGTTTAGACACAAGGATTAGATAAGGAACACACCCATTATAAAGAAATCACATTAGGATTCTCTTTTTAAGCCGTTCCTTAAAACACTAGTGCTTAGAAAATCTATTGGAGGCAGAAGCAGTCACGGGTAGCGTAGGGTTAGCGTTAGGCTTAGGGTTAGGGTTACGGTACGGCTTAGGGTACGGGTTCGGGGAGGGGTTCGGGTACGGCGTAGGGTATGGGTTAGGGTTAGGGTTAGGTTTAGTTTTAGCTTTAGGGCTCGGTTTAGGCTACAGGTTAGGATTAGGGTACGTGTTAGGGTTAGGGTAGGGGTTAGGGTTAGGGTACGCGTTAGGGTTAGGGTAGTTATTAAACCTAACCCACTCTCTAGATACCCCTTAGCACGTAAAGGAATATTATTTGGGCGTCCAGCCATGGAGAAGAGTTTAGACACTAGGATAAGATAAGGAACACACCCATTATAAAGAAATCACATTAGGATTCTATTTTTAAGCTGTTCCTTAAAACACTAGTGCTTAGGATATCTATTGGAGGCAGAAGCAGTCAAGGGTAGCCTAGATTTAGGGTTAGGCTTAGGTTTAGGCTTAGGGTACGGCTTAGGGTACGGGTTCGGGGGGGGGTTCGGGTACGGCATAGGGTATGTGATAGGCTTAGGGTTAGGGTTAGTGTTAGGGTTAGGGCTCGGTTTAGGGTACAGGTTAGGATTAGTGTACGTGTTAGGGTTAGGGTAGGGTTTAGGGTTAGGGTACGCGTTAGGGTTAGGGTAGTTATTAAACCTATCCCACTCTCTAGATACCCCTTAGCACGTCAAGGAATATTATTTGGGGGTCCAGCCATGGAGAAGAGTTTAGACACTAGGATAAGATAAGGAACACACCCATTATAAAGAAATCACATTAGGATTCCCTTTTTAAGCCGTTCCTTAAAACACTAGTGCTTAGGAAATCTATTGGAGGCAGAAACAGTCAAGGGTAGCCTAGGGTTAGGGTTAGGCTTAGGGTTAGGGTTACGGTATGGCTTAGGGTACGGGTTCGGGGAGGGGTTCGGGTACGGCATAGGGTATGGGTTAGGGTTAGGGTTAGGTTTATTGTTAGGGTTAGGGCTCGGTTAAGGGAACGGGTTAGGATTAGGGTACGTGTTAGTGTTAGGGTAGGGGTTAGGGTTAGGGTACGCGTTAGGGTTAGGGTAGTTATTAAACCTATCCCACTCTCTAGATACCCCTTAGCACGTAAAGGAATATTAGTTGGAGGTCCACTCGTGGAGAAGAGTTTAGACACTAGGATAAGATAAGGAACTCACCTATTATAAAGAAATCACATTAGGATTCTCTTTTTAAGCTGTTCCTTAAAACACTAGTGCTTAGGAAATCTATTGGAGGCAGAAGCAGTCAAGGGTAGCCTAAGGTTAGTGTTAGGCTTAGGGTTAGGGTTAGGGTACGGCTTAGTGTACAGGTTCGGGTTAGGGTTAGGGTTAGGGTTAGGGTTAGTGTTAGGGTTAGGGCTCGGTTTAGGGTACGGGTTAGGATTAGGGTACGTGTTAGGGTTAGGGTAGGGGTTAGGGTTAGGGTACGCGTTAGGATTAGGGTAGTTATTAAACCTATCCCACTCTCTAGATACCCCTTAGCA
This sequence comes from Balaenoptera borealis, assembly GCF_965194805.1. Classification (NCBI taxonomy): domain Eukaryota; kingdom Metazoa; phylum Chordata; class Mammalia; order Artiodactyla; family Balaenopteridae; genus Balaenoptera; species Balaenoptera borealis. The sequence continues at coordinate 2,116,300 of NC_138869.1, read as the reverse complement.
CGTAAAGGAATATTATTTGGGGGTCCAGCCATGGAGAAGATTTTAGACACTAGGATAAGATAAGGAACACACCCATTATAAAGAAATCACATTAGGATTCTCTTTTTAAGCTGTTCCTTAAAACACTAGTGCTTAGGAAATCTATTGGAGGCAGAAGCAGTCAAGGGTAGCCTAGGGTTAGGGTTAGGCTTAGGGTTAGGCTTAGGGTACGGCTTAGGGTACGGGTTCGGGGAGGGGTTCGGGAACGGCGTAGGGTATGGGTTAGGGGTAGCGTTAGGTTTAGTTTTAGCTTTAGGGCTCGGTTTAGGGTACAGGTTAGGATTAGGGTACGTGTTAGGGTTAGGGTAGGGGTTAGGGTTAGGGTACGCGTTATGGTTAGGGTAGTTATTAAACCTATCCCACTCTCTAGATACCCCTTAGCACGTAAAGGAATATTATTTGGGGGTCCAGCCATGGAGAAGAGTTTAGACACTAGGATAAGATAAGGAACACACCCATTATAAAGAAATCACATTAGGATTCTATTTTTAAGCTGTTCCTTAAAACACTAGTGCTTAGGAAATCTATTGGAGGCAGAAGCAGTCAAGGGTAGCCTAGGTTTAGGGTTAGGCTTAGGTTTAGGCTTAGGGTACGGCTTAGGGTACGGGTTCGGGGAGGGGTTCGGGTACGGCGTAGGGTATGTGTTAGGGTTAGGGTTAGGGTTAGTGTTAGGGTTAGGGCTCGGTTTAGGGTACAGATTAGGGTTAGGGTAGGGTTTAGGGTTAGGGTACGCGTTAGGGTTAGGGTAGTTATTGAACCTATCCCACTCTCTAGATACCCCTTAGCACGTAAAGGAATATTATTTGGGGGTCTAGCGATGGAGAAGAGTTTAGACACTAGGATAAGATAAGGAACACACCCATTATAAAGAAATCACATTAGGATACCCTTTTTAAGCCGTTCCTTAAAACTCTAGTGCTTAGGAAATCTATTGGAGGCAGAAACAGTCAAGGGTAGCCTAGGGTTAGGGTTAGGCTTAGGGTTAGGGTTACGGTACGGCTTAGGGTACGGGTTCGGGGAGGGGTTCGGGTACGGAGTAGGGTATGGGTTAGGGTTAGGGTTAGGTTTAGTGTTAGGGTTAGGGCTCGGTTAAGGGAACGGGTTAGGATTAGGGTACGTGTTAGGGTTAGGGTAGGGGTTAGGGTTAGGGTACGCGTTAGGGTTAGGGTAGTTATTAAACCTATCCCACTCTCTAGATACCCCTTAGCACGTAAAGGAATATTAGTTGGAGGTCCACCCGTGGAGAAGAGTTTAGACACTAGGATAAGATAAGGAACACACCTATTATAAAGAAATCACATTAGGATTCTCTTTTTAAGCTGTTCCTTAAAACACTAGTGCTTAGGAAATCTATTGGAGGCAGAAGCAGTCAAGGGTAGCCTAAGGTTAGGGTTAGGCTTAGGGTTAGGGTTAGGGTATGGCTTAGTGTACGGGTTCGGGTTAGGGTTAGGGTTAGGGTTAGGGTTAGTGTTAGGGTTAGGGCTCGGTTTAGGGTACGGGTTAGGATTAGGGTACGTGTTAGGGTTAGGGTAGGGGTTAGGGTTAGGGTACGTGTTAGGTTTAGGGTAGTTATTAAACCTATCCCACTCTCTAGATACCCCTTAGCACGTAAAGGAATATTATTTGGGGGTCCAGCCATGGAGAAGAGTTTAGACACTAGGATAAGATAAGGAACACACCCATTATAAAGAAATCACATTAGGATTCTCTTTTTAAGCTGTTCCTTAAAACACTAGTGCTTAGGAAATCTATTGGAGGCAGAAGCAGTCAAGGGTAGCCTAGGGTTAGGGTTAGGCTTAGGGTTAGGCTTAGGGTACGGCTTAGGGTACGGGTTCGGGGAGGGGTTCGGATACGGCGTAGGGTATGTGTTAGGGTTAGGGTTAGGGTTAGTGTTAGGGTTAGGGCTCGGTTTTGGGTACGGGTTAGGATTAGGGTACGTGTTAGGGTTAGGGTAGGGTTTAGGGTTATGGTACGCGTTAGGGTTAGGGTAGTTATTAAACCTATCCCACTCTCTAGATACCCCTTAGCACGTAAAGGAATATTATTTGGGGGTCCAGCCATGGAGAAGAGTTTAGACACTAGGATAAGATAAGGAACACACCCATTATAAAGAAATCACATTAGGATTCTCTTTCTAAGCTGTTCCTTAAATACTAGTGCCAGAGTGGCTGTTGGCAATTTACGTCCCGCCCATCAGTGTAGCAAGGCACCCATTTCTCCATGGCCTGTCCTTCATTTCTGGTTTTGACACTTTTTTCAGCATGCCCCTTTTGACCGATGGGAAGCGAGACTTCTTTGTAGCACTGATTTGCCTTTCTAGGTTGCTTGGTTGGCCAAAAAGGGCGTATGCGTTTTTTCCTGAATATATTCAGGAAAAAACGCATACGCCCTTTTTGGCCAAGGGCATCATTGTCAACGATTTGCCGCTTTTCATGTGGTTTAAAGGAGATTCGAATCTACCTCCTGAAATCTGTTTCCTGCAATTCTGCCTTGATTTCAAAGCCTCTTCTTTGCCTTCCCTCAATATATTTGTGGACGAGAGTTATCATTTATAACTCTGCAGGTTTGTGAATTGCAGTGCCCTGAAGCTCGATTTTACAACTCGCGTTTTTGGGAGCTGGCCGCAAAAGCGCAGGATGGCTTCAGGCCCTGTTCTGGTTCCGGGGGGCAGGCTGATCCTGTGGTTAATTCTTCTTCCTGATGGGAAAATAGAGTGATCTGTGCCTGTCCCAACACCAAGAGCCAGTCTCTCATTGGTTCCCCTTCTTCCCGTTCATCCTCAGGAAAAATTGCAACCTGTACGGAACAGGAGGTTAAAGGTGCTGATGCTCCAAGTAGGGAGATTTCTAGTAAAGCGGCTGGAATGGCGAACCCGGGCACAAGGAGATGAGAAATGAGGTGCGTTTTAGAAACCTTTCCCCATCACACGGTTTACCATCTTCTGGGTTTCTCATGCATGTTTTCGATGTAGGAAGATGCCCTTGAACCTGGTGATTTGGGACCCATGCGATGGGTACCACGCAGTATTACTTTAAAGGGTCTGCGTTTGCTCACCCAACCTCACCAAACCTCTCAGCCCCAAGAGTGTCCACCCTTAGGTCTCATCCAGCTGTGGGTCTAGATATGGTCAATCCAGGTTGCATCACAGCCCCTGAACGCATTGTGTAAGAATTTCTCTCTCTTTCACTGTCTTTGTTTCATGGGTTTTTCAAAGTAATTTATTTTCATAATGGGGTTTAGCTGCTTTTCACCGCTGTGTTTATGCTGCTTTACACCCACTTGACACACTAACAGAGAGATATCAATACATAGGTTTTAAGATTATTACTAGTCAGATATATTCTTGTGCGGTAAATAGGGCGTGTTGAGTCCAGTTCTCTGAGCAAGGAGTAGGTCTTGTCTATTACATATTGGGTTTATGGAACGGTATCTGAGCTAATTTGAAACCCTTGTTTTATGTATCACCCCACCTCACCTTTCCCGTTAAGCAACTATAGTGTGTTTTCTGCATGTGTGACTCTGTTCTGTTTTGTAATTCAGTTCAAGTGTAACGGTTTTTACATTCCCTCTATAAGTGATACCTTATGAGAAGTGTCCTTTGCTGTGTGACTTATTTCACTTAGAGTCGTTGTACCTAAATCCACTCATCATGCTGCTACTAGCCTTATGACATTGATTTCACGGCTGAGTGATATTCCATTGTACATAAGGACCACAACTTCTTTATCCATTTTTCTCTTTCCTGGGATATTGAAGGTGGAATGAAGTGGAGGTCCTTGTCAACAGAGCAGCCCTAAACTTTGGGGTGCTTGTGTCTTGCTGATTTTTAATTTTCCCAATTTATACCCCCATGCATGGAAGTGCCCTATGCTCTCTAAGCTGTGTTTTTTAGATGTTTCAGGACACACCGTACACTTCTCCAGAGTGGCTGTTGGCAATTTACATCCCGCCCATCAGTGTAGTAAGGCACCCATTTCTCCATGGCCTGTCCTGCATTTCTGGTTTTGACACGTTTTTCAGCATGGCCCTTTTGACCGATGGGTAGCGAGTCTTCTTTGTATTGCTGATTTGCCTTTCCAGGTTGCTTGGTTGGCCAAAAAGGGCGTATGCGTTTTTTCCTGAATATATTCAGGAAAAAACGCATACGCCCTTTTTGGCCAAGGGCATCATTGTCAACGATTTGCCGCTTTTCATGTGGTTTAAAGGAGATTCGAATCTACCTCCTGAAATCTGTTTCCTGCAATTCTGCCTTGATTTCAAAGCCTCTTCTTTGCCTTCCCTCAATATATTTGTGGACGAGAGTTATCATTTATAACTCTGCAGGTTTGTGAATTGCAATGCCCTGAAGCTCGATTTTACAACTCGCGTTTTTGGGAGCTGGCCGCAAAAGCGCAGGATGGCTTCAGGCCCTGTTCTGGTTCCGGGGGGCAGGCTGATCCTGTGGTTAATTCTTCTTCCTGATGGGAAAATAGAGTGACCTGTGCCTGTCCCAACACCAAGAGCCAGTCTCTCATTGGTTCCCCGTCTTCCCGTTCATCCTCAGGAAAAATTGCAACCTGTACGGAACAGGAGGTTAAAGGTGCTGATGCTCCAAGTAGGGAGATTTCTAGTAAAGCGGCTGGAATGGCGAACCCGGGCACAAGGAGATGAGAAATGAGGTGCGTTTTAGAAACCTTTCCCCATCACACGGTTTACCATCTTCTGGGTTTCTCATGCATGTTTTCGATGTAGGAAGATGCCCTTGAACCTGGTGATTTGGGACCCATGCGATGGGTACCACGCAGTATTACTTTAAAGGGTCTGCGTTTGCTCACCCAACCTCACCAAACCTCTCAGCCCCAAGAGTGTCCACCCTTAGATCTCATCCAGCTGTGGGTCTAGATATGGTCAATCCAGGTTGCATCACAGCCCCTGAACGCATTGTGTAAGAATTTCTCTCTCTTTCACTGTCTTTGTTTCATGGGTTTTTCAAAGTAATTTATTTTCATAATGGGGTTTAGCTGCTTTTCACCGCTGTGTTTATGCCGCTTTACACCCACTTGACACACTAACAGAGAGATATCAATACATAGGTTTTAAGATTATTACTAGTCAGATATATTCTTGTGCGGTGAATAGGGCGTGTTGAGTCCAGTTCTCTGAGCAAGGAGTAGGTCTTGTCTATTACATATTGGGTTTATGGAACGGTATCTGAGCTAATTTGAAACCCTTGTTTTATGTATCACCCCACCTCACCTTTCCCGTTAAGCAACTATAGTGTGTTTTCTGCATGTGTGACTCTGTTCTGTTTTGTAATTCAGTTCAAGTGTAACGGTTTTTACATTCCCTCTATAAGTGATACCTTATGAGAAGTGTCCTTTTCTGTGTGACTTATTTCACTTAGAGTCGTCGTACCTAAATCCACTCCTCATGCTGCTACTAGCCTTATGACATTGATTTCACGGCTGAGTGATATTCCATTGTACATAAGGACCACAACTTCTTTATCCATTTTTCTCTTTCCTGGGATATTGAAGGTGGAATGAAGTGGAGGTCCTTGTCAACAGAGCAGCCCTAAACTTTGGGGTGCTTGTGTCTTGCTGATTTTTAATTTTCCCAATTTATACCCCCATGCGTGGAAGTGCCCTATGCTCTCTAAGCTGTGTTTTTTAGATGTTTCAGGACACACCGTACACTTCTCCAGAGTGGCTGTTGGCAATTTACATCCCGCCCATCAGTGTAGCAAGGCACCCATTTCTCCATGGCCTGTCCTGCATTTCTGGTTTTGACACTTTTTTCAGCATGGCCCTTTTGAGCGATGGGTAGCGAGTCTTCTTTGTAGCGCTGATTTGCCTTTCCAGGTTGCTTGGTTGGCCAAAAAGGGCGTATGCGTTTTTTCCTGAATATATTCAGGAAAAAACGCATACGCCCTTTTTGGCCAAGGGCATCATTGTCAACGTTTTGCCGCTTTTCATGTGCTTTAAAGGCGATTCGAATCTACCTCGTGAAATCTGTTTCCTGCAATTCTGCCTTGATTTCAAATCCTCTTCTTTGCCTTCCCTCAATATATTTGTGGACGAGAGTTATCATTTATAACTCTGCAGGTTTGTGAATTGCAGTGCCCTGTAGCTCCATTTTACAACTCGCTTTTTTGGAGATGGCCGCAAAAGCGCAGGATGGCTTCAGGCCCTGTTCTGGTTCCGGGGGGCAGGCTGAGTCTGTGGTAAATTCTTCTTCCTGATGGGACAATAGAGTGACCTTTGCCTGTCCCAACACCAAGAACTCGTCTCTCATTGGTTCCCCATCTACCCGTTCATCCTCAGGACAAATTGCAACCTGTATGGAACAGGAGGTTAAAGGTGCTGATGCTCCAAGTAGGGAGATTGCTAGTAAAGTGGCTGGAATGGCGAACCCGGGCACAAGGAGATGAGAAATGAGGTGCGTTTTAGAAACCTTTCCCCATCACACGGTGTACCATCTTCTGGGTTTCTCATGCATGTTTTCGATGTAGGAAGATGCCCTTGAACCTGGAGATTTGGGACCCATGGGATGGGTACCACGCAGTAGTACTTTAAAGGGTCTGCATTTGCTCACCCAACCTCACCAAACCTCTCAGCCGCAAGAGTGTCCACCCTTATGTCTCATCCAGCTGTGGGTCTAGATATGGTCAATCCAAGTTTCATCACAGCCCCTGAAGGCATTGTGTAAGAATTTCTCTCTCTTTCACTGTCTTTGTTTCATGGGTTTTTCAAAGTTATTTATTTTTATAATGGGTTTTAGCTGCTTTTCACTGTTGTGTTTATGCCGCTTTACATCCACTTGACACACTAACAGAGAGATATCAATATATAGGTTTTAAGATTATTACTAGTCAGATATAATGTTGTGCGGTGAATAGGGCGTGTTGAGTCCAGTTCTCTGAGCAAGGAGTAGGTCTTGTCTATTACATATTGGGTTTATGCAACGGTATCTGAGGTAATTTGAAACCCTTTGTTTATGTATCACCCCACCTCACCTTTCCCGTTAGCACCCATAGTGTGTTTTCTGCATGTGTGACTCTGTTCTCTTTTGTAATTCAGTTCAAGTGTAACGGTTTTTACATTCCCTCTATCAGTGAGACCTTATGAGAAGTGTCCTTTTCTGTGTGACTTATTTCACTTAGAATCGTCGTACCTAAATCCACTCATCATGCTTCTACTAGCCTTATGACATTGATTTCATGGCTGAGTGATATTCCATTGTACATAAGGACCACAACTTCTTTATCCATTTTTCTCTTTCCTGGGATATTTAAGGTGGAATGAAGTGGAGGTCCTTGTCAAGAGAGCAGCCCTAAACTTTGGTGTGCTTGTGTCTTGCTGATTTTTCATTTTCCCAATTTATACCCCCATGAGTGGAAGTGCCCTATTCTCTCTAAGCTGTGTTTTTTAGATGTTTCAGGACACACCGTACACTTCTCCAGAGTGGCTGTTGGCCATTTACATCCCGCCCATCAGTGTAGCAAGGCTCTCTTTCCTCCCTGGCCTCTCCTGCTTTTCTTGTTTTACACTTTTTTAGGAAGGCCATTTTGACCGATGGGAAGTCAGACTTCTTTGTAGCGCTGAATTGCATTTCCGGCTTGTTTGGTTGGCCAAAAAGGGCCTATGGCTTTTTTCCTGAAGTCATTCAGAACAAAACGCATATGCTCTTTTTGGCCAAGGGCATCATTGTCGACGTTTTGCCGCTTTTCATGTGCTTTAGTGGTGATTCGAATCTATCTCCTGAAATCTGTTTCCTGCAATTCTGCCTTAATTTCAAATCCTCTTCGTTGCCTTCCCTCAATATATTTGTGGACGAGAGTTATCATTTATAACTCTGCAGGTTTGTGAATTGCAGTGCCCCTGAGCTCCATTTTTCAACTCGCTTTTTTGGGAGCTTTCCGCAGAACCGCTCGTTTGCTTCTGTCCCTACTCTGGTTCCCGGTGGCAGGCTAAGCCTTTGCTTAATTCTTCTTCCTGACTGGAAAGTAGAGTGACATGTGCCTCTCCGAACATCTAGGGCTTGGCTCCCCTTGTTTCTCCTCCTTCCCCTTCTTCCTTTGGACAAATTCCGATTTCTGTGCAACTGGATGTTGAAGGTGCTGACATCCTCTAGTGGGGAGATTTTAAGGAAAAAGGCTGGAGGGGTGAACCCAACAACCAGGAAATTAGGCGTTTTGGTGCCTTTTCCAAAATCTTCCTGATCCAACCGTGTTCCATCTTCTGGGTGTCACAGGCATGTTTTAGCTGTAGGAAAGGTCCCGTGTATGTAAGGAGAACACAAGGGATTTTTCCAAATCAGTGTCTCCCCGAACTCCAATCTGGGGAATTTTTAAGCTACTGGTACATGTGTGTTCATTAAGGGACTTGGGCCGTAGGCAGAGTCCGAACTTTAGATGATTGAAGTCTTCAGGTTCAGAAACGCTCACCATCGGCCTCCTTTAGTTTCCATTTTATCTGTAGTTGATAGATGATGTCGATATAGATATCTATTGTTTTTCAGATTATTTCCCCTCAGGGGTCATTACAAAATATTGAGTATAGTTCCCTGTGCTATACAGTAGTTCCCTGTTGATGATATATTTTATACATAGCAGTGTGTATATGTTAATCTGAAACTGTTAATTTATCCCTCCTCCCACCTTTCCCCTTTGGTAATAAAAAATATAAGATTTTATACTTCTCAGAAATCTAGGAGCTGAAAGAGAGGTATCATTTTCAATGGAAAATCATTCAAAACAAGGTTGAAACTTCAACCAAGATTATTAGATGTACATCCTTGGAAAGAAATCACTGCATTTCTCTACTCTTGACCTGCCAAATAAGACAATCCCCTCCACTGAACTTGCTTAAAATAAAGTGATGGAAATATCAAATGGAAGTGTTAGAAACATCTTATTTTACACGAGCCTTATACACTGCTCTATGTTAATTACAGTTTGGCTCACACATCTGTTCATTGAAGTTACAATGTTCTCAAATTCTGTTACTGATCCTGCAGAGTGGGCCCCAACAAGGGTCTCCCTGCCCAGTGTCATTGGAGCCAACAGATCGAGACTGACTTTGGTTCAGAAGCAAAGGAAAACTTTATATTTTGATCAGAGAATGGAGAGGTGAGAGTGTGTGCTCCCCTGCGGGTTGTGGGCCGGGCTGCTGTGTAGGGATCCTGTCAGCATCAGCGGGAGGGAGGGGGCGGAGCTCTCGAGGGCCAGGTTGCCTGGAGCTCAGGCTCTATGTCGCAGAGTCTGCACGGGGCCCCACGAGCTGAGGTGTCGGCCCAGCCATTTTGCACGAGGAAATCGGGTCTGAAGTGTCGGGTGTGGGACCTCTGCATGTGGAAACCTAGGAGCAAGTGAAATTAGACAAAGCACAAAGGAAAAAATGGTTAGACTTTATTTTATTGCCCAGATTCTATTTTTATCTCCCAGGAATTTTTAATGGGCTTTGCCAGTGACAAAGCCCTCCTCTGCCTTTTGTCCCATTCCTCATTCTTGGGGCGCTGAGGGTGCAGACACGTCTTCTGTAAATGCTTCATGCTGAGTTGGGTGTCCTCATACCCGGGGGGAGGGGCAGGACTTCTCCCCAGCAGCCTCCAGGTGAGGTTGATTGTCCGCAGGCCTCCTCCCTCACTGCTCGTCTGCCTGAGCACCAGCATTGGAAGTTTTATAGATTCTAATGACCTTTAAGGGTCCAGGAAAGAGATGTGCAGAGACGCTGGGGGGGTGGGCGGTTTTACCCTGCTCCACATTGGTTCGGCCCCCTTAGGCTGACGGTTTCTGCCAGCCTAGATGCTCTGACCAGTAGTCTGTGCTTTCTTCAGTTAGGCCACTGAATTAACGTACAAACAGCACCAGGTGTCAGAGCCCTGCTTGCTCAACTCCCAGACAGTCCAGGGCCGGTGGTGATCCAGGACCATGACGGCCACTCAGTCAACGGCCTTTTGAAGTAGCCAGGAGTACAGCCAGTCTCATTGGCCGCCGTCACTGCGGTGTCTGTAGGCTTTTCTATGGTGGCAGCGTTATTTACGGTTCCCCTGCCAAGTTTATTAGCTCCGCTCTGGGTGCAGTAAGTCCTGTAAGCAATAGTCTGCTCTTTTGGGGCACACTCTTGTTGTTTTCTGAGAGAAGCTCCAGGTCAAGTGATGGTCACACGAGTCGTCATGGGGGCCAATTGCCCCAGGTTGTCTCTCTGGAGGTTGGTGTTGGAGGGCCTCCTCACTCGAGGTCATTGTGCCCACGGAGCAATCCCTGCAACTTCAGGGCATGGTGGGTGGTTAGGATCACCAAGTGGCGTCCTTTTCCCTTAGGAGGGAGCTGGCCTTGCGGGCTGCTGATTTCCAGGTTTTTAGATACCCCCAGTATCCTGGTCGGATGGGGTGGCTGGCCAATGCCTGGAGGGCATTCTTGCATTGTTCCATTTCAAGTGGTCCCAGTTTTTGCACTAATACTCCAAGGGCGATTCGCCTTGGACCAGGAATGTAAAGGTCAAAGGGTTTAGCTAACTTAGGGAGGTCCAGGGCCAGGGTCTGAATTGACTGCTCTTTCCATTCTTGAAAGGCCGCTTCTGGATTCTATTCAAAAGGATCATCATCTTTTCCTTTCAGTGTTTCATATAGAGGCCCAGCTATTAGACTGTAGTTAGGGATCCAGATGCAGCAAACCCCGGTCTCCCCAGGAACCCCTAAGCTGTCTTCTAGTTTCAGGAAAGGTGAGGCTGCAAATGGCTTCTTCCCTTTCCTGGGGTGGGCTTCTCCGACCTTCTGTGCGAATGAAGCCCAGGAAGGCCACCTTAGTTTGTGATATTTGAGCCTTTTCCTTGGACACCTTCTATCTTTTATTGGCTAGGTAGTTCAGAGGCCTCCTTAGTCGGGCTGGTGATCAGAATGTCATCTGCATATTGAAGGAGGGTTCCCTTCTCCAGAGGTAGATCTTTTAGGTCTTTAGCTAACGTTTCCCCAAAGATGGTGTGGGAATTTTTGAACCCCTGGGGCAGGACGGCCCAGCAGTATTGTTTTTGTTGTAGGTTGAGTCCTGCCACTCACAGGCAAAATTTCTTGTGACTCTGGGACTAATGGAATACAGAAGAAGGCATCATTGAAGTCTAATACAGAATGCCATGTTCTGGTGGATGGTAGAATGACCAGCAGGGTGTAGGAATTAGGAACTACTAGATGTATATCCTCTGTGGCTTCACTGACTGTCCTGGCGTCCTCTACCAGGTCCCCAGCAGCCCACGGGGCTCTTGTGGTCAGGCCCCTCCCAGGATATGGAGCTCACCTGGGCAGGTACGCAGCAGCCCACAGGGCTCTCGTGGGCAGGCCCCTCCCTGGATATGGAGCTCCCGTGGACAGGTACCCCGGCAGGGCTGGGCACACAGGAACCGTGCACATAGCCCTCATTGCAGAGCACCCCCAGCACCCCTGTCACTCAGAGCTGACACAGAGCACCTCAGAGCAGAGCTTGAACTAACAAACAGCAGCTCCAACAGGTCTGTGACCCTAGGCTTCACTCTGTGCGGCCTCCCTCTGCCTGGTCTTCCAGGGGCTTCCACTGCAGCCGGGGCACCAGGCCTCTGTCTCCACCCACCACCCCTCCTCTCCCTGACTCCTGGGTTCCTCTCATTAGCAGAGGGTCTTCTTGAAGTTGTCTCCCACTCATGGACCAGATAAAATGATTCGAAAACAAGCCAGGGCTGCCGCCCCTTATCTATCCTGACTCTCGGGACCCTACACCTGTTCCTTGGATCTGGCCGGTGCAGCAAGGCCCATTTTCTGCAACTCTGAGCCCCTGAGGGGCGAGGATTGGCTGACCTGGGCAGCCTGACCCGGCCGGCCAGCCCTTCCCAGGTGTGCCTGGGTTGAGGTCAATATAAACACCCCTCCAGGCAGCAAAAGCCTCTGCAGCTGTGCCTGACGCCATATTCTCTGCCCCGTCAGCAGTCTCGGGGTTGGGCTGGTGGGAGGGAGTAGGGCCCACGGCTCTATGAGTGGCCCAGTGTGACTGGGGCTCTGCTGGACTTTCTGCAGGAGTTGCCGGGCTGCCACCTGCTAAAGAAGAGGATGTGTCACCCATACTTGCTGCTGGAATTTCTCCCCGGGCAGAGGTGAGGAAGGAAAAAAGCAGTGGGGGCCGGGACAGGAGGGGTACCTCAGGCAGGGAAATGGAAAGCTTCCAGACGAGCGCCCAGGGCCAGGACCATCCTGGCTGGCCTGCAGGCACCAAGTCGGCCTGCGTGCTGTCGCTGGTGTGACTCCAAGCCCCTTCCTCTAGTTTTTAAAGTCTTTGCACACATTCAGGTGTTTTACCTGGGAAGGGTGGGAAAAGTTCAGCAGCAGCTGGCCTGGGGCTCAGCTCACGTTTACTCAGAGACGCCTCCTCACGGTCCCCCAGCTTTGCAATGAGGACGCTCCTCGTGTGGGGGCTGCTGGCTGCATGGGAGATGATTCCCCACCTGTGACCAACTTCAGAATTGTTTACCCCTGGAGCAAGTGCCCTGATAGGGTTTTCCTCTGTATGACCAGTGGGTTCTGTTTTTTTTTTTTTTCTTTTTTGGTTCAAGGTAAGTTTTATTCCTCTTTTTGTATTTATGGATATAAGCATGGAAATAATTCATTCATATAAATACGTCTATGGGAAGGGCAGAACTTTTTTTTCTGTTTTATTTTTTTAAGTATTACTTATTTTTTAATTTTTGAATTTATTTTATTCATTTTTTTATACAGCAGGCTCTTATTGGTAACCTATTTTATACATATAAGTGTATATATGTCAATCCCAGGCTCGCAATTCATCCCACCACCACCACCCTGCCACTTTCCCCCCTTGGTGTCCATACATTTGTTCTCTACATCTGTGTCTCTATTTCTGCCTTGCAAACCGGTTCATCTTTACCATTTTTCTAGGTTCCACATGTATGCGTTAATATACGATATTTGTTTTTCTCTTTCTGACTTACTTCACTCTGTATGACAGTCTCTAGATCTATCCACGTCTCTACAAATGACCCAATTTCATTCCTTTTTATGGCTGAGTAATATTCCATTTTATATATGTAGCACATCTTTTCTGTTCGTGTGTCTATGGGCATTTAGGTTGCTTCCATGACCTGGCTATTGTAAACAGTGCTGCAATGAATATTGTGGTGAATATGTCTTTTTGAATTATGGTTTTCTCTGGGTATATGGCCAGTAGTGGGATTGCTGGGTCATATGGTAATTCTATTTTTAGTCTTTTAAGGAACCTCCATACTGTTCTCCATAGTGACTGTATCAATTTACATTCCCACAAATAGTGTAAGAGGGTTCCCTTTTCTCCACACCCTCTCCAGCATTTGTTGCTTGTAGATTTTCTGATGATGCCCATTCTAACTCGTGTGAGGCGATACCTCATTGTAGTTTTGGTTTATATTTCTCTAATAATTAGTGATGTCGAGCAGCTTTTCATGTGCTTCTTGGTCATCTGTATGTCTTCTTGGGACAAATGTCTATTTACGTCATCTGCCCATTTTTGGATTGGGTTGTTTGTTTTTTTACTGTTGAGCTGCATGAGCTGTTTATATACATTGGAGATTAATCCTTTGTCCATTGATTCGTTTGCAAATATTTTCTCCCATTGTGAGGGTTGTCTTTTCGTCTTGTTTGTAGTTTCCTTTGCTTTGCAAAAGCTTTTAGGTTTCATTTGCTCCCATATGTTTATTTTTTTTTTTATTCCATTACTCTAGGAGGTGGATCAAAAAAGATCTTGCTGTGATTTATGTCAAAGAGTATTCTTCCTGTGTTTTCCTCTAAGAGTTTTATAGTGTCCGGTCTTACATTTCGGTCTCTAATCCATTTTGAGTTTATTTTTTGTGTATGGTGTTAGGGAGTGTTCTAATTTCATTCTTTTACATGTAGCTGTCCATTTTTCCCAGCACCACTTATTGAAGAGACTGTCTTTTCTCCTTTGTATACCCTTGCCTCCTTTGTCATAGATTAGTGGGCCATAGGTGTGTAGGTTTATCTCTGGGCTTTTTTTTTTCTTTTACATCTTTATTGGAGTATAATTGCTTTACAATTGTGTGTTAGTTTCTGCTGTATAAAAAAGTGAATCAGCTGTGCGTATACATATAACACCATATCCCCTCCCTCTTGCACCTCCCTCTCACTCCCTTATCCCACCCTTTTAGGTGGTCACAAAGCACAGAGCTGATCTCCCTGTGCTATGTGGCTGCTTCCCAGTAGCTATCAATTTTACATTTGGTAGTGTATATATGTCCATACCACTCTCTCACTTTGTCCCAGCTTACCCTTCCCTCTCCCCATGTCCTCAAGTCCTTTCTCTACGTCTGTGTCCTTAATCCTTTCCTGCCCCTAGGTTCTTCATAAACTTTTTTTTTTAAGATTCCATATATATGTGTTAGCATACGGTATTTGTTTTTCTCTTTCTGACTTACTTCACTCTGTAGGACAGACTCTAGATCCATCCACCTCACTAAAAATAACTCAATTTCGTTTCTTTTTATGGCTGAATAATGTTCCATTGTATATATGTGCCACATCTTCTTTATCCATTTATCTGTTGATGGACACTTAGGTTGCTTCCATGTCCTGGCTATTGTAAATAGAGCTACAGTGAACATTGTGGTACATGACTCTTTTTGAATTATGGTTTTCTCAGGGTAAATGTCCAGGAGTGGGTTTGCTGGGTTGTATGGTAGTTCTATTTTTAGTGTTTAAGGAACCCCCATACCGTTCTCCCTAGTGGCTATATCAATTTACATTCCCACCAACAGTGCAAGAGGGTTCCCTTTTCTCCAATAAATGCCTCTCCAGCATTTATTGTTGGTAGATTTTTTGATGATGGCCATTCTGACTGGTGTGAGGTGATACCTCACTGTAGTTTTGATTTGCATTTCTCTAATGATTAGTGATGTTCAGCATCCTTTCATGTGTTTGTTGGCAACCTGTATATCTTCTTTGGAGAAATGTCTATTTAGGTCTTCTGCCCATTTTTGGATTGGGTTGTTTGGTTTTGTGATATTGAGCTACATGAGCTGCTTTTTGGAGATTAATCCTTTGCCATTTGCTTCATTTGAAAATATTTTCTCCCATTCTGATGGTTGTCTTTTCATCTTGCTTATGTTTTCCTTTGCTGTGCAAAAGAATTTATGTTTCATTCGGTCCCATTTTTTTATTTTTGTTTTTATTTCCATTTCTCTAGGAGGTGGGTCAAAAAGGATCTTGCTGTGATTTATGTCATAGACTGTTCTGCTTATGTTTTCCTCTAAGAGTTTTATAGTGGCTGGTCTTATATTTAGGTCTCTAATCCATTTTGAGTTTATTTTTGTGTATGGTGTTAGGGAGTGTACTAATTTCATTCTTTTACATGTAACTGTCCAGTTTTCCCAGCACCACTTGCTGAAGACACTGTCTTTTCTCCATTGTATACCCTTGCCTCCTTTGTCATAGATTAGTGAACCATAGGTACGTGGGTTTATCTCTGTGCTTTCTATCCTGCTCTATTGACCTATATTTCTGTTCTTGTGTCAGTACCATATTATCTTGATTACTGTAGCTTTGCAATATAGTCTGAAGTCTGGAAGTCTGATTCCTCCAGCTCTTTTTTTTCCCCCCTCAAGACTGCTTTGGCTATCCAGGGTCTTTTGTGTCTCCCTACAAATTTTAAGATTTTTTTTTCTTGTTCTGTAGAAAATGCCAAAGGTATTTTGATCGGGATTGCATTGAATCTGTAGATTGCTTTGGGTAGTATAGTCATTTTCACAATATTGATTCTTCTAATCCGAGAACATGGTATATGTCTCCATCTGTTTATATCATCTTTGATTTCTTTCATCAGTGTCTTATAGTTTTCTGAGTACAGGTCTTTTACTTCCTTAGGTAGGTTTATTCCTAGGTATTTTATTCTTTTTGTTGCAGTGGTAATGGGATTGTTTCCTTAATTTCTCTTTCTGATCTTTCATTGTTAGTGTATAGGAATGCAAGCAATTTCTGTGCATTAATTTTGTATCCTGCAACTTTACCAAATTCATTGATTAGCTCCAGTGGTTTTCTGGTGGCATCTTCAGGATTCTCTTTCTATGATATCATGTCATCTGCAAACAGTGACAATTTTACTTCTTCTTTTCCTTTTTGTATTCCTTTTATTTCTTTTTCTTCTCTGATTGCCATGGCTAGGACTTCCAAAACTATGTTGAATAGCAGTGGTGAGAGTGGACATCCTCGTCTTGTTCCTGATCTTAGAGGAAACGCTTTCAGTTTTTCACCATTGAGAATGCTGTTTGCTGTGGGTTTGTCATATATGGCCTTTATTATGTTGAGGTAGTTTCCCTCTAGGCCCACACTCTGCAGAGTTTTTATCGTAAATGAGTGTTGAATTTTCTCAAAATCTTTTCCTTCATCTATTGAGATGATCATATGGTTTTATTCTACAATTTGTTAATATGGTGTATCACATTGATTTGTGTATATTGAAGAATCCTCGCATCCCTGGGATAAACCCCACTTGATCATGGTGTATGATCCTTTTCATGTGTTGTTCGATTCTGTTTGCTAGTATTTTGTTGAGGATTTTTACATCTATATTCATCAGTGATATTGGTCTATAATTTTCTTTCCTTGTAGTATCTCTGTCTGATTTTGGTATCAGGGTGATGGTGGTCTCATAGAATGAGTTTGGGAGTGTTCCTTCCCCTGCAATTGTTTTGAAGAATTTGAGAAGGTTGGGTGTTAGCTCTTCTCTAAATGTTTGATAGAATTCACCTGTGATGCCATCTGGTTCTGGACTTTTGTTTGTTGGAAGATTTTTAATCACAGTTTCAATTTCATTGCTTGTGATAGGTTTGTTCATATTTTCTATTTCTTCCTGGTTCAGTCTTAGAAGGTTATCCCTTTCTAAGAATTTGTCCACTTCTTCCAGATTGTCCATTTTATTGGCCTAGAGTTGCTTGTAGTAGTCTCTTAGGATGCTTTGTATTCCTGTGGTGTCTGTTGTAACTTCTGCTTTTTCACTTCTAATTTTGTTGATTTGCGTCCTCTCCCTCTTTTTCTGGAGTCTGGCTAAAGGTTGATCATTTTTGCTTATCTTCTCAAAGAACCAGCTTTTAGTTTTATTGATCTTTGCTTTCGTTTTCTTTGTTTCTATTTCATTTATTTCTGCTCTGATCTTTATGATTTCTTTCCTTCTACTAACTTTGGGTTTTGTTCTTCTTTCTCTAGTTCCTCTAGGTGTAAGGTTAGATTGTTTATTTGAGATTTTTCTTGTTTCTTGAGGTAGGCTTGTATTGCTATAAACTTCCCTCTTAGAACTCCTTTTGCTGCATCCCATAGGTTTTGGATCATCGTGTTTTTGTTGTCATTTGTCTCTAGGTAGTTTTTGATTTCCTCTTTGATTTCTTCAGTGATCTCTTGGTTATTTAGTAACGTATTGTTTAGCCTCCATGTGTTTGTGTTTTTTACGGTTTTTTCCGTGTAATTGATTTCTAATCTCATAGCATTGTGGTCGGAACAGCTGCTTGATATGATTTCAGTTTTCTTAAATTTACTGAGGCTTTATCTGTGACCCAAGATGTGATCTATCCTGGAGAATGTTCCGTGTGCAGTTGAGAAGAACGTGTAATCTGCTGTTTTTGGATGGAATGTCCTATAAATATCAATTAACTCTATCTGGTCTATTGTGTCATTTAAAGCTTGTGTTTCCTTATTAATTTTCTGTCTGGCTGATCTCCACTGGTGTAAGTGAGCTGTTAAAGTCCCCCGCTGTTATTGTGTTACTGTCGATTTCCTCTTTTGTAGCTGTTAGCAGTTGCCTTATACATTGAGCTGCTCCTATTTTGGGTACATATATATTTATAATTGTTATATCTTCTTCTTGGATTGATCCCCTGACCATTATGTAGTGCCTTTCCTCGTCTCTTGTAACATTCTTTATTTTAAAGTCTATTTTATCTGATATGAGTATTGCTACTCCAGCTTTCTTTTGATTTTCATTTGCATAGAATATATTTTTCCATCGCCTCACTTTGAGTCTGTATGTGTCCCTAGGTCTGAAATGGATCTCTTGTAGACAGCATATATATGGGTCTTGTTTTTGTATCCATTCAGCGAGCCTGTGTCTTTTGGTTGGAACATGTAGTGCATTCACGTTTAAGGTAATTATCGATATGTATGTTCCTACTACTATTTTCTTAATTGTTATGGGTTTGTCTTGGTGGGTCCTTTTCTTCTCTTGTGTTTCCCACTTAGAGAAGTTCCTTTAGCATTTGGTGTAGAGCTGGTTTCATGGTGCTGAATTCTCTTAGCTTTTGCTTGTCTGTAAGGCTTTTGATTTCTCCATCAAATCTGAATGAGCTCTTTGCAGGGTGGAGTACTCTTGGTTGTAGGTTCTTCCCTTTCATCACTTTAAATTTATCATGCCACTTCCTTCTGGCTTGTAGATTTTCTGCTGAGAAATCAGTTGTTATCCTTATGGGAGTTCCCTTGTATGTTATTTGTCATTTTTCCCTTGCTGCTTTCAATCATTTTTCTTTGTCGTTAATTTTTGTCAATTTGATTACTATGTGTCTTGTCATTTTTCTCCTTTGGTTTATCCTGCCTGGGACACTCTGTGCTTCTGGACTTGGGTGGCTATTTCTTTTCCCATGCTAGGGAAGTTTTTGACCATAATCTCTTCAAATATATTCTCGGGTCCTTTCTCTCTCTCTTCTCCTTCTGGGACCCCTATAATGCGAATGTTGTTGCGTTTAAAGTTGTCCCAGAGGACTCTTGGGGTATCTTCGTTTATTTTCATTCTTTTTCTTTATTCTGTTCCATGGCAGTGATTTCCACCTTTCTGTCTTCCAGGTCACTTATCCGTTCTTCTGCCACAGTTATTCTGCTACTGATTCCTTCTAGTGTATTTGTCATTTCAGTTATTCCATTGTTCACCTCTGTTTGTTTGTTCTTTAATTCTTCTAGGTGTTTGTTCCTTAATTCTTCTAGGTCTTTGTTAAACATTTCTTGCATCTTCTCGATCTTTGCCTCCTTTCTTTTTCCAAGGTCTTGGCTCAACTTCACTATCATTATTCTGAATTCTTTTTCTGGAAGGTTCCCTATCTCCACCTCATTTCATTTTTTTTCTGGGGTTTTATCTTGTTCCTTGATCTGGTATAAAGTCCTCTGCCTTTTCATTTTGTCTATCTTTCTGTGAATGTGGTTTTCCTTCCACAGGCTGCAGAATTGTAGTTCTTCTTGCTTCTGCTGTCTGCTCTCCGGTGGATGAGTCTATCTTAGAGGCTTGTGCAAGCTTCCTGATGGGAGGGACTGGTGGTGGGTAGAGCTGGGTGTTGCTTTGGTGGGCAGAGCTTTAATCCGCTTGTCTACGGATTAAATAAAACTTTAATAAAAAGTTTAATCCGCTTGTCTGCTGATGCATGGGGCTGGGTTCCCTCCCTGTTGGTTGTTTGGCCTGAGGCGACCCAGCCCTGGAGCCTACCTTGCTCTTGGTGGGGCTAATGGCGGACTCTGGGAGGGCTCACACCAAGGAGTATTTCCCAGAACTTCTGCTGCCAGTGTCGTTGTCCTCACGGTGAGCCACAGCCACAGCCACCACCTGCCTCTGCAGGAGACCCTCTAAAAGTAGCAGGTAGTTCTGGTCATTCTCCTACAGGGTCACTGCTCCTTCCCCTGGGTCCTGATGTGCACACTACTTTGTGTGTGCCCTCCAAGAGTGGAGTATCTGAGTGGAGTTGAGACTCTGAGACTCTGTGTGGAGTTGCACAGACTCTGGGTCCTGTGAAGCTTCGATGTTTTGTGATTCTAGAAATCCTATAGGAGACGGTCCACAGCAGGTGACGCTAATGTTGTCAGTAGAGGTGTTGAAGCCAAAGATCTGCAGTTCCAACTAGAGGTGCCGATGTACATACAGGACAAAATCATCTCGTGTGAATGTAGTTCAGGCATGTTTAAGATGAATGCAGTCATGTTAATGCCTACCATATTCTATCTTGAGCCTCTCCTCAGGGACCCCCTCCTCAGTTCCTGAGGCTCCTGTAAGTCATGTACAGGGGACTGGAGAGTGGGCTCTGTCCAGTCTGAGCCCTGAGTTACCCTGTGTGTATCTTAGGATACTTTGTATTTCTGTGGTGTCTGTTGTAACATCATCTCTTTCATTTCAGATTTATTTGGGCCCTCTCTTTTTAAAAAAACATACTACTGTTGTCTTTTATTCTTTACAGAAGTTTAATAAGTGTTTGATCTACTATCCTTACCCTATGTATACTTTTTGCAGTGAGATTTTTACTTTTCTTTGTTTCCTTGTTACTATCAATAATTAGTGAGACTTCTTTTAAGCTACCTTCAACATTGCTTATAAAGCTGCTTTATTAGTGATGACAGAGCCTTAATGGAAGTCATGTTCTGGTTGTAAATTAGAATGCAATGTGCCAGCAAATAGCCCCTTAAGTTTATGTCTCATTACTTCTTGTTCTTTTTTTAATTTAATTTTTATTTTTTGTCAGAGCAAATGTAATTAAAATGTTTTGTTTCTTCTAGGTGTGAAAGATGTGGTTCTTTTAAACATATACATATATCTATTCTTCTTTGGATCATTTTCCCATGTAGGTTATGACACGATGTTGAGTAGTCTTGTCTTGGTATTACGTAGGTCTTTGGTGATTACATATTTCACATGTGTTTCTATATCTATCTTAACCCCAATATCCTAATGTATCCAATCCTCACACCTTTCCATTTGGTGAACCATAAGTTTGTTTAATGAATCTGTGATTGCATTTCTCTGTGGAAATATTTTCATTGGTATCAATTTTTAGCTAAGACCTATAAGTGATATTATAGGATATGTGTCTTTTGCTTTCTGACTTAATACACTTTGCCTGATTACCTCAAGAATCATACATGGTGCTGCAAATGGCATTGTTTCATTTTTTTCCCTGGCTAATATTCCATCTGTATGTGTACCAGTTCTTCTTTGGCCACGCACCTCTTGATGGACTTTCTGGTTGCCTCCATGTCTTGGCTATTGTAATACTGCTGCAATGCACATTTGCTTGCCTGTGTCTTTCCAGTTATATCTTCTTATGTTATAGGCCAAGCAGTGGGCTTGCTGTATCATATGGTAGCTCAGTGTGTATGTTTTAAAGGCACCACCATTCAGTTCTCATTAGTGGCTCTTTCCAGGTTACGTCCCACTTAAAATTGAGGGTATGCATTTCTCCAAAACACCTTCAATATTTATTGTTTGTAGTTTTCTTGCTGATGGTTATTCTAACGGGTGCGAGCTGATGCCTATCTGTGGTTGAATTTGCATGTGTCCCATAATCTGTTGAAATTGAGCTTTAAAGCATGCCCTTTTTATTTATCAAACTGTGATTACAGCTCAGTTCTTCAAAGTGTTTTCTTAAAGTAAGTGTCACATTTTGAAAATTTTTGGCCATTACCTCCCTCAAGACATTTTGAGGGCACGTTTCATTTACAGCCCTGAAGTACTTGTTCATATGAAGTGACCATTAGCACAGGATTTAAAGCTGCTTTTGCAGGTAACGGCCAGAGGGTGGCAGCCTTTCTACGTTCCTAATCTGGTAAATAGGGAAAGAGACCTTCAGCCCCAAGAGTGTCCAGCTTTATTTCTCATCCAGCTGTGGGTCTAGATATGGTCACACAAGGTTGCATCACAGCCCCGGAACGAATTATGTAAAAATTTTCCCTCTATCACTGTCTTTGTTTTTTGGGATTTTTAAGTAATTTATTTTTATAATGGGGTTTACCTGATTTTCACTGCTGTGTTTATGCCCCTTTACACCCACTTGATTCACTTACAGAGGGACATCAATACATAGGATTTAAGATTTTTACTAGTCAGATATATTTTTGTTCGTTGAATAGAGGGTGTTGCATCCACTTCACTGAGCAAGGAATAGGTCTTGTCTATTACATATTGGGTATATGGATCGGTATTTGAGCTAATATGAAACCCTTGTTTTATGCATCACCCCACTTCACCTTTCCCGTTAAGCAGCCATAGTGTGTTTTCTAAATGTGTGACTCTGTTCTGTTTTGTAATTCACTTCAAGTGTAATGGTTTTTACATTCCCTATATAAGTGATACCTTATGAGAAATGTCCTTTTCTGTGTGACTTATTTCACTTAGAATCGTCGTACCTAAATCCACTCATCATGCTGCTACTAGCCTTATGACATTGATATCATGGCTGAGTGATATTCCATTGTACATAAGGACCACAACTTCTTTATCCATTTTTCTCTTTCCTGGGATATTTAAGGTGGAATGAAGTGGAGGTCCTTGTCAAGAGAGCAGCCCTAAACTTTGGGGTGCTTGTGTCTTGCTGATTTTTCATTTTCCCAATTTATACCCCCATGAGTGGAAGTGCCCTATGCTCTCTAAGCTGTGTTTTTTAGATGTTTCAGGACACACCGTACACTTCTCCAGAGTGGCTGTTGGCAATTTACATCCCGCCCATCAGTGTAGCAAGGCTCCCATTTCTCCATGGCCTGTCCTGCATTTCTGGTTTTGACACTTTTTTCAGCATGGCCCTATTGACCGATGGGAAGCGAGTCTTCTTTGTATCGCTGATTTGCCTTTCCAGGTTGCTTGGTTGGCCAAAAAGGGCGTATGCGTTTTTTCCTGAATATATTCAGGAAAAAAAGCATACGCCCTTTTTGGCCAAGGGCATCATTGTCAACGTTTTGCCGCTTTTCATGTGCTTTAAAGGCGATTCGAATCTACCTCCTGAAATCTGTTTCCTGCAATTCTGCCTTGATTTCAAATCCTCTTCTTTGCCTTCCCTCAATATATTTGTGGACGAGAGTTATCATTTATAACTCTGCAGGTTTGTGAATTGCAGTGCCCTGAAGCTCCATTTTACAACTCGCTTTTTTGTGAGCTGGCCGCAAAAGCGCAGGATGGCTTCAGGCCCTGTTCTTGTTCCGGGGGGCAGGCTGAGCCTGTGGTTAATTCTTCTTCATGATGGGAAAATAGAGTGACCTGTGCCTGTCCCAACACCAAGAGCTAGTCTCTCATTGGTTCCCCATCTTCCCGTTCATCCTCAGGACAAATTGCAACCTGTATGAAACAAGAGGTTAAAGGTGCTGATGCTCCAAGGAGGGAGATTGCTAGTAAAGCGGCTGGAATGGTGAACACGGGCACAAGGAGATGAGAAATTAGGTGCGTTTTAGAAACCTTTCCCCATCACACGGTGTACCATCTTCGGGGATTCTCATGCATGTTTTCTATGTAGGAAGATGCCCTTGAACCTGGAGATTGGGGACCCATGGGATGGGTACCACGCAGTATTACTTTAAAGGGTCTGCGTTTGCTCACCCAACCTCACCAAACCTCTCAGCCCCAAGAGTGTCCACCCTTATGTCTCATCCAGCTGTGGGTCTAGATATGGTCAATCCAGGTTGCATCACAGCCCCTGAACGCATTGTGTAAGAATTTCTCTCTCTTTCACTGTCTTTGTTTCATGGGTTTTTCAAAGTAATTTATTTTTATAATGGGGTTTAGCTGCTTTTCACTGCTGTGTTTATGCCGCTTTACACCCACTTGACACACTAACAGAGAGATATCAATACATAGGTTTTAAGATTATTACTAGTCAGATATAATCTTGTGCGGTGAATAGGGGGTGTTGAGTCCACTTGTCTGAGCAAGGAGTAGGTCTTGTCTATTACATATTGGGTTTATGGAACGGTATCTGAGCTAATTTGAAACCCTTGTTTTATGTAACACCCCACCTCACCTTTCCCATTAAGCAGCCATAGTGTGTTTTCTGCATGCATGACTCTGTTCTGTTTTGTAATTCAGTTCAAGTGTAACGGTTTTTACATTCCCTATATAAGTGATACCTTATGAGAAGTGTCCTTTTCTGTGTGACTTACTTCACTTAGAATCGTCGTACCTAAATCCACTCATCATGCTGCTACTAGCCTTATGACATTGATTTCATGGCTGAGTCATATGCCATTGTACATAAGGACCACAACTTTTTTTTCCATTTTTCTCTTTCCTGGGATATTGAAGGTGGAATGAAGTGGAGGTCCTTGTCAACAGAGCAGCCCTAAACTTTGGGGTGCTTGTGTCTTGCTGATTTTTCATTTTCCCAATTTATACCCCCATGAGTGGAAGTGCCCTATGCTCTCTAAGCTGTGTTTTTTAGATGTTTCTGGACTCACCGTACAACTCTCCAGAGTGGCTGTTGGCAATTTACATCCCGCCCATCAGTGTAGCAAGGCTCCCATTTCTCCATGGCCTGTCCTGCATTTCTGGTTTTGACACTTTTTTCAGCATGGCCCTTTTGACCGATGGGTAGCGAGACTGCTTTGTAGCGCTGATTTGCCTCTCCAGGTTGCTTGGTTAGCCAAAAAGGGCGTATGCGTTTTTTCCTGAATATATTCAGGAAAAAACGCATACGCCCTTTTTGGCCAAGGGCATCATTGTCAACGTTTTGCCGCTTTTCATGTGCTTTAAAGGCGATTCGAATCTACCTCCTGAAATCTGTTCCCTGCAATTTTAGCTTGATTTCAAATCCTCTTCTTTGCCTTCCCTCAATATATTTGTGGACGAGAGTTATCATTTATAACTCTGCAGGTTTGTGAATTGCAGTGCCCTGAAGCTCCATTTTACAACTCGCTTTTTTGGGAGCTGGCCGCAAAAGCGCAGGATGGCTTCAGGCCCTGTTCTTGTTCCGGGGGGCAGGCTGAGCCTGTGGTTAATTCTTCTTCCTGATGGGAAAATAGAGTGACCTGTGCCTGTCCCAACACCAAGAGCTAGTCTCTCATTGGTTCCCCATCTTCCCGTTCATCCTCAGGACAAATTGCAACCTGTATGAAACAAGAGGTTAAAGGTGCTGATGCTCCAAGGAGGGAGATTGCTAGTAAAGCGGCTGGAATGGTGAACACGGGCACAAGGAGATGAGAAATTAGGTGCGTTTTAGAAACCTTTCCCCATCACACGGTGTACCATCTTCGGGGATTCTCATGCATGTTTTCTATGTAGGAAGATGCCCTTGAACCTGGAGATTGGGGACCCATGGGATGGGTACCACGCAGTATTACTTTAAAGGGTCTGCGTTTGCTCACCCAACCTCACCAAACCTCTCAGCCCCAAGAGTGTCCACCCTTAGGTCTCATCCAGCTGTGGGTCTAGATATGGTCAATCCAGGTTGCATCACAGCCCCTGAACGCATTGTGTAAGAATTTCTCTCTCTTTCACTGTCTTTGTTTCATGGGTTTTTCAAAGTAATTTATTTTTATAATGGGGTTTAGCTGCTTTTCACTGCTGTGTTTATGCCGCATTACACCCACTTGACACACTAACAGAGAGATATCAATACATAGTTTTTAAGATTATTACTAGTCAGATATAATCTTGTGCGGTGAATAGGGGGTGTTGAGTCCACTTGTCTGAGCAAGGAGTAGGTCTTGTCTATTACATATTGGGTTTATGGAACGGTATCTGAGCTAATTTGAAACCCTTGTTTTATGTATCACCCCACCTCACCTTTCCCATTAAGCAGCCATAGTGTGTTTTCTGCATGCATGACTCTGTTCTGTTTTGTAATTCAGTTCAAGTGTAACGGTTTTTACATTCCCTATATAAGTGATACCTTATGAGAAGTGTCCTTTTCTGTGTGACTTACTTCACTTAGAATCGTCGTACCTAAATCCACTCATCATGCTGCTACTAGCCTTATGACATTGATTTCATGGCTGAGTCATATGCCATTGTACATAAGGACCACAACTTCTTTTTCCATTTTTCTCTTTCCTGGGATATTGAAGGTGGAATGAAGTGGAGGTCCTTGTCAACAGAGCAGCCCTAAACTTTGGGGTGCTTGTGTCTTGCTGATTTTTCATTTTCCCAATTTATACCCCCATGAGTGGAAGTGCCCTATGCTCTCTAAGCTGTGTTTTTTAGATGTTTCTGGACTCACCGTACAAATCTCCAGAGTGGCTGTTGGCAATTTACATCCCGCCCATCAGTGTAGCAAGGCTCCCATTTCTCCATGGCCTGTCCTGCATTTCTGGTTTTGACACTTTTTTCAGCATGGCCCTTTTGACCGATGGGTAGCGAGACTGCTTTGTAGCGCTGATTTGCCTTTCCAGGTTGCTTGGTTGGCCAAAAAGGGCGTATGCGTTTTTTCCTGAATATATTCAGGAAAAAACGCATACGCCCTTTTTGGCCAAGGGCATCATTGTCAACGTTTTGCCGCTTTTCATGTGCTTTAAAGGCGATTCGAATCTACCTCCTGAAATCTGTTTCCTGCAATTCTGCCTTGATTTCAAATCCTCTTCTTTGCCTTCCCTCAATATATTTGTGGACGAGAGTTATCATTTATAACTCTGTATGTTTGTGAATTGCAGTGCCCTGAACCTCCAATTTACAACTCGCGTTTTTGGGAGCTGGCCGCAAAAGCGCAGGATGGCTTCAGGCCCTGTTCTGGTTCAGGGGGGCAGGATGAGCCTGTGGTTAATTCTTCTTCCTGATGGGAAAATAGAGTGACCTGTGCCTGTCCCAACACCAAGAGCTAGTCTCTCCCTGGTCCCCCGTCTTCCCGTTCAACCTCAGGACAAATTGCAACCTGTACGGAACAGGAGGTTAAAGGTGCTGATGCTCCAAGTAGGGAGATTGCTAGTAAAGCGGCTGGAATGGCGAACCCGGGCACAAGGAGATGAGAAATGAGGTGCGTTTTAGAAACCTTTCCCCATCACACGGTGTACCATCTTCTGGGTTTCTCATGCATGTTTCCGATGTAGGAAGATGCCCTTGAACCTGGAGATTTGGGACCCATGCGATGGGTACCACGCAGTATTACTTTAAAGGGTCTGCGTTTGCTCACCCAACCTCACCAAACCTCTCAGCCCCAAGAGTGTCCACCCTTATGTCTCATCCAGCTGTGGGTCTAGATATGGTCAATCCAGGTTGCATCACAGCCCCTGAACGCATTGTGTAAGAATTTCTCTCTCTTTCACTGTCTTTGCTTCTTGGGTTTTTCAAAGTAATTTATTTTTATAATGGGGTTTAGCTGCTTTTCACTGCTGTGTTTATGCCGCTTTACACCCGCTTGACACACTAACAGAGAGATATCAATACATAGGTTTTAAGATTATTACTAGTCAGATATATTCTTGTGCGGTGAATAGGGCGTGTTGAGTCCAGTTCTCTGAGCAAGGAGTAGGTCTTGTCTATTACATATTGGGTTTATGGAACGGTATCTGAGCTAATTTGAAACCCTTGTTTTATGTATCACCCCACCTCACCTTTCCCGTTAAGCAGCCATAGTGTGTTTTCTGCATGTGTGACTCTGTTCTCTTTTGTAATTCAGTTCAAGTGTAACGGTTTTTACATTCCCTCTATCAGTGATACCTTATGAGAAGTGTCCTTTTCTGTGTGACTTATTTCACTTAGAATCGTCGTACCTAAAGCCACTCATCATGCTGCTACTAGCCTTATGACATTGATTTCATGGCTGAGTGATATTCCATTGTACATAAGAACCACAACTTCTTTATCCATTTTTCTCTTTCCTGGGATATTTAAGGTGGAATGAAGTGGAGGTCCTTGTCAAGAGAGCAGCCCTAAACTTTGGTGTGCTTGTGTCTTGCTGATTTTTCATTTTCCCAATTTATACCCCCATGAGTGGAAGTGCCCTATTCTCTCTAAGCTGTGTTTTTTAGATGTTTCAGGACACACCGTACACTTCTCCAGAGTGGCTGTTGGCCATTTACATCCCGCCCATCAGTGTAGCAAGGCTCCCTTTCCTCCCTGGCCTCTCCTGCTTTTCTTGTTTTACACTTTTTTAGGAAGGCCATTTTGACCGATGGGAAGTCAGACTTCTTTGTAGCGCTGAATTGCATTTCCGGCTTGCTTGGTTGGCCAAAAAGGGCCTATGGGTTTTTCCCTGAATTCATTCAGAAAAAAACGCATATGCTCTTTTTGGCCAAGTGCATCATTGTCGACGTTTTGCCGCTTTTCATGTGCTTTAGGGGTGATTCGAATCTATCTCCTGAAATCTGTTTCCTGCAATTCTGCCTTGATTTCAAATCCTCTTCGTTGCCTTCCCTCAATATATTTGTGGACGAGAGTTATCATTTATAACTCTGCAGGTTTGTGAATTGCAGTGCCCCTGAGCTCCATTTTTCAACTCGCTTTTTTGGGAGCTTTCCGCAGAACCGCTCGTTTGCTTCTGGCCCTACTCTGGTTCCCGGTGGCAGGCTAAGCCTTTGCTTAATTCTTCTTCCTGACTAGAAAGTAGAGTGACATGTGCCTCTCCGAACATCTAGGGCTTGGCTCTCCTTGTGTCTCCTCCTTCCCCTTCTTCCTTTGGACAAATTCCGATTTCTGTGCAACTGGATGTTGAAGGTGCTGACATCCTCTAGTGGGGAGATTTTAAGGAAAAAGGCTGGAGGGGTGAACCCAACAACCAGGAAATTAGGCGTTTTGGTGCCTTTTCCAAAATCTTCCTGATCCAACCGTGTTCCATCTTCTGGGTGTCACAGGCATGTTTTAGCTGTAGGAAAGGTCCCGTGTATGTAAGGAGAACACAAGGGATTTTTCCAAATCAGTGTCTCCCCGAACTCCAATCTGGGGAATTTTTAAGCTACTGGTACATGTGTGTTCATTAAGGGACTTGGGCCGTAGGCAGAGTCCGAACTTTAGATGATTGAAGTCTTCAGGTTCAGAAACGCTCACCATCGGCCTCCTTTAGTTTCCATTTTATCTGTAGTTGATAGATGATGTCGATATAGATATCTATTGTTTTTCAGATTATTTCCCCTCAGGGGTCATTACAAAATATTGAGTATAGTTCCCTGTGCTATACAGTAGTTCCCTGTTGATGATATATTTTATACATAGCAGTGTGTATATGTTAATCTGAAACTGTTAATTTATCCCTCCTCCCACCTTTCCCCTTTGGTAATAAAAAATATAAGATTTTATACTTCTCAGAAATCTAGGAGCTGAAAGAGAGGTATCATTTTCAATGGAAAATCATTCAAAACAAGGTTGAAACTTCAACCAAGATTATTAGATGTACATCCTTGGAAAGAAATCACTGCATTTCTCTACTCTTGACCTGCCAAATAAGACAATCCCCTCCACTGAACTTGCTTAAAATAAAGTGATGGAAATATCAAATGGAAGTGTTAGAAACATCTTATTTTACACGAGCCTTATACACTGCTCTATGTTAATTACAGTTTGGCTCACACATCTGTTCATTGAAGTTACAATGTTCTCAAATTCTGTTACTGATCCTGCAGAGTGGGCCCCAACAAGGGTCTCCCTGCCCAGTGTCATTGGAGCCAACAGATCGAGACTGACTTTGGTTCAGAAGCAAAGGAAAACTTTATATTTTGATCAGAGAATGGAGAGGTGAGAGTGTGTGCTCCCCTGCGGGTTGTGGGCCGGGCTGCTGTGTAGGGATCCTGTCAGCATCAGCGGGAGGGAGGGGGCGGAGCTCTCGAGGGCCAGGTTGCCTGGAGCTCAGGCTCTATGTCGCAGAGTCTGCACGGGGCCCCACGAGCTGAGGTGTCGGCCCAGCCATTTTGCACGAGGAAATCGGGTCTGAAGTGTCGGGTGTGGGACCTCTGCATGTGGAAACCTAGGAGCAAGTGAAATTAGACAAAGCACAAAGGAAAAAATGGTTAGACTTTATTTTATTGCCCAGATTCTATTTTTATCTCCCAGGAATTTTTAATGGGCTTTGCCAGTGACAAAGCCCTCCTCTGCCTTTTGTCCCATTCCTCATTCTTGGGGCGCTGAGGGTGCAGACACGTCTTCTGTAAATGCTTCATGCTGAGTTGGGTGTCCTCATACCCGGGGGGAGGGGCAGGACTTCTCCCCAGCAGCCTCCAGGTGAGGTTGATTGTCCGCAGGCCTCCTCCCTCACTGCTCGTCTGCCTGAGCACCAGCATTGGAAGTTTTATAGATTCTAATGACCTTTAAGGGTCCAGGAAAGAGATGTGCAGAGACGCTGGGGGGGTGGGCGGTTTTACCCTGCTCCACATTGGTTCGGCCCCCTTAGGCTGACGGTTTCTGCCAGCCTAGATGCTCTGACCAGTAGTCTGTGCTTTCTTCAGTTAGGCCACTGAATTAACGTACAAACAGCACCAGGTGTCAGAGCCCTGCTTGCTCAACTCCCAGACAGTCCAGGGCCGGTGGTGATCCAGGACCATGACGGCCACTCAGTCAACGGCCTTTTGAAGTAGCCAGGAGTACAGCCGGTCTCATTGGCCGCCGTCACTGCGGTGTCTGTAGGCTTTTCTATGGTGGCAGCGTTATTTACGGTTCCCCTGCCAAGTTTATTAGCTCCGCTCTGGGTGCAGTAAGTCCTGTAAGCAATAGTCTGCTCTTTTGGGGCACACTCTTGTTGTTTTCTGAGAGAAGCTCCAGGTCAAGTGATGGTCACACGAGTCGTCATGGGGGCCAATTGCCCCAGGTTGTCTCTCTGGAGGTTGGTGTTGGAGGGCCTCCTCACTCGAGGTCATTGTGCCCACGGAGCAATCCCTGCAACTTCAGGGCATGGTGGGTGGTTAGGATCACCAAGTGGCGTCCTTTTCCCTTAGGAGGGAGCTGGCCTTGCGGGCTGCTGATTTCCAGGTTTTTAGATACCCCCAGTATCCTGGTCGGATGGGGTGGCTGGCCAATGCCTGGAGGGCATTCTTGCATTGTTCCATTTCAAGTGGTCCCAGTTTTTGCACTAATACTCCAAGGGCGATTCGCCTTGGACCAGGAATGTAAAGGTCAAAGGGTTTAGCTAACTTAGGGAGGTCCAGGGCCAGGGTCTGAATTGACTGCTCTTTCCATTCTTGAAAGGCCGCTTCTGGATTCTATTCAAAAGGATCATCATCTTTTCCTTTCAGTGTTTCATATAGAGGCCCAGCTATTAGACTGTAGTTAGGGATCCAGATGCAGCAAACCCCGGTCTCCCCAGGAACCCCTAAGCTGTCTTCTAGTTTCAGGAAAGGTGAGGCTGCAAATGGCTTCTTCCCTTTCCTGGGGTGGGCTTCTCCGACCTTCTGTGCGAATGAAGCCCAGGAAGGCCACCTTAGTTTGTGATATTTGAGCCTTTTCCTTGGACACCTTCTATCTTTTATTGGCTAGGTAGTTCAGAGGCCTCCTTAGTCGGGCTGGTGATCAGAATGTCATCTGCATATTGAAGGAGGGTTCCCTTCTCCAGAGGTAGATCTTTTAGGTCTTTAGCTAACGTTTCCCCAAAGATGGTGTGGGAATTTTTGAACCCCTGGGGCAGGACGGCCCAGCAGTATTGTTTTTGTTGTAGGTTGAGTCCTGCCACTCACAGGCAAAATTTCTTGTGACTCTGGGACTAATGGAATACAGAAGAAGGCATCATTGAAGTCTAATACAGAATGCCATGTTCTGGTGGATGGTAGAATGACCAGCAGGGTGTAGGAATTAGGAACTACTAGATGTATATCCTCTGTGGCTTCACTGACTGTCCTGGCGTCCTCTACCAGGTCCCCAGCAGCCCACGGGGCTCTTGTGGTCAGGCCCCTCCCAGGATATGGAGCTCACCTGGGCAGGTACGCAGCAGCCCACGGGGCTCTCGTGGGCAGGCCCCTCCCTGGATATGGAGCTCCCGTGGACAGGTACCCCGGCAGGGCTGGGCACACAGGAACCGTGCACATAGCCCTCATTGCAGAGCACCCCCAGCACCCCTGTCACTCAGAGCTGACACAGAGCACCTCAGAGCAGAGCTTGAACTAACAAACAGCAGCTCCAACAGGTCTGTGACCCTAGGCTTCACTCTGTGCGGCCTCCCTCTGCCTGGTCTTCCAGGGGCTTCCACTGCAGCCGGGGCACCAGGCCTCTGTCTCCACCCACCACCCCTCCTCTCCCTGACTCCTGGGTTCCTCTCATTAGCAGAGGGTCTTCTTGAAGTTGTCTCCCACTCATGGACCAGATAAAATGATTCGAAAACAAGCCAGGGCTGCCGCCCCTTATCTATCCTGACTCTCGGGACCCTACACCTGTTCCTTGGATCTGGCCGGTGCAGCAAGGCCCATTTTCTGCAACTCTGAGCCCCTGAGGGGCGAGGATTGGCTGACCTGGGCAGCCTGACCCGGCCGGCCAGCCCTTCCCAGGTGTGCCTGGGTTGAGGTCAATATAAACACCCCTCCAGGCAGCAAAAGCCTCTGCAGCTGTGCCTGACGCCATATTCTCTGCCCCGTCAGCAGTCTCGGGGTTGGGCTGGTGGGAGGGAGTAGGGCCCACGGCTCTATGAGTGGCCCAGTGTGACTGGGGCTCTGCTGGACTTTCTGCAGGAGTTGCCGGGCTGCCACCTGCTAAAGAAGAGGATGTGTCACCCATACTTGCTGCTGGAATTTCTCCCCGGGCAGAGGTGAGGAAGGAAAAAAGCAGTGGGGGCCGGGACAGGAGGGGTACCTCAGGCAGGGAAATGGAAAGCTTCCAGACGAGCGCCCAGGGCCAGGACCATCCTGGCTGGCCTGCAGGCACCAAGTCGGCCTGCGTGCTGTCGCTGGTGTGACTCCAAGCCCCTTCCTCTAGTTTTTAAAGTCTTTGCACACATTCAGGTGTTTTACCTGGGAAGGGTGGGAAAAGTTCAGCAGCAGCTGGCCTGGGGCTCAGCTCACGTTTACTCAGAGACGCCTCCTCACGGTCCCCCAGCTTTGCAATGAGGACGCTCCTCGTGTGGGGGCTGCTGGCTGCATGGGAGATGATTCCCCACCTGTGACCAACTTCAGAATTGTTTACCCCTGGAGCAAGTGCCCTGATAGGGTTTTCCTCTGTATGACCAGTGGGTTCTGTTTTTTTTTTTTTTCTTTTTTGGTTCAAGGTAAGTTTTATTCCTCTTTTTGTATTTATGGATATAAGCATGGAAATAATTCATTCATATAAATACGTCTATGGGAAGGGCAGAACTTTTTTTTCTGTTTTATTTTTTTAAGTATTACTTATTTTTTAATTTTTGAATTTATTTTATTCATTTTTTTATACAGCAGGCTCTTATTGGTAACCTATTTTATACATATAAGTGTATATATGTCAATCCCAGGCTCGCAATTCATCCCACCACCACCACCCTGCCACTTTCCCCCCTTGGTGTCCATACATTTGTTCTCTACATCTGTGTCTCTATTTCTGCCTTGCAAACCGGTTCATCTTTACCATTTTTCTAGGTTCCACATGTATGCGTTAATATACGATATTTGTTTTTCTCTTTCTGACTTACTTCACTCTGTATGACAGTCTCTAGATCTATCCACGTCTCTACAAATGACCCAATTTCATTCCTTTTTATGGCTGAGTAATATTCCATTTTATATATGTAGCACATCTTTTCTGTTCGTCTGTCTATGGGCATTTAGGTTGCTTCCATGACCTGGCTATTGTAAATAGTGCTGCAATGAATATTGTGGTGAATATGTCTTTTTGAATTATGGTTTTCTCTGGGTATATGGCCAGTAGTGGGATTGCTGGGTCATATGGTAATTCTATTTTTAGTTTCTTAAGGAACCTCCATACTGTTCTCCATCGTGACTGTATCAATTTACATTCCCACAAATAGTGTAAGAGGGTTCCCTTTTCTCCACACCCTCTCCAGCATTTGTTGCTTGTAGATTTTCTGATGATGCCCATTCTAACTCGTGTGAGGCGATACCTCATTGTAGTTTTGGTTTATATTTCTCTAATAATTAGTGATGTCGAGCAGCTTTTCATGTGCTTCTTGGTCATCTGTATGTCTTCTTGGGACAAATGTCTATTTACGTCATCTGCCCATTTTTGGATTGGGTTGTTTGTTTTTTTACTGTTGAGCTGCATGAGCTGTTTATATACATTGGAGATTAATCCTTTGTCCATTGATTCGTTTGCAAATATTTTCTCCCATTGTGAGGGTTGTCTTTTCGTCTTGTTTGTAGTTTCCTTTGCTTTGCAAAAGCTTTTAGGTTTCATTTGCTCCCATATGTTTATTTTTTTTTATTCCATTACTCTAGGAGGTGGATCAAAAAAGATCTTGCTGTGATTTATGTCAAAGAGTATTCTTCCTATGTTTTCCTCTAAGAGTTTTATAGTGTCCGGTCTTACATTTCGGTCTCTAATCCATTTTGAGTTTATTTTTTGTGTATGGTGTTAGGGAGTGTTCTAATTTCATTCTTTTACATGTAGCTGTCCATTTTTCCCAGCACCACTTATTGAAGAGACTGTCTTTTCTCCTTTGTATACCCTTGCCTCCTTTGTCATAGATTAGTGGGCCATAGGTGTGTAGGTTTATCTCTGGGCTTTTTTTTTTCTTTTACATCTTTATTGGAGTATAATTGCTTTACAATTGTGTGTTAGTTTCTGCTGTATAAAAAAGTGAATCAGCTGTGCGTATACATATAACACCATATCCCCTCCCTCTTGCAACTCCCTCTCACTCCCTTATCCCACCCTTTTAGGTGGTCACAAAGCACAGAGCTGATCTCCCTGTGCTATGTGGCTGCTTCCCAGTAGCTATCAATTTTACATTTGGTAGTGTATATATGTCCATACCACTCTCTCACTTTGTCCCAGCTTACCCTTCCCTCTCCCCATGTCCTCAAGTCCTTTCTCTACGTCTGTGTCCTTAATCCTTTCCTGCCCCTAGGTTCTTCATAAACTTTTTTTTTTAAGATTCCATATATATGTGTTAGCATACGGTATTTGTTTTTCTCTTTCTGACTTACTTCACTCTGTAGGACAGACTCTAGATCCATCCACCTCACTAAAAATAACTCAATTTCGTTTCTTTTTATGGCTGAATAATGTTCCATTGTATATATGTGCCACATCTTCTTTATCCATTTATCTGTTGATGGACACTTAGGTTGCTTCCATGTCCTGGCTATTGTAAATAGAGCTACAGTGAACATTGTGGTACATGACTCTTTTTGAATTATGGTTTTCTCAGGGTAAATGTCCAGGAGTGGGTTTGCTGGGTTGTATGGTAGTTCTATTTTTAGTGTTTAAGGAACCCCCATACCGTTCTCCCTAGTGGCTATATCAATTTACATTCCCACCAACAGTGCAAGAGGGTTCCCTTTGCTCCAATAAATGCCTCTCCAGCATTTATTGTTGGTAGATTTTTTGATGATGGCCATTCTGACTGGTGTGAGGTGATACCTCACTGTAGTTTTGATTTGCATTTCTCTAATGATTAGTGATGTTCAGCATCCTTTCATGTGTTTGTTGGCAACCTGTATATCTTCTTTGGAGAAATGTCTATTTAGGTCTTCTGCCCATTTTTGGATTGGGTTGTTTGGTTTTGTGATATTGAGCTACATGAGCTGCTTTTTGGAGATTAATCCTTTGCCATTTGCTTCATTTGAAAATATTTTCTCCCATTCTGATGGTTGTCTTTTCATCTTGCTTATGTTTTCCTTTGCTGTGCAAAAGAATTTATGTTTCATTCGGTCCCATTTTTTTATTTTTGTTTTTATTTCCATTTCTCTAGGAGGTGGGTCAAAAAGGATCTTGCTGTGATTTATGTCATAGACTGTTCTGCTTATGTTTTCCTCTAAGAGTTTTATAGTGGCTGGTCTTATATTTAGGTCTCTAATCCATTTTGAGTTTATTTTTGTGTATGGTGTTAGGGAGTGTACTAATTTCATTCTTTTACATGTAACTGTCCAGTTTTCCCAGCACCACTTGCTGAAGACACTGTCTTTTCTCCATTGTATACCCTTGCCTCCTTTGTCATAGATTAGTGAACCATAGGTACGTGGGTTTATCTCTGTGCTTTCTATCCTGCTCTATTGACCTATATTTCTGTTCTTGTGTCAGTACCATATTATCTTGATTACTGTAGCTTTGCAATATAGTCTGAAGTCTGGAAGTCTGATTCCTCCAGCTCTTTTTTTTCCCCCCTCAAGACTGCTTTGGCTATCCAGGGTCTTTTGTGTCTCCCTACAAATTTTAAGATTTTTTTTTCTTGTTCTGTAGAAAATGCCAAAGGTATTTTGATCGGGATTGCATTGAATCTGTAGATTGCTTTGGGTAGTATAGTCATTTTCACAATATTGATTCTTCTAATCCGAGAACATGGTATATGTCTCCATCTGTTTATATCATCTTTGATTTCTTTCATCAGTGTCTTATAGTTTTCTGAGTACAGGTCTTTTACTTCCTTAGGTAGGTTTATTCCTAGGTATTTTATTCTTTTTGTTGCAGTGGTAATGGGATTGTTTCCTTAATTTCTCTTTCTGATCTTTCATTGTTAGTGTATAGGAATGCAAGCAATTTCTGTGCATTAATTTTGTATCCTGCAACTTTACCAAATTCATTGATTAGCTCCAGTGGTTTTCTGGTGGCATCTTCAGGATTCTCTTTCTATGATATCATGTCATCTGCAAACAGTGACAATTTTACTTCTTCTTTTCCTTTTTGTATTCCTTTTATTTCTTTTTCTTCTCTGATTGCCATGGCTAGGACTTCCAAAACTATGTTGAATAGCAGTGGTGAGAGTGGACATCCTCGTCTTGTTCCTGATCTTAGAGGAAACGCTTTCAGTTTTTCACCATTGAGAATGCTGTTTGCTGTGGGTTTGTCATATATGGCCTTTATTATGTTGAGGTAGTTTCCCTCTAGGCCCACACTCTGCAGAGTTTTTATCGTAAATGAGTGTTGAATTTTCTCAAAATCTTTTCCTTCATCTATTGAGATGATCATATGGTTTTATTCTACAATTTGTTAATATGGTGTATCACATTGATTTGTGTATATTGAAGAATCCTCGCATCCCTGGGATAAACCCCACTTGATCATGGTGTATGATCCTTTTCATGTGTTGTTCGATTCTGTTTGCTAGTATTTTGTTGAGGATTTTTACATCTATATTCATCAGTGATATTGGTCTATAATTTTCTTTCCTTGTAGTATCTCTGTCTGATTTTGGTATCAGGGTGATGGTGGTCTCATAGAATGAGTTTGGGAGTGTTCCTTCCCCTGCAATTGTTTTGAAGAATTTGAGAAGGTTGGGTGTTAGCTCTTCTCTAAATGTTTGATAGAATTCACCTGTGATGCCATCTGGTTCTGGACTTTTGTTTGTTGGAAGATTTTTAATCACAGTTTCAATTTCATTGCTTGTGATAGGTTTGTTCATATTTTCTATTTCTTCCTGGTTCAGTCTTAGAAGGTTATCCCTTTCTAAGAATTTGTCCACTTCTTCCAGATTGTCCATTTTATTGGCCTAGAGTTGCTTGTAGTAGTCTCTTAGGATGCTTTGTATTCCTGTGGTGTCTGTTGTAACTTCTGCTTTTTCACTTCTAATTTTGTTGATTTGCGTCCTCTCCCTCTTTTTCTGGAGTCTGGCTAAAGGTTGATCATTTTTGCTTATCTTCTCAAAGAACCAGCTTTTAGTTTTATTGATCTTTGCTTTCGTTTTCTTTGTTTCTATTTCATTTATTTCTGCTCTGATCTTTATGATTTCTTTCCTTCTACTAACTTTGGGTTTTGTTCTTCTTTCTCTAGTTCCTCTAGGTGTAAGGTTAGATTGTTTATTTGAGATTTTTCTTGTTTCTTGAGGTAGGCTTGTATTGCTATAAACTTCCCTCTTAGAACTCCTTTTGCTGCATCCCATAGGTTTTGGATCATCGTGTTTTTGTTGTCATTTGTCTCTAGGTAGTTTTTGATTTCCTCTTTGATTTCTTCAGTGATCTCTTGGTTATTTAGTAACGTATTGTTTAGCCTCCATGTGTTTGTGTTTTTTACGGTTTTTTCCGTGTAATTGATTTCTAATCTCATAGCATTGTGGTCGGAACAGCTGCTTGATATGATTTCAGTTTTCTTAAATTTACTGAGGCTTTATCTGTGACCCAAGATGTGATCTATCCTGGAGAATGTTCCGTGTGCAGTTGAGAAGAACGTGTAATCTGCTGTTTTTGGATGGAATGTCCTATAAATATCAATTAACTCTATCTGGTCTATTGTGTCATTTAAAGCTTGTGTTTCCTTATTAATTTTCTGTCTGGCTGATCTCCACTGGTGTAAGTGAGCTGTTAAAGTCCCCCGCTGTTATTGTGTTACTGTCGATTTCCTCTTTTGTAGCTGTTAGCAGTTGCCTTATACATTGAGCTGCTCCTATTTTGGGTACATATATATTTATAATTGTTATATCTTCTTCTTGGATTGATCCCCTGACCATTATGTAGTGCCTTTCCTCGTCTCTTGTAACATTCTTTATTTTAAAGTCTATTTTATCTGATATGAGTATTGCTACTCCAGCTTTCTTTTGATTTTCATTTGCATAGAATATATTTTTCCATCGCCTCACTTTGAGTCTGTATGTGTCCCTAGGTCTGAAATGGATCTCTTGTAGACAGCATATATATGGGTCTTGTTTTTGTATCCATTCAGCGAGCCTGTGTCTTTTGGTTGGAACATGTAGTGCATTCACGTTTAAGGTAATTATCGATATGTATGTTCCTACTACTATTTTCTTAATTGTTATGGGTTTGTCTTGGTGGGTCCTTTTCTTCTCTTGTGTTTCCCACTTAGAGAAGTTCCTTTAGCATTTGGTGTAGAGCTGGTTTCATGGTGCTGAATTCTCTTAGCTTTTGCTTGTCTGTAAGGCTTTTGATTTCTCCATCAAATCTGAATGAGCTCTTTGCAGGGTGGAGTACTCTTGGTTGTAGGTTCTTCCCTTTCATCACTTTAAATTTATCATGCCACTTCCTTCTGGCTTGTAGATTTTCTGCTGAGAAATCAGTTGTTATCCTTATGGGAGTTCCCTTGTATGTTATTTGTCATTTTTCCCTTGCTGCTTTCAATCATTTTTCTTTGTCGTTAATTTTTGTCAATTTGATTACTATGTGTCTTGTCATTTTTCTCCTTTGGTTTATCCTGCCTGGGACACTCTGTGCTTCTGGACTTGGGTGGCTATTTCTTTTCCCATGCTAGGGAAGTTTTTGACCATAATCTCTTCAAATATATTCTCGGGTCCTTTCTCTCTCTCTTCTCCTTCTGGGACCCCTATAATGCGAATGTTGTTGCGTTTAAAGTTGTCCCAGAGGACTCTTGGGGTATCTTCGTTTATTTTCATTCTTTTTCTTTATTCTGTTCCATGGCAGTGATTTCCACCTTTCTGTCTTCCAGGTCACTTATCCGTTCTTCTGCCACAGTTATTCTGCTACTGATTCCTTCTAGTGTATTTGTCATTTCAGTTATTCCATTGTTCACCTCTGTTTGTTTGTTCTTTAATTCTTCTAGGTGTTTGTTCCTTAATTCTTCTAGGTCTTTGTTAAACATTTCTTGCATCTTCTCGATCTTTGCCTCCTTTCTTTTTCCAAGGTCTTGGCTCAACTTCACTATCATTATTCTGAATTCTTTTTCTGGAAGGTTCCCTATCTCCACCTCATTTCATTTTTTTTCTGGGGTTTTATCTTGTTCCTTGATCTGGTATAAAGTCCTCTGCCTTTTCATTTTGTCTATCTTTCTGTGAATGTGGTTTTCCTTCCACAGGCTGCAGAATTGTAGTTCTTCTTGCTTCTGCTGTCTGCTCTCCGGTGGATGAGTCTATCTTAGAGGCTTGTGCAAGCTTCCTGATGGGAGGGACTGGTGGTGGGTAGAGCTGGGTGTTGCTTTGGTGGGCAGAGCTTTAATCCGCTTGTCTACAGATTAAATAAAACTTTAATAAAAAGTTTAATCCGCTTGTCTGCTGATGCATGGGGCTGGGTTCCCTCCCTGTTGGTTGTTTGGCCTGAGGCGACCCAGCCCTGGAGCCTACCTTGCTCTTGGTGGGGCTAATGGCGGACTCTGGGAGGGCTCACACCAAGGAGTATTTCCCAGAACTTCTGCTGCCAGTGTCGTTGTCCTCACGGTGAGCCACAGCCACAGCCACCACCTGCCTCTGCAGGAGACCCTCTAAAAGTAGCAGGTAGTTCTGGTCATTCTCCTACAGGGTCACTGCTCCTTCCCCTGGGTCCTGATGTGCACACTACTTTGTGTGTGCCCTCCAAGAGTGGAGTATCTGAGTGGAGTTGAGACTCTGAGACTCTGTGTGGAGTTGCACAGACTCTGGGTCCTGTGAAGCTTCGATGTTTTGTGATTCTAGAAATCCTATAGGAGACGGTCCACAGCAGGTGACGCTAATGTTGTCAGTAGAGGTGTTGAAGCCAAAGATCTGCAGTTCCAACTAGAGGTGCCGATGTACATACAGGACAAAATCATCTCGTGTGAATGTAGTTCAGGCATGTTTAAGATGAATGCAGTCATGTTAATGCCTACCATATTCTATCTTGAGCCTCTCCTCAGGGACCCCCTCCTCAGTTCCTGAGGCTCCTGTAAGTCATGTACAGGGGACTGGAGAGTGGGCTCTGTCCAGTCTGAGCCCTGAGTTACCCTGTGTGTATCTTAGGATACTTTGTATTTCTGTGGTGTCTGTTGTAACATCATCTCTTTCATTTCAGATTTATTTGGGCCCTCTCTTTTTAAAAAACATACTACTGTTGTCTTTTATTCTTTACAGAAGTTTAATAAGTGTTTGATCTACTATCCTTACCCTATGTATACTTTTTGCAGTGAGATTTTTACTTTTCTTTGTTTCCTTGTTACTATCAATAATTAGTGAGACTTCTTTTAAGCTACCTTCAACATTGCTTATAAAGCTGCTTTATTAGTGATGGCAGAGCCTTAATGGAAGTCATGTACTGGTTGTAAATTAGAATGCAATGTGCCAGCAAATAGCCCCTTAAGTTTATGTCTCATTACTTCTTGTTCTTTTTTTAATTTAATTTTTATTTTTTGTCAGAGCAAATGTAATTAAAATGTTTTGTTTCTTCTAGGTGTGAAAGATGTGGTTCTTTTAAACATATACATATATCTATTCTTCTTTGGATCATTTTCCCATGTAGGTTATGACACGATGTTGAGTAGTCTTGTCTTGGTATTACGTAGGTCTTTGGTGATTACATATTTCACATGTGTTTCTATATCTATCTTAACCCCAATATCCTAATGTATCCAATCCTCACACCTTTCCATTTGGTGAACCATAAGTTTGTTTAATGAATCTGTGATTGCATTTCTCTGTGGAAATATTTTCATTGGTATCAATTTTTAGCTAAGACCTATAAGTGATATTATAGGATATGTGTCTTTTGCTTTCTGACTTAGTACACTTTGCCTGATTACCTCAAGAATCATACATGGTGCTGCAAATGGCATTGTTTCATTTTTTTCCCTGGCTAATATTCCATCTGTATGTGTACCAGTTCTTCTTTGGCCACGCACCTCTTGATGGACTTTCTGGTTGCCTCCATGTCTTGGCTATTGTAATACTGCTGCAATGCACATTTGCTTGCCTGTGTCTTTCCAGTTATATCTTCTTATGTTATAGGCCAAGCAGTGGGCTTGCTGTATCATATGGTAGCTCAGTGTGTATGTTTTAAAGGCACCACCATTCAGTTCTCATTAGTGGCTCTTTCCAGGTTACGTCCCACTTAAAATTGAGGGTATGCATTTCTCCAAAACACCTTCAATATTTATTGTTTGTAGTTTTCTTGCTGATGGTTATTCTAACGGGTGCGAGCTGATGCCTATCTGTGGTTGAATTTGCATGTGTCCCATAATCTGTTGAAATTGAGCTTTAAAGCATGCCCTTTTTATTTATCAAACTGTGATTACAGCTCAGTTCTTCAAAGTGTTTTCTTAAAGTAAGTGTCACATTTTGAAAATTTTTGGCCATTACCTCCCTCAAGACATTTTGAGGGCACGTTTCATTTACAGCCCTGAAGTACTTGTTCATATGAAGTGACCATTAGCACAGGATTTAAAGCTGCTTTTGCAGGTAACGGCCAGAGGGTGGCAGCCTTTCTACGTTCCTAATCTGGTAAATAGGGAAAGAGACCTTCAGCCCCAAGAGTGTCCAGCTTTATTTCTCATCCAGCTGTGGGTCTAGATATGGTCACACAAGGTTGCATCACAGCCCCGGAACGAATTATGTAAAAATTTTCCCTCTATCACTGTCTTTGTTTTTTGGGATTTTTAAGTAATTTATTTTTATAATGGGGTTTACCTGATTTTCACTGCTGTGTTTATGCCCCTTTACACCCACTTCATTCACTTACAGAGAGACATCAATACATAGGATTTAAGATTTTTACTAGTCAGATATATTCTTGTTCGTTGAATAGAGGGTGTTGCATCCACTTCACTGAGCAAGGAATAGGTCTTGTCTATTACATATTGGGTATATGGATCGGTATTTGAGCTAATATGAAACCCTTGTTTTATGCATCACCCCACTTCACCTTTCCCGTTAAGCAGCCATAGTGTGTTTTCTAAATGTGTGACTCTGTTCTGTTTTGTAATTCACTTCAAGTGTAATGGTTTTTACATTCCCTCTATAAGTGATACCTTATGAGAAATGTCCTTTTCTGTGTGACTTATTTCACTTAGAATCGTCGTACCTAAATCCACTCATCATGCTGCTACTAGCCTTATGACATTGATTTCACGGCTGAGTGATATTCCATTGTACATAAGGACCACAACTTCTTTATCCATTTTTCTCTTTCCTGGGATATTTAAGGTGGAATGAAGTGGAGGTCCTTGTCAAGAGAGCAGCCCTAAACTTTGGGGTGCTTGTGTCTTGCTGATTTTTAATTTTCCCAATTTATACCCCCATGAGTGGAAGTGCCCTATGCTCTCTAAGCTGTGTTTTTTAGATGTTTCAGGACACACCGTACACTTCTCCAGAGTGGCTGTTGGCAATTTACATCCCGCCCATCAGTGTAGCAAGGCTCCCATTTCTCCATGGCCTGTCCTGCATTTCTGGTTTTGACACTTTTTTCAGCATGGCCCTATTGACCGATGGGAAGCGAGTCTTCTTTGTATCGCTGATTTGCCTTTCCAGGTTGCTTGGTTGGCCAAAAAGGGCGTATGCGTTTTTTCCTGAATATATTCAGGAAAAAACGCATACGCCCTTTTTGGCCAAGGGCATCATTGTCAACGTTTTGCCGCTTTTCATGTGCTTTAAAGGCGATTCGAATCTACCTCCTGAAATCTGTTTCCTCCAATTCTGCCTTGATTTCAAATCCTCTTCTTTGCCTTCCCTCAATATATTTGTGGACGAGAGTTATCATTTATAACTCTGCAGGTTTGTGAATTGCAGTGCCCTGAAGCTCCATTTTACAACTCGCTTTTTTGGGAGCTGGCCGCAAAAGCGCAGGATGGCTTCAGGCCCTGTTCTGGTTCCGGGGGGCAGGCTGAGCCTGTGGTTAATTCTTCTTCCTGATGGGAAAATAGAGTGACCTGTGCCTGTCCCAACACCAAGAGCTAGTCTCTCATTGGTTCCACGTCTTCCCGTTCACCCTCAGGACAAATTGCAACCTGTACGGAACAGGAGGTTAAAGGTGCTGATGCTCCAAGAAGGGAGATTGCTAGTAAAGCGGCTGGAATGGTGAACACGGGCACAAGGAGATGAGAAATTAGGTGCGTTTTAGAAACCTTTCCCCATCACACGGTGTACCATCTTCGGGGATTCTCATGCATGTTTTCGATGTAGGAAGATGCCCTTGAACCTGGAGATTTGGGGCCCATGGGATGGGCACCACTCACTATTACTTTAAGGGGTCTGCGTTTGCTCACCCAACCTCATCAAACCTCTCAGCCCAAAGAGTGTCCACCCTTATGTCTGATCCAGCTGTGGGTCTAGATATGGTCAATCCAGGTTGCATCACAGCCCCTGAACGAATTGTGTAAGAATTTCTCTCTCTTTCACTGTCTTTGTTTCATGGGTTTTTAAAAGTAATTTATTTTTATAATGGGGTTTAGCTGCTTTTCACTGCTGTGTTTATGCCGCTTTACACCCACATGACACACTAACAG
Organism: Balaenoptera borealis; assembly: GCF_965194805.1. NCBI lineage: Eukaryota > Metazoa > Chordata > Mammalia > Artiodactyla > Balaenopteridae > Balaenoptera > Balaenoptera borealis. The sequence continues at coordinate 2,072,424 of NC_138869.1, read as the reverse complement.
AGAGATATCAATAAATAGGTTTTAAGATTATTACTAGTCAGATATATTCTTGTGCGGTGAATAGGGCGTGTTGAGTCCAGTTCTCTGAGCAAGGAGTAGGTCTTCTCTATTACATATTGGGTTTATGGAACGGTATCTGAGCTAATTTGAAACCCTTGTTTTATGTATCACCCAACCTCACCTTTCCTGTTAAGCAGCCATAGTGTGTTTTCTGCATGTGTGACTCTGTTCTGTTTTGCAATCCAGTTCAAGTGTAATGGTTTTTACATTCCATCTATAAGTGATACCTTATGAGAAATGTCCTTTTCTGTGTGACTTATTTCACTTAGAATCGTCGTACCTAAATCCACTCATCATGCTGCTACTAGCCTTATGACATTGACTTCATGGCTGAGTGATATTCCATTGTACAAAGGGACCACAACTTCTTTATCCATTTTTCTCTTTCCTGGGATATTGAAGGTGGAATGAAGTGGAGGTCCTTTTCAACAGAGCAGCCCTAAACTTTGGGGTGCTTGTGTCTTGCTGATTTTTCATTTTCCCAATTTATACCCCCATGAGTGGAAGTGCCCTATGCTCTCTAAGCTGTGTTTTTTAGATGTTTCAGGACACACCTTACACTTCTCCAGAGTGGCTCTTGGCAATTTACATCCCGCCCATCAGTGTAGCAAGGCTCCCATTTCTCCATGGCCTGTCCTGCATTTCTGGTTTTGACACATTTTTCAGCATGGCGCTTTTGACCGATGGGAAGCGAGTCTTCTTTGTAGCGCTGCTTTGCATTTCCAGTTTGCTTGGTTGGCCAAAAAGGGCGTATGCGTTTTTTCCTGAATATATTCAGGAAAAAACGCATACGCCCTTTTCGGCCAAGGGCATCATTGTCAACGTTTTGCCGCTTTTCATGTGCTTTAAAGGCGATTCGAATCTACCTCCTGAAATCTGTTTCCTGCAGTACTGCCTTGATTTCAAATCCTCTTCTTTGCCTTCCCTCAATATATTTGTGGACGAGAGTTATCATTTATAACTCTGCAGGTTTGTGAATTGCAGTGCCCTGAAGCTCCATTTGACAACTCGCTTTTTTGGGAGCTGGCCGCAAAAGCGCAGGATGTCTTCAGGCCCTGTTCTGGTTCCGGGGGGCAGGATGAGCCTGTGGTTAATTCTTCTTCCTGATGGGAAAATAGAGTTACCTGTGCCTGTGCCAACAACAAGAGCTAGTCTCTCATTGGTTCCACATCTTCCCGTTCATCCTCAGGACAAATTGCAACCTGTACAGAACAGGAGGTTAAAGGTGCTGATGCTCCAAGTAGGGAGATTGCTAGTAAAGCGGCTGGAATGGCGAACCCGGGCCCAAGGAAATGAGAAATGAGGTGCGTTTTAGAAACCTTTCCTCATCACATGGTGTACCATCTTCTGGGTTTCCCATGCATGTTTTCGATGTAGCAAGATGCCATTGAACCTGGAGACTTGGGACCCATGCGATGGGTACCACGCAGTATTACTTTAAAGGGTCTGCGTTTGCTCACCCAACCTCACCAAACCTGTCAGCCCCAAGAGTGTCCACCCTTATGTCTCATCCAGCTGTGGGTCTAGATATGGTCAATCCAGGTTGCATCACAGACCCTGAACGCATTGTGTAAGAATTTCTCTCTTTCACTGTCTCTGTTTCAAGGGTTTTTCAAAGTAATTTATTTTTATAATCGGGTTTAGCTGCTTTTCACTCCTGTGTTTATGCCACTTTACACCCACGTGACACAGTAACAGAGAGATATCAATACATAGGTTTTAAGATTATTACTAGTCAGATATATTCTTGTGCGGTGAATAGGGCGTGTTGAGTCCAGTTCTCTGAGCAAGGAGTAGGTCTTGTCTATTACATATTGGGTTTATGGAACGGTATCTGAGCTAATTTGAAACCCTTGTTTTATGTATCACCCCACCTCACCTTTCCTGTTAAGCAGCCATAGTGTGTTTTCTGCATGTGTGACTCTGTTCTGTTTTGCAATTCAGTTCAAGTGTAATGGTTTTTACATTCCCTCTATAAGTGATACCTTATGAGAAATGTCCTTTTCTGTGTGACTTATTTCACTTAGAATCGTCGTACCTAAATCCACTCATCATGCTGCTACTAGCCTTATGACATTGATTTCATGGCTGAGTGATATTCCATTGTACATAAGGACCACAACTTCTTTATCCATTTTTCTCTTTCCTGGGATATTTAAGGTGGAATGAAGTGGAGGTCCTTTTCAACAGAGCAGCCCTAAACTTTGGGGTGCTTGTGTCTTGCTGATTTTTCATTTCCCCAATTTATACCCCCATGAGTGCAAGTGCCCTATGCAATCTAATATGTGTTTTTTAGATGTTTCAGGGCACACCGTACACTTCTCCAGAGTGGCTGTTGGCAATTTACATCCTGCCCATCAGTGTAGCAAGGCTCCCATTTCTCCATGGCCTGTTCTCCATTTCTGGTTTTGACACTTTTTTCAGCATGGCCCTTTTGACCGATGCGAAGCGAGTCTTCTTTGTATCGCTGATTTGCCTTTCCAGGTTGCTTGGTTGGCCAAAAAGGGCGTATGCGTTTTTTCCTGAATATATTCAGGAAAAAACGCATACGCCGTTTTTGGCCAAGGGCATCATTGTCAACGTTTTGTCGCTTTTCATATGCTTTAAAGGCGATTCGAATCTTCCTCCTGAAATCTGTTTCCTCCAATTCTGCCTTGATTTCAAATCCTCTTCTTTGCCTTCCCTTAATATATTTGTGGATGAGAGTTTTCATTTATAACTCTGCAGGTTTGTGAATTGCAGTGCCCTGAACCTCCATTTTACAACTCGCTTTTTAGGGAGCTGGCCGCAAAAGCGCAGGATGGCTTCAGGCCCTGTTCTGGTTCCGGGTGGCAGGCTGAGCCTGTGGTTAATTCTTCTTCCTGATGGGAAAATAGAGTGACCTGTGCCTGTCCCAACACCAAGAGCTAGTCTCTCATTGGTTCCCCGTCTTCCCGTTCATCCTCAGGACAAATTGCAACCTGTACGGAAGAGGAGGTTAAAGGTGCTGATGCTCCAAGTAGGGAGATTGCTAGTAAAGCGGCTGGAATGGTGAACATGGGCACAAGGAGATGAGAAATTAGGTGCGTTTTAGAAACCTTTCCCCATCACACGGTGTACCATCTTCGGGGATTCTCATGCATGATTTCGATGTAGGAAGATGCCCTTGAACCTGGAGATTGGGGACCCATGCGATGGGTACCACGCAGTATTACTTTAAAGGGTCTGCGTTTGCTCACCCAACCTCACCAAACCTCTCAGCCCCAAGAGTGTCCACCCTTATGTCTCATCCAGCTGTGTGTCTAGATATGGTCAATCCAGGTTGCATCACAGCCCCTGAACGCATTGTGTAAGAATTTCTCTCTCTTTCACTGTCTTTGTTTCATGGGTTTTTCAAAGTAATTTATTTTTATAATGGGGTTTAGCTGCTTTTCACTGCTGTGTTTATGCCGCTTTACACCCACTTGACACACTAACAGAGAGATATCAATACATAGGTTTTAAGATTATTACTACTCAGATATATTCTTGTGCGGTGAATAGGGCGTGTTGAGTCCACTTGTCTGAGCAAGGAGTAGGTCTTGTCTATTACATATTGGGTTTATGGAACGGTATCAGAGCTAATTTGAAACCCTTGTTTTATGCATCACCCCACCTCACCTTTCCCGTTAAGCAGCCATAGTGTGTTTTCTGCATGTGTGACTCTGTTCTGTTTTGTAATTCAGTTCAAGTGTAACGGTTTTTACATTCCCTATATAAGTGATACCTTATGAGAAGTGTCCTTTTCTGTGTGACTTACTTCACTTAGAATCGTCGTAGCTAAATCCACTCATCATGCTGCTACTAGCCTTATGACATTGATTTCATGGCTGAGTGATATTCCATTGTACATAAGGACCACAACTTCTTTATCCATTTTTCTCTTTCCTGGGATATTGAAGGTGGAATGAAGTGGAGGTCCTTGTCAACAGAGCAGCCCTAAACTTTGGGGTGCTTGTGTCTTGCTGATTTTTAATTTTCCCAATTTATACCCCCATGAGTGGAAGTGCCCTATGCTCTCTAAGCTGTGTTTTTTAGATGTTTCAGGACACACCGTACACATCTCCAGAGTCTCTGTTGGCAATTTACATCCCGCCCATCAGTGTAGCAAGGCTCCCATTTCTCCATGGCCTGTCCTGCATTTCTGGTTTTGACACTTTTTTCAGCATGGCCCTTTTGACCGATGGGAAGCGAGACTTCTTTGTAGCGCTGATTTGCCTTTCCAGGTTGCTTGGTTGGCCAAAAAGGGCGTATGCGTTTTTTCCTGAATATATTCTGGAAAAAACGCATACCCCCTTTTTGGCCAAGGGCATCATTGTCAACGTTTTGCCGCTTTTCATGTGCTTTAAAGGCGATTCGAATCTACCTCCTGAAATCTGTTTCCTGCAATTCTGCCTTGATTTCAAATCCTCTTCTTTGCCTTCCCTCAATATATTTGTGGACGAGAGTTATCATTTATAACTCTGCAGGTTTGTGAATTGCAGTGCCCTGAACCTCCATTTTACAACTCGCTTTTTAGGGAGCTGGCCGCAAAAGCGCAGGATGGCTTCAGGCCCTGTTCTGGTTCCGGGTGGCAGGCTGAGCCTGTGGTTAATTCTTCTTCCTGATGGGAAAATAGAGTAACCTGTGCCTGTCTCTACACCTAGAGCTAGTCTCTCATTGGTTCCACGTCTTCCCGTTCATCCTGAGGACAAATTGCAACCTGTACGGAAGAGGAGGTTAAAGGTGCTGATGCTCCAAGGAGGGAGATTGCTAGTAAAGCGGCTGGAATGGCGAACCCGGGCACAAGGAGATGAGAAATGAGGTGCGTTTTAGAAACCTTTCCCCATCACACGGTGTACCATCTTCTGGGTTTCTCATGCATGTTTTCGATGTAGGAAGATGCCCTTGAACCTGGAGATTGGGGACCCATGGGATGGGTACCACGCAGTATTACTTTAAAGGGTCTGCGTTTGCTCACCCAACCTCACCAAACCTCTCAGCCCCAAGAGTGTCCACCCTTATGTGTCATCCAGCTGTGGGTCTAGATATGGTCAATCCAGGTTGCATCACAGCCCCTGAACGCATTGTGTAAGAATTTCTCTCTCTTTTACTGTCTTTCTTTCATGGGTTTTTCAAAGTAATTTATTTTTATAATAGGGTTTAGCTGCTTTTCACTGCTGTGTTTATGCTGCTTTACACCCACTTGACACACTAACAGAGAGATATCAATACATAGGTTTTAAGATTATTACTAGTCAGATATATTCTTGTGCGGTGAATAGGGCGTGTTGAGTCCAGTTCTCTGAGCAAGGAGTAGGTCTTGTCTATTACATATTGGGTTTATGGAACGGTATCTGAGCTAATTTGAAACCCTTGTTTTATGTATCACCCAACCTCACCTTTCCTGTTAAGCAGCCATAGTGTGTTTTCTGCATGTGTGACTCTGTTCTGTTTTGCAATTCAGTTCAACTGTAATGGTTTTTACATTCCCTCTATAAGTGATACCTTATGAGAAGTGTCCTTTTCTGTGTGACTTATTTCACTTAGAGTCGTCGTACCTAAATCCACTCATCATGCTGCTAGTAGCCTTATGACATTGATTTCATGGCTGAGTGATATTCCATTGTACATAAGGACCACAACTTCTTTATCCATTTTTCTCTTTCCTGGGATATTGAAGGTGGAATGAAGTGGAGGTCCTTGTCAACAGAGCAGCCCTAAACTTTGGGGTGCTTGTGTCTTGCTGATTTTTCATTTTCCCAATTTATACCCCCATGAGTGGAAGTGCCCTATGCTCTCTAAGCTGTGTTTTTTAGATGTTTCAGGACACACCTTACACTTCTCCAGAGTGGCTCTTGGCAATTTACATCCCGCCCATCAGTGTAGCAAGGCTCCCATTTCTCCATGGCCTGTCCTGCATTTCTGGTTTTGACACATTTTTCAGCATGGCGCTTTTGACCGATGGGAAGCGAGTCTTCTTTGTAGCGCTGCTTTGCATTTCCAGTTTGCTTGGTTGGCCAAAAAGGGCGTATGCGTTTTTTCCTGAATATATTCAGGAAAAAACGCATACGCCCTTTTTGGCCAAGGGCATCATTGTCAACGTTTTGCCGCTTTTCATGTGCTTTAAAGGCGATTCGAATCTACCTCCTGAAATCTGTTTCCTGCAGTTCTGCCTTGATTTCAAATCCTCTTCTTTGCCTTCCCTCAATATATTTGTGGACGAGAGTTATCATTTATAACTCTGCAGGTTTGTGAATTGCAGTGCCCTGAACCTCCATTTTACAACTCGCTTTTTAGGGAGCTGGCCGCAAAAGCGCAGGATGGCTTCAGGCCCTGTTCTGGTTCCGGGTGGCAGGCTGAGCCTGTGGTTAATTCTTCTTCCTGATGGGAAAATAGAGTGACCTGTGCCTGTCTCTACACCTAGAGCTAGTCTCTCATTGGTTCCACGTCTTCCCGTTCATCCTCAGGACAAATTGCAACCTGTACGGAAGAGGAGGTTAAAGGTGCTGATGCTCCAAGGAGGGAGATTGCTAGTAAAGCGGCTGGAATGGCGAACCCGGGCACAAGGAGATGAGAAATGAGGTGCGTTTTAGAAACCTTTCCCCATCACACGGTGTACCATCTTCTGGGTTTCTCATGCATGTTTTCGATGTAGGAAGATGCCCTTGAACCTGGAGATTGGGGACCCATGGGATGGGTACCACGCAGTATTACTTTAAAGGGTCTGCGTTTGCTCACCCAACCTCACCAAACCTCTCAGCCCCAAGAGTGTCCACCCTTATGTCTCATCCAGCTGTGGGTCTAGATATGGTCAATCCAGGTTGCATCACAGCCCCTGAACGCATTGTGTAAGAATTTCTCTCTCTTTTACTGTCTTTCTTTCATGGGTTTTTCAAAGTAATTTATTTTTATAATAGGGTTTAGCTGCTTTTCACTGCTGTGTTTATGCTGCTTTACACCCACTTGACACACTAACAGAGAGATATCAATACATAGGTTTTAAGATTATTACTAGTCAGATATATTCTTGTGCGGTGAATAGGGCGTGTTGAGTCCAGTTCTCTGAGCAAGGAGTAGGTCTTGTCTATTACATATTGGGTTTATGGAACGGTATCTGAGCTAATTTGAAACCCTTGTTTTATGTATCACCCAACCTCACCTTTCCTGTTAAGCAGCCATAGTGTGTTTTCTGCATGTGTGACTCTGTTCTGTTTTGCAATTCAGTTCAACTGTAATGGTTTTTACATTCCCTCTATAAGTGATACCTTATGAGAAGTGTCCTTTTCTGTGTGACTTATTTCACTTAGAATCGTCGTACCTAAATCCACTCATCATGCTGCTAGTAGCCTTATGACATTGATTTCATGGCTGAGTGATATTCCATTGTACATAAGGACCACAACTTCTTTATCCATTTTTCTCTTTCCTGGGATATTGAAGGTGGAATGAAGTGGAGGTCCTTGTCAACAGAGCAGCCCTAAACTTTGGGGTGCTTGTGTCTTGCTGATTTTTAATTTTCCCAATTTATACCCCCATGAGTGGAAGTGCCCTATGCTCTCTAAGCTGTGTTTTTTAGATGTTTCAGGACACACCTTACACTTCTCCAGAGTGGCTCTTGGCAATTTACATCCCGCCCATCAGTGTAGCAAGGCTCCCATTTCTCCATGGCCTGTCCTGCATTTCTGGTTTTGACACATTTTTCAGCATGGCGCTTTTGACCGATGGGAAGCGAGTCTTCTTTGTAGCGCTGCTTTGCATTTCCAGTTTGCTTGGTTGGCCAAAAAGGGCGTATGCGTTTTTTCCTGAATATATTCAGGAAAAAACGCATACGCCCTTTTTGGCCAAGGGCATCATTGTCAACGTTTTGCCGCTTTTCATGTGCTTTAAAGGCGATTCGAATCTACCTCCTGAAATCTGTTTCCTGCAGTTCTGCCTTGATTTCAAATCGTCTTCTTTGCCTTCCCTCAATATATTTGTGGACGAGAGTTATCATTTATAACTCTGCAGGTTTGTGAATTGCAGTGCCCTGAAGCTCCATTTGACAACTCACTTTTTTGGGAGCTGGCCGCAAAAGCGCAGGATGGCTTCAGGCCCTGTTCTGGTTCCGGGGGGCAGGATGAGCCTGTGGTTAATTCTTCTTCCTGATGGGAAAATAGAGTTACCTGTGCCTGTGCCAACACCAAGAGCTAGTCTCTCATTGGTTCCACGTCTTCCCGTTCATCCTCAGGACAAATTGCAACCTGTACAGAACAGGAGGTTAAAGGTGCTGATGCTCCAAGTAGGGAGATTGCTAGTAAAGCGGCTGGAATGGCGAACCCGGGCACAAGGAAGTGAGAAATGAGGTGCGTTTTAGAAACCTTTCCTCATCACATGGTGTACCATCTTCTGGGTTTCTCATGCATGTTTTCGATGTAGCAAGATGCCTTAGAACCTGGAGACTTGGGACCCATGCGATGGGTACCACGCAGTATTACTTTAAAGGGTCTGCGTTTGCTCACCCAACCTCACCAAACCTCTCAGCCCCAAGAGTGTCCACCCTTATGTCTCATCCAGCTGTGGGTCTAGATATGGTCAATCCAGGTTGCATCACAGCCCCTGAACGCATTGTGTAAGAATTTCGCTCTCTTTCACTGTCTTTGTTTCATGGGTTTTTCAAAGTAATTTATTTTTATAATGGGGTTTAGCTGCTTTTCACTGCTGTGTTTATGCCGCTTTACACCCACTTGACACACTAACAGAGAGATATCAATACATAGGTTTTAAGATTATTACTACTCAGATATATTCTTGTGCGGTGAATAGGGCGTGTTGAGTCCAGTTCTCTGAGCAAGGAGTAGGTCTTGTCTATTACATATTGGGTTTATGGAACGGTATCTGAGCTAATTTGAAACCCTTGTTTTATGTATCACCCCACCTCACCTTTCCCGTTAAGCAGCCATAGTGTGTTTTCTGCATGTGTGACTCTGTTCTGTTTTGTAATTCAGTTCAAGTGTAACGGTTTTTACATTCCCTCTATAAGTGATACCTTATGAGAAGTGTCCTTTTCTGTGTGACTTATTTCACTTAGAATCGTGGTACCTAAATCCACTTATCATGCTGCTACTAGCCTTAAGACATTGATTTCATGGCTGAGTGATATTCCATTGTACATAAGGACCACAACTTCTTTATCCATTTTTCTCTTTCCTGGGATATTGAAGGTGGAATGAAGTGGAGGTCCTTGTCAACAGAGCAGCCCTAAACTTTGGGGTGCTTGTGTCTTGCTGATTTTTCATTTTCCCAATTTATACCCCCATGAGTGGAAGTGCCCTATGCTCTCTAAGCTTTGCTTTTTAGACGTTTCAGGACTCACCGTACACTTCTCCAGCGTGGCTGTTGACAATTTACATCCCGCCCATCAGTGTAGCAAGGCTCCCATTTCTCCATGGCCTGTCCTGCATTTCTGGTTTTGACACTTTTTTCAGCATGGCCCTTTGGACCGATGGGAAGCGAGACTTCTTTGTAGCGCTGATTTGCCTTTCCAGGTTGCTTGGTTGGCCAAAAAGGGCGTATGCGTTTTTTCCTGAATATATTCAGGAAAAAACGCATACGCCCTTTTTGACCAAGGGTATCATTGTCAACGTTTTGCCGCTTTTCATGTGCTTTAAAGGCGATTCGAATCTACCTCCTGAAATCTGTTTCCTGCAATTCTGCCTTGATTTCAAATCCTCTTCTTTGCCTTCCCTCAATATATTTGTGGACGAGAGGTATCATTTATAACTCTGCAGGTTTGTGAATTGCAGTGCCCTGAACCTCCATTTTACAACTCGCTTTTTAGGGAGCTGGCCGCAAAAGCGCAGGATGGCTTCAGGCCCTGTTCTGGTTCCGGGGGGCAGGCTGAGCCTGTGGTTAATTCTTCTTCCTGATGGGAAAATAGAGTGACCTGTGCCTGTCCCAACACCAAGAGCTAGTCTTTCATTGGTTCCACGTCTTCTCGTTCATCCTCAGTACAAATTGCAACCTGTACGGAACAGGAGGTTAAAGGTGCTGATGCTCCAAGTAGGGAGATTGCTAGTAAAGCGGCTGGAATGGCGAACCCGGGCACAAGGAGATGAGAAATGAGGTGCGTTTTAGAAACCTTTCCACATCACACGGTGTACCATCTTCTGGGTTTCTCATGCATGTTTTCGATGTAGCAAGATGCCTTAGAACCTGGAGACTTGGGACCCATGCGATGGGTACCACGCAGTATTACTTTAAAGGGTCTGCGTTTGCTCACCCAACCTCACCAAACCTCTCAGCCCCAAGAGTGTCCACCCTTATGTCTCATCCAGCTGTGGGTCTAGATATGGTCAATCCAGGTTGCATCACAGCCCCTGAACGCATTGTGTAAGAATTTCGCTCTCTTTCACTGTCTTTGTTTCATGGGTTTTTCAAAGTAATTTATTTTTATAATGGGGTTTAGCTGCTTTTCACTGCTGTGTTTATGCCGCTTTACACCCACTTGACACACTAACAGAGAGATATCAATACATAGGTTTTAAGATTATTACTACTCAGATATATTCTTGTGCGGTGAATAGGGCGTGTTGAGTCCAGTTCTCTGAGCAAGGAGTAGGTCTTGTCTATTACATATTGGGTTTATGGAACGGTATCTGAGCTAATTTGAAACCCTTGTTTTATGTATCACCCCACCTCACCTTTCCCGTTAAGCAGCCATAGTGTGTTTTCTGCATGTGTGACTCTGTTCTGTTTTGTAATTCAGTTCAAGTGTAACGGATTTTACATTCCCTCTATAAGTGATACCTTATGAGAAGTGTCCTTTTCTGTGTGACTTATTTCACTTAGAATCGTGGTACCTAAATCCACTTATCATGCTGCTACTAGCCTTAAGACATTGATTTCATGGCTGAGTGATATTCCATTGTACATAAGGACCACAACTTCTTTATCCATTTTTCTCTTTCCTGGGATATTGAAGGTGGAATGAAGTGGAGGTCCTTGTCAACAGAGCAGCCCTCAACTTTGGGGTGCTTGTGTCTTGCTGATTTTTCATTTTCCCAATTTATACCCCCATGAGTGGAAGTGCCCTATGCTCTCTAAGCTTTGCTTTTTAGACGTTTCAGGACTCACCGTACACTTCTCCAGCGTGGCTGTTGACAATTTACATCCCGCCCATCAGTGTAGCAAGGCTCCCATTTCTCCATGGCCTGTCCTGCATTTCTGGTTTTGACACTTTTTTCAGCATGGCCCTTTGGACCGATGGGAAGCGAGACTTCTTTGTAGCGCTGATTTGCCTTTCCAGGTTGCTTGGTTGGCCAAAAAGGGCGTATGCGTTTTTTCCTGAATATATTCAGGAAAAAACGCATACGCCCTTTTTGACCAAGGGTATCATTGTCAACGTTTTGCCGCTTTTCATGTGCTTTAAAGGCGATTCGAATCTACCTCCTGAAATCTGTTTCCTGCAATTCTGCCTTGATTTCAAATCCTCTTCTTTGCCTTCCCTCAATATATTTGTGGACGAGAGGTATCATTTATAACTCTGCAGGTTTGTGAATTGCAGTGCCCTGAACCTCCATTTTACAACTCGCTTTTTAGGGAGCTGGCCGCAAAAGCGCAGGATGGCTTCAGGCCCTGTTCTGGTTCCGGGGGGCAGGCTGAGCCTGTGGTTAATTCTTCTTCCTGATGGGAAAATAGAGTGACCTGTGCCTGTCCCAACACCAAGAGCTAGTCTTTCATTGGTTCCACGTCTTCTCGTTCATCCTCAGTACAAATTGCAACCTGTACGGAACAGGAGGTTAAAGGTGCTGATGCTCCAAGTAGGGAGATTGCTAGTAAAGCGGCTGGAATGGCGAACCCGGGCACAAGGAGATGAGAAATGAGGTGCGTTTTAGAAACCTTTCCACATCACACGGTGTACCATCTTCTGGGTTTCTCATGCATGTTTTCGATGGAGGAAGATGCCCTTGAACCTGGAGATTTGGGACCCATGCGATGGGTACCACGCAGTATTACTTTAAAGGGTCTGCGTTTGCTCACCCAACCTCACCAAACCTCTCAGCCCCAAGAGTGTCCACCCTTATGTCTCATCCAGCTGTGGGTCTAGATATGGTCAATCCAGGTTGCATCACAGCCCCTGAATGCATTGTGTAAGAATTTCTCTCTCTTTCACTGTCTTTGTTTCATGGGTTTGAAAAAGTAATTTATTCTTATAATGGGGTTTAGCTGCTTTTCACTGCTGTGTTTATGCCGCTTTACACCCACTTGACACACTAACAGAGAGATATCAATACATAGGTTTTAAGATTATTACTACTCAGATATATTCTTGTGCGGTGAATAGGGCGTGTTGAGTCCAGTTCTCTGAGCAAGGAGTAGGTCTTGTCTATTACATATTGGTTTTATGGAACGGTATCTGAGCTAATTTGAAACCCTTGTTTTATGTATCACCCCACCTCACCTTTCCCGTTAAGCAGCCATAGTGTGTTTTCTGCATGTGTGACTCCGTTCTGTTTTGTAATTCAGTTCATGTGTAACGGTTTTTACATTCCCTCTATCACTGATACCTTATGAGAAGTGTCCTTTTCTGTGTAACTTACTTCACTTAGAATCGTCGTACCTAAATCCACTCATCATGCTGCTACTAGCCTTATGACATTGATTTCATGGCTGAGTGATATTCCTTTGTACATAAGGACCACAACTCTTTTATCCATTTTTCTCTTTCCTGGCATATTTAAGGTGGAATGAAGTGGAGGTCCTTGTCAACAGAGCAACCCTAAACTTTGGGGTGCTTGTGTCTTGCTGATTTTTCATTTTCCCAATTTATACCCCCATGAGTGGAAGTGCCCTATGCTCTCTAAGCTGTGTTTTTTAGATGTTTCAGGACACACCGTACTCTTCTCCAGAGTGGCTGTTGGCAATTTACATCCCGCCCATCAGTGTAGCAAGGCTCCCATTTCTCCATGGCCTGTCCTGCATTTCTGGTTTTGACACTTTTTTCAGCATGGCCCTTTTAACCGATGGGAAGCGAGACTTCTTTGTAGCGCTGATTTGCCTTTCCAGGTTGCTTGGTTGGCCAAAAAGGGCGTATGCGTTTTTTCCTGAATATATTCAGGAAAAAACGCATACGCCCTTTTTGGCCAAGGGCATCATTGTCAAAGTTTTTCCGCTTTTCATGTGCTTTAAAGGCGATTCGAATCTACCTCCTGAAATCTGTTTCCTGCAATTCTGCCTTGATTTCAAATCCTCTTCTTTGCCTTCCCTCAATATATTTGTGGACGAGAGTTATCATTTATAAGTCTGCAGGTTTGTGAAATGCAGTGCCCTGAACCTCCATTTTACAACTCGCTTTTTAGGGAGCTGGCCGCAATAGCGCAGGATGGCTTCAGGCCCTGTTCTGGTTCCGGGTGGCAGGCTGAGCCTGTGGTTAATTCTTCTTCCTGATGGGAAAATAGAGTGACCTGTGCCTGTCCCAACACCAAGAGCTAGTCTCTCATTGGTTCCACGTCTTCCCGTTCACCCTCAGGACAAATTGCAACCTGTACGGAACAGGAGGTTAAAGGTGCTGATGCTCCAAGTAGGGAGATTGCTAGTAAAGCGGCTGGAATACCGAACCCGGGCACAAGGAGATGAGAAATGAGGTGCGTTTTAGAAACCTTTCCACATCACACGGTGTACCATCTTCTGGGTTTCTCATGCATGTTTTCGATGTAGGAAGATGCCCTTGAACCTGGAGATTTGGGACCCATGCGATGGGTACCACGCAGTATTACTTTAAAGGGTCTGCGTTTGCTCACCCAACCTCACCAAACCTCTCAGCCCCAAGAGTGTCCACCCTTATGTCTCATCCAGCTGTGGGTCTAGATATGGTCAATCCAGGTTGCATCACAGCCCCTGAACGCATTGTGTAAGAATTTCGCTCTCTTTCACTGTCTTTGTTTCATGGGTTTTTCAAAGTAATTTATTTTTATAATGGGGTTTAGCTGCTTTTCACTGCTGTGTTTATGCCGCTTTACACCCACTTGACACACTAACAGAGAGATATCAATACATAGGTTTTAAGATTATTACTACTCAGATATATTCTTGTGCGGTGAATAGGGCGTGTTGAGTCCAGTTCTCTGAGCAAGGAGTAGGTCTTGTCTATTACATATTGGGTTTATGGAACGGTATCTGAGCTAATTTGAAACCCTTGTTTTATGTATCACCCCACCTCACCTTTCCCGTTAAGCAGCCATAGTGTGTTTTCTGCATGTGTGACTCTGTTCTGTTTTGTAATTCAGTTCAAGTGTAACGGTTTTTACATTCCCTCTATAAGTGATACCTTATGAGAAGTGTCCTTTTCTGTGTGACTTATTTCACTTAGAATCATCGTACCTAAATCCACTTATCATGCTGCTACTAGCCTTAAGACATTGATTTCATGGCTGAGTGATATTCCATTGTACATAAGGACCACAACTTCTTTATCCATTTTTCTCTTTCCTGGGATATTGAAGGTGGAATGAAGTGGAGGTCCTTGTCAACAGAGCAGCCCTAAACTTTGGGGTGCTTGTGTCTTGCTGATTTTTCATTTTCCCAATTTATACCCCCATGAGTGGAAGTGCCCTATGCTCTCTAAGCTTTGCTTTTTAGACGTTTCAGGACTCACCGTACACTTCTCCAGCGTGGCTGTTGACAATTTACATCCCGCCCATCAGTGTAGCAAGGCTCCCATTTCTCCATGGCCTGTCCTGCATTTCTGGTTTTGACACTTTTTTCAGCATGGCCCTTTTAACCGATGGGAAGCGAGACTTCTTTGTAGCGCTGATTTGCCTTTCCAGGTTGCTTGGTTGGCCAAAAAGGGCGTATGCGTTTTTTCCTGAATATATTCAGGAAAAAACGCATACGCCCTTTTTGGCCAAGGGCATCATTGTCAACGTTTTGCCGCTTTTCATGTGCTTTAAAGGCGATTCGAATCTACCTCCTGAAATCTGTTTCCTGCAATTCTGCCTTGATTTCAAATCCTCTTCTTTGCCTTCCCTCAATATATTTGTGGACGAGAGGTATCATTTATAACTTTGCAGGTTTGTGAATTGCAGTGCCCTGAACCTCCATTTTACAACTCGCGTTTTTGGGAGATGGCCGCAAAAGCTCAGGATGGCTTCAGGCCCTGTTCTGGTTCCGGGGGGCAGGCTGAGCCTGTGGTTAATTCTTCTTCCTGATGGGAAAATAGAGTGACCTCTGCGTGTCCCAACACCAAGAGCTAGTCTCTCATTGGTTCCACGTCTTCCCGTTCATCCTCAGGACAAATTGCAACCTGTACGGAACAGGAGGTTAAAGGTGCTGATGCTCCAAGGAGGGAGATTGCTAGTAAAGTGGCTGGAATGGCGAACCCGAGCACAAGGAGATGAGAAATGAGGTGCGTTTTAGAAACCTTTCCCCATCACACGGTGTACCATCTTCTGGGTTTCTCATGCATGTTTTCGATGGAGGAAGATGCCCTTGAACCTGGAGATTTGGGACCCATGCGATGGGTAACACGCAGTATTACTTTAAAGGGGCTGCGTTTGCTCACCCAACCTCACCAAACCTCTCAGCCTCAAGAGTGTCCACCCTTATGTCTCATCCAGCTGTGGGTCTAGATATGGTCAATCCAGGTTGGATCACAGCCCCTGAACGCATTGTGTAAGAATTTCGCTCTCTTTCACTGTCTTTGTTTCATGGGTTTGAAAAAGTAATTTATTCTTATAATGGGGTTTAGCTGCTTTTCACTGCTGTGTTTATGCCGCTTTACACCCACTTGACACACTAACAGAGAGATATGAATACATAGGTTTTAAGATTATTACTAGTCAGATATATTCTTGTGCGGTGAATAGGGCGTGTTGAGTCCAGTTCTCTGAGCAAGGAGTAGGTCTTGTCTATTACATATTGGGTTTATGGAACGGTATCTGAGCTAATTTGAAACCCTTGTTTTATGTATCACCCCACCTCACCTTTCCCTTTAAGCAGCCATAGTGTGTTTTCTGCATGTGTGACTCTGTTCTGTTTTGTAATTCAGTTCAAGTGTAACGGTTTTTACATTCCCTCTATCACTGATACCTTATGAGAAGTGTCCTTTTCTGTGTAACTTACTTCACTTAGAATCGTCGTACCTAAATCCACTCATCATGCTGCTACTAGCCTTATGACATTGATTTCATGGCTGAGTGATATTCCTTTGTACATAAGGACCACAACTCTTTTATCCATTTTTCTCTTTCCTGGCATATTTAAGGTGGAATGAAGTGGAGGTCCTTGTCAACAGAGCAACCCTAAACTTTGGGGTGCTTGTGTCTTGCTGATTTTTCATTTTCCCAATTTATACCCCCATGAGTGGAAGTGCCCTATGTTCTCTAAGCTGTGTTTTTTAGATGTTTCAGGACACACCGTACTCTTCTCCAGAGTGGCTGTTGGCAATTTACATCCCGCCCATCAGTGTAGCAAGGCTCCCATTTCTCCATGGCCTGTCCTGCATTTCTGGTTTTGACACTTTTTTCAGCATGGCCCTTTTAACCGATGGGAAGCGAGACTTCTTTGTAGCGCTGATTTGCCTTTCCAGGTTGCTTGGTTGGCCAAAAAGGGCGTATGCGTTTTTTCCTGAATATATTCAGGAAAAAACGCATACGCCCTTTTTGGCCAAGGGCATCATTGTCAACGTTTTGCCGCTTTTCATGTGCTTTAAAGGCGATTCGAATCTACCTCCTGAAATCTGTTTCCTGCAATTCTGCCTTGATTTCAAATCCTCTTCTTTGCCTTCCCTCAATATATTTGTGGACGAGAGTTATCATTTATAAGTCTGCAGGTTTGTGAAATGCAGTGCCCTGAAACTCCATTTTACAACTCGCTTTTTAGGGAGCTGGCCGCAATAGCGCAGGATGGCTTCAGGCCCTGTTCTGGTTCCGGGTGGCAAGCTGAGCCTGTGGTTAATTCTTCTTCCTGATGGGAAAATAGAGTGACCTGTGCCTGTCCCAACACCAAGAGCTAGTCTCTCATTGGTTCCACGTCTTCCCGTTCACCCTCAGTACAAATTGCAACCTGTACGGAACAGGAGGTTAAAGGTGCTGATGCTCCAAGTAGGGAGATTGCTAGTAAAGCGGCTGGAATGGCGAACCCGGGCACAAGGAGATGAGAAATGAGGTGCGTTTTAGAAACCTTTCCCCATCACACGGTGTACCATCTTCTGGGTTTCTCATGCATGTTTTCGATGGAGGAAGATGCCCTTGAACCTGGAGATTTGGGACCCATGCGATGGGTACCACGCAGTATTACTTTAAAGGGTCTGCGTTTGCTCACCCAACCTCACCAAACCTCTCAGCCCCAAGAGTGTCCACCCTTATGTCTCATCCAGCTGTGGGTCTAGATATGGTCAATCCAGGTTGCATCACAGCCCCTGAACGCATTGTGTAAGAATTTCTCTCTCTTTCACTGTCTTTGTTTCATGGGTTTGAAAAAGTAATTTATTCTTATAATGGGGTTTAGCTGCTTTTCACTGCTGTGTTTATGCCGCTTTACACCCACTTGACACACTAACAGAGAGATATGAATATATAGGTTTTAAGATTATTACTAGTCAGATATATTCTTGTGCGGTGAATAGGGCGTGTTGAGTCCAGTTCTCTGAGCAAGGAGTAGGTCTTGTCTATTACATATTGGGTTTATGGAACGGTATCTGAGCTAATTTGAAACCCTTGTTTTATGTATCACCCCACCTCACCTTTCCCGTTAAGCAGCCATAGTGTGTTTTCTGCATGTGTGACTCCGTTCTGTTTTGTAATTCAGTTCAAGTGTAACGGTTTTTACATTCCCTCTATCACTGATACCTTATGAGAAGTGTCCTTTTCTGTGTAACTTACTTCACTTAGAATCGTCGTACCTAAATCCACTCATCATGCTGCTACTAGCCTTATGACATTGATTTCATGGCTGAGTGATATTCCTTTGTACATAAGGACCACAACTCTTTTATCCATTTTTCTCTTTCCTGGCATATTTAAGGTGGAATGAAGTGGAGGTCCTTGTCAACAGAGCAACCCTAAACTTTGGGGTGCTTGTGTCTTGCTGATTTTTCATTTTCCCAATTTATACCCCCATGAGTGGAAGTGCCCTATGCTCTCTAAGCTGTGTTTTTTAGATGTTTCAGGACACACCGTACTCTTCTCCAGAGTGGCTGTTGGCAATTTACATCCCGCCCATCAGTGTAGCAAGGCTCCCATTTCTCCATGGCCTGTCCTGCATTTCTGGTTTTGACACTTTTTCAGCATGGCCCTTTTAACCGATGGGAAGCGAGACTTCTTTGTAGCGCTGATTTGCCTTTCCAGGTTGCTTGGTTGGCCAAAAAGGGCGTATGCGTTTTTTCCTGAATATATTCAGGAAAAAACGCATACGCCCTTTTTGGCCAAGGGCATCATTGTCAACGTTTTTCCGCTTTTCATGTGCTTTAAAGGCGATTCGAATCTACCTCCTGAAATCTGTTTCCTGCAATTCTGCCTTGATTTCAAATCCTCTTCTTTGCCTTCCCTCAATATATTTGTGGACGAGAGTTATCATTTATAAGTCTGCAGGTTTGTGAAATGCAGTGCCCTGAACCTCCATTTTACAACTCGCTTTTTAGGGAGCTGGCCGCAATAGCGCAGGATGGCTTCAGGCCCTGTTCTGGTTCCGGGTGGCAGGCTGAGCCTGTGGTTAATTCTTCTTCCTGATGGGAAAATAGAGTGACCTGTGCCTGTCCCAACACCAAGAGCTAGTCTCTCATTGGTTCCACGTCTTCCCGTTCACCCTCAGGACAAATTGCAACCTGTACGGAACAGGAGGTTAAAGGTGCTGATGCTCCAAGTAGGGAGATTGCTAGTAAAGCGGCTGGAATACCGAACCCGGGCACAAGGAGATGAGAAATGAGGGGCGTTTTAGAAACCTTTCCCCATCACACGGTGTACCATCTTCTGGGTTTCTCATGCATGTTTTCGATGTAGGAAGATGCCCTTGAACCTGGAGATTTGGGACCCATGCGATGGGTACCACGCAGTATTACTTTAAAGGGTCTGCGTTTACTCACCCAACCTCACCAAACCTCTCAGCCCCAAGAGTGTCCACCCTTATGTCTCATCCAGCTGTGGGTCTAGATATGGTCAATCCAGGTTGCATCACAGCCCCTGAACGTATTGTGTAAGAATTTCGCTCTCTTTCACTGTCTTTGTTTCATGGGTTTTTCAAAGTAATTTATTTTTATAATGGGGTTTAGCTGCTTTTCACTGCTGTGTTTATGCCGCTTTACACCCACTTGACACACTAACAGAGAGATATCAATACATAGGTTTTAAGATTATTACTACTCAGATATATTCTTGTGCGGTGAATAGGGCGTGTTGAGTCCAGTTCTCTGAGCAAGGAGTAGGTCTTGTCTATTACATATTGGGTTTATGGAACGGTATCTGAGCTAATTTGAAACCCTTGTTTTATGTATCACCCCACCTCACCTTTCCCGTTAAGCAGCCATAGTGTGTTTTCTGCATGTGTGACTCTGTTCTGTTTTGTAATTCAGTTCAAGTGTAACGGTTTTTACATTCCCTCTATCAGTGATACCTTATGAGAAGTGTCCTTTTCTGTGTGACTTATTTCACTTAGAATCGTCGTACCTAAATCCACTCATCATGCTGCTACTAGCCTTATGACATTGATTTCATGGCTGAGTGATATTCCATTGTACATAAGGACCACAACTTCTTTATCCATTTTTCTCTTTCCTGGGATATTGAAGGTGGAATGAAGTGGAGGTCCTTGTCAACAGAGCAGCCCTAAACTTTGGGGTGCTTGTGTCTTGCTGATTTTTCATTTTCCCAATTTATACCCCCATGAGTGGAAGTGCCCTATGCTCTCTAAGCTTTGCTTTTTAGACGTTTCAGGACTCACCGTACACTTCTCCAGCGTGGCTGTTGACAATTTACATCCCGCCCATCAGTGTAGCAAGGCTCCCATTTCTCCATGGCCTGTCCTGCATTTCTGGTTTTGACACTTTTTTCAGCATGGCCCTTTGGACCGATGGGAAGCGAGACTTCTTTGTAGCGCTGATTTGCCTTTCCAGGTTGCTTGGTTGGCCAAAAAGGGCGTATGCGTTTTTTCCTGAATATATTCAGGAAAAAACGCATACGCCCTTTTTGGCCAAGGGCATCATTGTCAACGTTTTGCCGCTTTTCATGTGCTTTAAAGGCGATTCGAATCTACCTCCTGAAATCTGTTTCCTGCAATTCTGCCTTGATTTCAAATCCTCTTCTTTGCCTTCCCTCAATATATTTGTGGACGAGAGGTATCATTTATAACTCTGCAGGTTTGTGAATTGCAGTGCCCTGAACCTCCATTTTACAACTCGCGTTTTTGGGAGATGGCCGCAAAAGCTCAGGATGGCTTCAGGCCCTGTTCTGGTTCCGGGGGGCAGGCTGAGCCTGTGGTTAATTCTTCTTCCTGATGGGAAAATAGAGTGACCTCTGCGTGTCCCAACACCAAGAGCTAGTCTCTCATTGGTTCCACGTCTTCCCGTTCACCCTCAGGACAAATTGCAACCTGTACGGAACAGGAGGTTAAAGGTGCTGATGCTCCAAGTAGGGAGATTGCTAGTAAAGCGGCTGGAATGGCGAACCCGGGCACAAGGAGATGAGAAATGAGGTGCGTTTTAGAAACCTTTCCCCATCACACGGTGTACCATCTTCTGGGTTTCTCATGCATGTTTTCGATGGAGGAAGATGCCCTTGAACCTGGAGATTTGGGACCCATGCGATGGGTACCACGCAGTATTACTTTAAAGGGTCTGCGTTTGCTCACCCAACCTCACCAAACCTCTCAGCCCCAAGAGTGTCCACCCTTATGTCTCATCCAGCTGTGGGTCTAGATATGGTCAATCCAGGTTGCATCACAGCCCCTGAACGCATTGTGTAAGAATTTCTCTCTCTTTCACTGTCTTTGTTTCATGGGTTTGAAAAAGTAATTTATTCTTATAATGGGGTTTAGCTGCTTTTCACTGCTGTGTTTATGCCGCTTTACACCCACTTGACACACTAACAGAGAGATATGAATATATAGGTTTTAAGATTATTACTAGTCAGATATATTCTTGTGCGGTGAATAGGGCGTGTTGAGTCCAGTTCTCTGAGCAAGGAGTAGGTCTTGTCTATTACATATTGGGTTTATGGAACGGTATCTGAGCTAATTTGAAACCCTTGTTTTATGTATCACCCCACCTCACCTTTCCCGTTAAGCAGCCATAGTGTGTTTTCTGCATGTGTGACTCCGTTCTGTTTTGTAATTCAGTTCAAGTGTAACGGTTTTTACATTCCCTCTATCACTGATACCTTATGAGAAGTGTCCTTTTCTGTGTAACTTACTTCACTTAGAATCGTCGTACCTAAATCCACTCATCATGCTGCTACTAGCCTTATGACATTGATTTCATGGCTGAGTGATATTCCTTTGTACATAAGGACCACAACTCTTTTATCCATTTTTCTCTTTCCTGGCATATTTAAGGTGGAATGAAGTGGAGGTCCTTGTCAACAGAGCAACCCTAAACTTTGGGGTGCTTGTGTCTTGCTGA
The DNA here is from genome assembly GCF_965194805.1 of Balaenoptera borealis. NCBI lineage: Eukaryota > Metazoa > Chordata > Mammalia > Artiodactyla > Balaenopteridae > Balaenoptera > Balaenoptera borealis. The sequence goes on along the minus strand of NC_138869.1, from coordinate 2,050,778 downwards.
TTTTTCATTTTCCCAATTTATACCCCCATGAGTGGAAGTGCCCTATGCTCTCTAAGCTGTGTTTTTTAGATGTTTCAGGACACACCGTACTCTTTTCCAGAGTGGCTGTTGGCAATTTACATCCCGCCCATCAGTGTAGCAAGGCTCCCATTTCTCCATGGCCTGTCCTGCATTTCTGGTTTTGACACTTTTTTCAGCATGGCCCTTTTAACCGATGGGAAGCGAGACTTCTTTGTAGCGCTGATTTGCCTTTCCAGGTTGCTTGGTTGGCCAAAAAGGGCGTATGCGTTTTTTCCTGAATATATTCAGGAAAAAACGCATACGCCCTTTTTGGCCAAGGGCATCATTGTCAACGTTTTGCCACTTTTCATGTGCTTTAAAGGCGATTCGAATCTACCTCCTGAAATCTGTTTCCTGCAATTCTGCCTTGATTTCAAATCCTCTTCTTTGCCTTCCCTCAATATATTTGTGGACGAGAGTTATCATTTATAAGTCTGCAGGTTTGTGAAATGCAGTGCCCTGAACCTCCATTTTACAACTCGCTTTTTAGGGAGCTGGCCGCAATAGCGCAGGATGGCTTCAGGCCCTGTTCTGGTTCCGGGTGGCAAGCTGAGCCTGTGGTTAATTCTTCTTCCTGATGGGAAAATAGAGTGACCTGTACCTGTCCCAACACCAAGAGCTAGTCTCTCATTGGTTCCACGTCTTCCCGTTCACCCTCAGGACAAATTGCAACCTGTACGGAACAGGAGGTTAAAGGTGCTGATGCTCCAAGTAGGGAGATTGCTAGTAAAGCGGCTGGAATAGCGAACCCGGGCACAAGGAGATGAGAAATGAGGTGCGTTTTAGAAACCTTTCCCCATCACACGGTGTACCATCTTCTGGGTTTCTCATGCATGTTTTCGATGTAGGAAGATGCCCTTGAACTTGGAAATTTGGGACCCATGCGATGGGTACCACGCAGTATTACTTTAAAGGGTCTGCGTTTGCTCACCCAACCTCACCAAACCTCTCAGCCCCAAGAGTGTCCACCCTTATGTCTCATCCAGCTGTGGGTCTAGATATGGTCAATCCAGGTTGCATCACAGCCCCTGAACGCATTGTATAAGAATTTCGCTCTCTTTCACTGTCTTTGTTTCATGGGTTTTTCAAAGTAATTTATTTTTATAATGGGGTTTAGCTGCTTTTCACTGCTGTGTTTATGCCGCTTTACACCCACTTGACACACTAACAGAGAGATATCAATACATAGGTTTTAAGATTATTACTACTCAGATATATTCTTGTGCGGTGAATAGGGCGTGTTGAGTCCAGTTCTCTGAGCAAGGAGTAGGTCTTGTCTATTACATATTGGGTTTATGGAACGGTATCTGAGCTAATTTGAAACCCTTGTTTTATGTATCACCCCACCTCACCTTTCCCGTTAAGCAGCCATAGTGTGTTTTCTGCATGTGTGACTCTGTTCTGTTTTGTAATTCAGTTCAAGTGTAACGGTTTTTACATTCCCTCTATCAGTGATACCTTATGAGAAGTGTCCTTTTCTGTGTGACTTATTTCACTTAGAATCGTCGTACCTAAATCCACTCATCATGCTGCTACTAGCCTTATGACATTGATTTCATGGCTGAGTGATATTCCATTGTACATAAGGACCACAACTTCTTTATCCATTTTTCTCTTTCCTGGGATATTGGAGGTGGAATGAAGTGGAGGTCCTTGTCAACAGAGCAGCCCTAAACTTTGGGGTGCTTGTGTCTTGCTGATTTTTAATTTTCCCAATTTATACCCCCATGAGTGGGAGTGCCCTATGCTCTCTAAGCTCTGTTTTTCAGATGTTTCAGGACTCACCGGACACTTCTCCAGAGTGGCTCTTGGCAATTTACATCCCGCCCATCAGTGTAGCAAGGCTCCCATTTCTCCATGGCCTGTCCTGCATTTCTGGTTTTGACACTTTTTTCAGCATGGCCCTTTTAACCGATGGGAAGCGAGACTTCTTTGTAGCGCTGATTTGCCTTTCCAGGTTGCTTGGTTGGCCAAAAAGGGCGTATGCGTTTTTTCCTGAATATATTCAGGAAAAAACGCATACGCCCTTTTTGGCCAAGGGCATCATTGTCAACGTTTTGCCGCTTTTCATGTGCTTTAAAGGCGATTCGAATCTACCTCCTGAAATCTGTTTCCTGCAATTCTGCCTTGATTTCAAATCCTCTTCTTTGCCTTCCCTCAATATATTTGTGGACGAGAGTTATCATTTATAACTCTGCAGGTTTGTGAATTGCAGTGCCCTGAACCTCCATTTTACAACTCGCGTTTTTGGGAGATGGCCGCAAAAGCGCAGGATGGCTTCAGGCCCTGTTCTTGATCCGGGGGGCAGGCTGAGCCTGTGGTTAATTCTTCTTCCTGATGGGAAAATAGAGTGACCTGTGCCTGTCCCAACACCAAGAGCTAGTCTCTCATTGGTTCCACGTCTTCCCGTTCATCCTCAGGACAAATTGCAACCTGTACGGAACAGGAGGTTAAAGGTGATGATGCTCCAAGGAGGGAGATTGCTAGTAAAGTGGCTGGAATGGCAAACCCGGGCACAGGCAGATGAGAAATGAGGTGCGTTTTAGAAACCTTTCCCCATCACACGGTGTACCATCTTCTGGGTATCTCATGCATGTTTACGATGTAGGAAGATGCCCTTCAACCTGGAGATTTGGGACCCATGCGATGGGTACCACGCAGTATTACTTTAAAGTGTCTGCGTTTGCTCACCCAACCTCACCAAACCTCTCAGCCGCAACAGTGTCCACCCTTATGTCTCATCCAGCTGTGGGTCTAGATATGGTCAATCCAGGTTGCATCACAGCCCCTGAACGCATTGTGTAAGAATTTCTCTCTCTTTCACTGTCTTTGTTTCATGGGTTTTTCAAAGTAATTTATTTTTATAATGGGGTTTAGCTGCTTTTCACTGCTGTGTTTATGCCGCTTTACACCCACTTGACACACTAACAGAGAGATATCAATACATAGGTTTTAAGATTATTACTAGTCAGATATATTCTTGTGCGGTGAATAGGGCGTGTTGAGTCCAGTTCTCTGAGCAAGGAGTAGGTCTTGTCTATTACATATTGGGTTTATGGAACGGTATCTGAGCTAATTTGAAACCCTTGTTTTATGTATCACCCCACCTCACCTTTCCCGTTAAGCAGCCATAGTGTGTTTTCTGCATGTGTGACTCTGTTCTGTTTTGTAATTCAGTTCAAGTGTAACGGTTTTTACATTCCCTCTATAATGATACCTTATGAGAAGTGTCCTTTTCTGTGTGACTTATTTCACTTAGAATCGTCGTACCTAAATCCACTTATCATGCTGCTACTAGCCTTAAGACATTGATTTCATGGCTGAGTGATATTCCATTGTACATAAGGACCACAACTTCTTTATCCATTTTTCTCTTTCCTGGGATATTGAAGGTGGAATGAAGTGGAGGTCCTTGTCAACAGAGCAGCCCTAAACTTTGGGGTGCTTGTGTTTTGCTGATTTTTCATTTTCCCAATTTATACCCCCATGAGTGGAAGTGCCCTATGCTCTCTAAGCTTTGCTTTTTAGACGTTTCAGGACTCACCGTACACTTCTCCAGAGTGGCTGTTGACAATTTACATCCCGCCCATCAGTGTAGCAAGGCTCCCATTTCTCCATGGCCTGTCCTGCATTTCTGGTTTTGACACTTTTTTCAGCATGGCCCTTTTGACCGATGGGAAGCGAGACATCTTTGTAGCGCTGATTTGCCTTTCCAGGTTGCTTGGTTGGCCAAAAAGGGCGTATGCGTTTTTTCCTGAATATATTCAGGAAAAAACGCATACGCCCTTTTTGGCCAAGGGCATCATTGTCAACGTTTTGCCGCTTTTCATATGCTTTAAAGGCGATTCGAATCTACCTCCTGAAATCTGTTTCCTGCAATTCTGCCTTGATTTCAAATCCTCTTCTTTGCCTTCCCTCAATATATTTGTGGACGAGAGGTATCATTTATAACTCTGCAGGTTTGTGAATTGCAGTGCCCTGAACCTCCATTTTACAACTCGCGTTTTTGGGAGATGGCCGCAAAAGCTCAGGATGGCTTCAGGCCCTGTTCTGGTTCCGGGGGGCAGGCTGAGCCTGTGGTTAATTCTTCTTCCTGATGGGAAAATAGAGTGACCTCTGCGTGTCCCAACACCAAGAGCTAGTCTCTCATTGGTTCCACGTCTTCCCGTTCATCCTCAGGACAAATTGCAACCTGTACGGAACAGGAGGTTAAAGGTGCTGATGCTCCAAGGAGGGAGATTGCTAGGAAAGTGGCTGGAATGGCGAACCCGAGCACAAGGAGATGAGAAATGAGGTGCGTTTTAGAAACCTTTCCCCATCACACGGTGTACCATCTTCTGGGTTTCTCATGCATGTTTTCGATGGAGGAAGATGCCCTTGAACCTGGAGATTTGGGACCCATGCGATGGGTACCATGCAGTATTACTTAAAAGGGTCTGCGTTTGCTCACCCAACCTCACCAAACCTCTCAGCCTCAAGAGTGTCCACCCTTATGTCTCATCCAGCTGTGGGTCTAGATATGGTCAATCCAGGTTGGATCACAGCCCCTGAACGCATTGTGTAAGAATTTCTCTCTCTTTCACTGTCTTTGTTTCATGGGTTTGAAAAAGTAATTTATTCTTATAATGGGGTTTAGCTGCTTTTCACTGCTGTGTTTTTGCCGCTTTACACCCACTTGACACACTAACAGAGAGATATGAATACATAGGTTTTAAGATTATTACTAGTCAGATATATTCTTGTGCGGTGAATAGGGCGTGTTGAGTCCAGTTCTCTGAGCAAGGAGTAGGTCTTGTCTATTACATATTGGGTTTATGGAACGGTATCTGAGCTAATTTGAAACCCTTGTTTTATGTATCACCCCACCTCACCTTTCCCGTTAAGCAGCCATAGTGTGTTTTCTGCATGTGTGACTCCGTTCTGTTTTGTAATTCAGTTCAAGTGTAATGGTTTTTACATTCCCTCTATCAGTGATACCTTATCAGAAGTGTCCTTTTCTGTGTGACTTACTTCACTTAGAATCGTCGTACCTAAATCCACTCATCATGCTGCTACTAGCCTTATGACATTGATTTCATGGCTGAGTGATATTCCTTTGTACATAAGGACCACAATTCTTTTATCCATTTTTCTGTTTCCTGGCATATTTAAGGTGGAATGAAGTGGAGGTCCTTGTCAACAGAGCTACCCTAAACTTTGGGGTGCTTGTGTCTTGCTGATTTTTCATTCTCCCAATTTATACCCCCATGAGTGGAAGTGCCCTATGCTCTCTAAGCTGTGTTTTTTAGATGTTTCAGGACTCACCGGACACTTCTCCAGAGTGGCTCTTGGCAATTTACATCCCGCCCATCAGTGTAGCAAGGCTCCCATTTCTCCATGGCCTGTCCTGCATTTCTGGTTTTGACACTTTTTTCAGCATGGCCCTTTTAACCGATGGGAAGCGAGACTTCTTTGTAGCGCTGATTTGCCTTTCCAGGTTGCTTGGTTGGCCAAAAAGGGCGTATGCGTTTTTTCCTGAATATATTCAGGAAAAAACGCATACGCCCTTTTTGGCCAAGGGCATCATTGTCAACGTTTTGCCGCTTTTCATGTGCTTTAAAGGCGATTCGAATCTACCTCCTGAAATCTGTTTCCTGCAATTCTGCCTTGATTTCAAATCCTCTTCTTTGCCTTCCCTCAATATATTTGTGGACGAGAGTTATCATTTATAACTCTGCAGGTTTGTGAATTGCAGTGCCCTGAACCTCCATTTTACAACTCGCGTTTTTGGGAGATGGCCGCAAAAGCGCAGGATGGCTTCAGGCCCTGTTCTTGATCCGGGGGGCAGGCTGAGCCTGTGGTTAATTCTTCTTCCTGATGGGAAAATAGAGTGACCTGTGCCTGTCCCAACACCAAGAGCTAGTCTCTCATTGTTTCCACGTCTTCCCGTTCATCCTCAGGACAAATTGCAACCTGTACGGAACAGGAGGTTAAAGGTGATGATGCTCCAAGGAGGGAGATTGCTAGAAAAGTGGCTGGAATGGCAAACCCGGGCACAGGCAGATGAGAAATGAGGTGCGTTTTAGAAACCTTTCCCCATCACACGGTGTACCATCTTCTGGGTATCTCATGCATGTTTACGATGTAGGAAGATGCCCTTCAACCTGGAGATTTGGGACCCATGCGATGGGTACCACGCAGTATTACTTTAAAGGGTCTGCGTTTGCTCACCCAACCTCACCAAACCTCTCAGCCGCAACAGTGTCCACCCTTATGTCTCATCCAGCTGTGGGTCTAGATATGGTCAATCCAGGTTGCATCACAGCCCCTGAACGCATTGTGTAAGAATTTCTCTCTCTTTCACTGTCTTTGTTTCATGGGTTTTTCGAAGTAATTTATTTTTATAATGGGGTTTAGCTGCTTTTCACTGCTGTGTTTATGCCGCTTTTTACCCACTTTACCCACTAACAGAGAGATATCAATACGTAGGTTTTAAGATTATTACTAGTCAGATATATTCTTGTGCGGTGAATAGGGCGTGTTGAGTCCAGTTCTCTGAGCAAGGAGTAGGTCTTGTCTATTACATATTGGGTTTATGGAACGGTATCTGAGCTAATTTGAAACCCTTGTTTTATGTATCACCCCACCTCACCTTTCCCGTTAAGCAGCCATAGTGTGTTTTCTGCATGTGTGACTCTGTTCTGTTTTGTAATTCAGTTCAAGTGTAACGGTTTTTACATTCCCTCTATAAGTGATACCTTATGAGAAGTGTCCTTTTCTCTGTGACTTATTTCACTTAGAATCGTCGTACCTAAATCCACTCATCATGCTGCTACTAGCCTTATGACATTGATTTCATGGCTGAGTGATATTCCATTGTACATAAGGACCACAACTTCTTTATCCATTTTTCTCTTTCCTGGGATATTGAAGGTGGAATGAAGTGGAGGTCCTTGTCAACAGAGCAGCCCTAAACTTTGGGGTGCTTGTGTCTTGCTGATTTTTCATTTTCCCAATTTATACCCCCATGAGTGGAAGTGCCCTATGCTCTCTAAGCTGTGTTTTTTAGATGTTTCAGGACACACCGTACTCTTCTCCAGAGTGGCTGTTGGCAATTTACATCCCGCCCATCAGTGTAGCAAGGCTCCCATTTCTCCATGGCCTGTCCTGCATTTCTGGTTTTGACTCTTTTTTCAGCATGGCCCTTTTAACCGATGGGAAGCGAGACTTCTTTGTAGCGCTGATTTGCCTTTCCAGGTTGCTTGGTTGGCCAAAAAGGGCGTATGCGTTTTTTCCTGAATATATTCAGGAAAAAACGCATACGCCCTTTTTGGCCAAGGGCATCATTGTCAACGTTTTGCCGCTTTTCATGTGCTTTAAAGGCGATTCGAATCTACCTCCTGAAATCTGTTTCCTGCAATTCTGCCTTGATTTCAAATCCTCTTCTTTGCCTTCCCTCAATATATTTGTGGACGAGAGTTATCATTTATAACTCTGCAGGTTTGTGAATTGCAGTGCCCTGAACCTCCATTTTACATCTCGCGTTTTTGGGAGATGGCCGCAAAAGCGCAGGATGGCTTCAGGCCCTGTTCTGGTTCCGGGGGGCAGGCTGAGCCTGTGGTTAATTCTTCTTCCTGATGGGAAAATAGAGTGACCTGTGCCTGTCCCAACACCAAGAGCTAGTCTCTCATTGGTTCCACGTCTTCCCGTTCATCCTCAGGACAAATTGCAACCTGTACGGAACAGGAGGTTAAAGGTGATGATGCTCCAAGGAGGGAGATTGCTAGTAAAGTGGCTGGAATGGCAAACCCGGGCACAGGCAGATGAGAAATGAGGTGCGTTTTAGAAACCTTTCCCCATCACATGGTGTACCATCTTCTGGGTTTCTCATGCATGTTTACGATGTAGGAAGATGCCCTTCAACCTGGAGATTTGGGACCCATGCGATGGGTACCACGCAGTATTACTTTAAAGGGTCTGCGTTTGCTCACCCAACCTCACCAAACCTCTCAGCCCCAAGAGTGTCCACCGTTATGTCTCATCCAGCTGTGGGTCTAGATATGGTCAATCCAGGTTGCATCACAGCCCCTGAACGCATTGTGTAAGAATTTCTCTCTCTTTCACTGTCTTTGTTTCATGGGTTTTTCAAAGTAATTTATTTTTATAATGGGGTTTAGCTGCTTTTCACTGCTGTGTTTATGCCGCTTTACACCCACTTGACACACTAACAGAGAGATATCAATACATAGGTTTTAAGATTATTACTACTCAGATATATTCTTGTGCGGTGAATAGGGCGTGTTGAGTCCAGTTCTCTGAGCAAGGAGTAGGTCTTGTCTATTACATATTGGGTTTATGGAACGGTATCTGAGCTAATTTGAAACCCTTGTTTTATGTATCACCCCACCTCACCTTTCCCGTTAAGCAGCCATAGTGTGTTTTCTGCATGTGTGACTCTGTTCTGTTTTGTAATTCAGTTCAAGTGTAACGGTTTTTACATTCCCTCTATCAGTGATACCTTATGAGAAGTGTCCTTTTCTGTGTGACTTATTTCACTTAGAATCGTCGTACCTAAATCCACTCATCATGCTGCTACTAGCCTTATGACATTGATTTCATGGCTGAGTGATATTCCATTGTACATAAGGACCACAACTTCTTTATCGATTTTTCTCTTTCCTGGGATATTGAAGGTGGAATGAAGTGGAGGTCCTTGTCAACAGAGCAGCCCTAAACTTTGGGGTGCTTGTGTCTTGCTGATTTTTAATTTTCCCAATTTATAACCCCATGAGTGGAAGTGCCGTATGCTCTCTAAGCTTTGTTTTTTAGATGTTTCAGGACTCACAGTACGCTTCTCCAGAGTGGCTGTTGGCAATTTACATCCCGCCCATCAGTGTAGCAAGGCTCCCATTTCTCCATGGCCTGTCCTGCATTTCTGGTTTTGACACTTTTTTCAGCATGGCCTTTTTAACCGATGGGAAGCGAGACATCTTTGTAGCGCTGATTTGCCTTTCCAGGTTGCTTGGTTGGCCAAAAAGGGCGTATGCGTTTTTTCCTGAATATATTCAGGAAAAAACGCATACGCCCTTTTTGGCCAAGGGCATCATTGTCAACGTTTTGCCACTTTTCATGTGCTTTAAAGGCGATTCGAATCTACCTCCTGAAATCTGTTTCCTGCAATTCTGCCTTGATTTCAAATCCTCTTCTTTGCCTTCCCTCAATATATTTGTGGACGAGAGTTATCATTTATAAGTCTGCAGGTTTGTGAATTGCAGTGCCCTGAACCTCCATTTTACAACTCGCTTTTTAGGGAGCTGGCCGCAATAGCGCAGGATGGCTTCAGGCCCTGTTCTGGTTCTGGGTGGCAGGCTGAGCCTGTGGTTAATTCTTCTTCCTGATGGGAAAATAGAGTGACCTGTGCCTGTCCCAACACCAAGAGCTAGTCTCTCATTGGTTCCACGTCTTCCCGTTCATCCTCAGGACAAATTGCAACCTGTACGGAACAGGAGGTTAAAGGTGCTGATGCTCCAAGTAGGGAGATTGCTAGTAAAGCGGCTGGAATAGCGAACCCGGGCACAAGGAGATGAGAAATGAGGTGCGTTTTAGAAACCTTTCCCCATCACACGGTGTACCATCTTCTGGGTTTCTCATGCATGTTTTCGATGTAGGAAGATGCCCTTGAACCTGGAGATTTGTGACCCATGCGATGGGTACCATGCAGTATTACTTTAAAGGGTCTGCGTTTGCTCACCCAACCTCACCAAACCTCTCAGCCCCAAGAGTGTCCACCCTTATGTCTCATCCAGCTGTGGGTCTAGATATGGTCAATCCAGGTTGCATCACAGCCCCTGAACGCATTGTGTAAGAATTTCTCTCTCTTTCACTGTCTTTGTTTCATGGGTTTTTCAAAGTAATTTATTTTTATAATGGGGTTTAGCTGCTTTTCACTGCTGTGTTTATGCCGCTTTACACCCACTTGACACACTAACAGAGAGATATCAATACATAGGTTTTAAGATTATTACTAGTCAGATATATTCTTGTGCGGTGAATAGGGCGTGTTGAGTCCAGTTCTCTGAGCAAGGAGTAGGTCTTGTCTATTACATATTGGTTTTATGGAACGGTATCTGAGCTAATTTGAAACCCTTGTTTTATGTATCACGCCACCTCACCTTTCCCGTTAAGCAGCCATAGTGTGTTTTCTGCATGTGTGACACTGTTCTGTTTTGTAATTCAGTTCAAGTGTAACGGTTTTTACATTCCCTCTATCAGTGATACCTTATGAGAAGTGTCCTTTTCTGTGTGACTTATTTCACTTAGAATCGTCGTACCTAAATCCACTCATCATGCTGCTACTAGCCTTATGACATTGATTTCATGGCTGAGTGATATTCCATTGTACATAAGGACCACAACTTCTTTATCCATTTTTCTCTTTCCTGGGATATTGAAGGTGGAATGAAGTGGAGGTCCTTGTCAACAGAGCAGCCCTAAACTTTGGGGTGCTTGTGTCTTGCTGATTTTTCATTTTCCCAATTTATACCCCCATGAGTGGAAGTGCCCTATGCTCTCTAAGCTTTGCTTTTTAGACGTTTCAGGACTCACCGTACACTTCTCCAGAGTGGCTGTTGACAATTTACATCCCGCCCATCAGTGTAGCAAGGCTCCCATTTCTCCATGGCCTGTCCTGCATTTCTGGTTTTGACACTTTTTTCAGCATGGCCCTTTTGACCGATGGGAAGCGAGACAACTTTGTAGCGCTGATTTGCCTTTCCAGGTTGCTTGGTTGGCCAAAAAGGGCGTATGCGTTTTTTCCTGAATATATTCAGGAAAAAACGCATACGCCCTTTTTGGCCAAGGGCATCATTGTCAACGTTTTGCCGCTTTTCATGTGCTTTAAAGGCGATTCGAATCTACCTCCTGAAATCTGTTTCCTGCAATTCTGCCTTGATTTCAAATCCTCTTCTTTGCCTTCCCTCAATATATTTGTGGACGAGAGTTATCATTTATAACTCTGCAGGTTTGTGAATTGCAGTGCCCTGAACCTCCATTTTACAACTCGCTTTTTAGGGAGCTGGCCGCAAAAGCGCAGGATGGCTTCAGGCCCTGTTCTGGTTCCGGGGGGCAGGCTGAGCCTGTGGTTAATTCTTCTTCCTGATGGGAAAATAGAGTGACCTGTGCCTGTCCCAACACCAAGAGCTAGTCTCTCATTGGTTCCACGTCTTCCCGTTCATCCTCAGGACAAATTGCAACCTGTACGGAACAGGAGGTTAAAGGTGCTGATGCTCCAAGTAGGGAGATTGCTAGTAAAGTGGCTGGAATGGCGAACCCGGGCACAAGCAGATGAGAAATGAGGTGCGTTTTAGAAACCTTTCCCCATCACACGGTGTACCATCTTCTGGGTATCTCATGCATGTTTTCGATGTAGGAAGATGACCTTGAACCTGGAGATTTGGGACCCATGCGATGGGTACCACACAGTATTACTTTAAAGGGTCTGCGTTTGCTCACCCAACCTCACCAAACCTCTCAGCCGCAACAGTGTCCACCCTTATGTCTCATCCAGCTGTGGGTCTAGATATGGTCAATCCAGGTTGCATCACAGCCCCTGAACGCATTGTGTAAGAATTTCTCTCTCTTTCACTGTCTTTGTTTCATGGGTTTTTCAAAGTAATTTATTTTTATAATGGGGTTTAGCTGCTTTTCACTGCTGTGTTTATGCCGCTTTTTACCCACTTTACCCACTAACAGAGAGATATCAATACGTAGGTTTTAAGATTATTACTAGTCAGATATATTCTTGTGCGGTGAATAGGGCGTGTTGAGTCCAGTTCTCTGAGCAAGGAGTAGGTCTTGTCTATTACATATTGGGTTTATGGAACGGTATCTGAGCTAATTTGAAACCCTTGTTTTATGTATCACCCCACCTCACCTTTGCCGTTAAGCAGCCATAGTGTCTTTTCTGCATGTGTGACTCTGTTCTGTTTTGTAATTCAGTTCAAGTGTAACGGTTTTTTACATTCCCTCAATAAGTGATACCTTATGAGAAGTGTCCTTTTCTGTGTGACTTATTTCACTTAGAATCGTCGTAACTAAATCCACTCATCATGCTGCTACTAGCCTTATGACATTGATTTCACGGCTGAGTGATATTCCATTGTACATAAGGACCACAACTTCTTTATCCATTTTTCTCTTTCCTGCGATATTGAAGGTGGAATGAAGTGGAGGTCCTTGTCAACAGAGCAGCCCTAAACTTTGGGGTGCTTGTGTCTTGCTGATTTTTCATTTTCCCAATTTATACCCCCATGAGTGGAAGTGCCCTATGCTCTCTAAGCTTTGCTTTTTAGACGTTTCAGGACTCACCGTACACTTCTCCAGAGTGGCTGTTGACAATTTACATCCCGCCCATCAGTGTAGCAAGGCTCCCATTTCTCCATGGCCTGTCCTGCATTTCTGGTTTTGACACTTTTTTCAGCATGGCCCTTTTGACCGATGGGAAGCGAGACATCTTTGTAGCGCTGATTTGCCTTTCCAGGTTGCTTGGTTGGCCAAAAAGTGCGTATGCGTTTTTTCCTGAATATATTTAGGAAAAAACGCATACGCCCTTTTTGGCCAAGGGCATCATTGTCAAAGTTTTGCCGCTTTTCATGTGCTTTAAAGGCAATTCGAATCTACCTCCTGAAATCTGTTTCCTGCAATTCTGCCTTGATTTCAAATCCTCTTCTTTGCCTTCCCTCAATATATTTGTGGATGAGAGTTATCATTTATAAGTCTGCAGGTTTGTGAATTGCAGTGCCCTGAACCTCCATTTTACAACTCGCTTTTTATGGAGCTGGCCGCAATAGCGCAGGATGGCTTCAGGCCCTGTTCTGGTTCCGGGTGGCAGGCTGAGCCTGTGGTTAATTCTTCTTCCTGATGGGAAAATAGAGTGACCTGTGCCTGTCCCAACACCAAGAGCTAGTCTCTCATTGGTTCCACGTCTTCCCGTTCACCCTAAGGACAAATTGCAACCTGTACGGAACAGGAGGTTAAAGGTGCTGATGCTCCAAGTAGGGAGATTGCTAGTAAAGCGGCTGGAATACCGAACCCGGGCACAAGGAGATGAGAAATGAGGTGCGTTTTAGAAACCTTTCCCCATCACACGGTGTACCATCTTCTGGGTTTCTCATGCATGTTTTCGATGTAGGAAGATGCCCTTGAACCTGGAGATTTGGGACCCATGCGATGGGTACCACGCAGTATTACTTTAAAGGGTCTGCGTTTGCTCACCCAACCTCACCAAACCTCTCAGCCCCAAGAGTGTCCACCGTTATGTCTCATCCAGCTGTGGGTCTAGATATGGTCAATCCAGGTTGCATCACAGCCCCTGAACGCATTGTGTAAGAATTTCGCTCTCTTTCACTGTCTTTGTTTCATGGGTTTTTCAAAGTAATTTATTTTTATAATGGGGTTTAGCTGCTTTTCACTGCTGTGTTTATGCCGCTTTACACCCACTTGACACACTAACAGAGAGATATCAATACATAGGTTTTAAGATTATTACTACTCAGATATATTCTTGTGCGGTGAATAGGGCGTGTTGAGTCCAGTTCTCTGAGCAAGGAGTAGGTCTTGTCTATTACATATTGGTTTTATGGAACGGTATCTGAGCTAATTTGAAACCCTTGTTTTATGTATCACCCCACCTCACCTTTCCCGTTAAGCAGGCATAGTGTGTTTTCTGCATGTGTGACTCTGTTCTGTTTTGTAATTCAGTTCAAGTGTAACGGTTTTTACATTCCCTCTATAAGTGATACCTTATGAGAAGTGTCCTTTTCTGTGTGACTTATTTCACTTAGAATCGTCGTACCTAAATCCACTTATCATGCTGCTACTAGCCTTAAGACATTGATTTCATGGCTGAGTGATATTCCATTGTACATAAGGACCACAACTTCTTTATCCATTTTTCTCTTTCCTGGGATATTGAAGGTGGAATGAAGTGGAGGTCCTTGTCAACAGAGCAGCCCTAAACTTTGGGGTGCTTGTGTCTTGCTGATTTTTCATTTTCCCAATTTATACCCCCATGAGTGGAAGTGCCCTATGCTCTCTAAGCTTTGCTTTTTAGACGTTTCAGGACTCACCGTACACTTCTCCAGAGTGGCTGTTGACAATTTACATCCCGCCCATCAGTGTAGCAAGGCTCCCATTTCTCCATGGCCTGTCCTGCATTTCTGGTTTTGACACTTTTTTCAGCATGGCCCTTTTGACCGATGGGAAGCGAGACTTCTTTGTAGCGCTGATTTGCCTTTCCAGGTTGCTTGGTTGGCCAAAAAGGGCGTATGCGTTTTTTCCTGAATATATTCAGGAAAAAACGCATACGCCCTTTTTGGCCAAGGGCATCATTGTCAACGTTTTGCCGCTTTTCATGTGCTTTAAAGGCGATTCGAATCTACCTCCTGAAATCTGTTTCCTGCAATTCTGCCTTGATTTCAAATCCTCTTCTTTGCCTTCCCTCAATATATTTGTGGACGAGAGGTATCATTTATAACTCTGCAGGTTTGTGAATTGCAGTGCCCTGAACCTCCATTTTACAACTCGCGTTTTTGGGAGATGGCCGCAAAAGCTCAGGATGGCTTCAGGCCCTGTTCTGGTTCCGGGTGGCAGGCTGAGCCTGTGGTTAATTCTTCTTCCTGATGGGAAAATAGAGTGACCTCTGCGTTTTCCAACACCAAGAGCTAGTCTCTCATTGGTTCCAAGTCTTCCCGTTAATCCTCAGGACAAATTGCAACCTGTACGGAACAGGAGGTTAAAGGTGCTGATGCTCCAAGGAGGGAGATTGCTAGTAAAGTGGCTGGAATGGCGAACCCGAGCTCAAGGAGATCAGAAATGAGGTGCGTTTTAGAAACCTTTCCCCATCACACGGTGTACCATCTTCTGGGTTTCTCATGCATGTTTTCGATGGAGGAAGATGCCCTTGAACCTGGAGATTTGGGACCCATGCGATGGGTACCACGCAGTATTACTTTAAAGGGTCTGCGTTTGCTCACCCAACCTCACCAAACCTCTCAGCCTCAAGAGTGTCCACCCTTATGTCTCATCCAGCTGTGGGTCTAGATATGGTCAATCCAGGTTGGATCACAGCCCCTGAACGCATTGTGTAAGAATTTCGCTCTCTTTCACTGTCTTTGTTTCATGGGTTTGAAAAAGTAATTTATTCTTATAATGGGGTTTAGCTGCTTTTCACTGCTGTGTTTATGCCGCTTTACACCCACTTGACACACTAACAGAGAGATATGAATATATAGGTTTTAAGATTATTACTAGTCAGATATATTCTTGTGCGGTGAATAGGGCGTGTTGAGTCCAGTTCTCTGAGCAAGGAGTAGGTCTTGTCTATTACATATTGGGTTTATGGAACGGTATCTGAGCTAATTTGAAACCCTTGTTTTATGTATCACCCCACCTCACCTTTCCCGTTAAGCAGCCATAGTGTGTTTTCTGCATGTGTGACTCCGTTCTGTTTTGTAATTCAGTTCAAGTGTAACGGTTTTTACATTCCCTCTATCACTGATACCTTATGAGAAGTGTCCTTTTCTGTGTAACTTACTTCACTTAGAATCGTCATACCTAAATCCACTCATCATGCTGCTACTAGCCTTATGACATTGATTTCATGGCTGAGTGATATTCCTTTGTACATAAGGACCACAACACTTTTATCCATTTTTCTCTTTCCTGGCATATTTAAGGTGGAATGAAGTGGAGGTCCTTGTCAACAGAGCAACCCTAAACTTTGGGGTGCTTGTGTCTTGCTGATTTTTCATTTTCCCAATTTATACCCCCATGAGTGGAAGTGCCCTATGCTCTCTAAGCTGTGTTTTTTAGATGTTTCAGGACACACCGTACTCTTCTCCAGAGTGGCTGTTGGCAATTTACATCCCGCCCATCAGTGTAGCAAGGCTCCCATTTCTCCATGGCCTGTCCTGCATTTCTGGTTTTGACACTTTTTTCAGCATGGCCCTTTTGACCGATGGGAAGCGAGACATCTTTGTAGCGCTGATTTGCCTTTCCAGGTTGCTTGGTTGGCCAAAAAGGGCGTATGCGTTTTTTCCTGAATATATTCAGGAAAAAACGCATACGCCCTTTTTGGCCAAGGGCATCATTGTCAAAGTTTTTCCTCTTTTCATGTGCTTTAAAGGCGATTCGAATCTACCTCCTGAAATTTGTTTCCTGCAATTCTGCCTTGATTTCAAATCCTCTTCTTTGCCTTCCCTCAATATATTTGTGGACGAGAGTTATCATTTATAAGTCTGCAGGTTTGTGAAATGCAGTGCCCTGAACCTCCATTTTACAACTCGCTTTTTAGGGAGCTGGCCGCAATAGCGCAGGATGGCTTCAGGCCCTGTTCTGGTTCCGGGTGGCAGGCTGAGCCTGTGGTTAATTCTTCTTCCTGATGGGAAAATAGAGTGACCTGTGCCTGTCCCAACACCAAGAGCTAGTCTCTCATTGGTTCCACGTCTTCCCGTTCACCCTCAGGACAAATTGCAACCTGTACGGAACAGGAGGTTAAAGGTGCTGATGCTCCAAGTAGGGAGATTGCTAGTAAAGTGGCTGGAATGGCGAACCCGGGCACAAGCAGATGAGAAATGAGGTGCGTTTTAGAAACCTTTCCCCATCACACGGTGTACCATCTTCTGGGTATCTCATGCATGTTTTCGATGTAGGAAGATGACCTTGAACCTGGAGATTTGGGACCCATGCGATGGGTACCACACAGTATTACTTTAAAGGGTCTGCGTTTGCTCACCCAACCTCACCAAACCTCTCAGCCGCAACAGTGTCCACCCTTATGTCTCATCCAGCTGTGGGTCTAGATATGGTCAATCCAGGTTGCATCACAGCCCCTGAACGCATTGTGTAAGAATTTCTCTCTCTTTCACTGTCTTTGTTTCATGGGTTTTTCAAAGTAATTTATTTTTATAATGGGGTTTAGCTGCTTTTCACTGCTGTGTTTATGCCGCTTTTTACCCACTTTACCCACTAACAGAGAGATATCAATACGTAGGTTTTAAGATTATTACTAGTCAGATATATTCTTGTGCGGTGAATAGGGCGTGTTGAGTCCAGTTCTCTGAGCAAGGAGTAGGTCTTGTCTATTACATATTGGGTTTATGGAACGGTATCTGAGCTAATTTGAAACCCTTGTTTTATGTATCACCCCACCTCACCTTTGCCGTTAAGCAGCCATAGTGTGTTTTCTGCATGTGTGACTCTGTTCTGTTTTGTAATTCAGTTCAAGTGTAACGGTTTTTTACATTCCCTCAATAAGTGATACCTTATGAGAAGTGTCCTTTTCTGTGTGACTTATTTCACTTAGAATCGTCGTAACTAAATCCACTCATCATGCTGCTACTAGCCTTATGACATTGATTTCACGGCTGAGTGATATTCCATTGTACATAAGGACCACAACTTCTTTATCCATTTTTCTCTTTCCTGCGATATTGAAGGTGGAATGAAGTGGAGGTCCTTGTCAACAGAGCAGCCCTAAACTTTGGGGTGCTTGTGTCTTGCTGATTTTTCATTTTCCCAATTTATACCCCCATGAGTGGAAGTGCCCTATGCTCTCTAAGCTTTGCTTTTTAGACGTTTCAGGACTCACCGTACACTTCTCCAGAGTGGCTGTTGACAATTTACATCCCGCCCATCAGTGTAGCAAGGCTCCCATTTCTCCATGGCCTGTCCTGCATTTCTGGTTTTGACACTTTTTTCAGCATGGCCCTTTTGACCGATGGGAAGCGAGACATCTTTGTAGCGCTGATTTGCCTTTCCAGGTTGCTTGGTTGGCCAAAAAGTGCGTATGCGTTTTTTCCTGAATATATTTAGGAAAAAACGCATACGCCCTTTTTGGCCAAGGGCATCATTGTCAAAGTTTTGCCGCTTTTCATGTGCTTTAAAGGCAATTCGAATCTACCTCCTGAAATCTGTTTCCTGCAATTCTGCCTTGATTTCAAATCCTCTTCTTTGCCTTCCCTCAATATATTTGTGGATGAGAGTTATCATTTATAAGTCTGCAGGTTTGTGAATTGCAGTGCCCTGAACCTCCATTTTACAACTCGCTTTTTATGGAGCTGGCCGCAATAGCGCAGGATGGCTTCAGGCCCTGTTCTGGTTCCGGGTGGCAGGCTGAGCCTGTGGTTAATTCTTCTTCCTGATGGGAAAATAGAGTGACCTGTGCCTGTCCCAACACCAAGAGCTAGTCTCTCATTGGTTCCACGTCTTCCCGTTCACCCTCAGGACAAATTGCAACCTGTACGGAACAGGAGGTTAAAGGTGCTGATGCTCCAAGTAGGGAGATTGCTAGTAAAGCGGCTGGAATACCGAACCCGGGCACAGGCAGATGAGAAATGAGGTGCGTTTTAGAAACCTTTCCCCATCACACGGTGTACCATCTTCTGGGTTTCTCATGCATGTTTTCGATGTAGGAAGATGCCCTTGAACCTGGAGATTTGGGACCCATGCGATGGGTACCACGCAGTATTACTTTAAAGGGTCTGCGTTTGCTCACCCAACCTCACCAAACCTCTCAGCCCCAAGAGTGTCCACCGTTATGTCTCATCCAGCTGTGGGTCTAGATATGGTCAATCCAGGTTGCATCACAGCCCCTGAACGCATTGTGTAAGAATTTCGCTCTCTTTCACTGTCTTTGTTTCATGGGTTTTTCAAAGTAATTTATTTTTATAATGGGGTTTAGCTGCTTTTCACTGCTGTGTTTATGCCGCTTTACACCCACTTGACACACTAACAGAGAGATATCAATACATAGGTTTTAAGATTATTACTACTCAGATATATTCTTGTGCGGTGAATAGGGCGTGTTGAGTCCAGTTCTCTGAGCAAGGAGTAGGTCTTGTCTATTACATATTGGTTTTATGGAACGGTATCTGAGCTAATTTGAAACCCTTGTTTTATGTATCACCCCACCTCACCTTTCCCGTTAAGCAGGCATAGTGTGTTTTCTGCATGTGTGACTCTGTTCTGTTTTGTAATTCAGTTCAAGTGTAACGGTTTTTACATTCCCTCTATAAGTGATACCTTATGAGAAGTGTCCTTTTCTGTGTGACTTATTTCACTTAGAATCGTCGTACCTAAATCCACTTATCATGCTGCTACTAGCCTTAAGACATTGATTTCATGGCTGAGTGATATTCCATTGTACATAAGGACCACAACTTCTTTATCCATTTTTCTCTTTCCTGGGATATTGAAGGTGGAATGAAGTGGAGGTCCTTGTCAACAGAGCAGCCCTAAACTTTGGGGTGCTTGTGTCTTGCTGATTTTTCATTTTCCCAATTTATACCCCCATGAGTGGAAGTGCCCTATGCTCTCTAAGCTTTGCTTTTTAGACGTTTCAGGACTCACCGTACACTTCTCCAGAGTGGCTGTTGACAATTTACATCCCGCCCATCAGTGTAGCAAGGCTCCCATTTCTCCATGGCCTGTCCTGCATTTCTGGTTTTGACACTATTTTCAGCATGGCCCTTTTGACCGATGGGAAGCGAGACTTCTTTGTAGCGCTGATTTGCCTTTCCAGGTTGCTTGGTTGGCCAAAAAGGGCGTATGCGTTTTTTCCTGAATATATTCAGGAAAAAACGCATACGCCCTTTTTGGCCAAGGGCATCATTGTCAACGTTTTGCCGCTTTTCATGTGCTTTAAAGGCGATTCGAATCTACCTCCTGAAATCTGTTTCCTGCAATTCTGCCTTGATTTCAAATCCTCTTCTTTGCCTTCCCTCAATATATTTGTGGACGAGAGGTATCATTTATAACTCTGCAGGTTTGTGAATTGCAGTGCCCTGAACCTCCATTTTACAACTCGCGTTTTTGGGAGATGGCCGCAAAAGCTCAGGATGGCTTCAGGCCCTGTTCTGGTTCCGGGGGGCAGGCTGAGCCTGTGGTTAATTCTTCTTCCTGATGGGAAAATAGAGTGACCTCTGCGTTTTCCAACACCAAGAGCTAGTCTCTCATTGGTTCCAAGTCTTCCCGTTAATCCTCAGGACAAATTGCAACCTGTACGGAACAGGAGGTTAAAGGTGCTGATGCTCCAAGGAGGGAGATTGCTAGTAAAGTGGCTGGAATGGCGAACCCGAGCTCAAGGAGATCAGAAATGAGGTGCGTTTTAGAAACCTTTCCCCATCACACGGTGTACCATCTTCTGGGTTTCTCATGCATGTTTTCGATGGAGGAAGATGCCCTTGAACCTGGAGATTTGGGACCCATGCGATGGGTACCACGCAGTATTACTTTAAAGGGTCTGCGTTTGCTCACCCAACCTCACCAAACCTCTCAGCGTCAAGAGTGTCCACCCTTATGTCTCATCCAGCTGTGGGTCTAGATATGGTCAATCCAGGTTGGATCACAGCCCCTGAACGCATTGTGTAAGAATTTCGCTCTCTTTCACTGTCTTTGTTTCATGGGTTTGAAAAAGTAATTTATTCTTATAATGGGGTTTAGCTGCTTTTCACTGCTGTGTTTATGCCGCTTTACACCCACTTGACACACTAACAGAGAGATATGAATATATAGGTTTTAAGATTATTACTAGTCAGATATATTCTTGTGCGGTGAATAGGGCGTGTTGAGTCCAGTTCTCTGAGCAAGGAGTAGGTCTTGTCTATTACATATTGGGTTTATGGAACGGTATCTGAGCTAATTTGAAACCCTTGTTTTATGTATCACCCCACCTCACCTTTCCCGTTAAGCAGCCATAGTGTGTTTTCTGCATGTGTGACTCCGTTCTGTTTTGTAATTCAGTTCAAGTGTAACGGTTTTTACATTCCCTCTATCACTGATACCTTATGAGAAGTGTCCTTTTCTGTGTAACTTACTTCACTTAGAATCGTCATACCTAAATCCACTCATCATGCTGCTACTAGCCTTATGACATTGATTTCATGGCTGAGTGATATTCCTTTGTACATAAGGACCACAACACTTTTATCCATTTTTCTCTTTCCTGGCATATTTAAGGTGGAATGAAGTGGAGGTCCTTGTCAACAGAGCAACCCTAAACTTTGGGGTGCTTGTGTCTTGCTGATTTTTCATTTTCCCAATTTATACCCCCATGAGTGGAAGTGCCCTATGCTCTCTAAGCTGTGTTTTTTAGATGTTTCAGGACACACCGTACTCTTCTCCAGAGTGGCTGTTGGCAATTTACATCCCGCCCATCAGTGTAGCAAGGCTCCCATTTCTCCATGGCCTGTCCTGCATTTCTGGTTTTGACACTTTTTTCAGCATGGCCCTTTTGACCGATGGGAAGCGAGACATCTTTGTAGCGCTGATTTGCCTTTCCAGGTTGCTTGGTTGGCCAAAAAGGGCGTATGCGTTTTTTCCTGAATATATTCAGGAAAAAACGCATACGCCCTTTTTGGCCAAGGGCATCATTGTCAAAGTTTTTCCTCTTTTCATGTGCTTTAAAGGCGATTCGAATCTACCTCCTGAAATTTGTTTCCTGCAATTCTGCCTTGATTTCAAATCCTCTTCTTTGCCTTCCCTCAATATATTTGTGGACGAGAGTTATCATTTATAAGTCTGCAGGTTTGTGAAATGCAGTGCCCTGAACCTCCATTTTACAACTCGCTTTTTAGGGAGCTGGCCGCAATAGCGCAGGATGGCTTCAGGCCCTGTTCTGGTTCCGGGTGGCAGGCTGAGCCTGTGGTTAATTCTTCTTCCTGATGGGAAAATAGAGTGACCTGTGCCTGTCCCAACACCAAGAGCTAGTCTCTCATTGGTTCCACGTCTTCCCGTTCACCCTCAGGACAAATTGCAACCTGTACGGAACAGGAGGTTAAAGGTGCTGATGCTCCAAGTAGGGAGATTGCTAGTAAAGCGGCTGGAATACCGAACCCGGGCACAAGGAGATGAGAAATGAGGTGCGTTTTAGAAACCTTTCCCCATCACACGGTGTACCATCTTCTGGGTTTCTCATGCATGTTTTCGATGTAGGAAGATGCCCTTGAACCTGGAGATTTGGGACCCATGCGATGGGTACCACGCAGTATTACTTTAAAGGGTCTGCGTTTGCTCACCCAACCTCACCAAACCTCTCAGCCCCAAGAGTGTCCACCCTTATGTCTCATCCAGCTGTGGGTCTAGATATGGTCAATCCAGGTTGCATCACAGCCCCTGAACGCATTGTGTAAGAATTTCTCTCTCTTTCACTGTCTTTGTTTCATGGGTTTTTCAAAGTAATTTATTTTTATAATGGGGTTTAGCTGCTTTTCACTGCTGTGTTTATGCCGCTTTTTACCCACTTTACCCACTAACAGAGAGATATCAATACGTAGGTTTTAAGATTATTACTAGTCAGATATATTCTTGTGCGGTGAATAGGGCGTGTTGAGTCCAGTTCTCTGAGCAAGGAGTAGGTCTTGTCTATTACATATTGGGTTTATGGAACGGTATCTGAGCTAATTTGAAACCCTTGTTTTATGTATCACCCCACCTCACCTTTGCCGTTAAGCAGCCATAGTGTGTTTTCTGCATGTGTGACTCTGTTCTGTTTTGTAATTCAGTTCAAGTGTAACGGTTTTTTACATTCCCTCTATAAGTGATACCTTATGAGAAGTGTCCTTTTCTGTGTGACTTATTTCACTTAGAATCGTCGTACCTAAATCCACTCATCATGCTGCTACTAGCCTTATGACATTGATTTCACGGCTGAGTGATATTCAATTGTACATAAGGACCACAACTTCTTTATCCATTTTTCTCTTTCCTGCGATATTGAAGGTGGAATGAAGTGGAGGTCCTTGTCAACAGAGCAGCCCTAAACTTTGGGGTGCTTGTGTCTTGCTGATTTTTAATTTTCCCAATTTATACCCCCATGAGTGGAAGTGCCCTATGCTCTCTAAGCTTTGCTTTTTAGACGTTTCAGGACTCACCGTACACTTCTCCAGAGTGGCTGTTGACAATTTACATCCCGCCCATCAGTGTAGCAAGGCTCCCATTTCTCCATGGCCTGTCCTGCATTTCTGGTTTTGACACTTTTTTCAGCATGGCCCTTTTGACCGATGGGAAGCGAGACATCTTTGTAGCGCTGATTTGCCTTTCCAGGTTGCTTGGTTGGCCAAAAAGGGCGTATGCGTTTTTTCCTGAATATATTTAGGAAAAAACGCATACGCCCTTTTTGGCCAAGGGCATCATTGTCAAAGTTTTGCCGCTTTTCATGAGCTTTAAAGGCAATTCGAATCTACCTCCTGAAATCTGTTTCCTGCAATTCTGCCTTGATTTCAAATCCTCTTCTTTGCCTTCCCTCAATATATTTGTGGATGAGAGTTATCATTTATAAGTCTGCAGGTTTGTGAATTGCAGTGCCCTGAACCTCCATTTTACAACTCGCTTTTTATGGAGCTGGCCGCAATAGCGCAGGATGGCTTCAGGCCCTGTTCTGGTTCCGGGTGGCAGGCTGAGCCTGTGGTTAATTCTTCTTCCTGATGGGAAAATAGAGTGACCTGTGCCTGTCCCAACACCAAGAGCTAGTCTCTCATTGGTTCCACGTCTTCCCGTTCACCCTCAGGACAAATTGCAACCTGTACGGAACAGGAGGTTAAAGGTGATGATGCTCCAAGGAGGGAGATTGCTAGTAAAGCGGCTGGAATACCGAACCCGGTCACAAGGAGATGAGAAATGAGGTGCGTTTTAGAAACCTTTCCCCATCACACGGTGTACCATCTTCTGGGTTTCTCATGCATGTTTTCGATGTAGGAAGATGCCCTTGAACCTGGAAATTTGGGACCCATGCGATGGGTACCACGCAGTATTACTTTAAAGGGTCTGCGTTTGCTCACCCAACCTCACCAAACCTCTCAGCCCAAAGAGTGTCCACCCTTATGTCTCATCCAGCTGTGGGTCTAGATATGGTCAATCCAGGTTGCATCACAGCCCCTGAACGCATTGTGTAAGAATTTCGCTCTCTTTCACTGTCTTTGTTTCATGGGTTTTTCAAAGTAATTTATTTTTATAATGGGGTTTAGCTGCTTTTCACTGCTGTGTTTATGCCGCTTTACACCCACTTGACACACTAACAGAGAGATATCAATACATAGGTTTTAAGATTATTACTACTCAGATATATTCTTGTGCGGTGAATAGGGCGTGTTGAGTCCAGTTCTCTGAGCAAGGAGTAGGTCTTGTCTATTACATATTGGTTTTATGGAACGGTATCTGAGCTAATTTGAAACCCTTGTTTTATGTATCACCCCACCTCACCTTTCCCGTTAAGCAGCCATAGTGTGTTTTCTGCATGTGTGACTCTGTTCTGTTTTGTAATTCAGTTCAAGTGTAACGGTTTTTACATTCCCTCTATAAGTGATACCTTATGAGAAGTGTCCTTTTCTGTGTGACTTATTTCACTTAGAATCGTCGTACCTAAATCCACTTATCATGCTGCTACTAGCCTTAAGACATTGATTTCATGGCTGAGTGATATTCCATTGTACATAAGGACCACAACTTCTTTATCCATTTTTCTCTTTCCTGGGATATTGAAGGTGGAATGAAGTGGAGGTCCTTGTCAACAGAGCAGCCCTAAACTTTGGGGTGCTTGTGTCTTGCTGATTTTTCATTTTCCCAATTTATACCCCCATGAGTGGAAGTGCCCTATGCTCTCTAAGCTTTGCTTTTTAGACGTTTCAGGACTCACCGTACACTTCTCCAGAGTGGCTGTTGACAATTTACATCCCGCCCATCAGTGTGGCAAGGCTCCCATTTCTCCATGGCCTGTCCTGCATTTCTGGTTTTGACACTTTTTTCAGCATGGCCCTTTTGACCGATGGGAAGCGAGACTTCTTTGTAGCGCTGATTTGCCTTTCCAGGTTGCTTGGTTGGCCAAAAAGGGCGTATGCGTTTTTTCCTGAATATATTCAGGAAAAAACGCATACGCCCTTTTTGGCCAAGGGCATCATTGTCAACGTTTTGCCGCTTTTCATGTGCTTTAAAGGTGATTCGAATCTACCTCCTGAAATCTGTTTCCTGCAATTCTGCCTTGATTTCAAATCCTCTTCTTTGCCTTCCCTCAATATATTTGTGGACGAGAGGTATCATTTATAACTCTGCAGGTTTGTGAATTGCAGTGCCCTGAACCTCCATTTTACAACTCGCGTTTTTGGGAGATGGCCGCAAAAGCTCAGGATGGCTTCAGGCCCTGTTCTGGTTCCGGGGGGCAGGCTGAGCCTGTGGTTAATTCTTCTTCCTGATGGGAAAATAGAGTGACCTCTGCGTGTTCCAACACCAAGAGCTAGTCTCTCATTGGTTCCAAGTCTTCCCGTTCATCCTCAGGACAAATTGCAACCTGTACGGAACAGGAGGTTAAAGGTGCTGATGCTCCAAGGAGGGAGATTGCTAGTAAAGTGGCTGGAATGGCGAACCCGAGCACAAGGAGATCAGAAATGAGGTGCGTTTTAGAAACCTTTCCCCATCACACGGTGTACCATCTTCTGGGTTTCTCATGCATGTTTTCGATGGAGGAAGATGCCCTTGAACCTGGAGATTTGGGACCCATGCGATGGGTACCACGCAGTATTACTTTAAAGGGTCTGCGTTTGCTCACCCAACCTCACCAAACCTCTCAGCCTCAAGAGTGTCCACCCTTATGTCTCATCCAGCTGTGGGTCTAGATATGGTCAATTCAGGTTGGATCACAGCCCCTGAACGCATTGTGTAAGAATTTCGCTCTCTTTCACTGTCTTTGTTTCATGGGTTTGAAAAAGTAATTTATTCTTATAATGGGGTTTAGCTGCTTTTCACTGCTGTGTTTATGCCGCTTTACACCCACTTGACACACTAACAGAGAGATATGAATATATAGGTTTTAAGATTATTACTAGTCAGATATATTCTTGTGCGGTGAATAGGGCGTGTTGAGTCCAGTTCTCTGAGCAAGGAGTAGGTCTTGTCTATTACATATTGGGTTTATGGAACGGTATCTGAGCTAATTTGAAACCCTTGTTTTATGTATCACCCCACCTCACCTTTCCCGTTAAGCAGCCATAGTGTGTTTTCTGCATGTGTGATTCCGTTCTGTTTTGTAATTCAGTTCAAGTGTAACGGTTTTTACATTCCCTCTCTCAGTGATACCTTATGAGAAGTGTCCTTTTCTGTGTAACTTACTTCACTTAGAATCGTCATACCTAAATCCACTCATCATGCTGCTACTAGCCTTATGACATTGATTTCATGGCTGAGTGATATTCCTTTGTACATAAGGACCACAACACTTTTATCCATTTTTCTCTTTCCTGGCATATTTAAGGTGGAATGAAGTGGAGGTCCTTGTCAACAGAGCAACCCTAAACTTTGGGGTGCTTGTGTCTTGCTGATTTTTCATTTTCCCAATTTATACCCCCATGAGTGGAAGTGCCCTATGCTCTCTAAGCTGTGTTTTTTAGATGTTTCAGGACACACCGTACTCTTCTCCAGAGTGGCTGTTGGCAATTTACATCCCGCCCATCAGTGTAGCAAGGCTCCCATTTCTCCATGGCCTGTCCTGCATTTCTGGTTTTGACACTTTTTTCAGCATGGCCCTTTTGACCGATGGGAAGCGAGACATCTTTGTAGCGCTGATTTGCCTTTCCAGGTTGCTTGGTTGGCCAAAAAGGGCGTATGCGTTTTTTCCTGAATATATTCAGGAAAAAACGCATACGCCCTTTTTGGCCAAGGGCATCATTGTCAAAGTTTTTCCTCTTTTCATGTGCTTTAAAGGCGATTCGAATCTACCTCCTGAAATCTGTTTCCTGCAATTCTGCCTTGATTTCAAATCCTCTTCTTTGCCTTCCCTCAATATATTTGTGGACGAGAGTTATCATTTATAAGTCTGAAGGTTTGTGAAATGCAGTGCCCTGAACCTCCATTTTACAACTCGCTTTTTAGGGAGCTGGCCGCAATAGCGCAGGATGGCTTCAGGCCCTGTTCTGGTTCCGGGTGGCAGGCTGAGCCTGTGGTTAATTCTTCTTCCTGATGGGAAAATAGAGTGACCTGTGCCTGTCCCAACACCAAGAGCTAGTCTCTCATTGGTTCCACGTCTTCCCGTTCACCCTCAGGACAAATTGCAACCTGTACGGAACAGGAGGTTAAAGGTGCTGATGCTCCAAGTAGGGAGATTGCTAGTAAAGCGGCTGGAATACCGAACCCGGGCACAAGAAGATGAGAAATGAGGTGCGTTTTAGAAACCTTTCCCCATCACACGGTGTACCATCTTCTGGGTTTCTCATGCATGTTTTCGATGTAGGAAGATGCCCTTGAACCTGGAGATTTGGGACCCATGCGATGGGTACCACGCAGTATTACTTTAAAGGGTCTGCGTTTGCTCACCCAACCTCACCAAACCTCTCAGCCCCAAGAGTGTCCACCCTTATGTCTCATCCAGCTGTGGGTCTAGATATGGTCAATCCAGGTTGCATCACAGCCCCTGAACGCATTGTGTAAGAATTTCGCTCTCTTTCACTGTCTTTGTTTCATGGGTTTTTCAAAGTAATTTATTTTTATAATGGGGTTTAGCTGCTTTTCACTGCTGTGTTTATGCCGCTTTACACCCACTTGACACACTAACAGAGAGATATCAATACATAGGTTTTAAGATTATTACTACTCAGATATATTCTTGTGCGGTGAATAGGGCGTGTTGAGTCCAGTTCTCTGAGCAAGGAGTAGGTCTTGTCTATTACATATTGGGTTTATGGAATGGTATCTGAGCTAATTTGAAACCCTTGTTTTATGTATCACCCCACCTCACCTTTCCCGTTAAGCAGCCATAGTGTGTTTTCTGCATGTGTGACTCTGTTCTGTTTTGTAATTCTGTTCAAGTGTAACGGTTTTTACATTCCCTCTATAAGTGATACCTTATGAGAAGTGTCCTTTTCTGTGTGACTTATTTCACTTAGAATCGTCGTACCTAAATCCACTTATCATGCTGCTACTAGCCTTAAGACATTGATTTCATGGCTGAGTGATATTCCATTGTACATAAGGACCACAACTTCTTTATCCATTTTTCTCTTTCCTGGGATATTGAAGGTGGAATGAAGTGGAGGTCCTTGTCAACAGAGCAGCCCTAAACTTTGGGGTGCTTGTGTCTTGCTGATTTTTCATTTTCCCAATTTATACCCCCATGAGTGGAAGTGCCCTATGCTCTCTAAGCTTTGCTTTTTAGACGTTTCAGGACTCACCGTACACTTCTCCAGAGTGGCTGTTGACAATTTACATCCCGCCCATCAGTGTAGCAAGGCTCCCATTTCTCCATGGCCTGTCCTGCATTTCTGGTTTTGACACTTTTTTCAGCATGGCCCTTTTGACCGATGGGAAGCGAGACTTCTTTGTAGCGCTGATTTGCCTTTCCAGGTTGCTTGGTTGGCCAAAAAGGGCGTATGCGTTTTTTCCTGAATATATTCAGGAAAAAACGCATACGCCCTTTTTGGCCAAGGGCATCATTGTCAACGTTTTGCCGCTTTTCATGTGCTTTAAAGGCGATTCGAATCTACCTCCTGAAATCTGTTTCCTGCAATTCTGCCTTGATTTCAAATCCTCTTCTTTGCCTTCCCTCAATATATTTGTGGACGAGAGGTATCATTTATAACTCTGCAGGTTTGTGAATTGCAGTGCCCTGAACCTCCATTTTACAACTCGCGTTTTTGGGAGATGGCCGCAAAAGCTCAGGATGGCTTCAGGCCCTGTTCTGGTTCCGGGGGGCAGGCTGAGCCTGTGGTTAATTCTTCTTCCTGATGGGAAAATAGAGTGACCTCTGCGTGTCCCAACACCAAGAGCTAGTCTCTCATTGGTTCCACGTCTTCCCGTTCATCCTCAGGACAAATTGCAACCTGTATGGAACAGGAGGTTAAAGGTGCTGATGCTCCAAGGAGGGAGATTGCTAGTAAAGTGGCTGGAATGGCGAACCCGAGCACAAGGAGATGAGAAATGAGGTGCGTTTTAGAAACCTTTCCCCATCACACGGTGTACCATCTTCTGGGTTTCTCATGCATGTTTTCGATGGAGGAAGATGCCCTTGAACCTGGAGATTTGGGACCCATGCGATGGGTAACACGCAGTATTACTTTAAAGGGGCTGCGTTTGCTCACCCAACCTCACCAAACCTCTCAGCCTCAAGAGTGTCCACCCTTATGTCTCATCCAGCTGTGGGTCTAGATATGGTCAATCCAGGTTGGATCACAGCCCCTGAACGCATTGTGTAAGAATTTCGCTCTCTTTCACTGTCTTTGTTTCATGGGTTTGAAAAAGTAATTTATTCTTATAATGGGGTTTAGCTGCTTTTCACTGCTGAGTTTATGCCGCTTTACACCCACTTGACACACTAACAGAGAGATATGAATACATAGGTTTTAAGATTATTACTAGTCAGATATATTCTTGTGCGGTGAATAGGGCGTGTTGAGTCCAGTTCTCTGAGCAAGGAGTAGGTCTTGTCTATTACATATTGGGTTTATGGAACGGTATCTGAGCTAATTTGAAACCCTTGTTTTATGTATCACCCCACCTCACCTTTCCCGTTAAGCAGCCATAGTGTGTTTTCTGCATGTGTGACTCCGTTCTGTTTTGTAATTCAGTTCAAGTGTAACGGTTTTTACATTCCCTCTATAAGTGATACCTTATGAGAAGTGTCATTTTCTGTGTGACTTACTTCACTTAGCATCGTCGTACCTAAATCCACTCATCATGCTGCTACTAGCCTTATGACATTGATTTCATGGCTGAGTGATATTCCTTTGTACATAAGGACCACAACTCTTTTATCCATTTTTCTCTTTCCTGGGATATTGAAGGTGGAATGAAGTGGAGGTCCTTGTCAACAGAGCAGCCCTAAACTTTGGGGTGCTTGTGTCTTGCTGATTTTTAATTTTCCCAATTTATACCCCCATGAGTAGAAGTTCCCTATGCTCTCTAAGCTGTGTTTTTTAGATGTTTCAGGACTCACCGTACGCTTCTCCAGAGTGGCTGTTGGCAATTTACATCCCGCCCATCAGTGTAGCAAGGCTCCCATTTCTCCATGGCCTGTCCTGCTTTTCTGGTTTTGACACTTTTTTCAGCATGGCCCTTTTAACCGATGGGAAGCGAGACTTCTTTGTAGTGCTGATTTGCCTTTCCAGGTTGCTTGGTTGGCCAAAAAGGGCGTATGCGTTTTTTCCTGAATATATTCAGGAAAAAACGCATACGCCCTTTTTGGCCAAGGGCATCATTGTCAACGTTTTGCCGCTTTTCATGTGCTTTAAAGGCGATTCGAATCTACCTCCTGAAATCTGTTTCCTGCAATTCTGCCTTGATTTCAAATCCTCTTCTTTGCCTTCCCTCAATATATTTGTGGACGAGAGTTATCATTTATAACTCTGCAGGTTTGTGAATTGCAGTGCCCTGAACCTCCATTTTACAACTCGCTTTTTAGGGAGCTGGCCGCAATAGCGCAGGATGGCTTCAGGCCCTGTTCTGGTTCCGGGGGGCAGGCTGAGCCTGTGGTTAATTCTTCTTCCTGATGGGAAAATAGAGTGACCTGTGCCTGTCCCAACACCAAGAGCTAGTCTCTCATTGGTTCCACGTCTTCCCGTTCATCCTCAGGACAAATTGCAACCTGTACGGAACAGGAGGTTAAAGGTGATGATGCTCCAAGTAGGGAGATTGCTAGTAAAGCGGCTGGAATAGCGAATCCGGGCACAAGGAGATGAGAAATGAGGTGCGTTTTAGAAACCTTTCCACATCACACGGTGTACCATCTTCTGGGTTTCTCATGCATGTTTTCGATGTAGGAAGATGCCCTTGAACCTGGAGATATGGGATCCATGCGATGGGTACCATGCAGTATTACTTTAAAGGGTCTGCGTTTGCTCACCCAACCTCACCAAACCTCTCAGCCCCAAGAGTGTCCACCCTTATGTCTCATCCAGCTGTGGGTCTAGATATGGTCAATCCAGGTTGCATCACAGCCCGTGAACGCATTGTGTAAGAATTTCTATCTCTTTCACTGTCTTTGTTTTATGGGTTTTTCAAAGTAATTTATTTTTATAATGGGGTTTAGCTGCTTTTCACTGCTGTGTTTATGCCGCTTTACACCCACTTGACACACTAACAGAGAGATATCAATACATAGGTTTTAAGATTATTACTAGTCAGATATATTCTTGTGCGGTGAATAGGGCGTGTTGAGTCCAGTTCTCTGAGCAAGGAGTAGGTCTTGTCTATTACATATTGGGTTTATGGAACGGTATCTGAGCTAATTTGAAACCCTTGTTTTATGTATCACCCCACCTCACCTTTCCCGTTAAGCAGCCATAGTGTGTTTTCTGCATGTGTGACTCTGTTCTGTTTCGTAATTCAGTTCAAGTGTAACGGTTTTTACATTCCCTCTATCAGTGATACCTTATGAGAAGTGTCCTTTTCTGTGTGACTTATTTCACTTAGAATCATCGTACCTAAATCCACTCATCATGCTGCTACCAGCCTTATGACATTGATTTCATGGCTGAGTGATATTCCATTGTACATAAGGACCACAACTTCTTTATCCATTTTTCTCTTTCCTGGGATATTGAAGGTGGAATGAAGTGGAGGTCCTTGTCAACAGAGCAGCCCTAAACTTTGGGGTGCTTGTGTCTTGCTGATTTTTCATTTTCCCAATTTATACCCCCATGAGTGGAAGTGCCCTATGCTCTCTAAGCTGTGTTTTTTAGATGTTTCAGGACACACCGTACTCTTGTCCAGAGTGGCTGTTGGCAATTTACATCCCGCCCATCAGTGTAGCAAGGCTCCCATTTCTCCATGGCCTGTCCTGCATTTCTGGTTTTGACACTTTTTTCAGCATGGCCCTTTTAACCGATGGGAAGCGAGACTTCTTTGTAGCGCTGATTTGCCTTTCCAGGTTGCTTGGTTGGCCAAAAAGGGCGTATGCGTTTTTTCCTGAATATATTCAGGAAAAAACGCATACGCCCTTTTTGGCCAAGGGCATCATTGTCAACGTTTTGCCGGTTTTCATGTGCTTTAAAGGCGATTCGAATCTACCTCCTGAAATCTGTTTCCTGCAATTCTGCCTTGATTTCAAATCCTCTTCTTTGCCTTCCCTCAATATATTTGTGGATGAGAGTTATCATTTATAACTCTGCAGGTTTGTGAATTGCAGTGCCCTGAACCTCCATTTTACAACTCGCGTTTTTGGGAGATGGCCGCAAAAGCGCAGGATGGCTTCAGGCCCTGTTCTTGATCCGGGGGGCAGGCTGAGCCTGTGGTTAATTCTTCTTCCTGATGGGAAAATAGAGTGACCTGTGCCTGTCCCAACACCAAGAGCTAGTCTCTCATTGGTTCCACGTCTTCCCGTTCATCCTCAGGACAAATTGCAACCTGTACGGAACAGGAGGTTAAAGGTGATGATGCTCCAAGTAGGGAGATTGCTAGTAAAGCGGCTGGAATAGCGAATCCGGGCACAAGGAGATGAGAAATGAGGTGCGTTTTAGAAACCTTTCCCCATCACACGGTGTACCATCTTCTGGGTTTCTCATGCATGTTTTCGATGTAGGAAGATGCCCTTGAACCTGGAGATTTGGGACCCATGCGATGGGTACCACGCAGTATTACTTTAAAGGGTCTGCGTTTGCTCACCCAACCTCACCAAACCTCTCAGCCCCAAGAGTGTCCACCCTTATGTCTCATCCAGCTGTGGGTCTAGATATGGTCAATCCAGGTTGCATCACAGCCCGTGAACGCATTGTGTAAGAATTTCTATCTCTTTCACTGTCTTTGTTTCATGGGTTTTTCAAAGTAATTTATTTTTATAATGGGGTTTAGCTGCTTTTCACTGCTGTGTTTATGCCGCTTTACACCCACTTGACACACTAACAGAGAGATATGAATACATAGGTTTTAAGATTATTACTAGTCAGATATATTCTTGTGCGGTGAATAGGGCGTGTTGAGTCCAGTTCTCTGAGCAAGGAGTAGGTCTTGTCTATTACATATTGGGTTTATGGAACGGTATCTGAGCTAATTTGAAACCCTTGTTTTATGTATCACCCCACCTCACCTTTCCCGTTAAGCAGCCATAGTGTGTTTTCTGCATGTGTGACTCTGTTCTGTTTCGTAATTCAGTTCAAGTGTAACGGTTTTTACATTCCCTCTATCAGTGATACCTTATGAGAAGTGTCCTTTTCTGTGTGACTTATTTCACTTAGAGTCGTCGTACCTAAATCCACTCATCATGCTGCTACTAGCCTTATGACATTGATTTCACGGCTGAGTGAAATTCCATTGTACATAAGGACCACAACTTCTTTATCGATTTTTCTCTTTCCTGGGATATTGAAGGTGGAATGAAGTGGAGGTCCTTGTCAACAGAGCAGCCCTAAACTTTGGGGTGCTTGTGTCTTGCTGATTTTTCATTTTCCCAATTTATACCCCCATGAGTGGAAGTGCCCTATGCTCTCTAAGCTGTGTTTTTTAGATGTTTCAGGACACACCGTACTCTTCTCCAGAGTGGCTGTTGGCAATTTACATCCCGCCCATCAGTGTAGCAAGGCTCCCATTTCTCCATGGCCTGTCCTGCATTTCTGGTTTTGACACTTTTTTCAGCATGGCCCTTTTAACCGATGGGAAGCGAGACTTCTTTGTAGCGCTGATTTGCCTTTCCAGGTTGCTTGGTTGGCCAAAAAGGGCGTATGCGTTTTTTCCTGAATATATTCAGGAAAAAACGCATACGCCCTTTTTGGCCAAGGGCATCATTGTCAACGTTTTGCCGCTTTTCATGTGCTTTAAAGGCGATTCGAATCTACCTCCTGAAATCTGTTTCCTGCAATTCTGCCTTGATTTCAAATCCTCTTCTTTGCCTTCCCTCAATATATTTGTGGACGAGAGTTATCATTTATAAGTCTGCAGGTTTGTGAATTGCAGTGCCCTGAACCTCCATTTTACAACTCGCTTTTTAGGGAGCTGGCCGCAATAGCGCAGGATGGCTTCAGGCCCTGTTCTGGTTCCGGGGGGCAGGCTGAGCCTGTGGTTAATTCTTCTTCCTGATGGGAAAATAGAGTGACCTGTGCCTGTCCCAACACCAAGAGCTAGTCTCTCATTGGTTCCACGTCTTCCCGTTCATCCTCAGGACAAATTGCAACCTGTACGGAACAGGAGGTTAAAGGTGATGATGCTCCAAGTAGGGAGATTGCTAGTAAAGCGGCTGGAATAGCGAATCCGGGCACAAGGAGATGAGAAATGAGGTGCGTTTTAGAAACCTTTCCCCATCACACGGTGTACCATCTTCTGGGTTTCTCATGCATGTTTTCGATGTAGGAAGATGCCCTTGAACCTGGAGATTTGGGACCCATGCGATGGGTACCACGCAGTATTACTTTAAAGGGTCTGCGTTTGCTCACCCAACCTCACCAAACCTCTCAGCCCCAAGAGTGTCCACCCTTATGTCTCATCCAGCTGTGGGTCTAGATATGGTCAATCCAGGTTGCATCACAGCCCGTGAATGCATTGTGTAAGAATTTCTATCTCTTTCACTGTCTTTGTTTCATGGGTTTTTCAAAGTAATTTATTTTTATAATGGGGTTTAGCTGCTTTTCACTGCTGTGTTTATGCCGCTTTACACCCACTTGACACACTAACAGAGAGATATGAATACATAGGTTTTAAGATTATTACTAGTCAGATATATTCTTGTGCGGTGAATAGGGCGTGTTGAGTCCAGTTCTCTGAGCAAGGAGTAGGTCTTGTCTATTACATATTGGGTTTATGGAACGGTATCTGAGCTAATTTGAAACCCTTGTTTTATGTATCACCCCACCTCACCTTTCCCGTTAAGCAGCCATAGTGTGTTTTCTGCATGTGTGACTCTGTTCTGTTTTGTAATTCAGTTCAAGTGTAACGGTTTTTACATTCCCTCTATCAGTGATACCTTATGAGAAGTGTCCTTTTCTGTGTGACTTATTTCACTTAGAATCGTCGTACCTAAATCCACTCATCATGCTGCTACTAGCCTTATGACATTGATTTCATGGCTGAGTGATATTCCATTGTACATAAGGACCACAACTTCTTTATCCATTTTTCTCTTTCCTGGGATATTGAAGGTGGAATGAAGGGGAGGTCCTTGTCAACAGAGCAGCCCTAAACTTTGGGGTGCTTGTGTCTTGCTGATTTTTCATTTTCCCAATTTATACCCCCATGAGTGGAAGTGCCCTATGCTCTCTAAGCTGTGTTTTTTAGATGTTTCAGGACACACCGTACTCTTCTCCAGAGTGGCTGTTGGCAATTTACATCCCGCCCATCAGTGTAGCAAGGCTCCCATTTCTCCATGGCCTGTCCTGCATTTCTGGTTTTGACACTTTTTTCAGCATGGCCCTTTTAACCGATGGGAAGCGAGACTTCTTTGTAGCGCTGATTTGCCTTTCCAGGTTGCTTGGTTGGCCAAAAAGGGCGTATGCGTTTTTTCCTGAATATATTCAGGAAAAAACGCATACGCCCTTTTTGGCCAAGGGCATCATTGTCAACGTTTTGCCGCTTTTCATGTGCTTTAAAGGCGATTCGAATCTACCTCCTGAAATCTGTTTCCTGCAATTCTGCCTTGATTTCAAATCCTCTTCTTTGCCTTCCCTCAATATATTTGTGGACGAGAGTTATCATTTATAACTCTGCAGGTTTGTGAATTGCCGTGCCCTGAACCTCCATTTTACAACTCGCGTTTTTGGGAGATGGCCGCAAAAGCGCAGGATGGCTTCAGGCCCTGTTCTTGATCCGGGGGGCAGGCTGAGCCTGTGGTTAATTCTTCTTCCTGATGGGAAAATAGAGTGACCTGTGCCTGTCCCAACACCAAGAGCTAGTCTCTCATTGGTTCCACGTCTTCCCGTTCATCCTCAGGACAAATTGCAACCTGTACGGAACAGGAGGTTAAAGGTGATGATGCTCCAAGGAGGGAGATTGCTAGTAAAGTGGCTGGAATGGCAAACCCGGGCACAGGCAGATGAGAAATGAGGTGCGTTTTAGAAACCTTTCCCCATCACACGGTGTACCATCTTCTGGGTATCTCATGCATGTTTACGATGTAGGAAGATGCCCTTCAACCTGGAGATTTGGGACCCATGCGATGGGTACCACGCAGTATTACTTTAAAGGGTCTGCGTTTGCTCACCCAACCTCACCAAACCTCTCAGCCGCAACAGTGTCCACCCTTATGTCTCATCCAGCTGTGGGTCTAGATATGGTCAATCCAGGTTGCATCACAGCCCCTGAACGCATTGTGTAAGAATTTCGCTCTCTTTCACTGTCTTTGTTTCATGGGTTTTTCAAAGTAATTTATTTTTATAATGGGGTTTAGCTGCTTTTCACTGCTGTGTTTATGCCGCTTTTTACCCACTTGACACACTAACAGAGAGATATGAATACATAGGTTTTAAGATTATTACTAGTCAGATATATTCTTGTGCGGTGAATAGGGCGTGTTGAGTCCAGTTCTCTGAGCAAGGAGTAGGTCTTGTCTATTACATATTGGGTTTATGGAACGGTATCTGAGCTAATTTGAAACCCTTGTTTTATGTATCACCCCACCTCACCTTTCCCGTTAAGCAGCCATAGTGTGTTTTCTGCATGTGTGACTCCGTTCTGTTTTGTAATTCAGTTCAAGTGTAACGGTTTTTACATTCCCTCTATCAGTGATACCTTATGAGAAGTGTCCTTTTCTGTGTGACTTATTTCACTTAGAATCGTCGTACCTAAATCCACTCATCATGCTGCTACTAGCCTTATGACATTGATTTCATGGCTGAGTGATATTCCATTGTACATAAGGACCACAACTTCTTTATCCATTTTTCTCTTTCCTGGGATATTGAAGGTGGAATGAAGTGGAGGTCCTTGTCAACAGAGCAGCCCTAAACTTTGGGGTGCTTGTGTCTTGCTGATTTTTCATTTTCCCAATTTATACCCCCATGAGTGGAAGTGCCCTATGCTCTCTAAGCTGTGTTTTTTAGATGTTTCAGGACACACCGTACTCTTCTCCAGAGTGGCTGTTGGCAATTTACATCCCGCCCATCAGTGTAGCAAGGCTCCCATTTCTCCATGGCCTGTCCTGCATTTCTGGTTTTGACACTTTTTTCAGCATGGCCCTTTTAACCGATGGGAAGCGAGACTTCTTTGTAGCGCTGATTTGCCTTTCCAGGTTGCTTGGTTGGCCAAAAAGGGCGTATGCGTTTTTTCCTGAATATATTCAGGAAAAAACGCATACGCCCTTTTTGGCCAAGGGCATCATTGTCAACGTTTTGCCGCTTTTCATGTGCTTTAAAGGCGATTCGAATCTACCTCCTGAAATCTGTTTCCTGCAATTCTGCCTTGATTTCAAATCCTCTTCTTTGCCTTCCCTCAATATATTTGTGGACGAGAGTTATCATTTATAACTCTGCAGGTTTGTGAATTGCAGTGCCCTGAACCTCCATTTTACAACTCGCGTTTTTGGGAGATGGCCGCAATAGCGCAGGATGGCTTCAGGCCCTGTTCTTGATCCGGGGGGCAGGCTGAGCCTGTGGTTAATTCTTCTTCCTGATGGGAAAATAGAGTGACCTGTGCCTGTCCCAACACCAAGAGCTAGTCTCTCATTGGTTCCACGTCTTCCCGTTCATCCTCAGGACAAATTGCAACCTGTACGGAACAGGAGGTTAAAGGTGATGATGCTCCAAGTAGGGAGATTGCTAGTAAAGCGGCTGGAATAGCGAATCCGGGCACAAGGAGATGAGAAATGAGGTGCGTTTTAGAAACCTTTCCCCATCACACGGTGTACCATCTTCTGGGTTTCTCATGCATGTTTTCGATGTAGGAAGATGCCCTTGAACCTGGAGATTTGGGACCCATGCGATGGGTACCACGCAGTATTACTTTAAAGGGTCTGCGTTTGCTCACCCAACCTCACCAAACCTCTCAGCCCCAAGAGTGTCCACCCTTATGTCTCATCCAGCTGTGGGTCTAGATATGGTCAATCCAGGTTGCATCACAGCCCGTGAACGCATTGTGTAAGAATTTCTATCTCTTTCACTGTCTTTGTTTCATGGGTTTTTCAAAGTAATTTATTTTTATAATGGGGTTTAGCTGCTTTTCACTGCTGTGTTTATGCCGCTTTACACCCACTTGACACACTAACAGAGAGATATCAATACATAGGTTTTAAGATTATTACTAGTCAGATATATTCTTGTGCGGTGAATAGGGCGTGTTGAGTCCAGTTCTCTGAGCAAGGAGTAGGTCTTGTCTATTACATATTGGGTTTATGGAACGGTATCTGAGCTAATTTGAAACCCTTGTTTTATGTATCACCCCACCTCACCTTTCCCGTTAAGCAGCCATAGTGTGTTTTCTGCATGTGTGACTCTGTTCTGTTTCGTAATTCAGTTCAAGTGTAACGGTTTTTACATTCCCTCTATCAGTGATACCTTATGAGAAGTGTCCTTTTCTGTGTGACTTATTTCACTTAGAGTCGTCGTACCTAAATCCACTCATCATGCTGCTACTAGCCTTATGACATTGATTTCACGGCTGAGTGAAATTCCATTGTACATAAGGACCACAACTTCTTTATCGATTTTTCTCTTTCCTGGGATATTGAAGGTGGAATGAAGTGGAGGTCCTTGTCAACAGAGCAGCCCTAAACTTTGGGGTGCTTGTGTCTTGCTGATTTTTAATTTTCCCAATTTATACCCCCATGAGTAGAAGTGCCCTATGCTCTCTAAGCTGTGTTTTTTAGATGTTTCAGGACTCACCGTACGCTTCTCCAGAGTGGCTGTTGGCAATTTACATCCCGCCCATCAGTGTAGCAAGGCTCCCATTTCTCCATGGCCTGTCCTGCATTTCTGGTTTTGACACTTTTTTCAGCATGGCCCTTTTAACCGATGGGAAGCGAGACTTCTTTGTAGCGCTGATTTGCCTTTCCAGGTTGCTTGGTTGGCCAAAAAGGGCGTATGCGTTTTTTCCTGAATATATTCAGGAAAAAACGCATACGCCCTTTTTGGCCAAGGGCATCATTGTCAACGTTTTGCCGCTTTTCATGTGCTTTAAAGGCGATTCGAATCTACCTCCTGAAATCTGTTTCCTGCAATTCTGCCTTGATTTCAAATCCTCTTCTTTGCCTTCCCTCAATATATTTGTGGACGAGAGTTATCATTTATAACTCTGCAGGTTTGTGAATTGCAGTGCCCTGAACCTCCATTTTACAACTCGCTTTTTAGGGAGCTGGCCGCAATAGCGCAGGATGGCTTCAGGCCCTGTTCTGGTTCCGGGGGGCAGGCTGAGCCTGTGGTTAATTCTTCTTCCTGATGGGAAAATAGAGTGACCTGTGCCTGTCCCAACACCAAGAGCTAGTCTCTCATTGGTTCCACGTCTTCCCGTTCATCCTCAGGACAAATTGCAACCTGTACGGAACAGGAGGTTAAAGGTGATGATGCTCCAAGTAGGGAGATTGCTAGTAAAGCGGCTGGAATAGCGAATCCGGGCACAAGGAGATGAGAAATGAGGTGCGTTTTAGAAACCTTTCCCCATCACACGGTGTACCATCTTCTGGGTTTCTCATGCATGTTTTCGATGTAGGAAGATGCCCTTGAACCTGGAGATATGGGACCCATGCGATGGGTACCACGCAGTATTACTTTAAAGGGTCTGCGTTTGCTCACCCAACCTCACCAAACCTCTCAGCCCCAAGAGTGTCCACCCTTATGTCTCATCCAGCTGTGGGTCTAGATATGGTCAATCCAGGTTGCATCACAGCCCGTGAACGCATTGTGTAAGAATTTCTATCTCTTTCACTGTCTTTGTTTCATGGGTTTTTCAAAGTAATTTATTTTTATAATGGGGTTTAGCTGCTTTTCACTGCTGTGTTTATGCCGCTTTACACCCACTTGACACACTAACAGAGAGATATGAATACATAAGTTTTAAGATTATTACTAGTCAGATATATTCTTGTGCGGTGAATAGGGCGTGTTGAGTCCAGTTCTCTGAGCAAGGAGTAGGTCTTGTCTATTACATATTGGGTTTATGGAACGGTATCTGAGCTAATTTGAAACCCTTGTTTTATGTATCACCCCACCTCACCTTTCCCGTTAAGCAGCCATAGTGTGTTTTCTGCATGTGTGACTCTGTTCTGTTTTGTAATTCAGTTCAAGTGTAACGGTTTTTACATTCCCTCTATCAGTGATACCTTATGAGAAGTGTCCTTTTCTGTGTGACTTATTTCACTTAGAATCATCGTACCTAAATCCACTCATCATGCTGCTACTAGCCTTATGACATTGATTTCATGGCTGAGTGATATTCCATTGTACATAAGGACCACAACTTCTTTATCCATTTTTCTCTTTCCTGGGATATTGAAGGTGGAATGAAGTGGAGGTCCTTGTCAACAGAGCAGCCCTAAACTTTGGGGTGCTTGTGTCTTGCTGATTTTTCATTTTCCCAATTTATACCCCCATGAGTGGAAGTGCCCTATGCTCTCTAAGCTGTGTTTTTTAGATGTTTCAGGACACACCGTACTCTTCTCCAGAGTGGCTGTTGGCAATTTACATCCCGCCCATCAGTGTAGCAAGGCTCCCATTTCTCCATGGCCTGTCCTGCATTTCTGGTTTTGACACTTTTTTCAGCATGGCCCTTTTAACCGATGGGAAGCGAGACTTCTTTGTAGCGCTGATTTGCCTTTCCAGGTTGCTTGGTTGGCCAAAAAGGGCGTATGCGTTTTTTCCTGAATATATTCAGGAAAAAACGCATACGCCCTTTTTGGCCAAGGGCATCATTGTCAACGTTTTGCCGCTTTTCATGTGCTTTAAAGGCGATTCGAATCTACCTCCTGAAATCTGTTTCCTGCAATTCTGCCTTGATTTCAAATCCTCTTCTTTGCCTTCCCTCAATATATTTGTGGACGAGAGTTATCATTTATAACTCTGCAGGTTTGTGAATTGCCGTGCCCTGAACCTCCATTTTACAACTCGCGTTTTTGGGAGATGGCCGCAAAAGCGCAGGATGGCTTCAGGCCCTGTTCTTGATCCGGGGGGCAGGCTGAGCCTGTGGTTAATTCTTCTTCCTGATGGGAAAATAGAGTGACCTGTGCCTGTCCCAACACCAAGAGCTAGTCTCTCATTGGTTCCACGTCTTCCCGTTCATCCTCAGGACAAATTGCAACCTGTACGGAACAGGAGGTTAAAGGTGATGATGCTCCAAGGAGGGAGATTGCTAGTAAAGTGGCTGGAATGGCAAACCCGGGCACAGGCAGATGAGAAATGAGGTGCGTTTTAGAAACCTTTCCCCATCACACGGTGTACCATCTTCTGGGTATCTCATGCATGTTTACGATGTAGGAAGATGCCCTTCAACCTGGAGATTTGGGACCCATGCGATGGGTACCACGCAGTATTACTTTAAAGGGTCTGCGTTTGCTCACCCAACCTCACCAAACCTCTCAGCCGCAACAGTGTCCACCCTTATGTCTCATCCAGCTGTGGGTCTAGATATGGTCAATCCAGGTTGCATCACAGCCCCTGAACGCATTGTGTAAGAATTTCGCTCTCTTTCACTGTCTTTGTTTCATGGGTTTTTCAAAGTAATTTATTTTTATAATGGGGTTTAGCTGCTTTTCACTGCTGTGTTTATGCCGCTTTTTACCCACTTGACACACTAACAGAGAGATATGAATACATAGGTTTTAAGATTATTACTAGTCAGATATATTCTTGTGCGGTGAATAGGGCGTGTTGAGTCCAGTTCTCTGAGCAAGGAGTAGGTCTTGTCTATTACATATTGGGTTTATGGAACGGTATCTGAGCTAATTTGAAACCCTTGTTTTATGTATCACCCCACCTCACCTTTCCCGTTAAGCAGCCATAGTGTGTTTTCTGCATGTGTGACTCTGTTCTGTTTTGTAATTCAGTTCAAGTGTAACGGTTTTTACATTCCCTCTATCAGTGATACCTTATGAGAAGTGTCCTTTTCTGTGTGACTTATTTCACTTAGAATCGTCGTACCTAAATCCACTCATCATGCTGCTA
This sequence comes from Balaenoptera borealis, assembly GCF_965194805.1. Taxonomy (NCBI): domain Eukaryota; kingdom Metazoa; phylum Chordata; class Mammalia; order Artiodactyla; family Balaenopteridae; genus Balaenoptera; species Balaenoptera borealis. The sequence continues at coordinate 2,008,701 of NC_138869.1, read as the reverse complement.
CTAGCCTTATGACATTGATTTCATGGCTGAGTGATATTCCATTGTACATAAGGACCACAACTTCTTTATCCATTTTTCTCTTTCCTGGGATATTGAAGGTGGAATGAAGTGGAGGTCCTTGTCAACAGAGCAGCCCTAAACTTTGGGGTGCTTGTGTCTTGCTGATTTTTAATTTTCCCAATTTATAACCCCATGAGTGGAAGTGCCCTATGCTCTCTAAGCTTTGTTTTTTAGATGTTTCAGGACTCACCGTACGCTTCTCCAGAGTGGCTGTTGGCAATTTACATCCCGCCCATCAGTGTAGCAAGGCTCCCATTTCTCCATGGCCTGTCCTGCATTTCTGGTTTTGACACTTTTTTCAGCATGGCCTTTTTAACCGAAGGGAAGCGAGACATCTTTGTAGCGCTGATTTGCCTTTCCAGGTTGCTTGGTTGGCCAAAAAGGGCGTATGCGTTTTTTCCTGAATATATTCAGGAAAAAACGCATACGCCCTTTTTGGCCAAGGGCATCATTGTCAACGTTTTTCCGCTTTTCATGTGCTTTAAAGGCGATTCGAATCTACCTCCTGAAATCTGTTTCCTGCAATTCTGCCTTGATTTCAAATCCTCTTCTTTGCCTTCCCTCAATATATTTGTGGACGAGAGTTATCATTTATAAGTCTGCAGGTTTGTGAATTGCAGTGCCCTGAACCTCCATTTTACAACTCGCTTTTTAGGGAGCTGGCCGCAAAAGCGCAGGATGGCTTCAGGCCCTGTTCTGGTTCCGGGGGGCAGGCTGAGCCTGTGGTTAATTCTTCTTCCTGATGGGAAAATAGAGTGACCTGTGCCTGTCCCAACACCAAGAGCTAGTCTCTCATTGGTTCCACGTCTTCCCGTTCATCCTCAGGACAAATTGCAACCTGTACGGAACAGGAGGTTAAAGGTGATGATGCTCCAAGTAGGGAGATTGCTAGTAAAGCGGCTGGAATAGCGAATCCGGGCACAAGGAGATGAGAAATGAGGTGCGTTTTAGAAACCTTTCCACATCACACGGTGTACCATCTTCTGGGTTTCTCATGCATGTTTTCGATGTAGGAAGATGCCCTTGAACCTGGAGATATGGGACCCATGCGATGGGTACCATGCAGTATTACTTTAAAGGGTCTGCGTTTGCTCACCCAACCTCACCAAACCTCTCAGCCCCAAGAGTGTCCACCCTTATGTCTCATCCAGCTGTGGGTCTAGATATGGTCAATCCAGGTTGCATCACAGCCCGTGAACGCATTGTGTAAGAATTTCTCTCTCTTTCACTGTCTTTGTTTCATGGGTTTTTCAAAGTAATTTATTTTTATAATGGGGTTTAGCTGCTTTTCACTGCTGTGTTTATGCCGCTTTACACCCACTTGACACACTAACAGAGAGATATGAATACATAGGTTTTAAGATTATTACTAGTCAGATATATTCTTGTGTGGTGAATAGGGCGTGTTGAGTCCAGTTCTCTGAGCAAGGAGTAGGTCTTGTCTATTACATATTGGGTTTATGGAACGGTATCTGAGCTAATTTGAAACCCTTGTTTTATGTATCACCCCACCTCACCTTTCCCGTTAAGCAGCCATAGTGTGTTTTCTGCATGTGTGACTCTGTTCTGTTTTGTAATTCAGTTCAAGTGTAACGGTTTTTACATTCCCTCTATCAGTGATACCTTATGAGAAGTGTCCTTTTCTGTGTGACTTATTTCACTTAGAATCGTCGTACCTAAATCCACTCATCATGCTGCTACTAGCCTTATGACATTGATTTCATGGCTGAGTGATATTCCATTGTACATAAGGACCACAACTCTTTTATCCATTTTTCTCTTTCCTGGCATATTTAAGGTGGAATGAAGTGGAGGTCCTTGTCAACAGAGCAACCCTAAACTTTGGGGTGCTTGTGTCTTGCTGATTTTTCATTTTCCCAATTTATACCCCCATGAGTGGAAGTGCCCTATGCTCTCTAAGCTGTGTTTTTTAGATGTTTCAGGACACACCGTACTCTTCTCCAGAGTGGCTGTTGGCAATTTACATCCCGCCCATCAGTGTAGCAAGGCTCCCATTTCTCCATGGCCTGTCCTGCATTTCTGGTTTTGACACTTTTTTCAGCATGGCCCTTTAACCGATGGGAAACGAGACATCTTTGTAGCGCTGATTTGCCTTTCCAGGTTGCTTGGTTGGCCAAAAAGGGCGTATGCGTTTTTTCCTGAATATATTCAGGAAAAAACGCATACGCCCTTTTTGGCCAAGGGCATCATTGTCAAAGTTTTTCCTCTTTTCATGTGCTTTAAAGGCGATTCGAATCTACCTCCTGAAATCTGTTTCCTGCAATTCTGCCTTGATTTCAAATCCTCTTCTTTGCCTTCCCTCAATATATTTGTGGACGAGAGTTATCATTTACAAGTCTGCAGGTTTGTGAAATGCAGTGCCCTGAACCTCCATTTTACAACTCGCTTTTTAGGGAGCTGGCCGCAATAGCGCAGGATGGCTTCAGGCCCTGTTCTGGTTCCGGGTGGCAGGCTGAGCCTGTGGTTAATTCTTCTTCCTGATGGGAAAATAGAGTGACCTGTGCCTGTCCCAACACCAAGAGCTAGTCTCTCATTGGTTCCACGTCTTCCCGTTCACCCTCAGGACAAATTGCAACCTGTACGGAACAGGAGGTTAAAGGTGCTGATGCTCCAAGTAGGGAGATTGCTAGTAAATCGGCTGGAATACCGAACCCGGGCACAAGGAGATGAGAAATGAGGTGCGTTTTAGAAACCTTTCCCCATCACACGGTGTACCATCTTCTGGGTTTCTCATGCATGTTTTCGATGTAGGAAGATGCCCTTGAACCTGGAGATTTGGGACCCATGCGATGGGTACCACGCAGTATTACTTTAAAGGGTCTGCGTTTGCTCACCCAACCTCACCAAACCTCTCAGCCCCAAGAGTGTCCACCCTTATGTCTCATCCAGCTGTGGGTCTAGATATGGTCAATCCAGGTTGCATCACAGCCCCTGAACGCATTGTGTAAGAATTTCGCTCTCTTTCACTGTCTTTGTTTCATGGGTTTTTCAAAGTAATTTATTTTTATAATGGGGTTTAGCTGCTTTTCACTGCTGTGTTTATGCCGCTTTACACCCACTTGACACACTAACAGAGAGATATCAATACATAGGTTTTAAGATTATTACTACTCAGATATATTCTTGTGCGGTGAATAGGGCGTGTTGAGTCCAGTTCTCTGAGCAAGGAGTAGGTCTTGTCTATTACATATTGGGTTTATGGAACGGTATCTGAGCTAATTTGAAACCCTTGTTTTATGTATCACCCCACCTCACCTTTCCCGTTAAGCAGCCATAGTGTGTTTTCTGCATGTGTGACTCTGTTCTGTTTTGTAATTCAGTTCAAGTGTAACGGTTTTTACATTCCCTCTATAAGTGATACCTTATGAGAAGTGTCCTTTTCTGTGTGACTTATTTCACTTAGAATCGTCGTACCTAAATCCACTTATCATGCTGCTACTAGCCTTAAGACATTGATTTCATGGCTGAGTGATATTCCATTGTACATAAGGACCACAACTTCTTTATCCATTTTTCTCTTTCCTGGGATATTGAAGGTGGAATGAAGTGGAGGTCCTTGTCAACAGAGCAGCCCTAAACTTTGGGGTGCTTGTGTCTTGCTGATTTTTCATTTTCCCAATTTATACCCCCATGAGTGGAAGTGCCCTATGCTCTCTAAGCTTTGCTTTTTAGACGTTTCAGGACTCACCGTACACTTCTCCAGAGTGGCTGTTGACAATTTACATCCCGCCCATCAGTGTAGCAAGGCTCCCATTTCTCCATGGCCTGTCCTGCATTTCTGGTTTTGACACTTTTTTCAGCATGGCCCTTTTGACCGATGGGAAGCGAGACTTCTTTGTAGCGCTGATTTGCCTTTCCAGGTTGCTTGGTTGGCCAAAAAGGGCGTATGCGTTTTTTCCTGAATATATTCAGGAAAAAACGCATACGCCCTTTTTGGCCAAGGGCATCATTGTCAACGTTTTGCCGCTTTTCATGTGCTTTAAAGGCGATTCGAATCTACCTCCTGAAATCTGTTTCCTGCAATTCTGCCTTGATTTCAAATCCTCTTCTTTGCCTTCCCTCAATATATTTGTGGACGAGAGGTATCATTTATAACTCTGCAGGTTTGTGAATTGCAGTGCCCTGAACCTCCATTTTACAACTCGCGTTTTTGGGACATGGCCGCAAAAGCGCAGGATGGCTTCAGGCCCTGTTCTGGTTCCGGGGGGCAGGCTGAGCCTGTGGTTAATTCTTCTTCCTGATGGGAAAATAGAGTGACCTCTGCGTGTCCCAACACCAAGAGCTAGTCTCTCATTGGTTCCACGTCTTCCCGTTCATCCTCAGGACAAATTGCAACCTGTACGGAACAGGAGGTTAAAGGTGCTGATGCTCCAAGGAGGGAGATTGCTAGTAAAGTGGCTGGAATGGCGAACCCGAGCACAAGGAGATGAGAAATGAGGTGCGTTTTAGAAACCTTTCCCCATCACACGGTGTACCATCTTCTGGGTTTCTCATGCATGTTTTCGATGGAGGAAGATGCCCTTGAACCTGGAGATTTGGGACCCATGCGATGGGTACCACACAGTATTACTTTAAAGGGTCTGCGTTTGCTCACCCAACCTCACCAAACCTCTCAGCCTCAAGAGTGTCCACCCTTATGTCTCATCCAGCTGTGGGTCTAGATATGGTCAATCCAGGTTGGATCACAGCCCCTGAACGCATTGTGTAAGAATTTCGCTCTCTTTCACTGTCTTTGTTTCATGGGTTTGAAAAAGTAATTTATTCTTATAATGGGGTTTAGCTGCTTTTCACTGCTGTGTTTATGCCGCTTTACACCCACTTGACACACTAACAGAGAGATATGAATACATAGGTTTTAAGATTATTACTAGTCAGATATATTCTTGTGCGGTGAATAGGGCGTGTTGAGTCCAGTTCTCTGAGCAAGGAGTAGGTCTTGTCTATTACATATTGGGTTTATGGAACGGTATCTGAGCTAATTTGAAACCCTTGTTTTATGTATCACCCCACCTCACCTTTCCCGTTAAGCAGCCATAGTGTGTTTTCTGCATGTGTGACTCCGTTCTGTTTTGTAATTCAGTTCAAGTGTAATGGTTTTTACATTCCCTCTATCAGTGATACCTTATCAGAAGTGTCCTTTTCTGTGTGACTTACTTCACTTAGAATCGTCGTACCTAAATCCACTCATCATGCTGCTACTAGCCTTATGACATTGATTTCATGGCTGAGTGATATTCCTTTGTACATAAGGACCACAACTCTTTTATCCATTTTTCTCTTTCCTGGGATATTGAAGGTGGAATGAAGTGGAGGTCCTTGTCAACAGAGCAGCCCTAAACTTTGGGGTGCTTGTGTCTTGCTGATTTTTCATTTTCCCAATTTATACCCCCATGAGTAGAAGTGCCCTATGCTCTCTAAGCTGTGTTTTTTAGATGTTTCAGGACTCACCGTACGCTTCTCCAGAGTGGCTGTTGGCAATTTACATCCCGCCCATCAGTGTAGCAAGGCTCCCATTTCTCCATGGCCTGTCCTGCATTTCTGGTTTTGACACTTTTTTCAGCATGGCCCTTTTAACCGATGGGAAGCGAGACTTCTTTGTAGCACTGATTTGCTTTCCAGGTTGCTTGGTTGGCCAAAAAGGGCGTATGCGTTTTTTCCTGAATATATTCAGGAAAAAACGCATACGCCCTTTTTGGCCAAGGGCATCATTGTCAACGTTTTGCCGCTTTTCATGTGCTTTAAAGGCGATTCGAATCTACCTCCTGAAATCTGTTTCCTGCAATTCTGCCTTGATTTCAAATCCTCTTCTTTGCCTTCCCTCAATATATTTGTGGACGAGAGTTATCATTTATAACTCTGCAGGTTTGTGAATTGCAGTGCCCTGAACCTCCATTTTACAACTCTCGTTTATGGGAGATGGCCGCAAAAGCGCAGGATGGCTTCAGGCCCTGTTCTTGATCCGGGGGGCAGGCTGAGCCTGTGGTTAATTCTTCTTCCTGATGGGAAAATAGAGTGACCTGTGCCTGTCCCAACACCAAGAGCTAGTCTCTCATTGGTTCCACGTCTTCCCGTTCATCCTCAGGACAAATTGCAACCTGTACGGAACAGGAGGTTAAAGGTGATGATGCTCCAAGGAGGGAGATTGCTAGTAAAGTGGCTGGAATGGCAAACCCGGGCACAGGCAGATGAGAAATGAGGTGCGTTTTAGAAACCTTTCCCCATCACACGGTGTACCATCTTCTGGGTATCTCATGCATGTTTACGATGTAGGAAGATGCCCTTCAACCTGGAGATTTGGGACCCATGCGATGGGTACCACGCAGTATTACTTTAAAGGGTCTGCGTTTGCTCACCCAACCTCACCAAACCTCTCAGCCGCAACAGTGTCCACCCTTATGTCTCATCCAGCTGTGGGTCTAGATATGGTCAATCCAGGTTGCATCACAGCCCCTGAACGCATTGTGTAAGAATTTCTCTCTCTTTCACTGTCTTTGTTTCATGGGTTTTTCAAAGTAATTTATTTTTATAATGGGGTTTAGCTGCTTTTCACTGCTGTGTTTATGCCGCTTTTTACCCACTTGACACACTAACAGAGAGATATCAATACATAGGTTTTAAGATTATTACTAGTCAGATATATTCTTGTGCGGTGAATAGGGCGTGTTGAGTCCAGTTCTCTGAGCAAGGAGTAGGTCTTGTCTATTACATATTGGGTTTATGGAACGGTATCTGAGCTAATTTGAAACCCTTGTTTTATGTATCACCCCACCTCACCTTTCCCGTTAAGCAGCCATAGTGTGTTTTCTGCATGTGTGACTCTGTTCTGTTTTGTAATTCAGTTCAAGTGTAACGGTTTTTACATTCCCTCTATCAGTGATACCTTATGAGAAGTGTCCTTTTCTGTGTGACTTACTTCACTTAGAATCGTCGTACCTAAATCCACTCATCATGCTGCTACTAGCCTTATGACATTGATTTCATGGCTGAGTGATATTCCATTGTACATAAGGACCACAACTTCTTTATCCATTTTTCTCTTTCCTGGGATATTGAAGGTGGAATGAAGTGGAGGTCCTTGTCAACAGAGCAGCCCTAAACTTTGGGGTGCTTGTGTCTTGCTGATTTTTAATTTTCCCAATTTATAACCCCATGAGTGGAAGTGCCCTATGCTCTCTAAGCTTTGTTTTTTAGATGTTTCAGGACTCACCGTACGCTTCTCCAGAGTGGCTGTTGGCAATTTACATCCCGCCCATCAGTGTAGCAAGGCTCCCATTTCTCCATGGCCTGTCCTGCATTTCTGGTTTTGACACTTTTTTCAGCATGGCCTTTTTAACCGAAGGGAAGCGAGACATCTTTGTAGCGCTGATTTGCCTTTCCAGGTTGCTTGGTTGGCCAAAAAGGGCGTATGCGTTTTTTCCTGAATATATTCAGGAAAAAACGCATACGCCCTTTTTGTCCAAGGGCATCATTGTCAACGTTTTTCCGCTTTTCATGTGCTTTAAAGGCGATTCGAATCTACCTCCTGAAATCTGTTTCCTGCAATTCTGCCTTGATTTCAAATCCTCTTCTTTGCCTTCCCTCAATATATTTGTGGACGAGAGTTATCATTTATAAGTCTGCAGGTTTGTGAATTGCAGTGCCCTGAACCTCCATTTTACAACTCGCTTTTTAGGGAGCTGGCCGCAAAAGCGCAGGATGGCTTCAGGCCCTGTTCTGGTTCCGGGGGGCAGGCTGAGCCTGTGGTTAATTCTTCTTCCTGATGGGAAAATAGAGTGACCTGTGCCTGTCCCAACACCAAGAGCTAGTCTCTCATTGGTTCCACGTCTTCCCGTTCATCCTCAGGACAAATTGCAACCTGTACGGAACAGGAGGTTAAAGGTGATGATGCTCCAAGTAGGGAGATTGCTAGTAAAGCGGCTGGAATAGCGAATCCGGGCACAAGGAGATGAGAAATGAGGTGCGTTTTAGAAACCTTTCCACATCACACGGTGTACCATCTTCTGGGTTTCTCATGCATGTTTTCGATGTAGGAAGATGCCCTTGAACCTGGAGATATGGGACCCATGCGATGGGTACCATGCAGTATTACTTTAAAGGGTCTGCGTTTGCTCACCCAACCTCACCAAACCTCTCAGCCCCAAGAGTGTCCACCCTTATGTCTCATCCAGCTGTGGGTCTAGATATGGTCAATCCAGGTTGCATCACAGCCCGTGAACGCATTGTGTAAGAATTTCTCTCTCTTTCACTGTCTTTGTTTCATGGGTTTTTCAAAGTAATTTATTTTTATAATGGGGTTTAGCTGCTTTTCACTGCTGTGTTTATGCCGCTTTACACCCACTTGACACACTAACAGAGAGATATGAATACATAGGTTTTAAGATTATTACTAGTCAGATATATTCTTGTGTGGTGAATAGGGCGTGTTGAGTCCAGTTCTCTGAGCAAGGAGTAGGTCTTGTCTATTACATATTGGGTTTATGGAACGGTATCTGAGCTAATTTGAAACCCTTGTTTTATGTATCACCCCACCTCACCTTTCCCGTTAAGCAGCCATAGTGTGTTTTCTGCATGTGTGACTCTGTTCTGTTTTGTAATTCAGTTCAAGTGTAACGGTTTTTACATTCCCTCTATCAGTGATACCTTATGAGAAGTGTCCTTTTCTGTGTGACTTATTTCACTTAGAATCGTCGTACCTAAATCCACTCATCATGCTGCTACTAGCCTTATGACATTGATTTCATGGCTGAGTGATATTCCATTGTACATAAGGACCACAACTTCTTTATCCATTTTTCTCTTTCCTGTGATATTGAAGGTGGAATGAAGTGGAGGTCCTTGTCAACAGAGCAGCCCTAAACTTTGGGGTGCTTGTGTCTTGCTGATTTTTCATTTTCCCAATTTATACCCCCATGAGTGGAAGTGCCCTATGCTCTCTAAGCTGTGTTTTTTAGATGTTTCAGGACACACCGTACTCTTCTCCAGAGTGGCTGTTGGCAATTTACATCCCGCCCATCAGTGTAGCAAGGCTCCCATTTCTCCATGGCCTGTCCTGCATTTCTGGTTTTGACACTTTTTTCAGCATGGCCCTTTAACCGATGGGAAACGAGACATCTTTGTAGCGCTGATTTGCCTTTCCAGGTTGCTTGGTTGGCCAAAAAGGGCGTATGCGTTTTTTCCTGAATATATTCAGGAAAAAATGCATACGCCCTTTTTGGCCAAGGGCATCATTGTCAACGTTTTGCCGCTTTTCATGTGCTTTAAAGGCGATTCGAATCTACCTCCTGAAATCTGTTTCCTGCAATTCTGCCTTGATTTCAAATCCTCTTCTTTGCCTTCCCTCAATATATTTGTGGACGAGAGTTATCATTTATAAGTCTGCAGGTTTGTGAATTGCAGTGCCCTGAACCTCCATTTTACAACTCGCTTTTTAGGGAGCTGGCCGCAAAAGCGCAGGATGGCTTCAGGCCCTGTTCTGGTTCCGGGGGGCAGGCTGAGCCTGTGGTTAATTCTTCTTCCTGATGGGAAAATAGAGTGACCTGTGCCTGTCCCAACACCAAGAGCTAGTCTCTCATTGGTTCCACGTCTTCCCGTTCATCCTCAGGACAAATTGCAACCTGTACGGAACAGGAGGTTAAAGGTGATGATGCTCCAAGTAGGGAGATTGCTAGTAAAGCGGCTGGAATAGCGAATCCGGGCACAAGGAGATGAGAAATGAGGTGCGTTTTAGAAACCTTTCCACATCACACGGTGTACCATCTTCTGGGTTTCTCATGCATGTTTTCGATGTAGGAAGATGCCCTTGAACCTGGAGATATGGGACCCATGCGATGGGTACCATGCAGTATTACTTTAAAGGGTCTGCGTTTGCTCACCCAACCTCACCAAACCTCTCAGCCCCAAGAGTGTCCACCGTTATGTCTCATCCAGCTGTGGGTCTAGATATGGTCAATCCAGGTTGCATCACAGCCCCTGAACGCATTGTGTAAGAATTTCTCTCTCTTTCACTGTCTTTGTTTCATGGGTTTTTCAAAGTAATTTATTTTTATAATGGGGTTTAGCTGCTTTTCACTGCTGTGTTTATGCCGCTTTACACCCACTTGACACACTAACAGAGAGATATCAATACATAGGTTTTAAGATTATTACTACTCAGATATATTCTTGTGCGGTGAATAGGGCGTGTTGAGTCCAGTTCTCTGAGCAAGGAGTAGGTCTTGTCTATTACATATTGGGTTTATGGAACGGTATCTGAGCTAATTTGAAACCCTTGTTTTATGTATCACCCCACCTCACCTTTCCCGTTAAGCAGCCATAGTGTGTTTTCTGCATGTGTGACTCCGTTCTGTTTTGTAATTCAGTTCAAGTGTAACGGTTTTTACATTCCCTCTATAAGTGATACCTTATGAGAAGTGTCCTTTTCTGTGTAACTTACTTCACTTAGAATCGTCGTACCTAAATCCACTCATCATGCTGCTACTAGCCTTATGACATTGATTTCATGGCTGAGTGATATTCCTTTGTACATAAGGACCACAACTCTTTTATCCATTTTTCTCTTTCCTGGCATATTTAAGGTGGAATGAAGTGGAGGTCCTTGTCAACAGAGCAACCCTAAACTTTGGGGTGCTTGTGTCTTGCTGATTTTTCATTTTCCCAATTTATACCCCCATGAGTGGAAGTGCCCTATGCTCTCTAAGCTGTGTTTTTTAGATGTTTCAGGACACACCGTACTCTTCTCCAGAGTGGCTGTTGGCAATTTACATCCCGCCCATCAGTGTAGCAAGGCTCCCATTTCTCCATGGCCTGTCCTGCATTTCTGGTTTTGACACTTTTTTCAGCATGGCCCTTTTAACCGATGGGAAGCGATACTTCTTTGTAGCGCTGATTTGCCTTTCCAGGTTGCTTGGTTGGCCAAAAAGGGCGTATGCGTTTTTTCCTGAATATATTCAGGAAAAAACGCATACGCCCTTTTTGGCCAAGGGCATCATTGTCAAAGTTTTTCCTCTTTTCATGTGCTTTAAAGGCGATTCGAATCTACCTCCTGAAATCTGTTTCCTGCAATTCTGCCTTGATTTCAAATCCTCTTCTTTGCCTTCCCTCAATATATTTGTGGACGAGAGTTATCATTTACAAGTCTGCAGGTTTGTGAAATGCAATGCCCTGAACCTCCATTTTACAACTCGCTTTTTAGGGAGCTGGCCGCAATAGCGCAGGATGGCTTCAGGCCCTGTTCTGGTTCCGGGTGGCAGGCTGAGCCTGTGGTTAATTCTTCTTCCTGATGGGAAAATAGAGTGACCTGTGCCTGTCCCAACACCAAGAGCTAGTCTCTCATTGGTTCCACGTCTTCCCGTTCACCCTCAGGACAAATTGCAACCTGTACGGAACAGGAGGTTAAAGGTGCTGATGCTCCAAGTAGGGAGATTGCTAGTAAATCGGCTGGAATACCGAACCCGGGCACAAGGAGATGAGAAATGAGGTGCGTTTTAGAAACCTTTCCCCATCACACGGTGTACCATCTTCTGGGTTTCTCATGCATGTTTTCGATGTAGGAAGATGCCCTTGAACCTGGAGATTTGGGACCCATGCGATGGGTACCACGCAGTATTACTTTAAAGGGTCTGCGTTTGCTCACCCAACCTCACCAAACCTCTCAGCCCCAAGAGTGTCCACCCTTATGTCTCATCCAGCTGTGGGTCTAGATATGGTCAATCCAGGTTGCATCACAGCCCCTGAACGCATTGTGTAAGAATTTCGCTCTCTTTCACTGTCTTTGTTTCATGGGTTTTTCAAAGTAATTTATTTTTATAATGGGGTTTAGCTGCTTTTCACTGCTGTGTTTATGCCGCTTTACACCCACTTGACACACTAACAGAGAGATATCAATACATAGGTTTTAAGATTATTACTACTCAGATATATTCTTGTGCGGTGAATAGGGCGTGTTGAGTCCAGTTCTCTGAGCAAGGAGTAGGTCTTGTCTATTACATATTGGGTTTATGGAACGGTATCTGAGCTAATTTGAAACCCTTGTTTTATGTATCACCCCACCTCACCTTTCCCGTTAAGCAGCCATAGTGTGTTTTCTGCATGTGTGACTCTGTTCTGTTTTGTAATTCAGTTCAAGTGTAACGGTTTTTACATTCCCTCTATAAGTGATACCTTATGAGAAGTGTCCTTTTCTGTGTGACTTATTTCACTTAGAATCGTCGTACCTAAATCCACTTATCATGCTGCTACTAGCCTTAAGACATTGATTTCATGGCTGAGTGATATTCCATTGTACATAAGGACCACAACTTCTTTATCCATTTTTCTCTTTCCTGGGATATTGAAGGTGGAATGAAGTGGAGGTCCTTGTCAACAGAGCAGCCCTAAACTTTGGGGTGCTTGTGTCTTGCTGATTTTTCATTTTCCCAATTTATACCCCCATGAGTGGAAGTGCCCTATGCTCTCTAAGCTTTGCTTTTTAGACGTTTCAGGACTCACCGTACACTTCTCCAGAGTGGCTGTTGACAATTTACATCCCGCCCATCAGTGTAGCAAGGCTCCCATTTCTCCATGGCCTGTCCTGCATTTCTGGTTTTGACACTTTTTTCAGCATGGCCCTTTTGACCGATGGGAAGCGAGACTTCTTTGTAGCGCTGATTTGCCTTTCCAGGTTGCTTGGTTGGCCAAAAAGGGCGTATGCGTTTTTTCCTGAATATATTCAGGAAAAAACGCATACGCCCTTTTTGGCCAAGGGCATCATTGTCAACGTTTTGCCGCTTTTCATGTGCTTTAAAGGCGATTCGAATCTACCTCCTGAAATCTGTTTCCTGCAATTCTGCCTTGATTTCAAATCCTCTTCTTTGCCTTCCCTCAATATATTTGTGGACGAGAGGTATCATTTATAACTCTGCAGGTTTGTGAATTGCAGTGCCCTGAACCTCCATTTTACAACTCGCGTTTTTGGGACATGGCCGCAAAAGCGCAGGATGGCTTCAGGCCCTGTTCTGGTTCCGGGGGGCAGGCTGAGCCTGTGGTTAATTCTTCTTCCTGATGGGAAAATAGAGTGACCTCTGTGTGTCCCAACACCAAGAGCTAGTCTCTCATTGGTTCCACGTCTTCCCGTTCATCCTCAGGACAAATTGCAACCTGTACGGAACAGGAGGTTAAAGGTGCTGATGCTCCAAGGAGGGAGATTGCTAGTAAAGTGGCTGGAATGGCGAACCCGAGCACAAGGAGATGAGAAATGAGGTGCGTTTTAGAAACCTTTCCCCATCACACGGTGTACCATCTTCTGGGTTTCTCATGCATGTTTTCGATGGAGGAAGATGCCCTTGAACCTGGAGATTTGGGACCCATGCGATGGGTACCACACAGTATTACTTTAAAGGGTCTGCGTTTGCTCACCCAACCTCACCAAACCTCTCAGCCTCAAGAGTGTCCACCCTTATGTCTCATCCAGCTGTGGGTCTAGATATGGTCAATCCAGGTTGGATCACAGCCCCTGAACGCATTGTGTAAGAATTTCGCTCTCTTTCACTGTCTTTGTTTCATGGGTTTGAAAAAGTAATTTATTCTTATAATGGGGTTTAGCTGCTTTTCACTGCTGTGTTTATGCCGCTTTACACCCACTTGACACACTAACAGAGAGATATCAATACATAGGTTTTAAGATTATTACTAGTCAGATATATTCTTGTGCGGTGAATAGGGCGTGTTGAGTCCAGTTCTCTGAGCAAGGAGTAGGTCTTGTCTATTACATATTGGGTTTATGGAACGGTATCTGAGCTAATTTGAAACCCTTGTTTTATGTATCACCCCACCTCACCTTTCCCGTTAAGCAGCCATAGTGTGTTTTCTGCATGTGTGACTCTGTTCTGTTTTGTAATTCAGTTCAAGTGTAACGGTTTTTACATTCCCTCTATCAGTGATACCTTATGAGAAGTGTCCTTTTCTGTGTGACTTATTTCACTTAGAATCGTCGTACCTAAATCCACTCATCATGCTGCTACTAGCCTTATGACATTGATTTCATGGCTGAGTGATATTCCATTGTACATAAGGACCACAACTTCTTTATCCATTTTTCTCTTTCCTGGGATATTGAAGGTGGAATGAAGTGGAGGTCCTTGTCAACAGAGCAGCCCTAAACTTTGGGGTGCTTGTGTCTTGCTGATTTTTCATTTTCCCAATTTATACCCCCATGAGTGGAAGTGCCCTATGCTCTCTAAGCTTTGCTTTTTAGACGTTTCAGGACTCACCGTACACTTCTCCAGAGTGGCTGTTGACAATTTACATCCCGCCCATCAGTGTAGCAAGGCTCCCATTTCTCCATGGCCTGTCCTGCATTTCTGGTTTTGACACTTTTTTCAGCATGGCCCTTTTGACCGATGGGAAGCGAGACATCTTTGTAGCGCTGATTTGCCTTTCCAGGTTGCTTGGTTGGCCAAAAAGTGCGTATGCGTTTTTTCCTGAATATATTTAGGAAAAAACGCATACGCCCTTTTTGGCCAAGGGCATCATTGTCAACGTTTTGCCGCTTTTCAGGTGCTTTAAAGCTAATTCGAATCTACCTCCTGAAATCTGTTTCCTGCAATTCTGCCTTGATTTCAAATCCTCTTCTTTGCCTTCCCTCAATATATTTGTGGATGAGAGTTATCATTTATAACTCTGCAGGTTTGTGAATTGCAGTGCCCTGAACCTCCATTTTACAACTCGCTTTTTAGGGAGCTGGCCGCAAAAGCGCAGGATGTCTTCAGGCCCTCTTCTGGTTCCGGGGGGCAGGCTGAGCCTGTGGTTAATTCTTCTTCCTGATGGGAAAATAGAGTGACCTGTGCCTGTCCCAACACCAAGAGCTAGTCTTTCATTGGTTCCACGTCTTCCCGTTCATCCTCAGTACAAATTGCAACCTGTACGGAACAGGAGGTTAAAGGTGCTGATGCTCCAAGGAGGGAGATTGCTAGTAAAGTGGCTGGAATGGCGAACCCGGGCACAAGCAGATGAGAAATGAGGTGCGTTTTAGAAATCTTTCGCCATCACACGGTGTACCATCTTCTGGGTATCTCATGCATGTTTTCGATGTAGGAAGATGACCTTGAACCTGGAGATTTGGGACCCATGCGATGGGTACCACGCAGTATTACTTTAAAGGGTCTGCGTTTGCTCACCCAACCTCACCAAACCTCTCAGCCGCAACAGTGTCCACCCTTATGTCTCATCCAGCTGTGGGTCTAGATATGGTCAATCCAGGTTGCATCACAGCCCCTGAACGCATTGTGTAAGAATTTCTCTCTCTTTCACTGTCTTTGTTTCATGGGTTTTTCAAAGTAATTTATTTTTATAATGGGGTTTAGCTGCTTTTCACTGCTGTGTTTATGCCGCTTTTTACCCACTTGACACACTAACAGAGAGATATCAATACATAGGTTTTAAGATTATTACTAGTCAGATATATTCTTGTGCGGTGAATAGGGCGTGTTGAGTCCAGTTCTCTGAGCAAGGAGTAGGTCTTGTCTATTACATATTGGGTTTATGGAACGGTATCTGAGCTAATTTGAAACCCTTGTTTTATGTATCACCCCACCTCACCTTTCCCGTTAAGCAGCCATAGTGTGTTTTCTGCATGTGTGACTCTGTTCTGTTTTGTAATTCAGTTCAAGTGTAACGGTTTTTACATTCCCTCTATAAGTGATACCTTATGAGAAGTGTCCTTTTCTGTGTGACTTATTTCACTTAGAGTCATCGTACCTAAATCCACTCATCATGCTGCTACTAGCCTTATGACATTGATTTCACGGCTGAATGATATTCCATTGTACATAAGGACCACAACTTCTTTATCCATTTTTCTCTTTCCTGGGATATTGAAGGTGGAATGAAGTGGAGGTCCTTGTCAACAGAGCAGCCCTAAACTTTGGGGTGCTTGTGTCTTGCTGATTTTTAATTTTCCCAATTTATACCCCCATGAGTGGAAGTGTCCTATGCTCTCTAAGCTTTGCTTTTTAGACGTTTCAGGACTCACCGTACATTTCTCCAGAGTGGCTGTTGACAATTTACATCCCGCCCATCAGTGTAGCAAGGCTCCCATTTCTCCATGGCCTGTCCTGCATTTCTGGTGTTGACACTTTTTTCAGCATGGCCCTTTTGACCGATGGGAAGCGAGACATCTTTGTAGCGCTGATTTGCCTTTCCAGGTTGCTTGGTTGGCCAAAAAGGGCGTATGCGTTTTTTCCTGAATATATTCAGGAAAAAACGCATACGCCCTTTTTGGCCAAGGGCATCATTGTCAACGTTTTGCCGCTTTTCATGTGCTTTAAAGGCGATTCGAATCTACCTCCTGAAATCTGTTTCCTGCAATTCTGCCTTGATTTCAAATCCTCTTCTTTGCCTTCCCTCAATATATTTGTGGATGAGAGTTATCATTTATAACTCTGCAGGTTTGTGAATTGCAGTGCCCTGATCCTCCATTTTACAACTCGCTTTTTAGGGAGCTGGCCGCAAAAGCGCAGGATGGCTTCAGGCCCTGTTCTGGTTCCGGGGGGCAGGCTGAGCCTGTGGTTAATTCTTCTTCCTGATGGGAAAATAGAGTGACCTGTGCCTGTCCCAACACCAAGAGCTAGTCTCTCATTGGTTCCACGTCTTCCCGTTCATCCTCAGGACAAATTGCAACCTGTACGGAACAGGAGGTTAAAGGTGATGATGCTCCAAGTAGGGAGATTGCTAGTAAAGCGGCTGGAATAGCGAATCCGAGCACAAGGAGATGAGAAATGAGGTGCGTTTTAGAAACCTTTCCACATCACACGGTGTACCATCTTCTGGGTTTCTCATGCATGTTTTCGATGTAGGAAGATGCCCTTGAACCTGGAGATATGGGACCCATGCGATGGGTACCATGCAGTATTACTTTAAAGGGTCTGCGTTTGCTCACCCAACCTCACCAAACCTCTCAGCCCCAAGAGTGTCCACCCTTATGTCTCATCCAGCTGTGGGTCTAGATATGGTCAATCCAGGTTGCATCACAGCCCGTGAACGCATTGTGTAAGAATTTCTATCTCTTTCACTGTCTTTGTTTCATGGGTTTTTCAAAGTAATTTATTTTTATAATGGGGTTTAGCTGCTTTTCACTGCTGTGTTTATGCCGCTTTACACCCACTTGACACACTAACAGAGAGATATCAATACATAGGTTTTAAGATTATTACTAGTCAGATATATTCTTGTGCGGTGAATAGGGCGTGTTGAGTCCAGTTCTCTGAGCAAGGAGTAGGTCTTGTCTATTACATATTGGGTTTATGGAACGGTATCTGAGCTAATTTGAAACCCTTGTTTTATGTATCACCCCACCTCACCTTTCCCGTTAAGCAGCCATAGTGTGTTTTCTGCATGTGTGACTCTGTTCTGTTTTGTAATTCAGTTCAAGTGTAACGGTTTTTACATTCCCTCTATCAGTGATACCTTATGAGAAGTGTCCTTTTCTGTGTGACTTATTTCACTTAGAATCGTCGTACCTAAATCCACTCATCATGCTGCTACTAGCCTTATGACATTGATTTCATGGCTGAGTGATATTCCATTGTACATAAGGACCACAACTTCTTTATCCATTTTTCTCTTTCCTGGGATATTGAAGGTGGAATGAAGTGGAGGTGTTTGTCAACAGAGCAGCCCTAAACTTTGGGGTGCTTGTGTCTTGCTGATTTTTCATTTTCCCAATTTATACCCCCATGAGTGGAAGTGCCCTATGCTCTCTAAGCTTTGCTTTTTAGACGTTTCAGGACTCACCGTACACTTCTCCAGAGTGGCTGTTGACAATTTACATCCCGCCCATCAGTGTAGCAAGGCTCCCATTTCTCCATGGCCTGTCCTGCATTTCTGGTTTTGACACTTTTTTCAGCATGGCCCTTTTGACCGATGGGAAGCGAGACAACTTTGTAGCGCTGATTTGCCTTTCCAGGTTGCTTGGTTGGCCAAAAAGGGCGTATGCGTTTTTTCCTGAATATATTCAGGAAAAAACGCATACGCCCTTTTTGGCCAAGGGCATCATTGTCAACGTTTTGCCGCTTTTCATGTGCTTTAAAGGCGATTCGAATCTACCTCCTGAAATCTGTTTCCTGCAATTCTGCCTTGATTTCAAATCCTCTTCTTTGCCTTCCCTCAATATATTTGTGGACGAGAGTTATCATTTATAACTCTGCAGGTTTGTGAATTGCAGTGCCCTGAACCTCCATTTTACAACTCGCTTTTTAGGGAGCTGGCCGCAAAAGCGCAGGATGGCTTCAGGCCCTGTTCTGGTTCCGGGGGGCAGGCTGAGCCTGTGGTTAATTCTTCTTCCTGATGGGAAAATAGAGTGACCTGTGCCTGTCCCAACACCAAGAGCTAGTCTCTCATTGGTTCCACGTCTTCCCGTTCATCCTCAGTACAAATTGCAACCTGTACGGAACAGGAGGTTAAAGGTGCTGATGCTCCAAGGAGGGAGATTGCTAGTAAAGTGGCTGGAATGGCGAATCCGGGCACAAGGAGATGAGAAATGAGGTGCGTTTTAGAAACCTTTCGCCATCACACGGTGTACCATCTTCTGGGTTTCTCATGCATGTTTTCGATGGAGGAAGATGCCCTTGAACCTGGAGATTTGGGACCCATGCGATGGGTACCACGCAGTATTACTTTAAAGGGTCTGCGTTTGCTCACCCAACCTCACCAAACCTCTCAGCCCCAAGAGTGTCCACCCTTATGTCTCATCCAGCTGTGGGTCTAGATATGGTCAATCCAGGTTGCATCACAGCCCGTGAACGCATTGTGTAAGAATTTCTATCTCTTTCACTGTCTTTGTTTCATGGGTTTTTCAAAGTAATTTATTTTTATAATGGGGTTTAGCTGCTTTTCACTGCTGTGTTTATGCCGCTTTTTACCCACTTGACACACTAACAGAGAGATATCAATACATAGGTTTTAAGATTATTACTAGTCAGATATATTCTTGTGCGGTGAATAGGGCGTGTTGAGTCCAGTTCTCTGAGCAAGGAGTAGGTCTTGTCTATTACATATTGGGTTTATGGAACGGTATCTGAGCTAATTTGAAACCCTTGTTTTATGTATCACCCCACCTCACCTTTCCCGTTAAGCAGCCATAGTGTGTTTTCTGCATGTGTGACTCTGTTCTGTTTTGTAATTCAGTTCAAGTGTAACGGTTTTTACATTCCCTCTATCAGTGATACCTTATGAGAAGTGTCCTTTTCTGTGTTACTTATTTCACTTAGAATCGTCGTACCTAAATCCACTCATCATGCTGCTACTAGCCTTATGACATTGATTTCACGGCTGAGTGATATTCCATTGTACATAAGGACCACAACTTCTTTATCCATTTTTCTCTTTCCTGGGATATTGAAGGTGGAATGAAGTGGAGGTCCTTGTCAACAGAGCAGCCCTAAACTTTGGGGTGCTTGTGTCTTGCTGATTTTTCATTTTCCCAATTTATACCCCCATGAGTGGAAGTGCCCTATGCTCTCTAAGCTGTGTTTTTTAGATGTTTCAGGACACACCGTACTCTTCTCCAGAGTGGCTGTTGGCAATTTACATCCCGCCCATCAGTGTAGCAAGGCTCCCATTTCTCCATGGCCTGTCCTGCATTTCTGGTTTTGACACTTTTTTCAGCATGGCCCTTTTAACCGATGGGAAGCGAGACTTCTTTGTAGCGCTGATTTGCCTTTCCAGGTTGCTTGGTTGGCCAAAAAGGGCGTATGCGTTTTTTCCTGAATATATTCAGGAAAAAACGCATACGCCCTTTTTGGCCAAGGGCATCATTGTCAAAGTTTTTCCTCTTTTCATGTGCTTTAAAGGCGATTCGAATCTACCTCCTGAAATCTGTTTCCTGCAATTCTGCCTTGATTTCAAATCCTCTTCTTTGCCTTCCCTCAATATATTTGTGGACGAGAGTTATCATTTATAAGTCTGCAGGTTTGTGAAATGCAGTGCCCTGAACCTCCATTTTACAACTCGCTTTTTAGGGAGCTGGCCGCAATAGCGCAGGATGGCTTCAGGCCCTGTTCTGGTTCCGGGTGGCAGGCTGAGCCTGTGGTTAATTCTTCTTCCTGATGGGAAAATAGAGTGACCTGTGCCTGTCCCAACACCAAGAGCTAGTCTCTCATTGGTTCCACGTCTTCCCGTTCACCCTCAGGACAAATTGCAACCTGTACGGAACAGGAGGTTAAAGGTGCTGATGCTCCAAGTAGGGAGATTGCTAGTAAAGTGGCTGGAATAGCGAACCCGGGCACAAGGAGATGAGAAATGAGGTGCGTTTTAGAAACCTTTCCCCATCACACGGTGTACCATCTTCTGGGTTTCTCATGCATGTTTTCGATGTAGGAAGATGCCCTTGAACCTGGAGATTTGGGACCCATGCGATGGGTACCACGCAGTATTACTTTAAAGGGTCTGCGTTTGCTCACCCAACCTCACCAAACCTCTCAGCCCCAAGAGTGTCCACCCTTATGTCTCATCCAGCTGTGTGTCTAGATATGGTCAATCCAGGTTGCATCACAGCCCCTGAACGCATTGTGTAAGAATTTCGCTCTCTTTCACTGTCTTTGTTTCATGGGTTTTTCAAAGTAATTTATTTTTATAATGGGGTTTAGCTGCTTTTCACTGCTGTGTTTATGCCGCTTTACACCCACTTGACACACTAACAGAGAGATATCAATACATAGGTTTTAAGATTATTACTACTCAGATATATTCTTGTGCGGTGAATAGGGCGTGTTGAGTCCAGTTCTCTGAGCAAGGAGTAGGTCTTGTCTATTACATATTGGGTTTATGGAACGGTATCTGAGCTAATTTGAAACCCTTGTTTTATGTATCACCCCACCTCACCTTTCCCGTTAAGCAGCCATAGTGTGTTTTCTGCATGTGTGACTCTGTTCTGTTTTGTAATTCAGTTCAAGTGTAACGGTTTTTACAGTCCCTCTATAAGTGATACCTTATGAGAAGTGTCCTTCTCTGTGTGACTTATTTCACTTAGAATCGTTGTACCTAAATCCACTTATCATGCTGCTACTAGCCTTAAGACATTGATTTCATGGCTGAGTGATATTCCATTGTACATAAGGACCACAACTTCTTTATCCATTTTTCTCTTTCCTGGGATATTGAAGGTGGAATGAAGTGGAGGTCCTTGTCAACAGAGCAGCCCTAAACTTTGGGGTGCTTGTGTCTTGCTGATTTTTCATTTTCCCAATTTATACCCCCATGAGTGGAAGTGCCCTATGCTCTCTAAGCTTTGCTTTTTAGACGTTTCAGGACTCACCGTACACTTCTCCAGAGTGGCTGTTGACAATTTACATCCCGCCCATCAGTGTAGCAAGGCTCCCATTTCTCCATGGCCTGTCCTGCATTTCTGCTTTTGACACTTTTTTCAGCATGGCCCTTTTGACCGATGGGAAGCGAGACTTCTTTGTAGCGCTGATTTGCCTTTCCAGGTTGCTTGGTTGGCCAAAAAGGGCGTATGCGTTTTTTCCTGAATATATTCAGGAAAAAACGCATACGCCCTTTTTGGCCAAGGGCATCATTGTCAACGTTTTTCCGCTTTTCATGTGCTTTAAAGGCGATTCGAATCTACCTCCTGAAATCTGTTTCCTGCAATTCTGCCTTGATTTCAAATCCTCTTCTTTGCCTTCCCTCAATATATTTGTGGACGAGAGTTATCATTTATAACTCTGCAGGTTTGTGAATTGCAGTGCCCTGAACCTCCATTTTACAACTCGCGTTTTTGGGAGATGGCCGCAAAAGCGCAGGATGGCTTCAGGCCCTGTTCTTGATCCGGGGGGCAGGCTGAGCCTGTGGTTAATTCTTCTTCCTGATGGGAAAATAGAGTGACCTGTGCCTGTCCCAACACCAAGAGCTAGTCTCTCATTGGTTCCACGTCTTCCCGTTCATCCTCAGGACAAATTGCAACCTGTACGGAACAGGAGGTTAAAGGTGATGATGCTCCAAGGAGGGAGATTGCTAGTAAAGTGGCTGGAATGGCAAACCCGGGCACAGGCAGATGAGAAATGAGGTGCGTTTTAGAAACCTTTCCCCATCACACGGTGTACCATCTTCTGGGTATCTCATGCATGTTTACGATGTAGGAAGATGCCCTTCAACCTGGAGATTTGGGACCCATGCGATGGGTACCACGCAGTATTACTTTAAAGGGTCTGCGTTTGCTCACCCAACCTCACCAAACCTCTCAGCCGCAACAGTGTCCACCCTTATGTCTCATCCAGCTGTGGGTCTAGATATGGTCAATCCAGGTTGCATCACAGCCCCTGAACGCATTGTGTAAGAATTTCGCTCTCTTTCACTGTCTTTGTTTCATGGGTTTTTCAAAGTAATTTATTTTTATAATGGGGTTTAGCTGCTTTTCACTGCTGTGTTTATGCCGCTTTTTACCCACTTGACACACTAACAGAGAGATATCAATACATAGGTTTTAAGATTATTACTAGTCAGATATATTCTTGTGCGGTGAATAGGGCGTGTTGAGTCCAGTTCTCTGAGCAAGGAGTAGGTCTTGTCTATTACATATTGGGTTTATGGAACGGTATCTGAGCTAATTTGAAACCCTTGTTTTATGTATCACCCCACCTCACCTTTCCCGTTAAGCAGCCATAGTGTGTTTTCTGCATGTGTGACTCTGTTCTGTTTTGTAATTCAGTTCAAGTGTAACGGTTTTTACATTCCCTCTATCAGTGATACCTTATGAGAAGTGTCCTTTGCTGTGTGACTTATTTCACTTAGAGTCGTCGTACCTAAATCCGCTCATCATGCTGCTACTAGCCTTATGACATTGATTTCACGGCTGAGTGAAATTCCATTGTACATAAGGACCACAACTTCTTTATCGATTTTTCTCTTTCCTGGGATATTGAAGGTGGAATGAAGTGGAGGTCCTTGTCAACAGAGCAGCCCTAAACTTTGGGGTGCTTGTGTCTTGCTGATTTTTAATTTTCCCAATTTATACCCCCATGAGTAGAAGTGCCCTATGCTCTCTAAGCTGTGTTTTTTAGATGTTTCAGGACTCACCGTACGCTTCTCCAGAGTGGCTGTTGGCAATTTACATCCCGCCCATCAGTGTAGCAAGGCTCCCATTTCTCCATGGCCTGTCCTGCATTTCTGGTTTTGACACTTTTTTCAGCATGGCCCTTTTAACCGATGGGAAGCGAGACTTCTTTGTAGCGCTGATTTGCCTTTCCAGGTTGCTTGGTTGGCCAAAAAGGGCGTATGCGTTTTTTCCTGAATATATTCAGGAAAAAACGCATACGCCCTTTTTGGCCAAGGGCATCATTGTCAACGTTTTGCCGCTTTTCATGTGCTTTAAAGGCGATTCGAATCTACCTCCTGAAATCTGTTTCCTGCAATTCTGCCTTGATTTCAAATCCTCTTCTTTGCCTTCCCTCAATATATTTGTGGACGAGAGTTATCATTTATAACTCTGCAGGTTTGTGAATTGCAGTGCCCTGAACCTCCATTTTACAACTCGCTTTTTAGGGAGCTGGCCGCAATAGCGCAGGATGGCTTCAGGCCCTGTTCTGGTTCCGGGGGGCAGGCTGAGCCTGTGGTTAATTCTTCTTCCTGATGGGAAAATAGAGTGACCTGTGCCTGTCCCAACACCAAGAGCTAGTCTCTCATTGGTTCCACGTCTTCCCGTTCATCCTCAGTACAAATTGCAACCTGTACGGAACAGGAGGTTAAAGGTGCTGATGCTCCAAGGAGGGAGATTGCTAGTAAAGTGGCTGGAATGGCGAATCCGGGCACAAGGAGATGAGAAATGAGGTGCGTTTTAGAAACCTTTCGCCATCACACGGTGTACCATCTTCTGGGTATCTCATGCATGTTTTCGATGTAGGAAGATGACCTTGAACCTGGAGATTTGGGACCCATGCGATGGGTACCACGCAGTATTACTTTAAAGGGTCTGCGTTTGCTCACCCAACCTCACCAAACCTCTCAGCCGCAACAGTGTCCACCCTTATGTCTCATCCAGCTGTGGGTCTAGATATGGTCAATCCAGGTTGCATCACAGCCCCTGAACGCATTGTGTAAGAATTTCTCTCTCTTTCACTGTCTTTGTTTCATGGGTTTTTCAAAGTAATTTATTTTTATAATGGGGTTTAGCTGCTTTTCACTGCTGTGTTTATGCCGCTTTACACCCACTTGACACACTAACAGAGAGATATGAATACATAGGTTTTAAGATTATTACTAGTCAGATATATTCTTGTGCGGTGAATAGGGCGTGTTGAGTCCAGTTCTCTGAGCAAGGAGTAGGTCTTGTCTATTACATATTGGTTTTATGGAACGGTATCTGAGCTAATTTGAAACCCTTGTTTTATGTATCACCCCACCTCACCTTTCCCGTTAAGCAGCCATAGTGTGTTTTCTGCATGTGTGACTCTGTTCTGTTTTGTAATTCAGTTCAAGTGTAACGGTTTTTACATTCCCTCTATAAGTGATACCTTATGAGAAGTGTCCTTTTCTGTGTGACTTATTTCACTTAGAGTCGTCGTACCTAAATCCACTCATCATGCTGCTACTAGCCTTATGACATTGATTTCACGGCTGAGTGATATTCCATTGTACATAAGGACCACAACTTCTTTATCCATTTTTCTCTTTCCTGCGATATTGAAGGTGGAATGAAGTGGAGGTCCTTGTCAACAGAGCAGCCCTAAACTTTGGGGTGCTTGTGTCTTGCTGATTTTTAATTTTCCCAATTTATACCCCCATGAGTGGAAGTGCCCTATGCTCTCTAAGCTTTGCTTTTTAGACGTTTCAGGACTCACCGTACACTTCTCCAGAGTGGCTGTTGACAATTTACATCCCGCCCATCAGTGTAGCAAGGCTCCCATTTCTCCATGGCCTGTCCTGCATTTCTGCTTTTGACACTTTTTTCAGCATGGCCCTTTTGACCGATGGGAAGCGAGACTTCTTTGTAGCGCTGATTTGCCTTTCCAGGTTGCTTGGTTGGCCAAAAAGGGCGTATGCGTTTTTTCCTGAATATATTCAGGAAAAAACGCATACGCCCTTTTTGGCCAAGGGCATCATTGTCAACGTTTTGCCGCTTTTCATGTGCTTTAAAGGCGATTCGAATCTACCTCCTGAAATCTGTTTCCTGCAATTCTGCCTTGATTTCAAATCCTCTTCTTTGCCTTCCCTCAATATATTTGTGGACGAGAGGTATCATTTATAACTCTGCAGGTTTGTGAATTGCAGTGCCCTGAACCTCCATTTTACAACTCGCGTTTTTGGGAGATGGCCGCAAAAGCTCAGGATGGCTTCAGGCCCTGTTCTGGTTCCGGGGGGCAGGCTGAGCCTGTGGTTAATTCTTCTTCCTGATGGGAAAATAGAGTGACCTCTGCGTGTCCCAACACCAAGAGCTAGTCTCTCATTGGTTCCACGTCTTCCCGTTCATCCTCAGGACAAATTGCAACCTGTACGGAACAGGAGGTTTAAGGTGCTGATGCTCCAAGGAGGGAGATTGCTAGTAAAGTGGCTGGAATGGCGAACCCGAGCACAAGGAGATGAGAAATGAGGTGCGTTTTAGAAACCTTTCCCCATCACACGGTGTACCATCTTCTGGGTTTCTCATGCATGTTTTCGATGGAGGAAGATGCCCTTGAACCTGGAGATTTGGGACCCATGCGATGGGTACCACGCAGTATTACTTTAAAGGGTCTGCGTTTGCTCACCCAACCTCACCAAACCTCTCAGCCCCAAGAGTGTCCACCCTTATGTCTCATCCAGCTGTGGGTCTAGATATGGTCAATCCAGGTTGCATCACAGCCCGTGAACGCATTGTGTAAGAATTTCTATCTCTTTCACTGTCTTTGTTTCATGGGTTTTTCAAAGTAATTTATTTTTATAATGGGGTTTAGCTGCTTTTCACTGCTGTGTTTATGCCGCTTTTTACCCACTTGACACACTAACAGAGAGATATCAATACATAGGTTTTAAGATTATTACTAGTCAGATATATTCTTGTGCGGTGAATAGGGCGTGTTGAGTCCAGTTCTCTGAGCAAGGAGTAGGTCTTGTCTATTACATATTGGGTTTATGGAACGGTATCTGAGCTAATTTGAAACCCTTGTTTTATGTATCACCCCACCTCACCTTTCCCGTTAAGCAGCCATAGTGTGTTTTCTGCATGTGTGACTCTGTTCTGTTTTGTAATTCAGTTCAAGTGTAACGGTTTTTACATTCCCTCTATCAGTGATACCTTATGAGAAGTGTCCTTTTCTGTGTTACTTATTTCACTTAGAATCGTCGTACCTAAATCCACTCATCATGCTGCTACTAGCCTTATGACATTGATTTCACGGCTGAGTGATATTCCATTGTACATAAGGACCACAACTTCTTTATCCATTTTTCTCTTTCCTGGGATATTGAAGGTGGAATGAAGTGGAGGTCCTTGTCAACAGAGCAGCCCTAAACTTTGGGGTGCTTGTGTCTTGCTGATTTTTCATTTTCCCAATTTATACCCCCATGAGTGGAAGTGCCCTATGCTCTCTAAGCTGTGTTTTTTAGATGTTTCAGGACACACCGTACTCTTCTCCAGAGTGGCTGTTGGCAATTTACATCCCGCCCATCAGTGTAGCAAGGCTCCCATTTCTCCATGGCCTGTCCTGCATTTCTGGTTTTGACACTTTTTTCAGCATGGCCCTTTTAACCGATGGGAAGCGAGACTTCTTTGTAGCGCTGATTTGCCTTTCCAGGTTGCTTGGTTGGCCAAAAAGGGCGTATGCGTTTTTTCCTGAATATATTCAGGAAAAAACGCATACGCCCTTTTTGGCCAAGGGCATCATTGTCAAAGTTTTTCCTCTTTTCATGTGCTTTAAAGGCGATTCGAATCTACCTCCTGAAATCTGTTTCCTGCAATTCTGCCTTGATTTCAAATCCTCTTCTTTGCCTTCCCTCAATATATTTGTGGACGAGAGTTATCATTTATAAGTCTGCAGGTTTGTGAAATGCAGTGCCCTGAACCTCCATTTTACAACTCGCTTTTTAGGGAGCTGGCCGCAATAGCGCAGGATGGCTTCAGGCCCTGTTCTGGTTCCGGGTGGCAGGCTGAGCCTGTGGTTAATTCTTCTTCCTGATGGGAAAATAGAGTGACCTGTGCCTGTCCCAACACCAAGAGCTAGTCTCTCATTGGTTCCACGTCTTCCCGTTCACCCTCAGGACAAATTGCAACCTGTACGGAACAGGAGGTTAAAGGTGCTGATGCTCCAAGTAGGGAGATTGCTAGTAAAGTGGCTGGAATAGCGAACCCGGGCACAAGGAGATGAGAAATGAGGTGCGTTTTAGAAACCTTTCCCCATCACACGGTGTACCATCTTCTGGGTTTCTCATGCATGTTTTCGATGTAGGAAGATGCCCTTGAACCTGGAGATTTGGGACCCATGCGATGGGTACCACGCAGTATTACTTTAAAGGGTCTGCGTTTGCTCACCCAACCTCACCAAACCTCTCAGCCCCAAGAGTGTCCACCCTTATGTCTCATCCAGCTGTGTGTCTAGATATGGTCAATCCAGGTTGCATCACAGCCCCTGAACGCATTGTGTAAGAATTTCGCTCTCTTTCACTGTCTTTGTTTCATGGGTTTTTCAAAGTAATTTATTTTTATAATGGGGTTTAGCTGCTTTTCACTGCTGTGTTTATGCCGCTTTACACCCACTTGACACACTAACAGAGAGATATCAATACATAGGTTTTAAGATTATTACTACTCAGATATATTCTTGTGCGGTGAATAGGGCGTGTTGAGTCCAGTTCTCTGAGCAAGGAGTAGGTCTTGTCTATTACATATTGGGTTTATGGAACGGTATCTGAGCTAATTTGAAACCCTTGTTTTATGTATCACCCCACCTCACCTTTCCCGTTAAGCAGCCATAGTGTGTTTTCTGCATGTGTGACTCTGTTCTGTTTTGTAATTCAGTTCAAGTGTAACGGTTTTTACAGTCCCTCTATAAGTGATACCTTATGAGAAGTGTCCTTCTCTGTGTGACTTATTTCACTTAGAATCGTTGTACCTAAATCCACTTATCATGCTGCTACTAGCCTTAAGACATTGATTTCATGGCTGAGTGATATTCCATTGTACATAAGGACCACAACTTCTTTATCCATTTTTCTCTTTCCTGGGATATTGAAGGTGGAATGAAGTGGAGGTCCTTGTCAACAGAGCAGCCCTAAACTTTGGGGTGCTTGTGTCTTGCTGATTTTTCATTTTCCCAATTTATACCCCCATGAGTGGAAGTGCCCTATGCTCTCTAAGCTTTGCTTTTTAGACGTTTCAGGACTCACCGTACACTTCTCCAGAGTGGCTGTTGACAATTTACATCCCGCCCATCAGTGTAGCAAGGCTCCCATTTCTCCATGGCCTGTCCTGCATTTCTGCTTTTGACACTTTTTTCAGCATGGCCCTTTTGACCGATGGGAAGCGAGACTTCTTTGTAGCGCTGATTTGCCTTTCCAGGTTGCTTGGTTGGCCAAAAAGGGCGTATGCGTTTTTTCCTGAATATATTCAGGAAAAAACGCATACGCCCTTTTTGGCCAAGGGCATCATTGTCAACGTTTTTCCGCTTTTCATGTGCTTTAAAGGCGATTCGAATCTACCTCCTGAAATCTGTTTCCTGCAATTCTGCCTTGATTTCAAATCCTCTTCTTTGCCTTCCCTCAATATATTTGTGGACGAGAGTTATCATTTATAACTCTGCAGGTTTGTGAATTGCAGTGCCCTGAACCTCCATTTTACAACTCGCGTTTTTGGGAGATGGCCGCAAAAGCGCAGGATGGCTTCAGGCCCTGTTCTTGATCCGGGGGGCAGGCTGAGCCTGTGGTTAATTCTTCTTCCTGATGGGAAAATAGAGTGACCTGTGCCTGTCCCAACACCAAGAGCTAGTCTCTCATTGGTTCCACGTCTTCCCGTTCATCCTCAGGACAAATTGCAACCTGTACGGAACAGGAGGTTAAAGGTGATGATGCTCCAAGGAGGGAGATTGCTAGTAAAGTGGCTGGAATGGCAAACCCGGGCACAGGCAGATGAGAAATGAGGTGCGTTTTAGAAACCTTTCCCCATCACACGGTGTACCATCTTCTGGGTATCTCATGCATGTTTACGATGTAGGAAGATGCCCTTCAACCTGGAGATTTGGGACCCATGCGATGGGTACCACGCAGTATTACTTTAAAGGGTCTGCGTTTGCTCACCCAACCTCACCAAACCTCTCAGCCGCAACAGTGTCCACCCTTATGTCTCATCCAGCTGTGGGTCTAGATATGGTCAATCCAGGTTGCATCACAGCCCCTGAACGCATTGTGTAAGAATTTCGCTCTCTTTCACTGTCTTTGTTTCATGGGTTTTTCAAAGTAATTTATTTTTATAATGGGGTTTAGCTGCTTTTCACTGCTGTGTTTATGCCGCTTTTTACCCACTTGACACACTAACAGAGAGATATCAATACATAGGTTTTAAGATTATTACTAGTCAGATATATTCTTGTGCGGTGAATAGGGCGTGTTGAGTCCAGTTCTCTGAGCAAGGAGTAGGTCTTGTCTATTACATATTGGGTTTATGGAACGGTATCTGAGCTAATTTGAAACCCTTGTTTTATGTATCACCCCACCTCACCTTTCCCGTTAAGCAGCCATAGTGTGTTTTCTGCATGTGTGACTCTGTTCTGTTTTGTAATTCAGTTCAAGTGTAACGGTTTTTACATTCCCTCTATCAGTGATACCTTATGAGAAGTGTCCTTTGCTGTGTGACTTATTTCACTTAGAGTCGTCGTACCTAAATCCACTCATCATGCTGCTACTAGCCTTATGACATTGATTTCACGGCTGAGTGAAATTCCATTGTACATAAGGACCACAACTTCTTTATCGATTTTTCTCTTTCCTGGGATATTGAAGGTGGAATGAAGTGGAGGTCCTTGTCAACAGAGCAGCCCTAAACTTTGGGGTGCTTGTGTCTTGCTGATTTTTAATTTTCCCAATTTATACCCCCATGAGTAGAAGTGCCCTATGCTCTCTAAGCTGTGTTTTTTAGATGTTTCAGGACTCACCGTACGCTTCTCCAGAGTGGCTGTTGGCAATTTACATCCCGCCCATCAGTGTAGCAAGGCTCCCATTTCTCCATGGCCTGTCCTGCATTTCTGGTTTTGACACTTTTTTCAGCATGGCCCTTTTAACCGATGGGAAGCGAGACTTCTTTGTAGCGCTGATTTGCCTTTCCAGGTTGCTTGGTTGGCCAAAAAGGGCGTATGCGTTTTTTCCTGAATATATTCAGGAAAAAACGCATACGCCCTTTTTGGCCAAGGGCATCATTGTCAACGTTTTGCCGCTTTTCATGTGCTTTAAAGGCGATTCGAATCTACCTCCTGAAATCTGTTTCCTGCAATTCTGCCTTGATTTCAAATCCTCTTCTTTGCCTTCCCTCAATATATTTGTGGACGAGAGTTATCATTTATAACTCTGCAGGTTTGTGAATTGCAGTGCCCTGAACCTCCATTTTACAACTCGCTTTTTAGGGAGCTGGCCGCAATAGCGCAGGATGGCTTCAGGCCCTGTTCTGGTTCCGGGGGGCAGGCTGAGCCTGTGGTTAATTCTTCTTCCTGATGGGAAAATAGAGTGACCTGTGCCTGTCCCAACACCAAGAGCTAGTCTCTCATTGGTTCCACGTCTTCCCGTTCATCCTCAGGACAAATTGCAACCTGTACGGAACAGGAGGTTAAAGGTGATGATGCTCCAAGTAGGGAGATTGCTAGTAAAGCGGCTGGAATAGCGAATCCGGGCACAAGGAGATGAGAAATGAGGTGCGTTTTAGAAACCTTTCCCCATCACACGGTGTACCATCTTCTGGGTTTCTCATGCATGTTTTCGATGTAGGAAGATGCCCTTGAACCTGGAGATTTGGGACCCATGCGATGGGTACCACGCAGTATTACTTTAAAGGGTCTGCGTTTGCTCACCCAACCTCACCAAACCTCTCAGCCCCAAGAGTGTCCACCCTTATGTCTCATCCAGCTGTGGGTCTAGATATGGTCAATCCAGGTTGCATCACAGCCCGTGAACGCATTGTGTAAGAATTTCTATCTCTTTCACTGTCTTTGTTTCATGGGTTTTTCAAAGTAATTTATTTTTATAATGGGGTTTAGCTGCTTTTCACTGCTGTGTTTATGCCGCTTTACACCCACTTGACACACTAACAGAGAGATATGAATACATAGGTTTTAAGATTATTACTAGTCAGATATATTCTTGTGCGGTGAATAGGGCGTGTTGAGTCCAGTTCTCTGAGCAAGGAGTAGGTCTTGTCTATTACATATTGGGTTTATGGAACGGTATCTGAGCTAATTTGAAACCCTTGTTTTATGTATCACCCCACCTCACCTTTCCCGTTAAGCAGCCATAGTGTGTTTTCTGCATGTGTGACTCTGTTCTGTTTCGTAATTCAGTTCAAGTGTAACGGTTTTTACATTCCCTCTATCAGTGATACCTTATGAGAAGTGTCCTTTGCTGTGTGACTTATTTCACTTAGAGTCGTCGTACCTAAATCCACTCATCATGCTGCTACTAGCCTTATGACATTGATTTCACGGCTGAGTGAAATTCCATTGTACATAAGGACCACAACTTCTTTATCGATTTTTCTCTTTCCTGGGATATTGAAGGTGGAATGAAGTGGAGGTCCTTGTCAACAGAGCAGCCCTAAACTTTGGGGTGCTTGTGTCTTGCTGATTTTTAATTTTCCCAATTTATACCCCCATGAGTAGAAGTGCCCTATGCTCTCTAAGCTGTGTTTTTTAGATGTTTCAGGACTCACCGTACGCTTCTCCAGAGTGGCTGTTGGCAATTTACATCCCGCCCATCAGTGTAGCAAGGCTCCCATTTCTCCATGGCCTGTCCTGCATTTCTGGTTTTGACACTTTTTTCAGCATGGCCCTTTTAACCGATGGGAAGCGAGACTTCTTTGTAGCGCTGATTTGCCTTTCCAGGTTGCTTGGTTGGCCAAAAAGGGCGTATGCGTTTTTTCCTGAATATATTCAGGAAAAAACGCATACGCCCTTTTTGGCCAAGGGCATCATTGTCAACGTTTTGCCGCTTTTCATGTGCTTTAAAGGCGATTCGAATCTACCTCCTGAAATCTGTTTCCTGCAATTCTGCCTTGATTTCAAATCCTCTTCTTTGCCTTCCCTCAATATATTTGTGGACGAGAGTTATCATTTATAACTCTGCAGGTTTGTGAATTGCAGTGCCCTGAACCTCCATTTTACAACTCGCTTTTTAGGGAGCTGGCCGCAATAGCGCAGGATGGCTTCAGGCCCTGTTCTGGTTCCGGGGGGCAGGCTGAGCCTGTGGTTAATTCTTCTTCCTGATGGGAAAATAGAGTGACCTGTGCCTGTCCCAACACCAAGAGCTAGTCTCTCATTGGTTCCACGTCTTCCCGTTCATCCTCAGGACAAATTGCAACCTGTACGGAACAGGAGGTTAAAGGTGATGATGCTCCAAGTAGGGAGATTGCTAGTAAAGCGGCTGGAATAGCGAATCCGGGCACAAGGAGATGAGAAATGAGGTGCGTTTTAGAAACCTTTCCCCATCACACGGTGTACCATCTTCTGGGTTTCTCATACATGTTTTCGATGTAGGAAGATGCCCTTGAACCTGGAGATTTGGGACCCATGCGATGGGTACCACGCAGTATTACTTTAAAGGGTCTGCGTTTGCTCACCCAACCTCACCAAACCTCTCAGCCCCAAGAGTGTCCACCCTTATGTCTCATCCAGCTGTGGGTCTAGATATGGTCAATCCAGGTTGCATCACAGCCCGTGAACGCATTGTGTAAGAATTTCTATCTCTTTCACTGTCTTTGTTTCATGGGTTTTTCAAAGTAATTTATTTTTATAATGGGGTTTAGCTGCTTTTCACTGCTGTGTTTATGCCGCTTTACACCCACTTGACACACTAACAGAGAGATATGAATACATAGGTTTTAAGATTATTACTAGTCTGATATATTCTTGTGCGGTGAATAGGGCGTGTTGAGTCCAGTTCTCTGAGCAAGGAGTAGGTCTTGTCTATTACATATTGGGTTTATGGAACGGTATCTGAGCTAATTTGAAACCCTTGTTTTATGTATCACCCCACCTCACCTTTCCCGTTAAGCAGCCATAGTGTGTTTTCTGCATGTGTGACTCTGTTCTGTTTTGTAATTCAGTTCAAGTGTAACGGTTTTTACATTCCCTCTATCAGTGATACCTTATGAGAAGTGTCCTTTTCTGTGTGACTTATTTCACTTAGAATCGTCGTACCTAAATCCACTCATCATGCTGCTACTAGCCTTATGACATTGATTTCATGGCTGAGTGATATTCCATTGTACATAAGGACCACAACTTCTTTATCCATTTTTCTCTTTCCTGGGATATTGAAGGTGGAATGAAGTGGAGGTCCTTGTCAACAGAGCAGCCCTAAACTTTGGGGTGCTTGTGTCTTGCTGATTTTTAATTTTCCCAATTTATAACCCCATGAGTGGAAGTGCCCTATGCTCTCTAAGCTTTGTTTTTTAGATGTTTCAGGACATACCGTACTCTTCTCCAGAGTGGCTGTTGGCAATTTACATCCCGCCCATCAGTGTAGCAAGGCTCCCATTTCTCCATGGCCTGTCCTGCATTTCTGGTTTTGACACTTTTTTCAGCATGGCCTTTTAACCGAAGGGAAGCGAGACATCTTTGTAGCGCTGATTTGCCTTTCCAGGTTGCTTGGTTGGCCAAAAAGGGCGTATGCGTTTTTTCCTGAATATATTCAGGAAAAAACGCATACGCCCTTTTTGGCCAAGGGCATCATTGTCAACGTTTTTCCGCTTTTCATGTGCTTTAAAGGCGATTCGAATCTACCTCCTGAAATCTGTTTCCTGCAATTCTGCCTTGATTTCAAATCCTCTTCTTTGCCTTCCCTCAATATATTTGTGAACGAGAGTTATCATTTATAAGTCTGCAGGTTTGTGAATTGCAGTGCCCTGAACCTCCATTTTACAACTCGCTTTTTAGGGAGCTGGCCGCAAAAGCGCAGGATGGCTTCAGGCCCTGTTCTGGTTCCGGGGGGCAGGCTGAGCCTGTGGTTAATTCTTCTTCCTGATGGGAAAATAGAGTGACCTGTGCCTGTCCCAACACCAAGAGCTAGTCTCTCATTGGTTCCACGTCTTCCCGTTCATCCTCAGGACAAATTGCAACCTGTACGGAACAGGAGGTTAAAGGTGATGATGCTCCAAGTAGGGAGATTGCTAGTAAAGCGGCTGGAATAGCGAATCCGGGCACAAGGAGATGAGAAATGAGGTGCGTTTTAGAAACCTTTCCACATCACACGGTGTACCATCTTCTGGGTTTCTCATGCATGTTTTCGATGTAGGAAGATGCCCTTGAACCTGGAGATATGGGACCCATGCGATGGGTACCATGCAGTATTACTTTAAAGGGTCTGCGTTTGCTCACCCAACCTCACCAAACCTCTCAGCCCCAAGAGTGTCCACCCTTATGTCTCATCCAGCTGTGGGTCTAGATATGGTCAATCCAGGTTGCATCACAGCCCGTGAACGCATTGTGTAAGAATTTCTATCTCTTTCACTGTCTTTGTTTCATGGGTTTTTCAAAGTAATTTATTTTTATAATGGGGTTTAGCTGCTTTTCACTGCTGTGTTTATGCCGCTTTACACCCACTTGACACACTAACAGAGAGATATCAATACATAGGTTTTAAGATTATTACTAGTCAGATATATTCTTGTGTGGTGAATAGGGCGTGTTGAGTCCAGTTCTCTGAGCAAGGAGTAGGTCTTGTCTATTACATATTGGGTTTATGGAACGGTATCTGAGCTAATTTGAAACCCTTGTTTTATGTATCACCCCACCTCACCTTTCCCGTTAAGCAGCCATAGTGTGTTTTCTGCATGTGTGACTCTGTTCTGTTTTGTAATTCAGTTCAAGTGTAACGGTTTTTACATTCCCTCTATCAGTGATACCTTATGAGAAGTGTCCTTTTCTGTGTGACTTATTTCACTTAGAATCGTCGTACCTAAATCCACTCATCATGCTGCTACTAGCCTTATGACATTGATTTCATGGCTGAGTGATATTCCATTGTACATAAGGACCACAACTTCTTTATCCATTTTTCTCTTTCCTGGGATATTGAAGGTGGAATGAAGTGGAGGTCCTTGTCAACAGAGCAGCCCTAAACTTTGGGGTGCTTGTGTCTTGCTGATTTTTCATTTTCCCAATTTATACCCCCATGAGTGGAAGTGCCCTATGCTCTCTAAGCTGTGTTTTTTAGATGTTTCAGGACACACCGTACTCTTCTCCAGAGTGGCTGTTGGCAATTTACATCCCGCCCATCAGTGTAGCAAGGCTCCCATTTCTCCATGGCCTGTCCTGCATTTCTGGTTTTGACACTTTTTTCAGCATGGCCCTTTAACCGATGGGAAACGAGACATCTTTGTAGCGCTGATTTGCCTTTACAGGTTGCT
This sequence comes from Balaenoptera borealis, assembly GCF_965194805.1. Lineage (NCBI taxonomy): Eukaryota > Metazoa > Chordata > Mammalia > Artiodactyla > Balaenopteridae > Balaenoptera > Balaenoptera borealis. Next base: position 1,973,078 of record NC_138869.1, on the reverse strand, counting down.
TGGTTGGCCAAAAAGGGCGTATGCGTTTTTTCCTGAATATATTCAGGAAAAAATGCATACGCCCTTTTTGGCCAAGGGCATCATTGTCAACGTTTTGCCGCTTTTCATGTGCTTTAAAGGCGATTCGAATCTACCTCCTGAAATCTGTTTCCTGCAATTCTGCCTTGATTTCAAATCCTCTTCTTTGCCTTCCCTCAATATATTTGTGGACGAGAGTTATCATTTATAAGTCTGCAGGTTTGTGAATTGCAGTGCCCTGAACCTCCATTTTACAACTCGATTTTTAGGGAGCTGGCCGCAATAGCGCAGGATGGCTTCAGGCCCTGTTTTGGTTCCGGGTGGCAGGCTGAGCCTGTGGTTAATTCTTCTTCCTGATGGGAAAATAGAGTGACCTGTGCCTGTCCCAACACCAAGAGCTAGTCTCTCATTGGTTCCACGTCTTCCCGTTCATCCTCAGGACAAATTGCAACCTGTACGGAACAGGAGGTTAAAGGTGCTGATGCTCCAAGGAGGGAGATTGCTAGTAAAGCGGCTGGAATAGCGAACCCGGGCACAAGGAGATGAGAAATGAGGTGCGTTTTAGAAACCTTTCCCCATCACACGGTGTACCATCTTCTGGGTTTCTCATGCATGTTTTCGATGTAGGAAGATGCCCTTGAACCTGGAGATTTGTGACCCATGCGATGGGTACCATGCAGTATTACTTTAAAGGGTCTGCGTTTGCTCACCCAACCTCACCAAACCTCTCAGCCCCAAGAGTGTCCACCCTTATGTCTCATCCAGCTGTGGGTCTAGATATGGTCAATCCAGGTTGCATCACAGCCCCTGAACGCATTGTGTAAGAATTTCTCTCTCTTTCACTGTCTTTGTTTCATGGGTTTTTCAAAGTAATTTATTTTTATAATGGGGTTTAGCTGCTTTTCACTGCTGTGTTTATGCCGCTTTACACCCACTTGACACACTAACAGAGAGATATGAATACATAGGTTTTAAGATTATTACTAGTCAGATATATTCTTGTGCGGTGAATAGGGCGTGTTGAGTCCAGTTCTCTGAGCAAGGAGTAGGTCTTGTCTATTACATATTGGGTTTATGGAACGGTATCTGAGCTAATTTGAAACCCTTGTTTTATGTATCACCCCACCTCACCTTTCCCGTTAAGCAGCCATAGTGTGTTTTCTGCATGTGTGACTCCGTTCTGTTTTGTAATTCAGTTCAAGTGTAACGGTTTTTACATTCCCTCTATAAGTGATACCTTATGAGAAGTGTCCTTTTCTGTGTAACTTACTTCACTTAGAATCGTCGTACCTAAATCCACTCATCATGCTGCTACTAGCCTTATGACATTGATTTCATGGCTGAGTGATATTCCTTTGTACATAAGGACCACAACTCTTTTATCCATTTTTCTCTTTCCTGGCATATTTAAGGTGGAATGAAGTGGAGGTCCTTGTCAACAGAGCAACCCTAAACTTTGGGGTGCTTGTGTCTTGCTGATTTTTCATTTTCCCAATTTATACCCCCATGAGTGGAAGTGCCCTATGCTCTCTAAGCTGTGTTTTTTAGATGTTTCAGGACACACCGTACTCTTCTCCAGAGTGGCTGTTGGCAATTTACATCCCGCCCATCAGTGTAGCAAGGCTCCCATTTCTCCATGGCCTGTCCTGCATTTCTGGTTTTGACACTTTTTTCAGCATGGCCCTTTTAACCGATGGGAAGCGAGACTTCTTTGTAGCGCTGATTTGCCTTTCCAGGTTGCTTGGTTGGCCAAAAAGGGCGTATGCGTTTTTTCCTGAATATATTCAGGAAAAAACGCATACGCCCTTTTTGGCCAAGGGCATCATTGTCAAAGTTTTTCCTCTTTTCATGTGCTTTAAAGGCGATTCGAATCTACCTCCTGAAATCTGTTTCCTGCAATTCTGCCTTGATTTCAAATCCTCTTCTTTGCCTTCCCTCAATATATTTGTGGACGAGAGTTATCATTTATAAGTCTGCAGGTTTGTGAAATGCAGTGCCCTGAACCTCCATTTTACAACTCGCTTTTTAGGGAGCTGGCCGCAATAGCGCAGGATGGCTTCAGGCCCTGTTCTGGTTCCGGGTGGCAGGCTGAGCCTGTGGTTAATTCTTCTTCCTGATGGGAAAATAGAGTGACCTGTGCCTGTCCCAACACCAAGAGCTAGTCTCTCATTGGTTCCACGTCTTCCCGTTCACCCTCAGGACAAATTGCAACCTGTACGGAACAGGAGGTTAAAGGTGCTGATGCTCCAAGTAGGGAGATTGCTAGTAAATCGGCTGGAATACCGAACCCGGGCACAAGGAGATGAGAAATGAGGTGCGTTTTAGAAACCTTTCCCCATCACATGGTGTACCATCTTCTGGGTTTCTCATGCATGTTTTCGATGTAGGAAGATGCCCTTGAACCTGGAGATTTGGGACCCATGCGATGGGTACCACGCAGTATTACTTTAAAGGGTCTGCGTTTGCTCACCCAACCTCACCAAACCTCTCAGCCCCAAGAGTGTCCACCCTTATGTCTCATCCAGCTGTGGGTCTAGATATGGTCAATCCAGGTTGCATCACAGCCCCTGAACGCATTGTGTAAGAATTTCGCTCTCTTTCACTGTCTTTGTTTCATGGGTTTTTCAAAGTAATTTATTTTTATAATGGGGTTTAGCTGCTTTTCACTGCTGTGTTTATGCCGCTTTACACCCACTTGACACACTAACAGAGAGATATCAATACATAGGTTTTAAGATTATTACTACTCAGATATATTCTTGTGCGGTGAATAGGGCGTGTTGAGTCCAGTTCTCTGAGCAAGGAGTAGGTCTTGTCTATTACATATTGGGTTTATGGAACGGTATCTGAGCTAATTTGAAACCCTTGTTTTATGTATCACCCCACCTCACCTTTCCCGTTAAGCAGCCATAGTGTGTTTTCTGCATGTGTGACTCTGTTCTGTTTTGTAATTCAGTTCAAGTGTAACGGTTTTTACATTCCCTCTATAAGTGATACCTTATGAGAAGTGTCCTTTTCTGTGTGACTTATTTCACTTAGAATCGTCGTACCTAAATCCACTTATCATGCTGCTACTAGCCTTAAGACATTGATTTCATGGCTGAGTGATATTCCATTGTACATAAGGACCACAACTTCTTTATCCATTATTCTCTTTCCTGGGATATTGAAGGTGGAATGAAGTGGAGGTCCTTGTCAACAGAGCAGCCCTAAACTTTGGGGTGCTTGTGTCTTGCTGATTTTTCATTTTCCCAATTTATACCCCCATGAGTGGAAGTGCCCTATGCTCTCTAAGCTTTGCTTTTTAGACGTTTCAGGACTCACCGTACACTTCTCCAGAGTGGCTGTTGACAATTTACATCCCGCCCATCAGTGTAGCAAGGCTCCCATTTCTCCATGGCCTGTCCTGCATTTCTGGTTTTGACACTTTTTTCAGCATGGCCCTTTTGACCGATGGGAAGCGAGACTTCTTTGTAGCGCTGATTTGCCTTTCCAGGTTGCTTGGTTGGCCAAAAAGGGCGTATGCGTTTTTTCCTGAATATATTCAGGAAAAAACGCATACGCCCTTTTTGGCCAAGGGCATCATTGTCAACGTTTTGCCGCTTTTCATGTGCTTTAAAGGCGATTCGAATCTACCTCCTGAAATCTGTTTCCTGCAATTCTGCCTTGATTTCAAATCCTCTTCTTTGCCTTCCCTCAATATATTTGTGGACGAGAGGTATCATTTATAACTCTGCAGGTTTGTGAATTGCAGTGCCCTGAACCTCCATTTTACAACTCGCGTTTTTGGGACATGGCCGCAAAAGCGCAGGATGGCTTCAGGCCCTGTTCTGGTTCCGGGGGGCAGGCTGAGCCTGTGGTTAATTCTTCTTCCTGATGGGAAAATAGAGTGACCTCTGCATGTCCCAACACCAAGAGCTAGTCTCTCATTGGTTCCACGTCTTCCCGTTCATCCTCAGGACAAATTGCAACCTGTACGGAACAGGAGGTTAAAGGTGCTGATGCTCCAAGGAGGGAGATTGCTAGTAAAGTGGCTGGAATGGCGAACCCGAGCACAAGGAGATGAGAAATGAGGTGCGTTTTAGAAACCTTTCCCCATCACACGGTGTACCATCTTCTGGGTTTCTCATGCATGTTTTCGATGGAGGAAGATGCCCTTGAACCTGGAGATTTGGGACCCATGCGATGGGTACCACACAGTATTACTTTAAAGGGTCTGCGTTTGCTCACCCAACCTCACCAAACCTCTCAGCCTCAAGAGTGTCCACCCTTATGTCTCATCCAGCTGTGGGTCTAGATATGGTCAATCCAGGTTGGATCACAGCCCCTGAACGCATTGTGTAAGAATTTCGCTCTCTTTCACTGTCTTTGTTTCATGGGTTTGAAAAAGTAATTTATTCTTATAATGGGGTTTAGCTGCTTTTCACTGCTGTGTTTATGCCGCTTTACACCCACTTGACACACTAACAGAGAGATATGAATACATAGGTTTTAAGATTATTACTAGTCAGATATATTCTTGTGCGGTGAATAGGGCGTGTTGAGTCCAGTTCTCTGAGCAAGGAGTAGGTCTTGTCTATTACATATTGGGTTTATGGAACGGTATCTGAGCTAATTTGAAACCCTTGTTTTATGTATCACCCCACCTCACCTTTCCCGTTAAGCAGCCATAGTGTGTTTTCTGCATGTGTGACTCCGTTCTGTTTTGTAATTCAGTTCAAGTGTAATGGTTTTTACATTCCCTCTATCAGTGATACCTTATCAGAAGTGTCCTTTTCTGTGTGACTTACTTCACTTAGAATCGTCGTACCTAAATCCACTCATCATGCTGCTACTAGCCTTATGACATTGATTTCATGGCTGAGTGATATTCCTTTGTACATAAGGACCACAACTCTTTTATCCATTTTTCTCTTTCCTGGGATATTGAAGGTGGAATGAAGTGGAGGTCCTTGTCAACAGAGCAGCCCTAAACTTTGGGGTGCTTGTGTCTTGCTGATTTTTCATTTTCCCAATTTATACCCCCATGAGTAGAAGTGCCCTATGCTCTCTAAGCTGTGTTTTTTAGATGTTTCAGGACTCACCGTACGCTTCTCCAGAGTGGCTGTTGGCAATTTACATCCCGCCCATCAGTGTAGCAAGGCTCCCATTTCTCCATGGCCTGTCCTGCATTTCTGGTTTTGACACTTTTTTCAGCATGGCCCTTTTAACCGATGGGAAGCGAGACTTCTTTGTAGCACTGATTTGCCTTTCCAGGTTGCTTGGTTGGCCAAAAAGGGCGTATGCGTTTTTTCCTGAATATATTCAGGAAAAAACGCATACGCCCTTTTTGGCCAAGGGCATCATTGTCAACGTTTTGCCGCTTTTCATGTGCTTTAAAGGCGATTCGAATCTACCTCCTGAAATCTGTTTCCTGCAATTCTGCCTTGATTTCAAATCCTCTTCTTTGCCTTCCCTCAATATATTTGTGGACGAGAGTTATCATTTATAACTCTGCAGGTTTGTGAATTGCAGTGCCCTGAACCTCCATTTTACAACTCTCGTTTTTGGGAGATGGCCGCAAAAGCGCAGGATGGCTTCAGGCCCTGTTCTTGATCCGGGGGGCAGGCTGAGCCTGTGGTTAATTCTTCTTCCTGATGGGAAAATAGAGTGACCTGTGCCTGTCCCAACACCAAGAGCTAGTCTCTCATTGGTTCCACGTCTTCCCGTTCATCCTCAGGACAAATTGCAACCTGTACGGAACAGGAGGTTAAAGGTGATGATGCTCCAAGGAGGGAGATTGCTAGTAAAGTGGCTGGAATGGCAAACCCGGGCACAGGCAGATGAGAAATGAGGTGCGTTTTAGAAACCTTTCCCCATCACACGGTGTACCATCTTCTGGGTATCTCATGCATGTTTACGATGTAGGAAGATGCCCTTCAACCTGGAGATTTGGGACCCATGCGATGGGTACCACGCAGTATTACTTTAAAGGGTCTGCGTTTGCTCACCCAACCTCACCAAACCTCTCAGCCGCAACAGTGTCCACCCTTATGTCTCATCCAGCTGTGGGTCTAGATATGGTCAATCCAGGTTGCATCACAGCCCCTGAACGCATTGTGTAAGAATTTCTCTCTCTTTCACTGTCTTTGTTTCATGGGTTTTTCAAAGTAATTTATTTTTATAATGGGGTTTAGCTGCTTTTCACTGCTGTGTTTATGCCGCTTTTTACCCACTTGACACACTAACAGAGAGATATCAATACATAGGTTTTAAGATTATTACTAGTCAGATATATTCTTGTGCGGTGAATAGGGCGTGTTGAGTCCAGTTCTCTGAGCAAGGAGTAGGTCTTGTCTATTACATATTGGGTTTATGGAACGGTATCTGAGCTAATTTGAAACCCTTGTTTTATGTATCACCCCACCTCACCTTTCCCGTTAAGCAGCCATAGTGTGTTTTCTGCATGTGTGACTCTGTTCTGTTTTGTAATTCAGTTCAAGTGTAACGGTTTTTACATTCCCTCTATCAGTGATACCTTATGAGAAGTGTCCTTTTCTGTGTGACTTATTTCACTTAGAATCGTCGTACCTAAATCCACTCATCATGCTGCTACTAGCCTTATGACATTGATTTCATGGCTGAGTGATATTCCATTGTACATAAGGACCACAACTTCTTTATCCATTTTTCTCTTTCCTGGGATATTGAAGGTGGAATGAAGTGGAGGTCCTTGTCAACAGAGCAGCCCTAAACTTTGGGGTGCTTGTGTCTTGCTGATTTTTAATTTTCCCAATTTATAACCCCATGAGTGGAAGTGCCGTATGCTCTCTAAGCTTTGTTTTTTAGATGTTTCAGGACTCACCGTACGCTTCTCCAGAGTGGCTGTTGGCAATTTACATCCCGCCCATCAGTGTAGCAAGGCTCCCATTTCTCCATGGCCTGTCCTGCATTTCTGGTTTTGACACTTTTTTCAGCATGGCCTTTTTAACCGATGGGAAGCGAGACATCTTTGTAGCGCTGATTTGCCTTTCCAGGTTGCTTGGTTGGCCAAAAAGGGCGTATGCGTTTTTTCCTGAATATATTCAGGAAAAAACGCATACGCCCTTTTTGGCCAAGGGCATCATTGTCAACGTTTTGCCGCTTTTCATGTGCTTTAAAGGCGATTCGAATCTACCTCCTGAAATATGTTTCCTGCAATTCTGCCTTGATTTCAAATCCTCTTCTTTGCCTTCCCTCAATATATTTGTGGACGAGAGTTATCATTTATAACTCTGCAGGTTTGTGAATTGCAGTGCCCTGAACCTCCATTTTACAACTCTCGTTTTTGGGAGATGGCCGCAAAAGCGCAGGATGGCTTCAGGCCCTGTTCTTGATCCGGGGGGCAGGCTGAGCCTGTGGTTAATTCTTCTTCCTGATGGGAAAATAGAGTGACCTGTGCCTGTCCCAACACCAAGAGCTAGTCTCTCATTGGTTCCACGTCTTCCCGTTCATCCTCAGGACAAATTGCAACCTGTACGGAACAGGAGGTTAAAGGTGATGATGCTCCAAGGAGGGAGATTGCTAGTAAAGTGGCTGGAATGGCAAACCCGGGCACAGGCAGATGAGAAATGAGGTGCGTTTTAGAAACCTTTCCCCATCACACGGTGTACCATCTTCTGGGTATCTCATGCATGTTTACGATGTAGGAAGATGCCCTTCAACCTGGAGATTTGGGACCCATGCGATGGGTACCACGCAGTATTACTTTAAAGGGTCTGCGTTTGCTCACCCAACCTCACCAAACCTCTCAGCCGCAACAGTGTCCACCCTTATGTCTCATCCAGCTGTGGGTCTAGATATGGTCAATCCAGGTTGCATCACAGCCCCTGAACACATTGTGTAAGAATTTCTCTCTCTTTCACTGTCTTTGTTTCATGGGTTTTTCAAAGTAATTTATTTTTATAATGGGGTTTAGCTGCTTTTCACTGCTGTGTTTATGCCGCTTTTTACCCACTTGACACACTAACAGAGAGATATCAATACATAGGTTTTAAGATTATTACTAGTCAGATATATTCTTGTGCGGTGAATAGGGCGTGTTGAGTCCAGTTCTCTGAGCAAGGAGTAGGTCTTGTCTATTACATATTGGGTTTATGGAACGGTATCTGAGCTAATTTGAAACCCTTGTTTTATGTATCACCCCACCTCACCTTTCCCGTTAAGCAGCCATAGTGTGTTTTCTGCATGTGTGACTCTGTTCTGTTTTGTAATTCAGTTCAAGTGTAACGGTTTTTACATTCCCTCTATCAGTGATACCTTATGAGAAGTGTCCTTTTCTGTGTGACTTATTTCACTTAGAATCGTCGTACCTAAATCCACTCATCATGCTGCTACTAGCCTTATGACATTGATTTCATGGCTGAGTGATATTCCATTGTACATAAGGACCACAACTTCTTTATCCATTATTCTCTTTCCTGGGATATTGAAGGTGGAATGAAGTGGAGGTCCTTGTCAACAGAGCAGCCCTAAACTTTGGGGTGCTTGTGTCTTGCTGATTTTTCATTTTCCCAATTTATACCCCCATGAGTGGAAGTGCCCTATGCTCTCTAAGCTTTGCTTTTTAGACGTTTCAGGACTCACCGTACACTTCTCCAGAGTGGCTGTTGACAATTTACATCCCGCCCATCAGTGTAGCAAGGCTCCCATTTCTCCATGGCCTGTCCTGCATTTCTGGTTTTGACACTTTTTTCAGCATGGCCCTTTTGACCGATGGGAAGCGAGACTTCTTTGTAGCGCTGATTTGCCTTTCCAGGTTGCTTGGTTGGCCAAAAAGGGCGTATGCGTTTTTTCCTGAATATATTCAGGAAAAAACGCATACGCCCTTTTTGGCCAAGGGCATCATTGTCAACGTTTTGCCGCTTTTCATGTGCTTTAAAGGCGATTCGAATCTACCTCCTGAAATCTGTTTCCTGCAATTCTGCCTTGATTTCAAATCCTCTTCTTTGCCTTCCCTCAATATATTTGTGGACGAGAGGTATCATTTATAACTCTGCAGGTTTGTGAATTGCAGTGCCCTGAACCTCCATTTTACAACTCGCGTTTTTGGGAGATGGCCGCAAAAGCGCAGGATGGCTTCAGGCCCTGTTCTGGTTCCGGGGGGCAGGCTGAGCCTGTGGTTAATTCTTCTTCCTGATGGGAAAATAGAGTGACCTCTGCGTGTCCCAACACCAAGAGCTAGTCTCTCATTGGTTCCACGTCTTCCCGTTCATCCTCAGGACAAATTGCAACCTGTACGGAACAGGAGGTTAAAGGTGCTGATGCTCCAAGGAGGGAGATTGCTAGTAAAGTGGCTGGAATGGCGAACCCGAGCACAAGGAGATGAGAAATGAGGTGCGTTTTAGAAACCTTTCCCCATCACACGGTGTACCATCTTCTGGGTTTCTCATGCATGTTTTCGATGGAGGAAGATGCCCTTGAACCTGGAGATTTGGGACCCATGCGATGGGTACCACACAGTATTACTTTAAAGGGTCTGCGTTTGCTCACCCAACCTCACCAAACCTCTCAGCCTCAAGAGTGTCCACCCTTATGTCTCATCCAGCTGTGGGTCTAGATATGGTCAATCCAGGTTGGATCACAGCCCCTGAACGCATTGTGTAAGAATTTCGCTCTCTTTCACTGTCTTTGTTTCATGGGTTTGAAAAAGTAATTTATTCTTATAATGGGGTTTAGCTGCTTTTCACTGCTGTGTTTATGCCGCTTTACACCCACTTGACACACTAACAGAGAGATATGAATACATAGGTTTTAAGATTATTACTAGTCAGATATATTCTTGTGCGGTGAATAGGGCGTGTTGAGTCCAGTTCTCTGAGCAAGGAGTAGGTCTTGTCTATTACATATTGGGTTTATGGAACGGTATCTGAGCTAATTTGAAACCCTTGTTTTATGTATCACCCCACCTCACCTTTCCCGTTAAGCAGCCATAGTGTGTTTTCTGCATGTGTGACTCCGTTCTGTTTTGTAATTCAGTTCAAGTGTAATGGTTTTTACATTCCCTCTATCAGTGATACCTTATCAGAAGTGTCCTTTTCTGTGTGACTTACTTCACTTAGAATCGTCGTACCTAAATCCACTCATCATGCTGCTACTAGCCTTATGACATTGATTTCATGGCTGAGTGATATTCCTTTGTACATAAGGACCACAACTCTTTTATCCATTTTTCTCTTTCCTGGGATATTGAAGGTGGAATGAAGTGGAGGTCCTTGTCAACAGAGCAGCCCTAAACTTTGGGGTGCTTGTGTCTTGCTGATTTTTCATTTTCCCAATTTATACCCCCATGAGTAGAAGTGCCCTATGCTCTCTAAGCTGTGTTTTTTAGATGTTTCAGGACTCACCGTACGCTTCTCCAGAGTGGCTGTTGGCAATTTACATCCCGCCCATCAGTGTAGCAAGGCTCCCATTTCTCCATGGCCTGTCCTGCATTTCTGGTTTTGACACTTTTTTCAGCATGGCCCTTTTAACCGATGGGAAGCGAGACTTCTTTGTAGCACTGATTTGCCTTTCCAGGTTGCTTGGTTGGCCAAAAAGGGCGTATGCGTTTTTTCCTGAATATATTCAGGAAAAAACGCATACGCCCTTTTTGGCCAAGGGCATCATTGTCAACGTTTTGCCGCTTTTCATGTGCTTTAAAGGCGATTCGAATCTACCTCCTGAAATCTGTTTCCTGCAATTCTGCCTTGATTTCAAATCCTCTTCTTTGCCTTCCCTCAATATATTTGTGGACGAGAGTTATCATTTATAACTCTGCAGGTTTGTGAATTGCAGTGCCCTGAACCTCCATTTTACAACTCTCGTTTTTGGGAGATGGCCGCAAAAGCGCAGGATGGCTTCAGGCCCTGTTCTTGATCCGGGGGGCAGGCTGAGCCTGTGGTTAATTCTTCTTCCTGATGGGAAAATAGAGTGACCTGTGCCTGTCCCAACACCAAGAGCTAGTCTCTCATTGGTTCCACGTCTTCCCGTTCATCCTCAGGACAAATTGCAACCTGTACGGAACAGGAGGTTAAAGGTGATGATGCTCCAAGGAGGGAGATTGCTAGTAAAGTGGCTGGAATGGCAAACCCGGGCACAGGCAGATGAGAAATGAGGTGCGTTTTAGAAACCTTTCCCCATCACACGGTGTACCATCTTCTGGGTATCTCATGCATGTTTACGATGTAGGAAGATGCCCTTCAACCTGGAGATTTGGGACCCATGCGATGGGTACCACGCAGTATTACTTTAAAGGGTCTGCGTTTGCTCACCCAACCTCACCAAACCTCTCAGCCGCAACAGTGTCCACCCTTATGTCTCATCCAGCTGTGGGTCTAGATATGGTCAATCCAGGTTGCATCACAGCCCCTGAACGCATTGTGTAAGAATTTCTCTCTCTTTCACTGTCTTTGTTTCATGGGTTTTTCAAAGTAATTTATTTTTATAATGGGGTTTAGCTGCTTTTCACTGCTGTGTTTATGCCGCTTTTTACCCACTTGACACACTAACAGAGAGATATCAATACATAGGTTTTAAGATTATTACTAGTCAGATATATTCTTGTGCGGTGAATAGGGCGTGTTGAGTCCAGTTCTCTGAGCAAGGAGTAGGTCTTGTCTATTACATATTGGGTTTATGGAACGGTATCTGAGCTAATTTGAAACCCTTGTTTTATGTATCACCCCACCTCACCTTTCCCGTTAAGCAGCCATAGTGTGTTTTCTGCATGTGTGACTCTGTTCTGTTTTGTAATTCAGTTCAAGTGTAACGGTTTTTACATTCCCTCTATCAGTGATACCTTATGAGAAGTGTCCTTTTCTGTGTGACTTATTTCACTTAGAATCGTCGTACCTAAATCCACTCATCATGCTGCTACTAGCCTTATGACATTGATTTCATGGCTGAGTGATATTCCATTGTACATAAGGACCACAACTTCTTTATCCATTTTTCTCTTTCCTGGGATATTGAAGGTGGAATGAAGTGGAGGTCCTTGTCAACAGAGCAGCCCTAAACTTTGGGGTGCTTGTGTCTTGCTGATTTTTAATTTTCCCAATTTATAACCCCATGAGTGGAAGTGCCGTATGCTCTCTAAGCTTTGTTTTTTAGATGTTTCAGGACTCACCGTACGCTTCTCCAGAGTGGCTGTTGGCAATTTACATCCCGCCCATCAGTGTAGCAAGGCTCCCATTTCTCCATGGCCTGTCCTGCATTTCTGGTTTTGACACTTTTTTCAGCATGGCCTTTTTAACCGATGGGAAGCGAGACATCTTTGTAGCGCTGATTTGCCTTTCCAGGTTGCTTGGTTGGCCAAAAAGGGCGTATGCGTTTTTTCCTGAATATATTCAGGAAAAAACGCATACGCCCTTTTTGGCCAAGGGCATCATTGTCAACGTTTTGCCGCTTTTCATGTGCTTTAAAGGCGATTCGAATCTACCTCCTGAAATATGTTTCCTGCAATTCTGCCTTGATTTCAAATCCTCTTCTTTGCCTTCCCTCAATATATTTGTGGACGAGAGTTATCATTTATAACTCTGCAGGTTTGTGAATTGCAGTGCCCTGAACCTCCATTTTACAACTCTCGTTTTTGGGAGATGGCCGCAAAAGCGCAGGATGGCTTCAGGCCCTGTTCTTGATCCGGGGGGCAGGCTGAGCCTGTGGTTAATTCTTCTTCCTGATGGGAAAATAGAGTGACCTGTGCCTGTCCCAACACCAAGAGCTAGTCTCTCATTGGTTCCACGTCTTCCCGTTCATCCTCAGGACAAATTGCAACCTGTACGGAACAGGAGGTTAAAGGTGATGATGCTCCAAGGAGGGAGATTGCTAGTAAAGTGGCTGGAATGGCAAACCCGGGCACAGGCAGATGAGAAATGAGGTGCGTTTTAGAAACCTTTCCCCATCACACGGTGTACCATCTTCTGGGTATCTCATGCATGTTTACGATGTAGGAAGATGCCCTTCAACCTGGAGATTTGGGACCCATGCGATGGGTACCACGCAGTATTACTTTAAAGGGTCTGCGTTTGCTCACCCAACCTCACCAAACCTCTCAGCCGCAACAGTGTCCACCCTTATGTCTCATCCAGCTGTGGGTCTAGATATGGTCAATCCAGGTTGCATCACAGCCCCTGAACGCATTGTGTAAGAATTTCTCTCTCTTTCACTGTCTTTGTTTCATGGGTTTTTCAAAGTAATTTATTTTTATAATGGGGTTTAGCTGCTTTTCACTGCTGTGTTTATGCCGCTTTTTACCCACTTGACACACTAACAGAGAGATATCAATACATAGGTTTTAAGATTATTACTAGTCAGATATATTCTTGTGCGGTGAATAGGGCGTGTTGAGTCCAGTTCTCTGAGCAAGGAGTAGGTCTTGTCTATTACATATTGGGTTTATGGAACGGTATCTGAGCTAATTTGAAACCCTTGTTTTATGTATCACCCCACCTCACCTTTCCCGTTAAGCAGCCATAGTGTGTTTTCTGCATGTGTGACTCTGTTCTGTTTTGTAATTCAGTTCAAGTGTAACGGTTTTTACATTCCCTCTATCAGTGATACCTTATGAGAAGTGTCCTTTTCTGTGTGACTTATTTCACTTAGAATCGTCGTACCTAAATCCACTCATCATGCTGCTACTAGCCTTATGACATTGATTTCATGGCTGAGTGATATTCCATTGTACATAAGGACCACAACTTCTTTATCCATTTTTCTCTTTCCTGGGATATTGAAGGTGGAATGAAGTGGAGGTCCTTGTCAACAGAGCAGCCCTAAACTTTGGGGTGCTTGTGTCTTGCTGATTTTTAATTTTCCCAATTTATAACCCCATGAGTGGAAGTGCCGTATGCTCTCTAAGCTTTGTTTTTTAGATGTTTCAGGACTCACCGTACGCTTCTCCAGAGTGGCTGTTGGCAATTTACATCCCGCCCATCAGTGTAGCAAGGCTCCCATTTCTCCATGGCCTGTCCTGCATTTCTGGTTTTGACACTTTTTTCAGCATGGCCTTTTTAACCGATGGGAAGCGAGACATCTTTGTAGCGCTGATTTGCCTTTCCAGGTTGCTTGGTTGGCCAAAAAGGGCGTATGCGTTTTTTCCTGAATATATTCAGGAAAAAACGCATACGCCCTTTTTGGCCAAGGGCATCATTGTCAACGTTTTGCCGCTTTTCATGTGCTTTAAAGGCGATTCGAATCTACCTCCTGAAATCTGTTTCCTGCAATTCTGCCTTGATTTCAAATCCTCTTCTTTGCCTTCCCTCAATATATTTGTGGACGAGAGTTATCATTTATAAGTCTGCAGGTTTGTGAATTGCAGTGCCCTGAACCTCCATTTTACAACTCGCTTTTTAGGGAGCTGGCCGCAAAAGCGCAGGATGGCTTCAGGCCCTGTTCTGGTTCCGGGGGGCAGGCTGAGCCTGTGGTTAATTCTTCTTCCTGATGGGAAAATAGAGTGACCTGTGCCTGTCCCAACACCAAGAGCTAGTCTTTCATTGGTTCCACGTCTTCCCGTTCATCCTCAGTACAAATTGCAACCTGTACGGAACAGGAGGTTAAAGGTGCTGATGCTCCAAGGAGGGAGATTGCTAGTAAAGTGGCTGGAATGGCGAACCCGGGCACAAGCAGATGAGAAATGAGGTGCGTTTTAGAAACCTTTCCCCATCACACGGTGTACCATCTTCTGGGTATCTCATGCATGTTTTCGATGTAGGAAGATGACCTTGAACCTGGAGATTTGGGACCCATGCGATGGGTACCACACAGTATTACTTTAAAGGGTCTGCGTTTGCTCACCCAACCTCACCAAACCTCTCAGCCGCAACAGTGTCCACCCTTATGTCTCATCCAGCTGTGGGTCTAGATATGGTCAATCCAGGTTGCATCACAGCCCCTGAACGCATTGTGTAAGAATTTCTCTCTCTTTCACTGTCTTTGTTTCATGGGTTTTTCAAAGTAATTTATTTTTATAATGGGGTTTAGCTGCTTTTCACTGCTGTGTTTATGCCGCTTTTTACCCACTTGACCCACTAACAGAGAGATATCAATACGTAGGTTTTAAGATTATTACTAGTCAGATATATTCTTGTGCGGTGAATAGGGCGTGTTGAGTCCAGTTCTCTGAGCAAGGAGTAGGTCTTGTCTATTACATATTGGGTTTATGGAACGGTATCTGAGCTAATTTGAAACCCTTGTTTTATGTATCACCCCACCTCACCTTTCCCGTTAAGCAGCCATAGTGTGTTTTCTGCATGTGTGATTCTGTTCTGTTTTGTAATTCAGTTCAAGTGTAACGGTTTTTACATTCCCTCTAAAAGTGATACCTTATGAGAAGTGTCCTTTTCTGTGTGACTTATTTCACTTAGAGTCGTCGTACCTAAATCCACTCATCATGCTGCTACTAGCCTTATGACATTGATTTCACGGCTGAGTGATATTCCATTGTACATAAGGACCACAACTTCTTTATCCATTTTTCTCTTTCCTGCGATATTGAAGGTGGAATGAAGTGGAGGTCCTTGTCAACAGAGCAGCCCTAAACTTTGGGGTGCTTGTGTCTTGCTGATTTTTAATTTTCCCAATTTATACCCCCATGAGTGGAAGTGCCCTATGCTCTCTAAGCTTTGCTTTTTAGACGTTTCAGGACTCACCGTACACTTCTCCAGAGTGGCTGTTGACAATTTACATCCCGCCCATCAGTGTAGCAAGGCTCCCATTTCTCCATGGCCTGTCCTGCATTTCTGGTTTTGACACTTTTTTCAGCATGGCCCTTTTGACCGATGGGAAGCGAGACATCTTTGTAGCGCTGATTTGCCTTTCCAGGTTGCTTGGTTGGCCAAAAAGTGCGTATGCGTTTTTTCCTGAATATATTTAGGAAAAAACGCATACGCCCTTTTTGGCCAAGGGCATCATTGTCAACGTTTTGCCGCTTTTCAGGTGCTTTAAAGCTAATTCGAATCTACCTCCTGAAATCTGTTTCCTGCAATTCTGCCTTGATTTCAAATCCTCTTCTTTGCCTTCCCTCAATATATTTGTGGATGAGAGTTATCATTTATAACTCTGCAGGTTTGTGAATTGCAGTGCCCTGAACCTCCATTTTACAACTCGCTTTTTAGGGAGCTGGCCGCAAAAGCGCAGGATGTCTTCAGGCCCTCTTCTGGTTCCGGGGGGCAGGCTGAGCCTGTGGTTAATTCTTCTTCCTGATGGGAAAATAGAGTGACCTGTGCCTGTCCCAACACCAAGAGCTAGTCTTTCATTGGTTCCACGTCTTCCCGTTCATCCTCAGTACAAATTGCAACCTGTACGGAACAGGAGGTTAAAGGTGCTGATGCTCCAAGGAGGGAGATTGCTAGTAAAGTGGCTGGAATGGCGAACCCGGGCACAAGCAGATGAGAAATGAGGTGCGTTTTAGAAACCTTTCGCCATCACACGGTGTACCATCTTCTGGGTATCTCATGCATGTTTTCGATGTAGGAAGATGACCTTGAACCTGGAGATTTGGGACCCATGCGATGGGTACCACGCAGTATTACTTTAAAGGGTCTGCGTTTGCTCACCCAACCTCACCAAACCTCTCAGCCGCAACAGTGTCCACCCTTATGTCTCATCCAGCTGTGGGTCTAGATATGGTCAATCCAGGTTGCATCACAGCCCCTGAACGCATTGTGTAAGAATTTCTCTCTCTTTCACTGTCTTTGTTTCATGGGTTTTTCAAAGTAATTTATTTTTATAATGGGGTTTAGCTGCTTTTCACTGCTGTGTTTATGCCGCTTTTTACCCACTTGACACACTAACAGAGAGATATCAATACATAGGTTTTAAGATTATTACTAGTCAGATATATTCTTGTGCGGTGAATAGGGCGTGTTGAGTCCAGTTCTCTGAGCAAGGAGTAGGTCTTGTCTATTACATATTGGGTTTATGGAACGGTATCTGAGCTAATTTGAAACCCTTGTTTTATGTATCACCCCACCTCACCTTTCCCGTTAAGCAGCCATAGTGTGTTTTCTGCATGTGTGACTCTGTTCTGTTTTGTAATTCAGTTCAAGTGTAACGGTTTTTACATTCCCTCTATAAGTGATACCTTATGAGAAGTGTCCTTTTCTGTGTGACTTATTTCACTTAGAGTCATCGTACCTAAATCCACTCATCATGCTGCTACTAGCCTTATGACATTGATTTCACGGCTGAATGATATTCCATTGTACATAAGGACCACAACTTCTTTATCCATTTTTCTCTTTCCTGGGATATTGAAGGTGGAATGAAGTGGAGGTCCTTGTCAACAGAGCAGCCCTAAACTTTGGGGTGCTTGTGTCTTGCTGATTTTTAATTTTCCCAATTTATACCCCCATGAGTGGAAGTGTCCTATGCTCTCTAAGCTTTGCTTTTTAGACGTTTCAGGACTCACCGTACATTTCTCCAGAGTGGCTGTTGACAATTTACATCCCGCCCATCAGTGTAGCAAGGCTCCCATTTCTCCATGGCCTGTCCTGCATTTCTGGTGTTGACACTTTTTTCAGCATGGCCCTTTTGACCGATGGGAAGCGAGACATCTTTGTAGCGCTGATTTGCCTTTCCAGGTTGCTTGGTTGGCCAAAAAGGGCGTATGCGTTTTTTCCTGAATATATTCAGGAAAAAACGCATACGCCCTTTTTGGCCAAGGGCATCATTGTCAACGTTTTGCCGCTTTTCATGTGCTTTAAAGGCGATTCGAATCTACCTCCTGAAATCTGTTTCCTGCAATTCTGCCTTGATTTCAAATCCTCTTCTTTGCCTTCCCTCAATATATTTGTGGATGAGAGTTATCATTTATAACTCTGCAGGTTTGTGAATTGCAGTGCCCTGATCCTCCATTTTACAACTCGCTTTTTAGGGAGCTGGCCGCAAAAGCGCAGGATGGCTTCAGGCCCTGTTCTGGTTCCGGGGGGCAGGCTGAGCCTGTGGTTAATTCTTCTTCCTGATGGGAAAATAGAGTGACCTGTGCCTGTCCCAACACCAAGAGCTAGTCTTTCATTGGTTCCACGTCTTCTCGTTCATCCTCAGTACAAATTGCAACCTGTACGGAACAGGAGGTTAAAGGTGCTGATGCTCCAAGTAGGGAGATTGCTAGTAAAGCGGCTGGAATGGCGAACCCGGGCACAAGGAGATGAGAAATGAGGTGCGTTTTAGAAACCTTTCCACATCACACGGTGTACCATCTTCTGGGTTTCTCATGCATGTTTTCGATGGAGGAAGATGCCCTTGAACCTGGAGATTTGGGACCCATGCGATGGGTACCACGCAGTATTACTTTAAAGGGTCTGCGTTTGCTCACCCAACCTCACCAAACCTCTCAGCCCCAAGAGTGTCCACCCTTATGTCTCATCCAGCTGTGGGTCTAGATATGGTCAATCCAGGTTGCATCACAGCCCCTGAACGCATTGTGTAAGAATTTCTCTCTCTTTCACTGTCTTTGTTTCATGGGTTTGAAAAAGTAATTTATTCTTATAATGGGGTTTAGCTGCTTTTCACTGCTGTGTTTATGCCGCTTTACACCCACTTGACACACTAACAGAGAGATATGAATACATAGGTTTTAAGATTATTACTAGTCAGATATATTCTTGTGCGGTGAATAGGGCGTGTTGAGTCCAGTTCTCTGAGCAAGTAGTAGGTCTTGTCTATTACATATTGGGTTTATGGAACGGTATCTGAGCTAATTTGAAACCCTTGTTTTATGTATCACCCCACCTCACCTTTCCCGTTAAGCAGCCATAGTGTGTTTTCTGCATGTGTGACTCCGTTCTGTTTTGTAATTCAGTTCAAGTGTAACGGTTTTTACATTCCCTCTATCAGTGATACCTTATGAGAAGTGTCCTTTTCTGTGTGACTTACTTCACTTAGAATCGTCGTACCTAAATCCACTCATCATGCTGCTACTAGCCTTATGACATTGATTTCATGGCTGAGTGATATTCCATTGTACATAAGGACCACAACTTCTTTATCCATTTTTCTCTTTCCTGGGATATTGAAGGTGGAATGAAGTGGAGGTCCTTGTCAACAGAGCAGCCCTAAACTTTGGGGTGCTTGTGTCTTGCTGATTTTTAATTTTCCCAATTTATAACCCCATGAGTGGAAGTGCCGTATGCTCTCTAAGCTTTGTTTTTTAGATGTTTCAGGACTCACCGTACGCTTCTCCAGAGTGGCTGTTGGCAATTTACATCCCGCCCATCAGTGTAGCAAGGCTCCCATTTCTCCATGGCCTGTCCTGCATTTCTGGTTTTGACACTTTTTTCAGCATGGCCTTTTTAACCGATGGGAAGCGAGACATCTTTGTAGCGCTGATTTGCCTTTCCAGGTTGCTTGGTTGGCCAAAAAGGGCGTATGCGTTTTTTCCTGAATATATTCAGGAAAAAACGCATACGCCCTTTTTGGCCAAGGGCATCATTGTCAACGTTTTGCCGCTTTTCATGTGCTTTAAAGGCGATTCGAATCTACCTCCTGAAATCTGTTTCCTGCAATTCTGCCTTGATTTCAAATCCTCTTCTTTGCCTTCCCTCAATATATTTGTGGACGAGAGTTATCATTTATAACTCTGCAGGTTTGTGAATTGCAGTGCCCTGAACCTCCATTTTACAACTCTCGTTTTAGGGAGATGGCCGCAAAAGCGCAGGATGGCTTCAGGCCCTGTTCTTGATCCGGGGGGCAGGCTGAGCCTGTGGTTAATTCTTCTTCCTGATGGGAAAATAGAGTGACCTGTGCCTGTCCCAACACCAAGAGCTAGTCTCTCATTGGTTCCACGTCTTCCCGTTCATCCTCAGGACAAATTGCAACCTGTACGGAACAGGAGGTTAAAGGTGATGATGCTCCAAGGAGGGAGATTGCTAGTAAAGTGGCTGGAATGGCAAACCCGGGCACAGGCAGATGAGAAATGAGGTGCGTTTTAGAAACCTTTCCCCATCACACGGTGTACCATCTTCTGGGTATCTCATGCATGTTTACGATGTAGGAAGATGCCCTTCAACCTGGAGATTTGGGACCCATGCGATGGGTACCACGCAGTATTACTTTAAAGGGTCTGCGTTTGCTCACCCAACCTCACCAAACCTCTCAGCCGCAACAGTGTCCACCCTTATGTCTCATCCAGCTGTGGGTCTAGATATGGTCAATCCAGGTTGCATCACAGCCCGTGAACGCATTGTGTAAGAATTTCTCTCTCTTTCACTGTCTTTGTTTCATGGGTTTTTCAAAGTAATTTATTTTTATAATGGGGTTTAGCTGCTTTTCACTGCTGTGTTTATGCCGCTTTTTACCCACTTGACACACTAACAGAGAGATATCAATACATAGGTTTTAAGATTATTACTAGTCAGATATATTCTTGTGCGGTGAATAGGGCGTGTTGAGTCCAGTTCTCTGAGCAAGGAGTAGGTCTTGTCTATTACATATTGGGTTTATGGAACGGTATCTGAGCTAATTTGAAACCCTTGTTTTATGTATCACCCCACCTCACCTTTCCCGTTAAGCAGCCATAGTGTGTTTTCTGCATGTGTGACTCTGTTCTGTTTTGTAATTCAGTTCAAGTGTAACGGTTTTTACATTCCCTCTATCAGTGATACCTTATGAGAAGTGTCCTTTTCTGTGTGACTTATTTCACTTAGAATCGTCGTACCTAAATCCACTCATCATGCTGCTACTAGCCTTATGACATTGATTTCATGGCTGAGTGATATTCCATTGTACATAAGGACCACAACTTCTTTATCCATTTTTCTCTTTCCTGGGATATTGAAGGTGGAATGAAGTGGAGGTCCTTGTCAACAGAGCAGCCCTAAACTTTGGGGTGCTTGTGTCTTGCTGATTTTTAATTTTCCCAATTTATAACCCCATGAGTGGAAGTGCCGTATGCTCTCTAAGCTTTGTTTTTTAGATGTTTCAGGACTCACCGTACGCTTCTCCAGAGTGGCTGTTGGCAATTTACATCCCGCCCATCAGTGTAGCAAGGCTCCCATTTCTCCATGGCCTGTCCTGCATTTCTGGTTTTGACACTTTTTTCAGCATGGCCTTTTTAACCGATGGGAAGCGAGACATCTTTGTAGCGCTGATTTGCCTTTCCAGGTTGCTTGGTTGGCCAAAAAGGGCGTATGCGTTTTTTCCTGAATATATTCAGGAAAAAACGCATACGCCCTTTTTGGCCAAGGGCATCATTGTCAACGTTTTGCCGCTTTTCATGTGCTTTAAAGGCGATTCGAATCTACCTCCTGAAATCTGTTTCCTGCAATTCTGCCTTGATTTCAAATCCTCTTCTTTGCCTTCCCTCAATATATTTGTGGACGAGAGTTATCATTTATAAGTCTGCAGGTTTGTGAATTGCAGTGCCCTGAACCTCCATTTTACAACTCGCTTTTTAGGGAGCTGGCCGCAAAAGCGCAGGATGGCTTCAGGCCCTGTTCTGGTTCCGGGGGGCAGGCTGAGCCTGTGGTTAATTCTTCTTCCTGATGGGAAAATAGAGTGACCTGTGCCTGTCCCAACACCAAGAGCTAGTCTTTCATTGGTTCCACGTCTTCCCGTTCATCCTCAGTACAAATTGCAACCTGTACGGAACAGGAGGTTAAAGGTGCTGATGCTCCAAGGAGGGAGATTGCTAGTAAAGTGGCTGGAATGGCGAACCCGGGCACAAGCAGATGAGAAATGAGGTGCGTTTTAGAAACCTTTCCCCATCACACGGTGTACCATCTTCTGGGTATCTCATGCATGTTTTCGATGTAGGAAGATGACCTTGAACCTGGAGATTTGGGACCCATGCGATGGGTACCACACAGTATTACTTTAAAGGGTCTGCGTTTGCTCACCCAACCTCACCAAACCTCTCAGCCGCAACAGTGTCCACCCTTATGTCTCATCCAGCTGTGGGTCTAGATATGGTCAATCCAGGTTGCATCACAGCCCCTGAACGCATTGTGTAAGAATTTCTCTCTCTTTCACTGTCTTTGTTTCATGGGTTTTTCAAAGTAATTTATTTTTATAATGGGGTTTAGCTGCTTTTCACTGCTGTGTTTATGCCGCTTTTTACCCACTTGACCCACTAACAGAGAGATATCAATACGTAGGTTTTAAGATTATTACTAGTCAGATATATTCTTGTGCGGTGAATAGGGCGTGTTGAGTCCAGTTCTCTGAGCAAGGAGTAGGTCTTGTCTATTACATATTGGGTTTATGGAACGGTATCTGAGCTAATTTGAAACCCTTGTTTTATGTATCACCCCACCTCACCTTTCCCGTTAAGCAGCCATAGTGTGTTTTCTGCATGTGTGATTCTGTTCTGTTTTGTAATTCAGTTCAAGTGTAACGGTTTTTACATTCCCTCTAAAAGTGATACCTTATGAGAAGTGTCCTTTTCTGTGTGACTTATTTCACTTAGAGTCGTCGTACCTAAATCCACTCATCATGCTGCTACTAGCCTTATGACATTGATTTCACGGCTGAGTGATATTCCATTGTACATAAGGACCACAACTTCTTTATCCATTTTTCTCTTTCCTGCGATATTGAAGGTGGAATGAAGTGGAGGTCCTTGTCAACAGAGCAGCCCTAAACTTTGGGGTGCTTGTGTCTTGCTGATTTTTAATTTTCCCAATTTATACCCCCATGAGTAGAAGTGCCCTATGCTCTCTAAGCTTTGCTTTTTAGACGTTTCAGGACTCACCGTACACTTCTCCAGAGTGGCTGTTGACAATTTACATCCCGCCCATCAGTGTAGCAAGGCTCCCATTTCTCCATGGCCTGTCCTGCATTTCTGGTTTTGACACTTTTTTCAGCATGGCCCTTTTGACCGATGGGAAGCGAGACATCTTTGTAGCGCTGATTTGCCTTTCCAGGTTGCTTGGTTGGCCAAAAAGTGCGTATGCGTTTTTTCCTGAATATATTTAGGAAAAAACGCATACGCCCTTTTTGGCCAAGGGCATCATTGTCAACGTTTTGCCGCTTTTCAGGTGCTTTAAAGCTAATTCGAATCTACCTCCTGAAATCTGTTTCCTGCAATTCTGCCTTGATTTCAAATCCTCTTCTTTGCCTTCCCTCAATATATTTGTGGATGAGAGTTATCATTTATAACTCTGCAGGTTTGTGAATTGCAGTGCCCTGAACCTCCATTTTACAACTCGCTTTTTAGGGAGCTGGCCGCAAAAGCGCAGGATGTCTTCAGGCCCTCTTCTGGTTCCGGGGGGCAGGCTGAGCCTGTGGTTAATTCTTCTTCCTGATGGGAAAATAGAGTGACCTGTGCCTGTCCCAACACCAAGAGCTAGTCTTTCATTGGTTCCACGTCTTCCCGTTCATCCTCAGTACAAATTGCAACCTGTACGGAACAGGAGGTTAAAGGTGCTGATGCTCCAAGGAGGGAGATTGCTAGTAAAGTGGCTGGAATGGCGAACCCGGGCACAAGCAGATGAGAAATGAGGTGCGTTTTAGAAACCTTTCGCCATCACACGGTGTACCATCTTCTGGGTATCTCATGCATGTTTTCGATGTAGGAAGATGACCTTGAACCTGGAGATTTGGGACCCATGCGATGGGTACCACGCAGTATTACTTTAAAGGGTCTGCGTTTGCTCACCCAACCTCACCAAACCTCTCAGCCGCAACAGTGTCCACCCTTATGTCTCATCCAGCTGTGGGTCTAGATATGGTCAATCCAGGTTGCATCACAGCCCCTGAACGCATTGTGTAAGAATTTCTCTCTCTTTCACTGTCTTTGTTTCATGGGTTTTTCAAAGTAATTTATTTTTATAATGGGGTTTAGCTGCTTTTCACTGCTGTGTTTATGCCGCTTTTTACCCACTTGACACACTAACAGAGAGATATCAATACATAGGTTTTAAGATTATTACTAGTCAGATATATTCTTGTGCGGTGAATAGGGCGTGTTGAGTCCAGTTCTCTGAGCAAGGAGTAGGTCTTGTCTATTACATATTGGGTTTATGGAACGGTATCTGAGCTAATTTGAAACCCTTGTTTTATGTATCACCCCACCTCACCTTTCCCGTTAAGCAGCCATAGTGTGTTTTCTGCATGTGTGACTCTGTTCTGTTTTGTAATTCAGTTCAAGTGTAACGGTTTTTACATTCCCTCTATAAGTGATACCTTATGAGAAGTGTCCTTTTCTGTGTGACTTATTTCACTTAGAGTCATCGTACCTAAATCCACTCATCATGCTGCTACTAGCCTTATGACATTGATTTCACGGCTGAATGATATTCCATTGTACATAAGGACCACAACTTCTTTATCCATTTTTCTCTTTCCTGGGATATTGAAGGTGGAATGAAGTGGAGGTCCTTGTCAACAGAGCAGCCCTAAACTTTGGGGTGCTTGTGTCTTGCTGATTTTTAATTTTCCCAATTTATACCCCCATGAGTGGAAGTGTCCTATGCTCTCTAAGCTTTGCTTTTTAGACGTTTCAGGACTCACCGTACATTTCTCCAGAGTGGCTGTTGACAATTTACAT
Organism: Balaenoptera borealis; assembly: GCF_965194805.1. Classification (NCBI taxonomy): domain Eukaryota; kingdom Metazoa; phylum Chordata; class Mammalia; order Artiodactyla; family Balaenopteridae; genus Balaenoptera; species Balaenoptera borealis. The sequence continues at coordinate 1,948,579 of NC_138869.1, read as the reverse complement.
CCCGCCCATCAGTGTAGCAAGGCTCCCATTTCTCCATGGCCTGTCCTGCATTTCTGGTGTTGACACTTTTTTCAGCATGGCCCTTTTGACCGATGGGAAGCGAGACATCTTTGTAGCGCTGATTTGCCTTTCCAGGTTGCTTGGTTGGCCAAAAAGGGCGTATGCGTTTTTTCCTGAATATATTCAGGAAAAAACGCATACGCCCTTTTTGGCCAAGGGCATCATTGTCAACGTTTTGCCGCTTTTCATGTGCTTTAAAGGCGATTCGAATCTACCTCCTGAAATCTGTTTCCTGCAATTCTGCCTTGATTTCAAATCCTCTTCTTTGCCTTCCCTCAATATATTTGTGGATGAGAGTTATCATTTATAACTCTGCAGGTTTGTGAATTGCAGTGCCCTGATCCTCCATTTTACAACTCGCTTTTTAGGGAGCTGGCCGCAAAAGCGCAGGATGGCTTCAGGCCCTGTTCTGGTTCCGGGGGGCAGGCTGAGCCTGTGGTTAATTCTTCTTCCTGATGGGAAAATAGAGTGACCTGTGCCTGTCCCAACACCAAGAGCTAGTCTTTCATTGGTTCCACGTCTTCTCGTTCATCCTCAGTACAAATTGCAACCTGTACGGAACAGGAGGTTAAAGGTGCTGATGCTCCAAGTAGGGAGATTGCTAGTAAAGCGGCTGGAATGGCGAACCCGGGCACAAGGAGATGAGAAATGAGGTGCGTTTTAGAAACCTTTCCACATCACACGGTGTACCATCTTCTGGGTTTCTCATGCATGTTTTCGATGGAGGAAGATGCCCTTGAACCTGGAGATTTGGGACCCATGCGATGGGTACCACGCAGTATTACTTTAAAGGGTCTGCGTTTGCTCACCCAACCTCACCAAACCTCTCAGCCCCAAGAGTGTCCACCCTTATGTCTCATCCAGCTGTGGGTCTAGATATGGTCAATCCAGGTTGCATCACAGCCCCTGAACGCATTGTGTAAGAATTTCTCTCTCTTTCACTGTCTTTGTTTCATGGGTTTGAAAAAGTAATTTATTCTTATAATGGGGTTTAGCTGCTTTTCACTGCTGTGTTTATGCCGCTTTACACCCACTTGACACACTAACAGAGAGATATGAATACATAGGTTTTAAGATTATTACTAGTCAGATATATTCTTGTGCGGTGAATAGGGCGTGTTGAGTCCAGTTCTCTGAGCAAGTAGTAGGTCTTGTCTATTACATATTGGGTTTATGGAACGGTATCTGAGCTAATTTGAAACCCTTGTTTTATGTATCACCCCACCTCACCTTTCCCGTTAAGCAGCCATAGTGTGTTTTCTGCATGTGTGACTCCGTTCTGTTTTGTAATTCAGTTCAAGTGTAACGGTTTTTACATTCCCTCTATCAGTGATACCTTATGAGAAGTGTCCTTTTCTGTGTGACTTACTTCACTTAGAATCGTCGTACCTAAATCCACTCATCATGCTGCTACTAGCCTTATGACATTGATTTCATGGCTGAGTGATATTCCATTGTACATAAGGACCACAACTTCTTTATCCATTTTTCTCTTTCCTGGGATATTGAAGGTGGAATGAAGTGGAGGTCCTTGTCAACAGAGCAGCCCTAAACTTTGGGGTGCTTGTGTCTTGCTGATTTTTAATTTTCCCAATTTATAACCCCATGAGTGGAAGTGCCGTATGCTCTCTAAGCTTTGTTTTTTAGATGTTTCAGGACTCACCGTACGCTTCTCCAGAGTGGCTGTTGGCAATTTACATCCCGCCCATCAGTGTAGCAAGGCTCCCATTTCTCCATGGCCTGTCCTGCATTTCTGGTTTTGACACTTTTTTCAGCATGGCCTTTTTAACCGATGGGAAGCGAGACATCTTTGTAGCGCTGATTTGCCTTTCCAGGTTGCTTGGTTGGCCAAAAAGGGCGTATGCGTTTTTTCCTGAATATATTCAGGAAAAAACGCATACGCCCTTTTTGGCCAAGGGCATCATTGTCAACGTTTTGCCGCTTTTCATGTGCTTTAAAGGCGATTCGAATCTACCTCCTGAAATCTGTTTCCTGCAATTCTGCCTTGATTTCAAATCCTCTTCTTTGCCTTCCCTCAATATATTTGTGGACGAGAGTTATCATTTATAAGTCTGCAGGTTTGTGAATTGCAGTGCCCTGAACCTCCATTTTACAACTCGATTTTTAGGGAGCTGGCCGCAATAGCGCAGGATGGCTTCAGGCCCTGTTCTGGTTCCGGGTGGCAGGCTGAGCCTGTGGTTAATTCTTCTTCCTGATGGGAAAATAGAGTGACCTGTGCCTGTCCCAACACCAAGAGCTAGTCTCTCATTGGTTCCACGTCTTCCCGTTCATCCTCAGGACAAATTGCAACCTGTACGGAACAAGAGGTTAAAGGTGCTGATGCTCCAAGTAGGGAGATTGCTAGTAAAGCGGCTGGAATAGCGAACCCGGGCACAAGGAGATGAGAAATGAGGTGCGTTTTAGAAACCTTTCCCCATCACACGGTGTACCATCTTCTGGGTTTCTCATGCATGTTTTCGATGTAGGAAGATGCCCTTGAACCTGGAGATTTGTGACCCATGCGATGGGTACCATGCAGTATTACTTTAAAGGGTCTGCGTTTGCTCACCCAACCTCACCAAACCTCTCAGCCCCAAGAGTGTCCACCCTTATGTCTCATCCAGCTGTGGGTCTAGATATGGTCAATCCAGGTTGCATCACAGCCCCTGAACGCATTGTGTAAGAATTTCTCTCTCTTTCACTGTCTTTGTTTCATGGGTTTTTCAAAGTAATTTATTTTTATAATGGGGTTTAGCTGCTTTTCACTGCTGTGTTTATGCCGCTTTACACCCACTTGACACACTAACAGAGAGATATCAATACATAGGTTTTAAGATTATTACTAGTCAGATATATTCTTGTGCGGTGAATAGGGCGTGTTGAGTCCAGTTCTCTGAGCAAGGAGTAGGTCTTGTCTATTACATATTGGGTTTATGGAACGGTATCTGAGCTAATTTGAAACCCTTGTTTTATGTACCACCCCACCTCACCTTTCCCGTTAAGCAGCCATAGTGTGTTTTCTGCATGTGTGACTCTGTTCTGTTTTGTAATTCAGTTCAAGTGTAACGGTTTTTACATTCCCTCTATCAGTGATACCTTATGAGAAGTGTCCTTTTCTGTGTGACTTATTTCACTTAGAGTCGTCGTACCTAAATCCACTCATCATGCTGCTACTAGCCTTATGACATTGATTTCACGGCTGAGTGATATTCCATTGTACATAAGGACCACAACTTCTTTATCCATTTTTCTCTTTCCTGCGATATTGAAGGTGGAATGAAGTGGAGGTCCTTGTCAACAGAGCAGCCCTAAACTTTGGGGTGCTTGTGTCTTGCTGATTTTTCATTTTCCCAATTTATACCCCCATGAGTGGAAGTGCCCTATGCTCTCTAAGCTTTGCTTTTTAGACGTTTCAGGACTCACCGTACACTTCTCCAGAGTGGCTGTTGACAATTTACATCCCGCCCATCAGTGTAGCAAGGCTCCCATTTCTCCATGGCCTGTCCTGCATTTCTGGTTTTGACACTTTTTTCAGCATGGCCCTTTTGACCGATGGGAAGCGAGACATCTTTGTAGCGCTGATTTGCCTTTCCAGGTTGCTTGGTTGGCCAAAAAGGGCGTATGCGTTTTTTCCTGAATATATTCAGGAAAAAACGCATACGCCCTTTTTGGCCAAGGGCATCATTGTCAACGTTTTGCCGCTTTTCATGTGCTTTAAAGGCGATTCGAATCTACCTCCTGAAATCTGTTTCCTGCAATTCTGCCTTGATTTCAAATCCTCTTCTTTGCCTTCCCTCAATATATTTGTGGATGAGAGTTATCATTTATAACTCTGCAGGTTTGTGAATTGCAGTGCCCTGATCCTCCATTTTACAACTCGCTTTTTAGGGAGCTGGCCGCAAAAGCGCAGGATGGCTTCAGGCCCTGTTCTGGTTCCGGGGGGCAGGCTGAGCCTGTGGTTAATTCTTCTTCCTGATGGGAAAATAGAGTGACCTGTGCCTGTCCCAACACCAAGAGCTAGTCTTTCATTGGTTCCACGTCTTCTCGTTCATCCTCAGTACAAATTGCAACCTGTACGGAACAGGAGGTTAAAGGTGCTGATGCTCCAAGTAGGGAGATTGCTAGTAAAGCGGCTGGAATGGCGAACCCGGGCACAAGGAGATGAGAAATGAGGTGCGTTTTAGAAACCTTTCCACATCACACGGTGTACCATCTTCTGGGTTTCTCATGCATGTTTTCGATGGAGGAAGATGCCCTTGAACCTGGAGATTTGGGACCCATGCGATGGGTACCACGCAGTATTACTTTAAAGGGTCTGCGTTTGCTCACCCAACCTCACCAAACCTCTCAGCCCCAAGAGTGTCCACCCTTATGTCTCATCCAGCTGTGGGTCTAGATATGGTCAATCCAGGTTGCATCACAGCCCCTGAACGCATTGTGTAAGAATTTCTATCTCTTTCACTGTCTTTGTTTCATGGGTTTGAAAAAGTAATTTATTCTTATAATGGGGTTTAGCTGCTTTTCACTGCTGTGTTTATGCCGCTTTACACCCACTTGACACACTAACAGAGAGATATGAATACATAGGTTTTAAGATTATTACTAGTCAGATATATTCTTGTGCGGTGAATAGGGCGTGTTGAGTCCAGTTCTCTGAGCAAGTAGTAGGTCTTGTCTATTACATATTGGGTTTATGGAACGGTATCTGAGCTAATTTGAAACCCTTGTTTTATGTATCACCCCACCTCACCTTTCCCGTTAAGCAGCCATAGTGTGTTTTCTGCATGTGTGACTCCGTTCTGTTTTGTAATTCAGTTCAAGTGTAACGGTTTTTACATTCCCTCTATCAGTGATACCTTATGAGAAGTGTCCTTTTCTGTGTGACTTACTTCACTTAGAATCGTCGTACCTAAATCCACTCATCATGCTGCTACTAGCCTTATGACATTGATTTCATGGCTGAGTGATATTCCATTGTACATAAGGACCACAACTTCTTTATCCATTTTTCTCTTTCCTGGGATATTGAAGGTGGAATGAAGTGGAGGTCCTTGTCAACAGAGCAGCCCTAAACTTTGGGGTGCTTGTGTCTTGCTGATTTTTAATTTTCCCAATTTATAACCCCATGAGTGGAAGTGCCGTATGCTCTCTAAGCTTTGTTTTTTAGATGTTTCAGGACTCACCGTACGCTTCTCCAGAGTGGCTGTTGGCAATTTACATCCCGCCCATCAGTGTAGCAAGGCTCCCATTTCTCCATGGCCTGTCCTGCATTTCTGGTTTTGACACTTTTTTCAGCATGGCCTTTTTAACCGATGGGAAGCGAGACATCTTTGTAGCGCTGATTTGCCTTTCCAGGTTGCTTGGTTGGCCAAAAAGGGCGTATGCGTTTTTTCCTGAATATATTCAGGAAAAAACGCATACGCCCTTTTTGGCCAAGGGCATCATTGTCAACGTTTTGCCGCTTTTCATGTGCTTTAAAGGCGATTCGAATCTACCTCCTGAAATCTGTTTCCTGCAATTCTGCCTTGATTTCAAATCCTCTTCTTTGCCTTCCCTCAATATATTTGTGGACGAGAGTTATCATTTATAAGTCTGCAGGTTTGTGAATTGCAGTGCCCTGAACCTCCATTTTACAACTCGATTTTTAGGGAGCTGGCCGCAATAGCGCAGGATGGCTTCAGGCCCTGTTCTGGTTCCGGGTGGCAGGCTGAGCCTGTGGTTAATTCTTCTTCCTGATGGGAAAATAGAGTGACCTGTGCCTGTCCCAACACCAAGAGCTAGTCTCTCATTGGTTCCACGTCTTCCCGTTCATCCTCAGGACAAATTGCAACCTGTACGGAACAAGAGGTTAAAGGTGCTGATGCTCCAAGTAGGGAGATTGCTAGTAAAGCGGCTGGAATAGCGAACCCGGGCACAAGGAGATGAGAAATGAGGTGCGTTTTAGAAACCTTTCCCCATCACACGGTGTACCATCTTCTGGGTTTCTCATGCATGTTTTCGATGTAGGAAGATGCCCTTGAACCTGGAGATTTGTGACCCATGCGATGGGTACCATGCAGTATTACTTTAAAGGGTCTGCGTTTGCTCACCCAACCTCACCAAACCTCTCAGCCCCAAGAGTGTCCACCCTTATGTCTCATCCAGCTGTGGGTCTAGATATGGTCAATCCAGGTTGCATCACAGCCCCTGAACGCATTGTGTAAGAATTTCTCTCTCTTTCACTGTCTTTGTTTCATGGGTTTTTCAAAGTAATTTATTTTTATAATGGGGTTTAGCTGCTTTTCACTGCTGTGTTTATGCCGCTTTACACCCACTTGACACACTAACAGAGAGATATCAATACATAGGTTTTAAGATTATTACTAGTCAGATATATTCTTGTGCGGTGAATAGGGCGTGTTGAGTCCAGTTCTCTGAGCAAGGAGTAGGTCTTGTCTATTACATATTGGGTTTATGGAACGGTATCTGAGCTAATTTGAAACCCTTGTTTTATGTACCACCCCACCTCACCTTTCCCGTTAAGCAGCCATAGTGTGTTTTCTGCATGTGTGACTCTGTTCTGTTTTGTAATTCAGTTCAAGTGTAACGGTTTTTACATTCCCTCTATCAGTGATACCTTATGAGAAGTGTCCTTTTCTGTGTGACTTATTTCACTTAGAGTCGTCGTACCTAAATCCACTCATCATGCTGCTACTAGCCTTATGACATTGATTTCACGGCTGAGTGATATTCCATTGTACATAAGGACCACAACTTCTTTATCCATTTTTCTCTTTCCTGCGATATTGAAGGTGGAATGAAGTGGAGGTCCTTGTCAACAGAGCAGCCCTAAACTTTGGGGTGCTTGTGTCTTGCTGATTTTTAATTTTCCCAATTTATAACCCCATGAGTGGAAGTGCCCTATGCTCTCTAAGCTTTGCTTTTTAGACGTTTCAGGACTCACCGTACGCTTCTCCAGAGTGGCTGTTGACAATTTACATCCCGCCCATCAGTGTAGCAAGGCTCCCATTTCTCCATGGCCTGTCCTGCATTTCTGGTTTTGACACATTTTTCAGCATGGCCCTTTTGACCGATGGGAAGCGAGACATCTTTGTAGCGCTGATTTGCCTTTCCAGGTTGCTTGGTTGGCCAAAAAGGGCGTATGCGTTTTTTCCTGAATATATTCAGGAAAAAACGCATACGCCCTTTTTGGCCAAGGGCATCATTGTCAACGTTTTGCCGCTTTTCATGTGCTTTAAAGGCGATTCGAATCTACCTCCTGAAATCTGTTTCCTGCAATTCTGCCTTGATTTCAAATCCTCTTCTTTGCCTTCCCTCAATATATTTGTGGATGAGAGTTATCATTTATAACTCTGCAGGTTTGTGAATTGCAGTGCCCTGAACCTCCATTTTACAACTCGCTTTTTAGGGAGCTGGCCGCAAAAGCGCAGGATGGCTTCAGGCCCTGTTCTGGTTCCGGGGGGCAGGCTGAGCCTGTGGTTAATTCTTCTTCCTGATGGGAAAATAGAGTGACCTGTGCCTGTCCCAACACCAAGAGCTAGTCTTTCATTGGTTCCACGTCTTCCCGTTCATCCTCAGTACAAATTGCAACCTGTACGGAACAGGAGGTTAAAGGTGCTGATGCTCCAAGGAGGGAGATTGCTAGTAAAGTGGCTGGAATGGCGAACCCGGGCACAAGCAGATGAGAAATGAGGTGCGTTTTAGAAACCTTTCCCCATCACACGGTGTACCATCTTCTGGGTATCTCATGCATGTTTTCGATGTAGGAAGATGACCTTGAACCTGGAGATTTGGGACCCATGCGATGGGTACCACACAGTATTACTTTAAAGGGTCTGCGTTTGCTCACCCAACCTCACCAAACCTCTCAGCCGCAACAGTGTCCACCCTTATGTCTCATCCAGCTGTGGGTCTAGATATGGTCAATCCAGGTTGCATCACAGCCCCTGAACGCATTGTGTAAGAATTTCTCTCTCTTTCACTGTCTTTGTTTCATGGGTTTTTCAAAGTAATTTATTTTTATAATGGGGTTTAGCTGCTTTTCACTGCTGTGTTTATGCCGCTTTTTACCCACTTGACCCACTAACAGAGAGATATCAATACGTAGGTTTTAAGATTATTACTAGTCAGATATATTCTTGTGCGGTGAATAGGGCGTGTTGAGTCCAGTTCTCTGAGCAAGGAGTAGGTCTTGTCTATTACATATTGGGTTTATGGAACGGTATCTGAGCTAATTTGAAACCCTTGTTTTATGTATCACCCCACCTCACCTTTCCCGTTAAGCAGCCATAGTGTGTTTTCTGCATGTGTGATTCTGTTCTGTTTTGTAATTCAGTTCAAGTGTAACGGTTTTTACATTCCCTCTAAAAGTGATACCTTATGAGAAGTGTCCTTTTCTGTGTGACTTATTTCACTTAGAGTCGTCGTACCTAAATCCACTCATCATGCTGCTACTAGCCTTATGACATTGATTTCACGGCTGAGTGATATTCCATTGTACATAAGGACCACAACTTCTTTATCCATTTTTCTCTTTCCTGCGATATTGAAGGTGGAATGAAGTGGAGGTCCTTGTCAACAGAGCAGCCCTAAACTTTGGGGTGCTTGTGTCTTGCTGATTTTTAATTTTCCCAATTTATACCCCCATGAGTGGAAGTGCCCTATGCTCTCTAAGCTTTGCTTTTTAGACGTTTCAGGACTCACCGTACACTTCTCCAGAGTGGCTGTTGACAATTTACATCCCGCCCATCAGTGTAGCAAGGCTCCCATTTCTCCATGGCCTGTCCTGCATTTCTGGTTTTGACACTTTTTTCAGCATGGCCCTTTTGACCGATGGGAAGCGAGACATCTTTGTAGCGCTGATTTGCCTTTCCAGGTTGCTTGGTTGGCCAAAAAGTGCGTATGCGTTTTTTCCTGAATATATTTAGGAAAAAACGCATACGCCCTTTTTGGCCAAGGGCATCATTGTCAACGTTTTGCCGCTTTTCAGGTGCTTTAAAGCTAATTCGAATCTACCTCCTGAAATCTGTTTCCTGCAATTCTGCCTTGATTTCAAATCCTCTTCTTTGCCTTCCCTCAATATATTTGTGGATGAGAGTTATCATTTATAACTCTGCAGGTTTGTGAATTGCAGTGCCCTGAACCTCCATTTTACAACTCGCTTTTTAGGGAGCTGGCCGCAAAAGCGCAGGATGTCTTCAGGCCCTCTTCTGGTTCCGGGGGGCAGGCTGAGCCTGTGGTTAATTCTTCTTCCTGATGGGAAAATAGAGTGACCTGTGCCTGTCCCAACACCAAGAGCTAGTCTTTCATTGGTTCCACGTCTTCCCGTTCATCCTCAGTACAAATTGCAACCTGTACGGAACAGGAGGTTAAAGGTGCTGATGCTCCAAGGAGGGAGATTGCTAGTAAAGTGGCTGGAATGGCGAACCCGGGCACAAGCAGATGAGAAATGAGGTGCGTTTTAGAAACCTTTCGCCATCACACGGTGTACCATCTTCTGGGTATCTCATGCATGTTTTCGATGTAGGAAGATGACCTTGAACCTGGAGATTTGGGACCCATGCGATGGGTACCACGCAGTATTACTTTAAAGGGTCTGCGTTTGCTCACCCAACCTCACCAAACCTCTCAGCCGCAACAGTGTCCACCCTTATGTCTCATCCAGCTGTGGGTCTAGATATGGTCAATCCAGGTTGCATCACAGCCCCTGAACGCATTGTGTAAGAATTTCTCTCTCTTTCACTGTCTTTGTTTCATGGGTTTTTCAAAGTAATTTATTTTTATAATGGGGTTTAGCTGCTTTTCACTGCTGTGTTTATGCCGCTTTTTACCCACTTGACACACTAACAGAGAGATATCAATACATAGGTTTTAAGATTATTACTAGTCAGATATATTCTTGTGCGGTGAATAGGGCGTGTTGAGTCCAGTTCTCTGAGCAAGGAGTAGGTCTTGTCTATTACATATTGGGTTTATGGAACGGTATCTGAGCTAATTTGAAACCCTTGTTTTATGTATCACCCCACCTCACCTTTCCCGTTAAGCAGCCATAGTGTGTTTTCTGCATGTGTGACTCTGTTCTGTTTTGTAATTCAGTTCAAGTGTAACGGTTTTTACATTCCCTCTATAAGTGATACCTTATGAGAAGTGTCCTTTTCTGTGTGACTTATTTCACTTAGGGTCATCGTACCTAAATCCACTCATCATGCTGCTACTAGCCTTATGACATTGATTTCACGGCTGAGTGGTATTCCATTGTACATAAGGACCACAACTTCTTTATCCATTTTTCTCTTTCCTGGGATATTGAAGGTGGAATAAAGTGGAGGTCCTTGTCAACAGAGCAGCCCTAAACTTTGGGGTGCTTGTGTCTTGCTGATTTTTAATTTTCCCAATTTATACCCCCATGATTGGAAGTGTCCTATGCTCTCTAAGCTTTGCTTTTTAGACGTTTCAGGACTCACCGTACATTTCTCCAGAGTGGCTGTTGACAATTTACATCCCGCCCATCAGTGTAGCAAGGCTCCCATTTCTCCATGGCCTGTCCTGCATTTCTGGTGTTGACACATTTTTCAGCATGGCCCTTTTGACCGATGGGAAGCGAGACATCTTTGTAGCGCTGATTTGCCTTTCCAGGTTGCTTGGTTGGCCAAAAAGGGCGTATGCGTTTTTTCCTGAATATATTCAGGAAAAAACGCATACGCCCTTTTTGGCCAAGGGCATCATTGTCAACGTTTTGCCGCTTTTCATGTGCTTTAAAGGCGATTCGAATCTACCTCCTGAAATCTGTTTCCTGCAATTCTGCCTTGATTTCAAATCCTCTTCTTTGCCTTCCCTCAATATATTTGTGGATGAGAGTTATCATTTATAACTCTGCAGGTTTGTGAATTGCAGTGCCCTGAACCTCCATTTTACAACTCGCTTTTTAGGGAGCTGGCCGCAAAAGCGCAGGATGGCTTCAGGCCCTGTTCTGGTTCCGGGGGGCAGGCTGAGCCTGTGGTTAATTCTTCTTCCTGATGGGAAAATAGAGTGACCTGTGCCTGTCCCAACACCAAGAGCTAGTCTTTCATTGGTTCCACGTCTTCCCGTTCATCCTCAGTACAAATTGCAACCTGTACGGAACAGGAGGTTAAAGGTGCTGATGCTCCAAGGAGGGAGATTGCTAGTAAAGTGGCTGGAATGGCGAACCCGGGCACAAGCAGATGAGAAATGAGGTGCGTTTTAGAAACCTTTCCCCATCACACGGTGTACCATCTTCTGGGTATCTCATGCATGTTTTCGATGTAGGAAGATGACCTTGAACCTGGAGATTTGGGACCCATGCGATGGGTACCACACAGTATTACTTTAAAGGGTCTGCGTTTGCTCACCCAACCTCACCAAACCTCTCAGCCGCAACAGTGTCCACCCTTATGTCTCATCCAGCTGTGGGTCTAGATATGGTCAATCCAGGTTGCATCACAGCCCCTGAACGCATTGTGTAAGAATTTCTCTCTCTTTCACTGTCTTTGTTTCATGGGTTTTTCAAAGTAATTTATTTTTATAATGGGGTTTAGCTGCTTTTCACTGCTGTGTTTATGCCGCTTTTTACCCACTTGACCCACTAACAGAGAGATATCAATACGTAGGTTTTAAGATTATTACTAGTCAGATATATTCTTGTGCGGTGAATAGGGCGTGTTGAGTCCAGTTCTCTGAGCAAGGAGTAGGTCTTGTCTATTACATATTGGGTTTATGGAACGGTATCTGAGCTAATTTGAAACCCTTGTTTTATGTATCACCCCACCTCACCTTTCCCGTTAAGCAGCCATAGTGTGTTTTCTGCATGTGTGATTCTGTTCTGTTTTGTAATTCAGTTCAAGTGTAACGGTTTTTACATTCCCTCTAAAAGTGATACCTTATGAGAAGTGTCCTTTTCTGTGTGACTTATTTCACTTAGAGTCGTCGTACCTAAATCCACTCATCATGCTGCTACTAGCCTTATGACATTGATTTCACGGCTGAGTGATATTCCATTGTACATAAGGACCACAACTTCTTTATCCATTTTTCTCTTTCCTGCGATATTGAAGGTGGAATGAAGTGGAGGTCCTTGTCAACAGAGCAGCCCTAAACTTTGGGGTGCTTGTGTCTTGCTGATTTTTAATTTTCCCAATTTATACCCCCATGAGTGGAAGTGCCCTATGCTCTCTAAGCTTTGCTTTTTAGACGTTTCAGGACTCACCGTACACTTCTCCAGAGTGGCTGTTGACAATTTACATCCCGCCCATCAGTGTAGCAAGGCTCCCATTTCTCCATGGCCTGTCCTGCATTTCTGGTTTTGACACTTTTTTCAGCATGGCCCTTTTGACCGATGGGAAGCGAGACATCTTTGTAGCGCTGATTTGCCTTTCCAGGTTGCTTGGTTGGCCAAAAAGTGCGTATGCGTTTTTTCCTGAATATATTTAGGAAAAAACGCATACGCCCTTTTTGGCCAAGGGCATCATTGTCAACGTTTTGCCGCTTTTCAGGTGCTTTAAAGCTAATTCGAATCTACCTCCTGAAATCTGTTTCCTGCAATTCTGCCTTGATTTCAAATCCTCTTCTTTGCCTTCCCTCAATATATTTGTGGATGAGAGTTATCATTTATAACTCTGCAGGTTTGTGAATTGCAGTGCCCTGAACCTCCATTTTACAACTCGCTTTTTAGGGAGCTGGCCGCAAAAGCGCAGGATGTCTTCAGGCCCTCTTCTGGTTCCGGGGGGCAGGCTGAGCCTGTGGTTAATTCTTCTTCCTGATGGGAAAATAGAGTGACCTGTGCCTGTCCCAACACCAAGAGCTAGTCTTTCATTGGTTCCACGTCTTCCCGTTCATCCTCAGTACAAATTGCAACCTGTACGGAACAGGAGGTTAAAGGTGCTGATGCTCCAAGGAGGGAGATTGCTAGTAAAGTGGCTGGAATGGCGAACCCGGGCACAAGCAGATGAGAAATGAGGTGCGTTTTAGAAACCTTTCGCCATCACACGGTGTACCATCTTCTGGGTATCTCATGCATGTTTTCGATGTAGGAAGATGACCTTGAACCTGGAGATTTGGGACCCATGCGATGGGTACCACGCAGTATTACTTTAAAGGGTCTGCGTTTGCTCACCCAACCTCACCAAACCTCTCAGCCGCAACAGTGTCCACCCTTATGTCTCATCCAGCTGTGGGTCTAGATATGGTCAATCCAGGTTGCATCACAGCCCCTGAACGCATTGTGTAAGAATTTCTCTCTCTTTCACTGTCTTTGTTTCATGGGTTTTTCAAAGTAATTTATTTTTATAATGGGGTTTAGCTGCTTTTCACTGCTGTGTTTATGCCGCTTTTTACCCACTTGACACACTAACAGAGAGATATCAATACATAGGTTTTAAGATTATTACTAGTCAGATATATTCTTGTGCGGTGAATAGGGCGTGTTGAGTCCAGTTCTCTGAGCAAGGAGTAGGTCTTGTCTATTACATATTGGGTTTATGGAACGGTATCTGAGCTAATTTGAAACCCTTGTTTTATGTATCACCCCACCTCACCTTTCCCGTTAAGCAGCCATAGTGTGTTTTCTGCATGTGTGACTCTGTTCTGTTTTGTAATTCAGTTCAAGTGTAACGGTTTTTACATTCCCTCTATAAGTGATACCTTATGAGAAGTGTCCTTTTCTGTGTGACTTATTTCACTTAGGGTCATCGTACCTAAATCCACTCATCATGCTGCTACTAGCCTTATGACATTGATTTCACGGCTGAGTGGTATTCCATTGTACATAAGGACCACAACTTCTTTATCCATTTTTCTCTTTCCTGGGATATTGAAGGTGGAATAAAGTGGAGGTCCTTGTCAACAGAGCAGCCCTAAACTTTGGGGTGCTTGTGTCTTGCTGATTTTTAATTTTCCCAATTTATACCCCCATGATTGGAAGTGTCCTATGCTCTCTAAGCTTTGCTTTTTAGACGTTTCAGGACTCACCGTACATTTCTCCAGAGTGGCTGTTGACAATTTACATCCCGCCCATCAGTGTAGCAAGGCTCCCATTTCTCCATGGCCTGTCCTGCATTTCTGGTGTTGACACTTTTTTCAGCATGGCCCTTTTGACCGATGGGAAGCGAGACATCTTTGTAGCGCTGATTTGCCTTTCCAGGTTGCTTGGTTGGCCAAAAAGGGCGTATGCGTTTTTTCCTGAATATATTCAGGAAAAAACGCATACGCCCTTTTTGGCCAAGGGCATCATTGTCAACGTTTTGCCGCTTTTCATGTGCTTTAAAGGCGATTCGAATCTACCTCCTGAAATCTGTTTCCTGCAGTTCTGCCTTGATTTCAAATCCTCTTCTTTGCCTTCCCTCAATATATTTGTGGATGAGAGTTATCATTTATAACTCTGCAGGTTTGTGAATTGCAGTGCCCTGATCCTCCATTTTACAACTCGCTTTTTAGGGAGCTGGCCGCAAAAGCGCAGGATGGCTTCAGGCCCTGTTCTGGTTCCGGGGGGCAGGCTGAGCCTGTGGTTAATTCTTCTTCCTGATGGGAAAATAGAGTGACCTGTGCCTGTCCCAACACCAAGAGCTAGTCTTTCATTGGTTCCACGTCTTCTCGTTCATCCTCAGTACAAATTGCAACCTGTACGGAACAGGAGGTTAAAGGTGCTGATGCTCCAAGTAGGGAGATTGCTAGTAAAGCGGCTGGAATGGCGAACCCGGGCACAAGGAGATGAGAAATGAGGTGCGTTTTAGAAACCTTTCCACATCACACGGTGTACCATCTTCTGGGTTTCTCATGCATGTTTTCGATGGAGGAAGATGCCCTTGAACCTGGAGATTTGGGACCCATGCGATGGGTACCACGCAGTATTACTTTAAAGGGTCTGCGTTTGCTCACCCAACCTCACCAAACCTCTCAGCCCCAAGAGTGTCCACCCTTATGTCTCATCCAGCTGTGGGTCTAGATATGGTCAATCCAGGTTGCATCACAGCCCCTGAACGCATTGTGTAAGAATTTCTCTCTCTTTCACTGTCTTTGTTTCATGGGTTTGAAAAAGTAATTTATTCTTATAATGGGGTTTAGCTGCTTTTCACTGCTGTGTTTATGCCGCTTTACACCCACTTGACACACTAACAGAGAGATATGAATACATAGGTTTTAAGATTATTACTAGTCAGATATATTCTTGTGCGGTGAATAGGGCGTGTTGAGTCCAGTTCTCTGAGCAAGTAGTAGGTCTTGTCTATTACATATTGGGTTTATGGAACGGTATCTGAGCTAATTTGAAACCCTTGTTTTATGTATCACCCCACCTCACCTTTCCCGTTAAGCAGCCATAGTGTGTTTTCTGCATGTGTGACTCCGTTCTGTTTTGTAATTCAGTTCAAGTGTAACGGTTTTTACATTCCCTCTATCAGTGATACCTTATGAGAAGTGTCCTTTTCTGTGTGACTTACTTCACTTAGAATCGTCGTACCTAAATCCACTCATCATGCTGCTACTAGCCTTATGACATTGATTTCATGGCTGAGTGATATTCCATTGTACATAAGGACCACAACTTCTTTATCCATTTTTCTCTTTCCTGGGATATTGAAGGTGGAATGAAGTGGAGGTCCTTGTCAACAGAGCAGCCCTAAACTTTGGGGTGCTTGTGTCTTGCTGATTTTTAATTTTCCCAATTTATAACCCCATGAGTGGAAGTGCCGTATGCTCTCTAAGCTTTGTTTTTTAGATGTTTCAGGACTCACCGTACGCTTCTCCAGAGTGGCTGTTGGCAATTTACATCCCGCCCATCAGTGTAGCAAGGCTCCCATTTCTCCATGGCCTGTCCTGCATTTCTGGTTTTGACACTTTTTTCAGCATGGCCTTTTTAACCGATGGGAAGCGAGACATCTTTGTAGCGCTGATTTGCCTTTCCAGGTTGCTTGGTTGGCCAAAAAGGGCGTATGCGTTTTTTCCTGAATATATTCAGGAAAAAACGCATACGCCCTTTTTGGCCAAGGGCATCATTGTCAACGTTTTGCCGCTTTTCATGTGCTTTAAAGGCGATTCGAATCTACCTCCTGAAATCTGTTTCCTGCAATTCTGCCTTGATTTCAAATCCTCTTCTTTGCCTTCCCTCAATATATTTGTGGACGAGAGTTATCATTTATAAGTCTGCAGGTTTGTGAATTGCAGTGCCCTGAACCTCCATTTTACAACTCGATTTTTAGGGAGCTGGCCGCAATAGCGCAGGATGGCTTCAGGCCCTGTTCTGGTTCCGAGTGGCAGGCTGAGCCTGTGGTTAATTCTTCTTCCTGATGGGAAAATAGAGTGACCTGTGCCTGTCCCAACACCAAGAGCTAGTCTCTCATTGGTTCCACGTCTTCCCGTTCATCCTCAGGACAAATTGCAACCTGTACGGAACAAGAGGTTAAAGGTGCTGATGCTCCAAGTAGGGAGATTGCTAGTAAAGCGGCTGGAATAGCGAACCCGGGCACAAGGAGATGAGAAATGAGGTGCGTTTTAGAAACCTTTCCCCATCACACGGTGTACCATCTTCTGGGTTTCTCATGCATGTTTTCGATGTAGGAAGATGCCCTTGAACCTGGAGATTTGTGACCCATGCGATGGGTACCATGCAGTATTACTTTAAAGGGTCTGCGTTTGCTCACCCAACCTCACCAAACCTCTCAGCCCCAAGAGTGTCCACCCTTATGTCTCATCCAGCTGTGGGTCTAGATATGGTCAATCCAGGTTGCATCACAGCCCCTGAACGCATTGTGTAAGAATTTCTCTCTCTTTCACTGTCTTTGTTTCATGGGTTTTTCAAAGTAATTTATTTTTATAATGGGGTTTAGCTGCTTTTCACTGCTGTGTTTATGCCGCTTTACACCCACTTGACACACTAACAGAGAGATATCAATACATAGGTTTTAAGATTATTACTAGTCAGATATATTCTTGTGCGGTGAATAGGGCGTGTTGAGTCCAGTTCTCTGAGCAAGGAGTAGGTCTTGTCTATTACATATTGGGTTTATGGAACGGTATCTGAGCTAATTTGAAACCCTTGTTTTATGTACCACCCCACCTCACCTTTCCCGTTAAGCAGCCATAGTGTGTTTTCTGCATGTGTGACTCTGTTCTGTTTTGTAATTCAGTTCAAGTGTAACGGTTTTTACATTCCCTCTATCAGTGATACCTTATGAGAAGTGTCCTTTTCTGTGTGACTTATTTCACTTAGAGTCGTCGTACCTAAATCCACTCATCATGCTGCTACTAGCCTTATGACATTGATTTCACGGCTGAGTGATATTCCATTGTACATAAGGACCACAACTTCTTTATCCATTTTTCTCTTTCCTGCGATATTGAAGGTGGAATGAAGTGGAGGTCCTTGTCAACAGAGCAGCCCTAAACTTTGGGGTGCTTGTGTCTTGCTGATTTTTAATTTTCCCAATTTATAACCCCATGAGTGGAAGTGCCCTATGCTCTCTAAGCTTTGCTTTTTAGACGTTTCAGGACTCACCGTACGCTTCTCCAGAGTGGCTGTTGACAATTTACATCCCGCCCATCAGTGTAGCAAGGCTCCCATTTCTCCATGGCCTGTCCTGCATTTCTGGTTTTGACACTTTTTTCAGCATGGCCCTTTTGACCGATGGGAAGCGAGACATCTTTGTAGCGCTGATTTGCCTTTCCAGGTTGCTTGGTTGGCCAAAAAGGGCGTATGCGTTTTTTCCTGAATATATTCAGGAAAAAACGCATACGCCCTTTTTGGCCAAGGGCATCATTGTCAACGTTTTGCCGCTTTTCATGTGCTTTAAAGGCGATTCGAATCTACCTCCTGAAATCTGTTTCCTGCAATTCTGCCTTGATTTCAAATCCTCTTCTTTGCCTTCCCTCAATATATTTGTGGATGAGAGTTATCATTTATAACTCTGCAGGTTTGTGAATTGCAGTGCCCTGAACCTCCATTTTACAACTCGCTTTTTAGGGAGCTGGCCGCAAAAGCGCAGGATGGCTTCAGGCCCTGTTCTGGTTCCGGGGGGCAGGCTGAGCCTGTGGTTAATTCTTCTTCCTGATGGGAAAATAGAGTGACCTGTGCCTGTCCCAACACCAAGAGCTAGTCTTTCATTGGTTCCACGTCTTCCCGTTCATCCTCAGGACAAATTGCAACCTGTACGGAACAGGAGGTTAAAGGTGCTGATGCTCCAAGGAGGGAGATTGCTAGTAAAGTGGCTGGAATGGCGAACCCGGGCACAAGCAGATGAGAAATGAGGTGCGTTTTAGAAACCTTTCCCCATCACACGGTGTACCATCTTCTGGGTATCTCATGCATGTTTTCGATGTAGGAAGATGACCTTGAACCTGGAGATTTGGGACCCATGCGATGGGTACCACACAGTATTACTTTAAAGGGTCTGCGTTTGCTCACCCAACCTCACCAAACCTCTCAGCCGCAACAGTGTCCACCCTTATGTCTCATCCAGCTGTGGGTCTAGATATGGTCAATCCAGGTTGCATCACAGCCCCTGAACGCATTGTGTAAGAATTTCTCTCTCTTTCACTGTCTTTGTTTCATGGGTTTTTCAAAGTAATTTATTTTTATAATGGGGTTTAGCTGCTTTTCACTGCTGTGTTTATGCCGCTTTTTACCCACTTGACCCACTAACAGAGAGATATCAATACGTAGGTTTTAAGATTATTACTAGTCAGATATATTCTTGTGCGGTGAATAGGGCGTGTTGAGTCCAGTTCTCTGAGCAAGGAGTAGGTCTTGTCTATTACATATTGGGTTTATGGAACGGTATCTGAGCTAATTTGAAACCCTTGTTTTATGTATCACCCCACCTCACCTTTCCCGTTAAGCAGCCATAGTGTGTTTTCTGCATGTGTGACTCTGTTCTGTTTTGTAATTCAGTTCAAGTGTAACGGTTTTTACATTCCCTCTAAAAGTGATACCTTATGAGAAGTGTCCTTTTCTGTGTGATTTATTTCACTTAGAGTCGTCGTACCTAAATCCACTCATCATGCTGCTACTAGCCTTATGACATTGATTTCACGGCTGAGTGATATTCCATTCTACATAAGGACCACAACTTCTTTATCCATTTTTCTCTTTCCTGCGATATTGAAGGTGGAATGAAGTGGAGGTCCTTGTCAACAGAGCAGCCCTAAACTTTGGGGTGCTTGTGTCTTGCTGATTTTTAATTTTCCCAATTTATACCCCCATGAGTGGAAGTGCCCTATGCTCTCTAAGCTTTGCTTTTTAGACGTTTCAGGAGTCACCGTACACTTCTCCAGAGTGGCTGTTGACAATTTACATCCCGCCCATCAGTGTAGCAAGGCTCCCATTTCTCCATGGCCTGTCCTGCATTTCTGGTTTTGACACTTTTTTCAGCATGGCCCTTTTGACCAATGGGAAGCGAGACATCTTTGTAGCGCTGATTTGCCTTTCCAGGTTGCTTGGTTGGACAAAAAGTGCGTATGCGTTTTTTCCTGAATATATTTAGGAAAAAACGCATACGCCCTTTATGGCCAAGGGCATCATTGTCAACGTTTTGCCGCTTTTCAGGTGCTTTAAAGCTAATTCGAATCTACCTCCTGAAATCTGTTTCCTGCAATTCTGCCTTGATTTCAAATCCTCTTCTTTGCCTTCCCTCAATATATTTGTGGATGAGAGTTATCATTTATAACTCTGCAGGTTTGTGAATTGCAGTGCCCTGAACCTCCATTTTACAACTCGCTTTTTAGGGAGCTGGCCGCAAAAGCGCAGGATGTCTTCAGGCCCTCTTCTGGTTCCGGGGGGCAGGCTGAGCCTGTGGTTAATTCTTCTTCCTGATGGGAAAATAGAGTGACCTGTGCCTGTCCCAACACCAAGAGCTAGTCTTTCATTGGTTCCACGTCTTCCCGTTCATCCTCAGTACAAATTGCAACCTGTACGGAACAGGAGGTTAAAGGTGCTGATGCTCCAAGGAGGGAGATTGCTAGTAAAGTGGCTGGAATGGCGAACCCGGGCACAAGCAGATGAGAAATGAGGTGCGTTTTAGAAACCTTTCGCCATCACACGGTGTACCATCTTCTGGGTATCTCATGCATGTTTTCGATGTAGGAAGATGACCTTGAACCTGGAGATTTGGGACCCATGCGATGGGTACCACGCAGTATTACTTTAAAGGGTCTGCGTTTGCTCACCCAACCTCACCAAACCTCTCAGCCGCAACAGTGTCCACCCTTAGGTCTCATCCAGCTGTGGGTCTAGATATGGTCAATCCAGGTTGCATCACAGCCCCTGAACGCATTGTGTAAGAATTTCTCTCTCTTTCACTGTCTTTGTTTCATGGTTTTTTCAAAGTAATTTATTTTTATAATGGGGTTTAGCTGCTTTTCACTGCTGTGTTTATGCCGCTTTTTACCCACTTGACACACTAACAGAGAGATATCAATACATAGGTTTTAAGATTATTACTAGTCAGATATATTCTTGTGCGGTGAATAGGGCGTGTTGAGTCCAGTTCTCTGAGCAAGGAGTAGGTCTTGTCTATTACATATTGGGTTTATGGAACGGTATCTGAGCTAATTTGAAACCCTTGTTTTATGTATCACCCCACCTCACCTTTCCCGTTAAGCAGCCATAGTGTGTTTTCTGCATGTGTGACTCTGTTCTGTTTTGTAATTCAGTTCAAGTGTAACGGTTTTTACATTCCCTCTATAAGTGATACCTTATGAGAAGTGTCCTTTTCTGTGTGACTTATTTCACTTAGATTCATCGTACCTAAATCCACTCATCATGCTGCTACTAGCCTTATGACATTGATTTCACGGCTGAGTGATATTCCATTGTACATAAGGACCACAACTTCTTTATCCATTTTTCTCTTTCCTGGGATATTGAAGGTGGAATAAAGTGGAGGTCCTTGTCAACAGAGCAGCCCTAAACTTTGGGGTGCTTGTGTCTTGCTGATTTTTAATTTTCCCAATTTATACCCCCATGAGTGGAAGTGCCCTATGCTCTCTAAGCTTTGCTTTTTAGACGTTTCAGGACTCACCGTACATTTCTCCAGAGTGGCTGTTGACAATTTACATCCCGCCCATCAGTGTAGCAAGGCTCCCATTTCTCCATGGCCTGTCCTGCATTTCTGGTGTTGACACTTTTTTCAGCATGGCCCTTTTGACCGATGGGAAGCGAGACATCTTTGTAGCGCTGATTTGCCTTTCCATGTTGCTTGGTTGGCCAAAAAGGGCGTATGCGTTTTTTCCTGAATATATTCAGGAAAAAACGCATACGCCCTTTTTGGCCAAGGGCATCATTGTCAACGTTTTGCCGCTTTTCATGTGCTTTAAAGGCGATTCGAATCTACCTCCTGAAATCTGTTTCCTGCAATTCTGCCTTGATTTCAAATCCTCTTCTTTGCCTTCCCTCAATATATTTGTGGATGAGAGTTATCATTTATAACTCTGCAGGTTTGTGAATTGCAGTGCCCTGAACCTCCATTTTACAACTCGCTTTTTAGGGAGCTGGCCGCAAAAGCGCAGGATGGCTTCAGGCCCTGTTCTGGTTCCGGGGGGCAGGCTGAGCCTGTGGTTAATTCTTCTTCCTGATGGGAAAATAGAGTGACCTGTGCCTGTCCCAACACCAAGAGCTAGTCTTTCATTGGTTCCACGTCTTCTCGTTCATCCTCAGTACAAATTGCAACCTGTACGGAACAGGAGGTTAAAGGTGCTGATGCTCCAAGTAGGGAGATTGCTAGTAAAGCGGCTGGAATGGCGAACCCGGGCACAAGGAGATGAGAAATGAGGTGCGTTTTAGAAACCTTTCCCCATCACACGGTGTACCATCTTCTGGGTTTCTCATGCATGTTTTCGATGTAGGAAGATGCCCTTGAACCTGGAGATTTGGGACCCATGCGATGGGTACCACGCAGTATTACTTTAAAGGGTCTGCGTTTGCTCACCCAACCTCACCAAACCTCTCAGCCCCAAGAGTGTCCACCCTTATGTCTCATCCAGCTGTGGGTCTAGATATGGTCAATCCAGGTTGCATCACAGCCCCTGAACGCATTGTGTAAGAATTTCTCTCTCTTTCACTGTCTTTGTTTCATGGGTTTGAAAAAGTAATTTATTCTTATAATGGGGTTTAGCTGCTTTTAACTGCTGTGTTTATGCCGCTTTACACCCACTTGACACACTAACAGCAGATATGAATACATAGGTTTTAAGATTATTACTAGTCAGATATATTCTTGTGCGGTGAATAGGGCGTGTTGAGTCCAGTTCTCTGAGCAAGTAGTAGGTCTTGTCTATTACATATTGGGTTTATGGAACGGTATCTGAGCTAATTTGAAACCCTTGTTTTATGTATCACCCCACCTCACCTTTCCCGTTAAGCAGCCATAGTGTGTTTTCTGCATGTGTGACTCCGTTCTGTTTTGTAATTCAGTTCAAGTGTAACGGTTTTTACATTCCCTCTATCAGTGATACCTTATGAGAAGTGTCCTTTTCTGTGTGACTTACTTCACTTAGAATCGTCGTACCTAAATCCACTCATCATGCTGCTACTAGCCTTATGACATTGATTTCATGGCTGAGTGATATTCCTTTGTACATAAGGACCACAACTCTTTTATCCATTTTTCTCTTTCCTGGGATATTGAAGGTGGAATGAAGTGGAGGTCCTTGTCAACAGAGCAGCCCTAAACTTTGGGGTGCTTGTGTCTTGCTGATTTTTCATTTTCCCAATTTATACCCCCATGAGTGGAAGTGCCCTATGCTCTCTAAGCTTTGCTTTTTAGACGTTTCAGGACTCACCGTACGCTTCTCCAGAGTGGCTGTTGGCAATTTACATCCCGCCCATCAGTGTAGCAAGGCTCCCATTTCTCCATGGCCTGTCCTGCATTTCTGGTTTTGACACTTTTTTCAGCATGGCCCTTTTAACCGATGGGAAGCGAAACATCTTTGTAGCGCTGATTTGCCTTTCCAGGTTGCTTGGTTGGCCAAAAAGGGCGTATACGTTTTTTCCTGAATATATTCAGGAAAAAACGCATACGCCCTTTTTGGCCAAGGGCATCATTGTCAACGTTTTGCCGCTTTTCATGTGCTTTAAAGGCGATTCGAATCTACCTCCTGAAATCTGTTTCCTGCAATTCTGCCTTGATTTCAAATCCTCTTCTTTGCCTTCCCTCAATATATTTGTGGACGAGAGTTATCATTTATAACTCTGCAGGTTTGTGAATTGCAGTGCCCTGAACCTCCATTTTACAACTCGCTTTTTAGGGAGCTGGCCGCAATAGCGCAGGATGGCTTCAGGCCCTGTTCTGGTTCCGGGGGGCAGGCTGAGCCTGTGGTTAATTCTTCTTCCTGATGGGAAAATAGAGTGACCTGTGCCTGTCCCAACACCAAGAGCTAGTCTCTCATTGGTTCCACGTCTTCCCGTTCATCCTCAGGACAAATTGCAACCTGTACGGAACAGGAGGTTAAAGGTGATGATGCTCCAAGTAGGGAGATTGCTAGTAAAGCGGCTGGAATAGCGAACCCGGGCACAAGGAGATGAGAAATGAGGTGCGTTTTAGAAACCTTTCCACATCACACGGTGTACCATCTTCTGGGTTTCTCATGCATGTTTTCGATGTAGGAAGATGCCCTTGAACCTGGAGATATGGGACCCATGCGATGGGTACCATGCAGTATTACTTTAAAGGGTCTGCGTTTGCTCACCCAACCTCACCAAACCTCTCAGCCCCAAGAGTGTCCACCCTTATGTCTCATCCAGCTGTGGGTCTAGATATGGTCAATCCAGGTTGCATCACAGCCCCTGAACGCATTGTGTAAGAATTTCTCTCTCTTTCACTGTCTTTGTTTCATGGGTTTGAAAAAGTAATTTATTCTTATAATGGGGTTTAGCTGCTTTTCACTGCTGTGTTTATGCCGCTTTACACCCACTTGACACACTAACAGAGAGATATGAATACATAGGTTTTAAGATTATTACTAGTCAGATATAATCTTGTGCGGTGAATAGGGCGTGTTGAGTCCAGTTCTCTGAGCAAGTAGTAGGTCTTGTCTATTACATATTGGGTTTATGGAACGGTATCTGAGCTAATTTGAAACCCTTGTTTTATGTATCACCCCACCTCACCTTTCCCGTTAAGCAGCCATAGTGTGTTTTCTGCATGTGTGACTCCGTTCTGTTTTGTAATTCAGTTCAAGTGTAACGGTTTTTACATTCCCTCTATCAGTGATACCTTATGAGAAGTGTCCTTTTCTGTGTGACTTACTTCACTTAGAATCGTCGTACCTAAATCCACTCATCATGCTGCTACTAGCCTTATGACATTGATTTCATGGCTGAGTGATATTCCTTTGTACATAAGGACCACAACTCTTTTATCCATTTTTCTCTTTCCTGGGATATTGAAGGTGGAATGAAGTGGAGGTCCTTGTCAACAGAGCAGCCCTAAACTTTGGGGTGCTTGTGTCTTGCTGATTTTTCATTTTCCCAATTTATACCCCCATGAGTGGAAGTGCCCTATGCTCTCTAAGCTGTGTTTTTTAGATGTTTCAGGACTCACCGTACGCTTCTCCAGAGTGGCTGTTGGCAATTTACATCCCGCCCATCAGTGTAGCAAGGCTCCCATTTCTCCATGGCCTGTCCTGCATTTCTGGTTTTGACACTTTTTTCAGCATGGCCCTTTTAACCGATGGGAAGCGAGACATCTTTGTAGCGCTGATTTGCCTTTCCAGGTTGCTTGGTTGGCCAAAAAGGGCGTATGCGTTTTTTCCTGAATATATTCAGGAAAAAACGCATACGCCCTTTTTGGCCAAGGGCATCATTGTCAACGTTTTGCCGCTTTTCATGTGCTTTAAAGGCGATTCGAATCTACCTCCTGAAATCTGTTTCCTGCAATTCTGCCTTGATTTCAAATCCTCTTCTTTGCCTTCCCTCAATATATTTGTGGACGAGAGTTATCATTTATAACTCTGCAGGTTTGTGAATTGCAGTGCCCTGAACCTCCATTTTACAACTCGCTTTTTAGGGAGCTGGCCGCAATAGCGCAGGATGGCTTCAGGCCCTGTTCTGGTTCCGGGGGGCAGGCTGAACCTGTGGTTAATTCTTCTTCCTGATGGGAAAATAGAGTGACCTGTGCCTGTCCCAACACCAAGAGCTAGTCTCTCATTGGTTCCACGTCTTCCCGTTCATCCTCAGGACAAATTGCAACCTGTACGGAACAGGAGGTTAAAGGTGATGATGCTCCAAGTAGGGAGATTGCTAGTAAAGCGGCTGGAATAGCGAACCCGGGCACAAGGAGATGAGAAATGAGGTGCGTTTTAGAAACCTTTCCACATCACACGGTGTACCATCTTCTGGGTTTCTCATGCATGTTTTCGATGTAGGAAGATGCCCTTGAACCTGGAGATTTGTGACCCATGCGATGGGTACCATGCAGTATTACTTTAAAGGGTCTGCGTTTGCTCACCCAACCTCACCAAACCTCTCAGCCCCAAGAATGTCCACCCTTATGTCTCATCCAGCTGTGGGTCTAGATATGGTCAATCCAGGTTGCATCACAGCCCCTGAACGCATTGTGTAAGAATTTCTCTCTCTTTCACTGTCTTTGTTTCATGGGTTTTTCAAAGTAATTTATTTTTATAATGGGGTTTAGCTGCTTTTCACTGCTGTGTTTATGCCGCTTTACACCCACTTGACACACTAACAGAGAGATATCAATACATAGGTTTTAAGATTATTACTAGTCAGATATATTCTTGTGCGGTGAATAGGGCGTGTTGAGTCCAGTTCTCTGAGCAAGGAGTAGGTCTTGTCTATTACATATTGGGTTTATGGAACGGTATCTGAGCTAATTTGAAACCCTTGTTTTATGTACCACCCCACCTCACCTTTCCCGTTAAGCAGCCATAGTGTGTTTTCTGCATGTGTGACTCTGTTCTGTTTTGTAATTCAGTTCAAGTGTAACGGTTTTTACATTCCCTCTATCAGTGATACCTTATGAGAAGTGTCCTTTTCTGTGTGACTTATTTCACTTAGAGTCGTCGTACCTAAATCCACTCATCATGCTGCTACTAGCCTTATGACATTGATTTCACGGCTGAGTGATATTCCATTGTACATAAGGACCACAACTTCTTTATCCATTTTTCTCTTTCCTGCGATATTGAAGGTGGAATGAAGTGGAGGTCCTTGTCAACAGAGCAGCCCTAAACTTTGGGGTGCTTGTGTCTTGCTGATTTTTCATTTTCCCAATTTATACCCCCATGAGTGGAAGTGCCCTATGCTCTCTAAGCTGTGTTTTTTAGATGTTTCAGGACACACCGTACGCTTCTCCAGAGTGGCTGTTGGCAATTTACATCCCGCCCATCAGTGTAGCAAGGCTCCCATTTCTCCATGGCCTGTCCTGCATTTCTGGTTTTGACACTTTTTTCAGCATGGCCCTTTTAACCGATGGGAAGCGAGACTTCTTTGTAGCGCTGATTTGCCTTTCCAGGTTGCTTGGTTGGCCAAAAAGGGCGTATGCGTTTTTTCCTGAATATATTCAGGAAAAAACGCATACGCCCTTTTTGGCCAAGGGCATCATTGTCAACGTTTTGCCGCTTTTCATGTGCTTTAAAGGCGATTCGAATCTACCTCCTGAAATCTGTTTCCTGCAATTCTGCCTTGATTTCAAATCCTCTTCTTTGCCTTCCCTCAATATATTTGTGGACGAGAGTTATCATTTATAACTCTGCAGGTTTGTGAATTGCAGTGCCCTGAACCTCCATTTTACAACTCGCGTTTTTGGGAGATGGCCGCAAAAGCGCAGGATGGCTTCAGGCCCTGTTCTTGATCCGGGGGGCAGGCTGAGCCTGTGGTTAATTCTTCTTCCTGATGGGAAAATAGAGTGACCTGTGCCTGTCCCAACACCAAGAGCTAGTCTTTCATTGGTTCCACGTCTTCTCGTTCATCCTCAGTACAAATTGCAACCTGTACAGAACAGGAGGTTAAAGGTGCTGATGCTCCAAGTAGGGAGATTGCTAGTAAAGCGGCTGGAATGGCGAACCCGGGCACAAGGAGATGAGAATTGAGGTGCGTTTTAGAAACCTTTCCCCATCACACGGTGTACCATCTTCTGGGTTTCTCATGCATGTTTTCGATGTAGGAAGATGCCCTTGAACCTGGAGATTTGGGACCCATGCGATGGGTACCACGCAGTATTACTTTAAAGGGTCTGCGTTTGCTCACCCAACCTCACCAAACCTCTCAGCCCCAAGAGTGTCCACCCTTATGTCTCATCCAGCTGTGGGTCTAGATATGGTCAATCCAGGTTGCATCACAGCCCCTGAACGCATTGTGTAAGAATTTCTCTCTCTTTCACTGTCTTTGTTTCATGGGTTTGAAAAAGTAATTTATTCTTATAATGGGGTTTAGCTGCTTTTCACTGCTGTGTTTATGCCGCTTTACACCCACTTGACACACTAACAGAGAGATATGAATACATAGGTTTTAAGATTATTACTAGTCAGATATATTCTTGTGCGGTGAATAGGGCGTGTTGAGTCCAGTTCTCTGAGCAAGTAGTAGGTCTTGTCTATTACATATTGGGTTTATGGAACGGTATCTGAGCTAATTTGAAACCCTTGTTTTATGTATCACCCCACCTCACCTTTCCCGTTAAGCAGCCATAGTGTGTTTTCTGCATGTGTGACTCCGTTCTGTTTTGTAATTCAGTTCAAGTGTAACGGTTTTTACATTCCCTCTATCAGTGATACCTTATGAGAAGTGTCCTTTTCTGTGTGACTTACTTCACTTAGAATCGTCGTACCTAAATCCACTCATCATGCTGCTACTAGCCTTATGACATTGATTTCATGGCTGAGTGATATTCCTTTGTACATAAGGACCACAACTCTTTTATCCATTTTTCTCTTTCCTGGGATATTGAAGGTGGAATGAAGTGGAGGTCCTTGTCAACAGAGCAGCCCTAAACTTTGGGGTGCTTGTGTCTTGCTGATTTTTCATTTTCCCAATTTATACCCCCATGAGTGGAAGTGCCCTATGCTCTCTAAGCTTTGCTTTTTAGACGTTTCAGGACTCACCGTACGCTTCTCCAGAGTGGCTGTTGGCAATTTACATCCCGCCCATCAGTGTAGCAAGGCTCCCATTTCTCCATGGCCTGTCCTGCATTTCTGGTTTTGACACTTTTTTCAGCATGGCCCTTTTAACCGATGGGAAGCGAAACATCTTTGTAGCGCTGATTTGCCTTTCCAGGTTGCTTGGTTGGCCAAAAAGGGCGTATACGTTTTTTCCTGAATATATTCAGGAAAAAACGCATACGCCCTTTTTGGCCAAGGGCATCATTGTCAACGTTTTGCCGCTTTTCATGTGCTTTAAAGGCGATTCGAATCTACCTCCTGAAATCTGTTTCCTGCAATTCTGCCTTGATTTCAAATCCTCTTCTTTGCCTTCCCTCAATATATTTGTGGACGAGAGTTATCATTTATAACTCTGCAGGTTTGTGAATTGCAGTGCCCTGAACCTCCATTTTACAACTCGCTTTTTAGGGAGCTGGCCGCAATAGCGCAGGATGGCTTCAGGCCCTGTTCTGGTTCCGGGGGGCAGGCTGAGCCTGTGGTTAATTCTTCTTCCTGATGGGAAAATAGAGTGACCTGTGCCTGTCCCAACACCAAGAGCTAGTCTCTCATTGGTTCCACGTCTTCCCGTTCATCCTCAGGACAAATTGCAACCTGTACGGAACAGGAGGTTAAAGGTGATGATGCTCCAAGTAGGGAGATTGCTAGTAAAGCGGCTGGAATAGCGAACCCGGGCACAAGGAGATGAGAAATGAGGTGCGTTTTAGAAACCTTTCCACATCACACGGTGTACCATCTTCTGGGTTTCTCATGCATGTTTTCGATGTAGGAAGATGCCCTTGAACCTGGAGATATGGGACCCATGCGATGGGTACCATGCAGTATTACTTTAAAGGGTCTGCGTTTGCTCACCCAACCTCACCAAACCTCTCAGCCCCAAGAGTGTCCACCCTTATGTCTCATCCAGCTGTGGGTCTAGATATGGTCAATCCAGGTTGCATCACAGCCCCTGAACGCATTGTGTAAGAATTTCTCTCTCTTTCACTGTCTTTGTTTCATGGGTTTGAAAAAGTAATTTATTCTTATAATGGGGTTTAGCTGCTTTTCACTGCTGTGTTTATGCCGCTTTACACCCACTTGACACACTAACAGAGAGATATGAATACATAGGTTTTAAGATTATTACTAGTCAGATATAATCTTGTGCGGTGAATAGGGCGTGTTGAGTCCAGTTCTCTGAGCAAGTAGTAGGTCTTGTCTATTACATATTGGGTTTATGGAACGGTATCTGAGCTAATTTGAAACCCTTGTTTTATGTATCACCCCACCTCACCTTTCCCGTTAAGCAGCCATAGTGTGTTTTCTGCATGTGTGACTCCGTTCTGTTTTGTAATTCAGTTCAAGTGTAACGGTTTTTACATTCCCTCTATCAGTGATACCTTATGAGAAGTGTCCTTTTCTGTGTGACTTACTTCACTTAGAATCGTCGTACCTAAATCCACTCATCATGCTGCTACTAGCCTTATGACATTGATTTCATGGCTGAGTGATATTCCTTTGTACATAAGGACCACAACTCTTTTATCCATTTTTCTCTTTCCTGGGATATTGAAGGTGGAATGAAGTGGAGGTCCTTGTCAACAGAGCAGCCCTAAACTTTGGGGTGCTTGTGTCTTGCTGATTTTTCATTTTCCCAATTTATACCCCCATGAGTGGAAGTGCCCTATGCTCTCTAAGCTGTGTTTTTTAGATGTTTCAGGACTCACCGTACGCTTCTCCAGAGTGGCTGTTGGCAATTTACATCCCGCCCATCAGTGTAGCAAGGCTCCCATTTCTCCATGGCCTGTCCTGCATTTCTGGTTTTGACACTTTTTTCAGCATGGCCCTTTTAACCGATGGGAAGCGAGACATCTTTGTAGCGCTGATTTGCCTTTCCAGGTTGCTTGGTTGGCCAAAAAGGGCGTATGCGTTTTTTCCTGAATATATTCAGGAAAAAACGCATACGCCCTTTTTGGCCAAGGGCATCATTGTCAACGTTTTGCCGCTTTTCATGTGCTTTAAAGGCGATTCGAATCTACCTCCTGAAATCTGTTTCCTGCAATTCTGCCTTGATTTCAAATCCTCTTCTTTGCCTTCCCTCAATATATTTGTGGACGAGAGTTATCATTTATAACTCTGCAGGTTTGTGAATTGCAGTGCCCTGAACCTCCATTTTACAACTCGCTTTTTAGGGAGCTGGCCGCAATAGCGCAGGATGGCTTCAGGCCCTGTTCTGGTTCCGGGGGGCAGGCTGAACCTGTGGTTAATTCTTCTTCCTGATGGGAAAATAGAGTGACCTGTGCCTGTCCCAACACCAAGAGCTAGTCTCTCATTGGTTCCACGTCTTCCCGTTCATCCTCAGGACAAATTGCAACCTGTACGGAACAGGAGGTTAAAGGTGATGATGCTCCAAGTAGGGAGATTGCTAGTAAAGCGGCTGGAATAGCGAACCCGGGCACAAGGAGATGAGAAATGAGGTGCGTTTTAGAAACCTTTCCACATCACACGGTGTACCATCTTCTGGGTTTCTCATGCATGTTTTCGATGTAGGAAGATGCCCTTGAACCTGGAGATTTGTGACCCATGCGATGGGTACCATGCAGTATTACTTTAAAGGGTCTGCGTTTGCTCACCCAACCTCACCAAACCTCTCAGCCCCAAGAATGTCCACCCTTATGTCTCATCCAGCTGTGGGTCTAGATATGGTCAATCCAGGTTGCATCACAGCCCCTGAACGCATTGTGTAAGAATTTCTCTCTCTTTCACTGTCTTTGTTTCATGGGTTTTTCAAAGTAATTTATTTTTATAATGGGGTTTAGCTGCTTTTCACTGCTGTGTTTATGCCGCTTTACACCCACTTGACACACTAACAGAGAGATATCAATACATAGGTTTTAAGATTATTACTAGTCAGATATATTCTTGTGCGGTGAATAGGGCGTGTTGAGTCCAGTTCTCTGAGCAAGGAGTAGGTCTTGTCTATTACATATTGGGTTTATGGAACGGTATCTGAGCTAATTTGAAACCCTTGTTTTATGTACCACCCCACCTCACCTTTCCCGTTAAGCAGCCATAGTGTGTTTTCTGCATGTGTGACTCTGTTCTGTTTTGTAATTCAGTTCAAGTGTAACGGTTTTTACATTCCCTCTATCAGTGATACCTTATGAGAAGTGTCCTTTTCTGTGTGACTTATTTCACTTAGAGTCGTCGTACCTAAATCCACTCATCATGCTGCTACTAGCCTTATGACATTGATTTCACGGCTGAGTGATATTCCATTGTACATAAGGACCACAACTTCTTTATCCATTTTTCTCTTTCCTGCGATATTGAAGGTGGAATGAAGTGGAGGTCCTTGTCAACAGAGCAGCCCTAAACTTTGGGGTGCTTGTGTCTTGCTGATTTTTCATTTTCCCAATTTATACCCCCATGAGTGGAAGTGCCCTATGCTCTCTAAGCTGTGTTTTTTAGATGTTTCAGGACACACCGTACGCTTCTCCAGAGTGGCTGTTGGCAATTTACATCCCGCCCATCAGTGTAGCAAGGCTCCCATTTCTCCATGGCCTGTCCTGCATTTCTGGTTTTGACACTTTTTTCAGCATGGCCCTTTTAACCGATGGGAAGCGAGACTTCTTTGTAGCGCTGATTTGCCTTTCCAGGTTGCTTGGTTGGCCAAAAAGGGCGTATGCGTTTTTTCCTGAATATATTCAGGAAAAAACGCATACGCCCTTTTTGGCCAAGGGCATCATTGTCAACGTTTTGCCGCTTTTCATGTGCTTTAAAGGCGATTCGAATCTACCTCCTGAAATCTGTTTCCTGCAATTCTGCCTTGATTTCAAATCCTCTTCTTTGCCTTCCCTCAATATATTTGTGGACGAGAGTTATCATTTATAACTCTGCAGGTTTGTGAATTGCAGTGCCCTGAACCTCCATTTTACAACTCGCGTTTTTGGGAGATGGCCGCAAAAGCGCAGGATGGCTTCAGGCCCTGTTCTTGATCCGGGGGGCAGGCTGAGCCTGTGGTTAATTCTTCTTCCTGATGGGAAAATAGAGTGACCTGTGCCTGTCCCAACACCAAGAGCTAGTCTTTCATTGGTTCCACGTCTTCTCGTTCATCCTCAGTACAAATTGCAACCTGTACAGAACAGGAGGTTAAAGGTGCTGATGCTCCAAGTAGGGAGATTGCTAGTAAAGCGGCTGGAATGGCGAACCCGGGCACAAGGAGATGAGAATTGAGGTGCGTTTTAGAAACCTTTCCCCATCACACGGTGTACCATCTTCTGGGTTTCTCATGCATGTTTTCGATGTAGGAAGATGCCCTTGAACCTGGAGATTTGGGACCCATGCGATGGGTACCACGCAGTATTACTTTAAAGGGTCTGCGTTTGCTCACCCAACCTCACCAAACCTCTCAGCCCCAAGAGTGTCCACCCTTATGTCTCATCCAGCTGTGGGTCTAGATATGGTCAATCCAGGTTGCATCACAGCCCCTGAACGCATTGTGTAAGAATTTCTCTCTCTTTCACTGTCTTTGTTTCATGGGTTTGAAAAAGTAATTTATTCTTATAATGGGGTTTAGCTGCTTTTCACTGCTGTGTTTATGCCGCTTTACACCCACTTGACACACTAACAGAGAGATATGAATACATAGGTTTTAAGATTATTACTAGTCAGATATATTCTTGTGCGGTGAATAGGGCGTGTTGAGTCCAGTTCTCTGAGCAAGTAGTAGGTCTTGTCTATTACATATTGGGTTTATGGAACGGTATCTGAGCTAATTTGAAACCCTTGTTTTATGTATCACCCCACCTCACCTTTCCCGTTAAGCAGCCATAGTGTGTTTTCTGCATGTGTGACTCCGTTCTGTTTTGTAATTCAGTTCAAGTGTAACGGTTTTTACATTCCCTCTATCAGTGATACCTTATGAGAAGTGTCCTTTTCTGTGTGACTTACTTCACTTAGAATCGTCGTACCTAAATCCACTCATCATGCTGCTACTAGCCTTATGACATTGATTTCATGGCTGAGTGATATTCCTTTGTACATAAGGACCACAACTCTTTTATCCATTTTTCTCTTTCCTGGGATATTGAAGGTGGAATGAAGTGGAGGTCCTTGTCAACAGAGCAGCCCTAAACTTTGGGGTGCTTGTGTCTTGCTGATTTTTCATTTTCCCAATTTATACCCCCATGAGTGGAAGTGCCCTATGCTCTCTAAGCTGTGTTTTTTAGATGTTTCAGGACTCACCGTACGCTTCTCCAGAGTGGCTGTTGGCAATTTACATCCCGCCCATCAGTGTAGCAAGGCTCCCATTTCTCCATGGCCTGTCCTGCATTTCTGGTTTTGACACTTTTTTCAGCATGGCCCTTTTAACCGATGGGAAGCGAGACATCTTTGTAGCGCTGATTTGCCTTTCCAGGTTGCTTGGTTGGCCAAAAAGGGCGTATGCGTTTTTTCCTGAATATATTCAGGAAAAAACGCATACGCCCTTTTTGGCCAAGGGCATCATTGTCAACGTTTTGCCGCTTTTCATGTGCTTTAAAGGCGATTCGAATCTACCTCCTGAAATCTGTTTCCTGCAATTCTGCCTTGATTTCAAATCCTCTTCTTTGCCTTCCCTCAATATATTTGTGGACGAGAGTTATCATTTATAACTCTGCAGGTTTGTGAATTGCAGTGCCCTGAACCTCCATTTTACAACTCGCTTTTTAGGGAGCTGGCCGCAATAGCGCAGGATGGCTTCAGGCCCTGTTCTGGTTCCGGGGGGCAGGCTGAGCCTGTGGTTAATTCTTCTTCCTGATGGGAAAATAGAGTGACCTGTGCCTGTCCCAACACCAAGAGCTAGTCTCTCATTGGTTCCACGTCTTCCCGTTCATCCTCAGGACAAATTGCAACCTGTACGGAACAGGAGGTTAAAGGTTATGATGCTCCAAGTAGGGAGATTGCTAGTAAAGCGGCTGGAATAGCGAACCCGGGCACAAGGAGATGAGAAATGAGGTGCGTTTTAGAAACCTTTCCACATCACACGGTGTACCATCTTCTGGGTTTCTCATGCATGTTTTCGATGTAGGAAGATGCCCTTGAACCTGGAGATATGGGACCCATGCGATGGGTACCATGCAGTATTACTTTAAAGGGTCTGCGTTTGCTCACCCAACCTCACCAAACCTCTCAGCCGCAACAGTGTCCACCCTTATGTCTCATCCAGCTGTGGGTCTAGATATGGTCAATCCAGGTTGCATCACAGCCCGTGAACGCATTGTGTAAAAATTTCTATCTCTTTCACTGTCTTTGTTTCATGGTTTTTTCAAAGTAATTTATTTTTATAATGGGGTTTAGCTGCTTTTCACTGCTGTGTTTATGCCGCTTTACACCCACTTGACACACTAACAGAGAGATATGAATACATAGGTTTTAAGATTATTACTAGTCAGATATATTCTTGTGCGGTGAATAGGGCGTGTTGAGTCCAGTTCTCTGAGCAAGGAGTAGGTCTTGTCTATTACATATTGGGTTTATGGAACGGTATCTGAGCTAATTTGAAACCCTTGTTTTATGTACCACCCCACCTCACCTTTCCCGTTAAGCAGCCATAGTGTGTTTTCTGCATGTGTGACTCTGTTCTGTTTTGTAATTCAGTTCAAGTGTAACGGTTTTTACATTCCCTCTATCAGTGATACCTTATGAGAAGTGTCCTTTTCTGTGTGACTTATTTCACTTAGAGTCGTCGTACCTAAATCCACTCATCATGCTGCTACTAGCCTTATGACATTGATTTCACGGCTGAGTGATATTCCATTGTACATAAGGACCACAACTTCTTTATCCATTTTTCTCTTTCCTGCGATATTGAAGGTGGAATGAAGTGGAGGTCCTTGTCAACAGAGCAGCCCTAAACTTTGGGGTGCTTGTGTCTTGCTGATTTTTCATTTTCCCAATTTATACCCCCATGAGTGGAAGTGCCCTATGCTCTCTAAGCTGTGTTTTTTAGATGTTTCAGGACACACCGTACTCTTCTCCAGAGTGGCTGTTGGCAATTTACATCCCGCCCATCAGTGTAGCAAGGCTCCCATTTCTCCATGGCCTGTCCTGCATTTCTGGTTTTGACACTTTTTTCAGCATGGCCCTTTTAACCGATGGGAAGCGAGACTTCTTTGTAGCGCTGATTTGCCTTTCCAGGTTGCTTGGTTGGCCAAAAAGGGCGTATGCGTTTTTTCCTGAATATATTCAGGAAAAAACGCATACGCCCTTTTTGGCCAAGGGCATCATTGTCAACGTTTTGCCGCTTTTCATGTGCTTTAAAGGCGATTCGAATCTACCTCCTGAAATCTGTTTCCTGCAATTCTGCCTTGATTTCAAATCCTCTTCTTTGCCTTCCCTCAATATATTTGTGGACGAGAGTTATCATTTATAACTCTGCAGGGTTGTGAATTGCAGTGCCCTGAACCTCCAATTTACAACTCGCGTTTTTGGGAGATGGCCGCAAAAGCGCAGGATGGCTTCAGGCCCTGTTCTTGATCCGGGGGGCAGGCTGAGCCTGTGGTTAATTCTTCTTCCTGATGGGAAAATAGAGTGACCTGTGCCTGTCCCAACACCAAGAGCTAGTCTTTCATTGGTTCCACGTCTTCTCGTTCATCCTCAGTACAAATTGCAACCTGTACGGAACAGGAGGTTAAAGGTGCTGATGCTCCAAGTAGGGAGATTGCTAGTAAAGCGGCTGGAATGGCGAACCCGGGCACAAGGAGATGAGAATTGAGGTGCGTTTTAGAAACCTTTCCCCATCACACGGTGTACCATCTTCTGGGTTTCTCATGCATGTTTTCGATGTAGGAAGATGCCCTTGAACCTGGAGATTTGGGACCCATGCGATGGGTACCACGCAGTATTACTTTAAAGGGTCTGCGTTTGCTCACCCAACCTCACCAAACCTCTCAGCCCCAAGAGTGTCCACCCTTATGTCTCATCCAGCTGTGGGTCTAGATATGGTCAATCCAGGTTGCATCACAGCCCCTGAACGCATTGTGTAAGAATTTCTCTCTCTTTCACTGTCTTTGTTTCATGGGTTTGAAAAAGTAATTTATTCTTATAATGGGGTTTAGCTGCTTTTCACTGCTGTGTTTATGCCGCTTTACACCCACTTGACACACTAACAGAGAGATATGAATACATAGGTTTTAAGATTATTACTAGTCAGATATATTCTTGTGCGGTGAATAGGGCGTGTTGAGTCCAGTTCTCTGAGCAAGTAGTAGGTCTTGTCTATTACATATTGGGTTTATGGAACGGTATCTGAGCTAATTTGAAACCCTTGTTTTATGTATCACCCCACCTCACCTTTCCCGTTAAGCAGCCATAGTGTGTTTTCTGCATGTGTGACTCCGTTCTGTTTTGTAATTCAGTTCAAGTGTAACGGTTTTTACATTCCCTCTATCAGTGATACCTTATGAGAAGTGTCCTTTTCTGTGTGACTTACTTCACTTAGAATCGTCGTACCTAAATCCACTCATCATGCTGCTACTAGCCTTATGACATTGATTTCATGGCTGAGTGATATTCCTTTGTACATAAGGACCACAACTCTTTTATCCATTTTTCTCTTTCCTGGGATATTGAAGGTGGAATGAAGTGGAGGTCCTTGTCAACAGAGCAGCCCTAAACTTTGGGGTGCTTGTGTCTTGCTGATTTTTCATTTTCCCAATTTATACCCCCATGAGTGGAAGTGCCCTATGCTCTCTAAGCTGTGTTTTTTAGATGTTTCAGGACTCACCGTACGCTTCTCCAGAGTGGCTGTTGGCAATTTACATCCCGCCCATCAGTGTAGCAAGGCTCCCATTTCTCCATGGCCTGTCCTGCATTTCTGGTTTTGACACTTTTTTCAGCATGGCCCTTTTAACCGATGGGAAGCGAGACATCTTTGTAGCGCTGATTTGCCTTTCCAGGTTGCTTGGTTGGCCAAAAAGGGCGTATGCGTTTTTTCCTGAATATATTCAGGAAAAAACGCATACGCCCTTTTTGGCCAAGGGCATCATTGTCAACGTTTTGCCGCTTTTCATGTGCTTTAAAGGCGATTCGAATCTACCTCCTGAAATCTGTTTCCTGCAATTCTGCCTTGATTTCAAATCCTCTTCTTTGCCTTCCCTCAATATATTTGTGGACGAGAGTTATCATTTATAACTCTGCAGGTTTGTGAATTGCAGTGCCCTGAACCTCCATTTTACAACTCGCTTTTTAGGGAGCTGGCCGCAATAGCGCAGGATGGCTTCAGGCCCTGTTCTGGTTCCGGGGGGCAGGCTGAGCCTGTGGTTAATTCTTCTTCCTGATGGGAAAATAGAGTGACCTGTGCCTGTCCCAACACCAAGAGCTAGTCTCTCATTGGTTCCACGTCTTCCCGTTCATCCTCAGGACAAATTGCAACCTGTACGGAACAGGAGGTTAAAGGTTATGATGCTCCAAGTAGGGAGATTGCTAGTAAAGCGGCTGGAATAGCGAACCCGGGCACAAGGAGATGAGAAATGAGGTGCGTTTTAGAAACCTTTCCACATCACACGGTGTACCATCTTCTGGGTTTCTCATGCATGTTTTCGATGTAGGAAGATGCCCTTGAACCTGGAGATATGGGACCCATGCGATGGGTACCATGCAGTATTACTTTAAAGGGTCTGCGTTTGCTCACCCAACCTCACCAAACCTCTCAGCCGCAACAGTGTCCACCCTTATGTCTCATCCAGCTGTGGGTCTAGATATGGTCAATCCAGGTTGCATCACAGCCCCTGAACGCATTGTGTAAGAATTTCTCTCTCTTTCACTGTCTTTGTTTCATGGGTTTTTCAAAGTAATTTATTTTTATAATGGGGTTTAGCTGCTTTTCACTGCTGTGTTTATGCCGCTTTTTACCCACTTGACACACTAACAGAGAGATATCAATACATAGGTTTTAAGATTATTACTAGTCAGATATATTCTTGTGCGGTGAATAGGGCGTGTTGAGTCCAGTTCTCTGAGCAAGGAGTAGGTCTTGTCTATTACATATTGGGTTTATGGAACGGTATCTGAGCTAATTTGAAACCCTTGTTTTATGTATCACCCCACCTCACCTTTCCCGTTAAGCAGCCATAGTGTGTTTTCTGCATGTGTGACTCTGTTCTGTTTTGTAATTCAGTTCAAGTGTAACGGTTTTTACATTCCCTCTATCAGTGATACCTTATGAGAAGTGTCCTTTTCTGTGTGACTGATTTCACTTAGAATCGTCGTACCTAAATCCACTCATCATGCTGCTACTAGCCTTAGGACATTGATTTCATGGCTGAGTGATATTCCATTGTACATAAGGACCACAACTTCTTTATCCATTTTTCTCTTTCCTGGGATATTGAAGGTGGAATGAAGTGGAGGTCCTTGTCAACAGAGCAGCCCTAAACTTTGGGGTGCTTGTGTCTTGCTGATTTTTAATTTTCCCAATTTATAACCCCATGAGTGGAAGTGCCCTATGCTCTCTAAGCTTTGTTTTTTAGATGTTTCAGGACTCACCGTACGCTTCTCCAGAGTGGCTGTTGGCAATTTACATCCCGCCCATCAGTGTAGCAAGGCTCCCATTTCTCCATGGCCTGTCCTGCATTTCTGGTTTTGACACTTTTTTCAGCATGGCCTTTTTAACCGAAGGGAAGCGAGACATCTTTGTAGCGCTGATTTGCCTTTCCAGGTTGCTTGGTTGGCCAAAAAGGGCGTATGCGTTTTTTCCTGAATATATTCAGGAAAAAACGCATACGCCCTTTTTGGCCAAGGGCATCATTGTCAACGTTTTTCCGCTTTTCATGTGCTTTAAAGGCGATTCGAATCTACCTCCTGAAATCTGTTTCCTGCAATTCTGCCTTGATTTCAAATCCTCTTCTTTGCCTTCCCTCAATATATTTGTGGACGAGAGTTATCATTTATAAGTCTGCAGGTTTGTGAATTGCAGTGCCCTGAACCTCCATTTTACAACTCGCTTTTTAGGGAGCTGGCCGCAAAAGCGCAGGATGGCTTCAGGCCCTGTTCTGGTTCCGGGGGGCAGGCTGAGCCTGTGGTTAATTCTTCTTCCTGATGGGAAAATAGAGTGACCTGTGCCTGTCCCAACACCAAGAGCTAGTCTCTCATTGGTTCCACGTCTTCCCGTTCATCCTCAGGACAAATTGCAACCTGTACGGAACAGGAGGTTAAAGGTGATGATGCTC
The DNA here is from genome assembly GCF_965194805.1 of Balaenoptera borealis. Taxonomy (NCBI): domain Eukaryota; kingdom Metazoa; phylum Chordata; class Mammalia; order Artiodactyla; family Balaenopteridae; genus Balaenoptera; species Balaenoptera borealis. Next base: position 1,909,214 of record NC_138869.1, on the reverse strand, counting down.
CAAGTAGGGAGATTGCTAGTAAAGCGGCTGGAATAGCGAATCCGGGCACAAGGAGATGAGAAATGAGGTGCGTTTTAGAAACCTTTCCACATCACACGGTGTACCATCTTCTGGGTTTCTCATGCATGTTTTCGATGTAGGAAGATGCCCTTGAACCTGGAGATATGGGACCCATGCGATGGGTACCATGCAGTATTACTTTAAAGGGTCTGCGTTTGCTCACCCAACCTCACCAAACCTCTCAGCCCCAAGAGTGTCCACCCTTATGTCTCATCCAGCTGTGGGTCTAGATATGGTCAATCCAGGTTGCATCACAGCCCGTGAACGCATTGTGTAAGAATTTCTATCTCTTTCACTGTCTTTGTTTCATGGGTTTTTCAAAGTAATTTATTTTTATAATGGGGTTTAGCTGCTTTTCACTGCTGTGTTTATGCCGCTTTACACCCACTTGACACACTAACAGAGAGATATCAATACATAGGTTTTAAGATTATTACTAGTCAGATATATTCTTGTGCGGTGAATAGGGCGTGTTGAGTCCAGTTCTCTAAGCAAGTAGTAGGTCTTGTCTATTACATATTGGGTTTATGGAACGGTATCTGAGCTAATTTGAAACCCTTGTTTTATGTATCACCCCACCTCACCTTTCCCGTTAAGCAGCCATAGTGTGTTTTCTGCATGTGTGACTCCGTTCTGTTTTGTAATTCAGTTCAAGTGTAACGGTTTTTACATTCCCTCTATCAGTGATACCTTATGAGAAGTGTCCTTTTCTGTGTGACTTACTTCACTTAGAATCGTCGTACCTAAATCCACTCATCATGCTGCTACTAGCCTTATGACATTGGAGTCATGGCTGAGTGATATTCCTTTGTACATAAGGACCACAACTCTTTTATCCATTTTTCTCTTTCCTGGGATATTGAAGGTGGAATGAAGTGGAGGTCCTTGTCAACAGAGCAGCCCTAAACTTTGGGGTGCTTGTGTCTTGCTGATTTTTCATTTTCCCAATTTATACCCCCATGAGTGGAAGTGCCCTATGCTCTCTAAGCTGTGTTTTTTAGATGTTTCAGGACTCACCGTACGCTTCTCCAGAGTGGCTGTTGGCAATTTACATCCCGCCCATCAGTGTAGCAAGGCTCCCATTTCTCCATGGCCTGTCCTGCATTTCTGGTTTTGACACTTTTTTCAGCATGGCCCTTTTAACCGATGGGAAGCGAGACATCTTTGTAGCGCTGATTTGCCTTTCCAGGTTGCTTGGTTGGCCAAAAAGGGCGTATGCGTTTTTTCCTGAATATATTCAGGAAAAAACGCATACGCCCTTTTTGGCCAAGGGCATCATTGTCAACGTTTTGCCGCTTTTCATGTGCTTTAAAGGCGATTCGAATCTACCTCCTGAAATCTGTTTCCTGCAATTCTGCCTTGATTTCAAATCCTCTTCTTTGCCTTCCCTCAATATATTTGTGGACGAGAGTTATCATTTATAACTCTGCAGGTTTGTGAATTGCAGTGCCCTGAACCTCCATTTTACAACTCGCTTTTTAGGGAGCTGGCCGCAATAGCGCAGGATGGCTTCAGGCCCTGTTCTGGTTCCGGGGGGCAGGCTGAACCTGTGGTTAATTCTTCTTCCTGATGGGAAAATAGAGTGACCTGTGCCTGTCCCAACACCAAGAGCTAGTCTCTCATTGGTTCCACGTCTTCCCGTTCATCCTCAGGACAAATTGCAACCTGTACGGAACAGGAGGTTAAAGGTGATGATGCTCCAAGTAGGGAGATTGCTAGTAAAGCGGCTGGAATAGCGAACCCGGGCACAAGGAGATGAGAAATGAGGTGCGTTTTAGAAACCTTTCCACATCACACGGTGTACCATCTTCTGGGTTTCTCATGCATGTTTTCGATGTAGGAAGATGCCCTTGAACCTGGAGATTTGTGACCCATGCGATGGGTACCATGCAGTATTACTTTAAAGGGTCTGCGTTTGCTCACCCAACCTCACCAAACCTCTCAGCCCCAAGAATGTCCACCCTTATGTCGCATCCAGCTGTGGGTCTAGATATGGTCAATCCAGGTTGCATCACAGCCCCTGAACGCATTGTGTAAGAATTTCTCTCTCTTTCACTGTCTTTGTTTCATGGGTTTTTCAAAGTAATTTATTTTTATAATGGGGTTTAGCTGCTTTTCACTGCTGTGTTTATGCCGCTTTACACCCACTTGACACACTAACAGAGAGATATCAATACATAGGTTTTAAGATTATTACTAGTCAGATATATTCTTGTGCGGTGAATAGGGCGTGTTGAGTCCAGTTCTCTGAGCAAGGAGTAGGTCTTGTCTATTACATATTGGGTTTATGGAACGGTATCTGAGCTAATTTGAAACCCTTGTTTTATGTACCACCCCACCTCACCTTTCCCGTTAAGCAGCCATAGTGTGTTTTCTGCATGTGTGACTCTGTTCTGTTTTGTAATTCAGTTCAAGTGTAACGGTTTTTACATTCCCTCTATCAGTGATACCTTATGAGAAGTGTCCTTTTCTGTGTGACTTATTTCACTTAGAGTCGTCGTACCTAAATCCACTCATCATGCTGCTACTAGCCTTATGACATTGATTTCACGGCTGAGTGATATTCCATTGTACATAAGGACCACAACTTCTTTATCCATTTTTCTCTTTCCTGCGATATTGAAGGTGGAATGAAGTGGAGGTCCTTGTCAACAGAGCAGCCCTAAACTTTGGGGTGCTTGTGTCTTGCTGATTTTTCATTTTCCCAATTTATACCCCCATGAGTGGAAGTGCCCTATGCTCTCTAAGCTGTGTTTTTTAGATGTTTCAGGACACACCGTACGCTTCTCCAGAGTGGCTGTTGGCAATTTACATCCCGCCCATCAGTGTAGCAAGGCTCCCATTTCTCCATGGCCTGTCCTGCATTTCTGGTTTTGACACTTTTTTCAGCATGGCCCTTTTAACCGATGGGAAGCGAGACTTCTTTGTAGCGCTGATTTGCCTTTCCAGGTTGCTTGGTTGGCCAAAAAGGGCGTATGCGTTTTTTCCTGAATATATTCAGGAAAAAACGCATACGCCCTTTTTGGCCAAGGGCATCATTGTCAACGTTTTGCCGCTTTTCATGTGCTTTAAAGGCGATTCGAATCTACCTCCTGAAATCTGTTTCCTGCAATTCTGCCTTGATTTCAAATCCTCTTCTTTGCCTTCCCTCAATATATTTGTGGACGAGAGTTATCATTTATAACTCTGCAGGGTTGTGAATTGCAGTGCCCTGAACCTCCATTTTACAACTCGCGTTTTTGGGAGATGGCCGCAAAAGCGCAGGATGGCTTCAGGCCCTGTTCTTGATCCGGGGGGCAGGCTGAGCCTGTGGTTAATTCTTCTTCCTGATGGGAAAATAGAGTGACCTGTGCCTGTCCCAACACCAAGAGCTAGTCTTTCATTGGTTCCACGTCTTCTCGTTCATCCTCAGTACAAATTGCAACCTGTACGGAACAGGAGGTTAAAGGTGCTGATGCTCCAAGTAGGGAGATTGCTAGTAAAGCGGCTGGAATGGCGAACCCGGGCACAAGGAGATGAGAATTGAGGTGCGTTTTAGAAACCTTTCCCCATCACACGGTGTACCATCTTCTGGGTTTCTCATGCATGTTTTCGATGTAGGAAGATGCCCTTGAACCTGGAGATTTGGGACCCATGCGATGGGTACCACGCAGTATTACTTTAAATGGTCTGCGTTTGCTCACCCAACCTCACCAAACCTCTCAGCCCCAAGAGTGTCCACCCTTATGTCTCATCCAGCTGTGGGTCTAGATATGGTCAATCCAGGTTGCATCACAGCCCCTGAACGCATTGTGTAAGAATTTCTCTCTCTTTCACTGTCTTTGTTTCATGGGTTTGAAAAAGTAATTTATTCTTATAATGGGGTTTAGCTGCTTTTCACTGCTGTGTTTATGCCGCTTTACACCCACTTGACACACTAACAGAGAGATATGAATACATAGGTTTTAAGATTATTACTAGTCAGATATATTCTTGTGCGGTGAATAGGGCGTGTTGAGTCCAGTTCTCTGAGCAAGTAGTAGGTCTTGTCTATTACATATTGGGTTTATGGAACGGTATCTGAGCTAATTTGAAACCCTTGTTTTATGTATCACCCCACCTCACCTTTCCCGTTAAGCAGCCATAGTGTGTTTTCTGCATGTGTGACTCCGTTCTGTTTTGTAATTCAGTTCAAGTGTAACGGTTTTTACATTCCCTCTATCAGTGATACCTTATGAGAAGTGTCCTTTTCTGTGTGACTTACTTCACTTAGAATCGTCGTACCTAAATCCACTCATCATGCTGCTACTAGCCTTATGACATTGATTTCATGGCTGAGTGATATTCCTTTGTACATAAGGACCACAACTCTTTTATCCATTTTTCTCTTTCCTGGGATATTGAAGGTGGAATGAAGTGGAGGTCCTTGTCAACAGAGCAGCCCTAAACTTTGGGGTGCTTGTGTCTTGCTGATTTTTCATTTTCCCAATTTATACCCCCATGAGTGGAAGTGCCCTATGCTCTCTAAGCTGTGTTTTTTAGATGTTTCAGGACTCACCGTACGCTTCTCCAGAGTGGCTGTTGGCAATTTACATCCCGCCCATCAGTGTAGCAAGGCTCCCATTTCTCCATGGCCTGTCCTGCATTTCTGGTTTTGACACTTTTTTCAGCATGGCCCTTTTAACCGATGGGAAGCGAGACATCTTTGTAGCGCTGATTTGCCTTTCCAGGTTGCTTGGTTGGCCAAAAAGGGCGTATGCGTTTTTTCCTGAATATATTCAGGAAAAAACGCATACGCCCTTTTTGGCCAAGGGCATCATTGTCAACGTTTTGCCGCTTTTCATGTGCTTTAAAGGCGATTCGAATCTACCTCCTGAAATCTGTTTCCTGCAATTCTGCCTTGATTTCAAATCCTCTTCTTTGCCTTCCCTCAATATATTTGTGGACGAGAGTTATCATTTATAACTCTGCAGGTTTGTGAATTGCAGTGCCCTGAACCTCCATTTTACAACTCGCTTTTTAGGGAGCTGGCCGCAATAGCGCAGGATGGCTTCAGGCCCTGTTCTGGTTCCGGGGGGCAGGCTGAGCCTGTGGTTAATTCTTCTTCCTGATGGGAAAATAGAGTGACCTGTGCCTGTCCCAACACCAAGAGCTAGTCTCTCATTGGTTCCACGTCTTCCCGTTCATCCTCAGGACAAATTGCAACCTGTACGGAACAGGAGGTTAAAGGTTATGATGCTCCAATTAGGGAGATTGCTAGTAAAGCGGCTGGAATAGCGAACCCGGGCACAAGGAGATGAGAAATGAGGTGCGTTTTAGAAACCTTTCCACATCACACGGTGTACCATCTTCTGGGTTTCTCATGCATGTTTTCGATGTAGGAAGATGCCCTTGAACCTGGAGATATGGGACCCATGCGATGGGTACCATGCAGTATTACTTTAAAGGGTCTGCGTTTGCTCACCCAACCTCACCAAACCTCTCAGCTGCAACAGTGTCCACCCTTATGTCTCATCCAGCTGTGGGTCTAGATATGGTCAATCCAGGTTGCATCACAGCCCGTGAACGCATTGTGTAAAAATTTCTATCTCTTTCACTGTCTTTGTTTCATGGTTTTTTCAAAGTAATTTATTTTTATAATGGGGTTTAGCTGCTTTTCACTGCTGTGTTTATGCCGCTTTACACCCACTTGACACACTAACAGAGAGATATGAATACATAGGTTTTAAGATTATTACTAGTCAGATATATTCTTGTGCGGTGAATAGGGCGTGTTGAGTCCAGTTCTCTGAGCAAGGAGTAGGTCTTGTCTATTACATATTGGGTTTATGGAACGGTATCTGAGCTAATTTGAAACCCTTGTTTTATGTACCACCCCACCTCACCTTTCCCGTTAAGCAGCCATAGTGTGTTTTCTGCATGTGTGACTCTGTTCTGTTTTGTAATTCAGTTCAAGTGTAACGGTTTTTACATTCCCTCTATCAGTGATACCTTATGAGAAGTGTCCTTTTCTGTGTGACTTATTTCACTTAGAGTCGTCGTACCTAAATCCACTCATCATGCTGCTACTAGCCTTATGACATTGATTTCACGGCTGAGTGATATTCCATTGTACATAAGGACCACAACTTCTTTATCCATTTTTCTCTTTCCTGCGATATTGAAGGTGGAATGAAGTGGAGGTCCTTGTCAACAGAGCAGCCCTAAACTTTGGGGTGCTTGTGTCTTGCTGATTTTTCATTTTCCCAATTTATACCCCCATGAGTGGAAGTGCCCTATGCTCTCTAAGCTGTGTTTTTTAGATGTTTCAGGACACACCGTACTCTTCTCCAGAGTGGCTGTTGGCAATTTACATCCCGCCCATCAGTGTAGCAAGGCTCCCATTTCTCCATGGCCTGTCCTGCATTTCTGGTTTTGACACTTTTTTCAGCATGGCCCTTTTAACCGATGGGAAGCGAGACTTCTTTGTAGCGCTGATTTGCCTTTCCAGGTTGCTTGGTTGGCCAAAAAGGGCGTATGCGTTTTTTCCTGAATATATTCAGGAAAAAACGCATACGCCCTTTTTGGCCAAGGGCATCATTGTCAACGTTTTGCCGCTTTTCATGTGCTTTAAAGGCGATTCGAATCTACCTCCTGAAATCTGTTTCCTGCAATTCTGCCTTGATTTCAAATCCTCTTCTTTGCCTTCCCTCAATATATTTGTGGACGAGAGTTATCATTTATAACTCTGCAGGGTTGTGAATTGCAGTGCCCTGAACCTCCATTTTACAACTCGCGTTTTTGGGAGATGGCCGCAAAAGCGCAGGATGGCTTCAGGCCCTGTTCTTGATCCGGGGGGCAGGCTGAGCCTGTGGTTAATTCTTCTTCCTGATGGGAAAATAGAGTGACCTGTGCCTGTCCCAACACCAAGAGCTAGTCTTTCATTGGTTCCACGTCTTCTCGTTCATCCTCAGTACAAATTGCAACCTGTACGGAACAGGAGGTTAAAGGTGCTGATGCTCCAAGTAGGGAGATTGCTAGTAAAGCGGCTGGAATGGCGAACCCGGGCACAAGGAGATGAGAATTGAGGTGCGTTTTAGAAACCTTTCCCCATCACACGGTGTACCATCTTCTGGGTTTCTCATGCATGTTTTCGATGTAGGAAGATGCCCTTGAACCTGGAGATTTGGGACCCATGCGATGGGTACCACGCAGTATTACTTTAAAGGGTCTGCGTTTGCTCACCCAACCTCACCAAACCTCTCAGCCCCAAGAGTGTCCACCCTTATGTCTCATCCAGCTGTGGGTCTAGATATGGTCAATCCAGGTTGCATCACAGACCCTGAACGCATTGTGTAAGAATTTCTCTCTCTTTCACTGTCTTTGTTTCATGGGTTTGAAAAAGTAATTTATTCTTATAATGGGGTTTAGCTGCTTTTCACTGCTGTGTTTATGCCGCTTTACACCCACTTGACACACTAACAGAGAGATATGAATACATAGGTTTTAAGATTATTACTAGTCAGATATATTCTTGTGCGGTGAATAGGGCGTGTTGAGTCCAGTTCTCTGAGCAAGTAGTAGGTCTTGTCTATTACATATTGGGTTTATGGAACGGTATCTGAGCTAATTTGAAACCCTTGTTTTATGTATCACCCCACCTCACCTTTCCCGTTAAGCAGCCATAGTGTGTTTTCTGCATGTGTGACTCCGTTCTGTTTTGTAATTCAGTTCAAGTGTAACGGTTTTTACATTCCCTCTATCAGTGATACCTTATGAGAAGTGTCCTTTTCTGTGTGACTTACTTCACTTAGAATCGTCGTACCTAAATCCACTCATCATGCTGCTACTAGCCTTATGACATTGATTTCATGGCTGAGTGATATTCCTTTGTACATAAGGACCACAACTCTTTTATCCATTTTTCTCTTTCCTGGGATATTGAAGGTGGAATGAAGTGGAGGTCCTTGTCAACAGAGCAGCCCTAAACTTTGGGGTGCTTGTGTCTTGCTGATTTTTCATTTTCCCAATTTATACCCCCATGAGTGGAAGTGCCCTATGCTCTCTAAGCTGTGTTTTTTAGATGTTTCAGGACTCACCGTACGCTTCTCCAGAGTGGCTGTTGGCAATTTACATCCCGCCCATCAGTGTAGCAAGGCTCCCATTTCTCCATGGCCTGTCCTGCATTTCTGGTTTTGACACTTTTTTCAGCATGGCCCTTTTAACCGATGGGAAGCGAGACATCTTTGTAGCGCTGATTTGCCTTTCCAGGTTGCTTGGTTGGCCAAAAAGGGCGTATGCGTTTTTTTCCTGAATATATTCAGGAAAAAACGCATACGCCCTTTTTGGCCAAGGGCATCATTGTCAACGTTTTGCCGCTTTTCATGTGCTTTAAAGGCGATTCGAATCTACCTCCTGAAATCTGTTTCCTGCAATTCTGCCTTGATTTCAAATCCTCTTCTTTGCCTTCCCTCAATATATTTGTGGACGAGAGTTATCATTTATAACTCTGCAGGTTTGTGAATTGCAGTGCCCTGAACCTCCATTTTACAACTCGCTTTTTAGGGAGCTGGCCGCAATAGCGCAGGATGGCTTCAGGCCCTGTTCTGGTTCCGGGGGGCAGGCTGAGCCTGTGGTTAATTCTTCTTCCTGATGGGAAAATAGAGTGACCTGTGCCTGTCCCAACACCAAGAGCTAGTCTCTCATTGGTTCCACGTCTTCCCGTTCATCCTCAGGACAAATTGCAACCTGTACGGAACAGGAGGTTAAAGGTGATGATGCTCCAAGTAGGGAGATTGCTAGTAAAGCGGCTGGAATAGCGAACCCGGGCACAAGGAGATGAGAAATGAGGTGCGTTTTAGAAACCTTTCCACATCACACGGTGTACCATCTTCTGGGTTTCTCATGCATGTTTTCGATGTAGGAAGATGCCCTTGAACCTGGAGATATGGGACCCATGCGATGGGTACCATGCAGTATTACTTTAAAGGGTCTGCGTTTGCTCACCCAACCTCACCAAACCTCTCAGCCGCAACAGTGTCCACCCTTATGTCTCATCCAGCTGTGGGTCTAGATATGGTCAATCCAGGTTGCATCACAGCCCCTGAACGCATTGTGTAAGAATTTCTCTCTCTTTCACTGTCTTTGTTTCATGGGTTTTTCAAAGTAATTTATTTTTATAATGGGGTTTAGCTGCTTTTCACTGCTGTGTTTATGCCGCTTTTTACCCACTTGACACACTAACAGAGAGATATCAATACATAGGTTTTAAGATTATTACTAGTCAGATATATTCTTGTGCGGTGAATAGGGCGTGTTGAGTCCAGTTCTCTGAGCAAGGAGTAGGTCTTGTCTATTACATATTGGGTTTATGGAACGGTATCTGAGCTAATTTGAAACCCTTGTTTTATGTATCACCCCACCTCACCTTTCCCGTTAAGCAGCCATAGTGTGTTTTCTGCATGTGTGACTCTGTTCTGTTTTGTAATTCAGTTCAAGTGTAACGGTTTTTACATTCCCTCTATCAGTGATACCTTATGAGAAGTGTCCTTTTCTGTGTGACTGATTTCACTTAGAATCGTCGTACCTAAATCCACTCATCATGCTGCTACTAGCCTTAGGACATTGATTTCATGGCTGAGTGATATTCCATTGTACATAAGGACCACAACTTCTTTATCCATTTTTCTCTTTCCTGGGATATTGAAGGTGGAATGAAGTGGAGGTCCTTGTCAACAGAGCAGCCCTAAACTTTGGGGTGCTTGTGTCTTGCTGATTTTTAATTTTCCCAATTTATAACCCCATGAGTGGAAGTGCCCTATGCTCTCTAAGCTTTGTTTTTTAGATGTTTCAGGACTCACCGTACGCTTCTCCAGAGTGGCTGTTGGCAATTTACATCCCGCCCATCAGTGTAGCAAGGCTCCCATTTCTCCATGGCCTGTCCTGCATTTCTGGTTTTGACACTTTTTTCAGCATGGCCCTTTTAACCGATGGGAAGCGAGACTTCTTTGTAGCGCTGATTTGCCTTTCCAGGTTGCTTGGTTGGCCAAAAAGGGCGTATGCGTTTTTTCCTGAATATATTCAGGAAAAAACGCATACGCCCTTTTTGGCCAAGGGCATCATTGTCAACGTTTTGCCGCTTTTCATGTGCTTTAAAGGCGATTCGAATCTACCTCCTGAAATCTGTTTCCTGCAATTCTGCCTTGATTTCAAATCCTCTTCTTTGCCTTCCCTCAATATATTTGTGGACGAGAGTTATCATTTATAACTCTGCAGGGTTGTGAATTGCAGTGCCCTGAACCTCCATTTTACAACTCGCGTTTTTGGGAGATGGCCGCAAAAGCGCAGGATGGCTTCAGGCCCTGTTCTTGATCCGGGGGGCAGGCTGAGCCTGTGGTTAATTCTTCTTCCTGATGGGAAAATAGAGTGACCTGTGCCTGTCCCAACACCAAGAGCTAGTCTTTCATTGGTTCCACGTCTTCTCGTTCATCCTCAGTACAAATTGCAACCTGTACGGAACAGGAGGTTAAAGGTGCTGATGCTCCAAGTAGGGAGATTGCTAGTAAAGCGGCTGGAATGGCGAACCCGGGCACAAGGAGATGAGAATTGAGGTGCGTTTTAGAAACCTTTCCCCATCACACGGTGTACCATCTTCTGGGTTTCTCATGCATGTTTTCGATGTAGGAAGATGCCCTTGAACCTGGAGATTTGGGACCCATGCGATGGGTACCACGCAGTATTACTTTAAAGGGTCTGCGTTTGCTCACCCAACCTCACCAAACCTCTCAGCCCCAAGAGTGTCCACCCTTATGTCTCATCCAGCTGTGGGTCTAGATATGGTCAATCCAGGTTGCATCACAGCCCCTGAACGCATTGTGTAAGAATTTCTCTCTCTTTCACTGTCTTTGTTTCATGGGTTTGAAAAAGTAATTTATTCTTATAATGGGGTTTAGCTGCTTTTCACTGCTGTGTTTATGCCGCTTTACACCCACTTGACACACTAACAGAGAGATATGAATACATAGGTTTTAAGATTATTACTAGTCAGATATATTCTTGTGCGGTGAATAGGGCGTGTTGAGTCCAGTTCTCTGAGCAAGTAGTAGGTCTTGTCTATTACATATTGGGTTTATGGAACGGTATCTGAGCTAATTTGAAACCCTTGTTTTATGTATCACCCCACCTCACCTTTCCCGTTAAGCAGCCATAGTGTGTTTTCTGCATGTGTGACTCCGTTCTGTTTTGTAATTCAGTTCAAGTGTAACGGTTTTTACATTCCCTCTATCAGTGATACCTTATGAGAAGTGTCCTTTTCTGTGTGACTTACTTCACTTAGAATCGTCGTACCTAAATCCACTCATCATGCTGCTACTAGCCTTATGACATTGATTTCATGGCTGAGTGATATTCCTTTGTACATAAGGACCACAACTCTTTTATCCATTTTTCTCTTTCCTGGGATATTGAAGGTGGAATGAAGTGGAGGTCCTTGTCAACAGAGCAGCCCTAAACTTTGGGGTGCTTGTGTCTTGCTGATTTTTCATTTTCCCAATTTATACCCCCATGAGTGGAAGTGCCCTATGCTCTCTAAGCTGTGTTTTTTAGATGTTTCAGGACTCACCGTACGCTTCTCCAGAGTGGCTGTTGGCAATTTACATCCCGCCCATCAGTGTAGCAAGGCTCCCATTTCTCCATGGCCTGTCCTGCATTTCTGGTTTTGACACTTTTTTCAGCATGGCCCTTTTAACCGATGGGAAGCGAGACATCTTTGTAGCGCTGATTTGCCTTTCCAGGTTGCTTGGTTGGCCAAAAAGGGCGTATGCGTTTTTTCCTGAATATATTCAGGAAAAAACGCATACGCCCTTTTTGGCCAAGGGCATCATTGTCAACGTTTTGCCGCTTTTCATGTGCTTTAAAGGCGATTCGAATCTACCTCCTGAAATCTGTTTCCTGCAATTCTGCCTTGATTTCAAATCCTCTTCTTTGCCTTCCCTCAATATATTTGTGGACGAGAGTTATCATTTATAACTCTGCAGGTTTGTGAATTGCAGTGCCCTGAACCTCCATTTTACAACTCGCTTTTTAGGGAGCTGGCCGCAATAGCGCAGGATGGCTTCAGGCCCTGTTCTGGTTCCGGGGGGCAGGCTGAGCCTGTGGTTAATTCTTCTTCCTGATGGGAAAATAGAGTGACCTGTGCCTGTCCCAACACCAAGAGCTAGTCTCTCATTGGTTCCACGTCTTCCCGTTCATCCTCAGGACAAATTGCAACCTGTACGGAACAGGAGGTTAAAGGTGATGATGCTCCAAGTAGGGAGATTGCTAGTAAAGCGGCTGGAATAGCGAACCCGGGCACAAGGAGATGAGAAATGAGGTGCGTTTTAGAAACCTTTCCACATCACACGGTGTACCATCTTCTGGGTTTCTCATGCATGTTTTCGATGTAGGAAGATGCCCTTGAACCTGGAGATATGGGACCCATGCGATGGGTACCATGCAGTATTACTTTAAAGGGTCTGCGTTTGCTCACCCAACCTCACCAAACCTCTCAGCCGCAACAGTGTCCACCCTTATGTCTCATCCAGCTGTGGGTCTAGATATGGTCAATCCAGGTTGCATCACAGCCCCTGAACGCATTGTGTAAGAATTTCTCTCTCTTTCACTGTCTTTGTTTCATGGGTTTTTCAAAGTAATTTATTTTTATAATGGGGTTTAGCTGCTTTTCACTGCTGTGTTTATGCCGCTTTTTACCCACTTGACACACTAACAGAGAGATATCAATACATAGGTTTTAAGATTATTACTAGTCAGATATATTCTTGTGCGGTGAATAGGGCGTGTTGAGTCCAGTTCTCTGAGCAAGGAGTAGGTCTTGTCTATTACATATTGGGTTTATGGAACGGTATCTGAGCTAATTTGAAACCCTTGTTTTATGTATCACCCCACCTCACCTTTCCCGTTAAGCAGCCATAGTGTGTTTTCTGCATGTGTGACTCTGTTCTGTTTTGTAATTCAGTTCAAGTGTAACGGTTTTTACATTCCCTCTATCAGTGATACCTTATGAGAAGTGTCCTTTTCTGTGTGACTGATTTCACTTAGAATCGTCGTACCTAAATCCACTCATCATGCTGCTACTAGCCTTAGGACATTGATTTCATGGCTGAGTGATATTCCATTGTACATAAGGACCACAACTTCTTTATCCATTTTTCTCTTTCCTGGGATATTGAAGGTGGAATGAAGTGGAGGTCCTTGTCAACAGAGCAGCCCTAAACTTTGGGGTGCTTGTGTCTTGCTGATTTTTAATTTTCCCAATTTATAACCCCATGAGTGGAAGTGCCCTATGCTCTCTAAGCTTTGTTTTTTAGATGTTTCAGGACTCACCGTACGCTTCTCCAGAGTGGCTGTTGGCAATTTACATCCCGCCCATCAGTGTAGCAAGGCTCCCATTTCTCCATGGCCTGTCCTGCATTTCTGGTTTTGACACTTTTTTCAGCATGGCCTTTTTAACCGAAGGGAAGCGAGACATCTTTGTAGCGCTGATTTGCCTTTCCAGGTTGCTTGGTTGGCCAAAAAGGGCGTATGCGTTTTTTCCTGAATATATTCAGGAAAAAACGCATACGCCCTTTTTGGCCAAGGGCATCATTGTCAACGTTTTTCCGCTTTTCATGTGCTTTAAAGGCGATTCGAATCTACCTCCTGAAATCTGTTTCCTGCAATTCTGCCTTGATTTCAAATCCTCTTCTTTGCCTTCCCTCAATATATTTGTGGACGAGAGTTATCATTTATAAGTCTGCAGGTTTGTGAATTGCAGTGCCCTGAACCTCCATTTTACAACTCGCTTTTTAGGGAGCTGGCCGCAAAAGCGCAGGATGGCTTCAGGCCCTGTTCTGGTTCCGGGGGGCAGGCTGAGCCTGTGGTTAATTCTTCTTCCTGATGGGAAAATAGAGTGACCTGTGCCTGTCCCAACACCAAGAGCTAGTCTCTCATTGGTTCCACGTCTTCCCGTTCATCCTCAGGACAAATTGCAACCTGTACGGAACAGGAGGTTAAAGGTGATGATGCTCCAAGTAGGGAGATTGCTAGTAAAGCGGCTGGAATAGCGAATCCGGGCACAAGGAGATGAGAAATGAGGTGCGTTTTAGAAACCTTTCCACATCACACGGTGTACCATCTTCTGGGTTTCTCATGCATGTTTTCGATGTAGGAAGATGCCCTTGAACCTGGAGATATGGGACCCATGCGATGGGTACCATGCAGTATTACTTTAAAGGGTCTGCGTTTGCTCACCCAACCTCACCAAACCTCTCAGCCCCAAGAGTGTCCACCCTTATGTCTCATCCAGCTGTGGGTCTAGATATGGTCAATCCAGGTTGCATCACAGCCCCTGAACGCATTGTGTAAGAATTTCTATCTCTTTCACTGTCTTTGTTTCATGGGTTTGAAAAAGTAATTTATTCTTATAATGGGGTTTAGCTGCTTTTCACTGCTGTGTTTATGCCGCTTTACACCCACTTGACACACTAACAGAGAGATATGAATACATAGGTTTTAAGATTATTACTAGTCAGATATATTCTTGTGCGGTGAATAGGGCGTGTTGAGTCCAGTTCTCTGAGCAAGTAGTAGGTCTTGTCTATTACATATTGGGTTTATGGAACGGTATCTGAGCTAATTTGAAACCCTTGTTTTATGTATCACCCCACCTCACCTTTCCCGTTAAGCAGCCATAGTGTGTTTTCTGCATGTGTGACTCCGTTCTGTTTTGTAATTCAGTTCAAGTGTAACGGTTTTTACATTCCCTCTATCAGTGATACCTTATGAGAAGTGTCCTTTTCTGTGTGACTTACTTCACTTAGAATCGTCGTACCTAAATCCACTCATCATGCTGCTACTAGCCTTATGACATTGATTTCATGGCTGAGTGATATTCCTTTGTACATAAGGACCACAACTCTTTTATCCATTTTTCTCTTTCCTGGGATATTGAAGGTGGAATGAAGTGGAGGTCCTTGTCAACAGAGCAGCCCTAAACTTTGGGGTGCTTGTGTCTTGCTGATTTTTCATTTTCCCAATTTATACCCCCATGAGTGGAAGTGCCCTATGCTCTCTAAGCTGTGTTTTTTAGATGTTTCAGGACTCACCGTACGCTTCTCCAGAGTGGCTGTTGGCAATTTACATCCCGCCCATCAGTGTAGCAAGGCTCCCATTTCTCCATGGCCTGTCCTGCATTTCTGGTTTTGACACTTTTTTCAGCATGGCCCTTTTAACCGATGGGAAGCGAGACATCTTTGTAGCGCTGATTTGCCTTTCCAGGTTGCTTGGTTGGCCAAAAAGGGCGTATGCGTTTTTTCCTGAATATATTCAGGAAAAAACGCATACGCCCTTTTTGGCCAAGGGCATCATTGTCAACGTTTTGCCGCTTTTCATGTGCTTTAAAGGCGATTCGAATCTACCTCCTGAAATCTGTTTCCTGCAATTCTGCCTTGATTTCAAATCCTCTTCTTTGCCTTCCCTCAATATATTTGTGGACGAGAGTTATCATTTATAACTCTGCAGGTTTGTGAATTGCAGTGCCCTGAACCTCCATTTTACAACTCGCTTTTTAGGGAGCTGGCCGCAATAGCGCAGGATGGCTTCAGGCCCTGTTCTGGTTCCGGGGGGCAGGCTGAACCTGTGGTTAATTCTTCTTCCTGATGGGAAAATAGAGTGACCTGTGCCTGTCCCAACACCAAGAGCTAGTCTCTCATTGGTTCCACGTCTTCCCGTTCATCCTCAGGACAAATTGCAACCTGTACGGAACAGGAGGTTAAAGGTGATGATGCTCCAAGTAGGGAGATTGCTAGTAAAGCGGCTGGAATAGCGAACCCGGGCACAAGGAGATGAGAAATGAGGTGCGTTTTAGAAACCTTTCCACATCACACGGTGTACCATCTTCTGGGTTTCTCATGCATGTTTTCGATGTAGGAAGATGCCCTTGAACCTGGAGATATGGGACCCATGCGATGGGTACCATGCAGTATTACTTTAAAGGGTCTGCGTTTGCTCACCCAACCTCACCAAACCTCTCAGCCGCAACAGTGTCCACCCTTATGTCTCATCCAGCTGTGGGTCTAGATATGGTCAATCCAGGTTGCATCACAGCCCGTGAACGCATTGTGTAAAAATTTCTATCTCTTTCACTGTCTTTGTTTCATGGTTTTTTCAAAGTAATTTATTTTTATAATGGGGTTTAGCTGCTTTTCACTGCTGTGTTTATGCCGCTTTACACCCACTTGACACACTAACAGAGAGATATGAATACATAGGTTTTAAGATTATTACTAGTCAGATATATTCTTGTGCGGTGAATAGGGCGTGTTGAGTCCAGTTCTCTGAGCAAGGAGTAGGTCTTGTCTATTACATATTGGGTTTATGGAACGGTATCTGAGCTAATTTGAAACCCTTGTTTTATGTACCACCCCACTTCACCTTTCCCGTTAAGCAGCCATAGTGTGTTTTCTGCATGTGTGACTCTGTTCTGTTTTGTAATTCAGTTCAAGTGTAACGGTTTTTACATTCCCTCTATCAGTGATACCTTATGAGAAGTGTCCTTTTCTGTGTGACTTATTTCACTTAGAGTCGTCGTACCTAAATCCACTCATCATGCTGCTACTAGCCTTATGACATTGATTTCACGGCTGAGTGATATTCCATTGTACATAAGGACCACAACTTCTTTATCCATTTTTCTCTTTCCTGCGATATTGAAGGTGGAATGAAGTGGAGGTCCTTGTCAACAGAGCAGCCCTAAACTTTGGGGTGCTTGTGTCTTGCTGATTTTTCATTTTCCCAATTTATACCCCCATGAGTGGAAGTGCCCTATGCTCTCTAAGCTGTGTTTTTTAGATGTTTCAGGACACACCGTACTCTTCTCCAGAGTGGCTGTTGGCAATTTACATCCCGCCCATCAGTGTAGCAAGGCTCCCATTTCTCCATGGCCTGTCCTGCATTTCTGGTTTTGACACTTTTTTCAGCATGGCCCTTTTAACCGATGGGAAGCGAGACATCTTTGTAGCGCTGATTTGCCTTTCCAGGTTGCTTGGTTGGCCAAAAAGGGCGTATGCGTTTTTTCCTGAATATATTCAGGAAAAAACGCATACGCCCTTTTTGGCCAAGGGCATCATTGTCAACGTTTTGCCGCTTTTCATGTGCTTTAAAGGCGATTCGAATCTACCTCCTGAAATCTGTTTCCTGCAATTCTGCCTTGATTTCAAATCCTCTTCTTTGCCTTCCCTCAATATATTTGTGGACGAGAGTTATCATTTATAACTCTGCAGGTTTGTGAATTGCAGTGCCCTGAACCTCCATTTTACAACTCGCTTTTTAGGGAGCTGGCCGCAATAGCGCAGGATGGCTTCAGGCCCTGTTCTGGTTCCGGGGGGCAGGCTGAGCCTGTGGTTAATTCTTCTTCCTGATGGGAAAATAGAGTGACCTGTGCCTGTCCCAACACCAAGAGCTAGTCTCTCATTGGTTCCACGTCTTCCCGTTCATCCTCAGGACAAATTGCAACCTGTACGGAACAGGAGGTTAAAGGTGATGATGCTCCAAGTAGGGAGATTGCTAGTAAAGCGGCTGGAATAGCGAACCCGGGCACAAGGAGATGAGAAATGAGGTGCGTTTTAGAAACCTTTCCACATCACACGGTGTACCATCTTCTGGGTATCTCATGCATGTTTACGATGTAGGAAGATGCCCTTCAACCTGGAGATTTGGGACCCATGCGATGGGTACCACGCAGTATTACTTTAAAGGGTCTGCGTTTGCTCACCCAACCTCACCAAACCTCTCAGCCGCAACAGTGTCCACCCTTATGTCTCATCCAGCTGTGGGTCTAGATATGGTCAATCCAGGTTGCATCACAGCCCCTGAACGCATTGTGTAAGAATTTCTCTCTCTTTCACTGTCTTTGTTTCATGGGTTTTTGAAAGTAATTTATTTTTATAATGGGGTTTAGCTGCTTTTCACTGCTGTGTTTATGCCGCTTTTTACCCACTTGACACACTAACAGAGAGATATCAATACATAGGTTTTAAGATTATTACTAGTCAGATATATTCTTGTGCGGTGAATAGGGCGTGTTGAGTCCAGTTCTCTGAGCAAGGAGTAGGTCTTGTCTATTACATATTGGGTTTATGGAACGGTATCTGAGCTAATTTGAAACCCTTGTTTTATGTATCACCCCACCTCACCTTTCCCGTTAAGCAGCCATAGTGTGTTTTCTGCATGTGTGACTCTGTTCTGTTTTGTAATTCAGTTCAAGTGTAACGGTTTTTACATTCCCTCTATCAGTGATACCTTATGAGAAGTGTCCTTTTCTGTGTGACTTATTTCACTTAGAATCGTCGTACCTAAATCCACTCATCATGCTGCTACTAGCCTTAGGACATTGATTTCATGGCTGAGTGATATTCCATTGTACATAAGGACCACA
Source organism: Balaenoptera borealis (assembly GCF_965194805.1). NCBI lineage: Eukaryota > Metazoa > Chordata > Mammalia > Artiodactyla > Balaenopteridae > Balaenoptera > Balaenoptera borealis. The sequence continues at coordinate 1,890,727 of NC_138869.1, read as the reverse complement.
ACTTCTTTATCCATTTTTCTCTTTCCTGGGATATTGAAGGTGGAATGAAGTGGAGGTCCTTGTCAACAGAGCAGCCCTAAACTTTGGGGTGCTTGTGTCTTGCCGATTTTTAATTTTCCCAATTTATAACCCCATGAGTGGAAGTGCCCTATGCTCTCTAAGCTTTGTTTTTTAGATGTTTCTGGACTCACCGTACGCTTCTCCAGAGTGGCTGTTGGCAATTTACATCCCGCCCATCAGTGTAGCAAGGCTCCCATTTCTCCATGGCCTGTCCTGCATTTCTGGTTTTGACACTTTTTTCAGCATGGCCTTTTTAACCGATGGGAAGCGAGACTTCTTTGTAGCGCTGATTTGCCTTTCCAGGTTGCTTGGTTGGCCAAAAAGGGCGTATGCGTTTTTTCCTGAATATATTCAGGAAAAAACGCATACGCCCTTTTTGGCCAAGGGCATCATTGTCAACGTTTTGCCGCTTTTCATGTGCTTTAAAGGCGATTCGAATCTACCTCCTGAAATCTGTTTCCTGCAATTCTGCCTTGATTTCAAATCCTCTTCTTTGCCTTCCCTCAATATATTTGTGGACGAGAGTTATCATTTATAACTCTGCAGGTTTGTGAATTGCAGTGCCCTGAACCTCCATTTTACAACTCGCTTTTTAGGGAGCTGGCCGCAAAAGCGCAGGATGGCTTCAGGCCCTGTTCTGGTTCCGGGTGGCAGGCTGAGCCTGTGGTTAATTCTTCTTCCTGATGGGAAAATAGAGTGACCTGTGCCTGTCCCAACACCAAGAGCTAGTCTCTCATTGGTTCCACGTCTTCCCGTTCATCCTCAGGACAAATTGCAACCTGTACGGAACAGGATGTTAAAGGTGCTGATGCTCCAAGTAGGGAGATTGCTAGTAAAGCGGCTGGAATAGCGAACCCGGGCACAAGGAGATGAGAAATGAGGTGCGTTTTAGAAACCTTTCCCCATCACACGGTGTACCATCTTCTGGGTTTCTCATGCATGTTTTCGATGTAGGAAGATGCCCTTGAACCTGGAGATTTGTGACCCATGCGATGGGTACCATGCAGTATTACTTTAAAGGGTCTGCGTTTGCTCACCCAACCTCACCAAACCTCTCAGCCCCAAGAGTGTCCACCCTTATGTCTCATCCAGCTGTGGGTCTAGATATGGTCAATCCAGGTTGCATCACAGCCCCTGAACGCATTGTGTAAGAATTTCTCTCTCTTTCACTGTCTTTGTTTCATGGGTTTTTCAAAGTAATTTATTTTTATAATGGGGTTTAGCTGCTTTTCACTGCTGTGTTTATGCCGCTTTACACCCACTTGACACACTAACAGAGAGATATCAATACATAGGTTTTAAGATTATTACTAGTCAGATATATTCTTGTGCGGTGAATAGGGCGTGTTGAGTCCAGTTCTCTGAGCAAGGAGTAGGTCTTGTCTATTACATATTGGGTTTATGGAACGGTATCTGAGCTAATTTGAAACCCTTGTTTTATGTACCACCCCACCTCACCTTTCCCGTTAAGCAGCCATAGTGTGTTTTCTGCATGTGTGACTCTGTTCTGTTTTGTAATTCAGTTCAAGTGTAACGGTTTTTACATTCCCTCTATCAGTGATACCTTATGAGAAGTGTCCTTTTCTGTGTGACTTATTTCACTTAGAGTCGTCGTACCTAAATCCACTCATCATGCTGCTACTAGCCTTATGACATTGATTTCACGGCTGAGTGATATTCCATTGTACATAAGGACCACAACTTCTTTATCCATTTTTCTCTTTCCTGCGATATTGAAGGTGGAATGAAGTGGAGGTCCTTGTCAACAGAGCAGCCCTAAACTTTGGGGTGCTTGTGTCTTGCTGATTTTTCATTTTCCCAATTTATACCCCCATGAGTGGAAGTGCCCTATGCTCTCTAAGCTGTGTTTTTTAGATGTTTCAGGACACACCGTACTCTTCTCCAGAGTGGCTGTTGGCAATTTACATCCCGCCCATCAGTGTAGCAAGGCTCCCATTTCTCCATGGCCTGTCCTGCATTTCTGGTTTTGACACTTTTTTCAGCATGGCCCTTTTAACCGATGGGAAGCGAGACTTCTTTGTAGCGCTGATTTGCCTTTCCAGGTTGCTTGGTTGGCCAAAAAGGGCGTATGCGTTTTTTCCTGAATATATTCAGGAAAAAACGCATACGCCCTTTTTGGCCAAGGGCATCATTTTCAACGTTTTGCCGCTTTTCATGTGCTTTAAAGGCGATTCGAATCTACCTCCTGAAATCTGTTTCCTGCAATTCTGCCTTGATTTCAAATCCTCTTCTTTGCCTTCCCTCAACATATTTGTGGACGAGAGTTATCATTTATAACTCTGCAGGTTTGTGAATTGCAGTGCCCTGAACCTCCATTTTACAACTCGCGTTTTTGGGAGATGGCCGCAAAAGCGCAGGATGGCTTCAGGCCCTGTTCTTGATCCGGGGGGCAGGCTGAGCCTGTGGTTAATTCTTCTTCCTGATGGGAAAATAGAGTGACCTGTGCCTGTCCCAACACCAAGAGCTAGTCTTTCATTGGTTCCACGTCTTCTCGTTCATCCTCAGTACAAATTGCAACCTGTACGGAACAGGAGGTTAAAGGTGCTGATGCTCCAAGTAGGGAGATTGCTAGTAAAGCGGCTGGAATGGCGAACCCGGGCACAAGGAGATGAGAATTGAGGTGCGTTTTAGAAACCTTTCCCCATCACACGGTGTACCATCTTCTGGGTTTCTCATGCATGTTTTCGATGTAGGAAGATGCCCTTGAACCTGGAGATTTGGGACCCATGCGATGGGTACCACGCAGTATTACTTTAAAGGGTCTGCGTTTGCTCACCCAACCTCACCAAACCTCTCAGCCCCAAGAGTGTCCACCCTTATGTCTCATCCAGCTGTGGGTCTAGATATGGTCAATCCAGGTTGCATCACAGCCCCTGAACGCATTGTGTAAGAATTTCTCTCTCTTTCACTGTCTTTGTTTCATGGGTTTGAAAAAGTAATTTATTCTTATAATGGGGTTTAGCTGCTTTTCACTGCTGTGTTTATGCCGCTTTTTACCCACTTGACACACTAACAGAGAGATATCAATACATAGGTTTTAAGATTATTACTAGTCAGATATATTCTTGTGCGGTGAATAGGGCGTGTTGAGTCCAGTTCTCTGAGCAAGGAGTAGGTCTTGTCTATTACATATTGGGTTTATGGAACGGTATCTGAGCTAATTTGAAACCCTTGTTTTATGTATCACCCCACCTCACCTTTCCCGTTAAGCAGCCATAGTGTGTTTTCTGCATGTGTGACTCTGTTCTGTTTTGTAATTCAGTTCAAGTGTAACGGTTTTTACATTCCCTCTATCAGTGATACCTTATGAGAAGTGTCCTTTTCTGTGTGACTTATTTCACTTAGAATCGTCGTACCTAAATCCACTCATCATGCTGCTACTAGCCTTAGGACATTGATTTCATGGCTGAGTGATATTCCATTGTACATAAGGACCACAACTTCTTTATCCATTTTTCTCTTTCCTGGGATATTGAAGGTGGAATGAAGTGGAGGTCCTTGTCAACAGAGCAGCCCTAAACTTTGGGGTGCTTGTGTCTTGCCGATTTTTAATTTTCCCAATTTATAACCCCATGAGTGGAAGTGCCCTATGCTCTCTAAGCTTTGTTTTTTAGATGTTTCTGGACTCACCGTACGCTTCTCCAGAGTGGCTGTTGGCAATTTACATCCCGCCCATCAGTGTAGCAAGGCTCCCATTTCTCCATGGCCTGTCCTGCATTTCTGGTTTTGACACTTTTTTCAGCATGGCCTTTTTAACCGATGGGAAGCGAGACTTCTTTGTAGCGCTGATTTGCCTTTCCAGGTTGCTTGGTTGGCCAAAAAGGGCGTATGCGTTTTTTCCTGAATATATTCAGGAAAAAACGCATACGCCCTTTTTGGCCAAGGGCATCATTGTCAACGTTTTGCCGCTTTTCATGTGCTTTAAAGGCGATTCGAATCTACCTCCTGAAATCTGTTTCCTGCAATTCTGCCTTGATTTCAAATCCTCTTCTTTGCCTTCCCTCAATATATTTGTGGACGAGAGTTATCATTTATAACTCTGCAGGTTTGTGAATTGCAGTGCCCTGAACCTCCATTTTACAACTCGCTTTTTAGGGAGCTGGCCGCAAAAGCGCAGGATGGCTTCAGGCCCTGTTCTGGTTCCGGGTGGCAGGCTGAGCCTGTGGTTAATTCTTCTTCCTGATGGGAAAATAGAGTGACCTGTGCCTGTCCCAACACCAAGAGCTAGTCTCTCATTGGTTCCACGTCTTCCCGTTCATCCTCAGGACAAATTGCAACCTGTACGGAACAGGATGTTAAAGGTGCTGATGCTCCAAGTAGGGAGATTGCTAGTAAAGCGGCTGGAATAGCGAACCCGGGCACAAGGAGATGAGAAATGAGGTGCGTTTTAGAAACCTTTCCCCATCACACGGTGTACCATCTTCTGGGTTTCTCATGCATGTTTTCGATGTAGGAAGATGCCCTTGAACCTGGAGATTTGTGACCCATGCGATGGGTACCATGCAGTATTACTTTAAAGGGTCTGCGTTTGCTCACCCAACCTCACCAAACCTCTCAGCCCCAAGAGTGTCCACCCTTATGTCTCATCCAGCTGTGGGTCTAGATATGGTCAATCCAGGTTGCATCACAGCCCCTGAACGCATTGTGTAAGAATTTCTCTCTCTTTCACTGTCTTTGTTTCATGGGTTTTTCAAAGTAATTTATTTTTATAATGGGGTTTAGCTGCTTTTCACTGCTGTGTTTATGCCGCTTTACACCCACTTGACACACTAACAGAGAGATATCAATACATAGGTTTTAAGATTATTACTAGTCAGATATATTCTTGTGCGGTGAATAGGGCGTGTTGAGTCCAGTTCTCTGAGCAAGGAGTAGGTCTTGTCTATTACATATTGGGTTTATGGAACGGTATCTGAGCTAATTTGAAACCCTTGTTTTATGTACCACCCCACCTCACCTTTCCCGTTAAGCAGCCATAGTGTGTTTTCTGCATGTGTGACTCTGTTCTGTTTTGTAATTCAGTTCAAGTGTAACGGTTTTTACATTCCCTCTATCAGTGATACCTTATGAGAAGTGTCCTTTTCTGTGTGACTTATTTCACTTAGAGTCGTCGTACCTAAATCCACTCATCATGCTGCTACTAGCCTTATGACATTGATTTCACGGCTGAGTGATATTCCATTGTACATAAGGACCACAACTTCTTTATCCATTTTTCTCTTTCCTGCGATATTGAAGGTGGAATGAAGTGGAGGTCCTTGTCAACAGAGCAGCCCTAAACTTTGGGGTGCTTGTGTCTTGCTGATTTTTCATTTTCCCAATTTATACCCCCATGAGTGGAAGTGCCCTATGCTCTCTAAGCTGTGTTTTTTAGATGTTTCAGGACACACCGTACTCTTCTCCAGAGTGGCTGTTGGCAATTTACATCCCGCCCATCAGTGTAGCAAGGCTCCCATTTCTCCATGGCCTGTCCTGCATTTCTGGTTTTGACACTATTTTCAGCATGGCCCTTTTAACCGATGGGAAGCGAGACTTCTTTGTAGCGCTGATTTGCCTTTCCAGGTTGCTTGGTTGGCCAAAAAGGGCGTATGCGTTTTTTCCTGAATATATTCAGGAAAAAACGCATACGCCCTTTTTGGCCAAGGGCATCATTTTCAACGTTTTGCCGCTTTTCATGTGCTTTAAAGGCGATTCGAATCTACCTCCTGAAATCTGTTTCCTGCAATTCTGCCTTGATTTCAAATCCTCTTCTTTGCCTTCCCTCAACATATTTGTGGACGAGAGTTATCATTTATAACTCTGCAGGTTTGTGAATTGCAGTGCCCTGAACCTCCATTTTACAACTCGCGTTTTTGGGAGATGGCCGCAAAAGCGCAGGATGGCTTCAGGCCCTGTTCTTGATCCGGGGGGCAGGCTGAGCCTGTGGTTAATTCTTCTTCCTGATGGGAAAATAGAGTGACCTGTGCCTGTCCCAACACCAAGAGCTAGTCTTTCATTGGTTCCACGTCTTCTCGTTCATCCTCAGTACAAATTGCAACCTGTACGGAACAGGAGGTTAAAGGTGCTGATGCTCCAAGTAGGGAGATTGCTAGTAAAGCGGCTGGAATGGCGAACCCGGGCACAAGGAGATGAGAATTGAGGTGCGTTTTAGAAACCTTTCCCCATCACACGGTGTACCATCTTCTGGGTTTCTCATGCATGTTTTCGATGTAGGAAGATGCCCTTGAACCTGGAGATTTGGGACCCATGCGATGGGTACCACGCAGTATTACTTTAAAGGGTCTGCGTTTGCTCACCCAACCTCACCAAACCTCTCAGCCCCAAGAGTGTCCACCCTTATGTCTCATCCAGCTGTGGGTCTAGATATGGTCAATCCAGGTTGCATCACAGCCCCTGAACGCATTGTGTAAGAATTTCTCTCTCTTTCACTGTCTTTGTTTCATGGGTTTGAAAAAGTAATTTATTCTTATAATGGGGTTTAGCTGCTTTTCACTGCTGTGTTTATGCCGCTTTACACCCACTTGACACACTAACAGAGAGATATGAATACATAGGTTTTAAGATTATTACTAGTCAGATATATTCTTGTGCGGTGAATAGGGCGTGTTGAGTCCAGTTCTCTGAGCAAGTAGTAGGTCTTGTCTATTACATATTGGGTTTATGGAACGGTATCTGAGCTAATTTGAAACCCTTGTTTTATGTATCACCCCACCTCACCTTTCCCGTTAAGCAGCCATAGTGTGTTTTCTGCATGTGTGACTCCGTTCTGTTTTGTAATTCAGTTCAAGTGTAACGGTTTTTACATTCCCTCTATCAGTGATACCTTATGAGAAGTGTCCTTTTCTGTGTGACTTACTTCACTTAGAATCGTCGTACCTAAATCCACTCATCATGCTGCTACTAGCCTTATGACATTGATTTCATGGCTGAGTGATATTCCTTTGTACATAAGGACCACAACTCTTTTATCCATTTTTCTCTTTCCTGGGATATTGAAGGTGGAATGAAGTGGAGGTCCTTGTCAACAGAGCAGCCCTAAACTTTGGGGTGCTTGTGTCTTGCTGATTTTTCATTTTCCCAATTTATACCCCCATGAGTAGAAGTGCCCTATGCTCTCTAAGCTGTGTTTTTTAGATGTTTCAGGACTCACCGTACGCTTCTCCAGAGTGGCTGTTGGCAATTTACATCCCGCCCATCAGTGTAGCAAGGCTCCCATTTCTCCATGGCCTGTCCTGCATTTCTGGTTTTGACACTTTTTTCAGCATGGCCCTTTTAACCGATGGGAAGCGAGACATCTTTGTAGCGCTGATTTGCCTTTCCAGGTTGCTTGGTTGGCCAAAAAGGGCGTATGCGTTTTTTCCTGAATATATTCAGGAAAAAACGCATACGCCCTTTTTGGCCAAGGGCATCATTGTCAACGTTTTGCCGCTTTTCATGTGCTTTAAAGGCGATTCGAATCTACCTCCTGAAATCTGTTTCCTGCAATTCTGCCTTGATTTCAAATCCTCTTCTTTGCCTTCCCTCAATATATTTGTGGACGAGAGTTATCATTTATAACTCTGCAGGTTTGTGAATTGCAGTGCCCTGAACCTCCATTTTACAACTCGCTTTTTAGGGAGCTGGCCGCAATAGCGCAGGATGGCTTCAGGCCCTGTTCTGGTTCCGGGGGGCAGGCTGAGCCTGTGGTTAATTCTTCTTCCTGATGGGAAAATAGAGTGACCTGTGCCTGTCCCAACACCAAGAGCTAGTCTCTCATTGGTTCCACGTCTTCCCGTTCATCCTCAGGACAAATTGCAACCTGTACGGAACAGGAGGTTAAAGGTGATGATGCTCCAAGTAGGGAGATTGCTAGTAAAGCGGCTGGAATAGCGAACCCGGGCACAAGGAGATGAGAAATGAGGTGCGTTTTAGAAACCTTTCCACATCACACGGTATACCATCTTCTGGGTTTCTCATGCATGTTTTCGATGTAGGAAGATGCCCTTGAACCTGGAGATATGGGACCCATGCGATGGGTACCATGCAGTATTACTTTAAAGGGTCTGCGTTTGCTCACCCAACCTCACCAAACCTCTCAGCCGCAACAGTGTCCACCCTTATGTCTCATCCAGCTGTGGGTCTAGATATGGTCAATCCAGGTTGCATCACAGCCCGTGAACGCATTGTGTAAAAATTTCTATCTCTTTCACTGTCTTTGTTTCATGGTTTTTTCAAAGTAATTTATTTTTATAATGGGGTTTAGCTGCTTTTCACTGCTGTGTTTATGCCGCTTTACACCCACTTGACACACTAACAGAGAGATATCAATACATAGGTTTTAAGATTATTACTAGTCAGATATATTCTTGTGCAGTGAATAGGGCGTGTTGAGTCCAGTTCTCTGAGCAAGGAGTAGGTCTTGTCTATTACATATTGGGTTTATGGAACGGTATCTGAGCTAATTTGAAACCCTCGTTTTATGTACCACCCCACCTCACCTTTCCCGTTAAGCAGCCATAGTGTGTTTTCTGCATGTGTGACTCTGTTCTGTTTTGTAATTCAGTTCAAGTGTAACGGTTTTTACATTCCCTCTATCAGTGATACCTTATGAGAAGTGTCCTTTTCTGTGTGACTTATTTCACTTAGAGTCGTCGTACCTAAATCCACTCATCATGCTGCTACTAGCCTTATGACATTGATTTCACGGCTGAGTGATATTCCATTGTACATAAGGACCACAACTTCTTTATCCATTTTTCTCTTTCCTGCGATATTGAAGGTGGAATGAAGTGGAGGTCCTTGTCAACAGAGCAGCCCTAAACTTTGGGGTGCTTGTGTCTTGCTGATTTTTCATTTTCCCAATTTATACCCCCATGAGTGGAAGTGCCCTATGCTCTCTAAGCTGTGTTTTTTAGATGTTTCAGGACACACCGTACTCTTCTCCAGAGTGGCTGTTGGCAATTTACATCCCGCCCATCAGTGTAGCAAGGCTCCCATTTCTCCATGGCCTGTCCTGCATTTCTGGTTTTGACACTTTTTTCAGCATGGCCCTTTTAACCGATGGGAAGCGAGACTTCTTTGTAGCGCTGATTTGCCTTTCCAGGTTGCTTGGTTGGCCAAAAAGGGCGTATGCGTTTTTTCCTGAATATATTCAGGAAAAAACGCATACGCCCTTTTTGGCCAAGGGCATCATTGTCAACGTTTTGCCGCTTTTCATGTGCTTTAAAGGCGATTCGAATCTACCTCCTGAAATCTGTTTCCTGCAATTCTGCCTTGATTTCAAATCCTCTTCTTTGCCTTCCCTCAATATATTTGTGGACGAGAGTTATCATTTATAACTCTGCAGGTTTGTGAATTGCAGTGCCCTGAACCTCCATTTTACAACTCGCGATTTTGGGAGATGGCCGCAAAAGCGCAGGATGGCTTCAGGCCCTGTTCTTGATCCGGGGGGCAGGCTGAGCCTGTGGTTAATTCTTCTTCCTGATGGGAAAATAGAGTGACCTGTGCCTGTCCCAACACCAAGAGCTAGTCTCTCATTGGTTCCACGTCTTCCCGTTCATCCTCAGGACAAATTGCAACCTGTACGGAACAGGATGTTAAAGGTGCTGATGCTCCAAGTAGGGAGATTGCTAGTAAAGCGGCTGGAATAGCGAACCCGGGCACAAGGAGATGAGAAATGAGGTGCGTTTTAGAAACCTTTCCCCATCACACGGTGTACCATCTTCTGGGTTTCTCATGCATGTTTTCGATGTAGGAAGATGCCCTTGAACCTGGAGATTTGTGACCCATGCGATGGGTACCATGCAGTATTACTTTAAAGGGTCTGCGTTTGCTCACCCAACCTCACCAAACCTCTCAGCCCCAAGAGTGTCCACCCTTATGTCTCATCCAGCTGTGGGTCTAGATATGGTCAATCCAGGTTGCATCACAGCCCCTGAACGCATTGTGTAAGAATTTCTCTCTCTTTCACTGTCTTTGTTTCATGGGTTTTTCAAAGTAATTTATTTTTATAATGGGGTTTAGCTGCTTTTCACTGCTGTGTTTAAGCCGCTTTACACCCACTTGACACACTAACAGAGAGATATCAATACATAGGTTTTAAGATTATTACTAGTCAGATATATTCTTGTGCGGTGAATAGGGCGTGTTGAGTCCAGTTCTCTGAGCAAGGAGTAGGTCTTGTCTATTACATATTGGGTTTATGGAACGGTATCTGAGCTAATTTGAAACCCTTGTTTTATGTACCACCCCACCTCACCTTTCCCGTTAAGCAGCCATAGTGTGTTTTCTGCATGTGTGACTCTGTTCTGTTTTGTAATTCAGTTCAAGTGTAACGGTTTTTACATTCCCTCTATCAGTGATACCTTATGAGAAGTGTCCTTTTCTGTGTGACTTATTTCACTTAGAGTCGTCGTACCTAAATCCACTCATCATGCTGCTACTAGCCTTATGACATTGATTTCACGGCTGAGTGATATTCCATTGTACATAAGGACCACAACTTCTTTATCCATTTTTCTCTTTCCTGCGATATTGAAGGTGGAATGAAGTGGAGGTCCTTGTCAACAGAGCAGCCCTAAACTTTGGGGTGCTTGTGTCTTGCTGATTTTTCATTTTCCCAATTTATACCCCCATGAGTGGAAGTGCCCTATGCTCTCTAAGCTGTGTTTTTTAGATGTTTCAGGACACACCGTACTCTTCTCCAGAGTGGCTGTTGGCAATTTACATCCCGCCCATCAGTGTAGCAAGGCTCCCATTTCTCCATGGCCTGTCCTGCATTTCTGGTTTTGACACTATTTTCAGCATGGCCCTTTTAACCGATGGGAAGCGAGACTTCTTTGTAGCGCTGATTTGCCTTTCCAGGTTGCTTGGTTGGCCAAAAAGGGCGTATGCGTTTTTTCCTGAATATATTCAGGAAAAAACGCATACGCCCTTTTTGGCCAAGGGCATCATTGTCAACGTTTTGCCGCTTTTCATGTGCTTTAAAGGCGATTCGAATCTACCTCCTGAAATCTGTTTCCTGCAATTCTGCCTTGATTTCAAATCCTCTTCTTTGCCTTCCCTCAATATATTTGTGGACGAGAGTTATCATTTATAACTCTGCAGGTTTGTGAATTGCAGTGCCCTGAACCTCCATTTTACAACTCGCGTTTTTGGGAGATGGCCGCAAAAGCGCAGGATGGCTTCAGGCCCTGTTCTTGATCCGGGGGGCAGGCTGAGCCTGTGGTTAATTCTTCTTCCTGATGGGAAAATAGAGTGACCTGTGCCTGTCCCAACACCAAGAGCTAGTCTTTCATTGGTTCCACGTCTTCTCGTTCATCCTCAGTACAAATTGCAACCTGTACGGAACAGGAGGTTAAAGGTGCTGATGCTCCAAGTAGGGAGATTGCTAGTAAAGCGGCTGGAATAGCGAACCCGGGCACAAGGAGATGAGAATTGAGGTGCGTTTTAGAAACCTTTCCACATCACACGGTGTACCATCTTCTGGGTTTCTCATGCATGTTTTCGATGTAGGAAGATGCCCTTGAACCTGTAGATATGGGACCCATGCGATGGGTACCATGCAGTATTACTTTAAAGGGTCTGCGTTTGCTCACCCAACCTCACCAAACCTCTCAGCCGCAACAGTGTCCACCCTTATGTCTCATCCAGCTGTGGGTCTAGATATGGTCAATCCAGGTTGCATCACAGCCCGTGAACGCATTGTGTAAAAATTTCTATCTCTTTCACTGTCTTTGTTTCATGGTTTTTTCAAAGTAATTTATTTTTATAATGGGGTTTAGCTGCTTTTCACTGCTGTGTTTATGCCGCTTTACACCCACTTGACACACTAACAGAGAGATATGAATACATAGGTTTTAAGATTATTACTAGTCAGATATATTCTTGTGCGGTGAATAGGGCGTGTTGAGTCCAGTTCTCTGAGCAAGGAGTAGGTCTTGTCTATTACATATTGGGTTTATGGAACGGTATCTGAGCTAATTTGAAACCCTTGTTTTATGTATCACCCCACCTCACCTTTCCCGTTAAGCAGCCATAGTGTGTTTTCTGCATGTGTGACTCCGTTCTGTTTTGTAATTCAGTTCAAGTGTAACGGTTTTTACATTCCCTCTATCAGTGATACCTTATGAGAAGTGTCCTTTTCTGTGTGACTTATTTCACTTAGAATCTTCGTACCTAAATCCACTCATCATGCTGCTACTAGCCTTATGACATTGATTTCATGGCTGAGTGATATTCCTTTGTACATAAGGACCACAACTTCTTTATCCATTTTTCTCTTTCCTGGGATATTGAAGGTGGAATGAAGTGGAGGTCCTTGTCAACAGAGCAGCCCTAAACTTTGGGGTGCTTGTGTTTTGCTGATTTTTCATTTTCCCAATTTATACCCCCATGAGTGGAAGTGCCCTATGCTCTCTAAGCTGTGTTTTTTAGATGTTTCAGGACACACCGTACTCTTCTCCAGAGTGGCTGTTGGCAATTTACATCCCGCCCATCAGTGTAGCAAGGCTCCCATTTCTCCATGGCCTGTCCTGCATTTCTGGTTTTGACACTTTTTTCAGCATGGCCCTTTTAACCGATGGGAAGCGAGACTTCTTTGTAGCGCTGATTTGCCTTTCCAGGTTGCTTGGTTGGCCAAAAAGGGCGTATGCGTTTTTTCCTGAATATATTCAGGAAAAAACGCATACGCCCTTTTTGGCCAAGGGCATCATTGTCAACGTTTTGCCGCTTTTCATGTGCTTTAAAGGCGATTCGAATCTACCTCCTGAAATCTGTTTCCTGCAATTCTGCCTTGATTTCAAATCCTCTTCTTTGCCTTTCCTCAATATATTTGTGGACGAGAGTTATCATTTATAACTCTGCAGGTTTGTGAATTGCAGTGCCCTGAACCTCCATTTTACAACTCGCGATTTTGGGAGATGGCCGCAAAAGCGCACGATGGCTTCAGGCCCTGTTCTTGATCCGGGGGGCAGGCTGAGCCTGTGGTTAATTCTTCTTCCTGATGGGAAAATAGAGTGACCTGTGCCTGTCCCAACACCAAGAGCTAGTCTCTCATTGGTTCCACGTCTTCCCGTTCATCCTCAGGACAAATTGCAACCTGTACGGAACAGGAGGTTAAAGGTGATGATGCTCCAAGGAGGGAGATTGCTAGTAAAGTGGCTGGAATGGCAAACCCGGGCACAGGCAGATGAGAAATGAGGTGCGTTTTAGAAACCTTTCCCCATCACACGGTGTACCATCTTCTGGGTATCTCATGCATGTTTACGATGTAGGAAGATGCCCTTGAACCTGAAGATTTGGGACCCATGCGATGGGTACCACGCAGTATTACTTTAAAGGGTCTGCGTTTGCTCACCCAACCTCACCAAACCTCTCAGCCGCAACAGTGTCCACCCTTATGTCTCATCCAGCTGTGGGTCTAGATATGGTCAATCCAGGTTGCATCACAGCCCCTGAACGCATTGTGTAAGAATTTCTATCTCTTTCACTGTCTTTGTTTCATGGGTTTTTCAAAGTAATTTATTTTTATAATGGGGTTTAGCTGCTTTTCACTGCTGTGTTTATGCCGCTTTTTACCCACTTGACACACTAACAGAGAGATATCAATACATAGGTTTTAAGATTATTACTAGTCAGATATATTCTTGTGCGGTGAATAGGGCGTGTTGAGTCCAGTTCTCTGAGCAAGGAGTAGGTCTTGTCTATTACATATTGGGTTTATGGAACGGTATCTGAGCTAATTTGAAACCCTTGTTTTATGTATCACCCCACCTCACCTTTCCCGTTAAGCAGCCATAGTGTGTTTTCTGCATGTGTGACTCTGTTCTGTTTTGTAATTCAGTTCAAGTGTAACGGTTTTTACATTCCCTCTATAAGTGATACCTTATGAGAAGTGTCCTTTTCTGTGTGACTTATTTCACTTAGAATCGTCGTACCTAAATCCACTCATCATGCTGCTACTAGCCTTATGAAATTGATTTCATGGCTGAGTGATATTCCATTGTACATAAGGACCACAACTTCTTTATCGATTTTTCTCTTTCCTGGGATATTGAAGGTGGAATGAAGTGGAGGTCCTTGTCAACAGAGCAGCCCTAAACTTTGGGGTGCTTGTGTCTTGCCGATTTTTAATTTTCCCAATTTATAACCCCATGAGTGGAAGTGCCGTATGCTCTCTAAGCTTTGTTTTTTAGATGTTTCTGGACTCACCGTACGCTTCTCCAGAGTGGCTGTTGGCAATTTACATCCCGCCCATCAGTGTAGCAAGGCTCCCATTTCTCCATGGCCTGTCCTGCATTTCTGGTTTTGACACTTTTTTCAGCATGGCCTTTTTAACCGATGGGAAGCGAGACTTCTTTGTAGCGCTGATTTGCCTTTCCAGGTTGCTTGGTTGGCCAAAAAGGGCGTATGCGTTTTTTCCTGAATATATTCAGGAAAAAACGCATACGCCCTTTTTGGCCAAGGGCATCATTGTCAACGTTTTGCCGCTTTTCATGTGCTTTAAAGGCGATTCGAATCTACCTCCTGAAATCTGTTTCCTGCAATTCTGCCTTGATTTCAAATCCTCTTCTTTGCCTTCCCTCAATATATTTGTGGACGAGAGTTATCATTTATAACTCTGCAGGTTTGTGAATTGCAGTGCCCTGAACCTCCATTTTACAACTCGCTTTTTAGGGAGCTGGCCGCAAAAGCGCAGGATGGCTTCAGGCCCTGTTCTGGTTCCGGGTGGCAGGCTGAGCCTGTGGTTAATTCTTCTTCCTGATGGGAAAATAGAGTGACCTGTGCCTGTCCCAACACCAAGAGCTAGTCTCTCATTGGTTCCACGTCTTCCCGTTCATCCTCAGGACAAATTGCAACCTGTACGGAACAGGATGTTAAAGGTGCTGATGCTCCAAGTAGGGAGATTGCTAGTAAAGCGGCTGGAATAGCGAACCCGGGCACAAGGAGATGAGAAATGAGGTGCGTTTTAGAAACCTTTCCCCATCACACGGTGTACCATCTTCTGGGTTTCTCATGCATGTTTTCGATGTAGGAAGATGCCCTTGAACCTGGAGATTTGTGACCCATGCGATGGGTACCATGCAGTATTACTTTAAAGGGTCTGCGTTTGCTCACCCAACCTCACCAAACCTCTCAGCCCCAAGAGTGTCCACCCTTATGTCTCATCCAGCTGTGGGTCTAGATATGGTCAATCCAGGTTGCATCACAGCCCCTGAACGCATTGTGTAAGAATTTCTCTCTCTTTCACTGTCTTTGTTTCATGGGTTTTTCAAAGTAATTTATTTTTATAATGGGGTTTAGCTGCTTTTCACTGCTGTGTTTATGCCGCTTTACACCCACTTGACACACTAACAGAGAGATATCAATACATAGGTTTTAAGATTATTACTAGTCAGATATATTCTTGTGCGGTGAATAGGGCGTGTTGAGTCCAGTTCTCTGAGCAAGGAGTAGGTCTTGTCTATTACATATTGGGTTTATGGAACGGTATCTGAGCTAATTTGAAACCCTTGTTTTATGTACCACCCCACCTCACCTTTCCCGTTAAGCAGCCATAGTGTGTTTTCTGCATGTGTGACTCTGTTCTGTTTTGTAATTCAGTTCAAGTGTAACGGTTTTTACATTCCCTCTATCAGTGATACCTTATGAGAAGTGTCCTTTTCTGTGTGACTTATTTCACTTAGAGTCGTCGTACCTAAATCCACTCATCATGCTGCTACTAGCCTTATGACATTGATTTCACGGCTGAGTGATATTCCATTGTACATAAGGACCACAACTTCTTTATCCATTTTTCTCTTTCCTGCGATATTGAAGGTGGAATGAAGTGGAGGTCCTTGTCAACAGAGCAGCCCTAAACTTTGGGGTGCTTGTGTCTTGCTGATTTTTCATTTTCCCAATTTATACCCCCATGAGTGGAAGTGCCCTATGCTCTCTAAGCTTTGCTTTTTAGACGTTTCAGGACTCACCGTACACTTCTCCAGAGTGGCTGTTGACAATTTACATCCCGCCCATCAGTGTAGCAAGGCTCCCATTTCTCCATGGCCTGTCCTGCATTTCTGGTTTTGACACTTTTTTCAGCATGGCCCTTTTGACCGATGGGAAGCGAGACATCTTTGTAGCGCTGATTTGCCTTTCCAGGTTGCTTGGTTAGCCAAAAAGTGCGTATGCGTTTTTTCCTGAATATATTTAGGAAAAAACGCATACGCCCTTTTTGGCCAAGGGCATCATTGTCAACGTTTTGCCGCTTTTCAGGTGCTTTAAAGCTAATTCGAATCTACCTCCTGAAATCTGTTTCCTGCAATTCTGCCTTGATTTCAAATCCTCTTCTTTGCCTTCCCTCAATATATTTGTGGATGAGAGTTATCATTTATAACTCTGCAGGTTTGTGAATTGCAGTGCCCTGAACCTCCATTTTACAACTCGCTTTTTAGGGAGCTGGCCGCAAAAGCGCAGGATGGCTTCAGGCCCTGTTCTGGTTCCGGGGGGCAGGCTGAGCCTGTGGTTAATTCTTCTTCCTGATGGGAAAATAGAGTGACCTGTGCCTGTCCCAACACCAAGAGCTAGTCTTTCATTGGTTCCACGTCTTCTCGTTCATCCTCAGTACAAATTGCAACCTGTACGGAACAGGAGGTTAAAGGTGCTGATGCTCCAAGTAGGGAGATTGCTAGTAAAGCGGCTGGAATGGCGAACCCGGGCACAAGGAGATGAGAAATGAGGTGCGTTTTAGAAACCTTTCCCCATCACACGGTGTACCATCTTCTGGGTTTCTCATGCATGTTTTCGATGTAGGAAGATGCCCTTGAACCTGGAGATTTGGGACCCATGCGATGGGTACCACGCAGTATTACTTTAAAGGGTCTGCGCTTGCTCACCCAACCTCACCAAACCTCTCAGCCCCAAGAGTGTCCACCCTTATGTCTCATCCAGCTGTGGGTCTAGATATGGTCAATCCAGGTTGCATCACAGCCCCTGAACGCATTGTGTAAGAATTTCTCTCTCTTTCACTGTCTTTGTTTCATGGGTTTTTCAAAGTAATTTATTTTTATAATGGGGTTTAGCTGCTTTTCACTGCTGTGTTTATGCCGCTTTACACCCACTTGACACACTAACAGAGAGATATGAATACATAGGTTTTAAGTTTATTACTAGTCAGATATATTCTTGTGCGGTGAATAGGGCGTGTTGAGTCCAGTTCTCTGAGCAAGGAGTAGGTCTTGTCTATTACATATTGGGTTTATGGAACGGTATCTGAGCTAATTTGAAACCCTTGTTTTATGTACCACCCCACCTCACCTTTCCCGTTAAGCAGCCATAGTGTGTTTTCTGCATGTGTGACTCTGTTCTGTTTTGTAATTCAGTTCAAGTGTAACGGTTTTTACATTCCCTCTATCAGTGATACCTTATGAGAAGTGTCCTTTTCTGTGTGACTTATTTCACTTAGAGTCGTCGTACCTAAATCCACTCATCATGCTGCTACTAGCCTTATGACATTGATTTCACGGCTGAGTGATATTCCATTGTACATAAGGACCACAACTTCTTTATCCATTTTTCTCTTTCCTGCGATATTGAAGGTGGAATGAAGTGGAGGTCCTTGTCAACAGAGCAGCCCTAAACTTTGGGGTGCTTGTGTCTTGCTGATTTTTCATTTTCCCAATTTATACCCCCATGAGTGGAAGTGCCCTATGCTCTCTAAGCTGTGTTTTTTAGATGTTTCAGGACACACCGTACTCTTCTCCAGAGTGGCTGTTGGCAATTTACATCCCGCCCATCAGTGTAGCAAGGCTCCCATTTCTCCATGGCCTGTCCTGCATTTCTGGTTTTGACACTTTTTTCAGCATGGCCCTTTTGACCGATGGGAAGCGAGACATCTTTGTAGCGCTGATTTGCCTTTCCAGGTTGCTTGGTTGGCCAAAAAGGGCGTATGCGTTTTTTCCTGAATATATTCAGGAAAAAACGCATACGCCCTTTTTGGCCAAGGGCATCATTGTCAACGTTTTTCCGCTTTTCATGTGCTTTAAAGGCGATTCGAATCTACCTCCTGAAATCTGTTTCCTGCAATTCTGCCTTGATTTCAAATCCTCTTCTTTGCCTTCCCTCAATATATTTGTGGACGAGAGTTATCATTTATAACTCTGCAGGTTTGTGAATTGCAGTGCCCTGAACCTCCATTTTCCAACTCGCGTTTTTGGGAGATGGCCGCAAAAGCGCAGGATGGCTTCAGGCCCTGTTCTTGATCCGGGGGGCAGGCTGAGCCTGTGGTTAATTCTTCTTCCTGATGGGAAAATAGAGTGACCTGTGCCTGTCCCAACACCAAGAGCTAGTCTCTCATTGGTTCCACGTCTTCCCGTTCATCCTCAGGACAAATTGCAACCTGTACGGAACAGGAGGTTAAAGGTGATGATGCTCCAAGGAGGGAGATTGCTAGTAAAGTGGCTGGAATGGCAAACCCGGGCACAGGCAGATGAGAAATGAG
Organism: Balaenoptera borealis; assembly: GCF_965194805.1. Classification (NCBI taxonomy): domain Eukaryota; kingdom Metazoa; phylum Chordata; class Mammalia; order Artiodactyla; family Balaenopteridae; genus Balaenoptera; species Balaenoptera borealis. The sequence goes on along the minus strand of NC_138869.1, from coordinate 1,872,186 downwards.
GTGCGTTTTAGAAACCTTTCCCCATCACACGGTGTACCATCTTCTGGGTATCTCATGCATGTTTACGATGTAGGAAGATGCCCTTCAACCTGGAGATTTGGGACCCATGCGATGGGTACCACGCAGTATTACTTTAAAGGGTCTGCGTTTGCTCACCCAACCTCACCAAACCTCTCAGCCGCAACAGTGTCCACCCTTATGTCTCATCCAGCTGTGGGTCTAGATATGGTCAATCCAGGTTGCATCACAGCCCCTGAACGCATTGTGTAAGAATTTCTCTCTCTTTCACTGTCTTTGTTTCATGGGTTTTTCAAAGTAATTTATTTTTATAATGGGGTTTAGCTGCTTTTCACTGCTGTGTTTATGCCGCTTTTTACCCACTTGACACACTAACAGAGACATATCAATACATAGGTTTGAAGATTATTACTAGTCAGATATATTCTTGTGCGGTGAATAGGGCGTGTTGAGTCCAGTTCTCTGAGCAAGGAGTAGGTCTTGTCTATTACATATTGGGTTTATGGAACGGTATCTGAGCTAATTTGAAACCCTTGTTTTATGTATCACCCCACCTCACCTTTCCCGTTAAGCAGCCATAGTGTGTTTTCTGCATGTGTGACTCTGTTCTGTTTTGTAATTCAGTTCAAGTGTAACGGTTTTTACATTCCCTCTATCAGTGATACCTTATGAGAAGTGTCCTTTTCTGTGTGACTTATTTCACTTAGAGTCGTCGTACCTAAATCCACTCATCATGCTGCTACTAGCCTTATGACATTGATTTCACGGCTGAGTGATATTCCATTGTACATAAGGACCACAACTTCTTTATCCATTTTTCTCTTTCCTGGGATATTGAAGGTGGAATGAAGTGGAGGTCCTTGTCAACAGAGCAGCCCTAAACTTTGGGGTGCTTGTGTCTTGCTGATTTTTCATTTTCCCAATTTATACCCCCATGAGTGGAAGTGCCCTATGCTCTCTAAGCTTTGCTTTTTAGACGTTTCAGGACTCACCGTACACTTCTCCAGAGTGGCTGTTGACAATTTACATCCCGCCCATCAGTGTAGCAAGGCTCCCATTTCTCCATGGCCTGTCCTGCATTTCTGGTTTTGACACTTTTTTCAGCATGGCCTTTTTAACCGATGGGAAGCGAGACTTCTTTGTAGCGCTGATTTGCCTTTGCAGGTTGCTTGGTTGGCCAAAAAGGGCGTATGCGTTTTTTCCTGAATATATTCAGGAAAAAACGCATACGCCCTTTTTGGCCAAGGGCATCATTGTCAACGTTTTGCCGCTTTTCATGTGCTTTAAAGGCGATTCGAATCTACCTCCTGAAATCTGTTTCCTGCAATTCTGCCTTGATTTCAAATCCTCTTCTTTGCCTTCCCTCAATATATTTGTGGACGAGAGTTATCATTTATAAGTCTGCAGGTTTGTGAATTGCAGTGCCCTGAACCTCCATTTTACAACTCGCTTTTTAGGGAGCTGGCCGCAATAGCGCAGGATGGCTTCAGGCCCTGTTCTGGTTCCGGGTGGCAGGCTGAGCCTGTGGTTAATTCTTCTTCCTGATGGGAAAATAGAGTGACCTGTGCCTGTCCCAACACCAAGAGCTAGTCTCTCATTGGTTCCACGTCTTCCCGTTCATCCTCAGGACAAATTGCAACCTGTACGGAACAGGAGGTTAAAGGTGCTGATGCTCCAAGTAGGGAGATTGCTAGTAAAGCGGCTGGAATAGCGAACCCGGGCACAAGGAGATGAGAAATGAGGTGCGTTTTAGAAACCTTTCCCCATCACACGGTGTACCATCTTCTGGGTTTCTCATGCATGTTTTCGATGTAGGAAGATGCCCTTGAACCTGGAGATTTGTGACCCATGCGATGGGTACCATGCAGTATTACTTTAAAGGGTCTGCGTTTGCTCACCCAACCTCACCAAACCTCTCAGCCCCAAGAGTGTCCACCCTTATGTCTCATCCAGCTGTGGGTCTAGATATGGTCAATCCAGGTTGCATCACAGCCCCTGAATGCATTGTGTAAGAATTTCTCTCTCTTTCACTGTCTTTGTTTCATGGGTTTTTCAAAGTAATTTATTTTTATAATGGGGTTTAGCTGCTTTTCACTGCTGTGTTTATGCCGCTTTACACCCACTTGACACACTAACAGAGAGATATCAATACGTAGGTTTTAAGATTATTACTAGTCAGATATATTCTTGTGCGGTGAATAGGGCGTGTTGAGTCCAGTTCTCTGAGCAAGGAGTAGGTCTTGTCTATTACATATTGGGTTTATGGAACGGTATCTGAGCTAATTTGAAACCCTTTTTTTATGTATCACCCCACCTCACCTTTCCCGTTAAGCAGCCATAGTGTGTTTTCTGCATGTGTGACTCTGTTCTGTTTTGTAATTCAGTTCAAGTGTAACGGTTTTTACATTCCCTCTATCAGTGATACCTTATGAGAAGTGTCCTTTTCTGTGTGACTTATTTCACTTAGAGTCGTCGTACCTAAATCCACTCATCATGCTGCTACTAGCCTTATGACATTGATTTCACGGCTGAGTGATATTCCATTGTACATAAGGACCACAACTTCTTTATCCATTTTTCTCTTTCCTGCGATATTGAAGGTGGAATGAAGTGGAGGTCCTTGTCAACAGAGCAGCCCTAAACTTTGGGGTGCTTGTGTCTTGCTGATTTTTAATTTTCCCAATTTATACCCCCATGAGTGGAAGTGCCCTATGCTCTCTAAGCTTTGCTTTTTAGACGTTTCAGGACTCACCGTACACTTCTCCAGAGTGGCTGTTGACAATTTACATCCCGCCCATCAGTGTAGCAAGGCTCCCATTTCTCCATGGCCTGTCCTGCATTTCTGGTTTTGACACTTTTTTCAGCATGGCCCTTTTGACCGATGGGAAGCGAGACATCTTTGTAGCGCTGATTTGCCTTTCCAGGTTGCTTGGTTGGCCAAAAAGTGCGTATGCGTTTTTTCCTGAATATATTTAGGAAAAAACGCATACACCCTTTTTGGCCAAGGGCATCATTGTCAACGTTTTGCCGCTTTTCATGTGCTTTAAAGGCGATTCGAATCTACCTCCTGAAATCTGTTTCCTGCAATTCTGCCTTGATTTCAAATCCTCTTCTTTGCCTTCCCTCAATATATTTGTGGACGAGAGTTATCATTTATAAGTCTGCAGGTTTGTGAATTGCAGTGCCCTGAACCTCCATTTTACAACTCGCTTTTTAGGGAGCTGGCCGCAATAGCGCAGGATGGCTTCAGGCCCTGTTCTGGTTCCGGGTGGCAGGCTGAGCCTGTGGTTAATTCTTCTTCCTGATGGGAAAATAGAGTGACCTGTGCCTGTCCCAACACCAAGAGCTAGTCTCTCATTGGTTCCACGTCTTCCCGTTCATCCTCAGGACAAATTGCAACCTGTACGGAACAGGAGGTTAAAGGTGCTGATGCTCCAAGTAGGGAGATTGCTAGTAAAGCGGCTGGAATAGCGAACCCGGGCACAAGGAGATGAGAAATGAGGTGCATTTTAGAAACCTTTCCCCATCACACGGTGTACCATCTTCTGGGTTTCTCATGCATGTTTTCGATGTAGGAAGATGCCCTTGAACCTGGAGATTTGTGACCCATGCGATGGGTACCATGCAGTATTACTTTAAAGGGTCTGCGTTTGCTCACCCAACCTCACCAAACCTCTCAGCCCCAAGAGTGTCCACCCTTATGTCTCATCCAGCTGTGGGTCTAGATATGGTCAATCCAGGTTGCATCACAGCCCCTGAATGCATTGTGTAAGAATTTCTCTCTCTTTCACTGTCTTTGTTTCATGGGTTTTTCAAAGTAATTTATTTTTATAATGGGGTTTAGCTGCTTTTCACTGCTGTGTTTATGCCGCTTTACACCCACTTGACACACTAACAGAGAGATATCAATACATAGGTTTTAAGATTATTACTAGTCAGATATATTCTTGTGCGGTGAATAGGGCGTGTTGAGTCCAGTTCTCTGAGCAAGGAGTAGGTCTTGTCTATTACATATTGGGTTTATGGAACGGTATCTGAGCTAATTTGAAACCCTTGTTTTATGTACCACCCCACCTCACCTTTCCCGTTAAGCAGCCATAGTGTGTTTTCTGCATGTGTGACTCTGTTCTGTTTTGTAATTCAGTTCAAGTGTAACGGTTTTTACATTCCCTCTATCAGTGATACCTTATGAGAAGTGTCCTTTTCTGTGTGACTTATTTCACTTAGAGTCGTCGTACCTAAATCCACTCATCATGCTGCTACTAGCCTTATGACATTGATTTCACGGCTGAGTGATATTCCATTGTACATAAGGACCACAACTTCTTTATCCATTTTTCTCTTTCCTGCGATATTGAAGGTGGAATGAAGTGGAGGTCCTTGTCAACAGAGCAGCCCTAAACTTTGGGGTGCTTGTGTCTTGCTGATTTTTAATTTTCCCAATTTATAACCCCATGAGTGGAAGTGCCCTATGCTCTCTAAGCTTTGCTTTTTAGACGTTTCAGGACTCACCGTACACTTCTCCAGAGTGGCTGTTGACAATTTACATCCCGCCCATCAGTGTAGCAAGGCTCCCATTTCTCCATGGCCTGTCCTGCATTTCTGGTTTTGACACTTTTTTCAGCATGGCCCTTTTGACCGATGGGAAGCGAGACATCTTTGGAGCGCTGATTTGCCTTTCCAGGTTGCTTGGTTGGCCAAAAAGGGCGTATGCGTTTTTTCTTGAATATATTCAGGAAAAAACGCATACGCCCTTTTTGGCCAAGGGCATCATTGTTAACGTTTTGCCGCTTTTCATGTGCTTTAAAGGCGATTCGTATCTACCTCCTGAAATCTGTTTCCTGCAATTCTGCCTTGATTTCAAATCCTCTTCTTTGCCTTCCCTCAATATATTTGTGGATGAGAGTTATCATTTATAAGTCTGCAGGTTTGTGAATTGCAGTGCCCTGAACCTCCATTTTACAACTCGCTTTTTAGGGAGCTGGCCGCAAAAGCGCAGGATGGCTTCAGGCCCTGTTCTGGTTCCGGGGGGCAGGCTGAGCCTGTGGTTAATTCTTCTTCCTGATGGGAAAATAGAGTGACCTGTGCCTGTCCCAACACCAAGAGCTAGTCTTTCATTGGTTCCACGTCTTCCCGTTCATCCTCAGTACAAATTGCAACCTGTACGGAACAGGAGGTTAAAGGTGCTGATGCTCCAAGGAGGGAGATTGCTAGTAAAGTGGCTGGAATGGCGAACCCGGGCACAAGCAGATGAGAAATGAGGTGCGTTTTAGAAACCTTTCCCCATCACACGGTGTACCATCTTCTGTGTATCTCATGCATGTTTTCGATGTAGGAAGATGACCTTGAACCTGGAGAATTGGGACCCATGCGATGGGTACCACACAGTATTACTTTAAAGGGTCTGCGTTTGCTCACCCAACCTCACCAAACCTCTCAGCCGCAACAGTGTCCACCCTTATGTCTCATCCAGCTGTGGGTCTAGATATGGTCAATCCAGGTTGCATCACAGCCCCTGAACGCATTGTGTAAGAATTTCTCTCTCTTTCACTGTCTTTGTTTCATGGGTTTTTCAAAGTAATTTATTTTTATAATGGGGTTTAGCTGCTTTTCACTGCTGTGTTTATGCCGCTTTTTACCCACTTGACCCACTAACAGAGAGATATCAATACGTAGGTTTTAAGATTATTACTAGTCAGATATATTCTTGTGCGGTGAATAGGGCGTGTTGAGTCCAGTTCTCTGAGCAAGGAGTAGGTCTTGTCTATTACATATTGGGTTTATGGAACGGTATCTGAGCTAATTTGAAACCCTTTTTTTATGTATCACCCCACCTCACCTTTCCCGTTAAGCAGCCATAGTGTGTTTTCTGCATGTGTGACTCTGTTCTGTTTTGTAATTCAGTTCAAGTGTAACGGTTTTTACATTCCCTCTATAAGTGATACCTTATGAGAAGTGTCCTTTTCTGTGTGACTTATTTCACTTAGAGTCGTCGTACCTAAATCCACTCATCATGCTGCTACTAGCCTTATGACATTGATTTCACGGCTGAGTGATATTCCATTGTACATAAGGACCACAACTTCTTTATCCATTTTTCTCTTTCCTGTGATATTGAAGGTGGAATGAAGTGGAGGTCCTTGTCAACAGAGCAGCCCTAAACTTTGGGGTGCTTGTGTCTTGCTGATTTTTAATTTTCCCAATTTATACCCCCATGAGTGGAAGTGCCCTATGCTCTCTAAGCTTTGCTTTTTAGACGTTTCAGGACTCACCGTACACTTCTCCAGAGTGGCTGTTGACAATTTACATCCCGCCCATCAGTGTAGCAAGGCTCCCATTTCTCCATGGCCTGTCCTGCATTTCTGGTTTTGACACTTTTTTCAGCATGGCCCTTTTGACCGATGGGAAGCGAGACATCTTTGTAGCGCTGATTTGCCTTTCCAGGTTGCTTGGTTGGCCAAAAAGTGCGTATGCGTTTTTTCCTGAATATATTTAGGAAAAAACGCATACGCCCTTTTTGGCCAAGGGCATCATTGTCAACGTTTTGCCGCTTTTCATGTGCTTTAAAGCTAATTCGAATCTACCTCCTGAAATCTGTTTCCTGCAATTCTGCCTTGATTTCAAATCCTCTTCTTTGCCTTCCCTCAATATATTTGTGGATGAGAGTTATCATTTATAACTCTGCAGGTTTGTGAATTGCAGTGCCCTGAACCTCCATTTTACAACTCGCTTTTTAGGGAGCTGGCCGCAAAAGCGCAGGATGTCTTCAGGCCCTGTTCTGGTTCTGGGGGGCAGGCTGAGCCTGTGGTTAATTCTTCTTCCTGATGGGAAAATAGAGTGACCTGTGCCTGTCCCAACACCAAGAGCTAGTCTCTCATTGGTTCCACGTCTTCCCGTTCATCCTCAGGACAAATTGCAACCTGTACGGAACAGGAGGTTAAAGGTGCTGATGCTCCAAGGAGGGAGATTGCTAGTAAAGTGGCTGGAATGGCGAACCCGGGCACAAGCAGATGAGAAATGAGGTGCGTTTTAGAAACCATTCGCCATCACACGGTGTACCATCTTCTGGGTATCTCATGCATGTTTTCGATGTAGGAAGATGACCTTGAACCTGGAGATTTGGGACCCATGCGATGGGTACCACGCAGTATTACTTTAAAGGGTCTGCGTTTGCTCACCCAACCTCACCAAACCTCTCAGCCGCAACAGTGTCCACCCTTATGTCTCATCCAGCTGTGGGTCTAGATATGGTCAATCCAGGTTGCATCACAGCCCCTGAACGCATTGTGTAAGAATTTCTCTCTCTTTCACTGTCTTTGTTTCATGGGTTTTTCAAAGTAATTTATTTTTATAATGGGGTTTAGCTGCTTTTCACTGCTGTGTTTATGCCGCTTTTTACCCACTTGACCCACTAACAGAGAGATATCAATACATAGGTTTTAAGATTATTACTAGTCAGATATATTCTTGTGCGGTGAATAGGGCGTGTTGAGTCCAGTTCTCTGAGCAAGGAGTAGGTCTTGTCTATTACATATTGGGTTTATGGAACGGTATCTGAGCTAATTTGAAACCCTTGTTTTATGTATCACCCCACCTCACCTTTCCCGTTAAGCAGCCATAGTTTGTTTTCTGCATGTGTGACTCTGTTCTGTTTTGTAATTCAGTTCAAGTGTAACGGTTTTTACATTCCCTCTATAAGTGATACCTTATGAGAAGTGTCCTTTGCTGTGTGACTTATTTCACTTAGAGTCGTCGTACCTAAATCCACTCATCATGCTGCTACTAGCCTTATGACATTGATTTCACGGCTGAGTGATATTCCAGTGTACATAAGGACCACAACTTCTTTATCCATTTTTCTCTTTCCTGGGATATTGAAGGTGGAATGAAGTGGAGGTCCTTGTCAACAGAGCAGCCCTAAACTTTGGGGTGCTTGTGTCTTGCTGATTTTTCATTTTCCCAATTTATACCCCCATGAGTGGAAGTGCCCTATGCTCTCTAAGCTTTGCTTTTTAGACGTTTCAGGACTCACCGTACACTTCTCCAGAGTGGCTGTTGACAATTTACATCCCGCCCATCAGTGTAGCAAGGCTCCCATTTCTCCATGGCCTGTCCTGCATTTCTGGTTTTGACACTTTTTTCAGCATGGCCCTTTTGACCAATGGGAAGCGAGACTTCTTTGTAGCGCTGATTTGCCTTTCCAGGTTGCTTGGTTGGCCAAAAAGGGCGTATGCGTTTTTTCCTGAATATATTCAGGAAAAAACGCATACGCCCTTTTTGGCCAAGGGCATCATTGTCAACGTTTTGCCGCTTTTCATGTGCTTTAAAGGCGATTCGAATCTACCTCCTGAAATCTGTTTCCTGCAATTCTGCCTTGATTTCAAATCCTCTTCTTTGCCTTCCCTCAATATATTTGTGGATGAGAGTTATCATTTATAAGTCTGCAGGTTTGTGAATTGCAGTGCCCTGAACCTCCATTTTACAACTCGCTTTTTAGGGAGCTGGCCGCAAAAGCGCAGGATGTTTTCAGTCCCTGTTCTGGTTCTGGGGGGCAGGCTGAGCCTGTGGTTAATTCTTCTTCCTGATGGGAAAATAGAGTGACCTGTGCCTGTCCCAACACCAAGAGCTAGTCTTTCATTGGTTCCACGTCTTCCCGTTCATCCTCAGTACAAATTGCAACCTGTACGGAACAGGAGGTTAAAGGTGCTGATGCTCCAAGGAGGGAGATTGCTAGTAAAGTGGCTGGAATGGCGAACCCGGGCACAAGCAAATGAGAAATCAGTTGCGTTTTAGAAACCTTTCCCCATCACACGGTGTACCATCTTCTGGGTATCTCATGCATGTTTTCGATGTAGGAAGATGCCCTTGAACCTGGAGATTTGGGACCCATGCGATGGGTACCACGCAGTATTACTTTAAAGGGTCTGCGTTTGCTCACCCAACCTCACCAAACCTCTCAGCCGCAACAGTGTCCACCCTTAGGTCTCATCCAGCTGTGGGTCTAGATATGGTCAATCCAGGTTGCATCACAGCCCCTGAACGCATTGTGTAAGAATTTCGCTCTCTTTCACTGTCTTTGTTTCACGGGTTTTTCAAAGTAATTTATTTTTATAATGGCGTTTAGCTGCTTTTCACTGCTGTGTTTATGCCGCTTTTTACCCACTTGACACACTAACAGAGAGATATCAATACATAGGTTTTAAGATTATTACTAGTCAGATATATTCTTGTGCGGTGAATAGGGCGTGTTGAGTCCAGTTCTCTGAGCAAGGAGTAGGTCTTGTCTATTACATATTGGGTTTATGGAACGGTATCTGAGCTAATTTGAAACCCTTGTTTTATGTATCACCCCACCTCACCTTTCCCGTTAAGCAGCCATAGTGTGTTTTCTGCATGTGTGACTCTGTTCTGTTTTGTAATTCAGTTCAAGTGTAACGGTTTTTACATTCCCTCTATCAGTGATACCTTATGAGAAGTGTCCTTTGCTGTGTGACTTATTTCACTTAGAATCGTCGTACCTAAATCCACTCATCATGCTGCTACTAGCCTTAGGACATTGATTTCACGGCTGAGTGATATTCCATTGTACATAAGGACCACAACTTCTTTATCCATTTTTCTCTTTCCTGGGATATTGAAGGTGGAATGAAGTGGAGGTCCTTGTCAACAGAGCAGCCCTAAACTTTGGGGTGCTTGTGTCTTGCTGATTTTTCATTTTCCCAATTTATACCCCCATGAGTGGAAGTGCCCTATGCTCTCTAAGCTTTGCTTTTTAGACGTTTCAGGACTCACCGTACACTTCTCCAGAGTGGCTGTTGACAATTTACATCCCGCCCATCAGTGTAGCAAGGCTCCCATTTCTCCATGGCCTGTCCTGCATTTCTGGTTTTGACACTTTTTTCAGCATGGCCCTTTTAACCGATGGGAAGCGAGACTTCTTTGTAGCGCTGATTTGCCTTTCCAGGTTGCTTGGTTGGCCAAAAAGGGCGTATGCGTTTTTTCCTGAATATATTCAGGAAAAAACGCATACGCCCTTTTTGGCCAAGGGCATCATTGTCAACGTTTTGCCGCTTTTCATGTGCTTTAAAGGCGATTCGAATCTACCTCCTGAAATCTGTTTCCTGCAATTCTGCCTTGATTTCAAATCCTCTACTTTGCCTTCCCTCAATATATTTGTGGATGAGAGTTATCATTTATAACTCTGCAGGTTTGTGAATTGCAGTGCCCTGAACCTCCATTTTACAACTCGCTTTTTAGGGAGCTGGCCGCAAAAGCGCAGGATGGCTTCAGCCCCTGTTCTGGTTCCGGGGGGCAGGCTGAGCCTGTGGTTAATTCTTCTTCCTGATGGGAAAATAGAGTGACCTGTGCCTGTCCCAACACCAAGAGCTAGTCTTTCATTGGTTCCACGTCTTCCCGTTCATCCTCAGTACAAATTGCAACCTGTACGGAACAGGAGGTTAAAGGTGCTGATGCTCCAAGGAGGCAGATTGCTAGTAAAGTGGCTGGAATGGCGATCCCGGGCACAAGCAGATGAGAAATGAGGTGCGTTTTAGAAACCTTTCCCCATCACACAGTGTACCATCTTCTGGGTATCTCATGCATGTTTTCGATGTAGGAAGATGCCCTTGAACCTGGAGATTTGGGACCCATGCGATGGGTACCACGCAGTATTACTTTAAAGGGTCTGCGTTTGCTCACCCAACCTCACCAAACCTCTCAGCCGCAACAGTGTCCACCCTTATGTCTCATCCAGCTGTGGGTCTAGATATGGTCAATCCAGGTTGCATCACAGCCCCTGAACGCATTGTGTAAGAATTTCTCTCTCTTTCACTGTCTTTGTTTCATGGGTTTTTCAAAGTAATTTATTTTTATAATGGGGTTTAGCTGCTTTTCACTGCTGTGTTTATGCCGCTTTTTACCCACTTGACACACTAACAGAGAGATATCAATACATAGGTTTGAAGATTATTACTAGTCAGATATATTCTTGTGCGGTGAATAGGGCGTGTTGAGTCCAGTTCTCTGAGCAAGGAGTAGGTCTTGTCTATTACATATTGGGTTTATGGAACGGTATCTGAGCTAATTTGAAACCCTTGTTTTATGTATCACCCCACCTCACCTTTCCCGTTAAGCAGCCATAGTGTGTTTTCTGCATGTGTGACTCTGTTCTGTTTTGTAATTCAGTTCAAGTGTAACGGTTTTTACATTCCCTCTATAAATGATACCTTATGAGAAGTGTCCTTTGCTGTGTGACTTATTTCACTTAGAGTCGTCGTACCTAAATCCACTCATCATGCTGCTACTAGCCTTATGACATTGATTTCACGGCTGAGTGATATTCCAGTGTACATAAGGACCACAACTTCTTTATCCATTTTTCTCTTTCCTGGGATATTGAAGGTGGAATGAAGTGGAGGTCCTTGTCAACAGAGCAGCCCTAAACTTTGGGGTGCTTGTGTCTTGCTGATTTTTCATTTTCCCAATTTATACCCCCATGAGTGGAAGTGCCCTATGCTCTCTAAGCTTTGCTTTTTAGACGTTTCAGGACTCACCGTACACTTCTCCAGAGTGGCTGTTGACAATTTACATCCCGCCCATCAGTGTAGCAAGGCTCCCATTTCTCCATGGCCTGTCCTGCATTTCTGGTTTTGACACTTTTTTCAGCATGGCCCTTTTGACCAATGGGAAGCGAGACTTCTTTGTAGCGCTGATTTGCCTTTCCAGGTTGCTTGGTTGGCCAAAAAGGGCGTATGCGTTTTTTCCTGAATATATTCAGGAAAAAACGCATACGCCCTTTTTGGCCAAGGGCATCATTGTCAACGTTTTGCCGCTTTTCATGTGCTTTAAAGGCGATTCGAATCTACCTCCTGAAATCTGTTTCCTGCAATTCTGCCTTGATTTCAAATCCTCTTCTTTGCCTTCCCTCAATATATTTGTGGATGAGAGTTATCATTTATAACTCTGCAGGTTTGTGAATTGCAGTGCCCTGAACCTCCATTTTACAACTCGCTTTTTAGGGAGCTGGCCGCAAAAGCGCAGGATGGCTTCAGCCCCTGTTCTGGTTCCGGGGGGCAGGCTGAGCCTGTGGTTAATTCTTCTTCCTGATGGGAAAATAGAGTGACCTGTGCCTGTCCCAACACCAAGAGCTAGTCTTTCATTGGTTCCACGTCTTCCCGTTCATCCTCAGTACAAATTGCAACCTGTACGGAACAGGAGGTTAAAGGTGCTGATGCTCCAAGGAGGGAGATTGCTAGTAAAGTGGCTGGAATGGCGAACCCGGGCACAAGCAAATGAGAAATCAGTTGCGTTTTAGAAACCTTTCCCCATCACACGGTGTACCATCTTCTGGGTATCTCATGCATGTTTTCGATGTAGGAAGATGCCCTTGAACCTGGAGATTTGGGACCCATGCGATGGGTACCACGCAGTATTACTTTAAAGGGTCTGCGTTTGCTCACCCAACCTCACCAAACCTCTCAGCCGCAACAGTGTCCACCCTTAGGTCTCATCCAGCTGTGGGTCTAGATATGGTCAATCCAGGTTGCATCACAGCCCCTGAACGCATTGTGTAAGAATTTCGCTCTCTTTCACTGTCTTTGTTTCACGGGTTTTTCAAAGTAATTTATTTTTATAATGGGGTTTAGCTGCTTTTCACTGCTGTGTTTATGCCGCTTTTTACCCACTTGACACACTAACAGAGAGATATCAATACATAGGTTTGAAGATTATTACTAGTCAGATATATTCTTGTGCGGTGAATAGGGCGTGTTGAGTCCAGTTCTCTGAGCAAGGAGTAGGTCTTGTCTATTACATATTGGGTTTATGGAACGGTATCTGAGCTAATTTGAAACCCTTGTTTTATGTATCACCCCACCTCACCTTTCCCGTTAAGCAGCCATAGTGTGTTTTCTGCATGTGTGACTCTGTTCTGTTTTGTAATTCAGTTCAAGTGTAACGGTTTTTACATTCCCTCTATAAGTGATACCTTATGAGAAGTGTCCTTTGCTGTGTGACTTATTTCACTTAGAGTCGTCGTACCTAAATCCACTCATCATGCTGCTACTAGCCTTATGACATTGATTTCACGGCTGAGTGATATTCCAGTGTACATAAGGACCACAACTTCTTTATCCATTTTTCTCTTTCCTGGGATATTGAAGGTGGAATGAAGTGGAGGTCCTTGTCAACAGAGCAGCCCTAAACTTTGGGGTGCTTGTGTCTTGCTGATTTTTCATTTTCCCAATTTATACCCCCATGAGTGGAAGTGCCCTATGCTCTCTAAGCTTTGCTTTTTAGACGTTTCAGGACTCACCGTACACTTCTCCAGAGTGGCTGTTGACAATTTACATCCCGCCCATCAGTGTAGCAAGGCTCCCATTTCTCCATGGCCTGTCCTGCATTTCTGGTTTTGACACTTTTTTCAGCATGGCCCTTTTGACCAATGGGAAGCGAGACATCTTTGTAGCGCTGATTTGCCTTTCCAGGTTGCTTGGTTGGCCAAAAAGGGCGTATGCGTTTTTTCCTGAATATATTCAGGAAAAAACGCATACGCCCTTTTTGGCCAAGGGCATCATTGTCAACGTTTTGCCGCTTTTCATGTGCTTTAAAGGCGATTCGAATCTACCTCCTGAAATCTGTTTCCTGCAATTCTGCCTTGATTTCAAATCCTCTTCTTTGCCTTCCCTCAATATATTTGTGGATGAGAGTTATCATTTATAACTCTGCAGGTTTGTGAATTGCAGTGCCCTGAACCTCCATTTTACAACTCGCTTTTTAGGGAGCTGGCCGCAAAAGCGCAGGATGGCTTCAGGCCCTGTTCTGGTTCCGGGGGGCAGGCTGAGCCTGTGGTTAATTCTTCTTCCTGATGGGAAAATAGAGTAACCTGTTCCTGTCCCAACACCAAGAGCTAGTCTCTCATTGGTTCCACGTCTTCCCGTTCATCCTAAGGACAAATTGCAACCTGTACGGAACAGGAGGTTAAAGGTGCTGATGCTCCAAGTAGGGAGATTGCTAGTAAAGCGGCTGGAATAGCGAACCCGGGCACAAGGAGATGAGAAATGAGGTGCGTTTTAGAAACCTTTCCACATCACACGGTGTACCATCTTCTGGGTTTCTCATGCATGTTTTCGATGTAGGAAGATGCCCTTGAACCTGGCGATTTGGGACCCATGCAATGGGTACCATGCAGTATTACTTTAAAGGGTCTGCGTTTGCTCACCCAACCTCACCAAACCTCTCAGCCCCAAGAGTGTCCACCCTTATGTCTCATCCAGCTGTGGGTCTAGATATGGTCAATCCAGGTTGCATCACAGCCCCTGAACGCATTGTGTAAGAATTTCTATCTCTTTCACTGTCTTTGTTTCATGGGTTTTTCAAAGTAATTTATTTTTATAATGGGGTTTAGCTGCTTTTCACTGCTGTGTTTATGCCGCTTTACACCCACTTGACACACTAACAGAGAGATATCAATACATAAGTTTTAAGATTATTACTAGTCAGATATATTCTTGTGCGGTGAATAGGGCGTGTTGAGTCCAGTTCTCTGAGCAAGGAGTAGGTCTTGTCTATTACATATTGGTTTTATGGAACGGTATCTGAGCTAATTTGAAACCCTTGTTTTATGTATCACCCCACCTCACCTTTCCCGTTAAGCAGCCATAGTGTGTTTTCTGCATGTGTGACTCTGTTCTGTTTTGTAATTCAGTTCAAGTGTAACGTTTTTTACATTCCCTCTATCAGTGATACCTTATGAGAAGTGTCCTTTTCTGTGTGACTTATTTCACTTAGAGTCGTTGTACCTAAATCCACTCGTCATGCTGCTACTAGCCTTATGACATTGATTTCACGGCTGAGTGATATTCCATTGTACATAAGGACCACAACTTCTTTATCCATTTTTCTCTTTCCTGGGATATTGAAGGTGGAATGAAGTGGAGGTCCTTGTCAACAGAGCAGCCCTAAACTTTGGGGTGCTTGTGTCTTGCTGATATTTCATTTTCCCAATTTATACCCCCATGAGTGGAAGTGCCCTATGCTCTCTAAGCTTTGCTTTTTAGACGTTTCAGGACTCACCGTACACTTCTCCAGAGTGGCTGTTGACAATTTACATCCCGCCCATCAGTGTAGCAAGGCTCCCATTTCTCCATGGCCTGTCCTGCATTTCTGGTTTTGACACTTTTTTCAGCATGGCCCTTTTAACCGATGGGAAGCGAGACTTCTTTGTAGCGCTGATTTGCCTTTCCAGGTTGCTTGGTTGGCCAAAAAGGGCGTATGCGTTTTTTCCTGAATATATTCAGGAAAAAACGCATACGCCCTTTTTGGCCAAGGGCATCATTGTCAACGTTTTGCCGCTTTTCATGTGCTTTAAAGGCGATTCGAATCTACCTCCTGAAATCTGTTTCCTGCAATTCTGCCTTGATTTCAAATCCTCTACTTTGCCTTCCCTCAATATATTTGTGGATGAGAGTTATCATTTATAACTCTGCAGGTTTGTGAATTGCAGTGCCCTGAACCTCCATTTTACAACTCGCTTTTTAGGGAGCTGGCCGCAAAAGCGCAGGATGGCTTCAGCCCCTGTTCTGGTTCCGGGGGGCAGGCTGAGCCTGTGGTTAATTCTTCTTCCTGATGGGAAAATAGAGTGACCTGTGCCTGTCCCAACACCAAGAGCTAGTCTTTCATTGGTTCCACGTCTTCCCGTTCATCCTCAGTACAAATTGCAACCTGTACGGAACAGGAGGTTAAAGGTGCTGATGCTCCAAGGAGGCAGATTGCTAGTAAAGTGGCTGGAATGGCGATCCCGGGCACAAGCAGATGAGAAATGAGGTGCGTTTTAGAAACCTTTCCCCATCACACAGTGTACCATCTTCTGGGTATCTCATGCATGTTTTCGATGTAGGAAGATGCCCTTGAACCTGGAGATTTGGGACCCATGCGATGGGTACCACGCAGTATTACTTTAAAGGGTCTGCGTTTGCTCACCCAACCTCACCAAACCTCTCAGCCGCAACAGTGTCCACCCTTATGTCTCATCCAGCTGTGGGTCTAGATATGGTCAATCCAGGTTGCATCACAGCCCCTGAACGCATTGTGTAAGAATTTCTCTCTCTTTCACTGTCTTTGTTTCATGGGTTTTTCAAAGTAATTTATTTTTATAATGGGGTTTAGCTGCTTTTCACTGCTGTGTTTATGCCGCTTTTTACCCACTTGACACACTAACAGAGAGATATCAATACATAGGTTTTAAGATTATTACTAGTCAGATATATTCTTGTGCGGTGAATAGGGCGTGTTGAGTCCAGTTCTCTGAGCAAGGAGTAGGTCTTGTCTATTACATATTGGGTTTATGGAACGGTATCTGAGCTAATTTGAAACCCTTGTTTTATGTATCACCCCACCTCACCTTTCCCGTTAAGCAGCCATAGTGTGTTTTCTGCATGTGTGACTCTGTTCTGTTTTGTAATTCAGTTCAAGTGTAACGGTTTTTACATTCCCTCTATAAGTGATACCTTATGAGAAGTGTCCTTTGCTGTGTGACTTATTTCACTTAGAGTCGTCGTACCTAAATCCACTCATCATGCTGCTACTAGCCTTATGACATTGATTTCACGGCTGAGTGATATTCCAGTGTACATAAGGACCACAACTTCTTTATCCATTTTTCTCTTTCCTGGGATATTGAAGGTGGAATGAAGTGGAGGTCCTTGTCAACAGAGCAGCCCTAAACTTTGGGGTGCTTGTGTCTTGCTGATTTTTCATTTTCCCAATTTATACCCCCATGAGTGGAAGTGCCCTATGCTCTCTAAGCTTTGCTTTTTAGACGTTTCAGGACTCACCGTACACTTCTCCAGAGTGGCTGTTGACAATTTACATCCCGCCCATCAGTGTAGCAAGGCTCCCATTTCTCCATGGCCTGTCCTGCATTTCTGGTTTTGACACTTTTTTCAGCATGGCCCTTTTAACCGATGGGAAGCGAGACTTCTTTGTAGCGCTGATTTGCCTTTCCAGGTTGCTTGGTTGGCCAAAAAGGGCGTATGCGTTTTTTCCTGAATATATTCAGGAAAAAACGCATACGCCCTTTTTGGCCAAGGGCATCATTGTCAACGTTTTGCCGCTTTTCATGTGCTTTAAAGGCGATTCGAATCTACCTCCTGAAATCTGTTTCCTGCAATTCTGCCTTGATTTCAAATCCTCTACTTTGCCTTCCCTCAATATATTTGTGGATGAGAGTTATCATTTATAACTCTGCAGGTTTGTGAATTGCAGTGCCCTGAACCTCCATTTTACAACTCGCTTTTTAGGGAGCTGGCCGCAAAAGCGCAGGATGGCTTCAGCCCCTGTTCTGGTTCCGGGGGGCAGGCTGAGCCTGTGGTTAATTCTTCTTCCTGATGGGAAAATAGAGTGACCTGTGCCTGTCCCAACACCAAGAGCTAGTCTTTCATTGGTTCCACGTCTTCCCGTTCATCCTCAGTACAAATTGCAACCTGTACGGAACAGGAGGTTAAAGGTGCTGATGCTCCAAGGAGGCAGATTGCTAGTAAAGTGGCTGGAATGGCGATCCCGGGCACAAGCAGATGAGAAATGAGGTGCGTTTTAGAAACCTTTCCCCATCACACAGTGTACCATCTTCTGGGTATCTCATGCATGTTTTCGATGTAGGAAGATGCCCTTGAACCTGGAGATTTGGGACCCATGCGATGGGTACCACGCAGTATTACTTTAAAGGGTCTGCGTTTGCTCACCCAACCTCACCAAACCTCTCAGCCGCAACAGTGTCCACCCTTATGTCTCATCCAGCTGTGGGTCTAGATATGGTCAATCCAGGTTGCATCACAGCCCCTGAACGCATTGTGTAAGAATTTCTCTCTCTTTCACTGTCTTTGTTTCATGGGTTTTTCAAAGTAATTTATTTTTATAATGGGGTTTAGCTGCTTTTCACTGCTGTGTTTATGCCGCTTTTTACCCACTTGACACACTAACAGAGAGATATCAATACATAGGTTTTAAGATTATTACTAGTCAGATATATTCTTGTGCGGTGAATAGGGCGTGTTGAGTCCAGTTCTCTGAGCAAGGAGTAGGTCTTGTCTATTACATATTGGGTTTATGGAACAGTATCTGAGCTAATTTGAAACCCTTGTTTTATGTATCACCCCACCTCACCTTTCCCGTTAAGCAGCCATAGTGTGTTTTCTGCATGTGTGACTCTGTTCTGTTTTGTAATTCAGTTCAAGTGTAACGGTTTTTACATTCCCTCTATAAGTGATACCTTATGAGAAGTGTCCTTTGCTGTGTGACTTATTTCACTTAGAGTCGTCGTACCTAAATCCACTCATCATGCTGCTACTAGCCTTATGACATTGATTTCACGGCTGAGTGATATTCCAGTGTACATAAGGACCACAACTTCTTTATCCATTTTTCTCTTTCCTGGGATATTGAAGGTGGAATGAAGTGGAGGTCCTTGTCAACAGAGCAGCCCTAAACTTTGGGGTGCTTGTGTCTTGCTGATTTTTCATTTTCCCAATTTATACCCCCATGAGTGGAAGTGCCCTATGCTCTCTAAGCTTTGCTTTTTAGACGTTTCAGGACTCACCGTACACTTCTCCAGAGTGGCTGTTGACAATTTACATCCCGCCCATCAGTGTAGCAAGGCTCCCATTTCTCCATGGCCTGTCCTGCATTTCTGGTTTTGACACTTTTTTCAGCATGGCCCTTTTGACCAATGGGAAGCGAGACTTCTTTGTAGCGCTGATTTGCCTTTCCAGGTTGCTTGGTTGGCCAAAAAGGGCGTATGCGTTTTTTCCTGAATATATTCAGGAAAAAACGCATACGCCCTTTTTGGCCAAGGGCATCATTGTCAACGTTTTGCCGCTTTTCATGTGCTTTAAAGGCGATTCGAATCTACCTCCTGAAATCTGTTTCCTGCAATTCTGCCTTGATTTCAAATCCTCTTCTTTGCCTTCCCTCAATATATTTGTGGATGAGAGTTATCATTTATAAGTCTGCAGGTTTGTGAATTGCAGTGCCCTGAACCTCCATTTTACAACTCGCTTTTTAGGGAGCTGGCCGCAAAAGCGCAGGATGGCTTCAGCCCCTGTTCTGGTTCCGGGGGGCAGGCTGAGCCTGTGGTTAATTCTTCTTCCTGATGGGAAAATAGAGTGACCTGTGCCTGTCCCAACACCAAGAGCTAGTCTTTCATTGGTTCCACGTCTTCCCGTTCATCCTCAGTACAAATTGCAACCTGTACGGAACAGGAGGTTAAAGGTGCTGATGCTCCAAGGAGGGAGATTGCTAGTAAAGTGGCTGGAATGGCGAACCCGGGCACAAGCAAATGAGAAATCAGTTGCGTTTTAGAAACCTTTCCCCATCACACGGTGTACCATCTTCTGGGTATCTCATGCATGTTTTCGATGTAGGAAGATGCCCTTGAACCTGGAGATTTGGGACCCATGCGATGGGTACCACGCAGTATTACTTTAAAGGGTCTGCGTTTGCTCACCCAACCTCACCAAACCTCTCAGCCGCAACAGTGTCCACCCTTAGGTCTCATCCAGCTGTGGGTCTAGATATGGTCAATCCAGGTTGCATCACAGCCCCTGAACGCATTGTGTAAGAATTTCGCTCTCTTTCACTGTCTTTGTTTCACGGGTTTTTCAAAGTAATTTATTTTTATAATGGCGTTTAGCTGCTTTTCACTGCTGTGTTTATGCCGCTTTTTACCCACTTGACACACTAACAGAGAGATATCAATACATAGGTTTTAAGATTATTACTAGTCAGATATATTCTTGTGCGGTGAATAGGGCGTGTTGAGTCCAGTTCTCTGAGCAAGGAGTAGGTCTTGTCTATTACATATTGGGTTTATGGAACGGTATCTGAGCTAATTTGAAACCCTTGTTTTATGTATCACCCCACCTCACCTTTCCCGTTAAGCAGCCATAGTGTGTTTTCTGCATGTGTGACTCTGTTCTGTTTTGTAATTCAGTTCAAGTGTAACGGTTTTTACATTCCCTCTATAAGTGATACCTTATGAGAAGTGTCCTTTGCTGTGTGACTTATTTCACTTAGAGTCGTCGTACCTAAATCCACTCATCATGCTGCTACTAGCCTTATGACATTGATTTCACGGCTGAGTGATATTCCAGTGTACATAAGGACCACAACTTCTTTATCCATTTTTCTCTTTCCTGGGATATTGAAGGTGGAATGAAGTGGAGGTCCTTGTCAACAGAGCAGCCCTAAACTTTGGGGTGCTTGTGTCTTGCTGATTTTTCATTTTCCCAATTTATACCCCCATGAGTGGAAGTGCCCTATGCTCTCTAAACTTTGCTTTTTAGACGTTTCAGGACTCACCGTACACTTCTCCAGAGTGGCTGTTGACAATTTACATCCCGCCCATCAGTGTAGCAAGGCTCCCATTTCTCCATGGCCTGTCCTGCATTTCTGGTTTTGACACTTTTTTCAGCATGGCCCTTTTGACCAATGGGAAGCGAGACTTCTTTGTAGCGCTGATTTGCCTTTCCAGGTTGCTTGGTTGGCCAAAAAGGGCGTATGCGTTTTTTCCTGAATATATTCAGGAAAAAACGCATACGCCCTTTTTGGCCAAGGGCATCATTGTCAACGTTTTGCCGCTTTTCATGTGCTTTAAAGGCGATTCGAATCTACCTCCTGAAATCTGTTTCCTGCAATTCTGCCTTGATTTCAAATCCTCTTCTTTGCCTTCCCACAATATATTTGTGGATGAGAGTTATCATTTATAAGTCTGCAGGTTTGTGAATTGCAGTGCCCTGAACCTCCATTTTACAACTCGCTTTTTAGGGAGCTGGCCGCAAAAGCGCAGGATGTCTTCAGGCCCTGTTCTGGTTCTGGGGGGCAGGCTGAGCCTGTGGTTAATTCTTCTTCCTGATGGGAAAATAGAGTGACCTGTGCCTGTCCCAACACCAAGAGCTAGTCTTTCATTGGTTCCACGTCTTCCCGTTCATCCTCAGTACAAATTGCAACCTGTACGGAACAGGAGGTTAAAGGTGCTGATGCTCCAAGGAGGGAGATTGCTAGTAAAGTGGCTGGAATGGCGAACCCGGGCACAAGCAAATGAGAAATCAGTTGCGTTTTAGAAACCTTTCCCCATCACACGGTGTACCATCTTCTGGGTATCTCATGCATGTTTTCGATGTAGGAAGATGCCCTTGAACCTGGAGATTTGGGACCCATGCGATGGGTACCACGCAGTATTACTTTAAAGGGTCTGCGTTTGCTCACCCAACCTCACCAAACCTCTCAGCCGCAACAGTGTCCACCCTTAGGTCTCATCCAGCTGTGGGTCTAGATATGGTCAATCCAGGTTGCATCACAGCCCCTGAACGCATTGTGTAAGAATTTCGCTCTCTTTCACTGTCTTTGTTTCACGGGTTTTTCAAAGTAATTTATTTTTATAATGGCGTTTAGCTGCTTTTCACTGCTGTGTTTATGCCGCTTTTTACCCACTTGACACACTAACAGAGAGATATCAATACATAGGTTTTAAGATTATTACTAGTCAGATATATTCTTGTGCGGTGAATAGGGCGTGTTGAGTCCAGTTCTCTGAGCAAGGAGTAGGTCTTGTCTATTACATATTGGGTTTATGGAACGGTATCTGAGCTAATTTGAAACCCTTGTTTTATGTATCACCCCACCTCACCTTTCCCGTTAAGCAGCCATAGTGTGTTTTCTGCATGTGTGACTCTGTTCTGTTTTGTAATTCAGTTCAAGTGTAACGGTTTTTACATTCCCTCTATCAGTGATACCTTATGAGAAGTGTCCTTTGCTGTGTGACTTATTTCACTTAGAATCGTCGTACCTAAATCCACTCATCATGCTGCTACTAGCCTTAGGACATTGATTTCACGGCTGAGTGATATTCCATTGTACATAAGGACCACAACTTCTTTATCCATTTTTCTCTTTCCTGGGATATTGAAGGTGGAATGAAGTGGAGGTCCTTGTCAACAGAGCAGCCCTAAACTTTGGGGTGCTTGTGTCTTGCTGATTTTTCATTTTCCCAATTTATACCCCCATGAGTGGAAGTGCCCTATGCTCTCTAAGCTTTGCTTTTTAGACGTTTCAGGACTCACCGTACACTTCTCCAGAGTGGCTGTTGACAATTTACATCCCGCCCATCAGTGTAGCAAGGCTCCCATTTCTCCATGGCCTGTCCTGCATTTCTGGTTTTGACACTTTTTTCAGCATGGCCCTTTTAACCGATGGGAAGCGAGACTTCTTTGTAGCGCTGATTTGCCTTTCCAGGTTGCTTGGTTGGCCAAAAAGGGCGTATGCGTTTTTTCCTGAATATATTCAGGAAAAAACGCATACGCCCTTTTTGGCCAAGGGCATCATTGTCAACGTTTTGCCGCTTTTCATGTGCTTTAAAGGCGATTCGAATCTACCTCCTGAAATCTGTTTCCTGCAATTCTGCCTTGATTTCAAATCCTCTACTTTGCCTTCCCTCAATATATTTGTGGATGAGAGTTATCATTTATAACTCTGCAGGTTTGTGAATTGCAGTGCCCTGAACCTCCATTTTACAACTCGCTTTTTAGGGAGCTGGCCGCAAAAGCGCAGGATGGCTTCAGCCCCTGTTCTGGTTCCGGGGGGCAGGCTGAGCCTGTGGTTAATTCTTCTTCCTGATGGGAAAATAGAGTGACCTGTGCCTGTCCCAACACCAAGAGCTAGTCTTTCATTGGTTCCACGTCTTCCCGTTCATCCTCAGTACAAATTGCAACCTGTACGGAACAGGAGGTTAAAGGTGCTGATGCTCCAAGGAGGCAGATTGCTAGTAAAGTGGCTGGAATGGCGATCCCGGGCACAAGCAGATGAGAAATGAGGTGCGTTTTAGAAACCTTTCCCCATCACACAGTGTACCATCTTCTGGGTATCTCATGCATGTTTTCGATGTAGGAAGATGCCCTTGAACCTGGAGATTTGGGACCCATGCGATGGGTACCACGCAGTATTACTTTAAAGGGTCTGCGTTTGCTCACCCAACCTCACCAAACCTCTCAGCCGCAACAGTGTCCACCCTTATGTCTCATCCAGCTGTGGGTCTAGATATGGTCAATCCAGGTTGCATCACAGCCCCTGAACGCATTGTGTAAGAATTTCTCTCTCTTTCACTGTCTTTGTTTCATGGGTTTTTCAAAGTAATTTATTTTTATAATGGGGTTTAGCTGCTTTTCACTGCTGTGTTTATGCCGCTTTTTACCCACTTGACACACTAACAGAGAGATATCAATACATAGGTTTGAAGATTATTACTAGTCAGATATATTCTTGTGCGGTGAATAGGGCGTGTTGAGTCCAGTTCTCTGAGCAAGGAGTAGGTCTTGTCTATTACATATTGGGTTTATGGAACGGTATCTGAGCTAATTTGAAACCCTTGTTTTATGTATCACCCCACCTCACCTTTCCCGTTAAGCAGCCATAGTGTGTTTTCTGCATGTGTGACTCTGTTCTGTTTTGTAATTCAGTTCAAGTGTAACGGTTTTTACATTCCCTCTATAAATGATACCTTATGAGAAGTGTCCTTTGCTGTGTGACTTATTTCACTTAGAGTCGTCGTACCTAAATCCACTCATCATGCTGCTACTAGCCTTATGACATTGATTTCACGGCTGAGTGATATTCCAGTGTACATAAGGACCACAACTTCTTTATCCATTTTTCTCTTTCCTGGGATATTGAAGGTGGAATGAAGTGGAGGTCCTTGTCAACAGAGCAGCCCTAAACTTTGGGGTGCTTGTGTCTTGCTGATTTTTCATTTTCCCAATTTATACCCCCATGAGTGGAAGTGCCCTATGCTCTCTAAGCTTTGCTTTTTAGACGTTTCAGGACTCACCGTACACTTCTCCAGAGTGGCTGTTGACAATTTACATCCCGCCCATCAGTGTAGCAAGGCTCCCATTTCTCCATGGCCTGTCCTGCATTTCTGGTTTTGACACTTTTTTCAGCATGGCCCTTTTGACCAATGGGAAGCGAGACTTCTTTGTAGCGCTGATTTGCCTTTCCAGGTTGCTTGGTTGGCCAAAAAGGGCATATGCGTTTTTTCCTGAATATATTCAGGAAAAAACGCATACGCCCTTTTTGGCCAAGGGCATCATTGTCAACGTTTTGCCGCTTTTCATGTGCTTTAAAGGCGATTCGAATCTACCTCCTGAAATCTGTTTCCTGCAATTCTGCCTTGATTTCAAATCCTCTTCTTTGCCTTCCCTCAATATATTTGTGGATGAGAGTTATCATTTATAAGTCTGCAGGTTTGTGAATTGCAGTGCCCTGAACCTCCATTTTACAACTCGCTTTTTAGGGAGCTGGCCGCAAAAGCGCAGGATGGCTTCAGGCCCTGTTCTGGTTCCGGGGGGCAGGCTGAGCCTGTGGTTAATTCTTCTTCCTGATGGGAAAATAGAGTGACCTGTGCCTGTCCCAACACCAAGAGCTAGTCTTTCATTGGTTCCACGTCTTCCCGTTCATCCTCAGTACAAATTGCAACCTGTACGGAACAGGAGGTTAAAGGTGCTGATGCTCCAAGGAGGGAGATTGCTAGTAAAGTGGCTGGAATGGCGAACCCGGGCACAAGCAAATGAGAAATCAGTTGCGTTTTAGAAACCTTTCCCCATCACACGGTGTACCATCTTCTGGGTATCTCATGCATGTTTTCGATGTAGGAAGATGCCCTTGAACCTGGAGATTTGGGACCCATGCGATGGGTACCACGCAGTATTACTTTAAAGGGTCTGCGTTTGCTCACCCAACCTCACCAAACCTCTCAGCCGCAACAGTGTCCACCCTTAGGTCTCATCCAGCTGTGGGTCTAGATATGGTCAATCCAGGTTGCATCACAGCCCCTGAACGCATTGTGTAAGAATTTCGCTCTCTTTCACTGTCTTTGTTTCACGGGTTTTTCAAAGTAATTTATTTTTATAATGGGGTTTAGCTGCTTTTCACTGCTGTGTTTATGCCGCTTTACACCCACTTGACACACTAACAGAGAGATATCAATACATAGGTTTGAAGATTATTACTAGTCAGATATATTCTTGTGCGGTGAATAGGGCGTGTTGAGTCCAGTTCTCTGAGCAAGGAGTAGGTCTTGTCTATTACATATTGGGTTTATGGAACGGTATCTGAGCTAATTTGAAACCCTTGTTTTATGTATCACCCCACCTCACCTTTCCCGTTAAGCAGCCATAGTGTGTTTTCTGCATGTGTGACTCTGTTCTGTTTTGTAATTCAGTTCAAGTGTAACGGTTTTTACATTCCCTCTATAAGTGATACCTTATGAGAAGTGTCCTTTGCTGTGTGACTTATTTCACTTAGAGTCGTCGTACCTAAATCCACTCATCATGCTGCTACTAGCCTTATGACATTGATTTCACGGCTGAGTGATATTCCAGTGTACATAAGGACCACAACTTCTTTATCCATTTTTCTCTTTCCTGGGATATTGAAGGTGGAATGAAGTGGAGGTCCTTGTCAACAGAGCAGCCCTAAACTTTGGGGTGCTTGTGTCTTGCTGATTTTTCATTTTCCCAATTTATACCCCCATGAGTGGAAGTGCCCTATGCTCTCTAAGCTTTGCTTTTTAGACGTTTCAGGACTCACCGTACACTTCTCCAGAGTGGCTGTTGACAATTTACATCCCGCCCATCAGTGTAGCAAGGCTCCCATTTCTCCATGGCCTGTCCTGCATTTCTGGTTTTGACACTTTTTTCAGCATGGCCCTTTTGACCAATGGGAAGCGAGACATCTTTGTAGCGCTGATTTGCCTTTCCAGGTTGCTTGGTTGGCCAAAAAGGGCGTATGCGTTTTTTCCTGAATATATTCAGGAAAAAACGCATACGCCCTTTTTGGCCAAGGGCATCATTGTCAACGTTTTGCCGCTTTTCATGTGCTTTAAAGGCGATTCGAATCTACCTCCTGAAATCTGTTTCCTGCAATTCTGCCTTGATTTCAAATCCTCTTCTTTGCCTTCCCTCAATATATTTGTGGATGAGAGTTATCATTTATAACTCTGCAGGTTTGTGAATTGCAGTGCCCTGAACCTCCATTTTACAACTCGCTTTTTAGGGAGCTGGCCGCAAAAGCGCAGGATGGCTTCAGGCCCTGTTCTGGTTCCGGGGGGCAGGCTGAGCCTGTGGTTAATTCTTCTTCCTGATGGGAAAATAGAGTAACCTGTTCCTGTCCCAACACCAAGAGCTAGTCTCTCATTGGTTCCACGTCTTCCCGTTCATCCTAAGGACAAATTGCAACCTGTACGGAACAGGAGGTTAAAGGTGCTGATGCTCCAAGTAGGGAGATTGCTAGTAAAGCGGCTGGAATGGAGAACCCGGGCACAAGGAGATGAGAAATGAGGTGCGTTTTAGAAACCTTTCCACATCACACGGTGTACCATCTTCTGGGTTTCTCATGCATGTTTTCGATGTAGGAAGATGCCCTTGAACCTGGCGATTTGGGACCCATGCGATGGGTACCATGCAGTATTACTTTAAAGGGTCTGCGTTTGCTCACCCAACCTCACCAAACCTCTCAGCCCCAAGAGTGTCCACCCTTATGTCTCATCCAGCTGTGGGTCTAGATATGGTCAATCCAGGTTGCATCACAGCCCCTGAACGCATTGTGTAAGAATTTCTATCTCTTTCACTGTCTTTGTTTCATGGGTTTTTCAAAGTAATTTATTTTTATAATGGGGTTTAGCTGCTTTTCACTGCTGTGTTTATGCCGCTTTACACCCACTTGACACACTAACAGAGAGATATCAATACATAAGTTTTAAGATTATTACTAGTCAGATATATTCTTGTGCGGTGAATAGGGCGTGTTGAGTCCAGTTCTCTGAGCAAGGAGTAGGTCTTGTCTATTACATATTGGTTTTATGGAACGGTATCTGAGCTAATTTGAAACCCTTGTTTTATGTATCACCCCACCTCACCTTTCCCGTTAAGCAGCCATAGTGTGTTTTCTGCATGTGTGACTCTGTTCTGTTTTGTAATTCAGTTCAAGTGTAACGTTTTTTACATTCCCTCTATCAGTGATACCTTATGAGAAGTGTCCTTTTCTGTGTGACTTATTTCACTTAGAGTCGTTGTACCTAAATCCACTCGTCATGCTGCTACTAGCCTTATGACATTGATTTCACGGCTGAGTGATATTCCATTGTACATAAGGACCACAACTTCTTTATCCATTTTTCTCTTTCCTGGGATATTGAAGGTGGAATGAAGTGGAGGTCCTTGTCAACAGAGCAGCCCTAAACTTTGGGGTGCTTGTGTCTTGCTGATTTTTCATTTTCCCAATTTATACCCCCATGAGTGGAAGTGCCCTATGCTCTCTAAGCTTTGCTTTTTAGACGTTTCAGGACTCACCGTACACTTCTCCAGAGTGGCTGTTGACAATTTACATCCCGCCCATCAGTGTAGCAAGGCTCCCATTTCTCCATGGCCTGTCCTGCATTTCTGGTTTTGACACTTTTTTCAGCATGGCCCTTTTAACCGATGGGAAGCGAGACTTCTTTGTAGCGCTGATTTGCCTTTCCAGGTTGCTTGGTTGGCCAAAAAGGGCGTATGCGTTTTTTCCTGAATATATTCAGGAAAAAACGCATACGCCCTTTTTGGCCAAGGGCATCATTGTCAACGTTTTGCCGCTTTTCATGTGCTTTAAAGGCGATTCGAATCTACCTCCTGAAATCTGTTTCCTGCAATTCTGCCTTGATTTCAAATCCTCTACTTTGCCTTCCCTCAATATATTTGTGGATGAGAGTTATCATTTATAACTCTGCAGGTTTGTGAATTGCAGTGCCCTGAACCTCCATTTTACAACTCGCTTTTTAGGGAGCTGGCCGCAAAAGCGCAGGATGGCTTCAGCCCCTGTTCTGGTTCCGGGGGGCAGGCTGAGCCTGTGGTTAATTCTTCTTCCTGATGGGAAAATAGAGTGACCTGTGCCTGTCCCAACACCAAGAGCTAGTCTTTCATTGGTTCCACGTCTTCCCGTTCATCCTCAGTACAAATTGCAACCTGTACGGAACAGGAGGTTAAAGGTGCTGATGCTCCAAGGAGGCAGATTGCTAGTAAAGTGGCTGGAATGGCGATCCCGGGCACAAGCAGATGAGAAATGAGGTGCGTTTTAGAAACCTTTCCCCATCACACAGTGTACCATCTTCTGGGTATCTCATGCATGTTTTCGATGTAGGAAGATGCCCTTGAACCTGGAGATTTGGGACCCATGCGATGGGTACCACGCAGTATTACTTTAAAGGGTCTGCGTTTGCTCACCCAACCTCACCAAACCTCTCAGCCGCAACAGTGTCCACCCTTATGTCTCATCCAGCTGTGGGTCTAGATATGGTCAATCCAGGTTGCATCACAGCCCCTGAACGCATTGTGTAAGAATTTCTCTCTCTTTCACTGTCTTTGTTTCATGGGTTTTTCAAAGTAATTTATTTTTATAATGGGGTTTAGCTGCTTTTCACTGCTGTGTTTATGCCGCTTTTTACCCACTTGACACACTAACAGAGAGATATCAATACATAGGTTTGAAGATTATTACTAGTCAGATATATTCTTGTGCGGTGAATAGGGCGTGTTGAGTCCAGTTCTCTGAGCAAGGAGTAGGTCTTGTCTATTACATATTGGGTTTATGGAACGGTATCTGAGCTAATTTGAAACCCTTGTTTTATGTATCACCCCACCTCACCTTTCCCGTTAAGCAGCCATAGTGTGTTTTCTGCATGTGTGACTCTGTTCTGTTTTGTAATTCAGTTCAAGTGTAACGGTTTTTACATTCCCTCTATAAGTGATACCTTATGAGAAGTGTCCTTTGCTGTGTGACTTATTTCACTTAGAGTCGTCGTACCTAAATCCACTCATCATGCTGCTACTAGCCTTATGACATTGATTTCACGGCTGAGTGATATTCCAGTGTACATAAGGACCACAACTTCTTTATCCATTTTTCTCTTTCCTGGGATATTGAAGGTGGAATGAAGTGGAGGTCCTTGTCAACAGAGCAGCCCTAAACTTTGGGGTGCTTGTGTCTTGCTGATTTTTCATTTTCCCAATTTATACCCCCATGAGTGGAAGTGCCCTATGCTCTCTAAGCTTTGCTTTTTAGACGTTTCAGGACTCACCGTACACTTCTCCAGAGTGGCTGTTGACAATTTACATCCCGCCCATCAGTGTAGCAAGGCTCCCATTTCTCCATGGCCTGTCCTGCATTTCTGGTTTTGACACTTTTTTCAGCATGGCCCTTTTGACCGATGGGAAGCGAGACATCTTTGTAGCGCTGATTTGCCTTTCCAGGTTGCTTGGTTGGCCAAAAAGGGCGTATGCGTTTTTTCCTGAATATATTCAGGAAAAAACGCATACGCCCTTTTTGGCCAAGGGCATCATTGTCAACGTTTTGCCGCTTTTCATGTGCTTTAAAGGCGATTCGAATCTACCTCCTGAAATCTGTTTCCTGCAATTCTGCCTTGATTTCAAATCCTCTTCTTTGCCTTCCCTCAATATATTTGTGGATGAGAGTTATCATTTATAAGTCTGCAGGTTTGTGAATTGCAGTGCCCTGAACCTCCATTTTACAACTCGCTTTTTAGGGAGCTGGCCGCAAAAGCGCAGGATGGCTTCAGCCCCTGTTCTGGTTCCGGGGGGCAGGCTGAGCCTGTGGTTAATTCTTCTTCCTGATGGGAAAATAGAGTGACCTGTGCCTGTCCCAACACCAAGAGCTAGTCTTTCATTGGTTCCACGTCTTCCCGTTCATCCTCAGTACAAATTGCAACCTGTACGGAACAGGAGGTTAAAGGTGCTGATGCTCCAAGGAGGGAGATTGCTAGTAAAGTGGCTGGAATGGCGAACCCGGGCACAAGCAAATGAGAAATCAGTTGCGTTTTAGAAACCTTTCCCCATCACACGGTGTACCATCTTCTGGGTATCTCATGCATGTTTTCGATGTAGGAAGATGCCCTTGAACCTGGAGATTTGGGACCCATGCGATGGGTACCACGCAGTATTACTTTAAAGGGTCTGCGTTTGCTCACCCAACCTCACCAAACCTCTCAGCCGCAACAGTGTCCACCCTTAGGTCTCATCCAGCTGTGGGTCTAGATATGGTCAATCCAGGTTGCATCACAGCCCCTGAACGCATTGTGTAAGAATTTCGCTCTCTTTCACTGTCTTTGTTTCACGGGTTTTTCAAAGTAATTTATTTTTATAATGGGGTTTAGCTGCTTTTCACTGCTGTGTTTATGCCGCTTTTTACCCACTTG
Source organism: Balaenoptera borealis (assembly GCF_965194805.1). Lineage (NCBI taxonomy): Eukaryota > Metazoa > Chordata > Mammalia > Artiodactyla > Balaenopteridae > Balaenoptera > Balaenoptera borealis. Next base: position 1,841,882 of record NC_138869.1, on the reverse strand, counting down.
AAACACTAACAGAGAGATATCAATACATAGGTTTGAAGATTATTACTAGTCAGATATATTCTTGTGCGGTGAATAGGGCGTGTTGAGTCCAGTTCTCTGAGCAAGGAGTAGGTCTTGTCTATTACATATTGGGTTTATGGAACGGTATCTGAGCTAATTTGAAACCCTTGTTTTATGTATCACCCCACCTCACCTTTCCCGTTAAGCAGCCATAGTGTGTTTTCTGCATGTGTGACTCTGTTCTGTTTTGTAATTCAGTTCAAGTGTAACGGTTTTTACATTCCCTCTATAAGTGATACCTTATGAGAAGTGTCCTTTGCTGTGTGACTTATTTCACTTAGAGTCGTCGTACCTAAATCCACTCATCATGCTGCTACTAGCCTTATGACATTGATTTCACGGCTGAGTGATATTCCAGTGTACATAAGGACCACAACTTCTTTATCCATTTTTCTCTTTCCTGGGATATTGAAGGTGGAATGAAGTGGAGGTCCTTGTCAACAGAGCAGCCCTAAACTTTGGGGTGCTTGTGTCTTGCTGATTTTTCATTTTCCCAATTTATACCCCCATGAGTGGAAGTGCCCTATGCTCTCTAAGCTTTGCTTTTTAGACGTTTCAGGACTCACCGTACACTTCTCCAGAGTGGCTGTTGACAATTTACATCCCGCCCATCAGTGTAGCAAGGCTCCCATTTCTCCATGGCCTGTCCTGCATTTCTGGTTTTGACACTTTTTTCAGCATGGCCCTTTTGACCAATGGGAAGCGAGACTTCTTTGTAGCGCTGATTTGCCTTTCCAGGTTGCTTGGTTGGCCAAAAAGGGCGTATGCGTTTTTTCCTGAATATATTCAGGAAAAAACGCATACGCCCTTTTTGGCCAAGGGCATCATTGTCAACGTTTTGCCGCTTTTCATGTGCTTTAAAGGCGATTCGAATCTACCTCCTGAAATCTGTTTCCTGCAATTCTGCCTTGATTTCAAATCCTCTTCTTTGCCTTCCCTCAATATATTTGTGGATGAGAGTTATCATTTATAAGTCTGCAGGTTTGTGAATTGCAGTGCCCTGAACCTCCATTTTACAACTCGCTTTTTAGGGAGCTGGCCGCAAAAGCGCAGGATGGCTTCAGCCCCTGTTCTGGTTCCGGGGGGCAGGCTGAGCCTGTGGTTAATTCTTCTTCCTGATGGGAAAATAGAGTGACCTGTGCCTGTCCCAACACCAAGAGCTAGTCTTTCATTGGTTCCACGTCTTCCCGTTCATCCTCAGTACAAATTGCAACCTGTACGGAACAGGAGGTTAAAGGTGCTGATGCTCCAAGGAGGGAGATTGCTAGTAAAGTGGCTGGAATGGCGAACCCGGGCACAAGCAAATGAGAAATCAGTTGCGTTTTAGAAACCTTTCCCCATCACACGGTGTACCATCTTCTGGGTATCTCATGCATGTTTTCGATGTAGGAAGATGCCCTTGAACCTGGAGATTTGGGACCCATGCGATGGGTACCACGCAGTATTACTTTAAAGGGTCTGCGTTTGCTCACCCAACCTCACCAAACCTCTCAGCCGCAACAGTGTCCACCCTTAGGTCTCATCCAGCTGTGGGTCTAGATATGGTCAATCCAGGTTGCATCACAGCCCCTGAACGCATTGTGTAAGAATTTCGCTCTCTTTCACTGTCTTTGTTTCACGGGTTTTTCAAAGTAATTTATTTTTATAATGGGGTTTAGCTGCTTTTCACTGCTGTGTTTATGCCGCTTTTTACCCACTTGAAACACTAACAGAGAGATATCAATACATAGGTTTGAAGATTATTACTAGTCAGATATATTCTTGTGCGGTGAATAGGGCGTGTTGAGTCCAGTTCTCTGAGCAAGGAGTAGGTCTTGTCTATTACATATTGGGTTTATGGAACGGTATCTGAGCTAATTTGAAACCCTTGTTTTATGTATCACCCCACCTCACCTTTCCCGTTAAGCAGCCATAGTGTGTTTTCTGCATGTGTGACTCTGTTCTGTTTTGTAATTCAGTTCAAGTGTAACGGTTTTTACATTCCCTCTATAAGTGATACCTTATGAGAAGTGTCCTTTGCTGTGTGACTTATTTCACTTAGAGTCGTCGTACCTAAATCCACTCATCATGCTGCTACTAGCCTTATGACATTGATTTCACGGCTGAGTGATATTCCAGTGTACATAAGGACCACAACTTCTTTATCCATTTTTCTCTTTCCTGGGATATTGAAGGTGGAATGAAGTGGAGGTCCTTGTCAACAGAGCAGCCCTAAACTTTGGGGTGCTTGTGTCTTGCTGATTTTTCATTTTCCCAATTTATACCCCCATGAGTGGAAGTGCCCTATGCTCTCTAAACTTTGCTTTTTAGACGTTTCAGGACTCACCGTACACTTCTCCAGAGTGGCTGTTGACAATTTACATCCCGCCCATCAGTGTAGCAAGGCTCCCATTTCTCCATGGCCTGTCCTGCATTTCTGGTTTTGACACTTTTTTCAGCATGGCCCTTTTGACCAATGGGAAGCGAGACTTCTTTGTAGCGCTGATTTGCCTTTCCAGGTTGCTTGGTTGGCCAAAAAGGGCGTATGCGTTTTTTCCTGAATATATTCAGGAAAGAACGCATACGCCCTTTTTGGCCAAGGGCATCATTGTCAACGTTTTGCCGCTTTTCATGTGCTTTAAAGGCGATTCGAATCTACCTCCTGAAATCTGTTTCCTGCAATTCTGCCTTGATTTCAAATCCTCTTCTTTGCCTTCCCTCAATATATTTGTGGATGAGAGTTATCATTTATAAGTCTGCAGGTTTGTGAATTGCAGTGCCCTGAACCTCCATTTTACAACTCGCTTTTTAGGGAGCTGGCCGCAAAAGCGCAGGATGGCTTCAGCCCCTGTTCTGGTTCCGGGGGGCAGGCTGAGCCTGTGGTTAATTCTTCTTCCTGATGGGAAAATAGAGTGACCTGTGCCTGTCCCAACACCAAGAGCTAGTTTTTCATTGGTTCCACGTCTTCCCGTTCATCCTCAGTACAAATTGCAACCTGTACGGAACAGGAGGTTAAAGGTGCTGATGCTCCAAGGAGGGAGATTGCTAGTAAAGTGGCTGGAATGGCGAACCCGGGCACAAGCAAATGAGAAATCAGTTGCGTTTTAGAAACCTTTCCCCATCACACGGTGTACCATCTTCTGGGTATCTCATGCATGTTTTCGATGTAGGAAGATGCCCTTGAACCTGGAGATTTGGGACCCATGCGATGGGTACCACGCAGTATTACTTTAAAGGGTCTGCGTTTGCTCACCCAACCTCACCAAACCTCTCAGCCGCAACAGTGTCCACCCTTAGGTCTCATCCAGCTGTGGGTCTAGATATGGTCAATCCAGGTTGCATCACAGCCCCTGAACGCATTGTGTAAGAATTTCGCTCTCTTTCACTGTCTTTGTTTCACGGGTTTTTCAAAGTAATTTATTTTTATAATGGGGTTTAGCTGCTTTTCACTGCTGTGTTTATGCCGCTTTTTACCCACTTGAAACACTAACAGAGAGATATCAATACATAGGTTTGAAGATTATTACTAGTCAGATATATTCTTGTGCGGTGAATAGGGCGTGTTGAGTCCAGTTCTCTGAGCAAGGAGTAGGTCTTGTCTATTACATATTGGGTTTATGGAACGGTATCTGAGCTAATTTGAAACCCTTGTTTTATGTATCACCCCACCTCACCTTTCCCGTTAAGCAGCCATAGTGTGTTTTCTGCATGTGTGACTCTGTTCTGTTTTGTAATTCAGTTCAAGTGTAACGGTTTTTACATTCCCTCTATAAGTGATACCTTATGAGAAGTGTCCTTTGCTGTGTGACTTATTTCACTTAGAGTCGTCGTACCTAAATCCACTCATCATGCTGCTACTAGCCTTATGACATTGATTTCACGGCTGAGTGATATTCCAGTGTACATAAGGACCACAACTTCTTTATCCATTTTTCTCTTTCCTGGGATATTGAAGGTGGAATGAAGTGGAGGTCCTTGTCAACAGAGCAGCCCTAAACTTTGGGGTGCTTGTGTCTTGCTGATTTTTCATTTTCCCAATTTATACCCCCATGAGTGGAAGTGCCCTATGCTCTCTAAACTTTGCTTTTTAGACGTTTCAGGACTCACCGTACACTTCTCCAGAGTGGCTGTTGACAATTTACATCCCGCCCATCAGTGTAGCAAGGCTCCCATTTCTCCATGGCCTGTCCTGCATTTCTGGTTTTGACACTTTTTTCAGCATGGCCCTTTTGACCAATGGGAAGCGAGACTTCTTTGTAGCGCTGATTTGCCTTTCCAGGTTGCTTGGTTGGCCAAAAAGGGCGTATGCGTTTTTTCCTGAATATATTCAGGAAAGAACGCATACGCCCTTTTTGGCCAAGGGCATCATTGTCAACGTTTTGCCGCTTTTCATGTGCTTTAAAGGCGATTCGAATCTACCTCCTGAAATCTGTTTCCTGCAATTCTGCCTTGATTTCAAATCCTCTTCTTTGCCTTCCCTCAATATATTTGTGGATGAGAGTTATCATTTATAAGTCTGCAGGTTTGTGAATTGCAGTGCCCTGAACCTCCATTTTACAACTCGCTTTTTAGGGAGCTGGCCGCAAAAGCGCAGGATGGCTTCAGCCCCTGTTCTGGTTCCGGGGGGCAGGCTGAGCCTGTGGTTAATTCTTCTTCCTGATGGGAAAATAGAGTGACCTGTGCCTGTCCCAACACCAAGAGCTAGTCTTTCATTGGTTCCACGTCTTCCCGTTCATCCTCAGTACAAATTGCAACCTGTACGGAACAGGAGGTTAAAGGTGCTGATGCTCCAAGGAGGGAGATTGCTAGTAAAGTGGCTGGAATGGCGAACCCGGGCACAAGCAAATGAGAAATGAGTTGCGTTTTAGAAACCTTTCCCCATCACACGGTGTACCATCTTCTGGGTATCTCATGCATGTTTTCGATGTAGGAAGATGCCCTTGAACCTGGAGATTTGGGACCCATGCGATGGGTACCACGCAGTATTACTTTAAAGGGTCTGCGTTTGCTCACCCAACCTCACCAAACCTCTCAGCCGCAACAGTGTCCACCCTTAGGTCTCATCCAGCTGTGGGTCTAGATATGGTCAATCCAGGTTGCATCACAGCCCCTGAACGCATTGTGTAAGAATTTCGCTCTCTTTCACTGTCTTTGTTTCACGGGTTTTTCAAAGTAATTTATTTTTATAATGGGGTTTAGCTGCTTTTCACTGCTGTGTTTATGCCGCTTTACACCCACTTGACACACTAACAGAGAGATATCAATACATAGGTTTTAAGATTATTACTAGTCAGATATATTCTTGTGCGGTGAATAGGGCGTGTTGAGTCCAGTTCTCTGAGCAAGGAGTAGGTCTTGTCTATTACATATTGGGTTTATGGAACGGTATCTGAGCTAATTTGAAACCCTTGTTTTATGTATCACCCCACCTCACCTTTCCCGTTAAGCAGCCATAGTGTGTTTTCTGCATGTGTGACTCTGTTCTGTTTTGTAATTCAGTTCAAGTGTAACGGTTTTTACATTCCCTCTATCAGTGATACCTTATGAGAAGTGTCCTTTTCTGTGTGACTTATTTCACTTAGAGTCGTCGTACCTAAATCCACTCATCATGCTGCTACTAGCCTTATGACATTGATTTCACGGCTGAGTGATATTCCATTGTACATAAGGACCACAACTTCTTTATCCATTTTTCTCTTTCCTGGGATATTGAAGGTGGAATGAAGTGGAGGTCCTTGTCAACAGAGCAGCCCTAAACTTTGGGGTGCTTGTGTCTTGCTGATTTTTCATTTTCCCAATTTATACCCCCATGAGTGGAAGTGCCCTATGCTCTCTAAGCTTTGCTTTTTAGACGTTTCAGGACTCACCGTACACTTCTCCAGAGTGGCTGTTGACAATTTACATCCCGCCCATCAGTGTAGCAAGGCTCCCATTTCTCCATGGCCTGTCCTGCATTTCTGGTTTTGACCCTTTTTTCAGCATGGCCCTTTTGACCGATGGGAAGCGAGACATCTTTGTAGCGCTGATTTGCCTTTCCAGGTTGCTTGGTTGGCCAAAAAGGGCGTATGCGTTTTTTCCTGAATATATTCAGGAAAAAACGCATACGCCCTTTTTGGCCAAGGGCATCATTGTCAACGTTTTGCCGCTTTTCATGTGCTTTAAAGGCGATTCGAATCTACCTCCTGAAATCTGTTTCCTGCAATTCTGCCTTGATTTCAAATCCTCTTCTTTGCCTTCCCTCAATATATTTGTGGATGAGAGTTATCATTTATAACTCTGCAGGTTTGTGAATTGCAGTGCCCTGAACCTCCATTTTACAACTCGCTTTTTAGGGAGCTGGCCGCAAAAGCGCAGGATGGCTTCAGCCCCTGTTCTGGTTCCGGGGGGCAGGCTGAGCCTGTGGTTAATTCTTCTTCCTGATGGGAAAATAGAGTGACCTGTGCCTGTCCCAACACCAAGAGCTAGTCTTTCATTGGTTCCACGTCTTCCCGTTCATCCTCAGTACAAATTGCAACCTGTACGGAACAGGAGGTTAAAGGTGCTGATGCTCCAAGGAGGGAGATTGCTAGTAAAGTGGCTGGAATGGCGAACCCGGGCACAAGCAAATGAGAAATGAGTTGCGTTTTAGAAACCTTTCCCCATCAAACGGTGTACCATCTTCTGGGTATCTCATGCATGTTTTCGATGTAGGAAGATGCCCTTGAACCTGGAGATTTGGGACCCATGCGATGGGTACCACGCAGTATTACTTTAAAGGGTCTGCGTTTGCTCACCCAACCTCACCAAACCTCTCAGCCGCAACAGTGTCCACCCTTAGGTCTCATCCAGCTGTGGGTCTAGATATGGTCAATCCAGGTTGCATCACAGCCCCTGAACGCATTGTGTAAGAATTTCGCTCTCTTTCACTGTCTTTGTTTCACGGGTTTTTCAAAGTAATTTATTTTTATAATGGGGTTTAGCTGCTTTTCACTGCTGTGTTTATGCCGCTTTACACCCACTTGACACACTAACAGAGAGATATCAATACATAAGTTTTAAGATTATTACTAGTCAGATATATTCTTGTGCGGTGAATAGGGCGTGTTGAGTCCAGTTCTCTGAGCAAGGAGTAGGTCTTGTCTATTACATATTGGTTTTATGGAACGGTATCTGAGCTAATTTGAAACCCTTGTTTTATGTATCACCCCACCTCACCTTTCCCGTTAAGCAGCCATAGTGTGTTTTCTGCATGTGTGACTCTGTTCTGTTTTGTAATTCAGTTCAAGTGTAACGGTTTTTACATTCCCTCTATCAGTGATACCTTATGAGAAGTGTCCTTTTCTGTGTGACTTATTTCACTTAGAATCGTCGTACCTAAATCCACTCATCATGCTGCTACTAGCCTTATGACATTGATTTCATGGCTGAGTGATATTCCATTGTACATAAGGACCACAACTTCTTTATCCATTTTTCTCTTTCCTGGGATATTGAAGGTGGAATGAAGTGGAGGTCCTTGTCAACAGAGCAGCCCTAAACTTTGGGGTGCTTGTGTCTTGCTGATTTTTCATTTTCCCAATTTATACCCCCATGAGTGGAAGTGCCCTATGCTCTCTAAGCTTTGCTTTTTAGACGTTTCAGGACTCACCGTACACTTCTCCAGAGTGGCTGTTGACAATTTACATCCCGCCCATCAGTGTAGCAAGGCTCCCATTTCTCCATGGCCTGTCCTGCATTTCTGGTTTTGACACTTTTTTCAGCATGGCCCTTTTGACCGATGGGAAGCGAGACATCTTTGTAGCGCTGATTTGCCTTTCCAGGTTGCTTGGTTGGCCAAAAAGGGCGTATGCGTTTTTTCCTGAATATATTCAGGAAAAAACGCATACGCCCTTTTTGGCCAAGGGCATCATTGTCAACGTTTTGCCGCTTTTCATGTGCTTTAAAGGCGATTCGAATCTACCTCCTGAAATCTGTTTCCTGCAATTCTGCCTTGATTTCAAATCCTCTTCTTTGCCTTCCCTCAATATATTTGTGGATGAGAGTTATCATTTATAAGTCTGCAGGTTTGTGAATTGCAGTGCCCTGAACCTCCATTTTACAACTCGCTTTTTAGGGAGCTGGCCGCAAAAGCGCAGGATGGCTTCAGCCCCTGTTCTGGTTCCGGGGGGCAGGCTGAGCCTGTGGTTAATTCTTCTTCCTGATGGGAAAATAGAGTGACCTGTGCCTGTCCCAACACCAAGAGCTAGTCTTTCATTGGTTCCACGTCTTCCCGTTCATCCTCAGTACAAATTGCAACCTGTACGGAACAGGAGGTTAAAGGTGCTGATGCTCCAAGGAGGGAGATTGCTAGTAAAGTGGCTGGAATGGCGAACCCGGGCACAAGCAAATGAGAAATCAGTTGCGTTTTAGAAACCTTTCCCCATCACACGGTGTACCATCTTCTGGGTATCTCATGCATGTTTTCGATGTAGGAAGATGCCCTTGAACCTGGAGATTTGGGACCCATGCGATGGGTACCACGCAGTATTACTTTAAAGGGTCTGCGTTTGCTCACCCAACCTCACCAAACCTCTCAGCCGCAACAGTGTCCACCCTTAGGTCTCATCCAGCTGTGGGTCTAGATATGGTCAATCCAGGTTGCATCACAGCCCCTGAACGCATTGTGTAAGAATTTCGCTCTCTTTCACTGTCTTTGTTTCACGGGTTTTTCAAAGTAATTTATTTTTATAATGGGGTTTAGCTGCTTTTCACTGCTGTGTTTATGCCGCTTTTTACCCACTTGAAACACTAACAGAGAGATATCAATACATAGGTTTGAAGATTATTACTAGTCAGATATATTCTTGTGCGGTGAATAGGGCGTGTTGAGTCCAGTTCTCTGAGCAAGGAGTAGGTCTTGTCTATTACATATTGGGTTTATGGAACGGTATCTGAGCTAATTTGAAACCCTTGTTTTATGTATCACCCCACCTCACCTTTCCCGTTAAGCAGCCATAGTGTGTTTTCTGCATGTGTGACTCTGTTCTGTTTTGTAATTCAGTTCAAGTGTAACGGTTTTTACATTCCCTCTATAAGTGATACCTTATGAGAAGTGTCCTTTGCTGTGTGACTTATTTCACTTAGAGTCGTCGTACCTAAATCCACTCATCATGCTGCTACTAGCCTTATGACATTGATTTCACGGCTGAGTGATATTCCAGTGTACATAAGGACCACAACTTCTTTATCCATTTTTCTCTTTCCTGGGATATTGAAGGTGGAATGAAGTGGAGGTCCTTGTCAACAGAGCAGCCCTAAACTTTGGGGTGCTTGTGTCTTGCTGATTTTTCATTTTCCCAATTTATACCCCCATGAGTGGAAGTGCCCTATGCTCTCTAAGCTTTGCTTTTTAGACGTTTCAGGACTCACCGTACACTTCTCCAGAGTGGCTGTTGACAATTTACATCCCGCCCATCAGTGTAGCAAGGCTCCCATTTCTCCATGGCCTGTCCTGCATTTCTGGTTTTGACACTTTTTTCAGCATGGCCCTTTTGACCAATGGGAAGCGAGACTTCTTTGTAGCGCTGATTTGCCTTTCCAGGTTGCTTGGTTGGCCAAAAAGGGCGTATGCGTTTTTTCCTGAATATATTCAGGAAAAAACGCATACGCCCTTTTTGGCCAAGGGCATCATTGTCAACGTTTTGCCGCTTTTCATGTGCTTTAAAGGCGATTCGAATCTACCTCCTGAAATCTGTTTCCTGCAATTCTGCCTTGATTTCAAATCCTCTTCTTTGCCTTCCCTCAATATATTTGTGGATGAGAGTTAGCATTTATAAGTCTGCAGGTTTGTGAATTGCAGTGCCCTGAACCTCCATTTTACAACTCGCTTTTTAGGGAGCTGGCCGCAAAAGCGCAGGATGGCTTCAGCCCCTGTTCTGGTTCCGGGGGGCAGGCTGAGCCTGTGGTTAATTCTTCTTCCTGATGGGAAAATAGAGTGACCTGTGCCTGTCCCAACACCAAGAGCTAGTCTTTCATTGGTTCCACGTCTTCCCGTTCATCCTCAGTACAAATTGCAACCTGTACGGAACAGGAGGTTAAAGGTGCTGATGCTCCAAGGAGGGAGATTGCTAGTAAAGTGGCTGGAATGGCGAACCCGGGCACAAGCAAATGAGAAATCAGTTGCGTTTTAGAAACCTTTCCCCATCACACGGTGTACCATCTTCTGGGTATCTCATGCATGTTTTCGATGTAGGAAGATGCCCTTGAACCTGGAGATTTGGGACCCATGCGATGGGTACCACGCAGTATTACTTTAAAGGGTCTGCGTTTGCTCACCCAACCTCACCAAACCTCTCAGCCGCAACAGTGTCCACCCTTAGGTCTCATCCAGCTGTGGGTCTAGATATGGTCAATCCAGGTTGCATCACAGCCCCTGAACGCATTGTGTAAGAATTTCGCTCTCTTTCACTGTCTTTGTTTCACGGGTTTTTCAAAGTAATTTATTTTTATAATGGGGTTTAGCTGCTTTTCACTGCTGTGTTTATGCCGCTTTTTACCCACTTGAAACACTAACAGAGAGATATCAATACATAGGTTTGAAGATTATTACTAGTCAGATATATTCTTGTGCGGTGAATAGGGCGTGTTGAGTCCAGTTCTCTGAGCAAGGAGTAGGTCTTGTCTATTACATATTGGGTTTATGGAACGGTATCTGAGCTAATTTGAAACCCTTGTTTTATGTATCACCCCACCTCACCTTTCCCGTTAAGCAGCCATAGTGTGTTTTCTGCATGTGTGACTCTGTTCTGTTTTGTAATTCAGTTCAAGTGTAACGGTTTTTACATTCCCTCTATAAGTGATACCTTATGAGAAGTGTCCTTTGCTGTGTGACTTATTTCACTTAGAGTCGTCGTACCTAAATCCACTCATCATGCTGCTACTAGCCTTATGACATTGATTTCACGGCTGAGTGATATTCCAGTGTACATAAGGACCACAACTTCTTTATCCATTTTTCTCTTTCCTGGGATATTGAAGGTGGAATGAAGTGGAGGTCCTTGTCAACAGAGCAGCCCTAAACTTTGGGGTGCTTGTGTCTTGCTGATTTTTCATTTTCCCAATTTATACCCCCATGAGTGGAAGTGCCCTATGCTCTCTAAGCTTTGCTTTTTAGACGTTTCAGGACTCACCGTACACTTCTCCAGAGTGGCTGTTGACAATTTACATCCCGCCCATCAGTGTAGCAAGGCTCCCATTTCTCCATGGCCTGTCCTGCATTTCTGGTTTTGACACTTTTTTCAGCATGGCCCTTTTGACCAATGGGAAGCGAGACATCTTTGTAGCGCTGATTTGCCTTTCCAGGTTGCTTGGTTGGCCAAAAAGGGCGTATGCGTTTTTTCCTGAATATATTCAGGAAAAAACGCATACGCCCTTTTTGGCCAAGGGCATCATTGTCAACGTTTTGCCGCTTTTCATGTGCTTTAAAGGCGATTCGAATCTACCTCCTGAAATCTGTTTCCTGCAATTCTGCCTTGATTTCAAATCCTCTTCTTTGCCTTCCCTCAATATATTTGTGGATGAGAGTTATCATTTATAACTCTGCAGGTTTGTGAATTGCAGTGCCCTGAACCTCCATTTTACAACTCGCTTTTTAGGGAGCTGGCCGCAAAAGCGCAGGATGGCTTCAGCCCCTGTTCTGGTTCCGGGGGGCAGGCTGAGCCTGTGGTTAATTCTTCTTCCTGATGGGAAAATAGAGTGACCTGTGCCTGTCCCAACACCAAGAGCTAGTCTTTCATTGGTTCCACGTCTTCCCGTTCATCCTCAGTACAAATTGCAACCTGTACGGAACAGGAGGTTAAAGGTGCTGATGCTCCAAGGAGGGAGATTGCTAGTAAAGTGGCTGGAATGGCGAACCCGGGCACAAGCAAATGAGAAATGAGTTGCGTTTTAGAAACCTTTCCCCATCAAACGGTGTACCATCTTCTGGGTATCTCATGCATGTTTTCGATGTAGGAAGATGCCCTTGAACCTGGAGATTTGGGACCCATGCGATGGGTACCACGCAGTATTACTTTAAAGGGTCTGCGTTTGCTCACCCAACCTCACCAAACCTCTCAGCCGCAACAGTGTCCACCCTTAGGTCTCATCCAGCTGTGGGTCTAGATATGGTCAATCCAGGTTGCATCACAGCCCCTGAACGCATTGTGTAAGAATTTCGCTCTCTTTCACTGTCTTTGTTTCACGGGTTTTTCAAAGTAATTTATTTTTATAATGGGGTTTAGCTGCTTTTCACTGCTGTGTTTATGCCGCTTTACACCCACTTGACACACTAACAGAGAGATATCAATACATAAGTTTTAAGATTATTACTAGTCAGATATATTCTTGTGCGGTGAATAGGGCGTGTTGAGTCCAGTTCTCTGAGCAAGGAGTAGGTCTTGTCTATTACATATTGGTTTTATGGAACGGTATCTGAGCTAATTTGAAACCCTTGTTTTATGTATCACCCCACCTCACCTTTCCCGTTAAGCAGCCATAGTGTGTTTTCTGCATGTGTGACTCTGTTCTGTTTTGTAATTCAGTTCAAGTGTAACGGTTTTTACATTCCCTCTATCAGTGATACCTTATGAGAAGTGTCCTTTTCTGTGTGACTTATTTCACTTAGAATCGTCGTACCTAAATCCACTCATCATGCTGCTACTAGCCTTATGACATTGATTTCATGGCTGAGTGATATTCCATTGTACATAAGGACCACAACTTCTTTATCCATTTTTCTCTTTCCTGGGATATTGAAGGTGGAATGAAGTGGAGGTCCTTGTCAACAGAGCAGCCCTAAACTTTGGGGTGCTTGTGTCTTGCTGATTTTTCATTTTCCCAATTTATACCCCCATGAGTGGAAGTGCCCTATGCTCTCTAAGCTTTGCTTTTTAGACGTTTCAGGACTCACCGTACACTTCTCCAGAGTGGCTGTTGACAATTTACATCCCGCCCATCAGTGTAGCAAGGCTCCCATTTCTCCATGGCCTGTCCTGCATTTCTGGTTTTGACACTTTTTTCAGCATGGCCCTTTTGACCGATGGGAAGCGAGACATCTTTGTAGCGCTGATTTGCCTTTCCAGGTTGCTTGGTTGGCCAAAAAGGGCGTATGCGTTTTTTCCTGAATATATTCAGGAAAAAACGCATACGCCCTTTTTGGCCAAGGGCATCATTGTCAACGTTTTGCCGCTTTTCATGTGCTTTAAAGGCGATTCGAATCTACCTCCTGAAATCTGTTTCCTGCAATTCTGCCTTGATTTCAAATCCTCTTCTTTGCCTTCCCTCAATATATTTGTGGATGAGAGTTATCATTTATAAGTCTGCAGGTTTGTGAATTGCAGTGCCCTGAACCTCCATTTTACAACTCGCTTTTTAGGGAGCTGGCCGCAAAAGCGCAGGATGGCTTCAGCCCCTGTTCTGGTTCCGGGGGGCAGGCTGAGCCTGTGGTTAATTCTTCTTCCTGATGGGAAAATAGAGTGACCTGTGCCTGTCCCAACACCAAGAGCTAGTCTTTCATTGGTTCCACGTCTTCCCGTTCATCCTCAGTACAAATTGCAACCTGTACGGAACAGGAGGTTAAAGGTGCTGATGCTCCAAGGAGGGAGATTGCTAGTAAAGTGGCTGGAATGGCGAACCCGGGCACAAGCAAATGAGAAATCAGTTGCGTTTTAGAAACCTTTCCCCATCACACGGTGTACCATCTTCTGGGTATCTCATGCATGTTTTCGATGTAGGAAGATGCCCTTGAACCTGGAGATTTGGGACCCATGCGATGGGTACCACGCAGTATTACTTTAAAGGGTCTGCGTTTGCTCACCCAACCTCACCAAACCTCTCAGCCGCAACAGTGTCCACCCTTAGGTCTCATCCAGCTGTGGGTCTAGATATGGTCAATCCAGGTTGCATCACAGCCCCTGAACGCATTGTGTAAGAATTTCGCTCTCTTTCACTGTCTTTGTTTCACGGGTTTTTCAAAGTAATTTATTTTTATAATGGGGTTTAGCTGCTTTTCACTGCTGTGTTTATGCCGCTTTTTACCCACTTGAAACACTAACAGAGAGATATCAATACATAGGTTTGAAGATTATTACTAGTCAGATATATTCTTGTGCGGTGAATAGGGCGTGTTGAGTCCAGTTCTCTGAGCAAGGAGTAGGTCTTGTCTATTACATATTGGGTTTATGGAACGGTATCTGAGCTAATTTGAAACCCTTGTTTTATGTATCACCCCACCTCACCTTTCCCGTTAAGCAGCCATAGTGTGTTTTCTGCATGTGTGACTCTGTTCTGTTTTGTAATTCAGTTCAAGTGTAACGGTTTTTACATTCCCTCTATAAGTGATACCTTATGAGAAGTGTCCTTTGCTGTGTGACTTATTTCACTTAGAGTCGTCGTACCTAAATCCACTCATCATGCTGCTACTAGCCTTATGACATTGATTTCACGGCTGAGTGATATTCCAGTGTACATAAGGACCACAACTTCTTTATCCATTTTTCTCTTTCCTGGGATATTGAAGGTGGAATGAAGTGGAGGTCCTTGTCAACAGAGCAGCCCTAAACTTTGGGGTGCTTGTGTCTTGCTGATTTTTCATTTTCCCAATTTATACCCCCATGAGTGGAAGTGCCCTATGCTCTCTAAGCTTTGCTTTTTAGACGTTTCAGGACTCACCGTACACTTCTCCAGAGTGGCTGTTGACAATTTACATCCCGCCCATCAGTGTAGCAAGGCTCCCATTTCTCCATGGCCTGTCCTGCATTTCTGGTTTTGACACTTTTTTCAGCATGGCCCTTTTGACCAATGGGAAGCGAGACTTCTTTGTAGCGCTGATTTGCCTTTCCAGGTTGCTTGGTTGGCCAAAAAGGGCGTATGCGTTTTTTCCTGAATATATTCAGGAAAAAACGCATACGCCCTTTTTGGCCAAGGGCATCATTGTCAACGTTTTGCCGCTTTTCATGTGCTTTAAAGGCGATTCGAATCTACCTCCTGAAATCTGTTTCCTGCAATTCTGCCTTGATTTCAAATCCTCTTCTTTGCCTTCCCTCAATATATTTGTGGATGAGAGTTAGCATTTATAAGTCTGCAGGTTTGTGAATTGCAGTGCCCTGAACCTCCATTTTACAACTCGCTTTTTAGGGAGCTGGCCGCAAAAGCGCAGGATGGCTTCAGCCCCTGTTCTGGTTCCGGGGGGCAGGCTGAGCCTGTGGTTAATTCTTCTTCCTGATGGGAAAATAGAGTGACCTGTGCCTGTCCCAACACCAAGAGCTAGTCTTTCATTGGTTCCACGTCTTCCCGTTCATCCTCAGTACAAATTGCAACCTGTACGGAACAGGAGGTTAAAGGTGCTGATGCTCCAAGGAGGGAGATTGCTAGTAAAGTGGCTGGAATGGCGAACCCGGGCACAAGCAAATGAGAAATCAGTTGCGTTTTAGAAACCTTTCCCCATCACACGGTGTACCATCTTCTGGGTATCTCATGCATGTTTTCGATGTAGGAAGATGCCCTTGAACCTGGAGATTTGGGACCCATGCGATGGGTACCACGCAGTATTACTTTAAAGGGTCTGCGTTTGCTCACCCAACCTCACCAAACCTCTCAGCCGCAACAGTGTCCACCCTTAGGTCTCATCCAGCTGTGGGTCTAGATATGGTCAATCCAGGTTGCATCACAGCCCCTGAACGCATTGTGTAAGAATTTCGCTCTCTTTCACTGTCTTTGTTTCACGGGTTTTTCAAAGTAATTTATTTTTATAATGGGGTTTAGCTGCTTTTCACTGCTGTGTTTATGCCGCTTTTTACCCACTTGAAACACTAACAGAGAGATATCAATACATAGGTTTGAAGATTATTACTAGTCAGATATATTCTTGTGCGGTGAATAGGGCGTGTTGAGTCCAGTTCTCTGAGCAAGGAGTAGGTCTTGTCTATTACATATTGGGTTTATGGAACGGTATCTGAGCTAATTTGAAACCCTTGTTTTATGTATCACCCCACCTCACCTTTCCCGTTAAGCAGCCATAGTGTGTTTTCTGCATGTGTGACTCTGTTCTGTTTTGTAATTCAGTTCAAGTGTAACGGTTTTTACATTCCCTCTATAAGTGATACCTTATGAGAAGTGTCCTTTGCTGTGTGACTTATTTCACTTAGAGTCGTCGTACCTAAATCCACTCATCATGCTGCTACTAGCCTTATGACATTGATTTCACGGCTGAGTGATATTCCAGTGTACATAAGGACCACAACTTCTTTATCCATTTTTCTCTTTCCTGGGATATTGAAGGTGGAATGAAGTGGAGGTCCTTGTCAACAGAGCAGCCCTAAACTTTGGGGTGCTTGTGTCTTGCTGATTTTTCATTTTCCCAATTTATACCCCCATGAGTGGAAGTGCCCTATGCTCTCTAAGCTTTGCTTTTTAGACGTTTCAGGACTCACCGTACACTTCTCCAGAGTGGCTGTTGACAATTTACATCCCGCCCATCAGTGTAGCAAGGCTCCCATTTCTCCATGGCCTGTCCTGCATTTCTGGTTTTGACACTTTTTTCAGCATGGCCCTTTTGACCAATGGGAAGCGAGACATCTTTGTAGCGCTGATTTGCCTTTCCAGGTTGCTTGGTTGGCCAAAAAGGGCGTATGCGTTTTTTCCTGAATATATTCAGGAAAAAACGCATACGCCCTTTTTGGCCAAGGGCATCATTGTCAACGTTTTGCCGCTTTTCATGTGCTTTAAAGGCGATTCGAATCTACCTCCTGAAATCTGTTTCCTGCAATTCTGCCTTGATTTCAAATCCTCTTCTTTGCCTTCCCTCAATATATTTGTGGATGAGAGTTATCATTTATAACTCTGCAGGTTTGTGAATTGCAGTGCCCTGAACCTCCATTTTACAACTCGCTTTTTAGGGAGCTGGCCGCAAAAGCGCAGGATGGCTTCAGCCCCTGTTCTGGTTCCGGGGGGCAGGCTGAGCCTGTGGTTAATTCTTCTTCCTGATGGGAAAATAGAGTGACCTGTGCCTGTCCCAACACCAAGAGCTAGTCTTTCATTGGTTCCACGTCTTCCCGTTCATCCTCAGTACAAATTGCAACCTGTACGGAACAGGAGGTTAAAGGTGCTGATGCTCCAAGGAGGGAGATTGCTAGTAAAGTGGCTGGAATGGCGAACCCGGGCACAAGCAAATGAGAAATGAGTTGCGTTTTAGAAACCTTTCCCCATCACACGGTGTACCATCTTCTGGGTATCTCATGCATGTTTTCGATGTAGGAAGATGCCCTTGAACCTGGAGATTTGGGACCCATGCGATGGGTACCACGCAGTATTACTTTAAAGGGTCTGCGTTTGCTCACCCAACCTCACCAAACCTCTCAGCCGCAACAGTGTCCACCCTTAGGTCTCATCCAGCTGTGGGTCTAGATATGGTCAATCCAGGTTGCATCACAGCCCCTGAACGCATTGTGTAAGAATTTCGCTCTCTTTCACTGTCTTTGTTTCACGGGTTTTTCAAAGTAATTTATTTTTATAATGGGGTTTAGCTGCTTTTCACTGCTGTGTTTATGCCGCTTTACACCCACTTGACACACTAACAGAGAGATATCAATACATAGGTTTGAAGATTATTACTAGTCAGATATATTCTTGTGCGGTGAATAGGGCGTGTTGAGTCCAGTTCTCTGAGCAAGGAGTAGGTCTTGTCTATTACATATTGGGTTTATGGAACGGTATCTGAGCTAATTTGAAACCCTTGTTTTATGTATCACCCCACCTCACCTTTCCCGTTAAGCAGCCATAGTGTGTTTTCTGCATGTGTGACTCTGTTCTGTTTTGTAATTCAGTTCAAGTGTAACGGTTTTTACATTCCCTCTATCAGTGATACCTTATGAGAAGTGTCCTTTTCTGTGTGACTTATTTCACTTAGAGTCGTCGTACCTAAATCCACTCATCATGCTGCTACTAGCCTTATGACATTGATTTCACGGCTGAGTGATATTCCATTGTACATAAGGACCACAACTTCTTTATCCATTTTTCTCTTTCCTGGGATATTGAAGGTGGAATGAAGTGGAGGTCCTTGTCAACAGAGCAGCCCTAAACTTTGGGGTGCTTGTGTCTTGCTGATTTTTCATTTTCCCAATTTATACCCCCATGAGTGGAAGTGCCCTATGCTCTCTAAGCTTTGCTTTTTAGACGTTTCAGGACTCACCGTACACTTCTCCAGAGTGGCTGTTGACAATTTACATCCCGCCCATCAGTGTAGCAAGGCTCCCATTTCTCCATGGCCTGTCCTGCATTTCTGGTTTTGACACTTTTTTCAGCATGGCCCTTTTGACCGATGGGAAGCGAGACATCTTTGTAGCGCTGATTTGCCTTTCCAGGTTGCTTGGTTGGCCAAAAAGGGCGTATGCGTTTTTTCCTGAATATATTCAGGAAAAAACGCATACGCCCTTTTTGGCCAAGGGCATCATTGTCAACGTTTTGCCGCTTTTCATGTGCTTTAAAGGCGATTCGAATCTACCTCCTGAAATCTGTTTCCTGCAATTCTGCCTTGATTTCAAATCCTCTTCTTTGCCTTCCCTCAATATATTTGTGGATGAGAGTTATCATTTATAACTCTGCAGGTTTGTGAATTGCAGTGCCCTGAACCTCCATTTTACAACTCGCTTTTTAGGGAGCTGGCCGCAAAAGCGCAGGATGGCTTCAGCCCCTGTTCTGGTTCCGGGGGGCAGGCTGAGCCTGTGGTTAATTCTTCTTCCTGATGGGAAAATAGAGTGACCTGTGCCTGTCCCAACACCAAGAGCTAGTCTTTCATTGGTTCCACGTCTTCCCGTTCATCCTCAGTACAAATTGCAACCTGTACGGAACAGGAGGTTAAAGGTGCTGATGCTCCAAGGAGGGAGATTGCTAGTAAAGTGGCTGGAATGGCAAACCCGGGCACAAGCAAATGAGAAATGAGTTGCGTTTTAGAAACCTTTCCCCATCACACGGTGTACCATCTTCTGGGTATCTCATGCATGTTTTCGATGTAGGAAGATGCCCTTGAACCTGGAGATTTGGGACCCATGCGATGGGTACCACGCAGTATTACTTTAAAGGGTCTGCGTTTGCTCACCCAACCTCACCAAACCTCTCAGCCGCAACAGTGTCCACCCTTAGGTCTCATCCAGCTGTGGGTCTAGATATGGTCAATCCAGGTTGCATCACAGCCCCTGAACGCATTGTGTAAGAATTTCGCTCTCTTTCACTGTCTTTGTTTCACGGGTTTTTCAAAGTAATTTATTTTTATAATGGGGTTTAGCTGCTTTTCACTGCTGTGTTTATGCCGCTTTACACCCACTTGACACACTAACAGAGAGATATCAATACATAGGTTTTAAGATTATTACTAGTCAGATATATTCTTGTGCGGTGAATAGGGCGTGTTGAGTCCAGTTCTCTGAGCAAGGAGTAGGTCTTGTCTATTACATATTGGGTTTATGGAACGGTATCTGAGCTAATTTGAAACCCTTGTTTTATGTATCACCCCACCTCACCTTTCCCGTTAAGCAGCCATAGTGTGTTTTCTGCATCTGTGACTCTGTTCTGTTTTGTAATTCAGTTCAAGTGTAACGGTTTTTACATTCCCTCTATCAGTGATACCTTATGAGAAGTGTCCTTTTCTGTGTGACTTATTTCACTTAGAGTCGTCGTACCTAAATCCACTCATCATGCTGCTACTAGCCTTATGACATTGATTTCACGGCTGAGTGATATTCCATTGTACATAAGGACCACAACTTCTTTATCCATTTTTCTCTTTCCTGGGATATTGAAGGTGGAATGAAGTGGAGGTCCTTGTCAACAGAGCAGCCCTAAACTTTGGGGTGCTTGTGTCTTGCTGATTTTTCATTTTCCCAATTTATACCCCCATGAGTGGAAGTGCCCTATGCTCTCTAAGCTTTGCTTTTTAGACGTTTCAGGACTCACCGTACACTTCTCCAGAGTGGCTGTTGACAATTTACATCCCGCCCATCAGTGTAGCAAGGCTCCCATTTCTCCATGGCCTGTCCTGCATTTCTGGTTTTGACCCTTTTTTCAGCATGGCCCTTTTGACCGATGGGAAGCGAGACATCTTTGTAGCGCTGATTTGCCTTTCCAGGTTGCTTGGTTGGCCAAAAAGGGCGTATGCGTTTTTTCCTGAATATATTCAGGAAAAAACGCATACGCCCTTTTTGGCCAAGGGCATCATTGTCAACGTTTTGCCGCTTTTCATGTGCTTTAAAGGCGATTCGAATCTACCTCCTGAAATCTGTTTCCTGCAATTCTGCCTTGATTTCAAATCCTCTTCTTTGCCTTCCCTCAATATATTTGTGGATGAGAGTTATCATTTATAAGTCTGCAGGTTTGTGAATTGCAGTGCCCTGAACCTCCATTTTACAACTCGCTTTTTAGGGAGCTGGCCGCAAAAGCGCAGGATGGCTTCAGGCCCTGTTCTGGTTCCGGGGGGCAGGCTGAGCCTGTGGTTAATTCTTCTTCCTGATGGGAAAATAGAGTGACCTGTGCCTGTCCCAACACCAAGAGCTAGTCTTTCATTGGTTCCACGTCTTCCCGTTCATCCTCAGTACAAATTGCAACCTGTACGGAACAGGAGGTTAAAGGTGCTGATGCTCCAAGGAGGGAGATTGCTAGTAAAGTGGCTGGAATGGCGAACCCGGGCACAAGCAAATGAGAAATGAGTTGCGTTTTAGAAACCTTTCCCCATCACACGGTGTACCATCTTCTGGGTATCTCATGCATGTTTTCGATGTAGGAAGATGCCCTTGAACCTGGAGATTTGGGACCCATGCGATGGGTACCACGCAGTATTACTTTAAAGGGTCTGCGTTTGCTCACCCAACCTCACCAAACCTCTCAGCCGCAACAGTGTCCACCCTTAGGTCTCATCCAGCTGTGGGTCTAGATATGGTCAATCCAGGTTGCATCACAGCCCCTGAACGCATTGTGTAAGAATTTCGCTCTCTTTCACTGTCTTTGTTTCACGGGTTTTTCAAAGTAATTTATTTTCATAATGGGGTTTAGCTGCTTTTCACTGCTGTGTTTATGCCGCTTTACACCCACTTGACACACTAACAGAGAGATATCAATACATAGGTTTTAAGATTATTACTAGTCAGATATATTCTTGTGCGGTGAATAGGGCGTGTTGAGTCCAGTTCTCTGAGCAAGGAGTAGGTCTTGTCTATTACATATTGGGTTTATGGAACGGTATCTGAGCTAATTTGAAACCCTTGTTTTATGTATCACCCCACCTCACCTTTCCCGTTAAGCAGCCATAGTGTGTTTTCTGCATGTGTGACTCTGTTCTGTTTTGTAATTCAGTTCAAGTGTAACGGTTTTTACATTCCCTCTATCAGTGATACCTTATGAGAAGTGTCCTTTTCTGTGTGACTTATTTCACTTAGAATCGTCGTACCTAAATCCACTCATCATGCTGCTACTAGCCTTATGACATTGATTTCACGGCTGAGTGATATTCCATTGTACATAAGGACCACAACTTCTTTATCCATTTTTCTCTTTCCTGGGATATTGAAGGTGGAATGAAGTGGAGGTCCTTGTCAACAGAGCAGCCCTAAACTTTGGGGTGCTTGTGTCTTGCTGATTTTTCATTTTCCCAATTTATACCCCCATGAGTGGAAGTGCCCTATGCTCTCTAAGCTTTGCTTTTTAGACGTTTCAGGACTCACCGTACACTTCTCCAGAGTGGCTGTTGACAATTTACATCCCGCCCATCAGTGTAGCAAGGCTCCCATTTCTCCATGGCCTGTCCTGCATTTCTGGTTTTGACACTTTTTTCAGCATGGCCCTTTTGACCGATGGGAAGCGAGACATCTTTGTAGCGCTGATTTGCCTTTCCAGGTTGCTTGGTTGGCCAAAAAGGGCGTATGCGTTTTTTCCTGAATATATTCAGGAAAAAACGCATACGCCCTTTTTGGCCAAGGGCATCATTGTCAACGTTTTGCCGCTTGTCATGTGCTTTAAAGGCGATTCGAATCTACCTCCTGAAATCTGTTTCCTGCAATTCTGCCTTGATTTCAAATCCTCTTCTTTGCCTTCCCTCAATATATTTGTGGATGAGAGTTATCATTTATAACTCTGCAGGTTTGTGAATTGCAGTGCCCTGAACCTCCATTTTACAACTCGCTTTTTAGGGAGCTGGCCGCAAAAGCGCAGGATGGCTTCAGCCCCTGTTCTGGTTCCGGGGGGCAGGCTGAGCCTGTGGTTAATTCTTCTTCCTGATGGGAAAATAGAGTGACCTGTGCCTGTCCCAACACCAAGAGCTAGTCTTTCATTGGTTCCACGTCTTCCCGTTCATCCTCAGTACAAATTGCAACCTGTACGGAACAGGAGGTTAAAGGTGATGATGCTCCAAGTAGGGAGATTGCTAGTAAAGTGGCTGGAATGGCGAACCCGGGCACAAGCAAATGAGAAATGAGTTGCGTTTTAGAAACCTTTCCCCATCACACGGTGTACCATCTTCTGGGTATCTCATGCATGTTTTCGATGTAGGAAGATGCCCTTGAACCTGGAGATTTGGGACCCATGCGATGGGTACCACGCAGTATTACTTTAAAGGGTCTGCATTTGCTCACCCAACCTCACCAAACCTCTCAGCCGCAACAGTGTCCACCCTTATGTCTCATCCAGCTGTGGGTCTAGATATGGTCAATCCAGGTTGCATCACAGCCCCTGAACGCATTGTGTAAGAATTTCGCTCTCTTTCACTGTCTTTGTTTCACGGGTTTTTCAAAGTAATTTATTTTTATAATGGGGTTTAGCTGCTTTTCACTGCTGTGTTTATGCCGCTTTACACCCACTTGACACACTAACAGAGAGATATCAATACATAGGTTTTAAGATTATTACTAGTCAGATATATTCTTGTGCGGTGAATAGGGCGTGTTGAGTCCAGTTCTCTGAGCAAGGAGTAGGTCTTGTCTATTACATATTGTTTTTATGGAACGGTATCTGAGCTAATTTGAAACCCTTGTTTTATGTATCACCCCACCTCACCTTTCCCGTTAAGCAGCCATAGTGTGTTTTCTGCATGTGTGACTCTGTTCTGTTTTGTAATTCAGTTCAAGTGTAACGGTTTTTACATTCCCTCTATCAGTGATACCTTATGAGAAGTGTCCTTTTCTGTGTGACTTATTTCACTTAGAATCGTCGTACCTAAATCCACTCATCATGCTGCTACTAGCCTTAGGACATTGATTTCATGGCTGAGTGATATTCCATTGTACATAAGGACCACAACTTCTTTATCCATTTTTCTCTTTCCTGGGATATTGAAGGTGGAATGAAGTGGAGGTCCTTGTCAACAGAGCAGCCCTAAACTTTGGGGTGCTTGTGTCTTGCTGATTTTTCATTTTCCCAATTTATACCCCCATGAGTGGAAGTGCCCTATGCTCTCTAAGCTTTGCTTTTTAGACGTTTCAGGACTCACCGTACACTTCTCCAGAGTGGCTGTTGACAATTTACATCCCGCCCATCAGTGTAGCAAGGCTCCCATTTCTCCATGGCCTGTCCTGCATTTCTGGTTTTGACACTTTTTTCAGCATGGCCCTTTTGACCGATGGGAAGCGAGACTTCTTTGTAGCGGTGATTTGCCTTTCCAGGTTGCTTGGTTGGCCAAAAAGGGCGTATGCGTTTTTTCCTGAATATATTCAGGAAAAAACGCATACGCCCTTTTTGGCCAAGGGCATCATTGTCAACGTTTTGCCGCTTTTCATGTGCTTTAAAGGCGATTCGAATCTACCTCCTGAAATCTGTTTCCTGCAATTCTGCCTTGATTTCAAATCCTCTTCTTTGCCTTCCCTCAATATATTTGTGGATGAGAGTTATCATTTATAACTCTGCAGGTTTGTGAATTGCAGTGCCCTGAACCTCCATTTTACAACTCGCTTTTTAGGGAGCTGGCCGCAAAAGCGCAGGATGGCTTCAGCCCCTGTTCTGGTTCCGGGGGGCAGGCTGAGCCTGTGGTTAATTCTTCTTCCTGATGGGAAAATAGAGTGACCTGTGCCTGTCCCAACACCAAGAGCTAGTCTTTCATTGGTTCCACGTCTTCCCGTTCATCCTCAGTACAAATTGCAACCTGTACGGAACAGGAGGTTAAAGGTGCTGATGCTCCAAGGAGGGAGATTGCTAGTAAAGTGGCTGGAATGGCGAACCCGGGCACAAGCAGATGAGAAATGAGGTGCGTTTTAGAAACCTTTCCCCATCACACGGTGTACCATCTTCTGGGTATCTCATGCATGTTTTCGATGTAGGAAGATGCCCTTGAACCTGGAGATTTGGGACCCATGCGATGGGTACCACGCAGTATTACTTTAAAGGGTCTGCGTTTGCTCACCCAACCTCACCAAACCTCTCAGCCGCAACAGTGTCCACCCTTATGTCTCATCCAGCTGGGGGTCTAGATATGGTCAATCCAGGTTGCATCACAGCCCCTGAACGCATTTTGTAAGAATTTCGCTCTCTTTCACTGTCTTTGTTTCACGGGTTTTTCAAAGTAATTTATTTTTATAATGGGGTTTAGCTGCTTTTCACTGCTGTGTTTATGCCGCTTTACACCCACTTGACACACTAACAGAGAGATATCAATACATAGGTTTTAAGATTATTACTAGTCAGATATATTCTTGTGCGGTGAATAGGGCGTGTTGAGTCCAGTTCTCTGAGCAAGGAGTAGGTCTTGTCTAATACATATTGGTTTTATGGAACGGTATCTGAGCTAATTTGAAACCCTTGTTTTATGTATCACCCCACCTCACCTTTCCCGTTAAGCAGCCATAGTGTGTTTTCTGCATGTGTGACTCTGTTCTGTTTTGTAATTCAGTTCAAGTGTAACGGTTTTTACATTCCCTCTATCAGTGATACCTTATGAGAAGTGTCCTTTTCTGTGTGACTTATTTCACTTAGAATCGTCGTACCTAAATCCACTCATCATGCTGCTACTAGCCTTAGGACATTGATTTCATGGCTGAGTGATATTCCATTGTACATAAGGACCACAACTTCTTTATCCATTTTTCTCTTTCCTGGGATATTGAAGGTGGAATGAAGTGGAGGTCCTTGTCAACAGAGCAGCCCTAAACTTTGGGGTGCTTGTGTCTTGCTGATTTTTCATTTTCCCAATTTATACCCCCATGAGTGGAAGTGCCCTATGCTCTCTAAGCTTTGCTTTTTAGACGTTTCAGGACTCACCGTACACTTCTCCAGAGTGGCTGTTGACAATTTACATCCCGCCCATCAGTGTAGCAAGGCTCCCATTTCTCCATGGCCTGTCCTGCATTTCTGGTTTTGACACTTTTTTCAGCATGGCCCTTTTAACCGATGGGAAGCGAGACTTCTTTGTAGCGCTGATTTGCCTTTCCAGGTTGCTTGGTTGGCCAAAAAGGGCGTATGCGTTTTTTCCTGAATATATTCAGGAAAAAACGCATACGCCCTTTTTGGCCAAGGGCATCATTGTCAACGTTTTGCCGCTTTTCATGTGCTTTAAAGGCGATTCGAATCTACCTCCTGAAATCTGTTTCCTGCAATTCTGCCTTGATTTCAAATCCTCTTCTTTGCCTTCCCTCAATATATTTGTGGATGAGAGTTATCATTTATAACTCTGCAGGTTTGTGAATTGCAGTGCCCTGAACCTCCATTTTACAACTCGCTTTTTAGGGAGCTGGCCGCAAAAGCGCAGGATGGCTTCAGGCCCTGTTCTGGTTCCGGGGGGCAGGCTGAGCCTGTGGTTAATTCTTCTTCCTGATGGGAAAATAGAGTGACCTGTGCCTGTCCCAACACTAAGAGCTAGTCTTTCATTGGTTCCACGTCTTCCCGTTCATCCTCAGTACAAATTGCAACCTGTACGGAACAGGAGGTTAAAGGTGCTGATGCTCCAAGGAGGGAGATTGCTAGTAAAGTGGCTGGAATGGCGAACCCGGGCACAAGCAGATGAGAAATGAGGTGCGTTTTAGAAACCTTTCCCCATCACACAGTGTACCATCTTCTGGGTATCTCATGCATGTTTTCGATGTAGGAAGATGCCCTTGAACCTGGAGATTTGGGACCCATGCGATGGGTACCACGCAGTATTACTTTAAAGGGTCTGCGTTTGCTCACCCAACCTCACCAAACCTCTCAGCCGCAACAGTGTCCACCCTTAGGTCTCATCCAGCTGTGGGTCTAGATATGGTCAATCCAGGTTGCATCACAGCCCCTGAACGCATTGTGTAAGAATTTCGCTCTCTTTCACTGTCTTTGTTTCATGGGTTTTTCAAAGTAATTTATTTTTATAATGGGGTTTAGCTGCTTTTCACTGCTGTGTTTATGCCGCTTTTTACCCACTTGACACACTAACAGAGAGATATCAATACATAGGTTTGAAGATTATTACTAGTCAGATATATTCTTGTGCGGTGAATAGGGCGTGTTGAGTCCAGTTCTCTGAGCAAGGAGTAGGTCTTGTCTATTACATATTGGGTTTATGGAACGGTATCTGAGCTAATTTGAAACCCTTGTTTTATGTATCACCCCACCTCACCTTTCCCGTTAAGCAGCCATAGTGTGTTTTCTGCATGTGTGACTCTGTTCTGTTTTGTAATTCAGTTCAAGTGTAACGGTTTTTACATTCCCTCTATAAGTGATACCTTATGAGAAGTGTCCTTTGCTGTGTGACTTATTTCACTTAGAGTCGTCGTACCTAAATCCACTCATCATGCTGCTACTAGCCTTATGACATTGATTTCACGGCTGAGTGATATTCCATTGTACATAAGGACCACAACTTCTTTATCCATTTTTCTCTTTCCTGGGATATTGAAGGTGGAATGAAGTGGAGGTCCTTGTCAACAGAGCAGCCCTAAACTTTGGGGTGCTTGTGTCTTGCTGATTTTTCATTTTCCCAATTTATACCCCCATGAGTGGAAGTGCCCTATGCTCTCTAAGCTTTGCTTTTTAGACGTTTCAGGACTCACCGTACACTTCTCCAGAGTGGCTGTTGACAATTTACATCCCGCCCATCAGTGTAGCAAGGCTCCCATTTCTCCATGGCCTGTCCTGCATTTCTGGTTTTGACACTTTTTTCAGCATGGCCCTTTTGACCAATGGGAAGCAAGACATCTTTGTAGCGCTGATTTGCCTTTCCAGGTTGCTTGGTTGGCCAAAAAGGGCGTATGCGTTTTTTCCTGAATATATTCAGGAAAAAACGCATACGCCCTTTTTGGCCAAGGGCATCATTGTCAACGTTTTGCCGCTTTTCATGTGCTTTAAAGGCGATTCGAATCTACCTCCTGAAATCTGTTTCCTGCAATTCTGCCTTGATTTCAAATCCTCTTCTTTGCCTTCCCTCAATATATTTGTGGATGAGAGTTATCATTTATAACTCTGCAGGTTTGTGAATTGCAGTGCCCTGAACCTCCATTTTACAACTCGCTTTTTAGGGAGCTGGCCGCAAAAGCGCAGGATGGCTTCAGGCCCTGTTCTGGTTCCGGGGGGCAGGCTGAGCCTGTGGTTAATTCTTCTTCCTGATGGGAAAATAGAGTGACCTGTGCCTGTCCCAACACCAAGAGCTAGTCTCTCATTGGTTCCACGTCTTCCCGTTCATCCTCAGTACAAATTGCAACCTGTACGGAACAGGAGGTTAAAGGTGCTGATGCTCCAAGGAGGGAGATTGCTAGTAAAGTGGCTGGAATGGCGAACCCGGGCACAAGCAGATGAGAAATGAGGTGCGTTTTAGAAACCTTTCCCCATCACACGGTGTACCATCTTCTGGGTATCTCATGCATGTTTTCGATGTAGGAAGATGACCTTGAACTTGGAGATTTGGGACCCATGCGATGGGTACCACGCAGTATTACTTTAAAGGGTCTGCGTTTGCTCACCCAACCTCACCAAACCTCTCAGCCGCAACAGTGTCCACCCTTATGTCTCATCCAGCTGTGGGTCTAGATATGGTCAATCCAGGTTGCATCACAGCCCCTGAACGCATTGTGTAAGAACTTCTCTCTCTTTCACTGTCTTTGTTTCATGGGTTTTTCAAAGTAATTTATTTTTATAATGGGGTTTAGCTGCTTTTTACTGCTGTGTTTATGCCGCTTTTTACCCACTTGACACACTAACAGAGAGATATCAATACATAGGTTTTAAGATTATTACTAGTCAGATATATTCTTGTGCGGTGAATAGGGCGTGTTGAGTCCAGTTCTCTGAGCAAGGAGTAGGTCTTGTCTATTACATATTGGGTTTATGGAACGGTATCTGAGCTAATTTGAAACCCTTGTTTTATGTATCACCCCACCTCACCTTTCCCGTTAAGCAGCCATAGTGTGTTTTCTGCATGTGTGACTCTGTTCTGTTTTGTAATTCTGTTCAAGTGTAACGGTTTTTACATTCCCTCTATCAGTGATACCTTATGAGAAGTGTCCTTTTCTGTGTGACTTATTTCACTTAGAATCGTCGTACCTAAATCCACTCATCATGCTGCTACTAGCCTTATGACATTGATTTCATGGCTGAGTGATATTCCATTGTACATAAGGACCACAACTTCTTTATCCATTTTTCTCTTTCCTGGGATATTGAAGGTGGAATGAAGTGGAGGTCCTTGTCAACAGAGCAGCCCTAAACTTTGGGGTGCTTGTGTCTTGCTGATTTTTCATTTTCCCAATTTATACCCCCATGAGTGGAAGTGCCCTATGCTCTCTAAGCTTTGCTTTTTAGACGTTTCAGGACTCACCGTACACTTCTCCAGAGTGGCTGTTGACAATTTACATCCCGCCCATCAGTGTAGCAAGGCTCCCATTTCTCCATGGCCTGTCCTGCATTTCTGGTTTTAACACTTTTTTCAGCATGGCCCTTTTGACCGATGGGAAGCGAGACATCTTTGTAGCGCTGATTTGCCTTTCCAGGTTGCTTGGTTGGCCAAAAAGGGCGTATGCGTTTTTTCCTGAATATATTCAGGAAAAAACGCATACGCCCTTTTTGGCCAAGGGCATCATTGTCAACGTTTTGCCGCTTTTCATGTGCTTTAAAGGCGATTCGAATCTACCTCCTGAAATCTGTTTCCTGCAATTCTGCCTTGATTTCAAATCCTCTTCTTTGCCTTCCCTCAATATATTTGTGGATGAGAGTTATCATTTATAACTCTGCAGGTTTGTGAATTGCAGTGCCCTGAACCTCCATTTTACAACTCGCTTTTTAGGGAGCTGGCCGCAAAAGCGCAGGATGGCTTCAGCCCCTGTTCTGGTTCCGGGGGGCAGGCTGAGCCTGTGGTTAATTCTTCTTCCTGATGGGAAAATAGAGTGACCTGTGCCTGTCCCAACACCAAGAGCTAGTCTTTCATTGGTTCCACGTCTTCCCGTTCATCCTCAGTACAAATTGCAACCTGTACGGAACAGGAGGTTAAAGGTGCTGATGCTCCAAGGAGGGAGATTGCTAGTAAAGTGGCTGGAATGGCGAACCCGGGCACAAGCAAATGAGAAATGAGGTGCGTTTTAGAAACCTTTCCCCATCACACGGTGTACCATCTTCTGGGTATCTCATGCATGTTTTCGATGTAGGAAGATGCCCTTGAACCTGGAGATTTGGGACCCATGCGATGGGTACCACGCAGTATTACTTTAAAGGGTCTGCGTTTGCTCACCCAACCTCACCAAACCTCTCAGCCGCAACAGTGTCCACCCTTAGGTCTCATCCAGCTGTGGGTCTAGATATGGTCAATCCAGGTTGCATCACAGCCCCTGAACGCATTGTGTAAGAATTTCGCTCTTTTTCACTGTCTTTGTTTCACGGGTTTTTCAAAGTAATTTATTTTTATAATGGGGTTTAGCTGCTTTTCACTGCTGTGTTTATGCCGCTTTACACCCACTTGACACACTAACAGAGAGATATCAATACATAAGTTTTAAGATTATTACTAGTCAGATATATTCTTGTGCGGTGAATAGGGCGTGTTGAGTCCAGTTCTCTGAGCAAGGAGTAGGTCTTGTCTATTACATATTGGCTTTATGGAACGGTATCTGAGCTAATTTGAAACCCTTGTTTTATGTATCACCCCACCTCACCTTTCCCGTTAAGCAGCCATAGTGTGTTTTCTGCATGTGTGACTCTGTTCTGTTTTGTAATTCAGTTCAAGTGTAACGGTTTTTACATTCCCTCTATCAGTGATACCTTATGAGAAGTGTCCTTTTCTGTGTGACTTATTTCACTTAGAGTCGTCGTACCTAAATCCACTCATCATGCTGCTACTAGCCTTATGACATTGATTTCACGGCTGAGTGATATTCCATTGTACATAAGGACCACAACTTCTTTATCCATTTTTCTCTTTCCTGGGATATTGAAGGTGGAATGAAGTGGAGGTCCTTGTCAACAGAGCAGCCCTAAACTTTGGGGTGCTTGTGTCTTGCTGATTTTTCATTTTCCCAATTTATACCCCCATGAGTGGAAGTGCCCTATGCTCTCTAAGCTTTGCTTTTTAGACGTTTCAGGACTCACCGTACACTTCTCCAGAGTGGCTGTTGACAATTTACATCCCGCCCATCAGTGTAGCAAGGCTCCCATTTCTCCATGGCCTGTCCTGCATTTCTGGTTTTGACACTTTTTTCAGCATGGCCCTTTTAACCGATGGGAAGCGAGACGTCTTTGTAGCGCTGATTTGCCTTTCCAGGTTGCTTGGTTGGCCAAAAAGGGCGTATGCGTTTTTTCCTGAATATATTCAGGAAAAAACGCATACGCCCTTTTTGGCCAAGGGCATCATTGTCAACGTTTTGCCGCTTTTCATGTGCTTTAAAGGCGATTCGAATCTACCTCCTGAAATCTGTTTCCTGCAATTCTGCCTTGATTTCAAATCCTCTTCTTTGCCTTCCCTCAATATATTTGTGGATGAGAGTTATCATTTATAACTCTGCAGGTTTGTGAATTGCAGTGCCCTGAACCTCCATTTTACAACTCGCTTTTTAGGGAGCTGGCCGCAAAAGCGCAGGATGGCTTCAGCCCCTGTTCTGGTTCCGGGGGGCAGGCTGAGCCTGTGGTTAATTCTTCTTCCTGATGGGAAAATAGAGTGACCTGTGCCTGTCCCAACACCAAGAGCTAGTCTTTCATTGGTTCCACGTCTTCCCGTTCATCCTCAGTACAAATTGCAACCTGTACGGAACAGGAGGTTAAAGGTGCTGATGCTCCAAGGAGGGAGATTGCTAGTAAAGTGGCTGGAATGGCGAACCCGGGCACAAGCAAATGAGAAATGAGGTGCGTTTTAGAAACCTTTCCCCATCACACGGTGTACCATCTTCTGGGTATCTCATGCATGTTTTCGATGTAGGAATATGCCCTTGAACCTGGAGATTTGGGACCCATGCGATGGGTACCACGCAGTATTACTTTAAAGGGTCTGCGTTTGCTCACCCAACCTCACCAAACCTCTCAGCCGCAACAGTGTCCACCCTTAGGTCTCATCCAGCTGTGGGTCTAGATATGGTCAATCCAGGTTGCATCACAGCCCCTGAACGCATTGTGTAAGAATTTCGCTCTCTTTCACTGTCTTTGTTTCACGGGTTTTTCAAAGTAATTCATTTTTATAATGGGGTTTAGCTGCTTTTCACTGCTGTGTTTATGCCGCTTTACACCCACTTGACACACTAACAGAGAGATATCAATACATAGGTTTTAAGATTATTACTAGTCAGATATATTCTTGTGCGGTGAATAGGGCGTGTTGAGTCCAGTTCTCTGAGCAAGGAGTAGGTCTTGTCTATTACATATTGGTTTTATGGAACGGTATCTGAGCTAATTTGAAACCCTTGTTTTATGTATCACCCCACCTCACCTTTCCCGTTAAGCAGCCATAGTGTGTTTTCTGCATGTGTGACTCTGTTCTGTTTTGTAATTCAGTTCAAGTGTAACGGTTTTTACATTCCCTCTATCAGTGATACCTTATGAGAAGTGTCCTTTTCTGTGTGACTTATTTCACTTAGAATCGTCGTACCTAAATCCACTCGTCATGCTGCTACTAGCCTTATGACATTGATTTCATGGCTGAGTGATATTCCATTGTACATAAGGACCACAACTTCTTTATCCATTTTTCTCTTTCCTGGGATATTGAAGGTGGAATGAAGTGGAGGTCCTTGTCAGCAGAGCAGCCCTAAACTTTGGGGTGCTTGTGTCTTGCTGATTTTTCATTTTCCCAATTTATACCCCCATGAGTGGAAGTGCCCTATGCTCTCTAAGCTTTGCTTTTTAGACGTTTCAGGACTCACCGTACACTTCTCCAGAGTGGCTGTTGACAATTTACATCCCGCCCATCAGTGTAGCAAGGCTCCCATTTCTCCATGGCCTGTCCTGCATTTCTGGTTTTGACACTTTTTTCAGCATGGCCCTTTTGACCGATGGGAAGCGAGACATCTTTGTAGCGCTGATTTGCCTTTCCAGGTTGCTTGGTTGGCCAAAAAGGGCGTATGCGTTTTTTCCTGAATATATTCAGGAAAAAACGCATACGCCCTTTTTGGCCAAGGGCATCATTGTCAACGTTTTGCCGCTTTTCATGTGCTTTAAAGGCGATTCGAATCTACCTCCTGAAATCTGTTTCCTGCAATTCTGCCTTGATTTCAAATCCTCTTCTTTGCCTTCCCTCAATATATTTGTGGATGAGAGTTATCATTTATAACTCTGCAGGTTTGTGAATTGCAGTGCCCTGAACCTCCATTTTACAACTCGCTTTTTAGGGAGCTGGCCGCAAAAGCGCAGGATGGCTTCAGGCCCTGTTCTGGTTCCGGGGGGCAGGCTGAGCCTGTGGTTAATTCTTCTTCCTGATGGGAAAATAGAGTGACCTGTGCCTGTCCCAACACCAAGAGCTAGTCTTTCATTGGTTCCACGTCTTCCCGTTCATCCTCAGTACAAATTGCAACCTGTACGGAACAGGAGGTTAAAGGTGCTGATGCTCCAAGGAGGGAGATTGCTAGTAAAGTGGCTGGAATGGCGAACCCGGGCACAAGCAGATGAGAAATGAGGTGCGTTTTAGAAACCTTTCCACATCACACGGTGTACCATCTTCTGGGTTTCTCATGCATGTTTTCGATGTAGGAAGATGCCCTTGAACCTGGCGATTTGGGACCCATGCGATGGGTACCATGCAGTATTATTTTAAAGGGTCTGCGTTTGCTCACCCAACCTCACCAAACCTCTCAGCCCCAAGAGTGTCCACCCTTATGTCTCATCCAGCTGTGGGTCTAGATATGGTCAATCCAGGTTGCATCACAGCCCCTGAACGCATTGTGTAAGAATTTCGCTCTTTTTCACTGTCTTTGTTTCACGGGTTTTTCAAAGTAATTTATTTTTATAATGGGGTTTAGCTGCTTTTCACTGCTGTGTTTATGCCGCTTTACACCCACTTGACACACTAACAGAGAGATATCAATACATAAGTTTTAAGATTATTACTAGTCAGATATATTCTTGTGCGGTGAATAGGGCGTGTTGAGTCCAGTTCTCTGAGCAAGGAGTAGGTCTTGTCTATTACATATTGGCTTTATGGAACGGTATCTGAGCTAATTTGAAACCCTTGTTTTATGTATCACCCCACCTCACCTTTCCCGTTAAGCAGCCATAGTGTGTTTTCTGCATGTGTGACTCTGTTCTGTTTTGTAATTCAGTTCAAGTGTAACGGTTTTTACATTCCCTCTATCAGTGATACCTTATGAGAAGTGTCCTTTTCTGTGTGACTTATTTCACTTAGAGTCGTCGTACCTAAATCCACTCATCATGCTGCTACTAGCCTTATGACATTGATTTCACGGCTGAGTGATATTCCATTGTACATAAGGACCACAACTTCTTTATCCATTTTTCTCTTTCCTGGGATATTGAAGGTGGAATGAAGTGGAGGTCCTTGTCAACAGAGCAGCCCTAAACTTTGGGGTGCTTGTGTCTTGCTGATTTTTCATTTTCCCAATTTATACCCCCATGAGTGGAAGTGCCCTATGCTCTCTAAGCTTTGCTTTTTAGACGTTTCAGGACTCACCGTACACTTCTCCAGAGTGGCTGTTGACAATTTACATCCCGCCCATCAGTGTAGCAAGGCTCCCATTTCTCCATGGCCTGTCCTGCATTTCTGGTTTTGACACTTTTTTCAGCATGGCCCTTTTAACCGATGGGAAGCGAGACGTCTTTGTAGTGCTGATTTGCCTTTCCAGGTTGCTTGGTTGGCCAAAAAGGGCGTATGCGTTTTTTCCTGAATATATTCAGGAAAAAACGCATACGCCCTTTTTCGCCAAGGCCATCATTGTCAACGTTTTGCCGCTTTTCATGTGCTTTAAAGGCGATTCGAATCTACCTCCTGAAATCTGTTTCCTGCAATTCTGCCTTGATTTCAAATCCTCTTCTTTGCCTTCCCTCAATATATTTGTGGATGAGAGTTATCATTTATAACTCTGCAGGTTTGTGAATTGCAGTGCCCTGAACCTCCATTTTACAACTCGCTTTTTAGGGAGCTGGCCGCAAAAGCGCAGGATGGCTTCAGCCCCTGTTCTGGTTCCGGGGGGCAGGCTGAGCCTGTGGTTAATTCTTCTTCCTGATGGGAAAATAGAGTGACCTGTGCCTGTCCCAACACCAAGAGCTAGTCTTTCATTGGTTCCACGTCTTCCCGTTCATCCTCAGTACAAATTGCAACCTGTACGGAACAGGAGGTTAAAGGTGCTGATGCTCCAAGGAGGGAGATTGCTAGTAAAGTGGCTGGAATGGCGAACCCGGGCACAAGCAGATGAGAAATGAGGTGCGTTTTAGAAACCTTTCCCCATCACACGGTGTACCATCTTCTGGGTATCTCATGCATGTTTTCAATGTAGGAAGATGCCCTTGAACCTGGAGATTTGGGACCCATGCGATGGGTACCACGCAGTATTACTTTAAAGGGTCTGCGTTTGCTCACCCAACCTCACCAAACCTCTCAGCCGCAACAGTGTCCACCCTTATGTCTCATCCAGCTGTGGGTCTAGATATGGTCAATCCAGGTTGCATCACAGCCCCTGAACGCATTGTGTAAGAATTTCTCTCTCTTTCACTGTCTTTGTTTCATGGGTTTTTCAAAGTAATTTATTTTTATAATGGGGTTTAGCTGCTTTTCACTGCTGTGTTTATGCCGCTTTTTACCCACTTGACACACTAACAGAGAGATATCAATACATAGGTTTTAAGATTATTACTAGTCAGATATATTCTTGTGCGGTGAATAGGGCGTGTTGAGTCCAGTTCTCTGAGCAAGGAGTAGGTCTTGTCTATTACATATTGGGTTTATGGAACGGTATCTGAGCTAATTTGAAACCCTTGTTTTATGTATCACCCCACCTCACCTTTCCCGTTAAGCAGCCATAGTGTGTTTTCTGCATGTGTGACTCTGTTCTGTTTTGTAATTCTGTTCAAGTGTAACGGTTTTTACATTCCCTCTATCAGTGATACCTTATGAGAAGTGTCCTTTTCTGTGTGACTTATTTCACTTAGAATCGTCGTACCTAAATCCACTCATCATGCTGCTACTAGCCTTATGACATTGATTTCATGGCTGAGTGATATTCCATTGTACATAAGGACCACAACTTCTTTATCCATTTTTCTCTTTCCTGGGATATTGAAGGGGGAATGAAGTGGAGGTCCTTGTCAACAGAGCAGCCCTAAACTTAGGGGTGCTTGTGTCTTGCTGATTTTTCATTTTCCCAATTTATACCCCCATGAGTGGAAGTGCCCTATGCTCTCTAAGCTTTGCTTTTTAGACGTTTCAGGACTCACCGTACACTTCTCCAGAGTGGCTGTTGACAATTTACATCCCGCCCATCAGTGTAGCAAGGCTCCCATTTCTCCATGGCCTGTCCTGCATTTCTGGTTTTGACACTTTTTTCAGCATGGCTCTTTTGACCGATGGGAAGCGAGACATCTTTGTAGCGCTGATTTGCCTTTCCAGGTTGCTTGGTTGGCCAAAAAGGGCGTATGCGTTTTTTCCTGAATATATTCAGGAAAAAACGCATACGCCCTTTTTGGCCAAGGGCATCATTGTCAACGTTTTGCCGCTTTTCATGTGCTTTAAAGGCGATTCGAATCTACCTCCTGAAATCTGTTTCCTGCAATTCTGCCTTGATTTCAAATCCTCTTCTTTGCCTTCCCTCAATATATTTGTGGATGAGAGTTATCATTTATAACTCTGCAGGTTTGTGAATTGCAGTGCCCTGAACCTCCATTTTACAACTCGCTTTTTAGGGAGCTGGCCGCAAAATCGCAGAATGGCTTCAGCCCCTGTTCTGGTTCCGGGGGGCAGGCTGAGCCTGTGGTTAATTCTTCTTCCTGATGGGAAAATAGAGTGACCTGTGCCTGTCCCAACACCAAGAGCTAGTTTTTCATTGGTTCCACGTCTTCCCGTTCATCCTCAGTACAAATTGCAACCTGTACGGAACAGGAGGTTAAAGGTGCTGATGCTCCAAGGAGGGAGATTGCTAGTAAAGTGGCTGGAATGGCGAACCCGG
This sequence comes from Balaenoptera borealis, assembly GCF_965194805.1. NCBI lineage: Eukaryota > Metazoa > Chordata > Mammalia > Artiodactyla > Balaenopteridae > Balaenoptera > Balaenoptera borealis. Next base: position 1,805,328 of record NC_138869.1, on the reverse strand, counting down.
GCACAAGCAAATGAGAAATGAGGTGCGTTTTAGAAACCTTTCCCCATCACACGGTGTACCATCTTCTGGGTATCTCATGCATGTTTTCGATGTAGGAAGATGCCCTTGAACCTGGAGATTTGGGACCCATGCGATGGGTACCACGCAGTATTACTTTAAAGGGTCTGCGTTTGCTCACCCAACCTCACCAAACCTCTCAGCCGCAACAGTGTCCACCCTTAGGTCTCATCCAGCTGTGGGTCTAGATATGGTCAATCCAGGTTGCATCACAGCCCCTGAACGCATTGTGTAAGAATTTCGCTCTCTTTCACTGTCTTTGTTTCACGGGTTTTTCAAAGTAATTTATTTTTATAATGGGGTTTAGCTGCTTTTCACTGCTGTGTTTATGCCGCTTTACACCCACTTGACACACTAACAGAGAGATATCAATACATAGGTTTTAAGATTATTACTAGTCAGATATATTCTTGTGCGGTGAATAGGGCGTGTTGAGTCCTGTTCTCTGAGCAAGGAGTACGTCTTGTCTATTACATATTGTTTTTATGGAACGGTATCTGAGCTAATTTGAAACCATTGTTTTATGTATCACCCCACCTCACCTTTCCCGTTAAGCAGCCATAGTGTGTTTTCTGCATGTGTGACTCTGTTCTGTTTTGTAATTCAGTTCAAGTGTAACGGTTTTTACATTCCCTCTATCAGTGATACCTTATGAGAAGTGTCCTTTTCTGTGTGACTTATTTCACTTAGAATCGTCGTACCTAAATCCACTCGTCATGCTGCTACTAGCCTTATGACATTGATTTCATGGCTGAGTGATATTCCATTGTACATAAGGACCACAACTTCTTTATCCATTTTTCTCTTTCCTGGGATATTGAAGGTGGAATGAAGTGGAGGTCCTTGTCAGCAGAGCAGCCCTAAACTTTGGGGTGCTTGTGTCTTGCTGATTTTTCATTTTCCCAATTTATACCCCCATGAGTGGAAGTGCCCTATGCTCTCTAAGCTTTGCTTTTTAGACGTTTCAGGACTCACCGTACACTTCTCCAGAGTGGCTGTTGACAATTTACATCCCGCCCATCAGTGTAGCAAGGCTCCCATTTCTCCATGGCCTGTCCTGCATTTCTGGTTTTGACACTTTTTTCAGCATGGCCCTTTTGACCGATGGGAAGCGAGACATCTTTGTAGCGCTGATTTGCCTTTCCAGGTTGCTTGGTTGGCCAAAAAGGGCGTATGCGTTTTTTCCTGAATATATTCAGGAAAAAACGCATACGCCCTTTTTGGCCAAGGGCATCATTGTCAACGTTTTGCCGCTTTTCATGTGCTTTAAAGGCGATTCGAATCTACCTCCTGAAATCTGTTTCCTGCAATTCTGCCTTGATTTCAAATCCTCTTCTTTGCCTTCCCTCAATATATTTGTGGATGAGAGTTATCATTTATAACTCTGCAGGTTTGTGAATTGCAGTGCCCTGAACCTCCATTTTACAACTCGCTTTTTAGGGAGCTGGCCGCAAAAGCGCAGGATGGCTTCAGGCCCTGTTCTGGTTCCGGGGGGCAGGCTGAGCCTGTGGTTAATTCTTCTTCCTGATGGGAAAATAGAGTGACCTGTGCCTGTCCCAACACCAAGAGCTAGTCTTTCATTGGTTCCACGTCTTCCCGTTCATCCTCAGTACAAATTGCAACCTGTACGGAACAGGAGGTTAAAGGTGCTGATGCTCCAAGGAGGGAGATTGCTAGTAAAGTGGCTGGAATGGCGAACCCGGGCACAAGCAGATGAGAAATGAGGTGCGTTTTAGAAACCTTTCCACATCACACGGTGTACCATCTTCTGGGTTTCTCATGCATGTTTTCGATGTAGGAAGATGCCCTTGAACCTGGCGATTTGGGACCCATGCGATGGGTACCATGCAGTATTATTTTAAAGGGTCTGCGTTTGCTCACCCAACCTCACCAAACCTCTCAGCCCCAAGAGTGTCCACCCTTATGTCTCATCCAGCTGTGGGTCTAGATATGGTCAATCCAGGTTGCATCACAGCCCGTGAACGCATTGTGTAAGAATTTCTATCTCTTTCACTGTCTTTGTTTCATGGGTTTTTCAAAGTAATTTATTTTTATAATGGGGTTTAGCTGCTTTTCACTGCTGTGTTTATGCCGCTTTACACTCAGTTGACACACTAACAGAGAGATATCAATACATAAGTTTTAAGATTATTACTAGTCAGATATATTCTTGTGCGGTGAATAGGGCGTGTTGAGTCCAGTTCTCTGAGCAAGGAGTAGGTCTTGTCTATTACATATTGGTTTTATGGAACGGTATCTGAGCTAATTTGAAACCCTTGTTTTATGTATCACCCCACCTCACCTTTCCCGTTAAGCAGCCATAGTGTGTTTTCTGCATGTGTGACTCTGTTCTGTTTTGTAATTCTGTTCAAGTGTAACGGTTTTTACATTCCCTCTATCAGTGATACCTTATGAGAAGTGTCCTTTTCTGTGTGACTTATTTCACTTAGAATCGTCGTACCTAAATCCACTCGTCATGCTGCTACTAGCCTTATGACATTGATTTCATGGCTGAGTGATATTCCATTGTACATAAGGACCACAACTTCTTTATCCATTTTTCTCTTTCCTGCGATATTGAAGGTGGAATGAAGTGGAGGTCCTTGTCAACAGAGCAGCCCTAAACTTTGGGGTGCTTGTGTCTTGCTGATTTTTAATTTTCCCAATTTATACCCCCATGAGTGGAAGTGCCCTATGCTCTCTAAGCTTTGCTTTTTAGACGTTTCAGGACTCACCGTACACTTCTCCAGAGTGGCTGTTGACAATTTACATCCCGCCCATCAGTGTAGCAAGGCTCCCATTTCTCCATGGCCTGTCCTGCATTTCTGGTTTTGAAACTTTTTTCAGCATGGCCCTTTTAACCGATGGGAAGCGAGACTTCTTTGTAGCGCTGATTTGCCTTTCCAGGTTGCTTGGTTGGCCAAAAAGGGCGTATGCGTTTTTTCCTGAATATATTCAGGAAAAAACGCATACGCCCTTTTTGGCCAAGGGCATCATTGTCAACGTTTTGCCGCTTTTCATGTGCTTTAAAGGCGATTCGAATCTACCTCCTGAAATCTGTTTCCTGCAATTCTGCCTTGATTTCAAATCCTCTTCTTTGCCTTCCCTCAATATATTTGTGGATGAGAGTTATCATTTATAACTCTGCAGGTTTGTGAATTGCAGTGCCCTGAACCTCCATTTTACAACTCTCTTTTTAGGGAGCTGGCCGCAAAAGCGCAGGATGGCTTCAGGCCCTGTTCTGGTTCCGGGGGGCAGGCTGAGCCTGTGGTTAATTCTTCTTCCTGATGGGAAAATAGAGTGACCTGTGCCTGTCCCAACACCAAGAGCTAGTCTTTCATTGGTTCCACGTCTTCCCGTTCATCCTCAGTACAAATTGCAACCAGTACGGAACAGGAGGTTAAAGGTGCTGATGCTCCAAGGAGGGAGATTGCTAGTAAAGTGGCTGGAATGGCGAACCCGGGCACAAGCAGATGAGAAATGAGGTGCGTTTTAGAAACCTTTCCCCATCACACGGTGTACCATCTTCTGTGTATCTCATGCATGTTTTCGATGTAGGAAGATGCCCTGGAACCTGGCGATTTGGGACCCATGCGATGGGTACCACGCAGTATTACTTTAAAGGGTCTGCGTTTGCTCACCCAACCTCACCAAACCTCTCAGCCGCAACAGTGTCCACCCTTATGTCTCATCCAGCTGTGGGTCTAGATATGGTCAATCCAGGTTGCATCACAGCCCCTGAACGCATTGTGTAAGAATTTCTCTCTCTTTCACTGTCTTTGTTTCATGGGTTTTTCAAAGTAATTTATTTTTATAATGGGGTTTAGCTGCTTTTCACTGCTGTGTTTATGCCGCTTTTTACCCACTTGACACACTAACAGAGAGATATCAATACATAGGTTTTAAGATTATTACTAGTCAGATATATTCTTGTGCGGTGAATAGGGCGTGTTGAGTCCAGTTCTCTGAGCAAGGAGTAGGTCTTGTCTATTACATATTGGTTTTATGGAACGGTATCTGAGCTAATTTGAAACCATTGTTTTATGTATCACCCCACCTCACCTTTCCCGTTAAGCAGCCATAGTGTGTTTTCTGCATGTGTGACTCTGTTCTGTTTTGTAATTCAGTTCAAGTGTAACGGTTTTTACATTCCCTCTATCAGTGATACCTTATGAGAAGTGTCCTTTTCTGTGTGACTTATTTCACTTAGAATCGTCGTACCTAAATCCACTCGTCATGCTGCTACTAGCCTTATGACATTGATTTCATGGCTGAGTGATATTCCATTGTACATAAGGACCACAACTTCTTTATCCATTTTTCTCTTTCCTGGGATATTGAAGGTGGAATGAAGTGGAGGTCCTTGTCAGCAGAGCAGCCCTAAACTTTGGGGTGCTTGTGTCTTGCTGATTTTTCATTTTCCCAATTTATACCCCCATGAGTGGAAGTGCCCTATGCTCTCTAAGCTTTGCTTTTTAGACGTTTCAGGACTCACCGTACACTTCTCCAGAGTGGCTGTTGACAATTTACATCCCGCCCATCAGTGTAGCAAGGCTCCCATTTCTCCATGGCCTGTCCTGCATTTCTGGTTTTGACACTTTTTTCAGCATGGCCCTTTTGACCGATGGGAAGCGAGACATCTTTGTAGCGCTGATTTGCCTTTCCAGGTTGCTTGGTTGGCCAAAAAGGGCGTATGCGTTTTTTCCTGAATATATTCAGGAAAAAACGCATACGCCCTTTTTGGCCAAGGGCATCATTGTCAACGTTTTGCCGCTTTTCATGTGCTTTAAAGGCGATTCGAATCTACCTCCTGAAATCTGTTTCCTGCAATTCTGCCTTGATTTCAAATCCTCTTCTTTGCCTTCCCTCAATATATTTGTGGATGAGAGTTATCATTTATAACTCTGCAGGTTTGTGAATTGCAGTGCCCTGAACCTCCATTTTACAACTCGCTTTTTAGGGAGCTGGCCGCAAAAGCGCAGGATGGCTTCAGGCCCTGTTCTGGTTCCGGGGGGCAGGCTGAGCCTGTGGTTAATTCTTCTTCCTGATGGGAAAATAGAGTGACCTGTGCCTGTCCCAACACCAAGAGCTAGTCTTTCATTGGTTCCACGTCTTCCCGTTCATCCTCAGTACAAATTGCAACCTGTACGGAACAGGAGGTTAAAGGTGCTGATGCTCCAAGGAGGGAGATTGCTAGTAAAGTGGCTGGAATGGCGAACCCGGGCACAAGCAGATGAGAAATGAGGTGCGTTTTAGAAACCTTTCCACATCACACGGTGTACCATCTTCTGGGTTTCTCATGCATGTTTTCGATGTAGGAAGATGCCCTTGAACCTGGCGATTTGGGACCCATGCGATGGGTACCATGCAGTATTATTTTAAAGGGTCTGCGTTTGCTCACCCAACCTCACCAAACCTCTCAGCCCCAAGAGTGTCCACCCTTATGACTCATCCAGCTGTGGGTCTAGATATGGTCAATCCAGGTTGCATCACAGCCCGTGAACGCATTGTGTAAGAATTTCTATCTCTTTCACTGTCTTTGTTTCATGGGTTTTTTAAAGTAATTTATTTTTATAATGGGGTTTAGCTGCTTTTCACTGCTGTGTTTATGCCGCTTTACACCCAGTTGACACACTAACAGAGAGATATCAATACATAAGTTTTAAGATTATTACTAGTCAGATATATTCTTGTGCGGTGAATAGGGCGTGTTGAGTCCAGTTCTCTGAGCAAGGAGTAGGTCTTGTCTATTACATATTGGTTTTATCGAACGGTATCTGAGCTAATTTGAAACCCTTGTTTTATGTATCACCCCACCTCACCTTTCCCGTTAAGCAGCCATAGTGTGTTTTCTGCATGTGTGACTCTGTTCTGTTTTGTAATTCAGTTCAAGTGTAACGGTTTTTACATTCCCTCTATCAGTGATACCTTATGAGAAGTGTCCTTTTCTGTGTGACTTATTTCACTTAGAATCGTCGTACCTAAATCCACTCGTCATGCTGCTACTAGCCTTATGACATTGATTTCACGGCTGAGTGATATTCCATTGTACATAAGGACCACAACTTCTTTATCCATTTTTCTCTTTCCTGGGATATTGAAGGTGGAATGAAGTGGAGGTCCTTGTCAACAGAGCAGCCCTCAACTTTGGGGTGCTTGTGTCTTGCTGATTTTTAATTTTCCCAATTTATACCCCCATGAGTGGAAGTGCCCTATGCTCTCTAAGCTTTGCTTTTTAGACGTTTCAGGACTCACCGTACACTTCTCCAGAGTGGCTGTTGACAATTTACATCCCGCCCATCAGTGTAGCAAGGCTCCCATTTCTCCATGGCCTGTCCTGCATTTCTGGTTTTGACACTTTTTTCAGCATGGCCCTTTTAACCGATGGGAAGCGAGACTTCTTTGTAGCGCTGATTTGCCTTTCCAGGTTGCTTGGTTGGCCAAAAAGGGCGTATGCGTTTTTTCCTGAATATATTCAGGAAAAAACGCATACGCCCTTTTTGGCCAAGGGCATCATTGTCAACGTTTTGCCGCTTTTCATGTGCTTTAAAGGCGATTCGAATCTACCTCCTGAAATCTGTTTCCTGCAATTCTGCCTTGATTTCAAATCCTCTTCTTTGCCTTCCCTCAATATATTTGTGGATGAGAGTTATCATTTATAACTCTGCAGGTTTGTGAATTGCAGTGCCCTGAACCTCCATTTTACAACTCGCTTTTTAGGGAGCTGGCCGCAAAAGCGCAGGATGGCTTCAGCCCCTGTTCTGGTTCCGGGGGGCAGGCTGAGCCTGTGGTTAATTCTTCTTCCTGATGGGAAAATAGAGTGACCTGTGCCTGTCCCAACACCAAGAGCTAGTCTTTCATTGGTTCCACGTCTTCCCGTTCATCCTCAGTACAAATTGCAACCTGTACGGAACAGGAGGTTAAAGGTGCTGATGCTCCAAGGAGGGAGATTGCTAGTAAAGTGGCTGGAATGGCGAACCCAGCACAAGCAGATGAGAAATGAGGTGCGTTTTAGAAACCTTTCCCCATCACACGGTGTACCATCTTCTGTGTATCTCATGCATGTTTTCGATGTAGGAAGATGCCCTGGAACCTGGAGATTTGGGACCCATGCGATGGGTACCACGCAGTATTACTTTAAAGGGTCTGCGTTTGCTCACCCAACCTCACCAAACCTCTCAGCCGCAACAGTGTCCACCCTTATGTCTCATCCAGCTGTGGGTCTAGATATGGTCAATCCAGGTTGCATCACAGCCCCTGAACGCATTGTGTAAGAATTTCTCTCTCTTTCACTGTCTTTGTTTCATGGGTTTTTCAAAGTAATTTATTTTTATAATGGGGTTTAGCTGCTTTTCACTGCTGTGTTTATGCCGCTTTTTACCCACTTGACACACTAACAGAGACATATCAATACATAGGTTTTAAGATTATTACTAGTCAGATATATTCTTGTGCGGTGAATAGGGCGTGTTGAGTCCAGTTCTCTGAGCAAGAAGTAGGTCTTGTCTATTACATATTGGGTTTATGGAACGGTATCTGAGCTAATTTGAAACCCTTGTTTTATGTATCACCCCACCTCACCTTTCCCGTTAAGCAGCCATAGTGTGTTTTCTGCATGTGTGACTCTGTTCTGTTTTGTAATTCAGTTCAAGTGTAACGGTTTTTACATTCCCTCTATAAGTGATACCTTATGAGAAGTGTCCTTTGCTGTGTGACTTATTTCACTTAGAGTCGTCGTACCTAAATCCACTCATCATGCTGCTACTAGCCTTATGACATTGATTTCACGGCTGAGTGATATTCCATTGTACATAAGGACCACAACTTCTTTATCCATTATTCTCTTTCCTGGGATATTGAAGGTGGAATGAAGTGGAGGTCCTTGTCAACAGAGCAGCCCTAAACTTTGGGGTGCTTGTGTCTTGCTGATTTTTCATTTTCCCAATTTATACCCCCATGAGTGGAAGTGCCCTATGCTCTCTAAGCTTTGCTTTTTAGACGTTTCAGGACTCACCGTACACTTCTCCAGAGTGGCTGTTGACAATTTACATCCCGCCCATCAGTGTAGCAAGGCTCCCATTTCTCCATGGCCTGTCCTGCATTTCTGGTTTTGACACTTTTTTCAGCATGGCCCTTTTGACCGATGGGAAGCGAGACATCTTTGTAGCGCTGATTTGCCTTTCCAGGTTGCTTGGTTGGCCAAAAAGGGCGTATGCGTTTTTTCCTGAATATATTCAGGAAAAAACGCATACGCCCTTTTTGGCCAAGGGCATCATTGTCAACGTTTTGCCGCTTGTCATGTGCTTTAAAGGCGATTCGAATCTACCTCCTGAAATCTGTTTCCTGCAATTCTGCCTTGATTTCAAATCCTCTTCTTTGCCTTCCCTCAATATATTTGTGGATGAGAGTTATCATTTATAACTCTGCAGGTTTGTGAATTGCAGTGCCCTGAACCTCCATTTTACAACTCGCTTTTTAGGGAGCTGGCCGCAAAAGCGCAGGATGGCTTCAGGCCCTGTTCTGGTTCCGGGGGGCAGGCTGAGCCTGTGGTTAATTCTTCTTCCTGATGGGAAAATAGAGTGACCTGTGCCTGTCCCAACACCAAGAGCTAGTCTTTCATTGGTTCCACGTCTTCCCGTTCATCCTCAGTACAAATTGCAACCTGTACGGAACAGGAGGTTAAAGGTGCTGATGCTCCAAGGAGGGAGATTGCTAGTAAAGTGGCTGGAATGGCGAACCCGGGCACAAGCAAATGAGAAATGAGGTGCGTTTTAGAAACCTTTCCCCATCACACGGTGTACCATCTTCTGCGTATCTCATGCATGTTTTCGATGTAGGAAGATGCCCTTGAACCTGGAGATTTGGGACACATGCGATGGGTACCACGCAGTATTACTTTAAAGGGTCTGCGTTTGCTCACCCAACCTCACCAAACCTCTCAGCCGCAACAGTGTCCACCCTTAGGTCTCATCCAGCTGTGGGTCTAGATATGGTCAATCCAGGTTGCATCACAGCCCCTGAACGCATTGTGTAAGAATTTCGCTCTCTTTCACTGTCTTTGTTTCACGGGTTTTTCAAAGTAATTTATTTTTATAATGGGGTTTAGCTGCTTTTCACTGCTGTGTTTATGCCGCTTTACACCCACTTGACACACTAACAGAGAGATATCAATACATAGGTTTTAAGATTATTACTAGTCAATTATATTCTTGTGCGGTGAATAGGGCGTTTTGAGTCCAGTTCTCTGAGCAAGGAGTACGTCTTGTCTATTACATATTGGTTTTATGGAACGGTATCTGAGCTAATTTGAAACCATTGTTTTATGTATCACCCCACCTCACCTTTCCCGTTAAGCAGCCATAGTGTGTTTTCTGCATGTGTGACTCTGTTCTGTTTTGTAATTCAGTTCAAGTGTAACGGTTTTTACATTCCCTCTATCAGTGATACCTTATGAGAAGTGTCCTTTTCTGTGTGACTTATTTCACTTAGAATCGTCGTACCTAAATCCACTCGTCATGCTGCTACTAGCCTTATGACATTGATTTCATGGCTGAGTGATATTCCATTGTACATAAGGACCACAACTTCTTTATCCATTTTTCTCTTTCCTGGGATATTGAAGGTGGAATGAAGTGGAGGTCCTTGTCAACAGAGCAGCCCTCAACTTTGGGGTGCTTGTGTCTTGCTGATTTTTAATTTTCCCAATTTATACCCCCATGAGTGGAAGTGCCCTATGCTCTCTAAGCTTTGCTTTTTAGACGTTTCAGGACTCACCGTACACTTCTCCAGAGTGGCTGTTGACAATTTACATCCCGCCCATCAGTATAGCAAGGCTCCCATTTCTCCATGGCCTGTCCTGCATTTCTGGTTTTGACACTTTTTTCAGCATGGCCCTTTTGACCGATGGGAAGCGAGACATCTTTGTAGCGCTGATTTGCCTTTCCAGGTTGCTTGGTTGGCCAAAAAGGGCGTATGCGTTTTTTCCTGAATATATTCAGGAAAAAACGCATACGCCCTTTTTGGCCAAGGGCATCATTGTCAACGTTTTGCCGCTTTTCATGTGCTTTAAAGGCGATTCGAATCTACCTCCTGAAATCTGTTTCCTGCAATTCTGCCTTGATTTCAAATCCTCTTCTTTGCCTTCCCTCAATATATTTGTGGATGAGAGTTATCATTTATAACTCTGCAGGTTTGTGAATTGCAGTGCCCTGAACCTCCATTTTACAACTCGCTTTTTAGGGAGCTGGCCGCAAAAGCGCAGGATGGCTTCAGGCCCTGTTCTGGTTCGGGGGGCAGGCTGAGCCTGTGGTTAATTCTTCTTCCTGATGGGAAAATAGAGTGACCTGTGCCTGTCCCAACACCAAGAACTAGTCTTTCATTGGTTCCACGTCTTCCCGTTCATCCTCAGTACAAATTGCAACCTGTACGGAACAGGAGGTTAAAGGTGCTGATGCTCCAAGGAGGGAGATTGCTAGTAAAGTGGCTGGAATGGCGAACCCGGGCACAAGCAGATGAGAAATGAGGTGCGTTTTAGAAACCTTTCCCCATCACACGGTGTACCATCTTCTGTGTATCTCATGCATGTTTTCGATGTAGGAAGATGCCCTGGAACCTGGCGATTTGGGACCCATGCGATGGGTACCACGCAGTATTACTTTAAAGGGTCTGCGTTTGCTCACCCAACCTCACCAAACCTCTCAGCCGCAACAGTGTCCACCCTTATGTCTCATCCAGCTGTGGGTCTAGATATGGTCAATCCAGGTTGCATCACAGCCCCTGAACGCATTGTGTAAGAATTTCTCTCTCTTTCACTGTCTTTGTTTCATGGGTTTTTCAAAGTAATTTATTTTTATAATGGGGTTTAGCTGCTTTTCACTGCTGTGTTTATGCCGCTTTTTACCCACTTGACACACTAACAGAGAGATATCAATACATAGGTTTTAAGATTATTACTAGTCAGATATATTCTTGTGCGGTGAATAGGGCGTGTTGAGTCCAGTTCTCTGAGCAAGGAGTAGGTCTTGTCTATTACATATTGGTTTTATGGAACGGTATCTGAGCTAATTTGAAACCATTGTTTTATGTATCACCCCACCTCACCTTTCCCGTTAAGCAGCCATAGTGTGTTTTCTGCATGTGTGACTCTGTTCTGTTTTGTAATTCAGTTCAAGTGTAACGGTTTTTACATTCCCTCTATCAGTGATACCTTATGAGAAGTGTCCTTTTCTGTGTGACTTATTTCACTTAGAATCGTCGTACCTAAATCCACTCGTCATGCTGCTACTAGCCTTATGACATTGATTTCATGGCTGAGTGATACTCCATTGTACATAAGGACCACAACTTCTTTATCCATTTTTCTCTTTCCTGGGATATTGAAGGTGGAATGAAGTGGAGGTCCTTGTCAGCAGAGCAGCCCTAAACTTTGGGGTGCTTGTGTCTTGCTGATTTTTCATTTTCCCAATTTATACCCCCATGAGTGGAAGTGCCCTATGCTCTCTAAGCTTTGCTTTTTAGACGTTTCAGGACTCACCGTACACTTCTCCAGAGTGGCTGTTGACAATTTACATCCCGCCCATCAGTGTAGCAAGGCTCCCATTTCTCCATGGCCTGTCCTGCATTTCTGGTTTTGACACTTTTTTCAGCATGGCCCTTTTGACCGATGGGAAGCGAGACATCTTTGTAGCGCTGATTTGCCTTTCCAGGTTGCTTGGTTGGCCAAAAAGGGCGTATGCGTTTTTTCCTGAATATATTCAGGAAAAAACGCATACGCCCTTTTTGGCCAAGGGCATCATTGTCAACGTTTTGCCGCTTTTCATGTGCTTTAAAGGCGATTCGAATCTACCTCCTGAAATCTGTTTCCTGCAATTCTGCCTTGATTTCAAATCCTCTTCTTTGCCTTCCCTCAATATATTTGTGGATGAGAGTTATCATTTATAACTCTGCAGGTTTGTGAATTGCAGTGCCCTGAACCTCCATTTTACAACTCGCTTTTTAGGGAGCTGGCCGCAAAAGCGCAGGATGGCTTCAGGCCCTGTTCTGGTTCCGGGGGGCAGGCTGAGCCTGTGGTTAATTCTTCTTCCTGATGGGAAAATAGAGTGACCTGTGCCTGTCCCAACACCAAGAGCTAGTCTTTCATTGGTTCCACGTCTTCCCGTTCATCCTCAGTACAAATTGCAACCTGTACGGAACAGGAGGTTAAAGGTGCTGATGCTCCAAGGAGGGAGATTGCTAGTAAAGTGGCTGGAATGGCGAACCCGGGCACAAGCAGATGAGAAATGAGGTGCGTTTTAGAAACCTTTCCACATCACACGGTGTACCATCTTCTGGGTTTCTCATGCATGTTTTCGATGTAGGAAGATGCCCTTGAACCTGGCGATTTGGGACCCATGCGATGGGTACCATGCAGTATTATTTTAAAGGGTCTGCGTTTGCTCACCCAACCTCACCAAACCTCTCAGCCCCAAGAGTGTCCACCCTTATGTCTCATCCAGCTGTGGGTCTAGATATGGTCAATCCAGGTTGCATCACAGCCCGTGAACGCATTGTGTAAGAATTTCTATCTCTTTCACTGTCTTTGTTTCATGGGTTTTTTAAAGTAATTTATTTTTATAATGGGGTTTAGCTGCTTTTCACTGCTGTGTTTATGCCGCTTTACACCCAGTTGACACACTAACAGAGAGATATCAATACATAAGTTTTAAGATTATTACTAGTCAGATATATTCTTGTGCGGTGAATAGGGCGTGTTGAGTCCAGTTCTCTGAGCAAGGAGTAGGTCTTGTCTATTACATATTGGTTTTATCGAACGGTATCTGAGCTAATTTGAAACCCTTGTTTTATGTATCACCCCACCTCACCTTTCCCGTTAAGCAGCCATAGTGTGTTTTCTGCATGTGTGACTCTGTTCTGTTTTGTAATTCAGTTCAAGTGTAACGGTTTTTACATTCCCTCTATCAGTGATACCTTATGAGAAGTGTCCTTTTCTGTGTGACTTATTTCACTTAGAATCGTCGTACCTAAATCCACTCGTCATGCTGCTACTAGCCTTATGACATTGATTTCATGGCTGAGTGATATTCCATTGTACATAAGGACCACAACTTCTTTATCCATTTTTCTCTTTCCTGGGATATTGAAGGTGGAATGAAGTGGAGGTCCTTGTCAACAGAGCAGCCCTCAACTTTGGGGTGCTTGTGTCTTGCTGATTTTTAATTTTCCCAATTTATACCCCCATGAGTGGAAGTGCCCTATGCTCTCTAAGCTTTGCTTTTTAGACGTTTCAGGACTCACCGTACACTTCTCCAGAGTGGCTGTTGACAATTTACATCCCGCCCATCAGTGTAGCAAGGCTCCCATTTCTCCATGGCCTGTCCTGCATTTCTGGTTTTGACACTTTTTTCAGCATGGCCCTTTTAACCGATGGGAAGCGAGACTTCTTTGTAGCGCTGATTTGCCTTTCCAGGTTGCTTGGTTGGCCAAAAAGGGCGTATGCGTTTTTTCCTGAATATATTCAGGAAAAAACGCATACGCCCTTTTTCGCCAAGGGCATCATTGTCAACGTTTTGCCGCTTTTCATGTGCTTTAAAGGCGATTCGAATCTACCTCCTGAAATCTGTTTCCTGCAATTCTGCCTTGATTTCAAATCCTCTTCTTTGCCTTCCCTCAATATATTTGTGGATGAGAGTTATCATTTATAACTCTGCAGGTTTGTGAATTGCAGTGCCCTGAACCTCCATTTTACAACTCGCTTTTTAGGGAGCTGGCCGCAAAAGCGCAGGATGGCTTCAGCCCCTGTTCTGGTTCCGGGGGGCAGGCTGAGCCTGTGGTTAATTCTTCTTCCTGATGGGAAAATAGAGTGACCTGTGCCTGTCCCAACACCAAGAGCTAGTCTTTCATTGGTTCCACGTCTTCCCGTTCATCCTCAGTACAAATTGCAACCTGTACGGAACAGGAGGTTAAAGGTGCTGATGCTCCAAGGAGGGAGATTGCTAGTAAAGTGGCTGGAATGGCGAACCCAGCACAAGCAGATGAGAAATGAGGTGCGTTTTAGAAACCTTTCCCCATCACACGGTGTACCATCTTCTGTGTATCTCATGCATGTTTTCGATGTAGGAAGATGCCCTGGAACCTGGAGATTTGGGACCCATGCGATGGGTACCACGCAGTATTACTTTAAAGGGTCTGCGTTTGCTCACCCAACCTCACCAAACCTCTCAGCCGCAACAGTGTCCACCCTTATGTCTCATCCAGCTGTGGGTCTAGATATGGTCAATCCAGGTTGCATCACAGCCCCTGAACGCATTGTGTAAGAATTTCTCTCTCTTTCACTGTCTTTGTTTCATGGGTTTTTCAAAGTAATTTATTTTTATAATGGGGTTTAGCTGCTTTTCACTGCTGTGTTTATGCCGCTTTTTACCCACTTGACACACTAACAGAGACATATCAATACATAGGTTTTAAGATTATTACTAGTCAGATATATTCTTGTGCGGTGAATAGGGCGTGTTGAGTCCAGTTCTCTGAGCAAGGAGTAGGTCTTGTCTATTACATATTGGGTTTATGGAACGGTATCTGAGCTAATTTGAAACCCTTGTTTTATGTATCACCCCACCTCACCTTTCCCGTTAAGCAGCCATAGTGTGTTTTCTGCATGTGTGACTCTGTTCTGTTTTGTAATTCAGTTCAAGTGTAACGGTTTTTACATTCCCTCTATAAGTGATACCTTATGAGAAGTGTCCTTTGCTGTGTGACTTATTTCACTTAGAGTCGTCGTACCTAAATCCACTCATCATGCTGCTACTAGCCTTATGACATTGATTTCACGGCTGAGTGATATTCCATTGTACATAAGGACCACAACTTCTTTATCCATTATTCTCTTTCCTGGGATATTGAAGGTGGAATGAAGTGGAGGTCCTTGTCAACAGAGCAGCCCTAAACTTTGGGGTGCTTGTGTCTTGCTGATTTTTAATTTTCCCAATTTATACCCCCATGAGTGGAAGTGCCCTATGCTCTCTAAGCTTTGCTTTTTAGACGTTTCAGGACTCACCGTACACTTCTCCAGAGTGGCTGTTGACAATTTACATCCCGCCCATCAGTGTAGCAAGGCTCCCATTTCTCCATGGCCTGTCCTGCATTTCTGGTTTTGACACTTTTTTCAGCATGGCCCTTTTGACCGATGGGAAGCGAGACATCTTTGTAGCGCTGATTTGCCTTTCCAGGTTGCTTGGTTGGCCAAAAAGGGCGTATGCGTTTTTTCCTGAATATATTCAGGAAAAAACGCATACGCCCTTTTTGGCCAAGGGCATCATTGTCAACGTTTTGCCGCTTGTCATGTGCTTTAAAGGCGATTCGAATCTACCTCCTGAAATCTGTTTCCTGCAATTCTGCCTTGATTTCAAATCCTCTTCTTTGCCTTCCCTCAATATATTTGTGGATGAGAGTTATCATTTATAACTCTGCAGGTTTGTGAATTGCAGTGCCCTGAACCTCCATTTTACAACTCGCTTTTTAGGGAGCTGGCCGCAAAAGCGCAGGATGGCTTCAGCCCCTGTTCTGGTTCCGGGGGGCAGGCTGAGCCTGTGGTTAATTCTTCTTCCTGATGGGAAAATAGAGTGACCTGTGCCTGTCCCAACACCAAGAGCTAGTCTTTCATTGGTTCCACGTCTTCCCGTTCATCCTCAGTACAAATTGCAACCTGTACGGAACAGGAGGTTAAAGGTGCTGATGCTCCAAGGAGGGAGATTGCTAGTAAAGTGGCTGGAATGGCGAACCCGGGCACAAGCAAATGAGAAATGAGGTGCGTTTTAGAAACCTTTCCCCATCACACGGTGTACCATCTTCTGGGTATCTCATGCATGTTTTCGATGTAGGAAGATGCCCTTGAACCTGGAGATTTGGGACACATGCGATGGGTACCACGCAGTATTACTTTAAAGGGTCTGCGTTTGCTCACCCAACCTCACCAAACCTCTCAGCCGCAACAGTGTCCACCCTTAGGTCTCATCCAGCTGTGGGTCTAGATATGGTCAATCCAGGTTGCATCACAGCCCCTGAACGCATTGTGTAAGAATTTCGCTCTTTTTCACTGTCTTTGTTTCACGGGTTTTTCAAAGTAATTTATTTTTATAATGGGGTTTAGCTGCTTTTCACTGCTGTGTTTATGCCGCTTTACACCCACTTGACACACTAACAGAGAGATATCAATACATAAGTTTTAAGATTATTACTAGTCAGATATATTCTTGTGCGGTGAATAGGGCGTGTTGAGTCCAGTTCTCTGAGCAAGGAGTAGGTCTTGTCTATTACATATTGGCTTTATGGAACGGTATCTGAGCTAATTTGAAACCCTTGTTTTATGTATCACCCCACCTCACCTTTCCCGTTAAGCAGCCATAGTGTGTTTTCTGCATGTGTGACTCTGTTCTGTTTTGTAATTCAGTTCAAGTGTAACGGTTTTTACATTCCCTCTATCAGTGATACCTTATGAGAAGTGTCCTTTTCTGTGTGACTTATTTCACTTAGAGTCGTCGTACCTAAATCCACTCATCATGCTGCTACTAGCCTTATGACATTGATTTCACGGCTGAGTGATATTCCATTGTACATAAGGACCACAACTTCTTTATCCATTTTTCTCTTTCCTGGGATATTGAAGGTGGAATGAAGTGGAGGTCCTTGTCAACAGAGCAGCCCTCAACTTTGGGGTGCTTGTGTCTTGCTGATTTTTCATTTTCCCAATTTATACCCCCATGAGTGGAAGTGCCCTATGCTCTCTAAGCTTTGCTTTTTAGACGTTTCAGGAGTCACCGTACACTTCTCCAGAGTGGCTGTTGACAATTTACATCCCGCCCATCAGTGTAGCAAGGCTCCCATTTCTCCATGGCCTGTCCTGCATTTCTGGTTTTGACACTTTTTTCAGCATGGCCCTTTTAACCGATGGGAAGCGAGACGTCTTTGTAGTGCTGATTTGCCTTTCCAGGTTGCTTGGTTGGCCAAAAAGGGCGTATGCGTTTTTTCCTGAATATATTCAGGAAAAAACGCATACGCCCTTTTTCGCCAAGGGCATCATTGTCAACGTTTTGCCGCTTTTCATGTGCTTTAAAGGCGATTCGAATCTACCTCCTGAAATCTGTTTCCTGCAATTCTGCCTTGATTTCAAATCCTCTTCTTTGCCTTCCCTCAATATATTTGTGGATGAGAGTTATCATTTATAACTCTGCAGGTTTGTGAATTGCAGTGCCCTGAACCTCCATTTTACAACTCGCTTTTTAGGGAGCTGGCTGCAAAAGCGCAGGATGGCTTCAGCCCCTGTTCTGGTTCCGGGGGGCAGGCTGAGCCTGTGGTTAATTCTTCTTCCTGATGGGAAAATAGAGTGACCTGTGCCTGTCCCAACACCAAGAGCTAGTCTTTCATTGGTTCCACGTCTTCCCGTTCATCCTCAGTACAAATTGCAACCTGTACGGAACAGGAGGTTAAAGGTGCTGATGCTCCAAGGAGGGAGATTGCTAGTAAAGTGGCTGGAATGGCGAACCCGGGCACAAGCAGATGAGAAATGAGGTGCGTTTTAGAAACCTTTCCCCATCACACGGTGTACCATCTTCTGGGTATCTCATGCATGTTTTCGATGTAGGAAGATGCCCTTGAACCTGGAGATTTGGGACCCATGCGATGGGTACCACGCAGTATTACTTTAAAGGGTCTGCGTTTGCTCACCCAACCTCACCAAACCTCTCAGCCGCAACAGTGTCCACCCTTATGTCTCATCCAGCTGTGGGTCTAGATATGGTCAATCCAGGTTGCATCACAGCCCCTGAACGCATTGTGTAAGAATTTCTCTCTCTTTCACTGTCTTTGTTTCATGGGTTTTTCAAAGTAATTTATTTTTATAATGGGGTTTAGCTGCTTTTCACTGCTGTGTTTATGCCGCTTTTTACCCACTTGACACACTAACAGAGAGATATCAATACATAGGTTTTAAGATTACTACTAGTCAGATATATTCTTGTGCGGTGAATAGGGCGTGTTGAGTCCAGTTCTCTGAGCAAGGAGTAGGTCTTGTCTATTACATATTGGGTTTATGGAACGGTATCTGAGCTAATTTGAAACCCTTGTTTTATGTATCACCCCACCTCACCTTTCCCGTTAAGCAGCCATAGTGTGTTTTCTGCATGTGTGACTCTGTTCTGTTTTGTAATTCTGTTCAAGTGTAACGGTTTTTACATTCCCTCTATCAGTGATACCTTATGAGAAGTGTCCTTTTCTGTGTGACTTATTTCACTTAGAATCGTCGTACCTAAATCCACTCATCATGCTGCTACTAGCCTTATGACATTGATTTCATGGCTGAGTGATATTCCATTGTACATAAGGACCACAACTTCTTTATCCATTTTTCTCTTTCCTGGGATATTGAAGGTGGAATGAAGTGGAGGTCCTTGTCAACAGAGCAGCCCTAAACTTAGGGGTGCTTGTGTCTTGCTGATTTTTCATTTTCCCAATTTATACCCCCATGAGTGGAAGTGCCCTATGCTCTCTAAGCTTTGCTTTTTAGACGTTTCAGGACTCACCGTACACTTCTCCAGAGTGGCTGTTGACAATTTACATCCCGCCCATCAGTGTAGCAAGGCTCCCATTTCTCCATGGCCTGTCCTGCATTTCTGGTTTTGACACTTTTTTCAGCATGGCCCTTTTGACCGATGGGAAGCGAGACATCTTTGTAGCGCTGATTTGCCTTTCCAGGTTGCTTGGTTGGCCAAAAAGGGCGTATGCATTTTTTCCTGAATATATTCAGGAAAAAACGCATACGCCCTTTTTGGCCAAGGGCATCATTGTCAACGTTTTGCCGCTTTTCATGTGCTTTAAAGGCGATTCGAATCTACCTCCTGAAATCTGTTTCCTGCAATTCTGCCTTGATTTCAAATCCTCTTCTTTGCCTTCCCTCAATATATTTGTGGATGAGAGTTATCATTTATAACTCTGCAGGTTTGTGAATTGCAGTGCCCTGAACCTCCATTTTACAACTCGCTTTTTAGGGAGCTGGCCGCAAAAGCGCAGGATGGCTTCAGCCCCTGTTCTGGTTCCGGGGGGCAGGCTGAGCCTGTGGTTAATTCTTCTTCCTGATGGGAAAATAGAGTGACCTGTGCCTGTCCCAACACCAAGAGCTAGTTTTTCATTGGTTCCACGTCTTCCCGTTCATCCTCAGTACAAATTGCAACCTGTACGGAACAGGAGGTTAAAGGTGCTGATGCTCCAAGGAGGGAGATTGCTAGTAAAGTGGCTGGAATGGCGAACCCGGGCACAAGCAAATGAGAAATGAGGTGCGTTTTAGAAACCTTTCCCCATCACACGGTGTACCATCTTCTGGGTATCTCATGCATGTTTTCGATGTAGGAAGATGCCCTTGAACCTGGAGATTTGGGACCCATGCGATGGGTACCACGCAGTATTACTTTAAAGGGTCTGCGTTTGCTCACCCAACCTCACCAAACCTCTCAGCCGCAACAGTGTCCACCCTTAGGTCTCATCCAGCTGTGGGTCTAGATATGGTCAATCCAGGTTGCATCACAGCCCCTGAACGCATTGTGTAAGAATTTCGCTCTCTTTCACTGTCTTTGTTTCACGGGTTTTTCAAAGTAATTCATTTTTATAATGGGGTTTAGCTGCTTTTCACTGCTGTGTTTATGCCGCTTTACACCCACTTGACACACTAACAGAGAGATATCAATACATAGGTTTTAAGATTATTACTAGTCAGATATATTCTTGTGCGGTGAATAGGGCGTGTTGAGTCCTGTTCTCTGAGCAAGGAGTACGTCTTGTCTATTACATATTGTTTTTATGGAACGGTATCTGAGCTAATTTGAAACCATTGTTTTATGTATCACCCCACCTCACCTTTCCCGTTAAGCAGCCATAGTGTGTTTTCTGCATGTGTGACTCTGTTCTGTTTTGTAATTCAGTTCAAGTGTAACGGTTTTTACATTCCCTCTATCAGTGATACCTTATGAGAAGTGTCCTTTTCTGTGTGACTTATTTCACTTAGAATCGTCGTACCTAAATCCACTCGTCATGCTGCTACTAGCCTTATGACATTGATTTCATGGCTGAGTGATATTCCATTGTACATAAGGACCACAACTTCTTTATCCATTTTTCTCTTTCCTGGGATATTGAAGGTGGAATGAAGTGGAGGTCCTTGTCAGCAGAGCAGCCCTAAACTTTGGGGTGCTTGTGTCTTGCTGATTTTTCATTTTCCCAATTTATACCCCCATGAGTGGAAGTGCCCTATGCTCTCTAAGCTTTGCTTTTTAGACGTTTCAGGACTCACCGTACACTTCTCCAGAGTGGCTGTTGACAATTTACATCCCGCCCATCAGTGTAGCAAGGCTCCCATTTCTCCATGGCCTGTCCTGCATTTCTGGTTTTGACACTTTTTTCAGCATGGCCCTTTTGACCGATGGGAAGCGAGACATCTTTGTAGCGCTGATTTGCCTTTCCAGGTTGCTTGGTTGGCCAAAAAGGGCGTATGCGTTTTTTCCTGAATATATTCAGGAAAAAACGCATACGCCCTTTTTGGCCAAGGGCATCATTGTCAACGTTTTGCCGCTTTTCATGTGCTTTAAAGGCGATTCGAATCTACCTCCTGAAATCTGTTTCCTGCAATTCTGCCTTGATTTCAAATCCTCTTCTTTGCCTTCCCTCAATATATTTGTGGATGAGAGTTATCATTTATAACTCTGCAGGTTTGTGAATTGCAGTGCCCTGAACCTCCATTTTACAACTCGCTTTTTAGGGAGCTGGCCGCAAAAGCGCAGGATGGCTTCAGGCCCTGTTCTGGTTCCGGGGGGCAGGCTGAGCCTGTGGTTAATTCTTCTTCCTGATGGGAAAATAGAGTGACCTGTGCCTGTCCCAACACCAAGAGCTAGTCTTTCATTGGTTCCACGTCTTCCCGTTCATCCTCAGTACAAATTGCAACCTGTACGGAACAGGAGGTTAAAGGTGCTGATGCTCCAAGGAGGGAGATTGCTAGTAAAGTGGCTGGAATGGCGAACCCGGGCACAAGCAGATGAGAAATGAGGTGCGTTTTAGAAACCTTTCCACATCACACGGTGTACCATCTTCTGGGTTTCTCATGCATGTTTTCGATGTAGGAAGATGCCCTTGAACCTGGCGATTTGGGACCCATGCGATGGGTACCATGCAGTATTATTTTAAAGGGTCTGCGTTTGCTCACCCAACCTCACCAAACCTCTCAGCCCCAAGAGTGTCCACCCTTATGTCTCATCCAGCTGTGGGTCTAGATATGGTCAATCCAGGTTGCATCACAGCCCCTGAACGCATTGTGTAAGAATTTCGCTCTTTTTCACTGTCTTTGTTTCACGGGTTTTTCAAAGTAATTTATTTTTATAATGGGGTTTAGCTGCTTTTCACTGCTGTGTTTATGCCGCTTTACACCCACTTGACACACTAACAGAGAGATATCAATACATAAGTTTTAAGATTATTACTAGTCAGATATATTCTTGTGCGGTGAATAGGGCGTGTTGAGTCCAGTTCTCTGAGCAAGGAGTAGGTCTTGTCTATTACATATTGGCTTTATGGAACGGTATCTGAGCTAATTTGAAACCCTTGTTTTATGTATCACCCCACCTCACCTTTCCCGTTAAGCAGCCATAGTGTGTTTTCTGCATGTGTGACTCTGTTCTGTTTTGTAATTCAGTTCAAGTGTAACGGTTTTTACATTCCCTCTATCAGTGATACCTTATGAGAAGTGTCCTTTTCTGTGTGACTTATTTCACTTAGAGTCGTCGTACCTAAATCCACTCATCATGCTGCTACTAGCCTTATGACATTGATTTCACGGCTGAGTGATATTCCATTGTACATAAGGACCACAACTTCTTTATCCATTTTTCTCTTTCCTGGGATATTGAAGGTGGAATGAAGTGGAGGTCCTTGTCAACAGAGCAGCCCTAAACTTTGGGGTGCTTGTGTCTTGCTGATTTTTCATTTTCCCAATTTATACCCCCATGAGTGGAAGTGCCCTATGCTCTCTAAGCTTTGCTTTTTAGACGTTTCAGGACTCACCGTACACTTCTCCAGAGTGGCTGTTGACAATTTACATCCCGCCCATCAGTGTAGCAAGGCTCCCATTTCTCCATGGCCTGTCCTGCATTTCTGGTTTTGACACTTTTTTCAGCATGGCCCTTTTAACCGATGGGAAGCGAGACGTCTTTGTAGTGCTGATTTGCCTTTCCAGGTTGCTTGGTTGGCCAAAAAGGGCGTATGTGTTTTTTCCTGAATATATTCAGGAAAAAACGCATACGCCCTTTTTCGCCAAGGGCATCATTGTCAACGTTTTGCCGCTTTTCATGTGCTTTAAAGGCGATTCGAATCTACCTCCTGAAATCTGTTTCCTGCAATTCTGCCTTGATTTCAAATCCTCTTCTTTGCCTTCCCTCAATATATTTGTGGATGAGAGTTATCATTTATAACTCTGCAGGTTTGTGAATTGCAGTGCCCTGAACCTCCATTTTACAACTCGCTTTTTAGGGAGCTGGCCGCAAAAGCGCAGGATGGCTTCAGCCCCTGTTCTGGTTCCGGGGGGCAGGCTGAGCCTGTGGTTAATTCTTCTTCCTGATGGGAAAATAGAGTGACCTGTGCCTGTCCCAACACCAAGAGCTAGTCTTTCATTGGTTCCACGTCTTCCCGTTCATCCTCAGTACAAATTGCAACCTGTACGGAACAGGAGGTTAAAGGTGCTGATGCTCCAAGGAGGGAGATTGCTAGTAAAGTGGCTGGAATGGCGAACCCGGGCACAAGCAGATGAGAAATGAGGTGCGTTTTAGAAACCTTTCCCCATCACACGGTGTACCATCTTCTGGGTATCTCATGCATGTTTTCGATGTAGGAAGATGCCCTTGAACCTGGAGATTTGGGACCCATGCGATGGGTACCACGCAGTATTACTTTAAAGGGTCTGCGTTTGCTCACCCAACCTCACCAAACCTCTCAGCCGCAACAGTGTCCACCCTTATGTCTCATCCAGCTGTGGGTCTAGATATGGTCAATCCAGGTTGCATCACAGCCCCTGAACGCATTGTGTAAGAATTTCTCTCTCTTTCACTGTCTTTGTTTCATGGGTTTTTCAAAGTAATTTATTTTTATAATGGGGTTTAGCTGCTTTTCACTGCTGTGTTTATGCCGCTTTTTACCCACTTGACACACTAACAGAGAGATATCAATACATAGGTTTTAAGATTATTACTAGTCAGATATATTCTTGTGCGGTGAATAGGGCGTGTTGAGTCCAGTTCTCTGAGCAAGGAGTAGGTCTTGTCTATTACATATTGGGTTTATGGAACGGTATCTGAGCTAATTTGAAACCCTTGTTTTATGTATCACCCCACCTCACCTTTCCCGTTAAGCAGCCATAGTGTGTTTTCTGCATGTGTGACTCTGTTCTGTTTTGTAATTCAGTTCAAGTGTAACGGTTTTTACATTCCCTCTATCAGTGATACCTTATGAGAAGTGTCCTTTTCTGTGTGACTTATTTCACTTAGAATCGTCGTACCTAAATCCACTCATCATGCTGCTACTAGCCTTATGACATTGATTTCATGGCTGAGTGATATTCCATTGTACATAAGGACCACAACTTCTTTATCCATTTTTCTCTTTCCTGGGATATTGAAGGTGGAATGAAGTGGAGGTCCTTGTCAACAGAGCAGCCCTAAACTTAGGGGTGCTTGTGTCTTGCTGATTTTTCATTTTCCCAATTTATACCCCCATGAGTGGAAGTGCCCTATGCTCTCTAAGCTTTGCTTTTTAGACGTTTCAGGACTCACCGTACACTTCTCCAGAGTGGCTGTTGACAATTTACATCCCGCCCATCAGTGTAGCAAGGCTCCCATTTCTCCATGGCCTGTCCTGCATTTCTGGTTTTGACACTTTTTTCAGCATGGCCCTTTTGACCGATGGGAAGCGAGACATCTTTGTAGCGCTGATTTGCCTTTCCAGGTTGCTTGGTTGGCCAAAAAGGGCGTATGCGTTTTTTCCTGAATATATTCAGGAAAAAACGCATACGCCCTTTTTGGCCAAGGGCATCATTGTCAACGTTTTGCCGCTTTTCATGTGCTTTAAAGGCGATTCGAATCTACCTCCTGAAATCTGTTTCCTGCAATTCTGCCTTGATTTCAAATCCTCTTCTTTGCCTTCCCTCAATATATTTGTGGATGAGAGTTATCATTTATAACTCTGCAGGTTTGTGAATTGCAGTGCCCTGAACCTCCATTTTACAACTCGCTTTTTAGGGAGCTGGCCGCAAAAGCGCAGGATGGCTTCAGCCCCTGTTCTGGTTCCGGGGGGCAGGCTGAGCCTGTGGTTAATTCTTCTTCCTGATGGGAAAATAGAGTGACCTGTGCCTGTCCCAACACCAAGAGCTAGTTTTTCATTGGTTCCACGTCTTCCCGTTCATCCTCAGTACAAATTGCAACCTGTACGGAACAGGAGGTTAAAGGTGCTGATGCTCCAAGGAGGGAGATTGCTAGTAAAGTGGCTGGAATGGCGAACCCGGGCACAAGCAAATGAGAAATGAGGTGCGTTTTAGAAACCTTTCCCCATCACACGGTGTACCATCTTCTGGGTATCTCATGCATGTTTTCGATGTAGGAAGATGCCCTTGAACCTGGAGATTTGGGACCCATGCGATGGGTACCACGCAGTATTACTTTAAAGGGTCTGCGTTTGCTCACCCAACCTCACCAAACCTCTCAGCCGCAACAGTGTCCACCCTTAGGTCTCATCCAGCTGTGGGTCTAGATATGGTCAATCCAGGTTGCATCACAGCCCCTGAACGCATTGTGTAAGAATTTCGCTCTCTTTCACTGTCTTTGTTTCACGGGTTTTTCAAAGTAATTTATTTTTATAATGGGGTTTAGCTGCTTTTCACTGCTGTGTTTATGCCGCTTTACACCCACTTGACACACTAACAGAGAGATATCAATACATAGGTTTTAAGATTATTACTAGTCAGATATATTCTTGTGCGGTGAATAGGGCGTGTTGAGTCCTGTTCTCTGAGCAAGGAGTACGTCTTGTCTATTACATATTGTTTTTATGGAACGGTATCTGAGCTAATTTGAAACCATTGTTTTATGTATCACCCCACCTCACCTTTCCCGTTAAGCAGCCATAGTGTGTTTTCTGCATGTGTGACTCTGTTCTGTTTTGTAATTCAGTTCAAGTGTAACGGTTTTTACATTCCCTCTATCAGTGATACCTTATGAGAAGTGTCCTTTTCTGTGTGACTTATTTCACTTAGAATCGTCGTACCTAAATCCACTCGTCATGCTGCTACTAGCCTTATGACATTGATTTCATGGCTGAGTGATATTCCATTGTACATAAGGAACACAACTTCTTTATCCATTTTTCTCTTTCCTGGGATATTGAAGGTGGAATGAAGTGGAGGTCCTTGTCAGCAGAGCAGCCCTAAACTTTGGGGTGCTTGTGTCTTGCTGATTTTTCATTTTCCCAATTTATACCCCCATGAGTGGAAGTGCCCTATGCTCTCTAAGCTTTGCTTTTTAGACGTTTCAGGACTCACCGTACACTTCTCCAGAGTGGCTGTTGACAATTTACATCCCGCCCATCAGTGTAGCAAGGCTCCCATTTCTCCATGGCCTGTCCTGCATTTCTGGTTTTGACACTTTTTTCAGCATGGCCCTTTTGACCGATGGGAAGCGAGACATCTTTGTAGCGCTGATTTGCCTTTCCAGGTTGCTTGGTTGGCCAAAAAGGGCGTATGCGTTTTTTCCTGAATATATTCAGGAAAAAACGCATACGCCCTTTTTGGCCAAGGGCATCATTGTCAACGTTTTGCCGCTTTTCATGTGCTTTAAAGGCGATTCGAATCTACCTCCTGAAATCTGTTTCCTGCAATTCTGCCTTGATTTCAAATCCTCTTCTTTGCCTTCCCTCAATATATTTGTGGATGAGAGTTATCATTTATAACTCTGCAGGTTTGTGAATTGCAGTGCCCTGAACCTCCATTTTACAACTCGCTTTTTAGGGAGCTGGCCGCAAAAGCGCAGGATGGCTTCAGGCCCTGTTCTGGTTCCGGGGGGCAGGCTGAGCCTGTGGTTAATTCTTCTTCCTGATGGGAAAATAGAGTGACCTGTGCCTGTCCCAACACCAAGAGCTAGTCTTTCATTGGTTCCACGTCTTCCCGTTCATCCTCAGTACAAATTGCAACCTGTACGGAACAGGAGGTTAAAGGTGCTGATGCTCCAAGGAGGGAGATTGCTAGTAAAGTGGCTGGAATGGCGAACCCGGGCACAAGCAGATGAGAAATGAGGTGCGTTTTAGAAACCTTTCCACATCACACGGTGTACCATCTTCTGGGTTTCTCATGCATGTTTTCGATGTAGGAAGATGCCCTTGAACCTGGCGATTTGGGACCCATGCGATGGGTACCATGCAGTATTATTTTAAAGGGTCTGCGTTTGCTCACCCAACCTCACCAAACCTCTCAGCCCCAAGAGTGTCCACCCTTATGTCTCATCCAGCTGTGGGTCTAGATATGGTCAATCCAGGTTGCATCACAGCCCGTGAACGCATTGTGTAAGAATTTCTATCTCTTTCACTGTCTTTGTTTCATGGGTTTTTCAAAGTAATTTATTTTTATAATGGGGTTTAGCTGCTTTTCACTGCTGTGTTTATGCCGCTTTACACCCAGTTGACACACTAACAGAGAGATATCAATACATAAGTTTTAAGATTATTACTAGTCAGATATATTCTTGTGCGGTGAATAGGGCGTGTTGAGTCCAGTTCTCTGAGCAAGGAGTAGGTCTTGTCTATTACATATTGGTTTTATGGAACGGTATCTGAGCTAATTTGAAACCCTTGTTTTATGTATCACCCCACCTCACCTTTCCCGTTAAGCAGCCATAGTGTGTTTTCTGCATGTGTGACTCTGTTCTGTTTTGTAATTCTGTTCAAGTGTAACGGTTTTTACATTCCCTCTATCAGTGATACCTTATGAGAAGTGTCCTTTTCTGTGTGACTTATTTCACTTAGAATCGTCGTACCTAAATCCACTCGTCATGCTGCTACTAGCCTTATGACATTGATTTCATGGCTGAGTGATATTCCATTGTACATAAGGACCACAACTTCTTTATCCATTTTTCTCTTTCCTGCGATATTGAAGGTGGAATGAAGTGGAGGTCCTTGTCAACAGAGCAGCCCTAAACTTTGGGGTGCTTGTGTCTTGCTGATTTTTAATTTTCCCAATTTATACCCCCATGAGTGGAAGTGCCCTATGCTCTCTAAGCTTTGCTTTTTAGACGTTTCAGGACTCACCGTACACTTCTCCAGAGTGGCTGTTGACAATTTACATCCCGCCCATCAGTGTAGCAAGGCTCCCATTTCTCCATGGCCTGTCCTGCATTTCTGGTTTTGACACTTTTTTCAGCATGGCCCTTTTAACCGATGGGAAGCGAGACTTCTTTGTAGCGCTGATTTGCCTTTCCAGGTTGCTTGGTTGGCCAAAAAGGGCGTATGCGTTTTTTCCTGAATATATTCAGGAAAAAACGCATACGCCCTTTTTGGCCAAGGGCATCATTGTCAACGTTTTGCCGCTTTTCATGTGCTTTAAAGGCGATTCGAATCTACCTCCTGAAATCTGTTTCCTGCAATTCTGCCTTGATTTCAAATCCTCTTCTTTGCCTTCCCTCAATATATTTGTGGATGAGAGTTATCATTTATAACTCTGCAGGTTTGTGAATTGCAGTGCCCTGAACCTCCATTTTACAACTCTCTTTTTAGGGAGCTGGCCGCAAAAGCGCAGGATGGCTTCAGGCCCTGTTCTGGTTCCGGGGGGCAGGCTGAGCCTGTGGTTAATTCTTCTTCCTGATGGGAAAATAGAGTGACCTGTGCCTGTCCCAACACCAAGAGCTAGTCTTTCATTGGTTCCACGTCTTCCCGTTCATCCTCAGTACAAATTGCAACCAGTACGGAACAGGAGGTTAAAGGTGCTGATGCTCCAAGGAGGGAGATTGCTAGTAAAGTGGCTGGAATGGCGAACCCGGGCACAAGCAGATGAGAAATGAGGTGCGTTTTAGAAACCTTTCCCCATCACACGGTGTACCATCTTCTGTGTATCTCATGCATGTTTTCGATGTAGGAAGATGCCCTGGAACCTGGCGATTTGGGACCCATGCGATGGGTACCACGCAGTATTACTTTAAAGGGTCTGCGTTTGCTCACCCAACCTCACCAAACCTCTCAGCCGCAACAGTGTCCA
Source organism: Balaenoptera borealis (assembly GCF_965194805.1). Classification (NCBI taxonomy): domain Eukaryota; kingdom Metazoa; phylum Chordata; class Mammalia; order Artiodactyla; family Balaenopteridae; genus Balaenoptera; species Balaenoptera borealis. Next base: position 1,776,956 of record NC_138869.1, on the reverse strand, counting down.
CCCTTATGTCTCATCCAGCTGTGGGTCTAGATATGGTCAATCCAGGTTGCATCACAGCCCCTGAACGCATTGTGTAAGAATTTCTCTCTCTTTCACTGTCTTTGTTTCATGGGTTTTTCAAAGTAATTTATTTTTATAATGGGGTTTAGCTGCTTTTCACTGCTGTGTTTATGCCGCTTTTTACCCACTTGACACACTAACAGAGAGATATCAATACATAGGTTTTAAGATTATTACTAGTCAGATATATTCTTGTGCGGTGAATAGGGCGTGTTGAGTCCAGTTCTCTGAGCAAGGAGTAGGTCTTGTCTATTACATATTGGTTTTATGGAACGGTATCTGAGCTAATTTGAAACCATTGTTTTATGTATCACCCCACCTCACCTTTCCCGTTAAGCAGCCATAGTGTGTTTTCTGCATGTGTGACTCTGTTCTGTTTTGTAATTCAGTTCAAGTGTAACGGTTTTTACATTCCCTCTATCAGTGATACCTTATGAGAAGTGTCCTTTTCTGTGTGACTTATTTCACTTAGAATCGTCGTACCTAAATCCACTCGTCATGCTGCTACTAGCCTTATGACATTGATTTCATGGCTGAGTGATATTCCATTGTACATAAGGACCACAACTTCTTTATCCATTTTTCTCTTTCCTGGGATATTGAAGGTGGAATGAAGTGGAGGTCCTTGTCAGCAGAGCAGCCCTAAACTTTGGGGTGCTTGTGTCTTGCTGATTTTTCATTTTCCCAATTTATACCCCCATGAGTGGAAGTGCCCTATGCTCTCTAAGCTTTGCTTTTTAGACGTTTCAGGACTCACCGTACACTTCTCCAGAGTGGCTGTTGACAATTTACATCCCGCCCATCAGTGTAGCAAGGCTCCCATTTCTCCATGGCCTGTCCTGCATTTCTGGTTTTGACACTTTTTTCAGCATGGCCCTTTTGACCGATGGGAAGCGAGACATCTTTGTAGCGCTGATTTGCCTTTCCAGGTTGCTTGGTTGGCCAAAAAGGGCGTATGCGTTTTTTCCTGAATATATTCAGGAAAAAACGCATACGCCCTTTTTGGCCAAGGGCATCATTGTCAACGTTTTGCCGCTTTTCATGTGCTTTAAAGGCGATTCGAATCTACCTCCTGAAATCTGTTTCCTGCAATTCTGCCTTGATTTCAAATCCTCTTCTTTGCCTTCCCTCAATATATTTGTGGATGAGAGTTATCATTTATAACTCTGCAGGTTTGTGAATTGCAGTGCCCTGAACCTCCATTTTACAACTCGCTTTTTAGGGAGCTGGCCGCAAAAGCGCAGGATGGCTTCAGGCCCTGTTCTGGTTCCGGGGGGCAGGCTGAGCCTGTGGTTAATTCTTCTTCCTGATGGGAAAATAGAGTGACCTGTGCCTGTCCCAACACCAAGAGCTAGTCTTTCATTGGTTCCACGTCTTCCCGTTCATCCTCAGTACAAATTGCAACCTGTACGGAACAGGAGGTTAAAGGTGCTGATGCTCCAAGGAGGGAGATTGCTAGTAAAGTGGCTGGAATGGCGAACCCGGGCACAAGCAGATGAGAAATGAGGTGCGTTTTAGAAACCTTTCCACATCACACGGTGTACCATCTTCTGGGTTTCTCATGCATGTTTTCGATGTAGGAAGATGCCCTTGAACCTGGCGATTTGGGACCCATGCGATGGGTACCACGCAGTATTACTTTAAAGGGTCTGCGTTTGCTCACCCAACCTCACCAAACCTCTCAGCCCCAAGAGTGTCCACCCTTATGTCTCATCCAGCTGTGGGTCTAGATATGGTCAATCCAGGTTGCATCACAGCCCGTGAACGCATTGTGTAAGAATTTCTATCTCTTTCACTGTCTTTGTTTCATGGGTTTTTTAAAGTAATTTATTTTTATAATGGGGTTTAGCTGCTTTTCACTGCTGTGTTTATGCCGCTTTACACCCAGTTGACACACTAACAGAGAGATATCAATACATAAGTTTTAAGATTATTACTAGTCAGATATATTCTTGTGCGGTGAATAGGGCGTGTTGAGTCCAGTTCTCTGAGCAAGGAGTAGGTCTTGTCTATTACATATTGGTTTTATCGAACGGTATCTGAGCTAATTTGAAACCCTTGTTTTATGTATCACCCCACCTCACCTTTCCCGTTAAGCAGCCATAGTGTGTTTTCTGCATGTGTGACTCTGTTCTGTTTTGTAATTCAGTTCAAGTGTAACGGTTTTTACATTCCCTCTATCAGTGATACCTTATGAGAAGTGTCCTTTTCTGTGTGACTTATTTCACTTAGAATCGTCGTACCTAAATCCACTCGTCATGCTGCTACTAGCCTTATGACATTGATTTCATGGCTGAGTGATATTCCATTGTACATAAGGACCACAACTTCTTTATCCATTTTTCTCTTTCCTGGGATATTGAAGGTGGAATGAAGTGGAGGTCCTTGTCAACAGAGCAGCCCTCAACTTTGGGGTGCTTGTGTCTTGCTGATTTTTCATTTTCCCAATTTATACCCCCATGAGTGGAAGTGCCCTATGCTCTCTAAGCTTTGCTTTTTAGACGTTTCAGGACTCACCGTACACTTCTCCAGAGTGGCTGTTGACAATTTACATCCCGCCCATCAGTGTAGCAAGGCTCCCATTTCTCCATGGCCTGTCCTGCATTTCTGGTTTTGACACTTTTTTCAGCATGGCCCTTTTAACCGATGGGAAGCGAGACTTCTTTGTAGCGCTGATTTGCCTTTCCAGGTTGCTTGGTTGGCCAAAAAGGGCGTATGCGTTTTTTCCTGAATATATTCAGGAAAAAACGCATACGCCCTTTTTGGCCAAGGGCATCATTGTCAACGTTTTGCCGCTTTTCATGTGCTTTAAAGGCGATTCGAATCTACCTCCTGAAATCTGTTTCCTGCAATTCTGCCTTGATTTCAAATCCTCTTCTTTGCCTTCCCTCAATATATTTGTGGATGAGAGTTATCATTTATAACTCTGCAGGTTTGTGAATTGCAGTGCCCTGAACCTCCATTTTACAACTCGCTTTTTAGGGAGCTGGCCGCAAAAGCGCAGGATGGCTTCAGCCCCTGTTCTGGTTCCGGGGGGCAGGCTGAGCCTGTGGTTAATTCTTCTTCCTGATGGGAAAATAGAGTGACCTGTGCCTGTCCCAACACCAAGAGCTAGTCTTTCATTGGTTCCACGTCTTCCCGTTCATCCTCAGTACAAATTGCAACCTGTACGGAACAGGAGGTTAAAGGTGCTGATGCTCCAAGGAGGGAGATTGCTAGTAAAGTGGCTGGAATGGCGAACCCAGCACAAGCAGATGAGAAATGAGGTGCGTTTTAGAAACCTTTCCCCATCACACGGTGTACCATCTTCTGTGTATCTCATGCATGTTTTCGATGTAGGAAGATGCCCTGGAACCTGGAGATTTGGGACCCATGCGATGGGTACCACGCAGTATTACTTTAAAGGGTCTGCGTTTGCTCACCCAACCTCACCAAACCTCTCAGCCGCAACAGTGTCCACCCTTATGTCTCATCCAGCTGTGGGTCTAGATATGGTCAATCCAGGTTGCATCACAGCCCCTGAACGCATTGTGTAAGAATTTCTCTCTCTTTCACTGTCTTTGTTTCATGGGTTTTTCAAAGTAATTTATTTTTATAATGGGGTTTAGCTGCTTTTCACTGCTGTGTTTATGCCGCTTTTTACCCACTTGACACACTAACAGAGACATATCAATACATAGGTTTTAAGATTATTACTAGTCAGATATATTCTTGTGCGGTGAATAGGGCGTGTTGAGTCCAGTTCTCTGAGCAAGGAGTAGGTCTTGTCTATTACATATTGGGTTTATGGAACGGTATCTGAGCTAATTTGAAACCCTTGTTTTATGTATCACCCCACCTCACCTTTCCCGTTAAGCAGCCATAGTGTGTTTTCTGCATGTGTGACTCTGTTCTGTTTTGTAATTCAGTTCAAGTGTAACGGTTTTTACATTCCCTCTATAAGTGATACCTTATGAGAAGTGTCCTTTGCTGTGTGACTTATTTCACTTAGAGTCGTCGTACCTAAATCCACTCATCATGCTGCTACTAGCCTTATGACATTGATTTCACGGCTGAGTGATATTCCATTGTACATAAGGACCACAACTTCTTTATCCATTATTCTCTTTCCTGGGATATTGAAGGTGGAATGAAGTGGAGGTCCTTGTCAACAGAGCAGCCCTAAACTTTGGGGTGCTTGTGTCTTGCTGATTTTTCATTTTCCCAATTTATACCCCCATGAGTGGAAGTGCCCTATGCTCTCTAAGCTTTGCTTTTTAGACGTTTCAGGACTCACCGTACACTTCTCCAGAGTGGCTGTTGACAATTTACATCCCGCCCATCAGTGTAGCAAGGCTCCCATTTCTCCATGGCCTGTCCTGCATTTCTGGTTTTGACACTTTTTTCAGCATGGCCCTTTTGACCGATGGGAAGCGAGACATCTTTGTAGCGCTGATTTGCCTTTCCAGGTTGCTTGGTTGGCCAAAAAGGGCGTATGCGTTTTTTCCTGAATATATTCAGGAAAAAACGCATACGCCCTTTTTGGCCAAGGGCATCATTGTCAACGTTTTGCCGCTTTTCATGTGCTTTAAAGGCGATTCGAATCTACCTCCTGAAATCTGTTTCCTGCAATTCTGCCTTGATTTCAAATCCTCTTCTTTGCCTTCCCTCAATATATTTGTGGATGAGAGTTATCATTTATAACTCTGCAGGTTTGTGAATTGCAGTGCCCTGAACCTCCATTTTACAACTCGCTTTTTAGGGAGCTGGCCGCAAAAGCGCAGGATGGCTTCAGGCCCTGTTCTGGTTCCGGGGGGCAGGCTGAGCCTGTGGTTAATTCTTCTTCCTGATGGGAAAATAGAGTGACCTGTGCCTGTCCCAACACCAAGAGCTAGTCTTTCATTGGTTCCACGTCTTCCCGTTCATCCTCAGTACAAATTGCAACCTGTACGGAACAGGAGGTTAAAGGTGCTGATGCTCCAAGGAGGGAGATTGCTAGTAAAGTGGCTGGAATGGCGAACCCGGGCACAAGCAAATGAGAAATGAGGTGCGTTTTAGAAACCTTTCCCCATCACACGGTGTACCATCTTCTGGGTATCTCATGCATGTTTTCGATGTAGGAAGATGCCCTTGAACCTGGAGATTTGGGACACATGCGATGGGTACCACGCAGTATTACTTTAAAGGGTCTGCGTTTGCTCACCCAACCTCACCAAACCTCTCAGCCGCAACAGTGTCCACCCTTAGGTCTCATCCAGCTGTGGGTCTAGATATGGTCAATCCAGGTTGCATCACAGCCCCTGAACGCATTGTGTAAGAATTTCGCTCTCTTTCACTGTCTTTGTTTCACGGGTTTTTCAAAGTAATTTATTTTTATAATGGGGTTTAGCTGCTTTTCACTGCTGTGTTTATGCCGCTTTACACCCACTTGACACACTAACAGAGAGATATCAATACATAGGTTTTAAGATTATTACTAGTCAATTATATTCTTGTGCGGTGAATAGGGCGTTTTGAGTCCAGTTCTCTGAGCAAGGAGTACGTCTTGTCTATTACATATTGGTTTTATGGAACGGTATCTGAGCTAATTTGAAACCATTGTTTTATGTATCACCCCACCTCACCTTTCCCGTTAAGCAGCCATAGTGTGTTTTCTGCATGTGTGACTCTGTTCTGTTTTGTAATTCAGTTCAAGTGTAACGGTTTTTACATTCCCTCTATCAGTGATACCTTATGAGAAGTGTCCTTTTCTGTGTGACTTATTTCACTTAGAATCGTCGTACCTAAATCCACTCGTCATGCTGCTACTAGCCTTATGACATTGATTTCATGGCTGAGTGATATTCCATTGTACATAAGGACCACAACTTCTTTATCCATTTTTCTCTTTCCTGGGATATTGAAGGTGGAATGAAGTGGAGGTCCTTGTCAGCAGAGCAGCCCTAAACTTTGGGGTGCTTGTGTCTTGCTGATTTTTAATTTTCCCAATTTATACCCCCATGAGTGGAAGTGCCCTATGCTCTCTAAGCTTTGCTTTTTAGACGTTTCAGGACTCACCGTACACTTCTCCAGAGTGGCTGTTGACAATTTACATCCCGCCCATCAGTGTAGCAAGGCTCCCATTTCTCCATGGCCTGTCCTGCATTTCTGGTTTTGACACTTTTTTCAGCATGGCCCTTTTAACCGATGGGAAGCGAGACTTCTTTGTAGCGCTGATTTGCCTTTCCAGGTTGCTTGGTTGGCCAAAAAGGGCGTATGCGTTTTTTCCTGAATATATTCAGGAAAAAACGCATACGCCCTTTTTGGCCAAGGGCATCATTGTCAACGTTTTGCCGCTTTTCATGTGCTTTAAAGGCGATTCGAATCTACCTCCTGAAATCTGTTTCCTGCAATTCTGCCTTGATTTCAAATCCTCTTCTTTGCCTTCCCTCAATATATTTGTGGATGAGAGTTATCATTTATAACTCTGCAGGTTTGTGAATTGCAGTGCCCTGAACCTCCATTTTACAACTCGCTTTTTAGGGAGCTGGCCGCAAAAGCGCAGGATGGCTTCAGCCCCTGTTCTGGTTCCGGGGGGCAGGCTGAGCCTGTGGTTAATTCTTCTTCCTGATGGGAAAATAGAGTGACCTGTGCCTGTCCCAACACCAAGAGCTAGTCTTTCATTGGTTCCACGTCTTCCCGTTCATCCTCAGTACAAATTGCAACCTGTACGGAACAGGAGGTTAAAGGTGCTGATGCTCCAAGGAGGGAGATTGCTAGTAAAGTGGCTGGAATGGCGAACCCAGCACAAGCAGATGAGAAATGAGGTGCGTTTTAGAAACCTTTCCCCATCACACGGTGTACCATCTTCTGTGTATCTCATGCATGTTTTCGATGTAGGAAGATGCCCTGGAACCTGGAGATTTGGGACCCATGCGATGGGTACCACGCAGTATTACTTTAAAGGGTCTGCGTTTGCTCACCCAACCTCACCAAACCTCTCAGCCGCAACAGTGTCCACCCTTATGTCTCATCCAGCTGTGGGTCTAGATATGGTCAATCCAGGTTGCATCACAGCCCCTGAACGCATTGTGTAAGAATTTCTCTCTCTTTCACTGTCTTTGTTTCATGGGTTTTTCAAAGTAATTTATTTTTATAATGGGGTTTAGCTGCTTTTCACTGCTGTGTTTATGCCGCTTTTTACCCACTTGACACACTAACAGAGACATATCAATACATAGGTTTTAAGATTATTACTAGTCAGATATATTCTTGTGCGGTGAATAGGGCGTGTTGAGTCCAGTTCTCTGAGCAAGGAGTAGGTCTTGTCTATTACATATTGGGTTTATGGAACGGTATCTGAGCTAATTTGAAACCCTTGTTTTATGTATCACCCCACCTCACCTTTCCCGTTAAGCAGCCATAGTGTGTTTTCTGCATGTGTGACTCTGTTCTGTTTTGTAATTCAGTTCAAGTGTAACGGTTTTTACATTCCCTCTATAAGTGATACCTTATGAGAAGTGTCCTTTGCTGTGTGACTTATTTCACTTAGAGTCGTCGTACCTAAATCCACTCATCATGCTGCTACTAGCCTTATGACATTGATTTCACGGCTGAGTGATATTCCATTGTACATAAGGACCACAACTTCTTTATCCATTATTCTCTTTCCTGGGATATTGAAGGTGGAATGAAGTGGAGGTCCTTGTCAACAGAGCAGCCCTAAACTTTGGGGTGCTTGTGTCTTGCTGATTTTTCATTTTCCCAATTTATACCCCCATGAGTGGAAGTGCCCTATGCTCTCTAAGCTTTGCTTTTTAGACGTTTCAGGACTCACCGTACACTTCTCCAGAGTGGCTGTTGACAATTTACATCCCGCCCATCAGTGTAGCAAGGCTCCCATTTCTCCATGGCCTGTCCTGCATTTCTGGTTTTGACACTTTTTTCAGCATGGCCCTTTTGACCGATGGGAAGCGAGACATCTTTGTAGCGCTGATTTGCCTTTCCAGGTTGCTTGGTTGGCCAAAAAGGGCGTATGCGTTTTTTCCTGAATATATTCAGGAAAAAACGCATACGCCCTTTTTGGCCAAGGGCATCATTGTCAACGTTTTGCCGCTTGTCATGTGCTTTAAAGGCGATTCGAATCTACCTCCTGAAATCTGTTTCCTGCAATTCTGCCTTGATTTCAAATCCTCTTCTTTGCCTTCCCTCAATATATTTGTGGATGAGAGTTATCATTTATAACTCTGCAGGTTTGTGAATTGCAGTGCCCTGAACCTCCATTTTACAACTCGCTTTTTAGGGAGCTGGCCGCAAAAGCGCAGGATGGCTTCAGGCCCTGTTCTGGTTCCGGGGGGCAGGCTGAGCCTGTGGTTAATTCTTCTTCCTGATGGGAAAATAGAGTGACCTGTGCCTGTCCCAACACCAAGAGCTAGTCTTTCATTGGTTCCACGTCTTCCCGTTCATCCTCAGTACAAATTGCAACCTGTACGGAACAGGAGGTTAAAGGTGCTGATGCTCCAAGGAGGGAGATTGCTAGTAAAGTGGCTGGAATGGCGAACCCGGGCACAAGCAAATGAGAAATGAGGTGCGTTTTAGAAACCTTTCCCCATCACACGGTGTACCATCTTCTGGGTATCTCATGCATGTTTTCGATGTAGGAAGATGCCCTTGAACCTGGAGATTTGGGACACATGCGATGGGTACCACGCAGTATTACTTTAAAGGGTCTGCGTTTGCTCACCCAACCTCACCAAACCTCTCAGCCGCAACAGTGTCCACCCTTAGGTCTCATCCAGCTGTGGGTCTAGATATGGTCAATCCAGGTTGCATCACAGCCCCTGAACGCATTGTGTAAGAATTTCGCTCTCTTTCACTGTCTTTGTTTCACGGGTTTTTCAAAGTAATTTATTTTTATAATGGGGTTTAGCTGCTTTTCACTGCTGTGTTTATGCCGCTTTACACCCACTTGACACACTAACAGAGAGATATCAATACATAGGTTTTAAGATTATTACTAGTCAATTATATTCTTGTGCGGTGAATAGGGCGTTTTGAGTCCAGTTCTCTGAGCAAGGAGTACGTCTTGTCTATTACATATTGGTTTTATGGAACGGTATCTGAGCTAATTTGAAACCATTGTTTTATGTATCACCCCACCTCACCTTTCCCGTTAAGCAGCCATAGTGTGTTTTCTGCATGTGTGACTCTGTTCTGTTTTGTAATTCAGTTCAAGTGTAACGGTTTTTACATTCCCTCTATCAGTGATACCTTATGAGAAGTGTCCTTTTCTGTGTGACTTATTTCACTTAGAATCGTCGTACCTAAATCCACTCGTCATGCTGCTACTAGCCTTATGACATTGATTTCATGGCTGAGTGATATTCCATTGTACATAAGGACCACAACTTCTTTATCCATTTTTCTCTTTCCTGGGATATTGAAGGTGGAATGAAGTGGAGGTCCTTGTCAGCAGAGCAGCCCTAAACTTTGGGGTGCTTGTGTCTTGCTGATTTTTAATTTTCCCAATTTATACCCCCATGAGTGGAAGTGCCCTATGCTCTCTAAGCTTTGCTTTTTAGACGTTTCAGGACTCACCGTACACTTCTCCAGAGTGGCTGTTGACAATTTACATCCCGCCCATCAGTATAGCAAGGCTCCCATTTCTCCATGGCCTGTCCTGCATTTCTGGTTTTGACACTTTTTTCAGCATGGCCCTTTTGACCGATGGGAAGCGAGACATCTTTGTAGCGCTGATTTGCCTTTCCAGGTTGCTTGGTTGGCCAAAAAGGGCGTATGCGTTTTTTCCTGAATATATTCAGGAAAAAACGCATACGCCCTTTTTGGCCAAGGGCATCATTGTCAACGTTTTGCCGCTTTTCATGTGCTTTAAAGGCGATTCGAATCTACCTCCTGAAATCTGTTTCCTGCAATTCTGCCTTGATTTCAAATCCTCTTCTTTGCCTTCCCTCAATATATTTGTGGATGAGAGTTATCATTTATAACTCTGCAGGTTTGTGAATTGCAGTGCCCTGAACCTCCATTTTACAACTCGCTTTTTAGGGAGCTGGCCGCAAAAGCGCAGGATGGCTTCAGGCCCTGTTCTGGTTCGGGGGGCAGGCTGAGCCTGTGGTTAATTCTTCTTCCTGATGGGAAAATAGAGTGACCTGTGCCTGTCCCAACACCAAGAACTAGTCTTTCATTGGTTCCACGTCTTCCCGTTCATCCTCAGTACAAATTGCAACCTGTACGGAACAGAAGGTTAAAGGTGCTGATGCTCCAAGGAGGGAGATTGCTAGTAAAGTGGCTGGAATGGCGAACCCGGGCACAAGCAGATGAGAAATGAGGTGCGTTTTAGAAACCTTTCCCCATCACACGGTGTACCATCTTCTGTGTATCTCATGCATGTTTTCGATGTAGGAAGATGCCCTGGAACCTGGCGATTTGGGACCCATGCGATGGGTACCACGCAGTATTACTTTAAAGGGTCTGCGTTTGCTCACCCAACCTCACCAAACCTCTCAGCCGCAACAGTGTCCACCCTTATGTCTCATCCAGCTGTGGGTCTAGATATGGTCAATCCAGGTTGCATCACAGCCCCTGAACGCATTGTGTAAGAATTTCTCTCTCTTTCACTGTCTTTGTTTCATGGGTTTTTCAAAGTAATTTATTTTTATAATGGGGTTTAGCTGCTTTTCACTGCTGTGTTTATGCCGCTTTTTACCCACTTGACACACTAACAGAGAGATATCAATACATAGGTTTTAAGATTATTACTAGTCAGATATATTCTTGTGCGGTGAATAGGGCGTGTTGAGTCCAGTTCTCTGAGCAAGGAGTAGGTCTTGTCTATTACATATTGGTTTTATGGAACGGTATCTGAGCTAATTTGAAACCATTGTTTTATGTATCACCCCACCTCACCTTTCCCGTTAAGCAGCCATAGTGTGTTTTCTGCATGTGTGACTCTGTTCTGTTTTGTAATTCAGTTCAAGTGTAACGGTTTTTACATTCCCTCTATCAGTGATACCTTATGAGAAGTGTCCTTTTCTGTGTGACTTATTTCACTTAGAATCGTCGTACCTAAATCCACTCGTCATGCTGCTACTAGCCTTATGACATTGATTTCATGGCTGAGTGATATTCCATTGTACATAAGGACCACAACTTCTTTATCCATTTTTCTCTTTCCTGGGATATTGAAGGTGGAATGAAGTGGAGGTCCTTGTCAACAGAGCAGCCCTAAACTTTGGGGTGCTTGTGTCTTGCTGATTTTTCATTTTCCCAATTTATACCCCCATGAGTGGAAGTGCCCTATGCTCTCTAAGCTTTGCTTTTTAGACGTTTCAGGACTCACCGTACACTTCTCCAGAGTGGCTGTTGACAATTTACATCCCGCCCATCAGTGTAGCAAGGCTCCCATTTCTCCATGGCCTGTCCTGCATTTCTGGTTTTGACACTTTTTTCAGCATGGCCCTTTTGACCGATGGGAAGCGAGACATCTTTGTAGCGCTGATTTGCCTTTCCAGGTTGCTTGGTTGGCCAAAAAGGGCGTATGCGTTTTTTCCTGAATATATTCAGGAAAAAACGCATACGCCCTTTTTGGCCAAGGGCATCATTGTCAACGTTTTGCCGCTTTTCATGTGCTTTAAAGGCGATTCGAATCTACCTCCTGAAATCTGTTTCCTGCAATTCTGCCTTGATTTCAAATCCTCTTCTTTGCCTTCCCTCAATATATTTGTGGATGAGAGTTATCATTTATAACTCTGCAGGTTTGTGAATTGCAGTGCCCTGAACCTCCATTTTACAACTCGCTTTTTAGGGAGCTGGCCGCAAAAGCGCAGGATGGCTTCAGGCCCTGTTCTGGTTCCGGGGGGCAGGCTGAGCCTGTGGTTAATTCTTCTTCCTGATGGGAAAATAGAGTGACCTGTGCCTGTCCCAACACCAAGAGCTAGTCTTTCATTGGTTCCACGTCTTCCCGTTCATCCTCAGTACAAATTGCAACCTGTACGGAACAGGAGGTTAAAGGTGCTGATGCTCCAAGGAGGGAGATTGCTAGTAAAGTGGCTGGAATGGCGAACCCGGGCACAAGCAGATGAGAAATGAGGTGCGTTTTAGAAACCTTTCCACATCACACGGTGTACCATCTTCTGGGTTTCTCATGCATGTTTTCGATGTAGGAAGATGCCCTTGAACCTGGCGATTTGGGACCCATGCGATGGGTACCATGCAGTATTATTTTAAAGGGTCTGCGTTTGCTCACCCAACCTCACCAAACCTCTCAGCCCCAAGAGTGTCCACCCTTATGTCTCATCCAGGTGTGGGTCTAGATATGGTCAATCCAGGTTGCATCACAGCCCGTGAACGCATTGTGTAAGAATTTCTATCTCTTTCACTGTCTTTGTTTCATGGGTTTTTTAAAGTAATTTATTTTTATAATGGGGTTTAGCTGCTTTTCACTGCTGTGTTTATGCCGCTTTACACCCAGTTGACACACTAACAGAGAGATATCAATACATAAGTTTTAAGATTATTACTAGTCAGATATATTCTTGTGCGGTGAATAGGGCGTGTTGAGTCCAGTTCTCTGAGCAAGGAGTAGGTCTTGTCTATTACATATTGGTTTTATCGAACGGTATCTGAGCTAATTTGAAACCCTTGTTTTATGTATCACCCCACCTCACCTTTCCCGTTAAGCAGCCATAGTGTGTTTTCTGCATGTGTGACTCTGTTCTGTTTTGTAATTCAGTTCAAGTGTAACGGTTTTTACATTCCCTCTATCAGTGATACCTTATGAGAAGTGTCCTTTTCTGTGTGACTTATTTCACTTAGAATCGTCGTACCTAAATCCACTCGTCATGCTGCTACTAGCCTTATGACATTGATTTCATGGCTGAGTGATATTCCATTGTACATAAGGACCACAACTTCTTTATCCATTTTTCTCTTTCCTGGGATATTGAAGGTGGAATGAAGTGGAGGTCCTTGTCAACAGAGCAGCCCTCAACTTTGGGGTGCTTGTGTCTTGCTGATTTTTCATTTTCCCAATTTATACCCCCATGAGTGGAAGTGCCCTATGCTCTCTAAGCTTTGCTTTTTAGACGTTTCAGGACTCACCGTACACTTCTCCAGAGTGGCTGTTGACAATTTACATCCCGCCCATCAGTGTAGCAAGGCTCCCATTTCTCCATGGCCTGTCCTGCATTTCTGGTTTTGACACTTTTTTCAGCATGGCCCTTTTAACCGATGGGAAGCGAGACATCTTTGTAGCGCTGATTTGCCTTTCCAGGTTGCTTGGTTGGCCAAAAAGGGCGTATGCGTTTTTTCCTGAATATATTCAGGAAAAAACGCATACGCCCTTTTTGGCCAAGGGCATCATTGTCAACGTTTTGCCGCTTGTCATGTGCTTTAAAGGCGATTCGAATCTACCTCCTGAAATCTGTTTCCTGCAATTCTGCCTTGATTTCAAATCCTCTTCTTTGCCTTCCCTCAATATATTTGTGGATGAGAGTTATCATTTATAACTCTGCAGGTTTGTGAATTGCAGTGCCCTGAACCTCCATTTTACAACTCGCTTTTTAGGGAGCTGGCCGCAAAAGCGCAGGATGGCTTCAGCCCCTGTTCTGGTTCCGGGGGGCAGGCTGAGCCTGTGGTTAATTCTTCTTCCTGATGGGAAAATAGAGTGACCTGTGCCTGTCCCAACACCAAGAGCTAGTCTTTCATTGGTTCCACGTCTTCCCGTTCATCCTCAGTACAAATTGCAACCTGTACGGAACAGGAGGTTAAAGGTGCTGATGCTCCAAGGAGGGAGATTGCTAGTAAAGTGGCTGGAATGGCGAACCCAGCACAAGCAGATGAGAAATGAGGTGCGTTTTAGAAACCTTTCCCCATCACACGGTGTACCATCTTCTGTGTATCTCATGCATGTTTTCGATGTAGGAAGATGCCCTGGAACCTGGAGATTTGGGACCCATGCGATGGGTACCACGCAGTATTACTTTAAAGGGTCTGCGTTTGCTCACCCAACCTCACCAAACCTCTCAGCCGCAACAGTGTCCACCCTTATGTCTCATCCAGCTGTGGGTCTAGATATGGTCAATCCAGGTTGCATCACAGCCCCTGAACGCATTGTGTAAGAATTTCTCTCTCTTTCACTGTCTTTGTTTCATGGGTTTTTCAAAGTAATTTATTTTTATAATGGGGTTTAGCTGCTTTTCACTGCTGTGTTTATGCCGCTTTTTACCCACTTGACACACTAACAGAGACATATCAATACATAGGTTTTAAGATTATTACTAGTCAGATATATTCTTGTGCGGTGAATAGGGCGTGTTGAGTCCAGTTCTCTGAGCAAGGAGTAGGTCTTGTCTATTACATATTGGGTTTATGGAACGGTATCTGAGCTAATTTGAAACCCTTGTTTTATGTATCACCCCACCTCACCTTTCCCGTTAAGCAGCCATAGTGTGTTTTCTGCATGTGTGACTCTGTTCTGTTTTGTAATTCAGTTCAAGTGTAACGGTTTTTACATTCCCTCTATAAGTGATACCTTATGAGAAGTGTCCTTTGCTGTGTGACTTATTTCACTTAGAGTCGTCGTACCTAAATCCACTCATCATGCTGCTACTAGCCTTATGACATTGATTTCACGGCTGAGTGATATTCCATTGTACATAAGGACCACAACTTCTTTATCCATTATTCTCTTTCCTGGGATATTGAAGGTGGAATGAAGTGGAGGTCCTTGTCAACAGAGTAGCCCTAAACTTTGGGGTGCTTGTGTCTTGCTGATTTTTCATTTTCCCAATTTATACCCCCATGAGTGGAAGTGCCCTATGCTCTCTAAGCTTTGCTTTTTAGACGTTTCAGGACTCACCGTACACTTCTCCAGAGTGGCTGTTGACAATTTACATCCCGCCCATCAGTGTAGCAAGGCTCCCATTTCTCCATGGCCTGTCCTGCATTTCTGGTTTTGACACTTTTTTCAGCATGGCCCTTTTGACCGATGGGAAGCGAGACATCTTTGTAGCGCTGATTTGCCTTTCCAGGTTGCTTGGTTGGCCAAAAAGGGCGTATGCGTTTTTTCCTGAATATATTCAGGAAAAAACGCATACGCCCTTTTTGGCCAAGGGCATCATTGTCAACGTTTTGCCGCTTGTCATGTGCTTTAAAGGCGATTCGAATCTACCTCCTGAAATCTGTTTCCTGCAATTCTGCCTTGATTTCAAATCCTCTTCTTTGCCTTCCCTCAATATATTTGTGGATGAGAGTTATCATTTATAACTCTGCAGGTTTGTGAATTGCAGTGCCCTGAACCTCCATTTTACAACTCGCTTTTTAGGGAGCTGGCCGCAAAAGCGCAGGATGGCTTCAGGCCCTGTTCTGGTTCCGGGGGGCAGGCTGAGCCTGTGGTTAATTCTTCTTCCTGATGGGAAAATAGAGTGACCTGTGCCTGTCCCAACACCAAGAGCTAGTCTTTCATTGGTTCCACGTCTTCCCGTTCATCCTCAGTACAAATTGCAACCTGTACGGAACAGGAGGTTAAAGGTGCTGATGCTCCAAGGAGGGAGATTGCTAGTAAAGTGGCTGGAATGGCGAACCCGGGCACAAGCAAATGAGAAATGAGGTGCGTTTTAGAAACCTTTCCCCATCACACGGTGTACCATCTTCTGGGTATCTCATGCATGTTTTCGATGTAGGAAGATGCCCTTGAACCTGGAGATTTGGGACCCATGCGATGGGTACCACGCAGTATTACTTTAAAGGGTCTGCGTTTGCTCACCCAACCTCACCAAACCTCTCAGCCGCAACAGTGTCCACCCTTAGGTCTCATCCAGCTGTGGGTCTAGATATGGTCAATCCAGGTTGCATCACAGCCCCTGAACGCATTGTGTAAGAATTTCGCTCTCTTTCACTGTCTTTGTTTCACGGGTTTTTCAAAGTAATTTATTTTTATAATGGGGTTTAGCTGCTTTTCACTGCTGTGTTTATGCCGCTTTACACCCACTTGACACACTAACAGAGAGATATCAATACATAGGTTTTAAGATTATTACTAGTCAATTATATTCTTGTGCGGTGAATAGGGCGTTTTGAGTCCAGTTCTCTGAGCAAGGAGTACGTCTTGTCTATTACATATTGGTTTTATGGAACGGTATCTGAGCTAATTTGAAACCATTGTTTTATGTATCACCCCACCTCACCTTTCCCGTTAAGCAGCCATAGTGTGTTTTCTGCATGTGTGACTCTGTTCTGTTTTGTAATTCAGTTCAAGTGTAACGGTTTTTACATTCCCTCTATCAGTGATACCTTATGAGAAGTGTCCTTTTCTGTGTGACTTATTTCACTTAGAATCGTCGTACCTAAATCCACTCGTCATGCTGCTACTAGCCTTATGACATTGATTTCATGGCTGAGTGATATTCCATTGTACATAAGGACCACAACTTCTTTATCCATTTTTCTCTTTCCTGGGATATTGAAGGTGGAATGAAGTGGAGGTCCTTGTCAACAGAGCAGCCCTCAACTTTGGGGTGCTTGTGTCTTGCTGATTTTTCATTTTCCCAATTTATACCCCCATGAGTGGAAGTGCCCTATGCTCTCTAAGCTTTGCTTTTTAGACGTTTCAGGACTCACCGTACACTTCTCCAGAGTGGCTGTTGACAATTTACATCCCGCCCATCAGTGTAGCAAGGCTCCCATTTCTCCATGGCCTGTCCTGCATTTCTGGTTTTGACACTTTTTTCAGCATGGCCCTTTTGACCGATGGGAAGCGAGACATCTTTGTAGCGCTGATTTGCCTTTCCAGGTTGCTTGGTTGGCCAAAAAGGGCGTATGCGTTTTTTCCTGAATATATTCAGGAAAAAACGCATACGCCCTTTTTGGCCAAGGGCATCATTGTCAACGTTTTGCCGCTTTTCATGTGCTTTAAAGGCGATTCGAATCTACCTCCTGAAATCTGTTTCCTGCAATTCTGCCTTGATTTCAAATCCTCTTCTTTGCCTTCCCTCAATATATTTGTGGATGAGAGTTATCATTTATAACTCTGCAGGTTTGTGAATTGCAGTGCCCTGAACCTCCATTTTACAACTCGCTTTTTAGGGAGCTGGCCGCAAAAGCGCAGGATGGCTTCAGGCCCTGTTCTGGTTCGGGGGGCAGGCTGAGCCTGTGGTTAATTCTTCTTCCTGATGGGAAAATAGAGTGACCTGTGCCTGTCCCAACACCAAGAGCTAGTCTTTCATTGGTTCCACGTCTTCCCGTTCATCCTCAGTACAAATTGCAACCTGTACGGAACAGGAGGTTAAAGGTGCTGATGCTCCAAGGAGGGAGATTGCTAGTAAAGTGGCTGGAATGGCGAACCCGGGCACAAGCAGATGAGAAATGAGGTGCGTTTTAGAAACCTTTCCCCATCACACGGTGTACCATCTTCTGTGTATCTCATGCATGTTTTCGATGTAGGAAGATGCCCTGGAACCTGGAGATTTGGGACCCATGCGATGGGTACCACGCAGTATTACTTTAAAGGGTCTGCGTTTGCTCACCCAACCTCACCAAACCTCTCAGCCGCAACAGTGTCCACCCTTATGTCTCATCCAGCTGTGGGTCTAGATATGGTCAATCCAGGTTGCATCACAGCCCCTGA
This sequence comes from Balaenoptera borealis, assembly GCF_965194805.1. NCBI lineage: Eukaryota > Metazoa > Chordata > Mammalia > Artiodactyla > Balaenopteridae > Balaenoptera > Balaenoptera borealis. Next base: position 1,759,297 of record NC_138869.1, on the reverse strand, counting down.
ACGCATTGTGTAAGAATTTCGCTCTCTTTCACTGTCTTTGTTTCACGGGTTTTTCAAAGTAATTTATTTTTATAATGGGGTTTAGCTGCTTTTCACTGCTGTGTTTATGCCGCTTTACACCCACTTGACACACTAACAGAGAGATATCAATACATAGGTTTTAAGATTATTACTAGTCAGATATATTCTTGTGCGGTGAATAGGGCGTGTTGAGTCCAGTTCTCTGAGCAAGGAGTACGTCTTGTCTATTACATATTGTTTTTATGGAACGGTATCTGAGCTAATTTGAAACCCTTGTTTTATGTATCACCCCACCTCACCTTTCCCGTTAAGCAGCCATAGTGTGTTTTCTGCATGTGTGACTCTGTTCTGTTTTGTAATTCAGTTCAAGTGTAACGGTTTTTACATTCCCTCTATCAGTGATACCTTATGAGAAGTGTCCTTTTCTGTGTGACTTATTTCACTTAGAATCGTCGTACCTAAATCCACTCGTCATGCTGCTACTAGCCTTATGACATTGATTTCATGGCTGAGTGATATTCCATTGTACATAAGGACCACAACTTCTTTATCCATTTTTCTCTTTCCTGGGATATTGAAGGTGGAATGAAGTGGAGGTCCTTGTCAGCAGAGCAGCCCTAAACTTTGGGGTGCTTGTGTCTTGCTGATTTTTAATTTTCCCAATTTATACCCCCATGAGTGGAAGTGCCCTATGCTCTCTAAGCTTTGCTTTTTAGACGTTTCAGGACTCACCGTACACTTCTCCAGAGTGGCTGTTGACAATTTACATCCCGCCCATCAGTGTAGCAAGGCTCCCATTTCTCCATGGCCTGTCCTGCATTTCTGGTTTTGACACTTTTTTCAGCATGGCCCTTTTGACCGATGGGAAGCGAGACATCTTTGTAGCGCTGATTTGCCTTTCCAGGTTGCTTGGTTGGCCAAAAAGGGCGTATGCGTTTTTTCCTGAATATATTCAGGAAAAAACGCATACGCCCTTTTTGGCCAAGGGCATCATTGTCAACGTTTTGCCGCTTTTCATGTGCTTTAAAGGCAATTCGAATCTACCTCCTGAAATCTGTTTCCTGCAATTCTGCCTTGATTTCAAATCCTCTTCTTTGCCTTCCCTCAATATATTTGTGGATGAGAGTTATCATTTATAACTCTGCAGGTTTGTGAATTGCAGTGCCCTGAACCTCCATTTTACAACTCGCTTTTTAGGGAGCTGGCCGCAAAAGCGCAGGATGGCTTCAGCCCCTGTTCTGGTTCCGGGGGGCAGGCTGAGCCTGTGGTTAATTCTTCTTCCTGATGGGAAAATAGAGTGACCTGTGCCTGTCCCAAAACCAAGAGCTAGTCTTTCATTGGTTCCACGTCTTCCCGTTCATCCTCAGTACAAATTGCAACCTGTACGGAACAGGAGGTTAAAGGTGCTGATGCTCCAAGGAGGGAGATTGCTAGTAAAGTGGCTGGAATGGCGAACCCGGGCACAAGCAGATGAGAAATGAGGTGCGTTTTAGAAACCTTTCCCCATCACACGGTGTACCATCTTCTGTGTATCTCATGCATGTTTTCGATGTAGGAAGATGCCCTGGAACCTGGAGATTTGGGACCCATGCGATGGGTACCACGCAGTATTACTTTAAAGGGTCTGCGTTTGCTCACCCAACCTCACCAAACCTCTCAGCCGCAACAGTGTCCACCCTTATGTCTCATCCAGCTGTGGGTCTAGATATGGTCAATCCAGGTTGCATCACAGCCCCTGAACGCATTGTGTAAGAATTTCTCTCTCTTTCACTGTCTTTGTTTCATGGGTTTTTCAAAGTAATTTATTTTTATAATGGGGTTTAGGTGCTTTTCACTGCTGTGTTTATGCCGCTTTTTACCCACTTGACACACTAACAGAGACATATCAATACATAGGTTTTAAGATTATTACTAGTCAGATATATTCTTGTGCGGTGAATAGGGCGTGTTGAGTCCAGTTCTCTGAGCAAGGAGTAGGTCTTGTCTATTACATATTGGGTTTATGGAACGGTATCTGAGCTAATTTGAAACCCTTGTTTTATGTATCACCCCACCTCACCTTTCCCGTTAAGCAGCCATAGTGTGTTTTCTGCATGTGTGACTCTGTTCTGTTTTGTAATTCAGTTCAAGTGTAACGGTTTTTACATTCCCTCTATCAGTGATACCTTATGAGAAGTGTCCTTTTCTGTGTGACTTATTTCACTTAGAATCGTCGTACCTAAATCCACTCGTCATGCTGCTACTAGCCTTATGACATTGATTTCATGGCTGAGTGATATTCCATTGTACATAAGGACCACAACTTCTTTATCCATTTTTCTCTTTCCTGGGATATTGAAGGTGGAATGAAGTGGAGGTCCTTGTCAGCAGAGCAGCCCTAAACTTTGGGGTGCTTGTGTCTTGCTGATTTTTCATTTTCCCAATTTATACCCCCATGAGTGGAAGTGCCCTATGCTCTCTAAGCTTTGCTTTTTAGACGTTTCAGGACTCACCGTACACTTCTCCAGAGTGGCTGTTGACAATTTACATCCCGCCCATCAGTGTAGCAAGGCTCCCATTTCTCCATGGCCTGTCCTGCATTTCTGGTTTTGACACTTTTTTCAGCATGGCCCTTTTGACCGATGGGAAGCGAGACATCTTTGTAGCGCTGATTTGCCTTTCCAGGTTGCTTGGTTGGCCAAAAAGGGCGTATGCGTTTTTTCCTGAATATATTCAGGAAAAAACGCATACGCCCTTTTTGGCCAAGGGCATCATTGTCAACGTTTTGCCGCTTGTCATGTGCTTTAAAGGCGATTCGAATCTACCTCCTGAAATCTGTTTCCTGCAATTCTGCCTTGATTTCAAATCCTCTTCTTTGCCTTCCCTCAATATATTTGTGGATGAGAGTTATCATTTATAACTCTGCAGGTTTGTGAATTGCAGTGCCCTGAACCTCCATTTTACAACTTGCTTTTTAGGGAGCTGGCCGCAAAAGCGCAGGATGGCTTCAGGCCCTGTTCTGGTTCCGGGGGGCAGGCTGAGCCTGTGGTTAATTCTTCTTCCTGATGGGAAAATAAAGTGACCTGTGCCTGTCCCAACACCAAGAGCTAGTCTTTCATTGGTTCCACGTCTTCCCGTTCATCCTCAGTACAAATTGCAACCTGTACGGAACAGGAGGTTAAAGGTGCTGATGCTCCAAGGAGGGAGATTGCTAGTAAAGTGGCTGGAATGGCGAACCCGGGCACAAGCAGATGAGAAATGAGGTGCGTTTTAGAAACCTTTCCCCATCACACGGTGTACCATCTTCTGTGTATCTCATGCATGTTTTCGATGTAGGAAGATGCCCTGGAACCTGGAGATTTGGGACCCATGCGATGGGTACCACGCAGTATTACTTTAAAGGGTCTGCGTTTGCTCACCCAACCTCACCAAACCTCTCAGCCGCAACAGTGTCCACCCTTATGTCTCATCCAGCTGTGGGTCTAGATATGGTCAATCCAGGTTGCATCACAGCCCGTGAACGCATTGTGTAAGAATTTCTATCTCTTTCACTGTCTTTGTTTCATGGGTTTTTTAAAGTAATTTATTTTTATAATGGGGTTTAGCTGCTTTTCACTGCTGTGTTTATGCCGCTTTACACCCAGTTGACACACTAACAGAGAGATATCAATACATAAGTTTTAAGATTATTACTAGTCAGATATATTCTTGTGCGGTGAATAGGGCGTGTTGAGTCCAGTTCTCTGAGCAAGGAGTAGGTCTTGTCTATTACATATTGGTTTTATGGAACGGTATCTGAGCTAATTTGAAACCCTTGTTTTATGTATCACCCCACCTCACCTTTCCCGTTAAGCAGCCATAGTGTGTTTTCTGCATGTGTGACTCTGTTCTGTTTTGTAATTCAGTTCAAGTGTAACGGTTTTTACATTCCCTCTATCAGTGATACCTTATGAGAAGTGTCCTTTTCTGTGTGACTTATTTCACTTAGAATCGTCGTACCTAAATCCACTCGTCATGCTGCTACTAGCCTTATGACATTGATTTCATGGCTGAGTGATATTCCATTGTACATAAGGACCACAACTTCTTTATCCATTTTTCTCTTTCCTGGGATATTGAAGGTGGAATGAAGTGGAGGTCCTTGTCAACAGAGCAGCCCTAAACTTTGGGGTGCTTGTGTCTTGCTGATTTTTAATTTTCCCAATTTATACCCCCATGAGTGGAAGTGCCCTATGCTCTCTAAGCTTTGCTTTTTAGACGTTTCAGGACTCACCGTACACTTCTCCAGAGTGGCTGTTGACAATTTACATCCCGCCCATCAGTGTAGCAAGGCTCCCATTTCTCCATGGCCTGTCCTGCATTTCTGGTTTTGACACTTTTTTCAGCATGGCCCTTTTAACCGATGGGAAGCGAGACTTCTTTGTAGCGCTGATTTGCCTTTCCAGGTTGCTTGGTTGGCCAAAAAGGGCGTATGCGTTTTTTCCTGAATATATTCAGGAAAAAACGCATACGCCCTTTTTCGCCAAGGGCATCATTGTCAACGTTTTGCCGCTTTTCATGTGCTTTAAAGGCGATTCGAATCTACCTCCTGAAATCTGTTTCTTGCAATTCTGCCTTGATTTCAAATCCTCTTCTTTGCCTTCCCTCAATATATTTGTGGATGAGAGTTATCATTTATAACTCTGCAGGTTTGTGAATTGCAGTGCCCTGAACCTCCATTTTACAACTCGCTTTTTAGGGAGCTGGCCGCAAAAGCGCAGGATGGCTTCAGCCCCTGTTCTGGTTCCGGGGGGCAGGCTGAGCCTGTGGTTAATTCTTCTTCCTGATGGGAAAATAGAGTGACCTGTGCCTGTCCCAACACCAAGAGCTAGTCTTTCATTGGTTCCACGTCTTCCCGTTCATCCTCAGTACAAATTGCAACCTGTACGGAACAGGAGGTTAAAGGTGCTGATGCTCCAAGGAGGGAGATTGCTAGTAAAGTGGCTGGAATGGCGAACCCGGGCACAAGCAGATGAGAAATGAGGTGCGTTTTAGAAACCTTTCCCCATCACACGGTGTACCATCTTCTGTGTATCTCATGCATGTTTTCGATGTAGGAAGATGCCCTGGAACCTGGAGATTTGGGACCCATGCGATGGGTACCACGCAGTATTACTTTAAAGGGTCTGCGTTTGCTCACCCAACCTCACCAAACCTCTCAGCCGCAACAGTGTCCACCCTTATGTCTCATCCAGCTGTGGGTCTAGATATGGTCAATCCAGGTTGCATCACAGCCCCTGAACGCATTGTGTAAGAATTTCTCTCTCTTTCACTGTCTTTGTTTCATGGGTTTTTCAAAGTAATTTATTTTTATAATGGGGTTTAGCTGCTTTTCACTGCTGTGTTTATGCCGCTTTTTACCCACTTGACACACTAACAGAGACATATCAATACATAGGTTTTAAGATTATTACTAGTCAGATATATTCTTGTGCGGTGAATAGGGCGTGTTGAGTCCAGTTCTCTGAGCAAGGAGTAGGTCTTGTCTATTACATATTGGGTTTATGGAACGGTATCTGAGCTAATTTGAAACCCTTGTTTTATGTATCACCCCACCTCACCTTTCCCGTTAAGCAGCCATAGTGTGTTTTCTGCATGTGTGACTCTGTTCTGTTTTGTAATTCAGTTCAAGTGTAACGGTTTTTACATTCCCTCTATAAGTGATACCTTATGAGAAGTGTCCTTTGCTGTGTGACTTATTTCACTTAGAGTCGTCGTACCTAAATCCACTCATCATGCTGCTACTAGCCTTATGACATTGATTTCACGGCTGAGTGATATTCCATTGTACATAAGGACCACAACTTCTTTATCCATTTTTCTCTTTCCTGGGATATTGAAGGTGGAATGAAGTGGAGGTCCTTGTCAACAGAGCAGCCCTAAACTTTGGGGTGCTTGTGTCTTGCTGATTTTTCATTTTCCCAATTTATACCCCCATGAGTGGAAGTGCCCTATGCTCTCTAAGCTTTGCTTTTTAGACGTTTCAGGACTCACCGTACACTTCTCCAGAGTGGCTGTTGACAATTTACATCCCGCCCATCAGTGTAGCAAGGCTCCCATTTCTCCATGGCCTGTCCTGCATTTCTGGTTTTGACACTTTTTTCAGCATGGCCCTTTTGACCGATGGGAAGCGAGACATCTTTGTAGCGCTGATTTGCCTTTCCAGGTTGCTTGGTTGGCCAAAAAGGGCGTATGCGTTTTTTCCTGAATATATTCAGGAAAAAACGCATACGCCCTTTTTGGCCAAGGGCATCATTGTCAACGTTTTGCCGCTTTTCATGTGCTTTAAAGGCGATTCGAATCTACCTCCTGAAATCTGTTTCCTGCAATTCTGCCTTGATTTCAAATCCTCTTCTTTGCCTTCCCTCAATATATTTGTGGATGAGAGTTATCATTTATAACTCTGCAGGTTTGTGAATTGCAGTGCCCTGAACCTCCATTTTACAACTCGCTTTTTAGGGAGCTGGCCGCAAAAGCGCAGGATGGCTTCAGGCCCTGTTCTGGTTCCGGGGGGCAGGCTGAGCCTGTGGTTAATTCTTCTTCCTGATGGGAAAATAGAGTGACCTGTGCCTGTCCCAACACCAAGAGCTAGTCTTTCATTGGTTCCACGTCTTCCCGTTCATCCTCAGTACAAATTGCAACCTGTACGGAACAGGAGGTTAAAGGTGCTGATGCTCCAAGGAGGGAGATTGCTAGTAAAGTGGCTGGAATGGCGAACCCGGGCACAAGCAAATGAGAAATGAGGTGCGTTTTAGAAACCTTTCCCCATCACACGGTGTACCATCTTCTGGGTATCTCATGCATGTTTTCGATGTAGGAAGATGCCCTTGAACCTGGAGATTTGGGACACATGCGATGGGTACCACGCAGTATTACTTTAAAGGGTCTGCGTTTGCTCACCCAACCTCACCAAACCTCTCAGCCGCAACAGTGTCCACCCTTATGTCTCATCCAGCTGTGGGTCTAGATATGGTCAATCCAGGTTGCATCACAGCCCGTGAACGCATTGTGTAAGAATTTCTATCTCTTTCACTGTCTTTGTTTCATGGGTTTTTTAAAGTAATTTATTTTTATAATGGGGTTTAGCTGCTTTTCACTGCTGTGTTTATGCCGCTTTACACCCAGTTGACACACTAACAGAGAGATATCAATACATAGGTTTTAAGATTATTACTAGTCAGATATATTCTTGTGCGGTGAATAGGGCGTGTTGAGTCCAGTTCTCTGAGCAAGGAATAGGTCTTGTCTATTACATATTGGTTTTATGGAACGGTATCTGAGCTAATTTGAAACCCTTGTTTTATGTATCACCCCACCTCACCTTTCCCGTTAAGCAGCCATAGTGTGTTTTCTGCATGTGTGACTCTGTTCTGTTTTGTAATTCAGTTCAAGTGTAACGGTTTTTACATTCCCTCTATCAGTGATACCTTATGAGAAGTGTCCTTTTCTGTGTGACTTATTTCACTTAGAATCGTCGTACCTAAATCCACTCGTCATGCTGCTACTAGCCTTATGACATTGATTTCATGGCTGAGTGATATTCCATTGTACATAAGGACCACAACTTCTTTATCCATTTTTCTCTTTCCTGGGATATTGAAGGTGGAATGAAGTGGAGGTCCTTGTCAACAGAGCAGCCCTAAACTTTGGGGTGCTTGTGTCTTGCTGATTTTTCATTTTCCCAATTTATACCCCCATGAGTGGAAGTGCCCTATGCTCTCTAAGCTTTGCTTTTTAGACGTTTCAGGACTCACCGTACACTTCTCCAGAGTGGCTGTTGACAATTTACATCCCGCCCATCAGTGTAGCAAGGCTCCCATTTCTCCATGGCCTGTCCTGCATTTCTGGTTTTGACACTTTTTTCAGCATGGCCCTTTTGACCGATGGGAAGCGAGACATCTTTGTAGTGCTGATTTGCCTTTCCAGGTTGCTTGGTTGGCCAAAAAGGGCGTATGCGTTTTTTCCTGAATATATTTAGGAAAAAACGCATACGCCCTTTTTGGCCAAGGGCATCATTGTCAACGTTTTGCCGCTTGTCATGTGCTTTAAAGGCGATTCGAATCTACCTCCTGAAATCTGTTTCCTGCAATTCTGCCTTGATTTCAAATCCTCTTCTTTGCCTTCCCTCAATATATTTGTGGATGAGAGTTATCATTTATAAGTCTGCAGTTTTGTGAATTGCAGTGCCCTGAACCTCCATTTTACAACTCGCTTTTTAGGGAGCTGGCCGCAAAAGCGCAGGATGGCTTCAGGCCCTGTTCTGGTTCCGGGGGGCAGGCTGAGCCTGTGGTTAATTCTTCTTCCTGATGGGAAAATAGAGTGACCTGTGCCTGTCCCAACACCAAGAGCTAGTCTTTCATTGGTTCCACGTCTTCCCGTTCATCCTCAGTACAAATTGCAACCTGTACGGAACAGGAGGTTAAAGGTGCTGATGCTCCAAGGAGGGAGATTGCTAGTAAAGTGGCTGGAATGGCGAACCCGGGCACAAGCAAATGAGAAATGAGGTGCGTTTTAGAAACCTTTCCCCATCACACGGTGTACCATCTTCTGGGTATCTCATGCATGTTTTCGATGTAGGAAGATGCCCTTGAACCTGGAGATTTGGGACACATGCGATGGGTACCACGCAGTATTACTTTAAAGGGTCTGCGTTTGCTCACCCAACCTCACCAAACCTCTCAGCCGCAACAGTGTCCACCCTTAGGTCTCATCCAGCTGTGGGTCTAGATATGGTCAATCCAGGTTGCATCACAGCCCCTGAACGCATTGTGTAAGAATTTCGCTCTCTTTCACTCTCTTTGTTTCACGGGTTTTTTAAAGTAATTTATTTTTATAATGGGGTTTAGCTGCTTTTCACTGCTGTGTTTATGCCGCTTTACACCCAGTTGACACACTAACAGAGAGATATCAATACATAGGTTTTAAGATTATTACTAGTCAGATATATTCTTGTGCGGTGAATAGGGCGTGTTGAGTCCAGTTCTCTGAGCAAGGAGTAGGTCTTGTCTATTACATATTGGTTTTATGGAACGGTATCTGAGCTAATTTGAAACCCTTGTTTTATGTATCACCCCACCTCACCTTTCCCGTTAAGCAGCCATAGTGTGTTTTCTGCATGTGTGACTCTGTTCTGTTTTGTAATTCAGTTCAAGTGTAACGGTTTTTACATTCCCTCTATCAGTGATACCTTATGAGAAGTGTCCTTTTCTGTGTGACTTATTTCACTTAGAATCGTCGTACCTAAATCCACTCGTCATGCTGCTACTAGCCTTATGACATTGATTTCATGGCTGAGTGATATTCCATTGTACATAAGGACCACAACTTCTTTATCCATTTTTCTCTTTCCTGGGATATTGAAGGTGGAATGAAGTGGAGGTCCTTGTCAACAGAGCAGCCCTCAACTTTGGGGTGCTTGTGTCTTGCTGATTTTTAATTTTCCCAATTTATACCCCCATGAGTGGAAGTGCCCTATGCTCTCTAAGCTTTGCTTTTTAGACGTTTCAGGACTCACCGTACACTTCTCCAGAGTGGCTGTTGACAATTTACATCCCGCCCATCAGTATAGCAAGGCTCCCATTTCTCCATGGCCTGTCCTGCATTTCTGGTTTTGACACTTTTTTCAGCATGGCCCTTTTGACCGATGGGAAGCGAGACATCTTTGTAGCGCTGATTTGCCTTTCCAGGTTGCTTGGTTGGCCAAAAAGGGCGTATGCGTTTTTTCCTGAATATATTCAGGAAAAAACGCATACGCCCTTTTTGGCCAAGGGCATCATTGTCAACGTTTTGCCGCTTTTCATGTGCTTTAAAGGCGATTCGAATCTACCTCCTGAAATCTGTTTCCTGCAATTCTGCCTTGATTTCAAATCCTCTTCTTTGCCTTCCCTCAATATATTTGTGGATGAGAGTTATCATTTATAACTCTGCAGGTTTGTGAATTGCAGTGCCCTGAACCTCCATTTTACAACTCGCTTTTTAGGGAGCTGGCCGCAAAAGCGCAGGATGGCTTCAGGCCCTGTTCTGGTTCGGGGGGCAGGCTGAGCCTGTGGTTAATTCTTCTTCCTGATGGGAAAATAGAGTGACCTGTGCCTGTCCCAACACCAAGAACTAGTCTTTCATTGGTTCCACGTCTTCCCGTTCATCCTCAGTACAAATTGCAACCTGTACGGAACAGGAGGTTAAAGGTGCTGATGCTCCAAGGAGGGAGATTGCTAGTAAAGTGGCTGGAATGGCGAACCCGGGCACAAGCAGATGAGAAATGAGGTGCGTTTTAGAAACCTTTCCCCATCACACGGTGTACCATCTTCTGTGTATCTCATGCATGTTTTCGATGTAGGAAGATGCCCTGGAACCTGGCGATTTGGGACCCATGCGATGGGTACCACGCAGTATTACTTTAAAGGGTCTGCGTTTGCTCACCCAACCTCACCAAACCTCTCAGCCGCAACAGTGTCCACCCTTATGTCTCATCCAGCTGTGGGTCTAGATATGGTCAATCCAGGTTGCATCACAGCCCCTGAACGCATTGTGTAAGAATTTCTCTCTCTTTCACTGTCTTTGTTTCATGGGTTTTTCAAAGTAATTTATTTTTATAATGGGGTTTAGCTGCTTTTCACTGCTGTGTTTATGCCGCTTTTTACCCACTTGACACACTAACAGAGAGATATCAATACATAGGTTTTAAGATTATTACTAGTCAGATATATTCTTGTGCGGTGAATAGGGCGTGTTGAGTCCAGTTCTCTGAGCAAGGAGTAGGTCTTGTCTATTACATATTGGTTTTATGGAACGGTATCTGAGCTAATTTGAAACCCTTGTTTTATGTATCACCCCACCTCACCTTTCCCGTTAAGCAGCCATAGTGTGTTTTCTGCATGTGTGACTCTGTTCTGTTTTGTAATTCAGTTCAAGTGTAACGGTTTTTACATTCCCTCTATCAGTGATACCTTATGAGAAGTGTCCTTTTCTGTGTGACTTATTTCACTTAGAATCGTCGTACCTAAATCCACTCGTCATGCTGCTACTAGCCTTATGACATTGATTTCATGGCTGAGTGATATTCCATTGTACATAAGGACCACAACTTCTTTATCCATTTTTCTCTTTCCTGGGATATTGAAGGTGGAATGAAGTGGAGGTCCTTGTCAGCAGAGCAGCCCTAAACTTTGGGGTGCTTGTGTCTTGCTGATTTTTCATTTTCCCAATTTATACCCCCATGAGTGGAAGTGCCCTATGCTCTCTAAGCTTTGCTTTTTAGACGTTTCAGGACTCACCGTACACTTCTCCAGAGTGGCTGTTGACAATTTACATCCCGCCCATCAGTGTAGCAAGGCTCCCATTTCTCCATGGCCTGTCCTGCATTTCTGGTTTTGACACTTTTTTCAGCATGGCCCTTTTGACCGATGGGAAGCGAGACATCTTTGTAGCGCTGATTTGCCTTTCCAGGTTGCTTGGTTGGCCAAAAAGGGCGTATGCGTTTTTTCCTGAATATATTCAGGAAAAAACGCATACGCCCTTTTTGGCCAAGGGCATCATTGTCAACGTTTTGCCGCTTTTCATGTGCTTTAAAGGCGATTCGAATCTACCTCCTGAAATCTGTTTCCTGCAATTCTGCCTTGATTTCAAATCCTCTTCTTTGCCTTCCCTCAATATATTTGTGGATGAGAGTTATCATTTATAACTCTGCAGGTTTGTGAATTGCAGTGCCCTGAACCTCCATTTTACAACTCGCTTTTTAGGGAGCTGGCCGCAAAAGCGCAGGATGGCTTCAGGCCCTGTTCTGGTTCCGGGGGGCAGGCTGAGCCTGTGGTTAATTCTTCTTCCTGATGGGAAAATAGAGTGACCTGTGCCTGTCCCAACACCAAGAGCTAGTCTTTCATTGGTTCCACGTCTTCCCGTTCATCCTCAGTACAAATTGCAACCTGTACGGAACAGGAGGTTAAAGGTGCTGATGCTCCAAGGAGGGAGATTGCTAGTAAAGTGGCTGGAATGGCGAACCCGGGCACAAGCAGATGAGAAATGAGGTGCGTTTTAGAAACCTTTCCACATCACACGGTGTACCATCTTCTGGGTTTCTCATGCATGTTTTCGATGTAGGAAGATGCCCTTGAACCTGGCGATTTGGGACCCATGCGATGGGTACCATGCAGTATTATTTTAAAGGGTCTGCGTTTGCTCACCCAACCTCACCAAACCTCTCAGCCCCAAGAGTGTCCACCCTTATGTCTCATCCAGCTGTGGGTCTAGATATGGTCAATCCAGGTTGCATCACAGCCCCTGAACGCATTGTGTAAGAATTTCTCTCTCTTTCACTGTCTTTGTTTCATGGGTTTTTCAAAGTAATTTATTTTTATAATGGGGTTTAGCTGCTTTTCACTGCTGTGTTTATGCCGCTTTACACCCAGTTGACACACTAACAGAGAGATATCAATACATAAGTTTTAAGATTATTACTAGTCAGATATATTCTTGTGCGGTGAATAGGGCGTGTTGAGTCCAGTTCTCTGAGCAAGGAGTAGGTCTTGTCTATTACATATTGGTTTTATCGAACGGTATCTGAGCTAATTTGAAACCCTTGTTTTATGTATCACCCCACCTCACCTTTCCCGTTAAGCAGCCATAGTGTGTTTTCTGCATGTGTGACTCTGTTCTGTTTTGTAATTCAGTTCAAGTGTAACGGTTTTTACATTCCCTCTATCAGTGATACCTTATGAGAAGTGTCCTTTTCTGTGTGACTTATTTCACTTAGAATCGTCGTACCTAAATCCACTCGTCATGCTGCTACTAGCCTTATGACATTGATTTCATGGCTGAGTGATATTCCATTGTACATAAGGACCACAACTTCTTTATCCATTTTTCTCTTTCCTGGGATATTGAAGGTGGAATGAAGTGGAGGTCCTTGTCAACAGAGCAGCCCTCAACTTTGGGGTGCTTGTGTCTTGCTGATTTTTAATTTTCCCAATTTATACCCCCATGAGTGGAAGTGCCCTATGCTCTCTAAGCTTTGCTTTTTAGACGTTTCAGGACTCACCGTACACTTCTCCAGAGTGGCTGTTGACAATTTACATCCCGCCCATCAGTGTAGCAAGGCTCCCATTTCTCCATGGCCTGTCCTGCATTTCTGGTTTTGACACTTTTTTCAGCATGGCCCTTTTGACCGATGGGAAGCGAGACTTCTTTGTAGCGCTGATTTGCCTTTCCAGGTTGCTTGGTTGGCCAAAAAGGGCGTATGCGTTTTTTCCTGAATATATTCAGGAAAAAACGCATACGCCCTTTTTCGCCAAGGGCATCATTGTCAACGTTTTGCCGCTTGTCATGTGCTTTAAAGGCGATTCGAATCTACCTCCTGAAATCTGTTTCCTGCAATTCTGCCTTGATTTCAAATCCTCTTCTTTGCCTTCCCTCAATATATTTGTGGATGAGAGTTATCATTTATAACTCTGCAGGTTTGTGAATTGCAGTGCCCTGAACCTCCATTTTACAACTCGCTTTTTAGGGAGCTGGCCGCAAAAGCGCAGGATGGCTTCAGCCCCTGTTCTGGTTCCGGGGGGCAGGCTGAGCCTGTGGTTAATTCTTCTTCCTGATGGGAAAATAGAGTGACCTGTGCCTGTCCCAACACCAAGAGCTAGTCTTTCATTGGTTCCACGTCTTCCCGTTCATCCTCAGTACAAATTGCAACCTGTACGGAACAGGAGGTTAAAGGTGCTGATGCTCCAAGGAGGGAGATTGCTAGTAAAGTGGCTGGAATGGCGAACCCGGGCACAAGCAGATGAGAAATGAGGTGCGTTTTAGAAACCTTTCCCCATCACACGGTGTACCATATTCTGTGTATCTCATGCATGTTTTCGATGTAGGAAGATGCCCTGGAACCTGGAGATTTGGGACCCATGCGATGGGTACCACGCAGTATTACTTTAAAGGGTCTGCGTTTGCTCACCCAACCTCACCAAACCTCTCAGCCGCAACAGTGTCCACCCTTATGTCTCATCCAGCTGTGGGTCTAGATATGGTCAATCCAGGTTGCATCACAGCCCCTGAACGCATTGTGTAAGAATTTCTCTCTCTTTCACTGTCTTTGTTTCATGGGTTTTTCAAAGTAATTTATTTTTATAATCGGGTTTAGCTGCTTTTCACTGCTGTGTTTATGCCGCTTTTTACCCACTTGACACACTAACAGAGACATATCAATACATAGGTTTTAAGATTATTACTAGTCAGATATATTCTTGTGCGGTGAATACGGCGTGTTGAGTCCAGTTCTCTGAGCAAGGAGTAGGTCTTGTCTATTACATATTGGGTTTATGGAACGGTATCTGAGCTAATTTGAAACCCTTGTTTTATGTATCACCCCACCTCACCTTTCCCGTTAAGCAGCCATAGTGTGTTTTCTGCATGTGTGACTCTGTTCTGTTTTGTAATTCAGTTCAAGTGTAACGGTTTTTACATTCCCTCTATAAGTGATACCTTATGAGAAGTGTCCTTTGCTGTGTGACTTATTTCACTTAGAGTCGTCGTACCTAAATCCACTCATCATGCTGCTACTAGCCTTATGACATTGATTTCACGGCTGAGTGATATTCCATTGTACATAAGGACCACAACTTCTTTATCCATTATTCTCTTTCCTGGGATATTGAAGGTGGAATGAAGTGGAGGTCCTTGTCAACAGAGCAGCCCTAAACTTTGGGGTGCTTGTGTCTTGCTGATTTTTCATTTTCCCAATTTATACCCCCATGAGTGGAAGTGCCCTATGCTCTCTAAGCTTTGCTTTTTAGACGTTTCAGGACTCACCGTACACTTCTCCAGAGTGGCTGTTGACAATTTACATCCCGCCCATCAGTGTAGCAAGGCTCCCATTTCTCCATGGCCTGTCCTGCATTTCTGGTTTTGACACTTTTTTCAGCATGGCCCTTTTGACCGATGGGAAGCGAGACATCTTTGTAGCGCTGATTTGCCTTTCCAGGTTGCTTGGTTGGCCAAAAAGGGCGTATGCGTTTTTTCCTGAATATATTCAGGAAAAAACGCATACGCCCTTTTTGGCCAAGGGCATCATTGTCAACGTTTTGCCGCTTGTCATGTGCTTTAAAGGCGATTCGAATCTACCTCCTGAAATCTGTTTCCTGCAATTCTGCCTTGATTTCAAATCCTCTTCTTTGCCTTCCCTCAATATATTTGTGGATGAGAGTTATCATTTATAACTCTGCAGGTTTGTGAATTGCAGTGCCCTGAACCTCCATTTTACAACTCGCTTTTTAGGGAGCTGGCCGCAAAAGCGCAGGATGGCTTCAGCCCCTGTTCTGGTTCCGGGGGGCAGGCTGAGCCTGTGGTTAATTCTTCTTCCTGATGGGAAAATAGAGTGACCTGTGCCTGTCCCAACACCAAGAGCTAGTCTTTCATTGGTTCCACGTCTTCCCGTTCATCCTCAGTACAAATTGCAACCTGTACGGAACAGGAGGTTAAAGGTGCTGATGCTCCAAGGAGGGAGATTGCTAGTAAAGTGGCTGGAATGGCGAACCCGGGCACAAGCAAATGAGAAATGAGGTGCGTTTTAGAAACCTTTCCCCATCACACGGTGTACCATCTTCTGGGTATCTCATGCATGTTTTCGATGTAGGAAGATGCCCTTGAACCTGGAGATTTGGGACACATGCGATGGGTACCACGCAGTATTACTTTAAAGGGTCTGCGTTTGCTCACCCAACCTCACCAAACCTCTCAGCCGCAACAGTGTCCACCCTTAGGTCTCATCCAGCTGTGGGTCTAGATATGGTCAATCCAGGTTGCATCACAGCCCCTGAACGCATTGTGTAAGAATTTCGCTCTTTTTCACTGTCTTTGTTTCACGGGTTTTTCAAAGTAATTTATTTTTATAATGGGGTTTAGCTGCTTTTCACTGCTGTGTTTATGCCGCTTTACACCCACTTGACACACTAACAGAGAGATATCAATACATAAGTTTTAAGATTATTACTAGTCAGATATATTCTTGTGCGGTGAATAGGGCGTGTTGAGTCCAGTTCTCTGAGCAAGGAGTAGGTCTTGTCTATTACATATTGGCTTTATGGAACGGTATCTGAGCTAATTTGAAACCCTTGTTTTATGTATCACCCCACCTCACCTTTCCCGTTAAGCAGCCATAGTGTGTTTTCTGCATGTGTGACTCTGTTCTGTTTTGTAATTCAGTTCAAGTGTAACGGTTTTTACATTCCCTCTATCAGTGATACCTTATGAGAAGTGTCCTTTTCTGTGTGACTTATTTCACTTAGAGTCGTCGTACCTAAATCCACTCATCATGCTGCTACTAGCCTTATGACATTGATTTCACGGCTGAGTGATATTCCATTGTACATAAGGACCACAACTTCTTTATCCATTTTTCTCTTTCCTGGGATATTGAAGGTGGAATGAAGTGGAGGTCCTTGTCAACAGAGCAGCCCTAAACTTTGGGGTGCTTGTGTCTTGCTGATTTTTCATTTTCCCAATTTATACCCCCATGAGTGGAAGTGCCCTATGCTCTCTAAGCTTTGCTTTTTAGACGTTTCAGGACTCACCGTACACTTCTCCAGAGTGGCTGTTGACAATTTACATCCCGCCCATCAGTGTAGCAAGGCTCCCATTTCTCCATGGCCTGTCCTGCATTTCTGGTTTTGACACTTTTTTCAGCATGGCCCTTTTAACCGATGGGAAGCGAGACGTCTTTGTAGCGCTGATTTGCCTTTCCAGGTTGCTTGGTTGGCCAAAAAGGGCGTATGCGTTTTTTCCTGAATATATTCAGGAAAAAACGCATACGCCCTTTTTCGCCAAGGGCATCATTGTCAACGTTTTGCCGCTTTTCATGTGCTTTAAAGGCGATTCGAATCTACCTCCTGAAATCTGTTTCCTGCAATTCTGCCTTGATTTCAAATCCTCTTCTTTGCCTTCCCTCAATATATTTGTGGATGAGAGTTATCATTTATAACTCTGCAGGTTTGTGAATTGCAGTGCCCTGAACCTCCATTTTACAACTCGCTTTTTAGGGAGCTGGCCGCAAAAGCGCAGGATGGCTTCAGCCCCTGTTCTGGTTCCGGGGGGCAGGCTGAGCCTGTGGTTAATTCTTCTTCCTGATGGGAAAATAGAGTGACCTGTGCCTGTCCCAACACCAAGAGCTAGTCTTTCATTGGTTCCACGTCTTCCCGTTCATCCTCAGTACAAATTGCAACCTGTACGGAACAGGAGGTTAAAGGTGCTGATGCTCCAAGGAGGGAGATTGCTAGTAAAGTGGCTGGAATGGCGAACCCGGGCACAAGCAGATGAGAAATGAGGTGCGTTTTAGAAACCTTTCCCCATCACACGGTGTACCATCTTCTGGGTATCTCATGCATGTTTTCGATGTAGGAAGATGCCCTTGAACCTGGAGATTTGGGACCCATGCGATGGGTACCACGCAGTATTACTTTAAAGGGTCTGCGTTTGCTCACCCAACCTCACCAAACCTCTCAGCCGCAACAGTGTCCACCCTTATGTCTCATCCAGCTGTGGGTCTAGATATGGTCAATCCAGGTTGCATCACAGCCCCTGAACGCATTGTGTAAGAATTTCTCTCTCTTTCACTGTCTTTGTTTCATGGGTTTTTCAAAGTAATTTATTTTTATAATGGGGTTTAGCTGCTTTTCACTGCTGTGTTTATGCCGCTTTTTACCCACTTGACACACTAACAGAGAGATATCAATACATAGGTTTTAAGATTATTACTAGTCAGATATATTCTTGTGCGGTGAATAGGGCGTGTTGAGTCCAGTTCTCTGAGCAAGGAGTAGGTCTTGTCTATTACATATTGGGTTTATGGAACGGTATCTGAGCTAATTTGAAACCCTTGTTTTATGTATCACCCCACCTCACCTTTCCCGTTAAGCAGCCATAGTGTGTTTTCTGCATGTGTGACTCTGTTCTGTTTTGTAATTCTGTTCAAGTGTAACGGTTTTTACATTCCCTCTATCAGTGATACCTTATGAGAAGTGTCCTTTTCTGTGTGACTTATTTCACTTAGAATCGTCGTACCTAAATCCACTCATCATGCTGCTACTAGCCTTATGACATTGATTTCATGGCTGAGTGATATTCCATTGTACATAAGGACCACAACTTCTTTATCCATTTTTCTCTTTCCTGGGATATTGAAGGTGGAATGAAGTGGAGGTCCTTGTCAACAGAGCAGCCCTAAACTTAGGGGTGCTTGTGTCTTGCTGATTTTTCATTTTCCCAATTTATACCCCCATGAGTGGAAGTGCCCTATGCTCTCTAAGCTTTGCTTTTTAGACGTTTCAGGACTCACCGTACACTTCTCCAGAGTGGCTGTTGACAATTTACATCCCGCCCATCAGTGTAGCAAGGCTCCCATTTCTCCATGGCCTGTCCTGCATTTCTGGTTTTGACACTTTTTTCAGCATGGCCCTTTTGACCGATGGGAAGCGAGACATCTTTGTAGCGCTGATTTGCCTTTCCAGGTTGCTTGGTTGGCCAAAAAGGGCGTATGCATTTTTTCCTGAATATATTCAGGAAAAAACGCATACGCCCTTTTTGGCCAAGGGCATCATTGTCAACGTTTTGCCGCTTTTCATGTGCTTTAAAGGCGATTCGAATCTACCTCCTGAAATCTGTTTCCTGCAATTCTGCCTTGATTTCAAATCCTCTTCTTTGCCTTCCCTCAATATATTTGTGGATGAGAGTTATCATTTATAACTCTGCAGGTTTGTGAATTGCAGTGCCCTGAACCTCCATTTTACAACTCGCTTTTTAGGGAGCTGGCCGCAAAAGCGCAGGATGGCTTCAGCCCCTGTTCTGGTTCCGGGGGGCAGGCTGAGCCTGTGGTTAATTCTTCTTCCTGATGGGAAAATAGAGTGACCTGTGCCTGTCCCAACACCAAGAGCTAGTTTTTCATTGGTTCCACGTCTTCCCGTTCATCCTCAGTACAAATTGCAACCTGTACGGAACAGGAGGTTAAAGGTGCTGATGCTCCAAGGAGGGAGATTGCTAGTAAAGTGGCTGGAATGGCGAACCCGGGCACAAGCAAATGAGAAATGAGGTGCGTTTTAGAAACCTTTCCCCATCACACGGTGTACCATCTTCTGGGTATCTCATGCATGTTTTCGATGTAGGAAGATGCCCTTGAACCTGGAGATTTGGGACCCATGCGATGGGTACCACGCAGTATTACTTTAAAGGGTCTGCGTTTGCTCACCCAACCTCACCAAACCTCTCAGCCGCAACAGTGTCCACCCTTAGGTCTCATCCAGCTGTGGGTCTAGATATGGTCAATCCAGGTTGCATCACAGCCCCTGAACGCATTGTGTAAGAATTTCGCTCTCTTTCACTGTCTTTGTTTCACGGGTTTTTCAAAGTAATTCATTTTTATAATGGGGTTTAGCTGCTTTTCACTGCTGTGTTTATGCCGCTTTACACCCACTTGACACACTAACAGAGAGATATCAATACATAGGTTTTAAGATTATTACTAGTCAGATATATTCTTGTGCGGTGAATAGGGCGTGTTGAGTCCTGTTCTCTGAGCAAGGAGTACGTCTTGTCTATTACATATTGTTTTTATGGAACGGTATCTGAGCTAATTTGAAACCATTGTTTTATGTATCACCCCACCTCACCTTTCCCGTTAAGCAGCCATAGTGTGTTTTCTGCATGTGTGACTCTGTTCTGTTTTGTAATTCAGTTCAAGTGTAACGGTTTTTACATTCCCTCTATCAGTGATACCTTATGAGAAGTGTCCTTTTCTGTGTGACTTATTTCACTTAGAATCGTCGTACCTAAATCCACTCGTCATGCTGCTACTAGCCTTATGACATTGATTTCATGGCTGAGTGATATTCCATTGTACATAAGGACCACAACTTCTTTATCCATTTTTCTCTTTCCTGGGATATTGAAGGTGGAATGAAGTGGAGGTCCTTGTCAGCAGAGCAGCCCTAAACTTTGGGGTGCTTGTGTCTTGCTGATTTTTAATTTTCCCAATTTATACCCCCATGAGTGGAAGTGCCCTATGCTCTCTAAGCTTTGCTTTTTAGACGTTTCAGGACTCACCGTACACTTCTCCAGAGTGGCTGTTGACAATTTACATCCCGCCCATCAGTGTAGCAAGGCTCCCATTTCTCCATGGCCTGTCCTGCATTTCTGGTTTTGACACTTTTTTCAGCATGGCCCTTTTGACCGATGGGAAGCGAGACATCTTTGTAGCGCTGATTTGCCTTTCCAGGTTGCTTGGTTGGCCAAAAAGGGCGTATGCGTTTTTTCCTGAATATATTCAGGAAAAAACGCATACGCCCTTTTTGGCCAAGGGCATCATTGTCAACGTTTTGCCGCTTTTCATGTGCTTTAAAGGCGATTCGAATCTACCTCCTGAAATCTGTTTCCTGCAATTCTGCCTTGATTTCAAATCCTCTTCTTTGCCTTCCCTCAATATATTTGTGGATGAGAGTTATCATTTATAACTCTGCAGGTTTGTGAATTGCAGTGCCCTGAACCTCCATTTTACAACTCGCTTTTTAGGGAGCTGGCCGCAAAAGCGCAGGATGGCTTCAGGCCCTGTTCTGGTTCCGGGGGGCAGGCTGAGCCTGTGGTTAATTCTTCTTCCTGATGGGAAAATAGAGTGACCTGTGCCTGTCCCAACACCAAGAGCTAGTCTTTCATTGGTTCCACGTCTTCCCGTTCATCCTCAGTACAAATTGCAACCTGTACGGAACAGGAGGTTAAAGGTGCTGATGCTCCAAGGAGGGAGATTGCTAGTAAAGTGGCTGGAATGGCGAACCCGGGCACAAGCAGATGAGAAATGAGGTGCGTTTTAGAAACCTTTCCACATCACACGGTGTACCATCTTCTGGGTTTCTCATGCATGTTTTCGATGTAGGAAGATGCCCTTGAACCTGGCGATTTGGGACCCATGCGATGGGTACCATGCAGTATTATTTTAAAGGGTCTGCGTTTGCTCACCCAACCTCACCAAACCTCTCAGCCCCAAGAGTGTCCACCCTTATGTCTCATCCAGCTGTGGGTCTAGATATGGTCAATCCAGGTTGCATCACAGCCCCTGAACGCATTGTGTAAGAATTTCGCTCTTTTTCACTGTCTTTGTTTCACGGGTTTTTCAAAGTAATTTATTTTTATAATGGGGTTTAGCTGCTTTTCACTGCTGTGTTTATGCCGCTTTACACCCACTTGACACACTAACAGAGAGATATCAATACATAAGTTTTAAGATTATTACTAGTCAGATATATTCTTGTGCGGTGAATAGGGCGTGTTGAGTCCAGTTCTCTGAGCAAGGAGTAGGTCTTGTCTATTACATATTGGCTTTATGGAACGGTATCTGAGCTAATTTGAAACCCTTGTTTTATGTATCACCCCACCTCACCTTTCCCGTTAAGCAGCCATAGTGTGTTTTCTGCATGTGTGACTCTGTTCTGTTTTGTAATTCAGTTCAAGTGTAACGGTTTTTACATTCCCTCTATCAGTGATACCTTATGAGAAGTGTCCTTTTCTGTGTGACTTATTTCACTTAGAGTCGTCGTACCTAAATCCACTCATCATGCTGCTACTAGCCTTATGACATTGATTTCACGGCTGAGTGATATTCCATTGTACATAAGGACCACAACTTCTTTATCCATTTTTCTCTTTCCTGGGATATTGAAGGTGGAATGAAGTGGAGGTCCTTGTCAACAGAGCAGCCCTAAACTTTGGGGTGCTTGTGTCTTGCTGATTTTTCATTTTCCCAATTTATACCCCCATGAGTGGAAGTGCCCTATGCTCTCTAAGCTTTGCTTTTTAGACGTTTCAGGACTCACCGTACACTTCTCCAGAGTGGCTGTTGACAATTTACATCCCGCCCATCAGTGTAGCAAGGCTCCCATTTCTCCATGGCCTGTCCTGCATTTCTGGTTTTGACACTTTTTTCAGCATGGCCCTTTTAACCGATGGGAAGCGAGACGTCTTTGTAGTGCTGATTTGCCTTTCCAGGTTGCTTGGTTGGCCAAAAAGGGCGTATGCGTTTTTTCCTGAATATATTCAGGAAAAAACGCATACGCCCTTTTTCGCCAAGGGCATCATTGTCAACGTTTTGCCGCTTTTCATGTGCTTTAAAGGCGATTCGAATCTACCTCCTGAAATCTGTTTCCTGCAATTCTGCCTTGATTTCAAATCCTCTTCTTTGCCTTCCCTCAATATATTTGTGGATGAGAGTTATCATTTATAACTCTGCAGGTTTGTGAATTGCAGTGCCCTGAACCTCCATTTTACAACTCGCTTTTTAGGGAGCTGGCCGCAAAAGCGCAGGATGGCTTCAGCCCCTGTTCTGGTTCCGGGGGGCAGGCTGAGCCTGTGGTTAATTCTTCTTCCTGATGGGAAAATAGAGTGACCTGTGCCTGTCCCAACACCAAGAGCTAGTCTTTCATTGGTTCCACGTCTTCCCGTTCATCCTCAGTACAAATTGCAACCTGTACGGAACAGGAGGTTAAAGGTGCTGATGCTCCAAGGAGGGAGATTGCTAGTAAAGTGGCTGGAATGGCGAACCCGGGCACAAGCAGATGAGAAATGAGGTGCGTTTTAGAAACCTTTCCACATCACACGGTGTACCATCTTCTGGGTTTCTCATGCATGTTTTCGATGTAGGAAGATGCCCTTGAACCTGGCGATTTGGGACCCATGCGATGGGTACCATGCAGTATTATTTTAAAGGGTCTGCGTTTGCTCACCCAACCTCACCAAACCTCTCAGCCCCAAGAGTGTCCACCCTTATGTCTCATCCAGCTGTGGGTCTAGATATGGTCAATCCAGGTTGCATCACAGCCCCTGAACGCATTGTGTAAGAATTTCGCTCTTTTTCACTGTCTTTGTTTCACGGGTTTTTCAAAGTAATTTATTTTTATAATGGGGTTTAGCTGCTTTTCACTGCTGTGTTTATGCCGCTTTACACCCACTTGACACACTAACAGAGAGATATCAATACATAAGTTTTAAGATTATTACTAGTCAGATATATTCTTGTGCGGTGAATAGGGCGTGTTGAGTCCAGTTCTCTGAGCAAGGAGTAGGTCTTGTCTATTACATATTGGCTTTATGGAACGGTATCTGAGCTAATTTGAAACCCTTGTTTTATGTATCACCCCACCTCACCTTTCCCGTTAAGCAGCCATAGTGTGTTTTCTGCATGTGTGACTCTGTTCTGTTTTGTAATTCAGTTCAAGTGTAACGGTTTTTACATTCCCTCTATCAGTGATACCTTATGAGAAGTGTCCTTTTCTGTGTGACTTATTTCACTTAGAGTCGTCGTACCTAAATCCACTCATCATGCTGCTACTAGCCTTATGACATTGATTTCACGGCTGAGTGATATTCCATTGTACATAAGGACCACAACTTCTTTATCCATTTTTCTCTTTCCTGGGATATTGAAGGTGGAATGAAGTGGAGGTCCTTGTCAACAGAGCAGCCCTAAACTTTGGGGTGCTTGTGTCTTGCTGATTTTTCATTTTCCCAATTTATACCCCCATGAGTGGAAGTGCCCTATGCTCTCTAAGCTTTGCTTTTTAGACGTTTCAGGACTCACCGTACACTTCTCCAGAGTGGCTGTTGACAATTTACATCCCGCCCATCAGTGTAGCAAGGCTCCCATTTCTCCATGGCCTGTCCTGCATTTCTGGTTTTGACACTTTTTTCAGCATGGCCCTTTTAACCGATGGGAAGCGAGACGTCTTTGTAGTGCTGATTTGCCTTTCCAGGTTGCTTGGTTGGCCAAAAAGGGCGTATGCGTTTTTTCCTGAATATATTCAGGAAAAAACGCATACGCCCTTTTTCGCCAAGGGCATCATTGTCAACGTTTTGCCGCTTTTCATGTGCTTTAAAGGCGATTCGAATCTACCTCCTGAAATCTGTTTCCTGCAATTCTGCCTTGATTTCAAATCCTCTTCTTTGCCTTCCCTCAATATATTTGTGGATGAGAGTTATCATTTATAACTCTGCAGGTTTGTGAATTGCAGTGCCCTGAACCTCCATTTTACAACTCGCTTTTTAGGGAGCTGGCCGCAAAAGCGCAGGATGGCTTCAGCCCCTGTTCTGGTTCCGGGGGGCAGGCTGAGCCTGTGGTTAATTCTTCTTCCTGATGGGAAAATAGAGTGACCTGTGCCTGTCCCAACACCAAGAGCTAGTCTTTCATTGGTTCCACGTCTTCCCGTTCATCCTCAGTACAAATTGCAACCTGTACGGAACAGGAGGTTAAAGGTGCTGATGCTCCAAGGAGGGAGATTGCTAGTAAAGTGGCTGGAATGGCGAACCCGGGCACAAGCAGATGAGAAATGAGGTGCGTTTTAGAAACCTTTCCCCATCACACGGTGTACCATCTTCTGGGTATCTCATGCATGTTTTCGATGTAGGAAGATGCCCTTGAACCTGGAGATTTGGGACCCATGCGATGGGTACCACGCAGTATTACTTTAAAGGGTCTGCGTTTGCTCACCCAACCTCACCAAACCTCTCAGCCGCAACAGTGTCCACCCTTATGTCTCATCCAGCTGTGGGTCTAGATATGGTCAATCCAGGTTGCATCACAGCCCCTGAACGCATTGTGTAAGAATTTCTCTCTCTTTCACTGTCTTTGTTTCATGGGTTTTTCAAAGTAATTTATTTTTATAATGGGGTTTAGCTGCTTTTCACTGCTGTGTTTATGCCGCTTTTTACCCACTTGACACACTAACAGAGAGATATCAATACATAGGTTTTAAGATTATTACTAGTCAGATATATTCTTGTGCGGTGAATAGGGCGTGTTGAGTCCAGTTCTCTGAGCAAGGAGTAGGTCTTGTCTATTACATATTGGGTTTATGGAACGGTATCTGAGCTAATTTGAAACCCTTGTTTTATGTATCACCCCACCTCACCTTTCCCGTTAAGCAGCCATAGTGTGTTTTCTGCATGTGTGACTCTGTTCTGTTTTGTAATTCTGTTCAAGTGTAACGGTTTTTACATTCCCTCTATCAGTGATACCTTATGAGAAGTGTCCTTTTCTGTGTGACTTATTTCACTTAGAATCGTCGTACCTAAATCCACTCATCATGCTGCTACTAGCCTTATGACATTGATTTCATGGCTGAGTGATATTCCATTGTACATAAGGACCACAACTTCTTTATCCATTTTTCTCTTTCCTGGGATATTGAAGGTGGAATGAAGTGGAGGTCCTTGTCAACAGAGCAGCCCTAAACTTAGGGGTGCTTGTGTCTTGCTGATTTTTCATTTTCCCAATTTATACCCCCATGAGTGGAAGTGCCCTATGCTCTCTAAGCTTTGCTTTTTAGACGTTTCAGGACTCACCGTACACTTCTCCAGAGTGGCTGTTGACAATTTACATCCCGCCCATCAGTGTAGCAAGGCTCCCATTTCTCCATGGCCTGTCCTGCATTTCTGGTTTTGACACTTTTTTCAGCATGGCCCTTTTGACCGATGGGAAGCGAGACATCTTTGTAGCGCTGATTTGCCTTTCCAGGTTGCTTGGTTGGCCAAAAAGGGCGTATGCGTTTTTTCCTGAATATATTCAGGAAAAAACGCATACGCCCTTTTTGGCCAAGGGCATCATTGTCAACGTTTTGCCGCTTTTCATGTGCTTTAAAGGCGATTCGAATCTACCTCCTGAAATCTGTTTCCTGCAATTCTGCCTTGATTTCAAATCCTCTTCTTTGCCTTCCCTCAATATATTTGTGGATGAGAGTTATCATTTATAACTCTGCAGGTTTGTGAATTGCAGTGCCCTGAACCTCCATTTTACAACTCGCTTTTTAGGGAGCTGGCCGCAAAATCGCAGAATGGCTTCAGCCCCTGTTCTGGTTCCGGGGGGCAGGCTGAGCCTGTGGTTAATTCTTCTTCCTGATGGGAAAATAGAGTGACCTGTGCCTGTCCCAACACCAAGAGCTAGTTTTTCATTGGTTCCACGTCTTCCCGTTCATCCTCAGTACAAATTGCAACCTGTACGGAACAGGAGGTTAAAGGTGCTGATGCTCCAAGGAGGGAGATTGCTAGTAAAGTGGCTGGAATGGCGAACCCGGGCACAAGCAAATGAGAAATGAGGTGCGTTTTAGAAACCTTTCCCCATCACACGGTGTACCATCTTCTGGGTATCTCATGCATGTTTTCGATGTAGGAAGATGCCCTTGAACCTGGAGATTTGGGACCCATGCGATGGGTACCACGCAGTATTACTTTAAAGGGTCTGCGTTTGCTCACCCAACCTCACCAAACCTCTCAGCCGCAACAGTGTCCACCCTTAGGTCTCATCCAGCTGTGGGTCTAGATATGGTCAATCCAGGTTGCATCACAGCCCCTGAACGCATTGTGTAAGAATTTCGCTCTCTTTCACTGTCTTTGTTTCACGGGTTTTTCAAAGTAATTTATTTTTATAATGGGGTTTAGCTGCTTTTCACTGCTGTGTTTATGCCGCTTTACACCCACTTGACACACTAACAGAGAGATATCAATACATAGGTTTTAAGATTATTACTAGTCAGATATATTCTTGTGCGGTGAATAGGGCGTGTTGAGTCCTGTTCTCTGAGCAAGGAGTACGTCTTGTCTATTACATATTGTTTTTATGGAACGGTATCTGAGCTAATTTGAAACCATTGTTTTATGTATCACCCCACCTCACCTTTCCCGTTAAGCAGCCATAGTGTGTTTTCTGCATGTGTGACTCTGTTCTGTTTTGTAATTCAGTTCAAGTGTAACGGTTTTTACATTCCCTCTATCAGTGATACCTTATGAGAAGTGTCCTTTTCTGTGTGACTTATTTCACTTAGAATCGTCGTACCTAAATCCACTCGTCATGCTGCTACTAGCCTTATGACATTGATTTCATGGCTGAGTGATATTCCATTGTACATAAGGACCACAACTTCTTTATCCATTTTTCTCTTTCCTGGGATATTGAAGGTGGAATGAAGTGGAGGTCCTTGTCAGCAGAGCAGCCCTAAACTTTGGGGTGCTTGTGTCTTGCTGATTTTTCATTTTCCCAATTTATACCCCCATGAGTGGAAGTGCCCTATGCTCTCTAAGCTTTGCTTTTTAGACGTTTCAGGACTCACCGTACACTTCTCCAGAGTGGCTGTTGACAATTTACATCCCGCCCATCAGTGTAGCAAGGCTCCCATTTCTCCATGGCCTGTCCTGCATTTCTGGTTTTGACACTTTTTTCAGCATGGCCCTTTTGACCGATGGGAAGCGAGACATCTTTGTAGCGCTGATTTGCCTTTCCAGGTTGCTTGGTTGGCCAAAAAGGGCGTATGCGTTTTTTCCTGAATATATTCAGGAAAAAACGCATACGCCCTTTTTGGCCAAGGGCATCATTGTCAACGTTTTGCCGCTTTTCATGTGCTTTAAAGGCGATTCGAATCTACCTCCTGAAATCTGTTTCCTGCAATTCTGCCTTGATTTCAAATCCTCTTCTTTGCCTTCCCTCAATATATTTGTGGATGAGAGTTATCATTTATAACTCTGCAGGTTTGTGAATTGCAGTGCCCTGAACCTCCATTTTACAACTCGCTTTTTAGGGAGCTGGCCGCAAAAGCGCAGGATGGCTTCAGGCCCTGTTCTGGTTCCGGGGGGCAGGCTGAGCCTGTGGTTAATTCTTCTTCCTGATGGGAAAATAGAGTGACCTGTGCCTGTCCCAACACCAAGAGCTAGTCTTTCATTGGTTCCACGTCTTCCCGTTCATCCTCAGTACAAATTGCAACCTGTACGGAACAGGAGGTTAAAGGTGCTGATGCTCCAAGGAGGGAGATTGCTAGTAAAGTGGCTGGAATGGCGAACCCGGGCACAAGCAGATGAGAAATGAGGTGCGTTTTAGAAACCTTTCCACATCACACGGTGTACCATCTTCTGGGTTTCTCATGCATGTTTTCGATGTAGGAAGATGCCCTTGAACCTGGCGATTTGGGACCCATGCGATGGGTACCATGCAGTATTATTTTAAAGGGTCTGCGTTTGCTCACCCAACCTCACCAAACCTCTCAGCCCCAAGAGTGTCCACCCTTATGTCTCATCCAGCTGTGGGTCTAGATATGGTCAATCCAGGTTGCATCACAGCCCGTGAACGCATTGTGTAAGAATTTCTATCTCTTTCACTGTCTTTGTTTCATGGGTTTTTCAAAGTAATTTATTTTTATAATGGGGTTTAGCTGCTTTTCACTGCTGTGTTTATGCCGCTTTACACCCAGTTGACACACTAACAGAGAGATATCAATACATAAGTTTTAAGATTATTACTAGTCAGATATATTCTTGTGCGGTGAATAGGGCGTGTTGAGTCCAGTTCTCTGAGCAAGGAGTAGGTCTTGTCTATTACATATTGGTTTTATGGAACGGTATCTGAGCTAATTTGAAACCATTGTTTTATGTATCACCCCACCTCACCTTTCCCGTTAAGCAGCCATAGTGTGTTTTCTGCATGTGTGACTCTGTTCTGTTTTGTAATTCTGTTCAAGTGTAACGGTTTTTACATTCCCTCTATCAGTGATACCTTATGAGAAGTGTCCTTTTCTGTGTGACTTATTTCACTTAGAATCGTCGTACCTAAATCCACTCGTCATGCTGCTACTAGCCTTATGACATTGATTTCATGGCTGAGTGATATTCCATTGTACATAAGGACCACAACTTCTTTATCCATTTTTCTCTTTCCTGCGATATTGAAGGTGGAATGAAGTGGAGGTCCTTGTCAACAGAGCAGCCCTAAACTTTGGGGTGCTTGTGTCTTGCTGATTTTTAATTTTCCCAATTTATACCCCCATGAGTGGAAGTGCCCTATGCTCTCTAAGCTTTGCTTTTTAGACGTTTCAGGACTCACCGTACACTTCTCCAGAGTGGCTGTTGACAATTTACATCCCGCCCATCAGTGTAGCAAGGCTCCCATTTCTCCATGGCCTGTCCTGCATTTCTGGTTTTGACACTTTTTTCAGCATGGCCCTTTTAACCGATGGGAAGCGAGACTTCTTTGTAGCGCTGATTTGCCTTTCCAGGTTGCTTGGTTGGCCAAAAAGGGCGTATGCGTTTTTTCCTGAATATATTCAGGAAAAAACGCATACGCCCTTTTTGGCCAAGGGCATCATTGTCAACGTTTTGCCGCTTTTCATGTGCTTTAAAGGCGATTCGAATCTACCTCCTGAAATCTGTTTCCTGCAATTCTGCCTTGATTTCAAATCCTCTTCTTTGCCTTCCCTCAATATATTTGTGGATGAGAGTTATCATTTATAACTCTGCAGGTTTGTGAATTGCAGTGCCCTGAACCTCCATTTTACAACTCTCTTTTTAGGGAGCTGGCCGCAAAAGCGCAGGATGGCTTCAGGCCCTGTTCTGGTTCCGGGGGGCAGGCTGAGCCTGTGGTTAATTCTTCTTCCTGATGGGAAAATAGAGTGACCTGTGCCTGTCCCAACACCAAGAGCTAGTCTTTCATTGGTTCCACGTCTTCCCGTTCATCCTCAGTACAAATTGCAACCAGTACGGAACAGGAGGTTAAAGGTGCTGATGCTCCAAGGAGGGAGATTGCTAGTAAAGTGGCTGGAATGGCGAACCCGGGCACAAGCAGATGAGAAATGAGGTGCGTTTTAGAAACCTTTCCCCATCACACGGTGTACCATCTTCTGTGTATCTCATGCATGTTTTCGATGTAGGAAGATGCCCTGGAACCTGGCGATTTGGGACCCATGCGATGGGTACCACGCAGTATTACTTTAAAGGGTCTGCGTTTGCTCACCCAACCTCACCAAACCTCTCAGCCGCAACAGTGTCCACCCTTATGTCTCATCCAGCTGTGGGTCTAGATATGGTCAATCCAGGTTGCATCACAGCCCCTGAACGCATTGTGTAAGAATTTCTCTCTCTTTCACTGTCTTTGTTTCATGGGTTTTTCAAAGTAATTTATTT
Source organism: Balaenoptera borealis (assembly GCF_965194805.1). Lineage (NCBI taxonomy): Eukaryota > Metazoa > Chordata > Mammalia > Artiodactyla > Balaenopteridae > Balaenoptera > Balaenoptera borealis. The sequence goes on along the minus strand of NC_138869.1, from coordinate 1,729,309 downwards.
TTATAATGGGGTTTAGCTGCTTTTCACTGCTGTGTTTATGCCGCTTTTTACCCACTTGACACACTAACAGAGAGATATCAATACATAGGTTTTAAGATTATTACTAGTCAGATATATTCTTGTGCGGTGAATAGGGCGTGTTGAGTCCAGTTCTCTGAGCAAGGAGTAGGTCTTGTCTATTACATATTGGTTTTATGGAACGGTATCTGAGCTAATTTGAAACCATTGTTTTATGTATCACCCCACCTCACCTTTCCCGTTAAGCAGCCATAGTGTGTTTTCTGCATGTGTGACTCTGTTCTGTTTTGTAATTCAGTTCAAGTGTAACGGTTTTTACATTCCCTCTATCAGTGATACCTTATGAGAAGTGTCCTTTTCTGTGTGACTTATTTCACTTAGAATCGTCGTACCTAAATCCACTCGTCATGCTGCTACTAGCCTTATGACATTGATTTCATGGCTGAGTGATATTCCATTGTACATAAGGACCACAACTTCTTTATCCATTTTTCTCTTTCCTGGGATATTGAAGGTGGAATGAAGTGGAGGTCCTTGTCAGCAGAGCAGCCCTAAACTTTGGGGTGCTTGTGTCTTGCTGATTTTTCATTTTCCCAATTTATACCCCCATGAGTGGAAGTGCCCTATGCTCTCTAAGCTTTGCTTTTTAGACGTTTCAGGACTCACCGTACACTTCTCCAGAGTGGCTGTTGACAATTTACATCCCGCCCATCAGTGTAGCAAGGCTCCCATTTCTCCATGGCCTGTCCTGCATTTCTGGTTTTGACACTTTTTTCAGCATGGCCCTTTTGACCGATGGGAAGCGAGACATCTTTGTAGCGCTGATTTGCCTTTCCAGGTTGCTTGGTTGGCCAAAAAGGGCGTATGCGTTTTTTCCTGAATATATTCAGGAAAAAACGCATACGCCCTTTTTGGCCAAGGGCATCATTGTCAACGTTTTGCCGCTTTTCATGTGCTTTAAAGGCGATTCGAATCTACCTCCTGAAATCTGTTTCCTGCAATTCTGCCTTGATTTCAAATCCTCTTCTTTGCCTTCCCTCAATATATTTGTGGATGAGAGTTATCATTTATAACTCTGCAGGTTTGTGAATTGCAGTGCCCTGAACCTCCATTTTACAACTCGCTTTTTAGGGAGCTGGCCGCAAAAGCGCAGGATGGCTTCAGGCCCTGTTCTGGTTCCGGGGGGCAGGCTGAGCCTGTGGTTAATTCTTCTTCCTGATGGGAAAATAGAGTGACCTGTGCCTGTCCCAACACCAAGAGCTAGTCTTTCATTGGTTCCACGTCTTCCCGTTCATCCTCAGTACAAATTGCAACCTGTACGGAACAGGAGGTTAAAGGTGCTGATGCTCCAAGGAGGGAGATTGCTAGTAAAGTGGCTGGAATGGCGAACCCGGGCACAAGCAGATGAGAAATGAGGTGCGTTTTAGAAACCTTTCCACATCACACGGTGTACCATCTTCTGGGTTTCTCATGCATGTTTTCGATGTAGGAAGATGCCCTTGAACCTGGCGATTTGGGACCCATGCGATGGGTACCACGCAGTATTACTTTAAAGGGTCTGCGTTTGCTCACCCAACCTCACCAAACCTCTCAGCCCCAAGAGTGTCCACCCTTATGTCTCATCCAGCTGTGGGTCTAGATATGGTCAATCCAGGTTGCATCACAGCCCGTGAACGCATTGTGTAAGAATTTCTATCTCTTTCACTGTCTTTGTTTCATGGGTTTTTTAAAGTAATTTATTTTTATAATGGGGTTTAGCTGCTTTTCACTGCTGTGTTTATGCCGCTTTACACCCAGTTGACACACTAACAGAGAGATATCAATACATAAGTTTTAAGATTATTACTAGTCAGATATATTCTTGTGCGGTGAATAGGGCGTGTTGAGTCCAGTTCTCTGAGCAAGGAGTAGGTCTTGTCTATTACATATTGGTTTTATCGAACGGTATCTGAGCTAATTTGAAACCCTTGTTTTATGTATCACCCCACCTCACCTTTCCCGTTAAGCAGCCATAGTGTGTTTTCTGCATGTGTGACTCTGTTCTGTTTTGTAATTCAGTTCAAGTGTAACGGTTTTTACATTCCCTCTATCAGTGATACCTTATGAGAAGTGTCCTTTTCTGTGTGACTTATTTCACTTAGAATCGTCGTACCTAAATCCACTCGTCATGCTGCTACTAGCCTTATGACATTGATTTCATGGCTGAGTGATATTCCATTGTACATAAGGACCACAACTTCTTTATCCATTTTTCTCTTTCCTGGGATATTGAAGGTGGAATGAAGTGGAGGTCCTTGTCAACAGAGCAGCCCTCAACTTTGGGGTGCTTGTGTCTTGCTGATTTTTAATTTTCCCAATTTATACCCCCATGAGTGGAAGTGCCCTATGCTCTCTAAGCTTTGCTTTTTAGACGTTTCAGGACTCACCGTACACTTCTCCAGAGTGGCTGTTGACAATTTACATCCCGCCCATCAGTGTAGCAAGGCTCCCATTTCTCCATGGCCTGTCCTGCATTTCTGGTTTTGACACTTTTTTCAGCATGGCCCTTTTAACCGATGGGAAGCGAGACTTCTTTGTAGCGCTGATTTGCCTTTCCAGGTTGCTTGGTTGGCCAAAAAGGGCGTATGCGTTTTTTCCTGAATATATTCAGGAAAAAACGCATACGCCCTTTTTGGCCAAGGGCATCATTGTCAACGTTTTGCCGCTTTTCATGTGCTTTAAAGGCGATTCGAATCTACCTCCTGAAATCTGTTTCCTGCAATTCTGCCTTGATTTCAAATCCTCTTCTTTGCCTTCCCTCAATATATTTGTGGATGAGAGTTATCATTTATAACTCTGCAGGTTTGTGAATTGCAGTGCCCTGAACCTCCATTTTACAACTCGCTTTTTAGGGAGCTGGCCGCAAAAGCGCAGGATGGCTTCAGCCCCTGTTCTGGTTCCGGGGGGCAGGCTGAGCCTGTGGTTAATTCTTCTTCCTGATGGGAAAATAGAGTGACCTGTGCCTGTCCCAACACCAAGAGCTAGTCTTTCATTGGTTCCACGTCTTCCCGTTCATCCTCAGTACAAATTGCAACCTGTACGGAACAGGAGGTTAAAGGTGCTGATGCTCCAAGGAGGGAGATTGCTAGTAAAGTGGCTGGAATGGCGAACCCAGCACAAGCAGATGAGAAATGAGGTGCGTTTTAGAAACCTTTCCCCATCACACGGTGTACCATCTTCTGTGTATCTCATGCATGTTTTCGATGTAGGAAGATGCCCTGGAACCTGGAGATTTGGGACCCATGCGATGGGTACCACGCAGTATTACTTTAAAGGGTCTGCGTTTGCTCACCCAACCTCACCAAACCTCTCAGCCGCAACAGTGTCCACCCTTATGTCTCATCCAGCTGTGGGTCTAGATATGGTCAATCCAGGTTGCATCACAGCCCCTGAACGCATTGTGTAAGAATTTCTCTCTCTTTCACTGTCTTTGTTTCATGGGTTTTTCAAAGTAATTTATTTTTATAATGGGGTTTAGCTGCTTTTCACTGCTGTGTTTATGCCGCTTTTTACCCACTTGACACACTAACAGAGACATATCAATACATAGGTTTTAAGATTATTACTAGTCAGATATATTCTTGTGCGGTGAATAGGGCGTGTTGAGTCCAGTTCTCTGAGCAAGGAGTAGGTCTTGTCTATTACATATTGGGTTTATGGAACGGTATCTGAGCTAATTTGAAACCCTTGTTTTATGTATCACCCCACCTCACCTTTCCCGTTAAGCAGCCATAGTGTGTTTTCTGCATGTGTGACTCTGTTCTGTTTTGTAATTCAGTTCAAGTGTAACGGTTTTTACATTCCCTCTATAAGTGATACCTTATGAGAAGTGTCCTTTGCTGTGTGACTTATTTCACTTAGAGTCGTCGTACCTAAATCCACTCATCATGCTGCTACTAGCCTTATGACATTGATTTCACGGCTGAGTGATATTCCATTGTACATAAGGACCACAACTTCTTTATCCATTATTCTCTTTCCTGGGATATTGAAGGTGGAATGAAGTGGAGGTCCTTGTCAACAGAGCAGCCCTAAACTTTGGGGTGCTTGTGTCTTGCTGATTTTTCATTTTCCCAATTTATACCCCCATGAGTGGAAGTGCCCTATGCTCTCTAAGCTTTGCTTTTTAGACGTTTCAGGACTCACCGTACACTTCTCCAGAGTGGCTGTTGACAATTTACATCCCGCCCATCAGTGTAGCAAGGCTCCCATTTCTCCATGGCCTGTCCTGCATTTCTGGTTTTGACACTTTTTTCAGCATGGCCCTTTTGACCGATGGGAAGCGAGACATCTTTGTAGCGCTGATTTGCCTTTCCAGGTTGCTTGGTTGGCCAAAAAGGGCGTATGCGTTTTTTCCTGAATATATTCAGGAAAAAACGCATACGCCCTTTTTGGCCAAGGGCATCATTGTCAACGTTTTGCCGCTTGTCATGTGCTTTAAAGGCGATTCGAATCTACCTCCTGAAATCTGTTTCCTGCAATTCTGCCTTGATTTCAAATCCTCTTCTTTGCCTTCCCTCAATATATTTGTGGATGAGAGTTATCATTTATAACTCTGCAGGTTTGTGAATTGCAGTGCCCTGAACCTCCATTTTACAACTCGCTTTTTAGGGAGCTGGCCGCAAAAGCGCAGGATGGCTTCAGGCCCTGTTCTGGTTCCGGGGGGCAGGCTGAGCCTGTGGTTAATTCTTCTTCCTGATGGGAAAATAGAGTGACCTGTGCCTGTCCCAACACCAAGAGCTAGTCTTTCATTGGTTCCACGTCTTCCCGTTCATCCTCAGTACAAATTGCAACCTGTACGGAACAGGAGGTTAAAGGTGCTGATGCTCCAAGGAGGGAGATTGCTAGTAAAGTGGCTGGAATGGCGAACCCGGGCACAAGCAAATGAGAAATGAGGTGCGTTTTAGAAACCTTTCCCCATCACACGGTGTACCATCTTCTGGGTATCTCATGCATGTTTTCGATGTAGGAAGATGCCCTGGAACCTGGAGATTTGGGACCCATGCGATGGGTACCACGCAGTATTACTTTAAAGGGTCTGCGTTTGCTCACCCAACCTCACCAAACCTCTCAGCCGCAACAGTGTCCACCCTTATGTCTCATCCAGCTGTGGGTCTAGATATGGTCAATCCAGGTTGCATCACAGCCCCTGAACGCATTGTGTAAGAATTTCTCTCTCTTTCACTGTCTTTGTTTCATGGGTTTTTCAAAGTAATTTATTTTTATAATGGGGTTTAGCTGCTTTTCACTGCTGTGTTTATGCCGCTTTTTACCCACTTGACACACTAACAGAGACATATCAATACATAGGTTTTAAGATTATTACTAGTCAGATATATTCTTGTGCGGTGAATAGGGCGTGTTGAGTCCAGTTCTCTGAGCAAGGAGTAGGTCTTGTCTATTACATATTGGGTTTATGGAACGGTATCTGAGCTAATTTGAAACCCTTGTTTTATGTATCACCCCACCTCACCTTTCCCGTTAAGCAGCCATAGTGTGTTTTCTGCATGTGTGACTCTGTTCTGTTTTGTAATTCAGTTCAAGTGTAACGGTTTTTACATTCCCTCTATAAGTGATACCTTATGAGAAGTGTCCTTTGCTGTGTGACTTATTTCACTTAGAGTCGTCGTACCTAAATCCACTCATCATGCTGCTACTAGCCTTATGACATTGATTTCACGGCTGAGTGATATTCCATTGTACATAAGGACCACAACTTCTTTATCCATTATTCTCTTTCCTGGGATATTGAAGGTGGAATGAAGTGGAGGTCCTTGTCAACAGAGTAGCCCTAAACTTTGGGGTGCTTGTGTCTTGCTGATTTTTCATTTTCCCAATTTATACCCCCATGAGTGGAAGTGCCCTATGCTCTCTAAGCTTTGCTTTTTAGACGTTTCAGGACTCACCGTACACTTCTCCAGAGTGGCTGTTGACAATTTACATCCCGCCCATCAGTGTAGCAAGGCTCCCATTTCTCCATGGCCTGTCCTGCATTTCTGGTTTTGACACTTTTTTCAGCATGGCCCTTTTGACCGATGGGAAGCGAGACATCTTTGTAGCGCTGATTTGCCTTTCCATGTTGCTTGGTTTGCCAAAAAGGGCGTATGCGTTTTTTCCTGAATATATTCAGGAAAAAACGCATACGCCCTTTTTGGCCAAGGGCATCATTGTCAACGTTTTGCCGCTTGTCATGTGCTTTAAAGGCGATTCGAATCTACCTCCTGAAATCTGTTTCCTGCAATTCTGCCTTGATTTCAAATCCTCTTCTTTGCCTTCCCTCAATATATTTGTGGATGAGAGTTATCATTTATAACTCTGCAGGTTTGTGAATTGCAGTGCCCTGAACCTCCATTTTACAACTCGCTTTTTAGGGAGCTGGCCGCAAAAGCGCAGGATGGCTTCAGGCCCTGTTCTGGTTCCGGGGGGCAGGCTGAGCCTGTGGTTAATTCTTCTTCCTGATGGGAAAATAGAGTGACCTGTGCCTGTCCCAACACCAAGAGCTAGTCTTTCATTGGTTCCACGTCTTCCCGTTCATCCTCAGTACAAATTGCAACCTGTACGGAACAGGAGGTTAAAGGTGCTGATGCTCCAAGGAGGGAGATTGCTAGTAAAGTGGCTGGAATGGCGAACCCGGGCACAAGCAAATGAGAAATGAGGTGCGTTTTAGAAACCTTTCCCCATCACACGGTGTACCATCTTCTGGGTATCTCATGCATGTTTTCGATGTAGGAAGATGCCCTTGAACCTGGAGATTTGGGACACATGCGATGGGTACCACGCAGTATTACTTTAAAGGGTCTGCGTTTGCTCACCCAACCTCACCAAACCTCTCAGCCGCAACAGTGTCCACCCTTAGGTCTCATCCAGCTGTGGGTCTAGATATGGTCAATCCAGGTTGCATCACAGCCCCTGAACGCATTGTGTAAGAATTTCGCTCTCTTTCACTGTCTTTGTTTCACGGGTTTTTCAAAGTAATTTATTTTTATAATGGGGTTTAGCTGCTTTTCACTGCTGTGTTTATGCCGCTTTACACCCACTTGACACACTAACAGAGAGATATCAATACATAGGTTTTAAGATTATTACTAGTCAATTATATTCTTGTGCGGTGAATAGGGCGTTTTGAGTCCAGTTCTCTGAGCAAGGAGTACGTCTTGTCTATTACATATTGGTTTTATGGAACGGTATCTGAGCTAATTTGAAACCATTGTTTTATGTATCACCCCACCTCACCTTTCCCGTTAAGCAGCCATAGTGTGTTTTCTGCATGTGTGACTCTGTTCTGTTTTGTAATTCAGTTCAAGTGTAACGGTTTTTACATTCCCTCTATCAGTGATACCTTATGAGAAGTGTCCTTTTCTGTGTGACTTATTTCACTTAGAATCGTCGTACCTAAATCCACTCGTCATGCTGCTACTAGCCTTATGACATTGATTTCATGGCTGAGTGATATTCCATTGTACATAAGGACCACAACTTCTTTATCCATTTTTCTCTTTCCTGGGATATTGAAGGTGGAATGAAGTGGAGGTCCTTGTCAACAGAGCAGCCCTCAACTTTGGGGTGCTTGTGTCTTGCTGATTTTTAATTTTCCCAATTTATACCCCCATGAGTGGAAGTGCCCTATGCTCTCTAAGCTTTGCTTTTTAGACGTTTCAGGACTCACCGTACACTTCTCCAGAGTGGCTGTTGACAATTTACATCCCGCCCATCAGTATAGCAAGGCTCCCATTTCTCCATGGCCTGTCCTGCATTTCTGGTTTTGACACTTTTTTCAGCATGGCCCTTTTGACCGATGGGAAGCGAGACATCTTTGTAGCGCTGATTTGCCTTTCCAGGTTGCTTGGTTGGCCAAAAAGGGCGTATGCGTTTTTTCCTGAATATATTCAGGAAAAAACGCATACGCCCTTTTTGGCCAAGGGCATCATTGTCAACGTTTTGCCGCTTTTCATGTGCTTTAAAGGCGATTCGAATCTACCTCCTGAAATCTGTTTCCTGCAATTCTGCCTTGATTTCAAATCCTCTTCTTTGCCTTCCCTCAATATATTTGTGGATGAGAGTTATCATTTATAACTCTGCAGGTTTGTGAATTGCAGTGCCCTGAACCTCCATTTTACAACTCGCTTTTTAGGGAGCTGGCCGCAAAAGCGCAGGATGGCTTCAGGCCCTGTTCTGGTTCGGGGGGCAGGCTGAGCCTGTGGTTAATTCTTCTTCCTGATGGGAAAATAGAGTGACCTGTGCCTGTCCCAACACCAAGAACTAGTCTTTCATTGGTTCCACGTCTTCCCGTTCATCCTCAGTACAAATTGCAACCTGTACGGAACAGGAGGTTAAAGGTGCTGATGCTCCAAGGAGGGAGATTGCTAGTAAAGTGGCTGGAATGGCGAACCCGGGCACAAGCAGATGAGAAATGAGGTGCGTTTTAGAAACCTTTCCCCATCACACGGTGTACCATCTTCTGTGTATCTCATGCATGTTTTCGATGTAGGAAGATGCCCTGGAACCTGGCGATTTGGGACCCATGCGATGGGTACCATGCAGTATTACTTTAAAGGGTCTGCGTTTGCTCACCCAACCTCACCAAACCTCTCAGCCGCAACAGTGTCCACCCTTATGTCTCATCCAGCTGTGGGTCTAGATATGGTCAATCCAGGTTGCATCACAGCCCCTGAACGCATTGTGTAAGAATTTCTCTCTCTTTCACTGTCTTTGTTTCATGGGTTTTTCAAAGTAATTTATTTTTATAATGGGGTTTAGCTGCTTTTCACTGCTGTGTTTATGCCGCTTTTTACCCACTTGACACACTAACAGAGAGATATCAATACATAGGTTTTAAGATTATTACTAGTCAGATATATTCTTGTGCGGTGAATAGGGCGTGTTGAGTCCAGTTCTCTGAGCAAGGAGTAGGTCTTGTCTATTACATATTGGTTTTATGGAACGGTATCTGAGCTAATTTGAAACCATTGTTTTATGTATCACCCCACCTCACCTTTCCCGTTAAGCAGCCATAGTGTGTTTTCTGCATGTGTGACTCTGTTCTGTTTTGTAATTCAGTTCAAGTGTAACGGTTTTTACATTCCCTCTATCAGTGATACCTTATGAGAAGTGTCCTTTTCTGTGTGACTTATTTCACTTAGAATCGTCGTACCTAAATCCACTCGTCATGCTGCTACTAGCCTTATGACATTGATTTCATGGCTGAGTGATATTCCATTGTACATAAGGACCACAACTTCTTTATCCATTTTTCTCTTTCCTGGGATATTGAAGGTGGAATGAAGTGGAGGTCCTTGTCAGCAGAGCAGCCCTAAACTTTGGGGTGCTTGTGTCTTGCTGATTTTTCATTTTCCCAATTTATACCCCCATGAGTGGAAGTGCCCTATGCTCTCTAAGGTTTGCTTTTTAGACGTTTCAGGACTCACCGTACACTTCTCCAGAGTGGCTGTTGACAATTTACATCCCGCCCATCAGTGTAGCAAGGCTCCCATTTCTCCATGGCCTGTCCTGCATTTCTGGTTTTGACACTTTTTTCAGCATGGCCCTTTTGACCGATGGGAAGCGAGACATCTTTGTAGCGCTGATTTGCCTTTCCAGGTTGCTTGGTTGGCCAAAAAGGGCGTATGCGTTTTTTCCTGAATATATTCAGGAAAAAACGCATACGCCCTTTTTGGCCAAGGGCATCATTGTCAACGTTTTGCCGCTTTTCATGTGCTTTAAAGGCGATTCGAATCTACCTCCTGAAATCTGTTTCCTGCAATTCTGCCTTGATTTCAAATCCTCTTCTTTGCCTTCCCTCAATATATTTGTGGATGAGAGTTATCATTTATAACTCTGCAGGTTTGTGAATTGCAGTGCCCTGAACCTCCATTTTACAACTCGCTTTTTAGGGAGCTGGCCGCAAAAGCGCAGGATGGCTTCAGGCCCTGTTCTGGTTCCGGGGGGCAGGCTGAGCCTGTGGTTAATTCTTCTTCCTGATGGGAAAATAGAGTGACCTGTGCCTGTCCCAACACCAAGAGCTAGTCTTTCATTGGTTCCACGTCTTCCCGTTCATCCTCAGTACAAATTGCAACCTGTACGGAACAGGAGGTTAAAGGTGCTGATGCTCCAAGGAGGGAGATTGCTAGTAAAGTGGCTGGAATGGCGAACCCGGGCACAAGCAGATGAGAAATGAGGTGCGTTTTAGAAACCTTTCCACATCACACGGTGTACCATCTTCTGGGTTTCTCATGCATGTTTTCGATGTAGGAAGATGCCCTTGAACCTGGCGATTTGGGACCCATGCGATGGGTACCATGCAGTATTATTTTAAAGGGTCTGCGTTTGCTCACCCAACCTCACCAAACCTCTCAGCCCCAAGAGTGTCCACCCTTATGTCTCATCCAGCTGTGGGTCTAGATATGGTCAATCCAGGTTGCATCACAGCCCGTGAACGCATTGTGTAAGAATTTCTATCTCTTTCACTGTCTTTGTTTCATGGGTTTTTTAAAGTAATTTATTTTTATAATGGGGTTTAGCTGCTTTTCACTGCTGTGTTTATGCCGCTTTACACCCAGTTGACACACTAACAGAGAGATATCAATACATAAGTTTTAAGATTATTACTAGTCAGATATATTCTTGTGCGGTGAATAGGGCGTGTTGAGTCCAGTTCTCTGAGCAAGGAGTAGGTCTTGTCTATTACATATTGGTTTTATCGAACGGTATCTGAGCTAATTTGAAACCCTTGTTTTATGTATCACCCCACCTCACCTTTCCCGTTAAGCAGCCATAGTGTGTTTTCTGCATGTGTGACTCTGTTCTGTTTTGTAATTCAGTTCAAGTGTAACGGTTTTTACATTCCCTCTATCAGTGATACCTTATGAGAAGTGTCCTTTTCTGTGTGACTTATTTCACTTAGAATCGTCGTACCTAAATCCACTCGTCATGCTGCTACTAGCCTTATGACATTGATTTCATGGCTGAGTGATATTCCATTGTACATAAGGACCACAACTTCTTTATCCATTTTTCTCTTTCCTGGGATATTGAAGGTGGAATGAAGTGGAGGTCCTTGTCAACAGAGCAGCCCTCAACTTTGGGGTGCTTGTGTCTTGCTGATTTTTAATTTTCCCAATTTATACCCCCATGAGTGGAAGTGCCCTATGCTCTCTAAGCTTTGCTTTTTAGACGTTTCAGGACTCACCGTACACTTCTCCAGAGTGGCTGTTGACAATTTACATCCCGCCCATCAGTGTAGCAAGGCTCCCATTTCTCCATGGCCTGTCCTGCATTTCTGGTTTTGACACTTTTTTCAGCATGGCCCTTTTAACCGATGGGAAGCGAGACTTCTTTGTAGCGCTGATTTGCCTTTCCAGGTTGCTTGGTTGGCCAAAAAGGGCGTATGCGTTTTTTCCTGAATATATTCAGGAAAAAACGCATACGCCCTTTTTCGCCAAGGGCATCATTGTCAACGTTTTGCCGCTTTTCATGTGCTTTAAAGGCGATTCGAATCTACCTCCTGAAATCTGTTTCGCGCAATTCTGCCTTGATTTCAAATCCTCTTCTTTGCCTTCCCTCAATATATTTGTGGATGAGAGTTATCATTTATAACTCTGCAGGTTTGTGAATTGCAGTGCCCTGAACCTCCATTTTACAACTCGCTTTTTAGGGAGCTGGCCGCAAAAGCGCAGGATGGCTTCAGCCCCTGTTCTGGTTCCGGGGGGCAGGCTGAGCCTGTGGTTAATTCTTCTTCCTGATGGGAAAATAGAGTGACCTGTGCCTGTCCCAACACCAAGAGCTAGTCTTTCATTGGTTCCACGTCTTCCCGTTCATCCTCAGTACAAATTGCAACCTGTACGGAACAGGAGGTTAAAGGTGCTGATGCTCCAAGGAGGGAGATTGCTAGTAAAGTGGCTGGAATGGCGAACCCAGCACAAGCAGATGAGAAATGAGGTGCGTTTTAGAAACCTTTCCCCATCACACGGTGTACCATCTTCTGTGTATCTCATGCATGTTTTCGATGTAGGAAGATGCCCTGGAACCTGGAGATTTGGGACCCATGCGATGGGTACCACGCAGTATTACTTTAAAGGGTCTGCGTTTGCTCACCCAACCTCACCAAACCTCTCAGCCGCAACAGTGTCCACCCTTATGTCTCATCCAGCTGTGGGTCTAGATATGGTCAATCCAGGTTGCATCACAGCCCCTGAACGCATTGTGTAAGAATTTCTCTCTCTTTCACTGTCTTTGTTTCATGGGTTTTTCAAAGTAATTTATTTTTATAATGGGGTTTAGCTGCTTTTCACTGCTGTGTTTATGCCGCTTTTTACCCACTTGACACACTAACAGAGACATATCAATACATAGGTTTTAAGATTATTACTAGTCAGATATATTCTTGTGCGGTGAATAGGGCGTGTTGAGTCCAGTTCTCTGAGCAAGGAGTAGGTCTTGTCTATTACATATTGGGTTTATGGAACGGTATCTGAGCTAATTTGAAACCCTTGTTTTATGTATCACCCCACCTCACCTTTCCCGTTAAGCAGCCATAGTGTGTTTTCTGCATGTGTGACTCTGTTCTGTTTTGTAATTCAGTTCAAGTGTAACGGTTTTTACATTCCCTCTATAAGTGATACCTTATGAGAAGTGTCCTTTGCTGTGTGACTTATTTCACTTAGAGTCGTCTTACCTAAATCCACTCATCATGCTGCTACTAGCCTTATGACATTGATTTCACGGCTGAGTGATATTCCATTGTACATAAGGACCACAACTTCTTTATCCATTATTCTCTTTCCTGGGATATTGAAGGTGGAATGAAGTGGAGGTCCTTGTCAACAGAGTAGCCCTAAACTTTGGGGTGCTTGTGTCTTGCTGATTTTTCATTTTCCCAATTTATACCCCCATGAGTGGAAGTGCCCTATGCTCTCTAAGCTTTGCTTTTTAGACGTTTCAGGACTCACCGTACACTTCTCCAGAGTGGCTGTTGACAATTTACATCCCGCCCATCAGTGTAGCAAGGCTCCCATTTCTCCATGGCCTGTCCTGCATTTCTGGTTTTGACACTTTTTTCAGCATGGCCCTTTTGACCGATGGGAAGCGAGACATCTTTGTAGCGCTGATTTGCCTTTCCAGGTTGCTTGGTTGGCCAAAAAGGGCGTATGCGTTTTTTCCTGAATATATTCAGGAAAAAACGCATACGCCCTTTTTGGCCAAGGGCATCATTGTCAACGTTTTGCCGCTTGTCATGTGCTTTAAAGGCGATTCGAATCTACCTCCTGAAATCTGTTTCCTGCAATTCTGCCTTGATTTCAAATCCTCTTCTTTGCCTTCCCTCAATATATTTGTGGATGAGAGTTATCATTTATAACTCTGCAGGTTTGTGAATTGCAGTGCCCTGAACCTCCATTTTACAACTCGCTTTTTAGGGAGCTGGCCGCAAAAGCGCAGGATGGCTTCAGGCCCTGTTCTGGTTCCGGGGGGCAGGCTGAGCCTGTGGTTAATTCTTCTTCCTGATGGGAAAATAGAGTGACCTGTGCCTGTCCCAACACCAAGAGCTAGTCTTTCATTGGTTCCACGTCTTCCCGTTCATCCTCAGTACAAATTGCAACCTGTACGGAACAGGAGGTTAAAGGTGCTGATGCTCCAAGGAGGGAGATTGCTAGTAAAGTGGCTGGAATGGCGAACCCGGGCACAAGCAAATGAGAAATGAGGTGCGTTTTAGAAACCTTTCCCCATCACACGGTGTACCATCTTCTGGGTATCTCATGCATGTTTTCGATGTAGGAAGATGCCCTTGAACCTGGAGATTTGGGACACATGCGATGGGTACCACGCAGTATTACTTTAAAGGGTCTGCGTTTGCTCACCCAACCTCACCAACCCTCTCAGCCGCAACAGTGTCCACCCTTAGGTCTCATCCAGCTGTGGGTCTAGATATGGTCAATCCAGGTTGCATCACAGCCCCTGAACGCATTGTGTAAGAATTTCGCTCTCTTTCACTGTCTTTGTTTCACGGGTTTTTCAAAGTAATTTATTTTTATAATGGGGTTTAGCTGCTTTTCACTGCTGTGTTTATGCCGCTTTACACCCACTTGACACACTAACAGAGAGATATCAATACATAGGTTTTAAGATTATTACTAGTCAATTATATTCTTGTGCGGTGAATAGGGCGTTTTGAGTCCAGTTCTCTGAGCAAGGAGTACGTCTTGTCTATTACATATTGGTTTTATGGAACGGTATCTGAGCTAATTTGAAACCATTGTTTTATGTATCACCCCACCTCACCTTTCCCGTTAAGCAGCCATAGTGTGTTTTCTGCATGTGTGACTCTGTTCTGTTTTGTAATTCAGTTCAAGTGTAACGGTTTTTACATTCCCTCTATCAGTGATACCTTATGAGAAGTGTCCTTTTCTGTGTGACTTATTTCACTTAGAATCGTCGTACCTAAATCCACTCGTCATGCTGCTACTAGCCTTATGACATTGATTTCATGGCTGAGTGATATTCCATTGTACATAAGGACCACAACTTCTTTATCCATTTTTCTCTTTCCTGGGATATTGAAGGTGGAATGAAGTGGAGGTCCTTGTCAACAGAGCAGCCCTCAACTTTGGGGTGCTTGTGTCTTGCTGATTTTTAATTTTCCCAATTTATACCCCCATGAGTGGAAGTGCCCTATGCTCTCTAAGCTTTGCTTTTTAGACGTTTCAGGACTCACCGTACACTTCTCCAGAGTGGCTGTTGACAATTTACATCCCGCCCATCAGTATAGCAAGGCTCCCATTTCTCCATGGCCTGTCCTGCATTTCTGGTTTTGACACTTTTTTCAGCATGGCCCTTTTGACCGATGGGAAGCGAGACATCTTTGTAGCGCTGATTTGCCTTTCCAGGTTGCTTGGTTGGCCAAAAAGGGCGTATGCGTTTTTTCCTGAATATATTCAGGAAAAAACGCATACGCCCTTTTTGGCCAAGGGCATCATTGTCAACGTTTTGCCGCTTTTCATGTGCTTTAAAGGCGATTCGAATCTACCTCCTGAAATCTGTTTCCTGCAATTCTGCCTTGATTTCAAATCCTCTTCTTTGCCTTCCCTCAATATATTTGTGGATGAGAGTTATCATTTATAACTCTGCAGGTTTGTGAATTGCAGTGCCCTGAACCTCCATTTTACAACTCGCTTTTTAGGGAGCTGGCCGCAAAAGCGCAGGATGGCTTCAGGCCCTGTTCTGGTTCGGGGGGCAGGCTGAGCCTGTGGTTAATTCTTCTTCCTGATGGGAAAATAGAGTGACCTGTGCCTGTCCCAACACCAAGAACTAGTCTTTCATTGGTTCCACGTCTTCCCGTTCATCCTCAGTACAAATTGCAACCTGTACGGAACAGGAGGTTAAAGGTGCTGATGCTCCAAGGAGGGAGATTGCTAGTAAAGTGGCTGGAATGGCGAACCCGGGCACAAGCAGATGAGAAATGAGGTGCGTTTTAGAAACCTTTCCCCATCACACGGTGTACCATCTTCTGTGTATCTCATGCATGTTTTCGATGTAGGAAGATGCCCTGGAACCTGGAGATTTGGGACCCATGCGATGGGTACCACGCAGTATTACTTTAAAGGGTCTGCGTTTGCTCACCCAACCTCACCAAACCTCTCAGCCGCAACAGTGTCCACCCTTATGTCTCATCCAGCTGTGGGTCTAGATATGGTCAATCCAGGTTGCATCACAGCCCCTGAACGCATTGTGTAAGAATTTCGCTCTCTTTCACTGTCTTTGTTTCACGGGTTTTTCAAAGTAATTTATTTTTATAATGGGGTTTAGCTGCTTTTCACTGCTGTGTTTATGCCGCTTTACACCCACTTGACACACTAACAGAGAGATATCAATACATAGGTTTTAAGATTATTACTAGTCAGATATATTCTTGTGCGGTGAATAGGGCGTGTTGAGTCCAGTTCTCTGAGCAAGGAGTACGTCTTGTCTATTACATATTGTTTTTATGGAACGGTATCTGAGCTAATTTGAAACCCTTGTTTTATGTATCACCCCACCTCACCTTTCCCGTTAAGCAGCCATAGTGTGTTTTCTGCATGTGTGACTCTGTTCTGTTTTGTAATTCAGTTCAAGTGTAACGGTTTTTACATTCCCTCTATCAGTGATACCTTATGAGAAGTGTCCTTTTCTGTGTGACTTATTTCACTTAGAATCGTCGTACCTAAATCCACTCGTCATGCTGCTACTAGCCTTATGACATTGATTTCATGGCTGAGTGATATTCCATTGTACATAAGGACCACAACTTCTTTATCCATTTTTCTCTTTCCTGGGATATTGAAGGTGGAATGAAGTGGAGGTCCTTGTCAGCAGAGCAGCCCTAAGCTTTGGGGTGCTTGTGTCTTGCTGATTTTTAATTTTCCCAATTTATACCCCCATGAGTGGAAGTGCCCTATGCTCTCTAAGCTTTGCTTTTTAGACGTTTCAGGACTCACCGTACACTTCTCCAGAGTGGCTGTTGACAATTTACATCCCGCCCATCAGTGTAGCAAGGCTCCCATTTCTCCATGGCCTGTCCTGCATTTCTGGTTTTGACACTTTTTTCAGCATGGCCCTTTTGACCGATGGGAAGCGAGACATCTTTGTAGCGCTGATTTGCCTTTCCAGGTTGCTTGGTTGGCCAAAAAGGGCGTATGCGTTTTTTCTTGAATATATTCAGGAAAAAACGCATACGCCCTTTTTGGCCAAGGGCATCATTGTCAACGTTTTGCCGCTTTTCATGTGCTTTAAAGGCGATTCGAATCTACCTCCTGAAATCTGTTTCCTGCAATTCTGCCTTGATTTCAAATCCTCTTCTTTGCCTTCCCTCAATATATTTGTGGATGAGAGTTATCATTTATAACTCTGCAGGTTTGTGAATTGCAGTGCCCTGAACCTCCATTTTACAACTCGCTTTTTAGGGAGCTGGCCGCAAAAGCGCAGGATGGCTTCAGGCCCTGTTCTGGTTCCGGGGGGCAGGCTGAGCCTGTGGTTAATTCTTCTTCCTGATGGGAAAATAGAGTGACCTGTGCCTGTCCCAACACCAAGAGCTAGTCTTTCATTGGTTCCACGTCTTCCCGTTCATCCTCAGTACAAATTGCAACCTGTACGGAACAGGAGGTTAAAGGTGCTGATGCTCCAAGGAGGGAGATTGCTAGTAAAGTGGCTGGAATGGCGAACCCGGGCACAAGCAGATGAGAAATGAGGTGCGTTTTAGAAACCTTTCCACATCACACGGTGTACCATCTTCTGGGTTTCTCATGCATGTTTTCGATGTAGGAAGATGCCCTTGAACCTGGCGATTTGGGACCCATGCGATGGGTACCACGCAGTATTACTTTAAAGGGTCTGCGTTTGCTCACCCAACCTCACCAAACCTCTCAGCCGCAACAGTGTCCACCCTTATGTCTCATCCAGCTGTGGGTCTAGATATGGTCAATCCAGGTTGCATCACAGCCCCTGAACGCATTGTGTAAGAATTTCTCTCTCTTTCACTGTCTTTGTTTCATGGGTTTTTCAAAGTAATTTATTTTTATAATGGGGTTTAGCTGCTTTTCACTGCTGTGTTTATGCCGCTTTTTACCCACTTGACACACTAACAGAGAGATATCAATACATAAGTTTTAAGATTATTACTAGTCAGATATATTCTTGTGCGGTGAATAGGGCGTGTTCAGTCCAGTTCTCTGAGCAAGGAGTAGGTCTTGTCTATTACATATTGGTTTTATGGAACGGTTTCTGAGCTAATTTGAAACCATTGTTTTATGTATCACCCCACCTCACCTTTCCCGTTAAGCAGCCATAGTGTGTTTTCTGCATGTGTGACTCTGTTCTGTTTTGTAATTCAGTTCAAGTGTAACGGTTTTTACATTCCCTCTATCAGTGATACCTTATGAGAAGTGTCCTTTTCTGTGTGACTTATTTCACTTAGAATCGTCGTACCTAAATCCACTCGTCATGCTGCTACTAGCCTTATGACATTGATTTCATGGCTGAGTGATATTCCATTGTACATAAGGACCACAACTTCTTTATCCATTTTTCTCTTTCCTGGGATATTGAAGGTGGAATGAAGTGGAGGTCCTTGTCAGCAGAGCAGCCCTAAACTTTGGGGTGCTTGTGTCTTGCTGATTTTTAATTTTCCCAATTTATACCCCCATGAGTGGAAGTGCCCTATGCTCTCTAAGCTTTGCTTTTTAGACGTTTCAGGACTCACCGTACACTTCTCCAGAGTGGCTGTTGACAATTTACATCCCGCCCATCAGTGTAGCAAGGCTCCCATTTCTCCATGGCCTGTCCTGCATTTCTGGTTTTGACACTTTTTTCAGCATGGCCCTTTTGACCGATGGGAAGCGAGACATCTTTGTAGCGCTGATTTGCCTTTCCAGGTTGCTTGGTTGGCCAAAAAGGGCGTATGCGTTTTTTCCTGAATATATTCAGGAAAAAACGCATACGCCCTTTTTGGCCAAGGGCATCATTGTCAACGTTTTGCCGCTTTTCATGTGCTTTAAAGGCAATTCGAATCTACCTCCTGAAATCTGTTTCCTGCAATTCTGCCTTGATTTCAAATCCTCTTCTTTGCCTTCCCTCAATATATTTGTGGATGAGAGTTATCATTTATAACTCTGCAGGTTTGTGAATTGCAGTGCCCTGAACCTCCATTTTACAACTCGCTTTTTAGGGAGCTGGCCGCAAAAGCGCAGGATGGCTTCAGGCCCTGTTCTGGTTCCGGGGGGCAGGCTGAGCCTGTGGTTAATTCTTCTTCCTGATGGGAAAATAGAGTGACCTGTGCCTGTCCCAACACCAAGAGCTAGTCTTTCATTGGTTCCACGTCTTCCCGTTCATCCTCAGTACAAATTGCAACCTGTACGGAACAGGAGGTTAAAGGTGCTGATGCTCCAAGGAGGGAGATTGCTAGTAAAGTGGCTGGAATGGCGAACCCGGGCACAAGCAGATGAGAAATGAGGTGCGTTTTAGAAACCTTTCCCCATCACACGGTGTACCATCTTCTGTGTATCTCATGCATGTTTTCGATGTAGGAAGATGCCCTGGAACCTGGAGATTTGGGACCCATGCGATGGGTACCACGCAGTATTACTTTAAAGGGTCTGCGTTTGCTCACCCAACCTCACCAAACCTCTCAGCCGCAACAGTGTCCACCCTTATGTCTCATCCAGCTGTGGGTCTAGATATGGTCAATCCAGGTTGCATCACAGCCCCTGAACGCATTGTGTAAGAATTTCTCTCTCTTTCACTGTCTTTGTTTCATGGGTTTTTCAAAGTAATTTATTTTTATAATGGGGTTTAGGTGCTTTTCACTGCTGTGTTTATGCCGCTTTTTACCCACTTGACACACTAACAGAGACATATCAATACATAGGTTTTAAGATTATTACTAGTCAGATATATTCTTGTGCGGTGAATAGGGCGTGTTGAGTCCAGTTCTCTGAGCAAGGAGTAGGTCTTGTCTATTACATATTGGGTTTATGGAACGGTATCTGAGCTAATTTGAAACCCTTGTTTTATGTATCACCCCACCTCACCTTTCCCGTTAAGCAGCCATAGTGTGTTTTCTGCATGTGTGACTCTGTTCTGTTTTGTAATTCAGTTCAAGTGTAACGGTTTTTACATTCCCTCTATCAGTGATACCTTATGAGAAGTGTCCTTTTCTGTGTGACTTATTTCACTTAGAATCGTCGTACCTAAATCCACTCGTCATGCTGCTACTAGCCTTATGACATTGATTTCATGGCTGAGTGATATTCCATTGTACATAAGGACCACAACTTCTTTATCCATTTTTCTCTTTCCTGGGATATTGAAGGTGGAATGAAGTGGAGGTCCTTGTCAGCAGAGCAGCCCTAAGCTTTGGGGTGCTTGTGTCTTGCTGATTTTTAATTTTCCCAATTTATACCCCCATGAGTGGAAGTGCCCTATGCTCTCTAAGCTTTGCTTTTTAGACGTTTCAGGACTCACCGTACACTTCTCCAGAGTGGCTGTTGACAATTTACATCCCGCCCATCAGTGTAGCAAGGCTCCCATTTCTCCATGGCCTGTCCTGCATTTCTGGTTTTGACACTTTTTTCAGCATGGCCCTTTTGACCGATGGGAAGCGAGACATCTTTGTAGCGCTGATTTGCCTTTCCAGGTTGCTTGGTTGGCCAAAAAGGGCGTATGCGTTTTTTCTTGAATATATTCAGGAAAAAACGCATACGCCCTTTTTGGCCAAGGGCATCATTGTCAACGTTTTGCCGCTTTTCATGTGCTTTAAAGGCGATTCGAATCTACCTCCTGAAATCTGTTTCCTGCAATTCTGCCTTGATTTCAAATCCTCTTCTTTGCCTTCCCTCAATATATTTGTGGATGAGAGTTATCATTTATAACTCTGCAGGTTTGTGAATTGCAGTGCCCTGAACCTCCATTTTACAACTCGCTTTTTAGGGAGCTGGCCGCAAAAGCGCAGGATGGCTTCAGGCCCTGTTCTGGTTCCGGGGGGCAGGCTGAGCCTGTGGTTAATTCTTCTTCCTGATGGGAAAATAGAGTGACCTGTGCCTGTCCCAACACCAAGAGCTAGTCTTTCATTGGTTCCACGTCTTCCCGTTCATCCTCAGTACAAATTGCAACCTGTACGGAACAGGAGGTTAAAGGTGCTGATGCTCCAAGGAGGGAGATTGCTAGTAAAGTGGCTGGAATGGCGAACCCGGGCACAAGCAGATGAGAAATGAGGTGCGTTTTAGAAACCTTTCCACATCACACGGTGTACCATCTTCTGGGTTTCTCATGCATGTTTTCGATGTAGGAAGATGCCCTTGAACCTGGCGATTTGGGACCCATGCGATGGGTACCACGCAGTATTACTTTAAAGGGTCTGCGTTTGCTCACCCAACCTCACCAAACCTCTCAGCCGCAACAGTGTCCACCCTTATGTCTCATCCAGCTGTGGGTCTAGATATGGTCAATCCAGGTTGCATCACAGCCCCTGAACGCATTGTGTAAGAATTTCTCTCTCTTTCACTGTCTTTGTTTCATGGGTTTTTCAAAGTAATTTATTTTTATAATGGGGTTTAGCTGCTTTTCACTGCTGTGTTTATGCCGCTTTTTACCCACTTGACACACTAACAGAGAGATATCAATACATAAGTTTTAAGATTATTACTAGTCAGATATATTCTTGTGCGGTGAATAGGGCGTGTTCAGTCCAGTTCTCTGAGCAAGGAGTAGGTCTTGTCTATTACATATTGGTTTTATGGAACGGTATCTGAGCTAATTTGAAACCATTGTTTTATGTATCACCCCACCTCACCTTTCCCGTTAAGCAGCCATAGTGTGTTTTCTGCATGTGTGACTCTGTTCTGTTTTGTAATTCAGTTCAAGTGTAACGGTTTTTACATTCCCTCTATCAGTGATACCTTATGAGAAGTGTCCTTTTCTGTGTGACTTATTTCACTTAGAATCGTCGTACCTAAATCCACTCGTCATGCTGCTACTAGCCTTATGACATTGATTTCATGGCTGAGTGATATTCCATTGTACATAAGGACCACAACTTCTTTATCCATTTTTCTCTTTCCTGGGATATTGAAGGTGGAATGAAGTGGAGGTCCTTGTCAGCAGAGCAGCCCTAAACTTTGGGGTGCTTGTGTCTTGCTGATTTTTAATTTTCCCAATTTATACCCCCATGAGTGGAAGTGCCCTATGCTCTCTAAGCTTTGCTTTTTAGACGTTTCAGGACTCACCGTACACTTCTCCAGAGTGGCTGTTGACAATTTACATCCCGCCCATCAGTGTAGCAAGGCTCCCATTTCTCCATGGCCTGTCCTGCATTTCTGGTTTTGACACTTTTTTCAGCATGGCCCTTTTGACCGATGGGAAGCGAGACATCTTTGTAGCGCTGATTTGCCTTTCCAGGTTGCTTGGTTGGCCAAAAAGGGCGTATGCGTTTTTTCCTGAATATATTCAGGAAAAAACGCATACGCCCTTTTTGGCCAAGGGCATCATTGTCAACGTTTTGCCGCTTTTCATGTGCTTTAAAGGCAATTCGAATCTACCTCCTGAAATCTGTTTCCTGCAATTCTGCCTTGATTTCAAATCCTCTTCTTTGCCTTCCCTCAATATATTTGTGGATGAGAGTTATCATTTATAACTCTGCAGGTTTGTGAATTGCAGTGCCCTGAACCTCCATTTTACAACTCGCTTTTTAGGGAGCTGGCCGCAAAAGCGCAGGATGGCTTCAGGCCCTGTTCTGGTTCCGGGGGGCAGGCTGAGCCTGTGGTTAATTCTTCTTCCTGATGGGAAAATAGAGTGACCTGTGCCTGTCCCAACACCAAGAGCTAGTCTTTCATTGGTTCCACGTCTTCCCGTTCATCCTCAGTACAAATTGCAACCTGTACGGAACAGGAGGTTAAAGGTGCTGATGCTCCAAGGAGGGAGATTGCTAGTAAAGTGGCTGGAATGGCGAACCCGGGCACAAGCAGATGAGAAATGAGGTGCGTTTTAGAAACCTTTCCACATCACACGGTGTACCATCTTCTGGGTTTCTCATGCATGTTTTCGATGTAGGAAGATGCCCTTGAACCTGGCGATTTGGGACCCATGCGATGGGTACCATGCAGTATTATTTTAAAGGGTCTGCGTTTGCTCACCCAACCTCACCAAACCTCTCAGCCCCAAGAGTGTCCACCCTTATGTCTCATCCAGCTGTGGGTCTAGATATGGTCAATCCAGGTTGCATCACAGCCCGTGAACGCATTGTGTAAGAATTTCTATCTCTTTCACTGTCTTTGTTTCATGGGTTTTTTAAAGTAATTTATTTTTATAATGGGGTTTAGCTGCTTTTCACTGCTGTGTTTATGCCGCTTTACACCCAGTTGACACACTAACAGAGAGATATCAATACATAAGTTTTAAGATTATTACTAGTCAGATATATTCTTGTGCGGTGAATAGGGCGTGTTGAGTCCAGTTCTCTGAGCAAGGAGTAGGTATTGTCTATTACATATTGGTTTTATGGAACGGTATCTGAGCTAATTTGAAACCCTTGTTTTATGTATCACCCCACCTCACCTTTCCCGTTAAGCAGCCATAGTGTGTTTTCTGCATGTGTGACTCTGTTCTGTTTTGTAATTCAGTTCAAGTGTAACGGTTTTTACATTCCCTCTATCAGTGATACCTTATGAGAAGTGTCCTTTTCTGTGTGACTTATTTCACTTAGAATCGTCGTACCTAAATCCACTCGTCATGCTGCTACTAGCCTTATGACATTGATTTCATGGCTGAGTGATATTCCATTGTACATAAGGACCACAACTTCTTTATCCATTTTTCTCTTTCCTGGGATATTGAAGGTGGAATGAAGTGGAGGTCCTTGTCAACAGAGCAGCCCTAAACTTTGGGGTGCTTGTGTCTTGCTGATTTTTCATTTTCCCAATTTATACCCCCATGAGTGGAAGTGCCCTATGCTCTCTAAGCTTTGCTTTTTAGACGTTTCAGGACTCACCGTACACTTCTCCAGAGTGGCTGTTGACAATTTACATCCCGCCCATCAGTGTAGCAAGGCTCCCATTTCTCCATGGCCTGTCCTGCATTTCTGGTTTTGACACTTTTTTCAGCATGGCCCTTTTAACCGATGGGAAGCGAGACTTCTTTGTAGCGCTGATTTGCCTTTCCAGGTTGCTTGGTTGGCCAAAAAGGGCGTATGCGTTTTTTCCTGAATATATTCAGGAAAAAACGCATACGCCCTTTTTTGCCAAGGGCATCATTGTCAACGTTTTGCCGCTTTTCATGTGCTTTAAAGGCGATTCGAATCTACCTCCTGAAATCTGTTTCTTGCTATTCTGCCTTGATTTCAAATCCTCTTCTTTGCCTTCCCTCAATATATTTGTGGATGAGAGTTATCATTTATAACTCTGCAGGTTTGTGAATTGCAGTGCCCTGAACCTCCATTTTACAACTCGCTTTTTAGGGAGCTGGCCACAAAAGCGCAGGATGGCTTCAGCCCCTGTTCTGGTTCCGGGGGGCAGGCTGAGCCTGTGGTTAATTCTTCTTCCTGATGGGAAAATAGAGTGACCTGTGCCTGTCCCAAAACCAAGAGCTAGTCTTTCATTGGTTCCACGTCTTCCCGTTCATCCTCAGTACAAATTGCAACCTGTACGGAACAGGAGGTTAAAGGTGCTGATGCTCCAAGGAGGGAGATTGCTAGTAAAGTGGCTGGAATGGCGAACCCGGGCACAAGCAGATGAGAAATGAGGTGCGTTTTAGAAACCTTTCCCCATCACACGGTGTACCATCTTCTGTGTATCTCATGCATGTTTTCGATGTAGGAAGATGCCCTGGAACCTGGAGATTTGGGACCCATGCGATGGGTACCACGCAGTATTACTTTAAAGGGTCTGCGTTTGCTCACCCAACCTCACCAAACCTCTCAGCCGCAACAGTGTCCACCCTTATGTCTCATCCAGCTGTGGGTCTAGATATGGTCAATCCAGGTTGCATCACAGCCCCTGAACGCATTGTGTAAGAATTTCTCTCTCTTTCACTGTCTTTGTTTCATGGGTTTTTCAAAGTAATTTATTTTTATAATGGGGTTTAGGTGCTTTTCACTGCTGTGTTTATGCCGCTTTTTACCCACTTGACACACTAACAGAGACATATCAATACATAGGTTTTAAGATTATTACTAGTCAGATATATTCTTGTGCGGTGAATAGGGCGTGTTGAGTCCAGTTCTCTGAGCAAGGAGTAGGTCTTGTCTATTACATATTGGGTTTATGGAACGGTATCTGAGCTAATTTGAAACCCTTGTTTTATGTATCACCCCACCTCACCTTTCCCGTTAAGCAGCCATAGTGTGTTTTCTGCATGTGTGACTCTGTTCTGTTTTGTAATTCAGTTCAAGTGTAACGGTTTTTACATTCCCTCTATCAGTGATACCTTATGAGAAGTGTCCTTTTCTGTGTGACTTATTTCACTTAGAATCGTCGTACCTAAATCCACTCGTCATGCTGCTACTAGCCTTATGACATTGATTTCATGGCTGAGTGATATTCCATTGTACATAAGGACCACAACTTCTTTATCCATTTTTCTCTTTCCTGGGATATTGAAGGTGGAATGAAGTGGAGGTCCTTGTCAGCAGAGCAGCCCTAAACTTTGGGGTGCTTGTGTCTTGCTGATTTTTCATTTTCCCAATTTATACCCCCATGAGTGGAAGTGCCCTATGCTCTCTAAGCTTTGCTTTTTAGACGTTTCAGGACTCACCGTACACTTCTCCAGAGTGGCTGTTGACAATTTACATCCCGCCCATCAGTGTAGCAAGGCTCCCATTTCTCCATGGCCTGTCCTGCATTTCTGGTTTTGACACTTTTTTCAGCATGGCCCTTTTGACCGATGGGAAGCGAGACATCTTTGTAGCGCTGATTTGCCTTTCCAGGTTGCTTGGTTGGCCAAAAAGGGCGTATGCGTTTTTTCCTGAATATATTCAGGAAAAAACGCATACGCCCTTTTTGGCCAAGGGCATCATTGTCAACGTTTTGCCGCTTGTCATGTGCTTTAAAGGCGATTCGAATCTACCTCCTGAAATCTGTTTCCTGCAATTCTGCCTTGATTTCAAATCCTCTTCTTTGCCTTCCCTCAATATATTTGTGGATGAGAGTTATCATTTATAACTCTGCAGGTTTGTGAATTGCAGTGCCCTGAACCTCCATTTTACAACTTGCTTTTTAGGGAGCTGGCCGCAAAAGCGCAGGATGGCTTCAGGCCCTGTTCTGGTTCCGGGGGGCAGGCTGAGCCTGTGGTTAATTCTTCTTCCTGATGGGAAAATAAAGTGACCTGTGCCTGTCCCAACACCAAGAGCTAGTCTTTCATTGGTTCCACGTCTTCCCGTTCATCCTCAGTACAAATTGCAACCTGTACGGAACAGGAGGTTAAAGGTGCTGATGCTCCAAGGAGGGAGATTGCTAGTAAAGTGGCTGGAATGGCGAACCCGGGCACAAGCAGATGAGAAATGAGGTGCGTTTTAGAAACCTTTCCCCATCACACGGTGTACCATCTTCTGTGTATCTCATGCATGTTTTCGATGTAGGAAGATGCCCTGGAACCTGGAGATTTGGGACCCATGCGATGGGTACCACGCAGTATTACTTTAAAGGGTCTGCGTTTGCTCACCCAACCTCACCAAACCTCTCAGCCGCAACAGTGTCCACCCTTATGTCTCATCCAGCTGTGGGTCTAGATATGGTCAATCCAGGTTGCATCACAGCCCGTGAACGCATTGTGTAAGAATTTCTATCTCTTTCACTGTCTTTGTTTCATGGGTTTTTTAAAGTAATTTATTTTTATAATGGGGTTTAGCTGCTTTTCACTGCTGTGTTTATGCCGCTTTACACCCAGTTGACACACTAACAGAGAGATATCAATACATAAGTTTTAAGATTATTACTAGTCAGATATATTCTTGTGCGGTGAATAGGGCGTGTTGAGTCCAGTTCTCTGAGCAAGGAGTAGGTCTTGTCTATTACATATTGGTTTTATGGAACGGTATCTGAGCTAATTTGAAACCCTTGTTTTATGTATCACCCCACCTCACCTTTCCCGTTAAGCAGCCATAGTGTGTTTTCTGCATGTGTGACTCTGTTCTGTTTTGTAATTCAGTTCAAGTGTAACGGTTTTTACATTCCCTCTATCAGTGATACCTTATGAGAAGTGTCCTTTTCTGTGTGACTTATTTCACTTAGAATCGTCGTACCTAAATCCACTCGTCATGCTGCTACTAGCCTTATGACATTGATTTCATGGCTGAGTGATATTCCATTGTACATAAGGACCACAACTTCTTTATCCATTTTTCTCTTTCCTGGGATATTGAAGGTGGAATGAAGTGGAGGTCCTTGTCAACAGAGCAGCCCTCAACTTTGGGGTGCTTGTGTCTTGCTGATTTTTAATTTTCCCAATTTATACCCCCATGAGTGGAAGTGCCCTATGCTCTCTAAGCTTTGCTTTTTAGACGTTTCAGGACTCACCGTACACTTCTCCAGAGTGGCTGTTGACAATTTACATCCCGCCCATCAGTGTAGCAAGGCTCCCATTTCTCCATGGCCTGTCCTGCATTTCTGGTTTTGACACTTTTTTCAGCATGGCCCTTTTAACCGATGGGAAGCGAGACTTCTTTGTAGCGCTGATTTGCCTTTCCAGGTTGCTTGGTTGGCCAAAAAGGGCGTATGCGTTTTTTCCTGAATATATTCAGGAAAAAACGCATACGCCCTTTTTCGCCAAGGGCATCATTGTCAACGTTTTGCCGCTTTTCATGTGCTTTAAAGGCGATTCGAATCTACCTCCTGAAATCTGTTTCTTGCAATTCTGCCTTGATTTCAAATCCTCTTCTTTGCCTTCCCTCAATATATTTGTGGATGAGAGTTATCATTTATAACTCTGCAGGTTTGTGAATTGCAGTGCCCTGAACCTCCATTTTACAACTCGCTTTTTAGGGAGCTGGCCGCAAAAGCGCAGGATGGCTTCAGCCCCTGTTCTGGTTCCGGGGGGCAGGCTGAGCCTGTGGTTAATTCTTCTTCCTGATGGGAAAATAGAGTGACCTGTGCCTGTCCCAACACCAAGAGCTAGTCTTTCATTGGTTCCACGTCTTCCCGTTCATCCTCAGTACAAATTGCAACCTGTACGGAACAGGAGGTTAAAGGTGCTGATGCTCCAAGGAGGGAGATTGCTAGTAAAGTGGCTGGAATGGCGAACCCGGGCACAAGCAGATGAGAAATGAGGTGCGTTTTAGAAACCTTTCCCCATCACACGGTGTACCATCTTCTGTGTATCTCATGCATGTTTTCGATGTAGGAAGATGCCCTGGAACCTGGAGATTTGGGACCCATGCGATGGGTACCACGCAGTATTACTTTAAAGGGTCTGCGTTTGCTCACCCAACCTCACCAAACCTCTCAGCCGCAACAGTGTCCACCCTTATGTCTCATCCAGCTGTGGGTCTAGATATGGTCAATCCAGGTTGCATCACAGCCCCTGAACGCATTGTGTAAGAATTTCTCTCTCTTTCACTGTCTTTGTTTCATGGGTTTTTCAAAGTAATTTATTTTTATAATGGGGTTTAGCTGCTTTTCACTGCTGTGTTTATGCCGCTTTTTACCCACTTGACACACTAACAGAGACATATCAATACATAGGTTTTAAGATTATTACTAGTCAGATATATTCTTGTGCGGTGAATAGGGCGTGTTGAGTCCAGTTCTCTGAGCAAGGAGTAGGTCTTGTCTATTACATATTGGGTTTATGGAACGGTATCTGAGCTAATTTGAAACCCTTGTTTTATGTATCACCCCACCTCACCTTTCCCGTTAAGCAGCCATAGTGTGTTTTCTGCATGTGTGACTCTGTTCTGTTTTGTAATTCAGTTCAAGTGTAACGGTTTTTACATTCCCTCTATAAGTGATACCTTATGAGAAGTGTCCTTTGCTGTGTGACTTATTTCACTTAGAGTCGTCGTACCTAAATCCACTCATCATGCTGCTACTAGCCTTATGACATTGATTTCACGGCTGAGTGATATTCCATTGTACATAAGGACCACAACTTCTTTATCCATTATTCTCTTTCCTGGGATATTGAAGGTGGAATGAAGTGGAGGTCCTTGTCAACAGAGCAGCCCTAAACTTTGGGGTGCTTGTGTCTTGCTGATTTTTCATTTTCCCAATTTATACCCCCATGAGTGGAAGTGCCCTATGCTCTCTAAGCTTTGCTTTTTAGACGTTTCAGGACTCACCGTACACTTCTCCAGAGTGGCTGTTGACAATTTACATCCCGCCCATCAGTGTAGCAAGGCTCCCATTTCTCCATGGCCTGTCCTGCATTTCTGGTTTTGACACTTTTTTCAGCATGGCCCTTTTGACCGATGGGAAGCGAGACATCTTTGTAGCGCTGATTTGCCTTTCCAGGTTGCTTGGTTGGCCAAAAAGGGCGTATGCGTTTTTTCCTGAATATATTCAGGAAAAAACGCATACGCCCTTTTTGGCCAAGGGCATCATTGTCAACGTTTTGCCGCTTTTCATGTGCTTTAAAGGCGATTCGAATCTACCTCCTGAAATCTGTTTCCTGCAATTCTGCCTTGATTTCAAATCCTCTTCTTTGCCTTCCCTCAATATATTTGTGGATGAGAGTTATCATTTATAACTCTGCAGGTTTGTGAATTGCAGTGCCCTGAACCTCCATTTTACAACTCGCTTTTTAGGGAGCTGGCCGCAAAAGCGCAGGATGGCTTCAGGCCCTGTTCTGGTTCCGGGGGGCAGGCTGAGCCTGTGGTTAATTCTTCTTCCTGATGGGAAAATAGAGTGACCTGTGCCTGTCCCAACACCAAGAGCTAGTCTTTCATTGGTTCCACGTCTTCCCGTTCATCCTCAGTACAAATTGCAACCTGTACGGAACAGGAGGTTAAAGGTGCTGATGCTCCAAGGAGGGAGATTGCTAGTAAAGTGGCTGGAATGGCGAACCCGGGCACAAGCAAATGAGAAATGAGGTGCGTTTTAGAAACCTTTCCCCATCACACGGTGTACCATCTTCTGGGTATCTCATGCATGTTTTCGATGTAGGAAGATGCCCTTGAACCTGGAGATTTGGGACACATGCGATGGGTACCACGCAGTATTACTTTAAAGGGTCTGCGTTTGCTCACCCAACCTCACCAAACCTCTCAGCCGCAACAGTGTCCACCCTTATGTCTCATCCAGCTGTGGGTCTAGATATGGTCAATCCAGGTTGCATCACAGCCCGTGAACGCATTGTGTAAGAATTTCTATCTCTTTCACTGTCTTTGTTTCATGGGTTTTTTAAAGTAATTTATTTTTATAATGGGGTTTAGCTGCTTTTCACTGCTGTGTTTATGCCGCTTTACACCCAGTTGACACACTAACAGAGAGATATCAATACATAGGTTTTAAGATTATTACTAGTCAGATATATTCTTGTGCGGTGAATAGGGCGTGTTGAGTCCAGTTCTCTGAGCAAGGAGTAGGTCTTGTCTATTACATATTGGTTTTATGGAACGGTATCTGAGCTAATTTGAAACCCTTGTTTTATGTATCACCCCACCTCACCTTTCCCGTTAAGCAGCCATAGTGTGTTTTCTGCATGTGTGACTCTGTTCTGTTTTGTAATTCAGTTCAAGTGTAACGGTTTTTACATTCCCTCTATCAGTGATACCTTATGAGAAGTGTCCTTTTCTGTGTGACTTATTTCACTTAGAATCGTCGTACCTAAATCCACTCGTCATGCTGCTACTAGCCTTATGACATTGATTTCATGGCTGAGTGATATTCCATTGTACATAAGGACCACAACTTCTTTATCCATTTTTCTCTTTCCTGGGATATTGAAGGTGGAATGAAGTGGAGGTCCTTGTCAACAGAGCAGCCCTAAACTTTGGGGTGCTTGTGTCTTGCTGATTTTTCATTTTCCCAATTTATACCCCCATGAGTGGAAGTGCCCTATGCTCTCTAAGCTTTGCTTTTTAGACGTTTCAGGACTCACCGTACACTTCTCCAGAGTGGCTGTTGACAATTTACATCCCGCCCATCAGTGTAGCAAGGCTCCCATTTCTCCATGGCCTGTCCTGCATTTCTGGTTTTGACACTTTTTTCAGCATGGCCCTTTTGACCGATGGGAAGCGAGACATCTTTGTAGTGCTGATTTGCCTTTCCAGGTTGCTTGGTTGGCCAAAAAGGGCGTATGCGTTTTTTCCTGAATATATTTAGGAAAAAACGCATACGCCCTTTTTGGCCAAGGGCATCATTGTCAACGTTTTGCCGCTTGTCATGTGCTTTAAAGGCGATTCGAATCTACCTCCTGAAATCTGTTTCCTGCAATTCTGCCTTGATTTCAAATCCTCTTCTTTGCCTTCCCTCAATATATTTGTGGATGAGAGTTATCATTTATAAGTCTGCAGTTTTGTGAATTGCAGTGCCCTGAACCTCCATTTTACAACTCGCTTTTTAGGGAGCTGGCCGCAAAAGCGCAGGATGGCTTCAGGCCCTGTTCTGGTTCCGGGGGGCAGGCTGAGCCTGTGGTTAATTCTTCTTCCTGATGGGAAAATAGAGTGACCTGTGCCTGTCCCAACACCAAGAGCTAGTCTTTCATTGGTTCCACGTCTTCCCGTTCATCCTCAGTACAAATTGCAACCTGTACGGAACAGGAGGTTAAAGGTGCTGATGCTCCAAGGAGGGAGATTGCTAGTAAAGTGGCTGGAATGGCGAACCCGGGCACAAGCAAATGAGAAATGAGGTGCGTTTTAGAAACCTTTCCCCATCACACGGTGTACCATCTTCTGGGTATCTCATGCATGTTTTCGATGTAGGAAGATGCCCTTGAACCTGGAGATTTGGGACACATGCGATGGGTACCACGCAGTATTACTTTAAAGGGTCTGCGTTTGCTCACCCAACCTCACCAAACCTCTCAGCCGCAACAGTGTCCACCCTTAGGTCTCATCCAGCTGTGGGTCTAGATATGGTCAATCCAGGTTGCATCACAGCCCCTGAACGCATTGTGTAAGAATTTCGCTCTCTTTCACTCTCTTTGTTTCACGGGTTTTTTAAAGTAATTTATTTTTATAATGGGGTTTAGCTGCTTTTCACTGCTGTGTTTATGCCGCTTTACACCCAGTTGACACACTAACAGAGAGATATCAATACATAGGTTTTAAGATTATTACTAGTCAGATATATTCTTGTGCGGTGAATAGGGCGTGTTGAGTCCAGTTCTCTGAGCAAGGAGTAGGTCTTGTCTATTACATATTGGTTTTATGGAACGGTATCTGAGCTAATTTGAAACCCTTGTTTTATGTATCACCCCACCTCACCTTTCCCGTTAAGCAGCCATAGTGTGTTTTCTGCATGTGTGACTCTGTTCTGTTTTGTAATTCAGTTCAAGTGTAACGGTTTTTACATTCCCTCTATCAGTGATACCTTATGAGAAGTGTCCTTTTCTGTGTGACTTATTTCACTTAGAATCGTCGTACCTAAATCCACTCGTCATGCTGCTACTAGCCTTATGACATTGATTTCATGGCTGAGTGATATTCCATTGTACATAAGGACCACAACTTCTTTATCCATTTTTCTCTTTCCTGGGATATTGAAGGTGGAATGAAGTGGAGGTCCTTGTCAACAGAGCAGCCCTCAACTTTGGGGTGCTTGTGTCTTGCTGATTTTTAATTTTCCCAATTTATACCCCCATGAGTGGAAGTGCCCTATGCTCTCTAAGCTTTGCTTTTTAGACGTTTCAGGACTCACCGTACACTTCTCCAGAGTGGCTGTTGACAATTTACATCCCGCCCATCAGTATAGCAAGGCTCCCATTTCTCCATGGCCTGTCCTGCATTTCTGGTTTTGACACTTTTTTCAGCATGGCCCTTTTGACCGATGGGAAGCGAGACATCTTTGTAGCGCTGATTTGCCTTTCCAGGTTGCTTGGTTGGCCAAAAAGGGCGTATGCGTTTTTTCCTGAATATATTCAGGAAAGAACGCATACGCCCTTTTTGGCCAAGGGCATCATTGTCAACGTTTTGCCGCTTTTCATGTGCTTTAAAGGCGATTCGAATCTACCTCCTGAAATCTGTTTCCTGCAATTCTGCCTTGATTTCAAATCCTCTTCTTTGCCTTCCCTCAATATATTTGTGGATGAGAGTTATCATTTATAACTCTGCAGGTTTGTGAATTGCAGTGCCCTGAACCTCCATTTTACAACTCGCTTTTTAGGGAGCTGGCCGCAAAAGCGCAGGATGGCTTCAGGCCCTGTTCTGGTTCGGGGGGCAGGCTGAGCCTGTGGTTAATTCTTCTTCCTGATGGGAAAATAGAGTGACCTGTGCCTGTCCCAACACCAAGAACTAGTCTTTCATTGGTTCCACGTCTTCCCGTTCATCCTCAGTACAAATTGCAACCTGTACGGAACAGGAGGTTAAAGGTGCTGATGCTCCAAGGAGGGAGATTGCTAGTAAAGTGGCTGGAATGGCGAACCCGGGCACAAGCAGATGAGAAATGAGGTGCGTTTTAGAAACCTTTCCCCATCACACGGTGTACCATCTTCTGTGTATCTCATGCATGTTTTCGATGTAGGAAGATGCCCTGGAACCTGGCGATTTGGGACCCATGCGATGGGTACCACGCAGTATTACTTTAAAGGGTCTGCGTTTGCTCACCCAACCTCACCAAACCTCTCAGCCGCAACAGTGTCCACCCTTATGTCTCATCCAGCTGTGGGTCTAGATATGGTCAATCCAGGTTGCATCACAGCCCCTGAACGCATTGTGTAAGAATTTCTCTCTCTTTCACTGTCTTTGTTTCATGGGTTTTTCAAAGTAATTTATTTTTATAATGGGGTTTAGCTGCTTTTCACTGCTGTGTTTATGCCGCTTTTTACCCACTTGACACACTAACAGAGAGATATCAATACATAGGTTTTAAGATTATTACTAGTCAGATATATTCTTGTGCGGTGAATAGGGCGTGTTGAGTCCAGTTCTCTGAGCAAGGAGTAGGTCTTGTCTATTACATATTGGTTTTATGGAACGGTATCTGAGCTAATTTGAAACCCTTGTTTTATGTATCACCCCACCTCACCTTTCCCGTTAAGCAGCCATAGTGTGTTTTCTGCATGTGTGACTCTGTTCTGTTTTGTAATTCAGTTCAAGTGTAACGGTTTTTACATTCCCTCTATCAGTGATACCTTATGAGAAGTGTCCTTTTCTGTGTGACTTATTTCACTTAGAATCGTCGTACCTAAATCCACTCGTCATGCTGCTACTAGCCTTATGACATTGATTTCATGGCTGAGTGATATTCCATTGTACATAAGGACCACAACTTCTTTATCCATTTTTCTCTTTCCTGGGATATTGAAGGTGGAATGAAGTGGAGGTCCTTGTCAGCAGAGCAGCCCTAAACTTTGGGGTGCTTGTGTCTTGCTGATTTTTCATTTTCCCAATTTATACCCCCATGAGTGGAAGTGCCCTATGCTCTCTAAGCTTTGCTTTTTAGACGTTTCAGGACTCACCGTACACTTCTCCAGAGTGGCTGTTGACAATTTACATCCCGCCCATCAGTGTAGCAAGGCTCCCATTTCTCCATGGCCTGTCCTGCATTTCTGGTTTTGACACTTTTTTCAGCATGGCCCTTTTGACCGATGGGAAGCGAGACATCTTTGTAGCGCTGATTTGCCTTTCCAGGTTGCTTGGTTGGCCAAAAAGGGCGTATGCGTTTTTTCCTGAATATATTCAGGAAAAAACGCATACGCCCTTTTTGGCCAAGGGCATCATTGTCAACGTTTTGCCGCTTTTCATGTGCTTTAAAGGCGATTCGAATCTACCTCCTGAAATCTGTTTCCTGCAATTCTGCCTTGATTTCAAATCCTCTTCTTTGCCTTCCCTCAATATATTTGTGGATGAGAGTTATCATTTATAACTCTGCAGGTTTGTGAATTGCAGTGCCCTGAACCTCCATTTTACAACTCGCTTTTTAGGGAGCTGGCCGCAAAAGCGCAGGATGGCTTCAGGCCCTGTTCTGGTTCCGGGGGGCAGGCTGAGCCTGTGGTTAATTCTTCTTCCTGATGGGAAAATAGAGTGACCTGTGCCTGTCCCAACACCAAGAGCTAGTCTTTCATTGGTTCCACGTCTTCCCGTTCATCCTCAGTACAAATTGCAACCTGTACGGAACAGGAGGTTAAAGGTGCTGATGCTCCAAGGAGGGAGATTGCTAGTAAAGTGGCTGGAATGGCGAACCCGGGCACAAGCAGATGAGAAATGAGGTGCGTTTTAGAAACCTTTCCACATCACACGGTGTACCATCTTCTGGGTTTCTCATGCATGTTTTCGATGTAGGAAGATGCCCTTGAACCTGGCGATTTGGGACCCATGCGATGGGTACCATGCAGTATTATTTTAAAGGGTCTGCGTTTGCTCACCCAACCTCACCAAACCTCTCAGCCCCAAGAGTGTCCACCCTTATGTCTCATCCAGCTGTGGGTCTAGATATGGTCAATCCAGGTTGCATCACAGCCCGTGAACGCATTGTGTAAGAATTTCTATCTCTTTCACTGTCTTTGTTTCATGGGTTTTTTAAAGTAATTTATTTTTATAATGGGGTTTAGCTGCTTTTCACTGCTGTGTTTATGCCGCTTTACACCCAGTTGACACACTAACAGAGAGATATCAATACATAAGTTTTAAGATTATTACTAGTCAGATATATTCTTGTGCGGTGAATAGGGCGTGTTGAGTCCAGTTCTCTGAGCAAGGAGTAGGTCTTGTCTATTACATATTGGTTTTATCGAACGGTATCTGAGCTAATTTGAAACCCTTGTTTTATGTATCACCCCACCTCACCTTTCCCGTTAAGCAGCCATAGTGTGTTTTCTGCATGTGTGACTCTGTTCTGTTTTGTAATTCAGTTCAAGTGTAACGGTTTTTACATTCCCTCTATCAGTGATACCTTATGAGAAGTGTCCTTTTCTGTGTGACTTATTTCACTTAGAATCGTCGTACCTAAATCCACTCGTCATGCTGCTACTAGCCTTATGACATTGATTTCATGGCTGAGTGATATTCCATTGTACATAAGGACCACAACTTCTTTATCCATTTTTCTCTTTCCTGGGATATTGAAGGTGGAATGAAGTGGAGGTCCTTGTCAACAGAGCAGCCCTAAACTTTGGGGTGCTTGTGTCTTGCTGATTTTTCATTTTCCCAATTTATACCCCCATGAGTGGAAGTGCCCTATGCTCTCTAAGCTTTGCTTTTTAGACGTTTCAGGACTCACCGTACACTTCTCCAGAGTGGCTGTTGACAATTTACATCCCGCCCATCAGTGTAGCAAGGCTCCCATTTCTCCATGGCCTGTCCTGCATTTCTGGTTTTGACACTTTTTTCAGCATGGCCCTTTTAACCGATGGGAAGCGAGACTTCTTTGTAGCGCTGATTTGCCTTTCCAGGTTGCTTGGTTGGCCAAAAAGGGCGTATGCGTTTTTTCCTGAATATATTCAGGAAAAAACGCATACGCCCTTTTTCGCCAAGGGCATCATTGTCAACGTTTTGCCGCTTTTCATGTGCTTTAAAGGCGATTCGAATCTACCTCCTGAAATCTGTTTCTTGCAATTCTGCCTTGATTTCAAATCCTCTTCTTTGCCTTCCCTCAATATATTTGTGGATGAGAGTTATCATTTATAACTCTGCAGGTTTGTGAATTGCAGTGCCCTGAACCTCCATTTTACAACTCGCTTTTTAGGGAGCTGGCCGCAAAAGCGCAGGATGGCTTCAGCCCCTGTTCTGGTTCCGGGGGGCAGGCTGAGCCTGTGGTTAATTCTTCTTCCTGATGGGAAAATAGAGTGACCTGTGCCTGTCCCAACACCAAGAGCTAGTCTTTCATTGGTTCCACGTCTTCCCGTTCATCCTCAGTACAAATTGCAACCTGTACGGAACAGGAGGTTAAAGGTGCTGATGCTCCAAGGAGGGAGATTGCTAGTAAAGTGGCTGGAATGGCGAACCCGGGCACAAGCAGATGAGAAATGAGGTGCGTTTTAGAAACCTTTCCCCATCACACGGTGTACCATCTTCTGTGTATCTCATGCATGTTTTCGATGTAGGAAGATGCCCTGGAACCTGGAGATTTGGGACCCATGCGATGGGTACCACGCAGTATTACTTTAAAGGGTCTGCGTTTGCTCACCCAACCTCACCAAACCTCTCAGCCGCAACAGTGTCCACCCTTATGTCTCATCCAGCTGTGGGTCTAGATATGGTCAATCCAGGTTGCATCACAGCCCCTGAACGCATTGTGTAAGAATTTCTCTCTCTTTCACTGTCTTTGTTTCATGGGTTTTTCAAAGTAATTTATTTTTATAATGGGGTTTAGCTGCTTTTCACTGCTGTGTTTATGCCGCTTTTTACCCACTTGACACACTAACAGAGACATATCAATACATAGGTTTTAAGATTATTACTAGTCAGATATATTCTTGTGCGGTGAATAGGGCGTGTTGAGTCCAGTTCTCTGAGCAAGGAGTAGGTCTTGTCTATTACATATTGGGTTTATGGAACGGTATCTGAGCTAATTTGAAACCCTTGTTTTATGTATCACCCCACCTCACCTTTCCCGTTAAGCAGCCATAGTGTGTTTTCTGCATGTGTGACTCTGTTCTGTTTTGTAATTCAGTTCAAGTGTAACGGTTTTTACATTCCCTCTATAAGTGATACCTTATGAGAAGTGTCCTTTGCTGTGTGACTTATTTCACTTAGAGTCGTCGTACCTAAATCCACTCATCATGCTGCTACTAGCCTTATGACATTGATTTCACGGCTGAGTGATATTCCATTGTACATAAGGACCACAACTTCTTTATCCATTATTCTCTTTCCTGGGATATTGAAGGTGGAATGAAGTGGAGGTCCTTGTCAGCAGAGCAGCCCTAAACTTTGGGGTGCTTGTGTCTTGCTGATTTTTCATTTTCCCAATTTATACCCCCATGAGTGGAAGTGCCCTATGCTCTCTAAGCTTTGCTTTTTAGACGTTTCAGGACTCACCGTACACTTCTCCAGAGTGGCTGTTGACAATTTACATCCCGCCCATCAGTGTAGCAAGGCTCCCATTTCTCCATGGCCTGTCCTGCATTTCTGGTTTTGACACTTTTTTCAGCATGGCCCTTTTGACCGATGGGAAGCGAGACATCTTTGTAGCGCTGATTTGCCTTTCCAGGTTGCTTGGTTGGCCAAAAAGGGCGTATGCGTTTTTTCCTGAATATATTCAGGAAAAAACGCATACGCCCTTTTTGGCCAAGGGCATCATTGTCAACGTTTTGCCGCTTTTCATGTGCTTTAAAGGCGATTCGAATCTACCTCCTGAAATCTGTTTCCTGCAATTCTGCCTTGATTTCAAATCCTCTTCTTTGCCTTCCCTCAATATATTTGTGGATGAGAGTTATCATTTATAACTCTGCAGGTTTGTGAATTGCAGTGCCCTGAACCTCCATTTTACAACTCGCTTTTTAGGGAGCTGGCCGCAAAAGCGCAGGATGGCTTCAGGCCCTGTTCTGGTTCCGGGGGGCAGGCTGAGCCTGTGGTTAATTCTTCTTCCTGATGGGAAAATAGAGTGACCTGTGCCTGTCCCAACACCAAGAGCTAGTCTTTCATTGGTTCCACGTCTTCCCGTTCATCCTCAGTACAAATTGCAACCTGTACGGAACAGGAGGTTAAAGGTGCTGATGCTCCAAGGAGGGAGATTGCTAGTAAAGTGGCTGGAATGGCGAACCCGGGCACAAGCAAATGAGAAATGAGGTGCGTTTTAGAAACCTTTCCCCATCACACGGTGTACCATCTTCTGGGTATCTCATGCATGTTTTCGATGTAGGAAGATGCCCTTGAACCTAGAGATTTGGGACACATGCGATGGGTACCACGCAGTATTACTTTAAAGGGTCTGCGTTTGCTCACCCAACCTCACCAAACCTCTCAGCCGCAACAGTGTCCACCCTTATGTCTCATCCAGCTGTGGGTCTAGATATGGTCAATCCAGGTTGCATCACAGCCCGTGAACGCATTGTGTAAGAATTTCTATCTCTTTCACTGTCTTTGTTTCATGGGTTTTTTAAAGTAATTTATTTTTATAATGGGGTTTAGCTGCTTTTCACTGCTGTGTTTATGCCGCTTTACACCCAGTTGACACACTAACAGAGAGATATCAATACATAGGTTTTAAGATTATTACTAGTCAGATATATTCTTGTGCGGTGAATAGGGCGTGTTGAGTCCAGTTCTCTGAGCAAGGAGTAGGTCTTGTCTATTACATATTGGTTTTATGGAACGGTATCTGAGCTAATTTGAAACCCTTGTTTTATGTATCACCCCACCTCACCTTTCCCGTTAAGCAGCCATAGTGTGTTTTCTGCATGTGTGACTCTGTTCTGTTTTGTAATTCAGTTCAAGTGTAACGGTTTTTACATTCCCTCTATCAGTGATACCTTATGAGAAGTGTCCTTTTCTGTGTGACTTATTTCACTTAGAATCGTCGTACCTAAATCCACTCATCATGCTGCTACTAGCCTTATGACATTGATTTCATGGCTGAGTGATATTCCATTGTACATAAGGACCACAACTTCTTTATCCATTTTTCTCTTTCCTGGGATATTGAAGGTGGAATGAAGTGGAGGTCCTTGTCAACAGAGCAGCCCTAAACTTTGGGGTGCTTGTGTCTTGCTGATTTTTCATTTTCCCAATTTATACCCCCATGAGTGGAAGTGCCCTATGCTCTCTAAGCTTTGCTTTTTAGACGTTTCAGGACTCACCGTACACTTCTGCAGAGTGGCTGTTGACAATTTACATCCCGCCCATCAGTGTAGCAAGGCTCCCATTTCTCCATGGCCTGTCCTGCATTTCTGGTTTTGACACTTTTTTCAGCATGGCCCTTTTGACCGATGGGAAGCGAGACATCTTTGTAGTGCTGATTTGCCTTTCCAGGTTGCTTGGTTGGCCAAAAAGGGCGTATGCGTTTTTTCCTGAATATATTTAGGAAAAAACGCATACGCCCTTTTTGGCCAAGGGCATCATTGTCAACGTTTTGCCGCTTGTCATGTGCTTTAAAGGCGATTCGAATCTACCTCCTGAAATCTGTTTCCTGCAATTCTGCCTTGATTTCAAATCCTCTTCTTTGCCTTCCCTCAATATATTTGTGGATGAGAGTTATCATTTATAAGTCTGCAGTTTTGTGAATTGCAGTGCCCTGAACCTCCATTTTACAACTCGCTTTTTAGGGAGCTGGCCGCAAAAGCGCAGGATGGCTTCAGGCCCTGTTCTGGTTCCGGGGGGCAGGCTGAGCCTGTGGTTAATTCTTCTTCCTGATGGGAAAATAGAGTGACCTGTGCCTGTCCCAACACCAAGAGCTAGTCTTTCATTGGTTCCACGTCTTCCCGTTCATCCTCAGTACAAATTGCAACCTGTACGGAACAGGAGGTTAAAGGTGCTGATGCTCCAAGGAGGGAGATTGCTAGTAAAGTGGCTGGAATGGCGAACCCGGGCACAAGCAAATGAGAAATGAGGTGCGTTTTAGAAACCTTTCCCCATCACACGGTGTACCATCTTCTGGGTATCTCATGCATGTTTTCGATGTAGGAAGATGCCCTTGAACCTGGAGATTTGGGACACATGCGATGGGTACCACGCAGTATTACTTTAAAGGGTCTGCGTTTGCTCACCCAACCTCACCAAACCTCTCAGCCGCAACAGTGTCCACCCTTAGGTCTCATCCAGCTGTGGGTCTAGATATGGTCAATCCAGGTTGCATCACAGCCCCTGAACGCATTGTGTAAGAATTTCGCTCTCTTTCACTCTCTTTGTTTCACGGGTTTTTTAAAGTAATTTATTTTTATAATGGGGTTTAGCTGCTTTTCACTGCTGTGTTTATGCCGCTTTTTACCCACTTGACACACTAACAGAGACATATCAATACATAGGTTTTAAGATTATTACTAGTCAGATATATTCTTGTGCGGTGAATAGGGCGTGTTGAGTCCAGTTCTCTGAGCAAGGAGTAGGTCTTGTCTATTACATATTGGGTTTATGGAACGGTATCTGAGCTAATTTGAAACCCTTGTTTTATGTATCACCCCACCTCACCTTTCCCGTTAAGCAGCCATAGTGTGTTTTCTGCATGTGTGACTCTGTTCTGTTTTGTA
Source organism: Balaenoptera borealis (assembly GCF_965194805.1). Taxonomy (NCBI): domain Eukaryota; kingdom Metazoa; phylum Chordata; class Mammalia; order Artiodactyla; family Balaenopteridae; genus Balaenoptera; species Balaenoptera borealis. The sequence goes on along the minus strand of NC_138869.1, from coordinate 1,688,524 downwards.
ATTCAGTTCAAGTGTAACGGTTTTTACATTCCCTCTATAAGTGATACCTTATGAGAAGTGTCCTTTGCTGTGTGACTTATTTCACTTAGAGTCGTCGTACCTAAATCCACTCATCATGCTGCTACTAGCCTTATGACATTGATTTCACGGCTGAGTGATATTCCATTGTACATAAGGACCACAACTTCTTTATCCATTATTCTCTTTCCTGGGATATTGAAGGTGGAATGAAGTGGAGGTCCTTGTCAACAGAGCAGCCCTAAACTTTGGGGTGCTTGTGTCTTGCTGATTTTTCATTTTCCCAATTTATACCCCCATGAGTGGAAGTGCCCTATGCTCTCTAAGCTTTGCTTTTTAGACGTTTCAGGACTCACCGTACACTTCTCCAGAGTGGCTGTTGACAATTTACATCCCGCCCATCAGTGTAGCAAGGCTCCCATTTCTCCATGGCCTGTCCTGCATTTCTGGTTTTGACACTTTTTTCAGCATGGCCCTTTTGACCGATGGGAAGCGAGACATCTTTGTAGCGCTGATTTGCCTTTCCAGGTTGCTTGGTTGGCCAAAAAGGGCGTATGCGTTTTTTCCTGAATATATTCAGGAAAAAACGCATACGCCCTTTTTGGCCAAGGGCATCATTGTCAACGTTTTGCCGCTTTTCATGTGCTTTAAAGGCGATTCGAATCTACCTCCTGAAATCTGTTTCCTGCAATTCTGCCTTGATTTCAAATCCTCTTCTTTGCCTTCCCTCAATATATTTGTGGATGAGAGTTATCATTTATAACTCTGCAGGTTTGTGAATTGCAGTGCCCTGAACCTCCATTTTACAACTCGCTTTTTAGGGAGCTGGCCGCAAAAGCGCAGGATGGCTTCAGGCCCTGTTCTGGTTCCGGGGGGCAGGCTGAGCCTGTGGTTAATTCTTCTTCCTGATGGGAAAATAGAGTGACCTGTGCCTGTCCCAACACCAAGAGCTAGTCTTTCATTGGTTCCACGTCTTCCCGTTCATCCTCAGTACAAATTGCAACCTGTACGGAACAGGAGGTTAAAGGTGCTGATGCTCCAAGGAGGGAGATTGCTAGTAAAGTGGCTGGAATGGCGAACCCGGGCACAAGCAAATGAGAAATGAGGTGCGTTTTAGAAACCTTTCCCCATCACACGGTGTACCATCTTCTGGGTATCTCATGCATGTTTTCGATGTAGGAAGATGCCCTTGAACCTGGAGATTTGGGACACATGCGATGGGTACCACGCAGTATTACTTTAAAGGGTCTGCGTTTGCTCACCCAACCTCACCAAACCTCTCAGCCGCAACAGTGTCCACCCTTATGTCTCATCCAGCTGTGGGTCTAGATATGGTCAATCCAGGTTGCATCACAGCCCGTGAACGCATTGTGTAAGAATTTCTATCTCTTTCACTGTCTTTGTTTCATGGGTTTTTTTAAGTAATTTATTTTTATAATGGGGTTTAGCTGCTTTTCACTGCTGTGTTTATGCCGCTTTACACCCAGTTGACACACTAACAGAGAGATATCAATACATAGGTTTTAAGATTATTACTAGTCAGATATATTCTTGTGCGGTGAATAGGGCGTGTTGAGTCCAGTTCTCTGAGCAAGGAGTAGGTCTTGTCTATTACATATTGGTTTTATGGAACGGTATCTGAGCTAATTTGAAACCCTTGTTTTATGTATCACCCCACCTCACCTTTCCCGTTAAGCAGCCATAGTGTGTTTTCTGCATGTGTGACTCTGTTCTGTTTTGTAATTCAGTTCAAGTGTAACGGTTTTTACATTCCCTCTATCAGTGATACCTTATGAGAAGTGTCCTTTTCTGTGTGACTTATTTCACTTAGAATCGTCGTACCTAAATCCACTCGTCATGCTGCTACTAGCCTTATGACATTGATTTCATGGCTGAGTGATATTCCATTGTACATAAGGACCACAACTTCTTTATCCATTTTTCTCTTTCCTGGGATATTGAAGGTGGAATGAAGTGGAGGTCCTTGTCAACAGAGCAGCCCTAAACTTTGGGGTGCTTGTGTCTTGCTGATTTTTCATTTTCCCAATTTATACCCCCATGAGTGGAAGTGCCCTATGCTCTCTAAGCTTTGCTTTTTAGACGTTTCAGGACTCACCGTACACTTCTCCAGAGTGGCTGTTGACAATTTACATCCCGCCCATCAGTGTAGCAAGGCTCCCATTTCTCCATGGCCTGTCCTGCATTTCTGGTTTTGACACTTTTTTCAGCATGGCCCTTTTGACCGATGGGAAGCGAGACATCTTTGTAGTGCTGATTTGCCTTTCCAGGTTGCTTGGTTGGCCAAAAAGGGCGTATGCGTTTTTTCCTGAATATATTTAGGAAAAAACGCATACGCCCTTTTTGGCCAAGGGCATCATTGTCAACGTTTTGCCGCTTGTCATGTGCTTTAAAGGCGATTCGAATCTACCTCCTGAAATCTGTTTCCTGCAATTCTGCCTTGATTTCAAATCCTCTTCTTTGCCTTCCCTCAATATATTTGTGGATGAGAGTTATCATTTATAAGTCTGCAGTTTTGTGAATTGCAGTGCCCTGAACCTCCATTTTACAACTCGCTTTTTAGGGAGCTGGCCGCAAAAGCGCAGGATGGCTTCAGGCCCTGTTCTGGTTCCGGGGGGCAGGCTGAGCCTGTGGTTAATTCTTCTTCCTGATGGGAAAATAGAGTGACCTGTGCCTGTCCCAACACCAAGAGCTAGTCTTTCATTGGTTCCACGTCTTCCCGTTCATCCTCAGTACAAATTGCAACCTGTACGGAACAGGAGGTTAAAGGTGCTGATGCTCCAAGGAGGGAGATTGCTAGTAAAGTGGCTGGAATGGCGAACCCGGGCACAAGCAGATGAGAAATGAGGTGCGTTTTAGAAACCTTTCCCCATCACACGGTGTACCATCTTCTGGGTATCTCATGCATGTTTTCGATGTAGGAAGATGCCCTTGAACCTGGAGATTTGGGACACATGCGATGGGTACCACGCAGTATTACTTTAAAGGGTCTGCGTTTGCTCACCCAACCTCACCAAACCTCTCAGCCGCAACAGTGTCCACCCTTAGGTCTCATCCAGCTGTGGGTCTAGATATGGTCAATCCAGGTTGCATCACAGCCCCTGAACGCATTGTGTAAGAATTTCGCTCTCTTTCACTCTCTTTGTTTCACGGGTTTTTTAAAGTAATTTATTTTTATAATGGGGTTTAGCTGCTTTTCACTGCTGTGTTTATGCCGCTTTACACCCAGTTGACACACTAACAGAGAGATATCAATACATAGGTTTTAAGATTATTACTAGTCAGATATATTCTTGTGCGGTGAATAGGGCGTGTTGAGTCCAGTTCTCTGAGCAAGGAGTAGGTCTTGTCTATTACATATTGGTTTTATGGAACGGTATCTGAGCTAATTTGAAACCCTTGTTTTATGTATCACCCCACCTCACCTTTCCCGTTAAGCAGCCATAGTGTGTTTTCTGCATGTGTGACTCTGTTCTGTTTTGTAATTCAGTTCAAGTGTAACGGTTTTTACATTCCCTCTATCAGTGATACCTTATGAGAAGTGTCCTTTTCTGTGTGACTTATTTCACTTAGAATCGTCGTACCTAAATCCACTCGTCATGCTGCTACTAGCCTTATGACATTGATTTCATGGCTGAGTGATATTCCATTGTACATAAGGACCACAACTTCTTTATCCATTTTTCTCTTTCCTGGGATATTGAAGGTGGAATGAAGTGGAGGTCCTTGTCAACAGAGCAGCCCTAAACTTTGGGGTGCTTGTGTTTTGCTGATTTTTAATTTTCCCAATTTATACCCCCATGAGTGGAAGTGCCCTATGCTCTCTAAGCTTTGCTTTTTAGACGTTTCAGGACTCACCGTACACTTCTCCAGAGTGGCTGTTGACAATTTTCATCCCGCCCATCAGTATAGCAAGGCTCCCATTTCTCCATGGCCTGTCCTGCATTTCTGGTTTTGACACTTTTTTCAGCATGGCCCTTTTGACCGATGGGAAGCGAGACATCTTTGTAGCGCTGATTTGCCTTTCCAGGTTGCTTGGTTGGCCAAAAAGGGCGTATGCGTTTTTTCCTGAATATATTCAGGAAAAAACGCATACGCCCTTTTTTCCAAGGGCATCATTGTCAACGTTTTGCCGCTTTTCATGTGCTTTAAAGGCGATTCGAATCTACCTCCTGAAATCTGTTTCTTGCAATTCTGCCTTGATTTCAAATCCTCTTCTTTGCCTTCCCTCAATATATTTGTGGATGAGAGTTATCATTTATAACTCTGCAGGTTTGTGAATTGCAGTGCCCTGAACCTCCATTTTACAACTCGCTTTTTAGGGAGCTGGCCGCAAAAGCGCAGGATGGCTTCAGGCCCTGTTCTGGTTCCGGGGGGCAGGCTGAGCCTGTGGTTAATTCTTCTTCCTGATGGGAAAATAGAGTGACCTGTGCCTGTCCCAACACCAAGAGCTAGTCTTTCATTGGTTCCACGTCTTCCCGTTCATCCTCAGTACAAATTGCAACCTGTACGGAACAGGAGGTTAAAGGTGCTGATGCTCCAAGGAGGGAGATTGCTAGTAAAGTGGCTGGAATGGCGAACCCGGGCACAAGCAGATGAGAAATGAGGTGCGTTTTAGAAACCTTTCCCCATCACACGGTGTACCATCTTCTGTGTATCTCATGCATGTTTTCGATGTAGGAAGATGCCCTGGAACCTGGAGATTTGGGACCCATGCGATGGGTACCACGCAGTATTACTTTAAAGGGTCTGCGTTTGCTCACCCAACCTCACCAAACCTCTCAGCCGCAACAGTGTCCACCCTTAGGTCTCATCCAGCTGTGGGTCTAGATATGGTCAATCCAGGTTGCATCACAGCCCCTGAACGCATTGTGTAAGAATTTCGCTCTCTTTCACTGTCTTTGTTTCACGGGTTTTTCAAAGTAATTTATTTTTATAATGGGGTTTAGCTGCTTTTCACTGCTGTGTTTATGCCGCTTTACACCCAGTTGACACACTAACAGAGAGATATCAATACATAGGTTTTAAGATTATTACTAGTCAGATATATTCTTGTGCGGTGAATAGGGCGTGTTGAGTCCAGTTCTCTGAGCAAGGAGTAGGTCTTGTCTATTACATATTGGTTTTATGGAACGGTATCTGAGCTAATTTGAAACCCTTGTTTTATGTATCACCCCACCTCACCTTTCCCGTTAAGCAGCCATAGTGTGTTTTCTGCATGTGTGACTCTGTTCTGTTTTGTAATTCAGTTCAAGTGTAACGGTTTTTACATTCCCTCTATCAGTGATACCTTATGAGAAGTGTCCTTTTCTGTGTGACTTATTTCACTTAGAATCGTCGTACCTAAATCCACTCGTCATGCTGCTACTAGCCTTATGACATTGATTTCATGGCTGAGTGATATTCCATTGTACATAAGGACCACAACTTCTTTATCCATTTTTCTCTTTCCTGGGATATTGAAGGTGGAATGAAGTGGAGGTCCTTGTCAACAGAGCAGCCCTAAACTTTGGGGTGCTTGTGTCTTGCTGATTTTTCATTTTCCCAATTTATACCCCCATGAGTGGAAGTGCCCTATGCTCTCTAAGCTTTGCTTTTTAGACGTTTCAGGACTCACCGTACACTTCTCCAGAGTGGCTGTTGACAATTTACATCCCACCCATCAGTGTAGCAAGGCTCCCATTTCTCCATGGCCTGTCCTGCATTTCTGGTTTTGACACTTTTTTCAGCATGGCCCTTTTGACCGATGGGAAGCGAGACATCTTTGTAGTGCTGATTTGCCTTTCCAGGTTGCTTGGTTGGCCAAAAAGGGCGTATGCGTTTTTTCCTGAATATATTTAGGAAAAAACGCATACGCCCTTTTTGGCCAAGGGCATCATTGTCAACGTTTTGCCGCTTGTCATGTGCTTTAAAGGCGATTCGAATCTACCTCCTGAAATCTGTTTCCTGCAATTCTGCCTTGATTTCAAATCCTCTTCTTTGCCTTCCCTCAATATATTTGTGGATGAGAGTTATCATTTATAAGTCTGCAGTTTTGTGAATTGCAGTGCCCTGAACCTCCATTTTACAACTCGCTTTTTAGGGAGCTGGCCGCAAAAGCGCAGGATGGCTTCAGGCCCTGTTCTGGTTCCGGGGGGCAGGCTGAGCCTGTGGTTAATTCTTCTTCCTGATGGGAAAATAGAGTGACCTGTGCCTGTCCCAACACCAAGAGCTAGTCTTTCATTGGTTCCACGTCTTCCCGTTCATCCTCAGTACAAATTGCAACCTGTACGGAACAGGAGGTTAAAGGTGCTGATGCTCCAAGGAGGGAGATTGCTAGTAAAGTGGCTGGAATGGCGAACCCGGGCACAAGCAAATGAGAAATGAGGTGCGTTTTAGAAACCTTTCCCCATCACACGGTGTACCATCTTCTGGGTATCTCATGCATGTTTTCGATGTAGGAAGATGCCCTTGAACCTGGAGATTTGGGACACATGCGATGGGTACCACGCAGTATTACTTTAAAGGGTCTGCGTTTGCTCACCCAACCTCACCAAACCTCTCAGCCGCAACAGTGTCCACCCTTAGGTCTCATCCAGCTGTGGGTCTAGATATGGTCAATCCAGGTTGCATCACAGCCCCTGAACGCATTGTGTAAGAATTTCGCTCTCTTTCACTCTCTTTGTTTCACGGGTTTTTTAAAGTAATTTATTTTTATAATGGGGTTTAGCTGCTTTTCACTGCTGTGTTTATGCCGCTTTACACCCAGTTGACACACTAACCGAGAGATATCAATACATAGGTTTTAAGATTATTACTAGTCAGATATATTCTTGTGCGGTGAATAGGGCGTGTTGAGTCCAGTTCTCTGAGCAAGGAGTAGGTCTTGTCTATTACATATTGGTTTTATGGAACGGTATCTGAGCTAATTTGAAACCCTTGTTTTATGTATCACCCCACCTCACCTTTCCCGTTAAGCAGCCATAGTGTGTTTTCTGCATGTGTGACTCTGTTCTGTTTTGTAATTCAGTTCAAGTGTAACGGTTTTTACATTCCCTCTATCAGTGATACCTTATGAGAAGTGTCCTTTTCTGTGTGACTTATTTCACTTAGAATCGTCGTACCTAAATCCACTCGTCATGCTGCTACTAGCCTTATGACATTGATTTCATGGCTGAGTGATATTCCATTGTACATAAGGACCACAACTTCTTTATCCATTTTTCTCTTTCCTGGGATATTGAAGGTGGAATGAAGTGGAGGTCCTTGTCAACAGAGCAGCCCTAAACTTTGGGGTGCTTGTGTCTTGCTGATTTTTCATTTTCCCAATTTATACCCCCATGAGTGGAAGTGCCCTATGCTCTCTAAGCTTTGCTTTTTAGACGTTTCAGGACTCACCGTACACTTCTCCAGAGTGGCTGTTGACAATTTACATCCCGCCCATCAGTGTAGCAAGGCTCCCATTTCTCCATGGCCTGTCCTGCATTTCTGGTTTTGACACTTTTTTCAGCATGGCCCTTTTGACCGATGGGAAGCGAGACATCTTTGTAGTGCTGATTTGCCTTTCCAGGTTGCTTGGTTGGCCAAAAAGGGCGTATGCGTTTTTTCCTGAATATATTTAGGAAAAAACGCATACGCCCTTTTTGGCCAAGGGCATCATTGTCAACGTTTTGCCGCTTGTCATGTGCTTTAAAGGCGATTCGAATCTACCTCCTGAAATCTGTTTCCTGCAATTCTGCCTTGATTTCAAATCCTCTTCTTTGCCTTCCCTCAATATATTTGTGGATGAGAGTTATCATTTATAAGTCTGCAGTTTTGTGAATTGCAGTGCCCTGAACCTCCATTTTACAACTCGCTTTTTAGGGAGCTGGCCGCAAAAGCGCAGGATGGCTTCAGGCCCTGTTCTGGTTCCGGGGGGCAGGCTGAGCCTGTGGTTAATTCTTCTTCCTGATGGGAAAATAGAGTGACCTGTGCCTGTCCCAACACCAAGAGCTAGTCTTTCATTGGTTCCACGTCTTCCCGTTCATCCTCAGTACAAATTGCAACCTGTACGGAACAGGAGGTTAAAGGTGCTGATGCTCCAAGGAGGGAGATTGCTAGTAAAGTGGCTGGAATGGCGAACCCGGGCACAAGCAAATGAGAAATGAGGTGCGTTTTAGAAACCTTTCCCCATCACACGGTGTACCATCTTCTGGGTATCTCATGCATGTTTTCGATGTAGGAAGATGCCCTTGAACCTGGAGATTTGGGACACATGCGATGGGTACCACGCAGTATTACTTTAAAGGGTCTGCGTTTGCTCACCCAACCTCACCAAACCTCTCAGCCGCAACAGTGTCCACCCTTAGGTCTCATCCAGCTGTGGGTCTAGATATGGTCAATCCAGGTTGCATCACAGCCCCTGAACGCATTGTGTAAGAATTTCGCTCTCTTTCACTCTCTTTGTTTCACGGGTTTTTTAAAGTAATTTATTTTTATAATGGGGTTTAGCTGCTTTTCACTGCTGTGTTTATGCCGCTTTACACCCAGTTGACACACTAACCGAGAGATATCAATACATAGGTTTTAAGATTATTACTAGTCAGATATATTCTTGTGCGGTGAATAGGGCGTGTTGAGTCCAGTTCTCTGAGCAAGGAGTAGGTCTTGTCTATTACATATTGGTTTTATGGAACGGTATCTGAGCTAATTTGAAACCCTTGTTTTATGTATCACCCCACCTCACCTTTCCCGTTAAGCAGCCATAGTGTGTTTTCTGCATGTGTGACTCTGTTCTGTTTTGTAATTCAGTTCAAGTGTAACGGTTTTTACATTCCCTCTATCAGTGATACCTTATGAGAAGTGTCCTTTTCTGTGTGACTTATTTCACTTAGAATCGTCGTACCTAAATCCACTCGTCATGCTGCTACTAGCCTTATGACATTGATTTCATGGCTGAGTGATATTCCATTGTACATAAGGACCACAACTTCTTTATCCATTTTTCTCTTTCCTGGGATATTGAAGGTGGAATGAAGTGGAGGTCCTTGTCAACAGAGCAGCCCTAAACTTTGGGGTGCTTGTGTCTTGCTGATTTTTCATTTTCCCAATTTATACCCCCATGAGTGGAAGTGCCCTATGCTCTCTAAGCTTTGCTTTTTAGACGTTTCAGGACTCACCGTACACTTCTCCAGAGTGGCTGTTGACAATTTACATCCCGCCCATCAGTGTAGCAAGGCTCCCATTTCTCCATGGCCTGTCCTGCATTTCTGGTTTTGACACTTTTTTCAGCATGGCCCTTTTGACCGATGGGAAGCGAGACATCTTTGTAGTGCTGATTTGCCTTTCCAGGTTGCTTGGTTGGCCAAAAAGGGCGTATGCGTTTTTTCCTGAATATATTTAGGAAAAAACGCATACGCCCTTTTTGGCCAAGGGCATCATTGTCAACGTTTTGCCGCTTGTCATGTGCTTTAAAGGCGATTCGAATCTACCTCCTGAAATCTGTTTCCTGCAATTCTGCCTTGATTTCAAATCCTCTTCTTTGCCTTCCCTCAATATATTTGTGGATGAGAGTTATCATTTATAAGTCTGCAGTTTTGTGAATTGCAGTGCCCTGAACCTCCATTTTACAACTCGCTTTTTAGGGAGCTGGCCGCAAAAGCGCAGGATGGCTTCAGGCCCTGTTCTGGTTCCGGGGGGCAGGCTGAGCCTGTGGTTAATTCTTCTTCCTGATGGGAAAATAGAGTGACCTGTGCCTGTCCCAACACCAAGAGCTAGTCTTTCATTGGTTCCACGTCTTCCCGTTCATCCTCAGTACAAATTGCAACCTGTACGGAACAGGAGGTTAAAGGTGCTGATGCTCCAAGGAGGGAGATTGCTAGTAAAGTGGCTGGAATGGCGAACCCGGGCACAAGCAAATGAGAAATGAGGTGCGTTTTAGAAACCTTTCCCCATCACACGGTGTACCATCTTCTGGGTATCTCATGCATGTTTTCGATGTAGGAAGATGCCCTTGAACCTGGAGATTTGGGACACATGCGATGGGTACCACGCAGTATTACTTTAAAGGGTCTGCGTTTGCTCACCCAACCTCACCAAACCTCTCAGCCGCAACAGTGTCCACCCTTATGTCTCATCCAGCTGTGGGTCTAGATATGGTCAATCCAGGTTGCATCACAGCCCCTGAACGCATTGTGTAAGAATTTCGCTCTCTTTCACTCTCTTTGTTTCACGGGTTTTTTAAAGTAATTTATTTTTATAATGGGGTTTAGCTGCTTTTCACTGCTGTGTTTATGCCGCTTTACACCCAGTTGACACACTAACCGAGAGATATCAATACATAGGTTTTAAGATTATTACTAGTCAGATATATTCTTGTGCGGTGAATAGGGCGTGTTGAGTCCAGTTCTCTGAGCAAGGAGTAGGTCTTGTCTATTACATATTGGTTTTATGGAACGGTATCTGAGCTAATTTGAAACCCTTGTTTTATGTATCACCCCACCTCACCTTTCCCGTTAAGCAGCCATAGTGTGTTTTCTGCATGTGTGACTCTGTTCTGTTTTGTAATTCAGTTCAAGTGTAACGGTTTTTACATTCCCTCTATCAGTGATACCTTATGAGAAGTGTCCTTTTCTGTGTGACTTATTTCACTTAGAATCGTCGTACCTAAATCCACTCGTCATGCTGCTACTAGCCTTATGACATTGATTTCATGGCTGAGTGATATTCCATTGTACATAAGGACCACAACTTCTTTATCCATTTTTCTCTTTCCTGGGATATTGAAGGTGGAATGAAGTGGAGGTCCTTGTCAACAGAGCAGCCCTAAACTTTGGGGTGCTTGTGTTTTGCTGATTTTTAATTTTCCCAATTTATACCCCCATGAGTGGAAGTGCCCTATGCTCTCTAAGCTTTGCTTTTTAGACGTTTCAGGACTCACCGTACACTTCTCCAGAGTGGCTGTTGACAATTTTCATCCCGCCCATCAGTATAGCAAGGCTCCCATTTCTCCATGGCCTGTCCTGCATTTCTGGTTTTGACACTTTTTTCAGCATGGCCCTTTTGACCGATGGGAAGCGAGACATTTTTGTAGCGCTGATTTGCCTTTCCAGGTTGCTTGGTTGGCCAAAAAGGGCGTATGCGTTTTTTCCTGAATATATTCAGGAAAAAACGCATACGCCCTTTTTGGCCAAGGGCATCATTGTCAACGTTTTGCCGCTTTTCATGTGCTTTAAAGGCGATTCGAATCTACCTCCTGAAATCTGTTTCCTGCAATTCTGCCTTGATTTCAAATCCTCTTCTTTGCCTTCCCTCAATATATTTGTGGATGAGAGTTATCATTTATAACTCTGCAGGTTTGTGAATTGCAGTGCCCTGAACCTCCATTTTACAACTCGCTTTTTAGGGAGCTGGCCGCAAAAGCGCAGGATGGCTTCAGGCCCTGTTCTGGTTCCGGGGGGCAGGCTGAGCCTGTGGTTAATTCTTCTTCCTGATGGGAAAATAGAGTGACCTGTGCCTGTCCCAACACCAAGAGCTAGTCTTTCATTGGTTCCACGTCTTCCCGTTCATCCTCAGTACAAATTGCAACCTGTACGGAACAGGAGGTTAAAGGTGCTGATGCTCCAAGGAGGGAGATTGCTAGTAAAGTGGCTGGAATGGCGAACCCGGGCACAAGCAGATGAGAAATGAGGTGCGTTTTAGAAACCTTTCCCCATCACACGGTGTACCATCTTCTGTGTATCTCATGCATGTTTTCGATGTAGGAAGATGCCCTGGAACCTGGAGATTTGGGACCCATGCGATGGGTACCACGCAGTATTACTTTAAAGGGTCTGCGTTTGCTCACCCAACCTCACCAAACCTCTCAGCCGCAACAGTGTCCACCCTTAGGTCTCATCCAGCTGTGGGTCTAGATATGGTCAATCCAGGTTGCATCACAGCCCCTGAACGCATTGTGTAAGAATTTCGCTCTCTTTCACTGTCTTTGTTTCACGGGTTTTTCAAAGTAATTTATTTTTATAATGGGGTTTAGCTGCTTTTCACTGCTGTGTTTATGCCGCTTTACACCCACTTGACACACTAACAGAGAGATATCAATACATAGGTTTTAAGATTATTACTAGTCAGATATATTCTTGTGCGGTGAATAGGGCGTGTTGAGTCCAGTTCTCTGAGCAAGGAGTACGTCTTGTCTATTACATATTGTTTTTATGGAACGGTATCTGAGCTAATTTGAAACCATTGTTTTATGTATCACCCCACCTCACCTTTCCCGTTAAGCAGCCATAGTGTGTTTTCTGCATGTGTGACTCTGTTCTGTTTTGTAATTCAGTTCAAGTGTAACGGTTTTTACATTCCCTCTATCAGTGATACCTTATGAGAAGTGTCCTTTTCTGTGTGACTTATTTCACTTAGAATCGTCGTACCTAAATCCACTCGTCATGCTGCTACTAGCCTTATGACATTGATTTCATGGCTGAGTGATATTCCATTGTACATAAGGACCACAACTTCTTTATCCATTTTTCTCTTTCCTGGGATATTGAAGGTGGAATGAAGTGGAGGTCCTTGTCAGCAGAGCAGCCCTAAACTTTGGGGTGCTTGTGTCTTGCTGATTTTTAATTTTCCCAATTTATACCCCCATGAGTGGAAGTGCCCTATGCTCTCTAAGCTTTGCTTTTTAGACGTTTCAGGACTCACCGTACACTTCTCCAGAGTGGCTGTTGACAATTTACATCCCGCCCATCAGTGTAGCAAGGCTCCCATTTCTCCATGGCCTGTCCTGCATTTCTGGTTTTGACACTTTTTTCAGCATGGCCCTTTTGACCGATGGGAAGCGAGACATCTTTGTAGCGCTGATTTGCCTTTCCAGGTTGCTTGGTTGGCCAAAAAGGGCGTATGCGTTTTTTCCTGAATATATTCAGGAAAAAACGCATACGCCCTTTTTGGCCAAGGGCATCATTGTCAACGTTTTGCCGCTTTTCATGTGCTTTAAAGGCGATTCGAATCTACCTCCTGAAATCTGTTTCCTGCAATTCTGCCTTGATTTCAAATCCTCTTCTTTGCCTTCCCTCAATATATTTGTGGATGAGAGTTATCATTTATAACTCTGCAGGTTTGTGAATTGCAGTGCCCTGAACCTCCATTTTACAACTCGCTTTTTAGGGAGCTGGCCGCAAAAGCGCAGGATGGCTTCAGGCCCTGTTCTGGTTCCGGGGGGCAGGCTGAGCCTGTGGTTAATTCTTCTTCCTGATGGGAAAATAGAGTGACCTGTGCCTGTCCCAACACCAAGAGCTAGTCTTTCATTGGTTCCACGTCTTCCCGTTCATCCTCAGTACAAATTGCAACCTGTACGGAACAGGAGGTTAAAGGTGCTGATGCTCCAAGGAGGGAGATTGCTAGTAAAGTGGCTGGAATGGCGAACCCGGGCACAAGCAAATGAGAAATGAGGTGCGTTTTAGAAACCTTTCCCCATCACACGGTGTACCATCTTCTGGGTATCTCATGCATGTTTTCGATGTAGGAAGATGCCCTTGAACCTGGAGATTTGGGACACATGCGATGGGTACCACGCAGTATTACTTTAAAGGGTCTGCGTTTGCTCACCCAACCTCACCAAACCTCTCAGCCGCAACAGTGTCCACCCTTAGGTCTCATCCAGCTGTGGGTCTAGATATGGTCAATCCAGGTTGCATCACAGCCCCTGAACGCATTGTGTAAGAATTTCGCTCTCTTTCACTCTCTTTGTTTCACGGGTTTTTTAAAGTAATTTATTTTTATAATGGGGTTTAGCTGCTTTTCACTGCTGTGTTTATGCCGCTTTACACCCAGTTGACACACTAACAGAGAGATATCAATACATAGGTTTTAAGATTATTACTAGTCAGATATATTCTTGTGCGGTGAATAGGGCGTGTTGAGTCCAGTTCTCTGAGCAAGGAGTAGGTCTTGTCTATTACATATTGGTTTTATGGAACGGTATCTGAGCTAATTTGAAACCCTTGTTTTATGTATCACCCCACCTCACCTTTCCCGTTAAGCAGCCATAGTGTGTTTTCTGCATGTGTGACTCTGTTCTGTTTTGTAATTCAGTTCAAGTGTAACGGTTTTTACATTCCCTCTATCAGTGATACCTTATGAGAAGTGTCCTTTTCTGTGTGACTTATTTCACTTAGAATCGTCGTACCTAAATCCACTCGTCATGCTGCTACTAGCCTTATGACATTGATTTCATGGCTGAGTGATATTCCATTGTACATAAGGACCACAACTTCTTTATCCATTTTTCTCTTTCCTGGGATATTGAAGGTGGAATGAAGTGGAGGTCCTTGTCAACAGAGCAGCCCTAAACTTTGGGGTGCTTGTGTTTTGCTGATTTTTAATTTTCCCAATTTATACCCCCATGAGTGGAAGTGCCCTATGCTCTCTAAGCTTTGCTTTTTAGACGTTTCAGGACTCACCGTACACTTCTCCAGAGTGGCTGTTGACAATTTTCATCCCGCCCATCAGTATAGCAAGGCTCCCATTTCTCCATGGCCTGTCCTGCATTTCTGGTTTTGACACTTTTTTCAGCATGGCCCTTTTGACCGATGGGAAGCGAGACATCTTTGTAGCGCTGATTTGCCTTTCCAGGTTGCTTGGTTGGCCAAAAAGGGCGTATGCGTTTTTTCCTGAATATATTCAGGAAAAAACGCATACGCCCTTTTTGGCCAAGGGCATCATTGTCAACGTTTTGCCGCTTTTCATGTGCTTTAAAGGCGATTCGAATCTACCTCCTGAAATCTGTTTCCTGCAATTCTGCCTTGATTTCAAATCCTCTTCTTTGCCTTCCCTCAATATATTTGTGGATGAGAGTTATCATTTATAACTCTGCAGGTTTGTGAATTGCAGTGCCCTGAACCTCCATTTTACAACTCGCTTTTTAGGGAGCTGGCCGCAAAAGCGCAGGATGGCTTCAGGCCCTGTTCTGGTTCCGGGGGGCAGGCTGAGCCTGTGGTTAATTCTTCTTCCTGATGGGAAAATAGAGTGACCTGTGCCTGTCCCAACACCAAGAGCTAGTCTTTCATTGGTTCCACGTCTTCCCGTTCATCCTCAGTACAAATTGCAACCTGTACGGAACAGGAGGTTAAAGGTGCTGATGCTCCAAGGAGGGAGATTGCTAGTAAAGTGGCTGGAATGGCGAACCCGGGCACAAGCAGATGAGAAATGAGGTGCGTTTTAGAAACCTTTCCCCATCACACGGTGTACCATCTTCTGTGTATCTCATGCATGTTTTCGATGTAGGAAGATGCCCTGGAACCTGGAGATTTGGGACCCATGCGATGGGTACCACGCAGTATTACTTTAAAGGGTCTGCGTTTGCTCACCCAACCTCACCAAACCTCTCAGCCGCAACAGTGTCCACCCTTAGGTCTCATCCAGCTGTGGGTCTAGATATGGTCAATCCAGGTTGCATCACAGCCCCTGAACGCATTGTGTAAGAATTTCGCTCTCTTTCACTGTCTTTGTTTCACGGGTTTTTCAAAGTAATTTATTTTTATAATGGGGTTTAGCTGCTTTTCACTGCTGTGTTTATGCCGCTTTACACCCACTTGACACACTAACAGAGAGATATCAATACATAGGTTTTAAGATTATTACTAGTCAGATATATTCTTGTGCGGTGAATAGGGCGTGTTGAGTCCAGTTCTCTGAGCAAGGAGTACGTCTTGTCTATTACATATTGTTTTTATGGAACGGTATCTGAGCTAATTTGAAACCATTGTTTTATGTATCACCCCACCTCACCTTTCCCGTTAAGCAGCCATAGTGTGTTTTCTGCATGTGTGACTCTGTTCTGTTTTGTAATTCAGTTCAAGTGTAACGGTTTTTACATTCCCGCTATCAGTGATACCTTATGAGAAGTGTCCTTTTCTGTGTGACTTATTTCACTTAGAATCGTCGTATCTAAATCCACTCGTCATGCTGCTACTAGCCTTATGACATTGATTTCATGGCTGAGTGATATTCCATTGTACATAAGGACCACAACTTCTTTATCCATTTTTCTCTTTCCTGGGATATTGAAGGTGGAATGAAGTGGAGGTCCTTGTCAGCAGAGCAGCCCTAAACTTTGGGGTGCTTGTGTCTTGCTGATTTTTAATTTTCCCAATTTATACCCCCATGAGTGGAAGTGCCCTATGCTCTCTAAGCTTTGCTTTTTAGACGTTTCAGGACTCACCGTACACTTCTCCAGAGTGGCTGTTGACAATTTACATCCCGCCCATCAGTGTAGCAAGGCTCCCATTTCTCCATGGCCTGTCCTGCATTTCTGGTTTTGACACTTTTTTCAGCATGGCCCTTTTGACCGATGGGAAGCGAGACATCTTTGTAGCGCTGATTTGCCTTTCCAGGTTGCTTGGTTGGCCAAAAAGGGCGTATGCGTTTTTTCCTGAATATATTCAGGAAAAAACGCATACGCCCTTTTTGGCCAAGGGCATCATTGTCAACGTTTTGCCGCTTTTCATGTGCTTTAAAGGCGATTCGAATCTACCTCCTGAAATCTGTTTCCTGCAATTCTGCCTTGATTTCAAATCCTCTTCTTTGCCTTCCCTCAATATATTTGTGGATGAGAGTTATCATTTATAACTCTGCAGGTTTGTGAATTGCAGTGCCCTGAACCTCCATTTTACAACTCGCTTTTTAGGGAGCTGGCCGCAATTGCGCAGGATGGCTTCAGGCCCTGTTCTGGTTCCGGGGGGCAGGCTGAGCCTGTGGTTAATTCTTCTTCCTGATGGGAAAATAGAGTGACCTGTGCCTGTCCCAACACCAAGAGCTAGTCTTTCATTGGTTCCACGTCTTCCCGTTCATCCTCAGTACAAATTGCAACCTGTACGGAACAGGAGGTTAAAGGTGCTGATGCTCCAAGGAGGGAGATTGCTAGTAAAGTGGCTGGAATGGAGAACCCGGGGACAAGCAGATGAGAAATGAGGTGCGTTTTAGAAACCTTTCCACATCACACGGTGTACCATCTTCTGGGTTTCTCATGCATGTTTTCGATGTAGGAAGATGCCCTTGAACCTGGCGATTTGGGACCCATGCGATGGGTACCATGCAGTATTATTTTAAAGGGTCTGCGTTTGCTCACCCAACCTCACCAAACCTCTCAGCCCCAAGAGTGTCCACCCTTATGTCTCATCCAGCTGTGGGTCTAGATATGGTCAATCCAGGTTGCATCACAGCCCGTGAACGCATTGTGTAAGAATTTCTATCTCTTTCACTGTCTTTGTTTCATGGGTTTTTCAAAGTAATTTATTTTTATAATGGGGTTTAGCTGCTTTTCACTGCTGTGTTTATGCCGCTTTACACCCAGTTGACACACTAACAGAGAGATATCAATACATAAGTTTTAAGATTATTACTAGTCAGATATATTCTTGTGCGGTGAATAGGGCGTGTTGAGTCCAGTTCTCTGAGCAAGGAGTAGGTCTTGTCTATTACATATTGGTTTTATGGAACGGTATCTGAGCTAATTTGAAACCCTTGTTTTATGTATCACCCCACCTCACCTTTCCCGTTAAGCAGCCATAGTGTGTTTTCTGCATGTGTGACTCTGTTCTGTTTTGTAATTCAGTTCAAGTGTAACGGTTTTTACATTCCCTCTATCAGTGATACCTTATGAGAAGTGTCCTTTTCTGTGTGACTTATTTCACTTAGAATCGTCGTACCTAAATCCACTCGTCATGCTGCTACTAGCCTTATGACATTGATTTCATGGCTGAGTGATATTCCATTGTACATAAGGACCACAACTTCTTTATCCATTTTTCTCTTTCCTGGGATATTGAAGGTGGAATGAAGTGGAGGTCCTTGTCAACAGAGCAGCCCTAAACTTTGGGGTGCTTGTGTCTTGCTGATTTTTAATTTTCCCAATTTATACCCCCATGAGTGGAAGTGCCCTATGCTCTCTAAGCTTTGCTTTTTAGACGTTTCAGGACTCACCGTACACTTCTCCAGAGTGGCTGTTGACAATTTACATCCCGCCCATCAGTGTAGCAAGGCTCCCATTTCTCCATGGCCTGTCCTGCATTTCTGGTTTTGACACTTTTTTCAGCATGGCCCTTTTAACCGATGGGAAGCGAGACTTCTTTGTAGCGCTGATTTGCCTTTCCAGGTTGCTTGGTTGGCCAAAAAGGGCGTATGCGTTTTTTCCTGAATATATTCAGGAAAAAACGCATACGCCCTTTTTGGCCAAGGGCATCATTGTCAACGTTTTGCCGCTTTTCATGTGCTTTAAAGGCGATTCGAATCTACCTCCTGAAATCTGTTTCTTGCAATTCTGCCTTGATTTCAAATCCTCTTCTTTGCCTTCCCTCAATATATTTGTGGATGAGAGTTATCATTTATAACTCTGCAGGTTTGTGAATTGCAGTGCCCTGAACCTCCATTTTACAACTCGCTTTTTAGGGAGCTGGCCGCAAAAGCGCAGGGTGGCTTCAGCCCCTGTTCTGGTTCCGGGGGGCAGGCTGAGCCTGTGGTTAATTCTTCTTCCTGATGGGAAAATAGAGTGACCTGTGCCTGTCCCAAAACCAAGAGCTAGTCTTTCATTGGTTCCACGTCTTCCCGTTCATCCTCAGTACAAATTGCAACCTGTACGGAACAGGAGGTTAAAGGTGCTGATGCTCCAAGGAGGGAGATTGCTAGTAAAGTGGCTGGAATGGCGAACCCGGGCACAAGCAGATGAGAAATGAGGTGCGTTTTAGAAACCTTTCCCCATCACACGGTGTACCATCTTCTGTGTATCTCATGCATGTTTTCGATGTAGGAAGATGCCCTGGAACCTGGAGATTTGGGACCCATGCGATGGGTACCACGCAGTATTACTTTAAAGGGTCTGCGTTTGCTCACCCAACCTCACCAAACCTCTCATCCGCAACAGTGTCCACCCTTATGTCTCATCCAGCTGTGGGTCTAGATATGGTCAATCCAGGTTGCATCACAGCCCCTGAACGCATTGTGTAAGAATTTCTCTCTCTTTCACTGTCTTTGTTTCATGGGTTTTTCAAAGTAATTTATTTTTATAATGGGGTTTAGGTGCTTTTCACTGCTGTGTTTATGCCGCTTTTTACCCACTTGACACACTAACAGAGACATATCAATACATAGGTTTTAAGATTATTACTAGTCAGATATATTCTTGTGCGGTGAATAGGGCGTGTTGAGTCCAGTTCTCTGAGCAAGGAGTAGGTCTTGTCTATTACATATTGGGTTTATGGAACGGTATCTGAGCTAATTTGAAACCCTTGTTTTATGTATCACCCCACCTCACCTTTCCCGTTAAGCAGCCATAGTGTGTTTTCTGCATGTGTGACTCTGTTCTGTTTTGTAATTCAGTTCAAGTGTAACGGTTTTTACATTCCCTCTATCAGTGATACCTTATGAGAAGTGTCCTTTTCTGTGTGACTTATTTCACTTAGAATCGTCGTACCTAAATCCACTCGTCATGCTGCTACTAGCCTTATGACATTGATTTCATGGCTGAGTGATATTCCATTGTACATAAGGACCACAACTTCTTTATCCATTTTTCTCTTTCCTGGGATATTGAAGGTGGAATGAAGTGGAGGTCCTTGTCAGCAGAGCAGCCCTAAACTTTGGGGTGCTTGTGTCTTGCTGATTTTTCATTTTCCCAATTTATACCCCCATGAGTGGAAGTGCCCTATGCTCTCTAAGCTTTGCTTTTTAGACGTTTCAGGACTCACCGTACACTTCTCCAGAGTGGCTGTTGACAATTTACATCCCGCCCATCAGTGTAGCAAGGCTCCCATTTCTCCATGGCCTGTCCTGCATTTCTGGTTTTGACACTTTTTTCAGCATGGCCCTTTTGACCGATGGGAAGCGAGACATCTTTGTAGCGCTGATTTGCCTTTCCAGGTTGCTTGGTTGGCCAAAAAGGGCGTATGCGTTTTTTCCTGAATATATTCAGGAAAAAACGCATACGCCGTTTTTGGCCAAGGGCATCATTGTCAACGTTTTGCCGCTTTTCATGTGCTTTAAAGGCGATTCGAATCTACCTCCTGAAATCTGTTTCCTGCAATTCTGCCTTGATTTCAAATCCTCTTCTTTGCCTTCCCTCAATATATTTGTGGATGAGAGTTATCATTTATAACTCTGCAGGTTTGTGAATTGCAGTGCCCTGAACCTCCATTTTACAACTCGCTTTTTAGGGAGCTGGCCGCAAAAGCGCAGGATGGCTTCAGGCCCTGTTCTGGTTCCGGGGTCAGGCTGAGCCTGTGGTTAATTCTTCTTCCTGATGGGAAAATAGAGTGACCTGTGCCTGTCCCAACACCAAGAGCTAGTCTTTCATTGGTTCCACGTCTTCCCGTTCATCCTCAGTACAAATTGCAACCTGTACGGAACAGGAGGTTAAAGGTGCTGATGCTCCAAGGAGGGAGATTGCTAGTAAAGTGGCTGGAATGGCGAACCCGGGCACAAGCAGATGAGAAATGAGGTGCGTTTTAGAAACCTTTCCCCATCACACGGTGTACCATCTTCTGTGTATCTCATGCATGTTTTCGATGTAGGAAGATGCCCTGGAACCTGGAGATTTGGGACCCATGCGATGGGTACCACGCAGTATTACTTTAAAGGGTCTGCGTTTGCTCACCCAACCTCACCAAACCTCTCAGCCGCAACAGTGTCCACCCTTATGTCTCATCTAGCTGTGGGTCTAGATATGGTCAATCCAGGTTGCATCACAGCCCCTGAACGCATTGTGTAAGAATTTCTCTCTCTTTCACTGTCTTTGTTTCATGGGTTTTTCAAAGTAATTTATTTTTATAATGGGGTTTAGCTGCTTTTCACTGCTGTGTTTATGCCGCTTTTTACCCACTTGACACACTAACAGAGACATATCAATACATAGGTTTTAAGATTATTACTAGTCAGATATATTCTTGTGCGGTGAATAGGGCGTGTTGAGTCCAGTTCTCTGAGCAAGGAGTAGGTCTTGTCTATTACATATTGGGTTTATGGAACGGTATCTGAGCTAATTTGAAACCCTTGTTTTATGTATCACCCCACCTCACCTTTCCCGTTAAGCAGCCATAGTGTGTTTTCTGCATGTGTGACTCTGTTCTGTTTTGTAATTCAGTTCAAGTGTAACGGTTTTTACATTCCCTCTATAAGTGATACCTTATGAGAAGTGTCCTTTGCTGTGTGACTTATTTCACTTAGAGTCGTCGTACCTAAATCCACTCATCATGCTGCTACTAGCCTTATGACATTGATTTCACGGCTGAGTGATATTCCATTGTACATAAGGACCACAACTTCTTTATCCATTATTCTCTTTCCTGGGATATTGAAGGTGGAATGAAGTGGAGGTCCTTGTCAGCAGAGCAGCCCTAAACTTTGGGGTGCTTGTGTCTTGCTGATTTTTCATTTTCCCAATTTATACCCCCATGAGTGGAAGTGCCCTATGCTCTCTAAGCTTTGCTTTTTAGACGTTTCAGGACTCACCGTACACTTCTCCAGAGTGGCTGTTGACAATTTACATCCCGCCCATCAGTGTAGCAAGGCTCCCATTTCTCCATGGCCTGTCCTGCATTTCTGGTTTTGACACTTTTTTCAGCATGGCCCTTTTGACCGATGGGAAGCGAGACATCTTTGTAGCGCTGATTTGCCTTTCCAGGTTGCTTGGTTGGCCAAAAAGGGCGTATGCGTTTTTTCCTGAATATATTCAGGAAAAAACGCATACGCCCTTTTTCGCCAAGGGCATCATTGTCAACGTTTTGCCGCTTTTCATGTGCTTTAAAGGCGATTCGAATCTACCTCCTGAAATCTGTTTCCTGCAATTCTGCCTTGATTTCAAATCCTCTTCTTTGCCTTCCCTCAATATATTTGTGGATGAGAGTTATCATTTATAACTCTGCAGGTTTGTGAATTGCAGTGCCCTGAACCTCCATTTTACAACTCGCTTTTTAGGGAGCTGGCCGCAAAAGCGCAGGATGGCTTCAGGCCCTGTTCTGGTTCCGGGGGGCAGGCTGAGCCTGTGGTTAATTCTTCTTCCTGATGGGAAAATAGAGTGACCTGTGCCTGTCCCAACACCAAGAGCTAGTCTTTCATTGGTTCCACGTCTTCCCGTTCATCCTCAGTACAAATTGCAACCTGTACGGAACAGGAGGTTAAAGGTGCTGATGCTCCAAGGAGGGAGATTGCTAGTAAAGTGGCTGGAATGGCGAACCCGGGCAGAAGCAGATGAGAAATGAGGTGCGTTTTAGAAACCTTTCCCCATCACACGGTGTACCATCTTCTGTGTATCTCATGCATGTTTTCGATGTAGGAAGATGCCCTGGAACCTGGAGATTTGGGACCCATGCGATGGGTACCACGCAGTATTACTTTAAAGGGTCTGCGTTTGCTCACCCAACCTCACCAAACCTCTCAGCCGCAACAGTGTCCACCCTTATGTCTCATCCAGCTGTGGGTCTAGATATGGTCAATCCAGGTTGCATCACAGCCCCTGAACGCATTGTGTAAGAATTTCTATCTCTTTCACTGTCTTTGTTTCATGGGTTTTTTAAAGTAATTTATTTTTATAATGGGGTTTAGCTGCTTTTCACTGCTGTGT
The DNA here is from genome assembly GCF_965194805.1 of Balaenoptera borealis. Lineage (NCBI taxonomy): Eukaryota > Metazoa > Chordata > Mammalia > Artiodactyla > Balaenopteridae > Balaenoptera > Balaenoptera borealis. Next base: position 1,665,921 of record NC_138869.1, on the reverse strand, counting down.
TTATGCCGCTTTACACCCAGTTGACACACTAACAGAGAGATATCAATACATAGGTTTTAAGATTATTACTAGTCAGATATATTCTTGTGCGGTGAATAGGGCGTGTTGAGTCCAGTTCTCTGAGCAAGGAGTAGGTCTTGTCTATTACATATTGGTTTTATGGAACGGTATCTGAGCTAATTTGAAACCCTTGTTTTATGTATCACCCCACCTCACCTTTCCCGTTAAGCAGCCATAGTGTGTTTTCTGCATGTGTGACTCTGTTCTGTTTTGTAATTCAGTTCAAGTGTAACGGTTTTTACATTCCCTCTATCAGTGATACCTTATGAGAAGTGTCCTTTTCTGTGTGACTTATTTCACTTAGAATCGTCGTACCTAAATCCACTCGTCATGCTGCTACTAGCCTTATGACATTGATTTCATGGCTGAGTGATATTCCATTGTACATAAGGACCACAACTTCTTTATCCATTTTTCTCTTTCCTGGGATATTGAAGGTGGAATGAAGTGGAGGTCCTTGTCAACAGAGCAGCCCTCAACTTTGGGGTGCTTGTGTCTTGCTGATTTTTAATTTTCCCAATTTATACCCCCATGAGTGGAAGTGCCCTATGCTCTCTAAGCTTTGTTTTGTAGATATTTCAGGACTCACCGTACGCTTCTCCAGAGTGGCTGTTGGCAATTTACATCCCGCCCATCAGCGTAGCAAGGCTCCCATTTCTCCATGGCCTGTCCTGCATTTCTGATTTTGACACTTTTTTCAGCATGGCCCTTTTGACCGATGGGAAGCGAGACATCTTTGTAGCGCTGATTTGCCTTTCCAGGTTGCTTGGTTGGCCAAAAAGGGCGTATGCGTTTTTTCCTGAATATATTCAGGAAAAAACGCATACGCCCTTTTTGGCCAAGGGCATCATTGTCAACGTTTTGCCGCTTTTCATGTGCTTTAAAGGCGATTCGAATCTACCTCCTGAAATCTGTTTCCTGCAATTCTGCCTTGATTTCAAATCCTCTTCTTTGCCTTCCCTCAATATATTTGTGGACGAGAGTTATCATTTATAAGTCTGCAGGTTTGTGAATTGCAGTGCCCTGAACCTCCATTTTACAACTCGCTTTTTAGGGAGCTGGCCGCAATTGCGCAGGATGGCTTCAGGCCCTGTTCTGGTTCCGGGTGGCAGGCTGAGCCTGTGGTTAATTCTTCTTCCTGATGGGAAAATAGAGTGACCTGTGCCTGTCCCAACACCAAGAGCTAGTCTCTCATTGGTTCCACGTCTTCCAGTTCATCCTCAGGACAAATTGCAACCTGTACGGAACAGGAGGTTAAAGGTGCTGATGCTCCAAGTAGGGAGATTGCTAGTAAAGCGGCTGGAATAGCGAACCCGGCCACAAGGAGATGAGAAATGAGGTGCGTTTTAGAAACCTTTCCACATCACACGGTGTACCATCTTCTGGGTTTCTCATGCATGTTTTCGATGTAGGAAGATGCCCTTGAACCTGGAGATTTGGGACCCAGGCGATGGGTACCACGCAGTATTACTTTAAAGGGTCTGCGTTTGCTCACCCCACCTCACCAAACCTCTCAGCCCCAAGAGTGTCCACCCTTAGGTCTCATCCAGCTGTGGGTCTAGATATGGTCAATCCAGGTTGCATCACAGCCCGTGAACGCATTGTGTAAGAATTTCTATCTCTTTCACTGTCTTTGTTTCATGGGTTTTTCAAAGTAATTTATTTTTATAATGGGGTTTAGCTGCTTTTCACTGCTGTGTTTATGCCGCTTTACACCCACTTGACACACTAACAGAGATATCAATACATAGCTTTTAAGATTATTACTAGTCAGATATATTCTTGTGCGGTGAATAGGGCGTGTTGAGTCCAGTTCTCTGAGCAAGGAGTAGGTCTTGTCTATTACATATTGGGTTTATGGAATGGTATCTGAGCTAATTTGAAAACCTTGTTTTATGTATCACCCCACCTCACCTTTCCCGTTAAGCAGCCATAGTGTGTTTTCTGCATGTGTGACTCTGTTCTGTTTTGTAATTCAGTTCAAGTGTAACGGTTTTTACATTCCCTCTATAAGTGATACCTTATGAGAAGTGTCCTTTTCTGTGTGACTTATTTCACTTAGAATCGTCGTGCCTAAATCCACTCATCATGCTGCTACTAGCCTTATGACATTGATTTCATGGCTGAGTGATATTCCATTGTACATAAGGACCACAACTTCTTTATCCATTTTTCTCTTTCCTGGGATATTGAAGGTGGAATGAAGTGGAGGTCCTTGTCAACAGAGCAGCCCTAAACTTTGGGGTGCTTGTGTCTTGCTGAATTTTAATTTTCCCAATTTATACCCCCATGAGTGGAAGTGCCCTATGCTCTCTAAGCTTTGCTTTTCAGACGTTTCAGGACTCACCGTACAGTTCTCCAGAGTGGCTGTTGGCAATTTACATCCCGCCCATCAGTGTAGCAAGGCTCCCATTTCTCCATGGCCTGTCCTGCATTTCTGGTTTTGACACTTTTTTCAGCATGGCCCTTTTGACCGATGGGAAGCGAGACATCTTTGTAGCGCTGATTTGCCTTTCCAGGTTGCTTGGTTGGCCAAAAAGGGCGTATGCGTTTTTTCCTGAATATATTCAGGAAAAAACGCATACGCCCTTTTTGGCCAAGGGCATCATTGTCAACGTTTTGCCGCTTTTCATGTGCTTTAAAGGCAATTCGAATCTACCTCCTGAAATCTGTTTCCTGCAATTCTGCATTGATTTCAAATCCTCTTCTTTGCCTTCCCTCAATATATTTGTGGATGAGAGTTGTCATTTATAAGTCTGCAGGTTTGTGAATTGCAGTGCCCTGAACGTCCATTTTACAACTCGCTTTTTAGGGAGCTGGCCGCAAAAGCGCAGGATGGCTTCAGGCCCTGTTCTGGTTCCGGGGGGCAGGCTGAGCCTGTGGTTAATTCTTCTTCCTGATGGGAAAATAGAGTGACCTGTGCCTGTCCCAACACCAAGAGCTAGTCATTCATTGGTTCCACGTCTTCCCGTTCATCCTCAGTACAAATTGCAACCTGTACGGAACAGGAGGTTAAAGGTGCTGATGCTCCAAGGAGGCAGATTGCTAGTAAAGTGGCTGGAATGGCGAACCCGGGCACAGGCAGATGAGAAATGAGGTGCGTTTTAGAAACCTTTCCCCATCACACGGTGTACCATCTTCTGGGTATCTCATGCATGTTTACGATGTAGGAAGATGACCTTGAACCTGGAGATTTGGGACTCATGCGATGGGTACCACGCAGTATTACTTTAAAGGGTCTGCGTTTGCTCACCCAACCTCACCAAACCTCTCAGCCGCAACAGTGTCCACCCTTATGTCTCATCCAGCTGTGGGTCTAGATATGGTCAATCCAGGTTGCATCACAGCCCCTGAACGCATTGTGTAAGAATTTCTCTCTCTTTCACTGTCTTTGTTTCATGGGTTTTTCAAAGTAATTTATTTTTATAATGGGGTTTAGCTGTTTTTCACTGCTGTGTTTATGCCGCTTTACACCCACTTGACACACTAACAGAGAGATATCAATACATAGGTTTTAAGATTATTACTAGTCAGATATATTCTTGTGCGGTGAATAGGGCGTGTTGAGTCCAGTTCTCTGAGCAAGGAGTAGGTCTTGTCTATTACATATTGGTTTTATGGAACGGTATCTGAGCTAATTTGAAACCCTTGTTTTATGTATCACCCCACCTCACCTTTCCCGTTAAGCAGCCATAGTGTGTTTTCTGCATGTGTGACTCTGTTCTGTTTTGTAATTCAGTTCAAGTGTAACGGTTTTTACATTCCCTCTATCAGTGATACCTTATGAGAAGTGTCCTTTTCTGTGTGACTTATTTCACTTAGAGTCGTCGTACCTAAATCCACTCATCATGCTGCTACTAGCCTTATGACATTGATTTCATGGCTGAGTGATATTCCATTGTACATAAGGACCACAACTTCTTTATCCATTTTTCTCTTTCCTGGGATATTGAAGGTGGAATGAAGTGGAGGTCCTTGTCAACAGAGCAGCCCTAAACTTTGGGGTGCTTGTGTCTTGCTGATTTTTAATTTTCCCAATTTATAACCCCATGAGTGGAAGTGCCCTATGCTCTCTAAGCTTTGTTTTGTAGATATTTCAGGACTCACCGTACGCTTCTCCAGAGTGGCTGTTGGCAATTTACATCCCGCCCATCAGCGTAGCAAGGCTCCCATTTCTCCATGGCCTGTCCTGCATTTCTGATTTTGACACTTTTTTCAGCATGGCCCTTTTGATCGATGGGAAGCGAGACATCTTTGTAGCGCTGATTTGCCTTTCCAGGTTGCTTGGTTGGCCAAAAAGGGCGTATGCGTTTTTTCCTGAATATATTCAGGAAAAAACGCATACGCCCTTTTTGGCCAAGGGCATCATTGTCAACGTTTTGCCGCTTTTCATGTGCTTTAAAGGCAATTCGAATCTACCTCCTGAAATCTGTTTCCTGCAATTCTGCCTTGATTTCAAATCCTCTTCTTTGCCTTCCCTCAATATATTTGTGGACGAGAGTTATCATTTATAAGTCTGCAGGTTTGTGAATTGCAGTGCCCTGAACCTCCATTTTACAACTCGCTTTTTAGGGAGCTGGCCGCAATTGCGCAGGATGGCTTCAGGCCCTGTTCTGGTTCCGGGTGGCAGGCTGAGCCTGTGGTTAATTCTTCTTCCTGATGGGAAAATAGAGTGACCTGTGCCTGTCCCAACACCAAGAGCTAGTCTCTCATTGGTTCCACGTCTTCCCGTTCATCCTCAGGACAAATTGCAACCTGTACGGGACAGGAGGTTAAAGGTGCTGATGCTCCAAGTAGGGAGATTGCTAGTAAAGCGCTGGAGTAGCGAACCCGGCCACAAGGAGATGAGAAATGAGGTGCGTTTTAGAAACCTTTCCACATCACACGGTGTACCATCTTCTGGGTTTCTCATGCATGTTTTTGATGTAGGAAGATGCCCTTGAACCTGGAGATTTGGGACCCATGCGATGGGTACCATGCAGTATTACTTTAAAGGGTCTGCGTTTGCTCACCCAACCTCACCAAACCTCTCAGCCCCAAGAGTGTCCACCCTTATGTCTCATCCAGCTGTGGGTCTAGATATGGTCAATCCAGGTTGCATCACAGCCCGTGAACGCATTGTGTAAGAATTTCTATCTCTTTCACTGTCTTTGTTTCATGGGTTTTTCAAAGTAATTTATTTTTATAATGGGGTTTAGCTGCTTTTCACTTCTGTGTTTATGCCGCTTTACACCCACTTGACACACTAACAGAGAGATATCAATACATAGGTTTTAAGATTATTACTAGTCAGATATATTCTTGTGCGGTGAATAGGGCGTGTTGAGTCCAGTTCTCTGAGCAAGGAGTAGGTCTTGTCTATTACATATTGGTTTTATGGAACGGTATCTGAGCTAATTTGAAACCCTTGTTTTATGTATCACCCCACCTCACCTTTCCCGTTAAGCAGCCATAGTGTGTTTTCTGCATGTGTGACTCTGTTCTGTTTTGTAATTCAGTTCAAGTGTAACGGTTTTTACATTCCCTCTATAAGTGATACCTTATGAGAAGTGTCCTTTTCTGTGTGACTTATTTCACTTAGAATCGTCGTACCTAAATCCACTCATCATGCTGCTACTAGCCTTATGACATTGATTTCATGGCTGAGTGATATTCCATTGTACATAAGGACCACAACTTCTTTATCCATTTTTCTCTTTCCTGGGATATTGAAGGTGGAATGAAGTGGAGGTCCTTGTCAACAGAGCAGTCCTAAACTTTGGGGTGCTTGTGTCTTGCTGAATTTTAATTTTCCCAATTTATACCCCCATGAGTGGAAGTGCCCTATGCTCTCTAAGCTTTGCTTTTCAGACGTTTCAGGACTCACCGTACAGTTCTCCAGAGTGGCTGTTGACAATTTACATCCCGCCCGTCAGTGTAGCAAGGCTCCCATTTCTCCATGGCCTGTCCTGCATTTCTGGTTTTGACACTTTTTTCAGCATGGCCCTTTTGACCGATGGGAAGCGAGACATCTTTGTAGTGCTGATTTGCCTTTCCAGGTTGCTTGGTTGTCCAAAAAGGGCGTATGCGTTTTTTCCTGAATATATTCAGGAAAAAACGCATACGCCCTTTTTGGCCAAGGGCATCATTGTCAACGTTTTGCCGCTTTTCATGTGCTTTAAAGGCAATTCGAATCTACCTCCTGAAATCTGTTTCCTGCAATTCTGCATTGATTTCAAATCCTCTTCTTTGCCTTCCCTCAATATATTTGTGGATGAGAGTTATCATTTATAAGTCTGCAGGTTTGTGAATTGCAGTGCCCTGAACCTCCATTTTACAACTCGCTTTTTAGGGAGCTGGCCGCAAAAGCGCAGGATGGCTTCAGGCCCTGTTCTGGTTCCGGGGGGCAGGCTGAGCCTGTGGTTAATTCTTCTTCCTGATGGGAAAATAGAGTGACCTGTGCCTGTCCCAACACCAAGAGCTAGTCTCTCATTGGTTCCACGTCTTCCCGTTCATCCTCAGGACAAATTGCAACCTGTACGGGACAGGAGGTTAAAGGTGCTGATGCTCCAAGGAGGCAGATTGCTAGTAAAGTGGCTGGAATGGCGAACCCGGGCACAGGCAGATGAGAAATGAGGTGCGTTTTAGAAACCTTTCCCCATCACACGGTGTACCATCTTCTGGGTATCTCATGCATGTTTACGATGTAGGAAGATGACCTTGAACCTGGAGATTTGGGACTCATGCGATGGGTACCACGCAGTATTACTTTAAAGGGTCTGCGTTTGCTCACCCAACCTCACCAAACCTCTCAGCCGCAACAGTGTCCACCCTTATGTCTCATCCAGCTGTGGGTCTAGATATGGTCAATCCAGGTTGCATCACAGCCCCTGAACGCATTGTGTAAGAATTTCTCTCTCTTTCACTGTCTTTGTTTCATGGGTTTTTCAAAGTAATTTATTTTTATAATGGGGTTTAGCTGTTTTTCACTGCTGTGTTTATGCCGCTTTACACCCACTTGACACACTAACAGAGAGATATCAATACATAGGTTTTAAGATTATTACTAGTCAGATATATTCTTGTGCGGTGAATAGGGCGTGTTGAGTCCAGTTCTCTGAGCAAGGAGTAGGTCTTGTCTATTACATATTGGTTTTATGGAACGGTATCTGAGCTAATTTGAAACCCTTGTTTTATGTATCACCCCACCTCACCTTTCCCGTTAAGCAGCCATAGTGTGTTTTCTGCATGTGTGACTCTGTTCTGTTTTGTAATTCTGTTCAAGTGTAACGGTTTTTACATTCCCTCTATCAGTGATACCTTATGAGAAGTGTCCTTTTCTGTGTGACTTATTTCACTTAGAATCGTCGTACCTAAATCCACTCATCATGCTGCTACTAGCCTTATGACATTGATTTCATGGCTGAGTGATATTCCATTGTACATAAGGACCACAACTTCTTTATCCATTTTTCTCTTTCCTGGGATATTGAAGGTGGAATGAAGTGGAGGTCCTTGTCAACAGAGCAGCCCTAAACTTTGGGGTGCTTGTGTCTTGCTGATTTTTAATTTTCCCAATTTATAACCCCATGAGTGGAAGTGCCCTATGCTCTCTAAGCTTTGTTTTGTAGATATTTCAGGACTCACCGTACGCTTCTCCAGAGTGGCTGTTGGCAATTTACATCCCGCCCATCAGCGTAGCAAGGCTCCCATTTCTCCATGGCCTGTCCTGCATTTCTGATTTTGACACTTTTTTCAGCATGGCCCTTTTGACCGATGGGAAGCGAGACATCTTTGTAGCGCTGATTTGCCTTTCCAGGTTGCTTGGTTGGCCAAAAAGGGCGTATGCGTTTTTTCCTGAATATATTCAGGAAAAAACGCATACGCCCTTTTTGGCCAAGGGCATCATTGTCAACGTTTTGCCGCTTTTCATGTGCTTTAAAGGCAATTCGAATCTACCTCCTGAAATCTGTTTCCTGCAATTCTGCCTTGATTTCAAATCCTCTTCTTTGCCTTCCCTCAATATATTTGTGGACGAGAGTTATCATTTATAAGTCTGCAGGTTTGTGAATTGCAGTGCCCTGAACCTCCATTTTACAACTCGCTTTTTAGGGAGCTGGCCGCAATTGCGCAGGATGGCTTCAGGCCCTGTTCTGGTTCCGGGTGGCAGGCTGAGCCTGTGGTTAATTCTTCTTCCTGATGGGAAAATAGAGTGACCTGTGCCTGTCCCAACACCAAGAGCTAGTCTCTCATTGGTTCCACGTCTTCCCGTTCATCCTCAGGACAAATTGCAACCTGTACGGGACAGGAGGTTAAAGGTGCTGATGCTCCAAGTAGGGAGATTGCTAGTAAAGCGCTGGAGTAGCGAACCCGGCCACAAGGAGATGAGAAATGAGGTGCGTTTTAGAAACCTTTCCACATCACACGGTGTACCATCTTCTGGGTTTCTCATGCATGTTTTTGATGTACGAAGATGCCCTTGAACCTGGAGATTTGGGACCCAGGCGATGGGTACCATGCAGTATTACTTTAAAGGGTCTGCGTTTGCTCACCCAACCTCACCAAACCTCTCAGCCCCAAGAGTGTCCACCCTTATGTCTCATCCAGCTGTGGGTCTAGATATGGTCAATCCAGGTTGCATCACAGCCCGTGAACGCATTGTGTAAGAATTTCTATCTCTTTCACTGTCTTTGTTTCATGGGTTTTTCAAAGTAATTTATTTTTATAATGGGGTTTAGCTGCTTTTCACTTCTGTGTTTATGCCGCTTTACACCCACTTGACACACTAACAGAGAGATATCAATACATAGGTTTTAAGATTATTACTAGTCAGATATATTCTTGTGCGGTGAATAGGGCGTGTTGAGTCCAGTTCTCTGAGCAAGGAGTAGGTCTTGTCTATTACATATTGGTTTTATGGAACGGTATCTGAGCTAATTTGAAACCCTTGTTTTATGTATCACCCCACCTCACCTTTCCCGTTAAGCAGCCATAGTGTGTTTTCTGCATGTGTGACTCTGTTCTGTTTTGTAATTCAGTTCAAGTGTAACGGTTTTTACATTCCCTCTAAAAGTGATACCTTATGAGAAGTGTCCTTTTCTGTGTGACTTATTTCACTTAGAATCGTCGTACCTAAATCCACTCATCATGCTGCTACTAGCCTTATGACATTGATTTCATGGCTGAGTGATATTCCATTGTACATAAGGACCACAACTTCTTTATCCATTTTTCTCTTTCCTGGGATATTGAAGGTGGAATGAAGTGGAGGTCCTTGTCAACAGAGCAGTCCTAAACTTTGGGGTGCTTGTGTCTTGCTGAATTTTAATTTTCCCAATTTATACCCCCATGAGTGGAAGTGCCCTATGCTCTCTAAGCTTTGCTTTTCAGACGTTTCAGGACTCACTGTACAGTTCTCCAGAGTGGCTGTTGACAATTTACATCCCGCCCATCAGTGTAGCAAGGCTCCCATTTCTCCATGGCCTGTCCTGCATTTCTGGTTTTGACACTTTTTTCAGCATGGCCCTTTTGACCGATGGGAAGCGAGACATCTTTGTAGCGCTGATTTGCCTTTCCAGGTTGCTTGGTTGGCCAAAAAGGGCGTATGCGTTTTTTCCTGAATATATTCAGGAAAAAACGCATACGCCCTTTTTGGCCAAGGGCATCATTGTCAACGTTTTGCCGCTTTTCATGTGCTTTAAAGGCGATTCGAATCTACCTCCTGAAATCTGTTTCCTGCAATTCTGCCTTGATTTCAAATCCTCTTCTTTGCCTTCCCTCAATATATTTGTGGATGAGAGTTATCATTTATAACTCTGCAGGTTTGTGAATTGCAGTGCCCTGAACCTCCATTTTACAACTCGCTTTTTAGGGAGCTGGCCGCAAAAGCGCAGGATGGCTTCAGCCCCTGTTCTGGTTCCGGGGGGCAGGCTGAGCCTGTGGTTAATTCTTCTTCCTGATGGGAAAATAGAGTGACCTGTGCCTGTCCCAACACCAAGAACTAGTCTTTCATTGGTTCCACGTCTTCCCGTTCATCCTCAGTACAAATTGCAACCTGTACGGAACAGGAGGTTAAAGGTGCTGATGCTCCAAGGAGGGAGATTGCTAGTAAAGTGGCTGGAATGGCGAACCCGGGCACAAGCAGATGAGAAATGAGGTGCGTTTTAGAAACCTTTCCACATCACACGGTGTACCATCTTCTGTGTATCTCATGCATGTTTTCGATGTAGGAAGATGCCCTGGAACCTGGAGATTTGGGACCCATGCGATGGGTACCACGCAGTATTACTTTAAAGGGTCTGCGTTTGCTCACCCAACCTCACCAAACCTCTCAGCCGCAACAGTGTCCACCCTTATGTCTCATCCAGCTGTGGGTCTAGATATGGTCAATCCAGGTTGCATCACAGCCCGTGAACGCATTGTGTAAGAATTTCTATCTCTTTCACTGTCTTTGTTTCATGGGTTTTTTAAAGTAATTTATTTTTATAATGGGGTTTAGCTGCTTTTCACTGCTGTGTTTATGCCGCTTTACACCCAGTTGACACACTAACAGAGAGATATCAATACATAGGTTTTAAGATTATTACTAGTCAGATATATTCTTGTGCGGTGAATAGGGCGTGTTGAGTCCAGTTCTCTGAGCAAGGAGTAGGTCTTGTCTATTACATATTGGTTTTATGGAACGGTATCTGAGCTAATTTGAAACCCTTGTTTTATGTATCACCCCACCTCACCTTTCCCGTTAAGCAGCCATAGTGTGTTTTCTGCATGTGTGACTCTGTTCTGTTTTGTAATTCAGTTCAAGTGTAACGGTTTTTACATTCCCTCTATCAGTGATACCTTATGAGAAGTGTCCTTTTCTGTGTGACTTATTTCACTTAGAATCGTCGTACCTAAATCCACTCGTCATGCTGCTACTAGCCTTATGACATTGATTTCATGGCTGAGTGATATTCCATTGTACATAAGGACCACAACTTCTTTATCCATTTTTCTCTTTCCTGGGATATTGAAGGTGGAATGAAGTGGAGGTCCTTGTCAACAGAGCAGCCCTCAACTTTGGGGTGCTTGTGTCTTGCTGATTTTTAATTTTCCCAATTTATACCCCCATGAGTGGAAGTGCCCTATGCTCTCTAAGCTTTGCTTTTTAGACGTTTCAGGACTCACCGTACACTTCTCCAGAGTGGCTGTTGACAATTTACATCCCGCCCATCAGTGTAGCAAGGCTCCCATTTCTCCATGGCCTGTCCTGCATTTCTGGTTTTGACACTTTTTTCAGCATGGCCCTTTTAACCGATGGGAAGCGAGACTTCTTTGTAGCGCTGATTTGCCTTTCCAGGTTGCTTGGTTGGCCAAAAAGGGCGTATGCGTTTTTTCCTGAATATATTCAGGAAAAAACGCATACGCCCTTTTTCGCCAAGGGCATCATTGTCAACGTTTTGCCGCTTTTCATGTGCTTTAAAGGCGATTCGAATCTACCTCCTGAAATCTGTTTCTTGCAATTCTGCCTTGATTTCAAATCCTCTTCTTTGCCTTCCCTCAATATATTTGTGGATGAGAGTTATCATTTATAACTCTGCAGGTTTGTGAATTGCAGTGCCCTGAACCTCCATTTTACAACTCGCTTTTTAGGGAGCTGGCCGCAAAAGCGCAGGATGGGTTCAGCCCCTGTTCTGGTTCCGGGGGGCAGGCTGAGCCTGTGGTTAATTCTTCTTCCTGATGGGAAAATAGAGTGACCTGTGCCTGTCCCAACACCAAGAGCTAGTCTTTCATTGGTTCCACGTCTTCCCGTTCATCCTCAGTACAAATTGCAACCTGTACGGAACAGGAGGTTAAAGGTGCTGATGCTCCAAGGAGGGAGATTGCTAGTAAAGTGGCTGGAATGGCGAACCCGGGCAGAAGCAGATGAGAAATGAGGTGCGTTTTAGAAACCTTTCCCCATCACACGGTGTACCATCTTCTGTGTATCTCATGCATGTTTTCGATGTAGGAAGATGCCCTGGAACCTGGAGATTTGGGACCCATGCGATGGGTACCACGCAGTATTACTTTAAAGGGTCTGCATTTGCTCACCCAACCTCACCAAACCTCTCAGCCGCAACAGTGTCCACCCTTATGTCTCATCCAGCTGTGGGTCTAGATATGGTCAATCCAGGTTGCATCACAGCCCCTGAACGCATTGTGTAAGAATTTCTCTCTCTTTCACTGTCTTTGTTTCATGGGTTTTTCAAAGTAATTTATTTTTATAATGGGGTTTAGCTGCTTTTCACTGCTGTGTTTATGCCGCTTTTTACCCACTTGACACACTAACAGAGACATATCAATACATAGGTTTTAAGATTATTACTAGTCAGATATATTCTTGTGCGGTGAATAGGGCGTGTTGAGTCCAGTTCTCTGAGCAAGGAGTAGGTCTTGTCTATTACATATTGGGTTTATGGAACGGTATCTGAGCTAATTTGAAACCCTTGTTTTATGTATCACCCCACCTCACCTTTCCCGTTAAGCAGCCATAGTGTGTTTTCTGCATGTGTGACTCTGTTCTGTTTTGTAATTCAGTTCAAGTGTAACGGTTTTTACATTCCCTCTATAAGTGATACCTTATGAGAAGTGTCCTTTGCTGTGTGACTTATTTCACTTAGAGTCGTCGTACCTAAATCCACTCATCATGCTGCTACTAGCCTTATGACATTGATTTCATGGCTGAGTGATATTCCATTGTACATATGGACCACAACTTCTTTATCCATTTTTCTCTTTCCTGGTATATTGAAGGTGGAATGAAGTGGAGGTCCTTGTCAACAGAGCAGCCCTAAATTTTGGGGTGCTTGTGTCTTGCTGATTTTTAATTTTCCCAATTTATAACCCCATGAGTGGAAGTGCCCTATGCTCTCTAAGCTTTGTTTTGTAGATATTTCAGGACTCACCGTACGCTTCTCCAGAGTGGCTGTTGGCAATTTACATCCCGCCCATCAGCGTAGCAAGGCTCCCATTTCTCCATGGCCTGTCCTGCATTTCTGATTTTGACACTTTTTTCAGCATGGCCCTTTTGACCGATGGGAAGCGAGACATCTTTGTAGCGCTGATTTGCCTTTCCAGGTTGCTTGGTTGGCCAAAAAGGGCGTATGCGTTTTTTCCTGAATATATTCAGGAAAAAACGCATACGCCCTTTTTGGCCAAGGGCATCATTGTCAACGTTTTGCCGCTTTTCATGTGCTTTAAAGGCGATTCGAATCTACCTCCTGAAATCTGTTTCCTGCAATTCTGCCTTGATTTCAAATCCTCTTCTTTGCCTTCCCTCAATATATTTGTGGACGAGAGTTATCATTTATAAGTCTGCAGGTTTGTGAATTGCAGTGCCCTGAACCTCCATTTTACAACTCGCTTTTTAGGGAGCTGGCCGCAATTGCGCAGGATGGCTTCAGGCCCTGTTCTGGTTCCGGGTGGCAGGCTGAGCCTGTGGTTAATTCTTCTTCCTGATGGGAAAATAGAGTGACCTGTGCCTGTCCCAACACCAAGAGCTAGTCTCTCATTGGTTCCACGTCTTCCAGTTCATCCTCAGGACAAATTGCAACCTGTACGGAACAGGAGGTTAAAGGTGCTGATGCTCCAAGTAGGGAGATTGCTAGTAAAGCGGCTGGAATAGCGAACCCGGCCACAAGGAGATGAGAAATGAGGTGCGTTTTAGAAACCTTTCCACATCACACGGTGTACCATCTTCTGGGTTTCTCATGCATGTTTTCGATGTAGGAAGATGCCCTTGAACCTGGAGATTTGGGACCCAGGCGATGGGTACCACGCAGTATTACTTTAAAGGGTCTGCGTTTGCTCACCCCACCTCACCAAACCTCTCAGCCCCAAGAGTGTCCACCCTTAGGTCTCATCCAGCTGTGGGTCTAGATATGGTCAATCCAGGTTGCATCACAGCCCGTGAACGCATTGTGTAAGAATTTCTATCTCTTTCACTGTCTTTGTTTCATGGGTTTTTCAAAGTAATTTATTTTTATAATGGGGTTTAGCTGCTTTTCACTGCTGTGTTTATGCCGCTTTACACCCACTTGACACACTAACAGAGATATCAATACATAGCTTTTAAGATTATTACTAGTCAGATATATTCTTGTGCGGTGAATAGGGCGTGTTGAGTCCAGTTCTCTGAGCAAGGAGTAGGTCTTGTCTATTACATATTGGGTTTATGGAATGGTATCTGAGCTAATTTGAAAACCTTGTTTTATGTATCACCCCACCTCACCTTTCCCGTTAAGCAGCCATAGTGTGTTTTCTGCATGTGTGACTCTGTTCTGTTTTGTAATTCAGTTCAAGTGTAACGGTTTTTACATTCCCTCTATAAGTGATACCTTATGAGAAGTGTCCTTTTCTGTGTGACTTATTTCACTTAGAATCGTCGTGCCTAAATCCACTCATCATGCTGCTACTAGCCTTATGACATTGATTTCATGGCTGAGTGATATTCCATTGTACATAAGGACCACAACTTCTTTATCCATTTTTCTCTTTCCTGGGATATTGAAGGTGGAATGAAGTGGAGGTCCTTGTCAACAGAGCAGCCCTAAACTTTGGGGTGCTTGTGTCTTGCTGAATTTTAATTTTCCCAATTTATACCCCCATGAGTGGAAGTGCCCTATGCTCTCTAAGCTTTGCTTTTCAGACGTTTCAGGACTCACCGTACAGTTCTCCAGAGTGGCTGTTGGCAATTTACATCCCGCCCATCAGTGTAGCAAGGCTCCCATTTCTCCATGGCCTGTCCTGCATTTCTGGTTTTGACACTTTTTTCAGCATGGCCCTTTTGACCGATGGGAAGCGAGACATCTTTGTAGCGCTGATTTGCCTTTCCAGGTTGCTTGGTTGGCCAAAAAGGGCGTATGCGTTTTTTCCTGAATATATTCAGGAAAAAACGCATACGCCCTTTTTGGCCAAGGGCATCATTGTCAACGTTTTGCCGCTTTTCATGTGCTTTAAAGGCAATTCGAATCTACCTCCTGAAATCTGTTTCCTGCAATTCTGCATTGATTTCAAATCCTCTTCTTTGCCTTCCCTCAATATATTTGTGGATGAGAGTTGTCATTTATAAGTCTGCAGGTTTGTGAATTGCAGTGCCCTGAACGTCCATTTTACAACTCGCTTTTTAGGGAGCTGGCCGCAAAAGCGCAGGATGGCTTCAGGCCCTGTTCTGGTTCCGGGGGGCAGGCTGAGCCTGTGGTTAATTCTTCTTCCTGATGGGAAAATAGAGTGACCTGTGCCTGTCCCAACACCAAGAGCTAGTCATTCATTGGTTCCACGTCTTCCCGTTCATCCTCAGTACAAATTGCAACCTGTACGGAACAGGAGGTTAAAGGTGCTGATGCTCCAAGGAGGCAGATTGCTAGTAAAGTGGCTGGAATGGCGAACCCGGGCACAGGCAGATGAGAAATGAGGTGCGTTTTAGAAACCTTTCCCCATCACACGGTGTACCATCTTCTGGGTATCTCATGCATGTTTACGATGTAGGAAGATGACCTTGAACCTGGAGATTTGGGACTCATGCGATGGGTACCACGCAGTATTACTTTAAAGGGTCTGCGTTTGCTCACCCAACCTCACCAAACCTCTCAGCCGCAACAGTGTCCACCCTTATGTCTCATCCAGCTGTGGGTCTAGATATGGTCAATCCAGGTTGCATCACAGCCCCTGAACGCATTGTGTAAGAATTTCTCTCTCTTTCACTGTCTTTGTTTCATGGGTTTTTCAAAGTAATTTATTTTTATAATGGGGTTTAGCTGTTTTTCACTGCTGTGTTTATGCCGCTTTACACCCACTTGACACACTAACAGAGAGATATCAATACATAGGTTTTAAGATTATTACTAGTCAGATATATTCTTGTGCGGTGAATAGGGCGTGTTGAGTCCAGTTCTCTGAGCAAGGAGTAGGTCTTGTCTATTACATATTGGTTTTATGGAACGGTATCTGAGCTAATTTGAAACCCTTGTTTTATGTATCACCCCACCTCACCTTTCCCGTTAAGCAGCCATAGTGTGTTTTCTGCATGTGTGACTCTGTTCTGTTTTGTAATTCTGTTCAAGTGTAACGGTTTTTACATTCCCTCTATCAGTGATACCTTATGAGAAGTGTCCTTTTCTGTGTGACTTATTTCACTTAGAGTCGTCGTACCTAAATCCACTCATCATGCTGCTACTAGCCTTATGACATTGATTTCATGGCTGAGTGATATTCCATTGTACATAAGGACCACAACTTCTTTATCCATTTTTCTCTTTCCTGGGATATTGAAGGTGGAATGAAGTGGAGGTCCTTGTCAACAGAGCAGCCCTAAACTTTGGGGTGCTTGTGTCTTGCTGATTTTTAATTTTCCCAATTTATAACCCCATGAGTGGAAGTGCCCTATGCTCTCTAAGCTTTGTTTTGTAGATATTTCAGGACTCACCGTACGCTTCTCCAGAGTGGCTGTTGGCAATTTACATCCCGCCCATCAGCGTAGCAAGGCTCCCATTTCTCCATGGCCTGTCCTGCATTTCTGATTTTGACACTTTTTTCAGCATGGCCCTTTTGACCGATGGGAAGCGAGACATCTTTGTAGCGCTGATTTGCCTTTCCAGGTTGCTTGGTTGGCCAAAAAGGGCGTATGCGTTTTTTCCTGAATATATTCAGGAAAAAACGCATACGCCCTTTTTGGCCAAGGGCATCATTGTCAACGTTTTGCCGCTTTTCATGTGCTTTAAAGGCAATTCGAATCTACCTCCTGAAATCTGTTTCCTGCAATTCTGCCTTGATTTCAAATCCTCTTCTTTGCCTTCCCTCAATATATTTGTGGACGAGAGTTATCATTTATAAGTCTGCAGGTTTGTGAATTGCAGTGCCCTGAACCTCCATTTTACAACTCGCTTTTTAGGGAGCTGGCCGCAATTGCGCAGGATGGCTTCAGGCCCTGTTCTGGTTCCGGGTGGCAGGGTGAGCCTGTGGTTAATTCTTCTTCCTGATGGGAAAATAGAGTGACCTGTGCCTGTCCCAACACCAAGAGCTAGTCTCTCATTGGTTCCACGTCTTCCCGTTCATCCTCAGGACAAATTGCAACCTGTACGGGACAGGAGGTTAAAGGTGCTGATGCTCCAAGTAGGGAGATTGCTAGTAAAGCGCTGGAGTAGCGAACCCGGCCACAAGGAGATGAGAAATGAGGTGCGTTTTAGAAACCTTTCCACATCACACGGTGTACCATCTTCTGGGTTTCTCATGCATGTTTTTGATGTACGAAGATGCCCTTGAACCTGGAGATTTGGGACCCAGGCGATGGGTACCATGCAGTATTACTTTAAAGGGTCTGCGTTTGCTCACCCAACCTCACCAAACCTCTCAGCCCCAAGAGTGTCCACCCTTATGTCTCATCCAGCTGTGGGTCTAGATATGGTCAATCCAGGTTGCATCACAGCCCGTGAACGCATTGTGTAAGAATTTCTATCTCTTTCACTGTCTTTGTTTCATGGGTTTTTCAAAGTAATTTATTTTTATAATGGGGTTTAGCTGCTTTTCACTTCTGTGTTTATGCCGCTTTACACCCACTTGACACACTAACAGAGAGATATCAATACATAGGTTTTAAGATTATTACTAGTCAGATATATTCTTGTGCGGTGAATAGGGCGTGTTGAGTCCAGTTCTCTGAGCAAGGAGTAGGTCTTGTCTATTACATATTGGTTTTATGGAACGGTATCTGAGCTAATTTGAAACCCTTGTTTTATGTATCACCCCACCTCACCTTTCCCGTTAAGCAGCCATAGTGTGTTTTCTGCATGTGTGACTCTGTTCTGTTTTGTAATTCAGTTCAAGTGTAACGGTTTTTACATTCCCTCTAAAAGTGATACCTTATGAGAAGTGTCCTTTTCTGTGTGACTTATTTCACTTAGAATCGTCGTACCTAAATCCACTCATCATGCTGCTACTAGCCTTATGACATTGATTTCATGGCTGAGTGATATTCCATTGTACATAAGGACCACAACTTCTTTATCCATTTTTCTCTTTCCTGCGATATTGAAGGTGGAATGAAGTGGAGGTCCTTGTCAACAGAGCAGCCCTAAACTTTGGGGTGCTTGTGTCTTACTGATTTTTAATTTTCCCAATTTATACCCCCATGAGTGGAAGTGCCCTATGCTCTCTAAGCTTTGCTTTTTAGACGTTTCAGGACTCACCGTACACTTCTCCAGAGTGGCTGTTGACAATTTACATCCCGCCCATCAGTGTAGCAAGGCTCCCATTTCTCCATGGCCTGTCCTGCATTTCTGGTTTTGACACTTTTTTCAGCATGGCCCTTTTGACCGATGGGAAGCGAGACATCTTTGTAGCACTGATTTGCCTTTCCAGGTTGCTTGGTTGGCCAAAAAGGGCGTATGCGTTTTTTCCTGAATATATTCAGGAAAAAATGCATACGACCTTTTTAGCCAAGGGCATCATTGTCAACGTTTTGCCGCTTTTCATGTGCTTTAAAGGCGATTCGAATCTACCTCCTGAAATCTGTTTCCTGCAATTCTGCCTTGATTTCAAATCCTCTTCTTTGCCTTCCCTCAATATATTTGTGGATGAGAGTTATCATTTATAACTCTGCAGGTTTGTGAATTGCAGTGCCCTGAACCTCCATTTTACAACTCGCTTTTTAGGGAGCTGGCCGCAAAAGCGCAGGATGGCTTCAGGCCCTGTTCTGGTTCCGGGGGGCAGGCTGATCCTGTGGTTAATTCTTCTTCCTGATGGGAAAATAGAGTGACCTGTGCCTGTCCCAACACCAAGAGCTAGTCTTTCATTGGTTCCACGTCTTCCCGTTCATCCTCAGTACAAATTGCAACCTGTACGGAACAGGAGGTTAAAGGTGCTGATGCTCCAAGGAGGGAGATTGCTAGTAAAGTGGCTGGAATGGCGAACCCGGGCACAAGCAGATGAGAAATGAGGTGCGTTTTAGAAGCCTTTCCCCATCACACGGTGTACCATCTTCTGGGTATCTCATGCATGTTTTCGATGTAGGAAGATGACCTTCAACCTGGAGATTTGGGACCCATGCGATGGGTACCACGCAGTATTACTTTAAAGGGTCTGCGTTTGCTCACCCAACCTCACCAAACCTCTCAGCTGCAACAGTGTTCACCCTTATGTCTCATCCAGCTGTGGGTCTAGATATGGTCAATCCAGGTTGCATCACAGCCCCTGAACGCATTGTGTAAGAATTTCTCTCTCTTTCACTGTCTTTGTTTCATGGGTTTTTCAAAGTAATTTATTTTTATAATGGGGTTTAGCTGCTTTTCACTGTTGTGTTTATGTCGCTTTTTACCCACTTGACCCACTAACAGAGAGATATCAATACATAGGTTTTAAGATTATTACTAGTCAGATATATTCTTGTGCGGTGAATAGGGCGTGTTGAGTCCAGTTCTCTGAGCAAGGAGTAGGTCTTGTCTATTACATATTGGGTTTATGGAACGGTATCTGAGCTAATTTGAAACCCTTGTTTTATGTATCACCCCACCTCACCTTTCCCGTTAAGCAGCCATAGTGTGTTTTCTGCATGTGTGACTCTGTTCTGTTTTGTAATTCAGTTCAAGTGTAACGGTTTTTACATTCCCTCTATAAGTGATACCTTATGAGAAGTGTCCTTTTCTGTGTGACTTATTTCACTTAGAGTCATCGTACCTAAATCCACTCATCATGCTGCTACTAGCCTTATGACATTGATTTCACGGCTGAGTGATATTCCATTGTACATAAGGACCACAACTTCTTTATCCATTTTTCTCTTTCCTGCGATATTGAAGGTGGAATGAAGTGGAGGTCCTTGTCAACAGAGCAGCCCTAAACTTTGGGGTGCTTGTGTCTTGCTGATTTTTAATTTTCCCAATTTATAACCCCATGAGTGGAAGTGCCCTATGCTCTCTAAGCTTTCCTTTTTAGACGTTTCAGGACTCACCGTACACTTCTCCAGAGTGGCTGTTGACAATTTACATCCCGCCCATCAGTGTAGCAAGGCTCCCATTTCTCCATGGCCTGTCCTGCATTTCTGGTTTTGACACTTTTTTCAGCATGGCCCTTTTGACCGATGGGAAGCGAGACATCTTTGTAGCGCTGATTTGCCTTTCCAGGTTGCTTGGTTGGCCAAAAAGTGCGTATGCGTTTTTTCCTGAATATATTTAGGAAAAAACGCATACGCCCTTTTTGGCCAAGGGCATCATTGTCAACGTTTTGCCGCTTTTCATGTGCTTTAAAGGCAATTCGAATCTACCTCCTGAAATCTGTTTCCTGCAATTCTGCCTTGATTTCAAATCCTCTTCTTTGCCTTCCCTCAATATATTTGTGGATGAGAGTTATCATTTATAAGTCTGCAGGTTTGTGAATTGCAGTGCCCTGAACCTCCATTTTACAACTCGCTTTTTAGGGAGCTGGCCACAAAAGCGCAGGATGGGTTCAGCCCCTGTTCTGGTTCCGGGGGGCAGGCTGAGCCTGTGGTTAATTCTTCTTCCTGATGGGAAAATAGAGTGACCTGTGCCTGTCCCAACACCAAGAGCTAGTCTTTCATTGGTTCCACGTCTTCCCGTTCATCCTCAGTACAAATTGCAACCTGTACGGAACAGGAGGTTAAAGGTGCTGATGCTCCAAGGAGGGAGATTGCTAGTAAAGTGGCTGGAATGGCGAACCCGGGCAGAAGCAGATGAGAAATGAGGTGCGTTTTAGAAACCTTTCCCCATCACACGGTGTACCATCTTCTGTGTATCTCATGCATGTTTTCGATGTAGGAAGATGCCCTGGAACCTGGAGATTTGGGACCCATGCGATGGGTACCACGCAGTATTACTTTAAAGGGTCTGCATTTGCTCACCCAACCTCACCAAACCTCTCAGCCGCAACAGTGTCCACCCTTATGTCTCATCCAGCTGTGGGTCTAGATATGGTCAATCCAGGTTGCATCACAGCCCCTGAACGCATTGTGTAAGAATTTCTCTCTCTTTCACTGTCTTTGTTTCATGGGTTTTTCAAAGTAATTTATTTTTATAATGGGGTTTAGCTGCTTTTCACTGCTGTGTTTATGCCGCTTTTTACCCACTTGACACACTAACAGAGACATATCAATACATAGGTTTTAAGATTATTACTAGTCAGATATATTCTTGTGCGGTGAATAGGGCGTGTTGAGTCCAGTTCTCTGAGCAAGGAGTAGGTCTTGTCTATTACATATTGGGTTTATGGAACGGTATCTGAGCTAATTTGAAACCCTTGTTTTATGTATCACCCCACCTCACCTTTCCCGTTAAGCAGCCATAGTGTGTTTTCTGCATGTGTGACTCTGTTCTGTTTTGTAATTCAGTTCAAGTGTAACGGTTTTTACATTCCCTCTATAAGTGATACCTTATGAGAAGTGTCCTTTGCTGTGTGACTTATTTCACTTAGAGTCGTCGTACCTAAATCCACTCATCATGCTGCTACTAGCCTTATGACATTGATTTCATGGCTGAGTGATATTCCATTGTACATATGGACCACAACTTCTTTATCCATTTTTCTCTTTCCTGGTATATTGAAGGTGGAATGAAGTGGAGGTCCTTGTCAACAGAGCAGCCCTAAATTTTGGGGTGCTTGTGTCTTGCTGATTTTTAATTTTCCCAATTTATAACCCCATGAGTGGAAGTGCCCTATGCTCTCTAAGCTTTGTTTTGTAGATATTTCAGGACTCACCGTACGCTTCTCCAGAGTGGCTGTTGGCAATTTACATCCCGCCCATCAGCGTAGCAAGGCTCCCATTTCTCCATGGCCTGTCCTGCATTTCTGATTTTGACACTTTTTTCAGCATGGCCCTTTTGACCGATGGGAAGCGAGACATCTTTGTAGCGCTGATTTGCCTTTCCAGGTTGCTTGGTTGGCCAAAAAGGGCGTATGCGTTTTTTCCTGAATATATTCAGGAAAAAACGCATACGCCCTTTTTGGCCAAGGGCATCATTGTCAACGTTTTGCCGCTTTTCATGTGCTTTAAAGGCGATTCGAATCTACCTCCTGAAATCTGTTTCCTGCAATTCTGCCTTGATTTCAAATCCTCTTCTTTGCCTTCCCTCAATATATTTGTGGACGAGAGTTATCATTTATAAGTCTGCAGGTTTGTGAATTGCAGTGCCCTGAACCTCCATTTTACAACTCGCTTTTTAGGGAGCTGGCCGCAATTGCGCAGGATGGCTTCAGGCCCTGTTCTGGTTCCGGGTGGCAGGCTGAGCCTGTGGTTAATTCTTCTTCCTGATGGGAAAATAGAGTGACCTGTGCCTGTCCCAACACCAAGAGCTAGTCTCTCATTGGTTCCACGTCTTCCAGTTCATCCTCAGGACAAATTGCAACCTGTACGGAACAGGAGGTTAAAGGTGCTGATGCTCCAAGTAGGGAGATTGCTAGTAAAGCGGCTGGAATAGCGAACCCGGCCACAAGGAGATGAGAAATGAGGTGCGTTTTAGAAACCTTTCCACATCACACGGTGTACCATCTTCTGGGTTTCTCATGCATGTTTTCGATGTAGGAAGATGCCCTTGAACCTGGAGATTTGGGACCCAGGCGATGGGTACCACGCAGTATTACTTTAAAGGGTCTGCGTTTGCTCACCCCACCTCACCAAACCTCTCAGCCCCAAGAGTGTCCACCCTTAGGTCTCATCCAGCTGTGGGTCTAGATATGGTCAATCCAGGTTGCATCACAGCCCGTGAACGCATTGTGTAAGAATTTCTATCTCTTTCACTGTCTTTGTTTCATGGGTTTTTCAAAGTAATTTATTTTTATAATGGGGTTTAGCTGCTTTTCACTGCTGTGTTTATGCCGCTTTACACCCACTTGACACACTAACAGAGATATCAATACATAGCTTTTAAGATTATTACTAGTCAGATATATTCTTGTGCGGTGAATAGGGCGTGTTGAGTCCAGTTCTCTGAGCAAGGAGTAGGTCTTGTCTATTACATATTGGGTTTATGGAATGGTATCTGAGCTAATTTGAAAACCTTGTTTTATGTATCACCCCACCTCACCTTTCCCGTTAAGCAGCCATAGTGTGTTTTCTGCATGTGTGACTCTGTTCTGTTTTGTAATTCAGTTCAAGTGTAACGGTTTTTACATTCCCTCTATAAGTGATACCTTATGAGAAGTGTCCTTTTCTGTGTGACTTATTTCACTTAGAATCGTCGTGCCTAAATCCACTCATCATGCTGCTACTAGCCTTATGACATTGATTTCATGGCTGAGTGATATTCCATTGTACATAAGGACCACAACTTCTTTATCCATTTTTCTCTTTCCTGGGATATTGAAGGTGGAATGAAGTGGAGGTCCTTGTCAACAGAGCAGCCCTAAACTTTGGGGTGCTTGTGTCTTGCTGAATTTTAATTTTCCCAATTTATACCCCCATGAGTGGAAGTGCCCTATGCTCTCTAAGCTTTGCTTTTCAGACGTTTCAGGACTCACCGTACAGTTCTCCAGAGTGGCTGTTGGCAATTTACATCCCGCCCATCAGTGTAGCAAGGCTCCCATTTCTCCATGGCCTGTCCTGCATTTCTGGTTTTGACACTTTTTTCAGCATGGCCCTTTTGACCGATGGGAAGCGAGACATCTTTGTAGCGCTGATTTGCCTTTCCAGGTTGCTTGGTTGGCCAAAAAGGGCGTATGCGTTTTTTCCTGAATATATTCAGGAAAAAACGCATACGCCCTTTTTGGCCAAGGGCATCATTGTCAACGTTTTGCCGCTTTTCATGTGCTTTAAAGGCAATTCGAATCTACCTCCTGAAATCTGTTTCCTGCAATTCTGCATTGATTTCAAATCCTCTTCTTTGCCTTCCCTCAATATATTTGTGGATGAGAGTTGTCATTTATAAGTCTGCAGGTTTGTGAATTGCAGTGCCCTGAACGTCCATTTTACAACTCGCTTTTTAGGGAGCTGGCCGCAAAAGCGCAGGATGGCTTCAGGCCCTGTTCTGGTTCCGGGGGGCAGGCTGAGCCTGTGGTTAATTCTTCTTCCTGATGGGAAAATAGAGTGACCTGTGCCTGTCCCAACACCAAGAGCTAGTCATTCATTGGTTCCACGTCTTCCCGTTCATCCTCAGTACAAATTGCAACCTGTACGGAACAGGAGGTTAAAGGTGCTGATGCTCCAAGGAGGCAGATTGCTAGTAAAGTGGCTGGAATGGCGAACCCGGGCACAGGCAGATGAGAAATGAGGTGCGTTTTAGAAACCGTTCCCCATCACACGGTGTACCATCTTCTGGGTATCTCATGCATGTTTACGATGTAGGAAGATGACCTTGAACCTGGAGATTTGGGACTCATGCGATGGGTACCACGCAGTATTACTTTAAAGGGTCTGCGTTTGCTCACCCAACCTCACCAAACCTCTCAGCCGCAACAGTGTCCACCCTTATGTCTCATCCAGCTGTGGGTCTAGATATGGTCAATCCAGGTTGCATCACAGCCCCTGAACGCATTGTGTAAGAATTTCTCTCTCTTTCACTGTCTTTGTTTCATGGGTTTTTCAAAGTAATTTATTTTTATAATGGGGTTTAGCTGTTTTTCACTGCTGTGTTTATGCCGCTTTACACCCACTTGACACACTAACAGAGAGATATCAATACATAGGTTTTAAGATTATTACTAGTCAGATATATTCTTGTGCGGTGAATAGGGCGTGTTGAGTCCAGTTCTCTGAGCAAGGAGTAGGTCTTGTCTATTACATATTGGTTTTATGGAACGGTATCTGAGCTAATTTGAAACCCTTGTTTTATGTATCACCCCACCTCACCTTTCCCGTTAAGCAGCCATAGTGTGTTTTCTGCATGTGTGACTCTGTTCTGTTTTGTAATTCTGTTCAAGTGTAACGGTTTTTACATTCCCTCTATCAGTGATACCTTATGAGAAGTGTCCTTTTCTGTGTGACTTATTTCACTTAGAGTCGTCGTACCTAAATCCACTCATCATGCTGCTACTAGCCTTATGACATTGATTTCATGGCTGAGTGATATTCCATTGTACATAAGGACCACAACTTCTTTATCCATTTTTCTCTTTCCTGGGATATTGAAGGTGGAATGAAGTGGAGGTCCTTGTCAACAGAGCAGCCCTAAACTTTGGGGTGCTTGTGTCTTGCTGATTTTTAATTTTCCCAATTTATAACCCCATGAGTGGAAGTGCCCTATGCTCTCTAAGCTTTGTTTTGTAGATATTTCAGGACTCACCGTACGCTTCTCCAGAGTGGCTGTTGGCAATTTACATCCCGCCCATCAGCGTAGCAAGGCTCCCATTTCTCCATGGCCTGTCCTGCATTTCTGATTTTGACACTTTTTTCAGCATGGCCCTTTTGACCGATGGGAAGCGAGACATCTTTGTAGCGCTGATTTGCCTTTCCAGGTTGCTTGGTTGGCCAAAAAGGGCGTATGCGTTTTTTCCTGAATATATTCAGGAAAAAACGCATACGCCCTTTTTGGCCAAGGGCATCATTGTCAACGTTTTGCCGCTTTTCATGTGCTTTAAAGGCAATTCGAATCTACCTCCTGAAATCTGTTTCCTGCAATTCTGCCTTGATTTCAAATCCTCTTCTTTGCCTTCCCTCAATATATTTGTGGACGAGAGTTATCATTTATAAGTCTGCAGGTTTGTGAATTGCAGTGCCCTGAACCTCCATTTTACAACTCGCTTTTTAGGGAGCTGGCCGCAATTGCGCAGGATGGCTTCAGGCCCTGTTCTGGTTCCGGGTGGCAGGGTGAGCCTGTGGTTAATTCTTCTTCCTGATGGGAAAATAGAGTGACCTGTGCCTGTCCCAACACCAAGAGCTAGTCTCTCATTGGTTCCACGTCTTCCCGTTCATCCTCAGGACAAATTGCAACCTGTACGGGACAGGAGGTTAAAGGTGCTGATGCTCCAAGTAGGGAGATTGCTAGTAAAGCGCTGGAGTAGCGAACCCGGCCACAAGGAGATGAGAAATGAGGTGCGTTTTAGAAACCTTTCCACATCACACGGTGTACCATCTTCTGGGTTTCTCATGCATGTTTTTGATGTACGAAGATGCCCTTGAACCTGGAGATTTGGGACCCAGGCGATGGGTACCATGCAGTATTACTTTAAAGGGTCTGCGTTTGCTCACCCAACCTCACCAAACCTCTCAGCCCCAAGAGTGTCCACCCTTATGTCTCATCCAGCTGTGGGTCTAGATATGGTCAATCCAGGTTGCATCACAGCCCGTGAACGCATTGTGTAAGAATTTCTATCTCTTTCACTGTCTTTGTTTCATGGGTTTTTCAAAGTAATTTATTTTTATAATGGGGTTTAGCTGCTTTTCACTTCTGTGTTTATGCCGCTTTACACCCACTTGACACACTAACAGAGAGATATCAATACATAGGTTTTAAGATTATTACTAGTCAGATATATTCTTGTGCGGTGAATAGGGCGTGTTGAGTCCAGTTCTCTGAGCAAGGAGTAGGTCTTGTCTATTACATATTGGTTTTATGGAACGGTATCTGAGCTAATTTGAAACCCTTGTTTTATGTATCACCCCACCTCACCTTTCCCGTTAAGCAGCCATAGTGTGTTTTCTGCATGTGTGACTCTGTTCTGTTTTGTAATTCAGTTCAAGTGTAACGGTTTTTACATTCCCTCTAAAAGTGATACCTTATGAGAAGTGTCCTTTTCTGTGTGACTTATTTCACTTAGAATCGTCGTACCTAAATCCACTCATCATGCTGCTACTAGCCTTATGACATTGATTTCATGGCTGAGTGATATTCCATTGTACATAAGGACCACAACTTCTTTATCCATTTTTCTCTTTCCTGCGATATTGAAGGTGGAATGAAGTGGAGGTCCTTGTCAACAGAGCAGCCCTAAACTTTGGGGTGCTTGTGTCTTACTGATTTTTAATTTTCCCAATTTATACCCCCATGAGTGGAAGTGCCCTATGCTCTCTAAGCTTTGCTTTTTAGACGTTTCAGGACTCACCGTACACTTCTCCAGAGTGGCTGTTGACAATTTACATCCCGCCCATCAGTGTAGCAAGGCTCCCATTTCTCCATGGCCTGTCCTGCATTTCTGGTTTTGACACTTTTTTCAGCATGGCCCTTTTGACCGATGGGAAGCGAGACATCTTTGTAGCACTGATTTGCCTTTCCAGGTTGCTTGGTTGGCCAAAAAGGGCGTATGCGTTTTTTCCTGAATATATTCAGGAAAAAATGCATACGACCTTTTTAGCCAAGGGCATCATTGTCAACGTTTTGCCGCTTTTCATGTGCTTTAAAGGCGATTCGAATCTACCTCCTGAAATCTGTTTCCTGCAATTCTGCCTTGATTTCAAATCCTCTTCTTTGCCTTCCCTCAATATATTTGTGGATGAGAGTTATCATTTATAACTCTGCAGGTTTGTGAATTGCAGTGCCCTGAACCTCCATTTTACAACTCGCTTTTTAGGGAGCTGGCCGCAAAAGCGCAGGATGGCTTCAGGCCCTGTTCTGGTTCCGGGGGGCAGGCTGATCCTGTGGTTAATTCTTCTTCCTGATGGGAAAATAGAGTGACCTGTGCCTGTCCCAACACCAAGAGCTAGTCTTTCATTGGTTCCACGTCTTCCCGTTCATCCTCAGTACAAATTGCAACCTGTACGGAACAGGAGGTTAAAGGTGCTGATGCTCCAAGGAGGGAGATTGCTAGTAAAGTGGCTGGAATGGCGAACCCGGGCACAAGCAGATGAGAAATGAGGTGCGTTTTAGAAGCCTTTCCCCATCACACGGTGTACCATCTTCTGGGTATCTCATGCATGTTTTCGATGTAGGAAGATGACCTTCAACCTGGAGATTTGGGACCCATGCGATGGGTACCACGCAGTATTACTTTAAAGGGTCTGCGTTTGCTCACCCAACCTCACCAAACCTCTCAGCTGCAACAGTGTTCACCCTTATGTCTCATCCAGCTGTGGGTCTAGATATGGTCAATCCAGGTTGCATCACAGCCCCTGAACGCATTGTGTAAGAATTTCTCTCTCTTTCACTGTCTTTGTTTCATGGGTTTTTCAAAGTAATTTATTTTTATAATGGGGTTTAGCTGCTTTTCACTGTTGTGTTTATGTCGCTTTTTACCCACTTGACCCACTAACAGAGAGATATCAATACATAGGTTTTAAGATTATTACTAGTCAGATATATTCTTGTGCGGTGAATAGGGCGTGTTGAGTCCAGTTCTCTGAGCAAGGAGTAGGTCTTGTCTATTACATATTGGGTTTATGGAACGGTATCTGAGCTAATTTGAAACCCTTGTTTTATGTATCACCCCACCTCACCTTTCCCGTTAAGCAGCCATAGTGTGTTTTCTGCATGTGTGACTCTGTTCTGTTTTGTAATTCAGTTCAAGTGTAACGGTTTTTACATTCCCTCTATAAGTGATACCTTATGAGAAGTGTCCTTTTCTGTGTGACTTATTTCACTTAGAGTCATCGTACCTAAATCCACTCATCATGCTGCTACTAGCCTTATGACATTGATTTCACGGCTGAGTGATATTCCATTGTACATAAGGACCACAACTTCTTTATCCATTTTTCTCTTTCCTGCGATATTGAAGGTGGAATGAAGTGGAGGTCCTTGTCAACAGAGCAGCCCTAAACTTTGGGGTGCTTGTGTCTTGCTGATTTTTAATTTTCCCAATTTATAACCCCATGAGTGGAAGTGCCCTATGCTCTCTAAGCTTTCCTTTTTAGACGTTTCAGGACTCACCGTACACTTCTCCAGAGTGGCTGTTGACAATTTACATCCCGCCCATCAGTGTAGCAAGGCTCCCATTTCTCCATGGCCTGTCCTGCATTTCTGGTTTTGACACTTTTTTCAGCATGGCCCTTTTGACCGATGGGAAGCGAGACATCTTTGTAGCGCTGATTTGCCTTTCCAGGTTGCTTGGTTGGCCAAAAAGTGCGTATGCGTTTTTTCCTGAATATATTTAGGAAAAAACGCATACGCCCTTTTTGGCCAAGGGCATCATTGTCAACGTTTTGCCGCTTTTCATGTGCTTTAAAGGCAATTCGAATCTACCTCCTGAAATCTGTTTCCTGCAATTCTGCCTTGATTTCAAATCCTCTTCTTTGCCTTCCCTCAATATATTTGTGGATGAGAGTTATCATTTATAAGTCTGCAGGTTTGTGAATTGCAGTGCCCTGAACCTCCATTTTACAACTCGCTTTTTAGGGAGCTGGCCACAAAAGCGCAGGATGGCTTCAGGCCCTGTTCTGGTTCCGGGGGGCAGGCTGAGCCTGTGGTTAATTCTTCTTCCTGATGGGAAAATAGAGTGACCTGTGCCTGTCCCAACACCAAGAGCTAGTCTTTCATTGGTTCCACGTCTTCCCGTTCATCCTCAGTACAAATTGCAACCTGTACGGAACAGGAGGTTAAAGGTGCTGATGCTCCAAGGAGGGAGATTGCTAGTAAAGTGGCTGGAATGGCGAACCCGGGCACAAGCAGATGAGAAATGAGGTGCGTTTTAGAAACCTTTCCCCATCACACGGTGTACCATCTTCTGGGTATCTCATGCATGTTTTCGATGTAGGAAGATGACCTTGAACCTGGAGATTTGGGACCCATGCGATGGGTACCACGCAGTATTAATTTAAAGGGGCTGCGTTTGCTCACCCAACCTCACCAAACCTCTCAGCCGCAACAGTGTCCACCCTTATGTCTCATCCAGCTGTGGGTCTAGATATGGTCAATCCAGGTTGCATCACAGCCCCTGAACGCATTGTGTAAGAATTTCTCTCTCTTTCACTGTCTTTGTTTCATGGGTTTTTCAAAGTAATTTATTTTTATAATGGGGTTTAGCTGCTTTTCACTGCTGTGTTTATGCCGCTTTTTACCCACTTGACCCACTAACAGAGAGATATCAATACATAGGTTTTAAGATTATTACTAGTCAGATATATTCTTGTGCGGTGAATAGGGCGTGTTGAGTCCAGTTCTCTGAGCAAGGAGTAGGTCTTGTCTATTACATATTGGGTTTATGGAACGGTATCTGAGCTAATTTGAAACCCTTGTTTTATGTATCACCCCACCTCACCTTTCCCGTTAAGCAGCCATAGTGTGTTTTCTGCATGTGTGACTCTGTTCTGTTTTGTAATTCAGTTCAAGTGTAACGGTTTTTACATTCCCTCTATAAGTGATACCTTATGAGAAGTGTCCTTTTCTGTGTGACTTATTTCACTTAGAGTCGTCGTAGCTAAATCCACTCATCATGCTGCTACTAACCTTATGACATTGATGTCACGGCTGAGTGATATTCCATTGTACATAAGGACCACAACTTCTTTATCCATTTTTCTCTTTCCTGCGATATTGAAGGTGGAATGAAGTGGAGGTCCTTGTCAACAGAGCAGCCCTAAACTTTGGGGTGCTTGTGTCTTGCTGATTTTTAATTTTCCCAATTTATACCCCCATGAGTGGAAGTGCCCTATGCTCTCTAAGCTTTGCTTTTTAGACGTTTCAGGACTCACCGTACACTTCTCCAGAGTGGCTGTTGACAATTTACATCCCGCCCATCAGTGTAGCAAGGCTCCCATTTCTCCATGGCCTGTCCTGCATTTCTGGTTTTGACACTTTTTTCAGCATGGCCCTTTTGACCGATGGGAAGCGAGACATCTTTGTAGCGCTGATTTGCCTTTCCAGGTTGCTTGGTTGGCCAAAAAGTGCGTATGCGTTTTTTCCTGAATATATTTAGGAAAAAACGCATACGCCCTTTTTGGCCAAGGGCATCATTGTCAACGTTTTGCCGCTTTTCATGTGCTTTAAAGGCAATTCGAATCTACCTCCTGAAATCTGTTTCCTGCAATTCTGCCTTGATTTCAAATCCTCTTCTTTGCCTTCCCTCAATATATTTGTGGATGAGAGTTATCATTTATAAGTCTGCAGGTTTGTGAATTGCAGTGCCCTGAACCTCCATTTTACAACTCGCTTTTTAGGGAGCTGGCCGCAAAAGCGCAGGATGGCTTCAGGCCCTGTTCTGGTTCCGGGGGGCAGGCTGAGCCTGTGGTTAATTCTTCTTCCTGATGGGAAAATAGAGTGACCTGTGCCTGTCCCAACACCAAGAGCTAGTCTTTCATTGGTTCCACGTCTTCCCGTTCATCCTCAGTACAAATTGCAACCTGTACGGAACAGGAGGTTAAAGGTGCTGATGCTCCAAGGAGGGAGATTGCTAGTAAAGTGGCTGGAATGGCGAACCCGGGCACAAGCAGATGAGAAATGAGGTGCGTTTTAGAAACCTTTCCCCATCACACGGTGTACCATCTTCTGGGTATCTCATGCATGTTTTCGATGTAGGAAGATGCCCTTGAACCTGGAGATTTGGGACCCATGCGATGGGTACCACGCAGTATTATTTAAAGGGTCTGCGTTTGCTCACCCAACCTCACCAAACCTCTCAGCCGTAACAGTGTCCACCCTTATGTCTCATCCAGCTGTAGGTCTAGATATGGTCAATCCAGGTTGCATCACAGCCCCTGAACGCATTGTGTAAGAATTTCGCTCTCTTTCACTGTCTTTGTTTCATGGGTTTTTCAAAGTAATTTATTTTTATCATGGGGTTTAGCTGCTTTTCACTGCTGTGTTTATGCCGCTTTTTACCCACTTGACACACTAACAGAGAGATATCAATACATAGGTTTTAAGATTATTACTAGTCAGATATATTCTTGTTCGGTGAATAGGGCGTGTTGAGTCCAGTTCTCTGAGCAAGGAGTAGGTCTTGTCTATTACATATTGGTTTTATGGAACGGTATCTGAGCTAATTTGAAACCCTTGTTTTATGTATCACCCCACCTCACCTTTCCCGTTAAGCAGCCATAGTGTGTTTTCTGCATGTGTGACTCTGTTCTGTTTTGTAATTCAGTTCAAGTGTAACGGTTTTTACATTCCCTCTATAAGTGATACCTTATGAGAAGTGTCCTTTTCTGTGTGACTAATATCACTTAGAGTCGTCATACCTAAATCCACTCATCATGCTGCTACTAGCCTTATGACATTGATTTCACGGCTGAGTGATATTCCATTGTACATAAGGACCACAACTTCTTTATCCATTTTTCTCTTTCCTGGGATATTGAAGGTGGAATGAAGTGGAGGTCCTTGTCAACAGAGCAGCCCTAAACTTTGGGGTGCTTGTGTCTTGCTGATTTTTAATTTTCCCAATTTATACCCCCATGAGTGGAAGTGCCCTATGCTCTCTAAGCTTTGTTTTTTAGATGTTTCAGGACTCACCGTACGCTTCTCCAGAGTGGCTGTTGGCAATTTACATCCCGCCCATCAGTGTAGGAAGGCTCCCATTTCTCCATGGCCTGTCCTGCATTTCTGGTTTTGACACTTTTTTCAGCATGGCCTTTTTAACCGATGGGAAGCGAGACATTTTGTAGCGCTGATTTGCCTTTCCAGGTTGCTTGGTTGGCCAAAAAGTGCGTATGCGTTTTTTCCTGAATATATTCAGGAAAAAACGCATACGCCCTTTTTGTCCAAGGGCATCATTGTCAACGTTTTGCCGCTTTTCATGTGCTTTAAAGGCAATTCGAATCTACCTCCTGAAATCTGTTTCCTGCAATTCTGCCTTGATTTCAAATCCTCTTCTTTGCCTTCCCTCAATATATTTGTGGATGAGAGTTATCATTTATAACTCTGCAGGTTTGTGAATTGCAGTGCCCTGAACCTCCATTTTACAACTCGCTTTTTAGGGAGCTGGCCGCAAAAGCGCAGGATGGCTTCAGGCCCTGTTCTGGTTCCAGGGGGCAGGCTGAGCCTGTGGTTAATTCTTCTTCCTGATGGGAAAATAGAGTGACCTGTGCCTGTCCCAACACCAAGAGCTAGTCTTTCATTGGTTCCACGTCTTCCCGTTCATCCTCAGTACAAATTGCAACCTGTACAGAACAGGAGGTTAAAGGTGCTGATGCTCCAAGTAGGGAGATTGCTAGTAAAGCGGCTGGAATAGCGAACCCGGGCACAAGGAGATGAGAAATGAGGTGCGTTTTAGAAACCTTTCCACATCACACGGTGTACCATCTTCTGGGTTTCTCATGCATGTTTTCGATGTAGGAAGATGCCCTTGAACCTGGAGATTTGGGACCCATGCGATGGGTACCACGCAGTATTACTTTAAAGGGTCTGCGTTTGCTCACCCAACCTCACCAAACCTCTCAGCCGCAACAGTGTCCACCCTTAGGTCTCATCCAGCTGTGGGTCTAGATATGGTCAATCCAGGTTGCATCACAGCCCCTGAACGCATTGTGTAAGAATTTCTCTCTCTTTCACTGTCTTTGTTTCATGGGTTTTTCAAAGTAATTTATTTTTATAATGGGGTTTAGCTGCTTTTCACTGCTGTGTTTATGCCGCTTTTTACCCACTTGACCCACTAACAGAGAGATATCAATACATAGGTTTTAAGATTATTACTAGTCAGATATATTCTTGTGCGGTGAATAGGGCGTGTTGAGTCCAGTTCTCTGAGCAAGGAGTAGGTCTAGTCTATTACATATTGGTTTTATGGAACGGTATCTGAGCTAATTTGAAACCCTTGTTTTATGTATCACCCCACCTCACCTTTCCCGTTAAGCAGCCATAGTGTGTTTTCTGCATGTGTGACTCTGTTCTGTTTTGTAATTCAGTTCAAGTGTAACGGTTTTTACATTCCCTCTATCAGTGATACCTTATGAGAAGTGTCCTTTTCTGTGTGACTTATTTCACTTAGAATCGTCGTACCTAAATCCACTCGTCATGCTGCTACTAGCCTTATGACATTGATTTCATGGCTGAGTGATATTCCATTGTACATAAGGACCACAACTTCTTTATCCATTTTTCTCTTTCCTGGGATATTGAAGGTGGAATGAAGTGGAGGTCCTTGTCAGCAGAGCAGCCCTAAACTTTGGGGTGCTTGTGTCTTGCTGATTTTTCATTTTCCCAATTTATACCCCCATGAGTGGAAGTGCCCTATGCTCTCTAAGCTTTGCTTTTTAGACGTTTCAGGACTCACCGTACACTTCTCCAGAGTGGCTGTTGACAATTTACATCCCGCCCATCAGTGTAGCAAGGCTCCCATTTCTCCATGGCCTGTCCTGCATTTCTGGTTTTGACACTTTTTTCAGCATGGCCCTTTTGACCGATGGGAAGCGAGACATCTTTGTAGCGCTGATTTGCCTTTCCAGGTTGCTTGGTTGGCCAAAAAGGGCGTATGCGTTTTTTCCTGAATATATTCAGGAAAAAACGCTTACGCCGTTTTTGGCCAAGGGCATCATTGTCAACGTTTTGCCGCTTTTCATGTGCTTTAAAGGCGATTCGAATCTACCTCCTGAAATCTGTTTCCTGCAATTCTGCCTTGATTTCAAATCCTCTTCTTTGCCTTCCCTCAATATATTTGTGGATGAGAGTTATCATTTATAACTCTGCAGGTTTGTGAATTGCAGTGCCCTGAACCTCCATTTTACAACTCGCTTTTTAGGGAGCTGGCCGCAAAAGCGCAGGATGGCTTCAGGCCCTGTTCTGGTTCCGGGGGGCAGGCTGAGCCTGTGGTTAATTCTTCTTCCTGATGGGAAAATAGAGTGACCTGTGCCTGTCCCAACACCAAGAGCTAGTCTTTCATTGGTTCCACGTCTTCCCGTTCATCCTCAGTACAAATTGCAACCTGTACGGAACAGGAGGTTAAAGGTGCTGATGCTCCAAGGAGGGAGATTGCTAGTAAAGTGGCTGGAATGGCGAACCCGGGCACAAGCAGATGAGAAATGAGGTGCGTTTTAGAAACCTTTCCCCATCACACGGTGTACCATCTTCTGTGTATCTCATGCATGTTTTCGATGTAGGAAGATGCCCTGGAACCTGGAGATTTGGGACCCATGCGATGGGTACCACGCAGTATTACTTTAAAGGGTCTGCGTTTGCTCACCCAACCTCACCAAACCTCTCAGCCGCAACAGTGTCCACCCTTATGTCTCATCCAGCTGTGGGTCTAGATATGGTCAATCCAGGTTGCATCACAGCCCCTGAACGCATTGTGTAAGAATTTCTCTCTCTTTCACTGTCTTTGTTTCATGGGTTTTTCAAAGTAATTTATTTTTATAATGGGGTTTAGCTGCTTTTCACTGCTGTGTTTATGCCGCTTTTTACCCACTTGACACACTAACAGAGACATATCAATACATAGGTTTTAAGATTATTACTAGTCAGATATATTCTTGTGCGGTGAATAGGGCGTGTTGAGTCCAGTTCTCTGAGCAAGGAGTAGGTCTTGTCTATTACATATTGGGTTTATGGAACGGTATCTGAGCTAATTTGAAACCCTTGTTTTATGTATCACCCCACCTCACCTTTCCCGTTAAGCAGCCATAGTGTGTTTTCTGCATGTGTGACTCTGTTCTGTTTTGTAATTCAGTTCAAGTGTAACGGTTTTTACATTCCCTCTATAAGTGATACCTTATGAGAAGTGTCCTTTGCTGTGTGACTTATTTCACTTAGAGTCGTCGTACCTAAATCCACTCATCATGCTGCTACTAGCCTTATGACATTGATTTCACGGCTGAGTGATATTCCATTGTACATAAGGACCACAACTTCTTTATCCATTATTCTCTTTCCTGGGATATTGAAGGTGGAATGAAGTGGAGGTCCTTGTCAACAGAGCAGCCCTAAACTTTGGGGTGCTTGTGTCTTGCTGATTTTTCATTTTCCCAATTTATACCCCCATGAGTGGAAGTGCCCTATGCTCTCTAAGCTTTGCTTTTTAGATATTTCAGGACTCACCGTACGCTTCTCCAGAGTGGCTGTTGACAATTTACATCCCGCCCATCAGTGTAGCAAGGCTCCCATTTCTCCATGGCCTGTCCTGCATTTCTGGTTTTGACACTTTTTTCAGCATGGCCCTTTTGACCGATGGGAAGCGAGACATCTTTGTAGCGCTGATTTGCCTTTCCAGGTTGCTTGGTTGGCCAAAAAGGGCGTATGCGTTTTTTCCTGAATATATTCAGGAAAAAACGCATACGCCCTTTTTGGCCAAGGGCATCATTGTCAACGTTTTGCCGCTTTTCATGTGCTTTAAAGGCGATTCGAATCTACCTCCTGAAATCTGTTTCCTGCAATTCTGCCTTGATTTCAAATCCTCTTCTTTGCCTTCCCTCAATATATTTGTGGATGAGAGTTATCATTTATAACTCTGCAGGTTTGTGAATTGCAGTGCCCTGAACCTCCATTTTACAACTCGCTTTTTAGGGAGCTGGCCGCAAAAGCGCAGGATGGCTTCAGGCCCTGTTCTGGTTCCGGGGGGCAGGCTGAGCCTGTGGTTAATTCTTCTTCCTGATGGGAAAATAGAGTGACCTGTGCCTGTCCCAACACCAAGAGCTAGTCTTTCATTGGTTCCACGTCTTCCCGTTCATCCTCAGTACAAATTGCAACCTGTACGGAACAGGAGGTTAAAGGTGCTGATGCTCCAAGGAGGGAGATTGCTAGTAAAGTGGCTGGAATGGCGAACCCGGGCACAAGCAAATGAGAAATGAGGTGCGTTTTAGAAACCTTTCCCCATCACACGGTGTACCATCTTCTGGGTATCTCATGCATGTTTTCGATGTAGGAAGATGCCCTTGAACCTGGAGATTTGGGACACATGCGATGGGTACCACGCAGTATTACTTTAAAGGGTCTGCGTTTGCTCACCCAACCTCACCAAACCTCTCAGCCGCAACAGTGTCCACCCTTAGGTCTCATCCAGCTGTGGGTCTAGATATGGTCAATCCAGGTTGCATCACAGCCCCTGAACGCATTGTGTAAGAATTTCGCTCTCTTTCACTGTCTTTGTTTCACGGGTTTTTCAAAGTAATTTATTTTTATAATGGGGTTTAGCTGCTTTTCACTGCTGTGTTTATGCCGCTTTACACCCACTTGACACACTAACAGAGAGATATCAATACATAGGTTTTAAGATTATTACTAGTCAGATATATTCTTGTGCGGTGAATAGGGCGTGTTGAGTCCAGTTCTCTGAGCAAGGAGTACGTCTTGTCTATTACATATTGGTTTTATGGAACGGTATCTGAGCTAATTTGAAACCATTGTTTTATGTATCACCCCACCTCACCTTTCCCGTTAAGCAGCCATAGTGTGTTTTCTGCATGTGTGACTCTGTTCTGTTTTGTAATTCAGTTCAAGTGTAACGGTTTTTACATTCCCTCTATCAGTGATACCTTATGAGAAGTGTCCTTTTCTGTGTGACTTATTTCACTTAGAATCGTCGTACCTAAATCCACTCGTCATGCTGCTACTAGCCTTATGACATTGATTTCATGGCTGAGTGATATTCCATTGTACATAAGGACCACAACTTCTTTATCCATTTTTCTCTTTCCTGGGATATTGAAGGTGGAATGAAGTGGAGGTCCTTGTCAGCAGAGCAGCCCTAAACTTTGGGGTGCTTGTGTCTTGCTGATTTTTCATTTTCCCAATTTATACCCCCATGAGTGGAAGTGCCCTATGCTCTCTAAGCTTTGCTTTTTAGACGTTTCAGGACTCACCGTACACTTCTCCAGAGTGGCTGTTGACAATTTACATCCCGCCCATCAGTGTAGCAAGGCTCCCATTTCTCCATGGCCTGTCCTGCATTTCTGGTTTTGACACTTTTTTCAGCATGGCCCTTTTGACCGATGGGAAGCGAGACATCTTTGTAGCGCTGATTTGCCTTTCCAGGTTGCTTGGTTGGCCAAAAAGGGCGTATGCGTTTTTTCCTGAATATATTCAGGAAAAAACGCTTACGCCGTTTTTGGCCAAGGGCATCATTGTCAACGTTTTGCCGCTTTTCATGTGCTTTAAAGGCGATTCGAATCTACCTCCTGAAATCTGTTTCCTGCAATTCTGCCTTGATTTCAAATCCTCTTCTTTGCCTTCCCTCAATATATTTGTGGATGAGAGTTATCATTTATAACTCTGCAGGTTTGTGAATTGCAGTGCCCTGAACCTCCATTTTACAACTCGCTTTTTAGGGAGCTGGCCGCAAAAGCGCAGGACGGCTTCAGGCCCTGTTCTGGTTCCGGGGGGCAGGCTGAGCCTGTGGTTAATTCTTCTTCCTGATGGGAAAATAGAGTGACCTGTGCCTGTCCCAACACCAAGAGCTAGTCTTTCATTGGTTCCACGTCTTCCCGTTCATCCTCAGTACAAATTGCAACCTGTACGGAACAGGAGGTTAAAGGTGCTGATGCTCCAAGGAGGGAGATTGCTAGTAAAGTGGCTGGAATGGCGAACCCGGGCACAAGCAGATGAGAAATGAGGTGCGTTTTAGAAACCTTTCCCCATCACACGGTGTACCATCTTCTGTGTATCTCATGCATGTTTTCGATGTAGGAAGATGCCCTGGAACCTGGAGATTTGGGACCCATGCGATGGGTACCACGCAGTATTACTTTAAAGGGTCTGCGTTTGCTCACCCAACCTCACCAAACCTCTCAGCCGCAACAGTGTCCACCCTTAGGTCTCATCCAGCTGTGGGTCTAGATATGGTCAATCCAGGTTGCATCACAGCCCCTGAACGCATTGTGTAAGAATTTCGCTCTCTTTCACTGTCTTTGTTTCACGGGTTTTTCAAAGTAATTTATTTTTATAATGGGGTTTAGCTGCTTTTCACTGCTGTGTTTATGCCGCTTTACACCCACTTGACACACTAACAGAGAGATATCAATACATAGGTTTTAAGATTATTACTAGTCAGATATATTCTTGTGCGGTGAATAGGGCGTGTTGAGTCCAGTTCTCTGAGCAAGGAGTACGTCTTGTCTATTACATATTGGTTTTATGGAACGGTATCTGAGCTAATTTGAAACCATTGTTTTATGTATCACCCCACCTCACCTTTCCCGTTAAGCAGCCATAGTGTGTTTTCTGCATGTGTGACTCTGTTCTGTTTTGTAATTCAGTTCAAGTGTAACGGTTTTTACATTCCCTCTATCAGTGATACCTTATGAGAAGTGTCCTTTTCTGTGTGACTTATTTCACTTAGAATCGTCGTACCTAAATCCACTCGTCATGCTGCTACTAGCCTTATGACATTGATTTCATGGCTGAGTGATATTCCATTGTACATAAGGACCACAACTTCTTTATCCATTTTTCTCTTTCCTGGGATATTGAAGGTGGAATGAAGTGGAGGTCCTTGTCAGCAGAGCAGCCCTAAACTTTGGGGTGCTTGTGTCTTGCTGATTTTTCATTTTCCCAATTTATACCCCCATGAGTGGAAGTGCCCTATGCTCTCTAAGCTTTGCTTTTTAGACGTTTCAGGACTCACCGTACACTTCTCCAGAGTGGCTGTTGACAATTTACATCCCGCCCATCAGTGTAGCAAGGCTCCCATTTCTCCATGGCCTGTCCTGCATTTCTGGTTTTGACACTTTTTTCAGCATGGCCCTTTTGACCGATGGGAAGCGAGACATCTTTGTAGCGCTGATTTGCCTTTCCAGGTTGCTTGGTTGGCCAAAAAGGGCGTATGCGTTTTTTCCTGAATATATTCAGGAAAATACGCTTACGCCGTTTTTGGCCAAGGGCATCATTGTCAACGTTTTGCCGCTTTTCATGTGCTTTAAAGGCGATTCGAATCTACCTCCTGAAATCTGTTTCCTGCAATTCTGCCTTGATTTCAAATCCTCTTCTTTGCCTTCCCTCAATATATTTGTGGATGAGAGTTATCATTTATAACTCTGCAGGTTTGTGAATTGCAGTGCCCTGAACCTCCATTTTACAACTCGCTTTTTAGGGAGCTGGCCGCAAAAGCGCAGGACGGCTTCAGGCCCTGTTCTGGTTCCGGGGGGCAGGCTGAGCCTGTGGTTAATTCTTCTTCCTGATGGGAAAATAGAGTGACCTGTGCCTGTCCCAACACCAAGAGCTAGTCTTTCATTGGTTCCACGTCTTCCCGTTCATCCTCAGTACAAATTGCAACCTGTACGGAACAGGAGGTTAAAGGTGCTGATGCTCCAAGGAGGGAGATTGCTAGTAAAGTGGCTGGAATGGCGAACCCGGGCACAAGCAGATGAGAAATGAGGTGCGTTTTAGAAACCTTTCCCCATCACACGGTGTACCATCTTCTGTGTATCTCATGCATGTTTTCGATGTAGGAAGATGCCCTGGAACCTGGAGATTTGGGACCCATGCGATGGGTACCACGCAGTATTACTTTAAAGGGTCTGCGTTTGCTCACCCAACCTCACCAAACCTCTCAGCCGCAACAGTGTCCACCCTTATGTCTCATCCAGCTGTGGGTCTAGATATGGTCAATCCAGGTTGCATCACAGCCCCTGAACGCATTGTGTAAGAATTTCTCTCTCTTTCACTGTCTTTGTTTCATGGGTTTTTCAAAGTAATTTATTTTTATAATGGGGTTTAGCTGCTTTTCACTGCTGTGTTTATGCCGCTTTTTACCCACTTGACACACTAACAGAGACATATCAATACATAGGTTTTAAGATTATTACTAGTCAGATATATTCTTGTGCGGTGAATAGGGCGTGTTGAGTCCAGTTCTCTGAGCAAGGAGTAGGTCTTGTCTATTACATATTGGGTTTATGGAACGGTATCTGAGCTAATTTGAAACCCTTGTTTTATGTATCACCCCACCTCACCTTTCCCGTTAAGCAGCCATAGTGTGTTTTCTGCATGTGTGACTCTGTTCTGTTTTGTAATTCAGTTCAAGTGTAACGGTTTTTACATTCCCTCTATAAGTGATACCTTATGAGAAGTGTCCTTTGCTGTGTGACTTATTTCACTTAGAGTCGTCGTACCTAAATCCACTCATCATGCTGCTACTAGCCTTATGACATTGATTTCACGGCTGAGTGATATTCCATTGTACATAAGGACCACAACTTCTTTATCCATTATTCTCTTTCCTGGGATATTGAAGGTGGAATGAAGTGGAGGTCCTTGTCAACAGAGCAGCCCTAAACTTTGGGGTGCTTGTGTCTTGCTGATTTTTCATTTTCCCAATTTATACCCCCATGAGTGGAAGTGCCCTATGCTCTCTAAGCTTTGCTTTTTAGATATTTCAGGACTCACCGTACGCTTCTCCAGAGTGGCTGTTGACAATTTACATCCCGCCCATCAGTGTAGCAAGGCTCCCATTTCTCCATGGCCTGTCCTGCATTTCTGGTTTTGACACTTTTTTCAGCATGGCCCTTTTGACCGATGGGAAGCGAGACATCTTTGTAGCGCTGATTTGCCTTTCCAGGTTGCTTGGTTGGCCAAAAAGTGCGTATGCGTTTTTTCCTGAATATATTCAGGAAAAAACGCATACGCCCTTTTTGTCCAAGGGCATCATTGTCAACGTTTTGCCGCTTTTCATGTGCTTTAAAGGCAATTCGAATCTACCTCCTGAAATCTGTTTCCTGCAATTCTGCCTTGATTTCAAATCCTCTTCTTTGCCTTCCCTCAATATATTTGTGGATGAGAGTTATCATTTATAACTCTGCAGGTTTGTGAATTGCAGTGCCCTGAACCTCCATTTTACAACTCGCTTTTTAGGGAGCTGGCCGCAAAAGCGCAGGATGGCTTCAGGCCCTGTTCTGGTTCCAGGGGGCAGGCTGAGCCTGTGGTTAATTCTTCTTCCTGATGGGAAAATAGAGTGACCTGTGCCTGTCCCAACACCAAGAGCTAGTCTTTCATTGGTTCCACGTCTTCCCGTTCATCCTCAGTACAAATTGCAACCTGTACAGAACAGGAGGTTAAAGGTGCTGATGCTCCAAGTAGGGAGATTGCTAGTAAAGCGGCTGGAATAGCGAACCCGGGCACAAGGAGATGAGAAATGAGGTGCGTTTTAGAAACCTTTCCACATCACACGGTGTACCATCTTCTGGGTTTCTCATGCATGTTTTCGATGTAGGAAGATGCCCTTGAACCTGGAGATTTGGGACCCATGCGATGGGTACCACGCAGTATTACTTTAAAGGGTCTGCGTTTGCTCACCCAACCTCACCAAACCTCTCAGCCGCAACAGTGTCCACCCTTAGGTCTCATCCAGCTGTGGGTCTAGATATGGTCAATCCAGGTTGCATCACAGCCCCTGAACGCATTGTGTAAGAATTTCTCTCTCTTTCACTGTCTTTGTTTCATGGGTTTTTCAAAGTAATTTATTTTTATAATGGGGTTTAGCTGCTTTTCACTGCTGTGTTTATGCCGCTTTTTACCCACTTGACCCACTAACAGAGAGATATCAATACATAGGTTTTAAGATTATTACTAGTCAGATATATTCTTGTGCGGTGAATAGGGCGTGTTGAGTCCAGTTCTCTGAGCAAGGAGTAGGTCTAGTCTATTACATATTGGTTTTATGGAACGGTATCTGAGCTAATTTGAAACCCTTGTTTTATGTATCACCCCACCTCACCTTTCCCGTTAAGCAGCCATAGTGTGTTTTCTGCATGTGTGACTCTGTTCTGTTTTGTAATTCAGTTCAAGTGTAACGGTTTTTACATTCCCTCTATCAGTGATACCTTATGAGAAGTGTCCTTTTCTGTGTGACTTATTTCACTTAGAATCGTCGTACCTAAATCCACTCGTCATGCTGCTACTAGCCTTATGACATTGATTTCATGGCTGAGTGATATTCCATTGTACATAAGGACCACAACTTCTTTATCCATTTTTCTCTTTCCTGGGATATTGAAGGTGGAATGAAGTGGAGGTCCTTGTCAGCAGAGCAGCCCTAAACTTTGGGGTGCTTGTGTCTTGCTGATTTTTCATTTTCCCAATTTATACCCCCATGAGTGGAAGTGCCCTATGCTCTCTAAGCTTTGCTTTTTAGACGTTTCAGGACTCACCGTACACTTCTCCAGAGTGGCTGTTGACAATTTACATCCCGCCCATCAGTGTAGCAAGGCTCCCATTTCTCCATGGCCT
Source organism: Balaenoptera borealis (assembly GCF_965194805.1). NCBI lineage: Eukaryota > Metazoa > Chordata > Mammalia > Artiodactyla > Balaenopteridae > Balaenoptera > Balaenoptera borealis. Next base: position 1,622,965 of record NC_138869.1, on the reverse strand, counting down.
GTCCTGCATTTCTGGTTTTGACACTTTTTTCAGCATGGCCCTTTTGACCGATGGGAAGCGAGACATCTTTGTAGCGCTGATTTGCCTTTCCAGGTTGCTTGGTTGGCCAAAAAGGGCGTATGCGTTTTTTCCTGAATATATTCAGGAAAAAACGCTTACGCCGTTTTTGGCCAAGGGCATCATTGTCAACGTTTTGCCGCTTTTCATGTGCTTTAAAGGCGATTCGAATCTACCTCCTGAAATCTGTTTCCTGCAATTCTGCCTTGATTTCAAATCCTCTTCTTTGCCTTCCCTCAATATATTTGTGGATGAGAGTTATCATTTATAACTCTGCAGGTTTGTGAATTGCAGTGCCCTGAACCTCCATTTTACAACTCGCTTTTTAGGGAGCTGGCCGCAAAAGCGCAGGATGGCTTCAGGCCCTGTTCTGGTTCCGGGGGGCAGGCTGAGCCTGTGGTTAATTCTTCTTCCTGATGGGAAAATAGAGTGACCTGTGCCTGTCCCAACACCAAGAGCTAGTCTTTCATTGGTTCCACGTCTTCCCGTTCATCCTCAGTACAAATTGCAACCTGTACGGAACAGGAGGTTAAAGGTGCTGATGCTCCAAGGAGGGAGATTGCTAGTAAAGTGGCTGGAATGGCGAACCCGGGCACAAGCAGATGAGAAATGAGGTGCGTTTTAGAAACCTTTCCCCATCACACGGTGTACCATCTTCTGTGTATCTCATGCATGTTTTCGATGTAGGAAGATGCCCTGGAACCTGGAGATTTGGGACCCATGCGATGGGTACCACGCAGTATTACTTTAAAGGGTCTGCGTTTGCTCACCCAACCTCACCAAACCTCTCAGCCGCAACAGTGTCCACCCTTATGTCTCATCCAGCTGTGGGTCTAGATATGGTCAATCCAGGTTGCATCACAGCCCCTGAACGCATTGTGTAAGAATTTCTCTCTCTTTCACTGTCTTTGTTTCATGGGTTTTTCAAAGTAATTTATTTTTATAATGGGGTTTAGCTGCTTTTCACTGCTGTGTTTATGCCGCTTTTTACCCACTTGACACACTAACAGAGACATATCAATACATAGGTTTTAAGATTATTACTAGTCAGATATATTCTTGTGCGGTGAATAGGGCGTGTTGAGTCCAGTTCTCTGAGCAAGGAGTAGGTCTTGTCTATTACATATTGGGTTTATGGAACGGTATCTGAGCTAATTTGAAACCCTTGTTTTATGTATCACCCCACCTCACCTTTCCCGTTAAGCAGCCATAGTGTGTTTTCTGCATGTGTGACTCTGTTCTGTTTTGTAATTCAGTTCAAGTGTAACGGTTTTTACATTCCCTCTATAAGTGATACCTTATGAGAAGTGTCCTTTGCTGTGTGACTTATTTCACTTAGAGTCGTCGTACCTAAATCCACTCATCATGCTGCTACTAGCCTTATGACATTGATTTCACGGCTGAGTGATATTCCATTGTACATAAGGACCACAACTTCTTTATCCATTATTCTCTTTCCTGGGATATTGAAGGTGGAATGAAGTGGAGGTCCTTGTCAACAGAGCAGCCCTAAACTTTGGGGTGCTTGTGTCTTGCTGATTTTTCATTTTCCCAATTTATACCCCCATGAGTGGAAGTGCCCTATGCTCTCTAAGCTTTGCTTTTTAGATATTTCAGGACTCACCGTACGCTTCTCCAGAGTGGCTGTTGACAATTTACATCCCGCCCATCAGTGTAGCAAGGCTCCCATTTCTCCATGGCCTGTCCTGCATTTCTGGTTTTGACACTTTTTTCAGCATGGCCCTTTTGACCGATGGGAAGCGAGACATCTTTGTAGCGCTGATTTGCCTTTCCAGGTTGCTTGGTTGGCCAAAAAGGGCGTATGCGTTTTTTCCTGAATATATTCAGGAAAAAACGCATACGCCCTTTTTGGCCAAGGGCATCATTGTCAACGTTTTGCCGCTTTTCATGTGCTTTAAAGGCGATTCGAATCTACCTCCTGAAATCTGTTTCCTGCAATTCTGCCTTGATTTCAAATCCTCTTCTTTGCCTTCCCTCAATATATTTGTGGATGAGAGTTATCATTTATAACTCTGCAGGTTTGTGAATTGCAGTGCCCTGAACCTCCATTTTACAACTCGCTTTTTAGGGAGCTGGCCGCAAAAGCGCAGGATGGCTTCAGGCCCTGTTCTGGTTCCGGGGGGCAGGCTGAGCCTGTGGTTAATTCTTCTTCCTGATGGGAAAATAGAGTGACCTGTGCCTGTCCCAACACCAAGAGCTAGTCTTTCATTGGTTCCACGTCTTCCCGTTCATCCTCAGTACAAATTGCAACCTGTACGGAACAGGAGGTTAAAGGTGCTGATGCTCCAAGGAGGGAGATTGCTAGTAAAGTGGCTGGAATGGCGAACCCGGGCACAAGCAAATGAGAAATGAGGTGCGTTTTAGAAACCTTTCCCCATCACACGGTGTACCATCTTCTGGGTATCTCATGCATGTTTTCGATGTAGGAAGATGCCCTTGAACCTGGAGATTTGGGACACATGCGATGGGTACCACGCAGTATTACTTTAAAGGGTCTGCGTTTGCTCACCCAACCTCACCAAACCTCTCAGCCGCAACAGTGTCCACCCTTAGGTCTCATCCAGCTGTGGGTCTAGATATGGTCAATCCAGGTTGCATCACAGCCCCTGAACGCATTGTGTAAGAATTTCGCTCTCTTTCACTGTCTTTGTTTCACGGGTTTTTCAAAGTAATTTATTTTTATAATGGGGTTTAGCTGCTTTTCACTGCTGTGTTTATGCCGCTTTACACCCACTTGACACACTAACAGAGAGATATCAATACATAGGTTTTAAGATTATTACTAGTCAGATATATTCTTGTGCGGTGAATAGGGCGTGTTGAGTCCAGTTCTCTGAGCAAGGAGTACGTCTTGTCTATTACATATTGGTTTTATGGAACGGTATCTGAGCTAATTTGAAACCATTGTTTTATGTATCACCCCACCTCACCTTTCCCGTTAAGCAGCCATAGTGTGTTTTCTGCATGTGTGACTCTGTTCTGTTTTGTAATTCAGTTCAAGTGTAACGGTTTTTACATTCCCTCTATCAGTGATACCTTATGAGAAGTGTCCTTTTCTGTGTGACTTATTTCACTTAGAATCGTCGTACCTAAATCCACTCGTCATGCTGCTACTAGCCTTATGACATTGATTTCATGGCTGAGTGATATTCCATTGTACATAAGGACCACAACTTCTTTATCCATTTTTCTCTTTCCTGGGATATTGAAGGTGGAATGAAGTGGAGGTCCTTGTCAGCAGAGCAGCCCTAAACTTTGGGGTGCTTGTGTCTTGCTGATTTTTCATTTTCCCAATTTATACCCCCATGAGTGGAAGTGCCCTATGCTCTCTAAGCTTTGCTTTTTAGACGTTTCAGGACTCACCGTACACTTCTCCAGAGTGGCTGTTGACAATTTACATCCCGCCCATCAGTGTAGCAAGGCTCCCATTTCTCCATGGCCTGTCCTGCATTTCTGGTTTTGACACTTTTTTCAGCATGGCCCTTTTGACCGATGGGAAGCGAGACATCTTTGTAGCGCTGATTTGCCTTTCCAGGTTGCTTGGTTGGCCAAAAAGGGCGTATGCGTTTTTTCCTGAATATATTCAGGAAAAAACGCTTACGCCGTTTTTGGCCAAGGGCATCATTGTCAACGTTTTGCCGCTTTTCATGTGCTTTAAAGGCGATTCGAATCTACCTCCTGAAATCTGTTTCCTGCAATTCTGCCTTGATTTCAAATCCTCTTCTTTGCCTTCCCTCAATATATTTGTGGATGAGAGTTATCATTTATAACTCTGCAGGTTTGTGAATTGCAGTGCCCTGAACCTCCATTTTACAACTCGCTTTTTAGGGAGCTGGCCGCAAAAGCGCAGGACGGCTTCAGGCCCTGTTCTGGTTCCGGGGGGCAGGCTGAGCCTGTGGTTAATTCTTCTTCCTGATGGGAAAATAGAGTGACCTGTGCCTGTCCCAACACCAAGAGCTAGTCTTTCATTGGTTCCACGTCTTCCCGTTCATCCTCAGTACAAATTGCAACCTGTACGGAACAGGAGGTTAAAGGTGCTGATGCTCCAAGGAGGGAGATTGCTAGTAAAGTGGCTGGAATGGCGAACCCGGGCACAAGCAGATGAGAAATGAGGTGCGTTTTAGAAACCTTTCCCCATCACACGGTGTACCATCTTCTGTGTATCTCATGCATGTTTTCGATGTAGGAAGATGCCCTGGAACCTGGAGATTTGGGACCCATGCGATGGGTACCACGCAGTATTACTTTAAAGGGTCTGCGTTTGCTCACCCAACCTCACCAAACCTCTCAGCCGCAACAGTGTCCACCCTTATGTCTCATCCAGCTGTGGGTCTAGATATGGTCAATCCAGGTTGCATCACAGCCCCTGAACGCATTGTGTAAGAATTTCTCTCTCTTTCACTGTCTTTGTTTCATGGGTTTTTCAAAGTAATTTATTTTTATAATGGGGTTTAGCTGCTTTTCACTGCTGTGTTTATGCCGCTTTTTACCCACTTGACACACTAACAGAGACATATCAATACATAGGTTTTAAGATTATTACTAGTCAGATATATTCTTGTGCGGTGAATAGGGCGTGTTGAGTCCAGTTCTCTGAGCAAGGAGTAGGTCTTGTCTATTACATATTGGGTTTATGGAACGGTATCTGAGCTAATTTGAAACCCTTGTTTTATGTATCACCCCACCTCACCTTTCCCGTTAAGCAGCCATAGTGTGTTTTCTGCATGTGTGACTCTGTTCTGTTTTGTAATTCAGTTCAAGTGTAACGGTTTTTACATTCCCTCTATAAGTGATACCTTATGAGAAGTGTCCTTTGCTGTGTGACTTATTTCACTTAGAGTCGTCGTACCTAAATCCACTCATCATGCTGCTACTAGCCTTATGACATTGATTTCACGGCTGAGTGATATTCCATTGTACATAAGGACCACAACTTCTTTATCCATTATTCTCTTTCCTGGGATATTGAAGGTGGAATGAAGTGGAGGTCCTTGTCAACAGAGCAGCCCTAAACTTTGGGGTGCTTGTGTCTTGCTGATTTTTCATTTTCCCAATTTATACCCCCATGAGTGGAAGTGCCCTATGCTCTCTAAGCTTTGCTTTTTAGATATTTCAGGACTCACCGTACGCTTCTCCAGAGTGGCTGTTGACAATTTACATCCCGCCCATCAGTGTAGCAAGGCTCCCATTTCTCCATGGCCTGTCCTGCATTTCTGGTTTTGACACTTTTTTCAGCATGGCCCTTTTGACCGATGGGAAGCGAGACATCTTTGTAGCGCTGATTTGCCTTTCCAGGTTGCTTGGTTGGCCAAAAAGGGCGTATGCGTTTTTTCCTGAATATATTCAGGAAAAAACGCATACGCCCTTTTTGGCCAAGGGCATCATTGTCAACGTTTTGCCGCTTTTCATGTGCTTTAAAGGCGATTCGAATCTACCTCCTGAAATCTGTTTCCTGCAATTCTGCCTTGATTTCAAATCCTCTTCTTTGCCTTCCCTCAATATATTTGTGGATGAGAGTTATCATTTATAACTCTGCAGGTTTGTGAATTGCAGTGCCCTGAACCTCCATTTTACAACTCGCTTTTTAGGGAGCTGGCCGCAAAAGCGCAGGATGGCTTCAGGCCCTGTTCTGGTTCCGGGGGGCAGGCTGAGCCTGTGGTTAATTCTTCTTCCTGATGGGAAAATAGAGTGACCTGTGCCTGTCCCAACACCAAGAGCTAGTCTTTCATTGGTTCCACGTCTTCCCGTTCATCCTCAGTACAAATTGCAACCTGTACGGAACAGGAGGTTAAAGGTGCTGATGCTCCAAGGAGGGAGATTGCTAGTAAAGTGGCTGGAATGGCGAACCCGGGCACAAGCAAATGAGAAATGAGGTGCGTTTTAGAAACCTTTCCCCATCACACGGTGTACCATCTTCTGGGTATCTCATGCATGTTTTCGATGTAGGAAGATGCCCTTGAACCTGGAGATTTGGGACACATGCGATGGGTACCACGCAGTATTACTTTAAAGGGTCTGCGTTTGCTCACCCAACCTCACCAAACCTCTCAGCCGCAACAGTGTCCACCCTTAGGTCTCATCCAGCTGTGGGTCTAGATATGGTCAATCCAGGTTGCATCACAGCCCCTGAACGCATTGTGTAAGAATTTCGCTCTCTTTCACTGTCTTTGTTTCACGGGTTTTTCAAAGTAATTTATTTTTATAATGGGGTTTAGCTGCTTTTCACTGCTGTGTTTATGCCGCTTTACACCCACTTGACACACTAACAGAGAGATATCAATACATAGGTTTTAAGATTATTACTAGTCAGATATATTCTTGTGCGGTGAATAGGGCGTGTTGAGTCCAGTTCTCTGAGCAAGGAGTACGTCTTGTCTATTACATATTGGTTTTATGGAACGGTATCTGAGCTAATTTGAAACCATTGTTTTATGTATCACCCCACCTCACCTTTCCCGTTAAGCAGCCATAGTGTGTTTTCTGCATGTGTGACTCTGTTCTGTTTTGTAATTCAGTTCAAGTGTAACGGTTTTTACATTCCCTCTATCAGTGATACCTTATGAGAAGTGTCCTTTTCTGTGTGACTTATTTCACTTAGAATCATCGTACCTAAATCCACTCGTCATGCTGCTACTAGCCTTATGACATTGATTTCATGGCTGAGTGATATTCCATTGTACATAAGGACCACAACTTCTTTATCCATTTTTCTCTTTCCTGGGATATTGAATTTGGAATGAAGTGGAGGTCCTTGTCAACAGAGCAGCCCTAAACTTTGGGGTGCTTGTGTCTTCCTGATTTTTAATTTTCCCAATTTATACCCCCATGAGTGGAAGTGCCCTATGCTCTCTAAGCTTTGCTTTTTAGACGTTTCAGGACTCACCGTACACTTCTCCAGAGTGGCTGTTGACAATTTACATCCCGCCCATCAGTGTAGCAAGGCTCCCATTTCTCCATGGCCTGTCCTGCATTTCTGGTTTTGACACTTTTTTCAGCATGGCCCTTTTGACCGATGGGAAGCGAGACATCTTTGTAGCGCTGATTTGCCTTTCCAGGTTGCTTGGTTGGCCAAAAAGGGCGTATGCGTTTTTTCCTGAATATATTCAGGAAAAAACGCATACGCCCTTTTTGGCCAAGGGCATCATTGTCAACGTTTTGCCGCTTTTCATGTGCTTTAAAGGCGATTCGAATCTACCTCCTGAAATCTGTTTCCTGCAATTCTGCCTTGATTTCAAATCCTCTTCTTTGCCTTCCCTCAATATATTTGTGGATGAGAGTTATCATTTATAACTCTGCAGGTTTGTGAATTGCAGTGCCCTGAACCTCCATTTTACAACTCGCTTTTTAGGGAGCTGGCCGCAAAAGCGCAGGATGGCTTCAGCCCCTGTTCTGGTTCCGGGGGGCAGGCTGAGCCTGTGGTTAATTCTTCTTCCTGATGGGAAAATAGAGTGACCTGTGCCTGTCCCAACACCAAGAACTAGTCTTTCATTGGTTCCACGTCTTCCCGTTCATCCTCAGTACAAATTGCAACCTGTACGGAACAGGAGGTTAAAGGTGCTGATGCTCCAAGGAGGGAGATTGCTAGTAAAGTGGCTGGAATGGCGAAGCCGGGCACAAGCAGATGAGAAATGAGGTGCGTTTTAGAAACCTTTCCCCATCACACGGTGTACCATCTTCTGTGTATCTCATGCATGTTTTCGATGTAGGAAGATGCCCTGGAACCTGGAGATTTGGGACCCATGCGATGGGTACCACGCAGTATTACTTTAAAGGGTCTGCGTTTGCTCACCCAACCTCACCAAACCTCTCAGCCGCAACAGTGTCCACCCTTATGTCTCATCCAGCTGTGGGTCTAGATATGGTCAATCCAGGTTGCATCACAGCCCGTGAACGCATTGTGTAAGAATTTCTATCTCTTTCACTGTCTTTGTTTCATGGGTTTTTTAAAGTAATTTATTTTTATAATGGGGTTTAGCTGCTTTTCACTGCTGTGTTTATGCCGCTTTACACCCAGTTGACACACTAACAGAGAGATATCAATACATAGGTTTTAAGATTATTACTAGTCAGATATATTCTTGTGCGGTGAATAGGGCGTGTTGAGTCCAGTTCTCTGAGCAAGGAGTAGGTCTTGTCTATTACATATTGGTTTTATGGAACGGTATCTGAGCTAATTTGAAACCCTTGTTTTATGTATCACCCCACCTCACCTTTCCCGTTAAGCAGCCATAGTGTGTTTTCTGCATGTGTGACTCTGTTCTGTTTTGTAATTCAGTTCAAGTGTAACGGTTTTTACATTCCCTCTATCAGTGATACCTTATGAGAAGTGTCCTTTTCTGTGTGACTTATTTCACTTAGAATCGTCGTACCTAAATCCACTCGTCATGCTGCTACTAGCCTTATGACATTGATTTCATGGCTGAGTGATATTCCATTGTACATAAGGACCACAACTTCTTTATCCATTTTTCTCTTTCCTGGGATATTGAAGGTGGAATGAAGTGGAGGTCCTTGTCAACAGAGCAGCCCTCAACTTTGGGGTGCTTGTGTCTTGCTGATTTTTAATTTTCCCAATTTATACCCCCATGAGTGGAAGTGCCCTATGCTCTCTAAGCTTTGCTTTTTAGACGTTTCAGGACTCACCGTACACTTCTCCAGAGTGGCTGTTGACAATTTACATCCCGCCCATCAGTGTAGCAAGGCTCCCATTTCTCCATGGCCTGTCCTGCATTTCTGGTTTTGACACTTTTTTCAGCATGGCCTTTTTAACCGATGGGAAGCGAGACATTTTGTAGCGCTGATTTGCCTTTCCAGGTTGCTTGGTTGGCCAAAAAGTGCGTATGCGTTTTTTCCTGAATATATTCAGGAAAAAACGCATACGCCCTTTTTGTCCAAGGGCATCATTGTCAACGTTTTGCCGCTTTTCATGTGCTTTAAAGGCAATTCGAATCTACCTCCTGAAATCTGTTTCCTGCAATTCTGCCTTGATTTCAAATCCTCTTCTTTGCCTTCCCTCAATATATTTGTGGATGAGAGTTATCATTTATAACTCTGCAGGTTTGTGAATTGCAGTGCCCTGAACCTCCATTTTACAACTCGCTTTTTAGGGAGCTGGCCGCAAAAGCGCAGGATGGCTTCAGGCCCTGTTCTGGTTCCAGGGGGCAGGCTGAGCCTGTGGTTAATTCTTCTTCCTGATGGGAAAATAGAGTGACCTGTGCCTGTCCCAACACCAAGAGCTAGTCTTTCATTGGTTCCACGTCTTCCCGTTCATCCTCAGTACAAATTGCAACCTGTACAGAACAGGAGGTTAAAGGTGCTGATGCTCCAAGTAGGGAGATTGCTAGTAAAGCGGCTGGAATAGCGAACCCGGGCACAAGGAGATGAGAAATGAGGTGCGTTTTAGAAACCTTTCCACATCACACGGTGTACCATCTTCTGGGTTTCTCATGCATGTTTTCGATGTAGGAAGATGCCCTTGAACCTGGAGATTTGGGACCCATGCGATGGGTACCACGCAGTATTACTTTAAAGGGTCTGCGTTTGCTCACCCAACCTCACCAAACCTCTCAGCCGCAACAGTGTCCACCCTTAGGTCTCATCCAGCTGTGGGTCTAGATATGGTCAATCCAGGTTGCATCACAGCCCCTGAACGCATTGTGTAAGAATTTCTCTCTCTTTCACTGTCTTTGTTTCATGGGTTTTTCAAAGTAATTTATTTTTATAATGGGGTTTAGCTGCTTTTCACTGCTGTGTTTATGCCGCTTTTTACCCACTTGACCCACTAACAGAGAGATATCAATACATAGGTTTTAAGATTATTACTAGTCAGATATATTCTTGTGCGGTGAATAGGGCGTGTTGAGTCCAGTTCTCTGAGCAAGGAGTAGGTCTAGTCTATTACATATTGGTTTTATGGAACGGTATCTGAGCTAATTTGAAACCCTTGTTTTATGTATCACCCCACCTCACCTTTCCCGTTAAGCAGCCATAGTGTGTTTTCTGCATGTGTGACTCTGTTCTGTTTTGTAATTCAGTTCAAGTGTAACGGTTTTTACATTCCCTCTATCAGTGATACCTTATGAGAAGTGTCCTTTTCTGTGTGACTTATTTCACTTAGAATCGTCGTACCTAAATCCACTCGTCATGCTGCTACTAGCCTTATGACATTGATTTCATGGCTGAGTGATATTCCATTGTACATAAGGACCACAACTTCTTTATCCATTTTTCTCTTTCCTGGGATATTGAAGGTGGAATGAAGTGGAGGTCCTTGTCAGCAGAGCAGCCCTAAACTTTGGGGTGCTTGTGTCTTGCTGATTTTTCATTTTCCCAATTTATACCCCCATGAGTGGAAGTGCCCTATGCTCTCTAAGCTTTGCTTTTTAGACGTTTCAGGACTCACCGTACACTTCTCCAGAGTGGCTGTTGACAATTTACATCCCGCCCATCAGTGTAGCAAGGCTCCCATTTCTCCATGGCCTGTCCTGCATTTCTGGTTTTGACACTTTTTTCAGCATGGCCCTTTTGACCGATGGGAAGCGAGACATCTTTGTAGCGCTGATTTGCCTTTCCAGGTTGCTTGGTTGGCCAAAAAGGGCGTATGCGTTTTTTCCTGAATATATTCAGGAAAAAACGCTTACGCCGTTTTTGGCCAAGGGCATCATTGTCAACGTTTTGCCGCTTTTCATGTGCTTTAAAGGCGATTCGAATCTACCTCCTGAAATCTGTTTCCTGCAATTCTGCCTTGATTTCAAATCCTCTTCTTTGCCTTCCCTCAATATATTTGTGGATGAGAGTTATCATTTATAACTCTGCAGGTTTGTGAATTGCAGTGCCCTGAACCTCCATTTTACAACTCGCTTTTTAGGGAGCTGGCCGCAAAAGCGCAGGATGGCTTCAGGCCCTGTTCTGGTTCCGGGGGGCAGGCTGAGCCTGTGGTTAATTCTTCTTCCTGATGGGAAAATAGAGTGACCTGTGCCTGTCCCAACACCAAGAGCTAGTCTCTCATTGGTTCCACGTCTTCCCGTTCATCCTCAGTACAAATTGCAACCTGTACGGAACAGGAGGTTAAAGGTGCTGATGCTCCAAGGAGGGAGATTGCTAGTAAAGTGGCTGGAATGGCGAACCCGGGCACAAGCAGATGAGAAATGAGGTGCGTTTTAGAAACCTTTCCCCATCACACGGTGTACCATCTTCTGTGTATCTCATGCATGTTTTCGATGTAGGAAGATGCCCTGGAACCTGGAGATTTGGGACCCATGCGATGGGTACCACGCAGTATTACTTTAAAGGGTCTGCGTTTGCTCACCCAACCTCACCAAACCTCTCAGCCGCAACAGTGTCCACCCTTATGTCTCATCCAGCTGTGGGTCTAGATATGGTCAATCCAGGTTGCATCACAGCCCCTGAACGCATTGTGTAAGAATTTCTCTCTCTTTCACTGTCTTTGTTTCATGGGTTTTTCAAAGTAATTTATTTTTATAATGGGGTTTAGCTGCTTTTCACTGCTGTGTTTATGCCGCTTTTTACCCACTTGACACACTAACAGAGACATATCAATACATAGGTTTTAAGATTATTACTAGTCAGATATATTCTTGTGCGGTGAATAGGGCGTGTTGAGTCCAGTTCTCTGAGCAAGGAGTAGGTCTTGTCTATTACATATTGGGTTTATGGAACGGTATCTGAGCTAATTTGAAACCCTTGTTTTATGTATCACCCCACCTCACCTTTCCCGTTAAGCAGCCATAGTGTGTTTTCTGCATGTGTGACTCTGTTCTGTTTTGTAATTCAGTTCAAGTGTAACGGTTTTTACATTCCCTCTATAAGTGATACCTTATGAGAAGTGTCCTTTGCTGTGTGACTTATTTCACTTAGAGTCGTCGTACCTAAATCCACTCATCATGCTGCTACTAGCCTTATGATATTGATTTCACGGCTGAGTGATATTCCATTGTACATAAGGACCACAACTTCTTTATCCATTATTCTCTTTCCTGGGATATTGAAGGTGGAATGAAGTGGAGGTCCTTGTCAACAGAGCAGCCCTAAACTTTGGGGTGCTTGTGTCTTGCTGATTTTTCATTTTCCCAATTTATACCCCCATGAGTGGAAGTGCCCTATGCTCTCTAAGCTTTGCTTTTTAGATATTTCAGGACTCACCGTACGCTTCTCCAGAGTGGCTGTTGACAATTTACATCCCGCCCATCAGTGTAGCAAGGCTCCCATTTCTCCATGGCCTGTCCTGCATTTCTGGTTTTGACACTTTTTTCAGCATGGCCCTTTTGACCGATGGGAAGCGAGACATCTTTGTAGCGCTGATTTGCCTTTCCAGGTTGCTTGGTTGGCCAAAAAGGGCGTATGCGTTTTTTCCTGAATATATTCAGGAAAAAACGCATACGCCCTTTTTGGCCAAGGGCATCATTGTCAACGTTTTGCCGCTTTTCATGTGCTTTAAAGGCGATTCGAATCTACCTCCTGAAATCTGTTTCCTGCAATTCTGCCTTGATTTCAAATCCTCTTCTTTGCCTTCCCTCAATATATTTGTGGATGAGAGTTATCATTTATAACTCTGCAGGTTTGTGAATTGCAGTGCCCTGAACCTCCATTTTACAACTCGCTTTTTAGGGAGCTGGCCGCAAAAGCGCAGGATGGCTTCAGGCCCTGTTCTGGTTCCGGGGGGCAGGCTGAGCCTGTGGTTAATTCTTCTTCCTGATGGGAAAATAGAGTGACCTGTGCCTGTCCCAACACCAAGAGCTAGTCTTTCATTGGTTCCACGTCTTCCCGTTCATCCTCAGTACAAATTGCAACCTGTACGGAACAGGAGGTTAAAGGTGCTGATGCTCCAAGGAGGGAGATTGCTAGTAAAGTGGCTGGAATGGCGAACCCGGGCACAAGCAAATGAGAAATGAGGTGCGTTTTAGAAACCTTTCCCCATCACACGGTGTACCATCTTCTGGGTATCTCATGCATGTTTTCGATGTAGGAAGATGCCCTTGAACCTGGAGATTTGGGACACATGCGATGGGTACCACGCAGTATTACTTTAAAGGGTCTGCGTTTGCTCACCCAACCTCACCAAACCTCTCAGCCGCAACAGTGTCCACCCTTAGGTCTCATCCAGCTGTGGGTCTAGATATGGTCAATCCAGGTTGCATCACAGCCCCTGAACGCATTGTGTAAGAATTTCGCTCTCTTTCACTGTCTTTGTTTCACGGGTTTTTCAAAGTAATTTATTTTTATAATGGGGTTTAGCTGCTTTTCACTGCTGTGTTTATGCCGCTTTACACCCACTTGACACACTAACAGAGAGATATCAATACATAGGTTTTAAGATTATTACTAGTCAGATATATTCTTGTGCGGTGAATAGGGCGTGTTGAGTCCAGTTCTCTGAGCAAGGAGTACGTCTTGTCTATTACATATTGGTTTTATGGAACGGTATCTGAGCTAATTTGAAACCATTGTTTTATGTATCACCCCACCTCACCTTTCCCGTTAAGCAGCCATAGTGTGTTTTCTGCATGTGTGACTCTGTTCTGTTTTGTAATTCAGTTCAAGTGTAACGGTTTTTACATTCCCTCTATCAGTGATACCTTATGAGAAGTGTCCTTTTCTGTGTGACTTATTTCACTTAGAATCGTCGTACCTAAATCCACTCGTCATGCTGCTACTAGCCTTATGACATTGATTTCATGGCTGAGTGATATTCCATTGTACATAAGGACCACAACTTCTTTATCCATTTTTCTCTTTCCTGGGATATTGAAGGTGGAATGAAGTGGAGGTCCTTGTCAGCAGAGCAGCCCTAAACTTTGGGGTGCTTGTGTCTTGCTGATTTTTCATTTTCCCAATTTATACCCCCATGAGTGGAAGTGCCCTATGCTCTCTAAGCTTTGCTTTTTAGACGTTTCAGGACTCACCGTACACTTCTCCAGAGTGGCTGTTGACAATTTACATCCCGCCCATCAGTGTAGCAAGGCTCCCATTTCTCCATGGCCTGTCCTGCATTTCTGGTTTTGACACTTTTTTCAGCATGGCCCTTTTGACCGATGGGAAGCGAGACATCTTTGTAGCGCTGATTTGCCTTTCCAGGTTGCTTGGTTGGCCAAAAAGGGCGTATGCGTTTTTTCCTGAATATATTCAGGAAAAAACGCTTACGCCGTTTTTGGCCAAGGGCATCATTGTCAACGTTTTGCCGCTTTTCATGTGCTTTAAAGGCGATTCGAATCTACCTCCTGAAATCTGTTTCCTGCAATTCTGCCTTGATTTCAAATCCTCTTCTTTGCCTTCCCTCAATATATTTGTGGATGAGAGTTATCATTTATAACTCTGCAGGTTTGTGAATTGCAGTGCCCTGAACCTCCATTTTACAACTCGCTTTTTAGGGAGCTGGCCGCAAAAGCGCAGGACGGCTTCAGGCCCTGTTCTGGTTCCGGGGGGCAGGCTGAGCCTGTGGTTAATTCTTCTTCCTGATGGGAAAATAGAGTGACCTGTGCCTGTCCCAACACCAAGAGCTAGTCTTTCATTGGTTCCACGTCTTCCCGTTCATCCTCAGTACAAATTGCAACCTGTACGGAACAGGAGGTTAAAGGTGCTGATGCTCCAAGGAGGGAGATTGCTAGTAAAGTGGCTGGAATGGCGAACCCGGGCACAAGCAGATGAGAAATGAGGTGCGTTTTAGAAACCTTTCCCCATCACACGGTGTACCATCTTCTGTGTATCTCATGCATGTTTTCGATGTAGGAAGATGCCCTGGAACCTGGAGATTTGGGACCCATGCGATGGGTACCACGCAGTATTACTTTAAAGGGTCTGCGTTTGCTCACCCAACCTCACCAAACCTCTCAGCCGCAACAGTGTCCACCCTTATGTCTCATCCAGCTGTGGGTCTAGATATGGTCAATCCAGGTTGCATCACAGCCCCTGAACGCATTGTGTAAGAATTTCTCTCTCTTTCACTGTCTTTGTTTCATGGGTTTTTCAAAGTAATTTATTTTTATAATGGGGTTTAGCTGCTTTTCACTGCTGTGTTTATGCCGCTTTTTACCCACTTGACACACTAACAGAGACATATCAATACATAGGTTTTAAGATTATTACTAGTCAGATATATTCTTGTGCGGTGAATAGGGCGTGTTGAGTCCAGTTCTCTGAGCAAGGAGTAGGTCTTGTCTATTACATATTGGGTTTATGGAACGGTATCTGAGCTAATTTGAAACCCTTGTTTTATGTATCACCCCACCTCACCTTTCCCGTTAAGCAGCCATAGTGTGTTTTCTGCATGTGTGACTCTGTTCTGTTTTGTAATTCAGTTCAAGTGTAACGGTTTTTACATTCCCTCTATAAGTGATACCTTATGAGAAGTGTCCTTTGCTGTGTGACTTATTTCACTTAGAGTCGTCGTACCTAAATCCACTCATCATGCTGCTACTAGCCTTATGACATTGATTTCACGGCTGAGTGATATTCCATTGTACATAAGGACCACAACTTCTTTATCCATTATTCTCTTTCCTGGGATATTGAAGGTGGAATGAAGTGGAGGTCCTTGTCAACAGAGCAGCCCTAAACTTTGGGGTGCTTGTGTCTTGCTGATTTTTCATTTTCCCAATTTATACCCCCATGAGTGGAAGTGCCCTATGCTCTCTAAGCTTTGCTTTTTAGATATTTCAGGACTCACCGTACGCTTCTCCAGAGTGGCTGTTGACAATTTACATCCCGCCCATCAGTGTAGCAAGGCTCCCATTTCTCCATGGCCTGTCCTGCATTTCTGGTTTTGACACTTTTTTCAGCATGGCCCTTTTGACCGATGGGAAGCGAGACATCTTTGTAGCGCTGATTTGCCTTTCCAGGTTGCTTGGTTGGCCAAAAAGGGCGTATGCGTTTTTTCCTGAATATATTCAGGAAAAAACGCATACGCCCTTTTTGGCCAAGGGCATCATTGTCAACGTTTTGCCGCTTTTCATGTGCTTTAAAGGCGATTCGAATCTACCTCCTGAAATCTGTTTCCTGCAATTCTGCCTTGATTTCAAATCCTCTTCTTTGCCTTCCCTCAATATATTTGTGGATGAGAGTTATCATTTATAACTCTGCAGGTTTGTGAATTGCAGTGCCCTGAACCTCCATTTTACAACTCGCTTTTTAGGGAGCTGGCCGCAAAAGCGCAGGATGGCTTCAGGCCCTGTTCTGGTTCCGGGGGGCAGGCTGAGCCTGTGGTTAATTCTTCTTCCTGATGGGAAAATAGAGTGACCTGTGCCTGTCCCAACACCAAGAGCTAGTCTTTCATTGGTTCCACGTCTTCCCGTTCATCCTCAGTACAAATTGCAACCTGTACGGAACAGGAGGTTAAAGGTGCTGATGCTCCAAGGAGGGAGATTGCTAGTAAAGTGGCTGGAATGGCGAACCCGGGCACAAGCAAATGAGAAATGAGGTGCGTTTTAGAAACCTTTCCCCATCACACGGTGTACCATCTTCTGGGTATCTCATGCATGTTTTCGATGTAGGAAGATGCCCTTGAACCTGGAGATTTGGGACACATGCGATGGGTACCACGCAGTATTACTTTAAAGGGTCTGCGTTTGCTCACCCAACCTCACCAAACCTCTCAGCCGCAACAGTGTCCACCCTTAGGTCTCATCCAGCTGTGGGTCTAGATATGGTCAATCCAGGTTGCATCACAGCCCCTGAACGCATTGTGTAAGAATTTCGCTCTCTTTCACTGTCTTTGTTTCACGGGTTTTTCAAAGTAATTTATTTTTATAATGGGGTTTAGCTGCTTTTCACTGCTGTGTTTATGCCGCTTTACACCCACTTGACACACTAACAGAGAGATATCAATACATAGGTTTTAAGATTATTACTAGTCAGATATATTCTTGTGCGGTGAATAGGGCGTGTTGAGTCCAGTTCTCTGAGCAAGGAGTACGTCTTGTCTATTACATATTGGTTTTATGGAACGGTATCTGAGCTAATTTGAAACCATTGTTTTATGTATCACCCCACCTCACCTTTCCCGTTAAGCAGCCATAGTGTGTTTTCTGCATGTGTGACTCTGTTCTGTTTTGTAATTCAGTTCAAGTGTAACGGTTTTTACATTCCCTCTATCAGTGATACCTTATGAGAAGTGTCCTTTTCTGTGTGACTTATTTCACTTAGAATCATCGTACCTAAATCCACTCGTCATGCTGCTACTAGCCTTATGACATTGATTTCATGGCTGAGTGATATTCCATTGTACATAAGGACCACAACTTCTTTATCCATTTTTCTCTTTCCTGGGATATTGAATTTGGAATGAAGTGGAGGTCCTTGTCAACAGAGCAGCCCTAAACTTTGGGGTGCTTGTGTCTTCCTGATTTTTAATTTTCCCAATTTATACCCCCATGAGTGGAAGTGCCCTATGCTCTCTAAGCTTTGCTTTTTAGACGTTTCAGGACTCACCGTACACTTCTCCAGAGTGGCTGTTGACAATTTACATCCCGCCCATCAGTGTAGCAAGGCTCCCATTTCTCCATGGCCTGTCCTGCATTTCTGGTTTTGACACTTTTTTCAGCATGGCCCTTTTGACCGATGGGAAGCGAGACATCTTTGTAGCGCTGATTTGCCTTTCCAGGTTGCTTGGTTGGCCAAAAAGGGCGTATGCGTTTTTTCCTGAATATATTCAGGAAAAAACGCATACGCCCTTTTTGGCCAAGGGCATCATTGTCAACGTTTTGCCGCTTTTCATGTGCTTTAAAGGCGATTCGAATCTACCTCCTGAAATCTGTTTCCTGCAATTCTGCCTTGATTTCAAATCCTCTTCTTTGCCTTCCCTCAATATATTTGTGGATGAGAGTTATCATTTATAAGTCTGCAGGTTTGTGAATTGCAGTGCCCTGAACCTCCATTTTACAACTCGCTTTTTAGGGAGCTGGCCGCAAAAGCGCAGGATGGCTTCAGCCCCTGTTCTGGTTCCGGGGGGCAGGCTGAGCCTGTGGTTAATTCTTCTTCCTGATGGGAAAATAGAGTGACCTGTGCCTGTCCCAACACCAAGAACTAGTCTTTCATTGGTTCCACGTCTTCCCGTTCATCCTCAGTACAAATTGCAACCTGTACGGAACAGGAGGTTAAAGGTGCTGATGCTCCAAGGAGGGAGATTGCTAGTAAAGTGGCTGGAATGGCGAAGCCGGGCACAAGCAGATGAGAAATGAGGTGCGTTTTAGAAACCTTTCCCCATCACACGGTGTACCATCTTCTGTGTATCTCATGCATGTTTTCGATGTAGGAAGATGCCCTGGAACCTGGAGATTTGGGACCCATGCGATGGGTACCACGCAGTATTACTTTAAAGGGTCTGCGTTTGCTCACCCAACCTCACCAAACCTCTCAGCCGCAACAGTGTCCACCCTTATGTCTCATCCAGCTGTGGGTCTAGATATGGTCAATCCAGGTTGCATCACAGCCCGTGAACGCATTGTGTAAGAATTTCTATCTCTTTCACTGTCTTTGTTTCATGGGTTTTTTAAAGTAATTTATTTTTATAATGGGGTTTAGCTGCTTTTCACTGCTGTGTTTATGCCGCTTTACACCCAGTTGACACACTAACAGAGAGATATCAATACATAGGTTTTAAGATTATTACTAGTCAGATATATTCTTGTGCGGTGAATAGGGCGTGTTGAGTCCAGTTCTCTGAGCAAGGAGTAGGTCTTGTCTATTACATATTGGTTTTATGGAACGGTATCTGAGCTAATTTGAAACCCTTGTTTTATGTATCACCCCACCTCACCTTTCCCGTTAAGCAGCCATAGTGTGTTTTCTGCATGTGTGACTCTGTTCTGTTTTGTAATTCAGTTCAAGTGTAACGGTTTTTACATTCCCTCTATCAGTGATACCTTATGAGAAGTGTCCTTTTCTGTGTGACTTATTTCACTTAGAATCGTCGTACCTAAATCCACTCGTCATGCTGCTACTAGCCTTATGACATTGATTTCATGGCTGAGTGATATTCCATTGTACATAAGGACCACAACTTCTTTATCCATTTTTCTCTTTCCTGGGATATTGAAGGTGGAATGAAGTGGAGGTCCTTGTCAACAGAGCAGCCCTCAACTTTGGGGTGCTTGTGTCTTGCTGATTTTTAATTTTCCCAATTTATACCCCCATGAGTGGAAGTGCCCTATGCTCTCTAAGCTTTGCTTTTTAGACGTTTCAGGACTCACCGTACACTTCTCCAGAGTGGCTGTTGACAATTTACATCCCGCCCATCAGTGTAGCAAGGCTCCCATTTCTCCATGGCCTGTCCTGCATTTCTGGTTTTGACACTTTTTTCAGCATGGCCCTTTTAACCGATGGGAAGCGAGACTTCTTTGTAGCGCTGATTTGCCTTTCCAGGTTGCTTGGTTGGCCAAAAAGGGCGTATGCGTTTTTTCCTGAATATATTCAGGAAAAAACGCATACGCCCTTTTTCGCCAAGGGCATCATTGTCAACGTTTTGCCGCTTTTCATGTGCTTTAAAGGCGATTCGAATCTACCTCCTGAAATCTGTTTCTTGCAATTCTGCCTTGATTTCAAATCCTCTTCTTTGCCTTCCCTCAATATATTTGTGGATGAGAGTTATCATTTATAACTCTGCAGGTTTGTGAATTGCAGTGCCCTGAACCTCCATTTTACAACTCGCTTTTTAGGGAGCTGGCCGCAAAAGCGCAGGATGGCTTCAGCCCCTGTTCTGGTTCCGGGGGGCAGGCTGAGCCTGTGGTTAATTCTTCTTCCTGATGGGAAAATAGAGTGACCTGTGCCTGTCCCAACACCAAGAGCTAGTCTTTCATTGGTTCCACGTCTTCCCGTTCATCCTCAGTACAAATTGCAACCTGTACGGAACAGGAGGTTAAAGGTGCTGATGCTCCAAGGAGGGAGATTGCTAGTAAAGTGGCTGGAATGGCGAACCCGGGCACAAGCAGATGAGAAATGAGGTGCGTTTTAGAAACCTTTCCCCATCACACGGTGTACCATCTTCTGTGTATCTCATGCATGTTTTCGATGTAGGAAGATGCCCTGGAACCTGGAGATTTGGGACCCATGCGATGGGTACCACGCAGTATTACTTTAAAGGGTCTGCGTTTGCTCACCCAACCTCACCAAACCTCTCAGCCGCAACAGTGTCCACCCTTATGTCTCATCCAGCTGTGGGTCTAGATATGGTCAATCCAGGTTGCATCACAGCCCCTGAACGCATTGTGTAAGAATTTCTCTCTCTTTCACTGTCTTTGTTTCATGGGTTTTTCAAAGTAATTTATTTTTATAATGGGGTTTAGCTGCTTTTCACTGCTGTGTTTATGCCGCTTTTTACCCACTTGACACACTAACAGAGACATATCAATACATAGGTTTTAAGATTATTACTAGTCAGATATATTCTTGTGCGGTGAATAGGGCGTGTTGAGTCCAGTTCTCTGAGCAAGGAGTAGGTCTTGTCTATTACATATTGGGTTTATGGAACGGTATCTGAGCTAATTTGAAACCGTTGTTTTATGTATCACCCCACCTCACCTTTCCCGTTAAGCAGCCATAGTGTGTTTTCTGCATGTGTGACTCTGTTCTGTTTTGTAATTCAGTTCAAGTGTAACGGTTTTTACATTCCCTCTATAAGTGATACCTTATGAGAAGTGTCCTTTTCTGTGTGACTTATTTCACTTAGAGTCGTCGTACCTAAATCCACTCATCATGCTGCTACTAGCCTTATGACATTGATTTCATGGCTGAGTGATATTCCATTGTACATATGGACCACAACTTCTTTATCCATTTTTCTCTTTCCTGGTATATTGAAGGTGGAATGAAGTGGAGGTCCTTGTCAACAGAGCAGCCCTAAATTTTGGGGTGCTTGTGTCTTGCTGATTTTTAATTTTCCCAATTTATAACCCCATGAGTGGAAGTGCCCTATGCTCTCTAAGCTTTGTTTTGTAGATATTTCAGGACTCACCGTACGCTTCTCCAGAGTGGCTGTTGGCAATTTACATCCCGCCCA
The DNA here is from genome assembly GCF_965194805.1 of Balaenoptera borealis. NCBI lineage: Eukaryota > Metazoa > Chordata > Mammalia > Artiodactyla > Balaenopteridae > Balaenoptera > Balaenoptera borealis. The sequence continues at coordinate 1,601,880 of NC_138869.1, read as the reverse complement.
TCAGCGTAGCAAGGCTCCCATTTCTCCATGGCCTGTCCTGCGTTTCTGGTTTTGACACTTTTTTCAGCATGGCCCTTTTGACCGATGGGAAGCGAGACATCTTTGTAGCGCTGATTTGCCTTTCCAGGTTGCTTGGTTGGCCAAAAAGGGCGTATGCGTTTTTTCCTGAATATATTCAGGAAAAAACGCATACGCCCTTTTTGGCCAAGGGCATCATTGTCAACGTTTTGCCGCTTTTCATGTGCTTTAAAGGCGATTCGAATCTACCTCCTGAAATCTGTTTCCTGCAATTCTGCCTTGATTTCAAATCCTCTTCTTTGCCTTCCCTCAATATATTTGTGGACGAGAGTTATCATTTATAAGTCTGCAGGTTTGTGAATTGCAGTGCCCTGAACCTCCATTTTACAACTCGCTTTTTAGGGAGCTGGCCGCAATTGCGCAGGATGGCTTCAGGCCCTGTTCTGGTTCCGGGTGGCAGGCTGAGCCTGTGGTTAATTCTTCTTCCTGATGGGAAAATAGAGTGACCTGTGCCTGTCCCAACACCAAGAGCTAGTCTCTCATTGGTTCCACGTCTTCCAGTTCATCCTCAGGACAAATTGCAACCTGTACGGAACAGGAGGTTAAAGGTGCTGATGCTCCAAGTAGGGAGATTGCTAGTAAAGCGGCTGGAATAGCGAACCCGGCCACAAGGAGATGAGAAATGAGGTGCGTTTTAGAAACCTTTCCACATCACACGGTGTACCATCTTCTGGGTTTCTCATGCATGTTTTCGATGTAGGAAGATGCCCTTGAACCTGGAGATTTGGGACCCAGGCGATGGGTACCACGCAGTATTACTTTAAAGGGTCTGCGTTTGCTCACCCCACCTCACCAAACCTCTCAGCCCCAAGAGTGTCCACCCTTAGGTCTCATCCAGCTGTGGGTCTAGATATGGTCAATCCAGGTTGCATCACAACCCCTGAACGCATTGTGTAAGAATTTCTCTCTCTTTCACTGTCTTTGTTTCATGGGTTTTTCAAAGTAATTTATTTTTATAATGGGGTTTAGCTGTTTTTCACTGCTGTGTTTATGCCGCTTTACACCCACTTGACACACTAACAGAGAGATATCAATACATAGGTTTTAAGATTATTACTAGTCAGATATATTCTTGTGCGGTGAATAGGGCGTGTTGAGTCCAGTTCTCTGAGCAAGGAGTAGGTCTTGTCTACTACATATTGGGTTTATGGAACGGTATCTGAGCTAATTTGAAACCCTTGTTTTATGTATCACCCCACCTCACCTTTCCCGTTAAGCAGCCATAGTGTGTTTTCTGCATGTGTGACTCTGTTCTGTTTTGTAATTCTGTTCAAGTGTAACGGTTTTTACATTCCCTCTATCAGTGATACCTTATGAGAAGTGTCCTTTTCTGTGTGACTTATTTCACTTAGAGTCGTCGTACCTAAATCCACTCATCATGCTGCTACTAGCCTTATGACATTGATTTCATGGCTGAGTGATATTCCATTGTACATAAGGACCACAACTTCTTTATCCATTTTTCTCTTTCCTGGGATATTGAAGGTGGAATGAAGTGGAGGTCCTTGTCAACAGAGCAGCCCTAAACTTTGGGGTGCTTGTGTCTTGCTGATTTTTAATTTTCCCAATTTATAACCCCATGAGTGGAAGTGCCCTATGCTCTCTAAGCTTTGTTTTGTAGATATTTCAGGACTCACCGTACGCTTCTCCAGAGTGGCTGTTGGCAATTTACATCCCGCCCATCAGCGTAGCAAGGCTCCCATTTCTCCATGGCCTGTCCTGCATTTCTGGTTTTGACACTTTTTTCAGCATGGCCCTTTTGACCGATGGGAAGCGAGACATCTTTGTAGCGCTGATTTGCCTTTCCAGGTTGCTTGGTTGGCCAAAAAGGGCGTATGCGTTTTTTCCTGAATATATTCAGGAAAAAACGCATACGCCCTTTTTGGCCAAGGGCATCATTGTCAACGTTTTGCCGATTTTCATGTGCTTTAAAGGCAATTCGAATCTACCTCCTGAAATCTGTTTCCTGCAATTCTGCATTGATTTCAAATCCTCTTCTTTGCCTTCCCTCAATATATTTGTGGATGAGAGTTATCATTTATAAGTCTGCAGGTTTGTGAATTGCAGTGCCCTGAACCTCCATTTTACAACTCGCTTTTTAGGGAGCTGGCCGCAAAAGCGCAGGATGGCTTCAGGCCCTGTTCTGGTTCCGGGGGGCAGGCTGAGCCTGTGGTTAATTCTTCTTCCTGATGGGAAAATAGAGTGACCTGTTCCTGTCCCAACACCAAGAGCTAGTCATTCATTGGTTCCACGTCTTCCCGTTCATCCTCAGTACAAATTGCAACCTGTACGGAACAGGAGGTTAAAGGTGCTGATGCTCCAAGGAGGGAGATTGCTAGTAAAGTGGCTGGAATGGCGAACCCGGGCACAAGCAGATGAGAAATGAGGTGCGTTTTAGAAACCTTTCCCCATCACACGGTGTACCATCTTCTGTGTATCTCATGCATGTTTTCGATGTAGGAAGATGCCCTGGAACCTGGAGATTTGGGACCCATGCGATGGGTACCACGCAGTATTACTTTAAAGGGTCTGCGTTTGCTCACCCAACCTCACCAAACCTCTCAGCCGCAACAGTGTCCACCCTTATGTCTCATCCAGCTGTGGGTCTAGATATGGTCAATCCAGGTTGCATCACAGCCCCTGAACGCATTGTGTAAGAATTTCTCTCTCTTTCACTGTCTTTGTTTCATGGGTTTTTCAAAGTAATTTATTTTTATAATGGGGTTTAGCTGCTTTTCACTGCTGTGTTTATGCCGCTTTTTACCCACTTGACACACTAACAGAGACATATCAATACATAGGTTTTAAGATTATTACTAGTCAGATATATTCTTGTGCGGTGAATAGGGCGTGTTGAGTCCAGTTCTCTGAGCAAGGAGTAGGTCTTGTCTATTACATATTGGGTTTATGGAACGGTATCTGAGCTAATTTGAAACCGTTGTTTTATGTATCACCCCACCTCACCTTTCCCGTTAAGCAGCCATAGTGTGTTTTCTGCATGTGTGACTCTGTTCTGTTTTGTAATTCAGTTCAAGTGTAACGGTTTTTACATTCCCTCTATAAGTGATACCTTATGAGAAGTGTCCTTTGCTGTGTGACTTATTTCACTTAGAGTCGTCGTACCTAAATCCACTCATCATGCTGCTACTAGCCTTATGACATTGATTTCATGGCTGAGTGATATTCCATTGTACATATGGACCACAACTTCTTTATCCATTTTTCTCTTTCCTGGTATATTGAAGGTGGAATGAAGTGGAGGTCCTTGTCAACAGAGCAGCCCTAAATTTTGGGGTGCTTGTGTCTTGCTGATTTTTAATTTTCCCAATTTATAACCCCATGAGTGGAAGTGCCCTATGCTCTCTAAGCTTTGTTTTGTAGATATTTCAGGACTCACCGTACGCTTCTCCAGAGTGGCTGTTGGCAATTTACATCCCGCCCATCAGCGTAGCAAGGCTCCCATTTCTCCATGGCCTGTCCTGCATTTCTGATTTTGACACTTTTTTCAGCATGGCCCTTTTGACCGATGGGAAGCGAGACATCTTTGTAGCGCTGATTTGCCTTTCCAGGTTGCTTGGTTGGCCAAAAAGGGCGTATGCGTTTTTTCCTGAATATATTCAGGAAAAAACGCATACGCCCTTTTTGGCCAAGGGCATCATTGTCAACGTTTTGCCGCTTTTCATGTGCTTTAAAGGCGATTCGAATCTACCTCCTGAAATCTGTTTCCTGCAATTCTGCCTTGATTTCAAATCCTCTTCTTTGCCTTCCCTCAATATATTTGTGGACGAGAGTTATCATTTATAAGTCTGCAGGTTTGTGAATTGCAGTGCCCTGAACCTCCATTTTACAACTCGCTTTTTCGGGAGCTGGCCGCAATTGCGCAGGATGGCTTCAGGCCCTGTTCTGGTTCCGGGTGGCAGGCTGAGCCTGTGGTTAATTCTTCTTCCTGATGGGAAAATAGAGTGACCTGTGCCTGTCCCAACACCAAGAGCTAGTCTCTCATTGGTTCCACGTCTTCCAGTTCATCCTCAGGACAAATTGCAACCTGTACGGAACAGGAGGTTAAAGGTGCTGATGCTCCAAGTAGGGAGATTGCTAGTAAAGCGGCTGGAATAGCGAACCCGGCCACAAGGAGATGAGAAATGAGGTGCGTTTTAGAAACCTTTCCACATCACACGGTGTACCATCTTCTGGGTTTCTCATGCATGTTTTCGATGTAGGAAGATGCCCTTGAACCTGGAGATTTGGGACCCAGGCGATGGGTACCACGCAGTATTACTTTAAAGGGTCTGCGTTTGCTCACCCCACCTCACCAAACCTCTCAGCCCCAAGAGTGTCCACCCTTAGGTCTCATCCAGCTGTGGGTCTAGATATGGTCAATCCAGGTTGCATCACAGCCCCTGAACGCATTGTGTAAGAATTTCTCTCTCTTTCACTGTCTTTGTTTCATGGGTTTTTCAAAGTAATTTATTTTTATAATGGGGTTTAGCTGTTTTTCACTGCTGTGTTTATGCCGCTTTACACCCACTTGACACACTAACAGAGAGATATCAATACATAGGTTTTAAGATTATTACTAGTCAGATATATTCTTGTGCGGTGAATAGGGCGTGTTGAGTCCAGTTCTCTGAGCAAGGAGTAGGTCTTGTCTATTACATATTGGTTTTATGGAACGGTATCTGAGCTAATTTGAAACCCTTGTTTTATGTATCACCCCACCTCACCTTTCCCGTTAAGCAGCCATAGTGTGTTTTCTGCATGTGTGACTCTGTTCTGTTTTGTAATTCTGTTCAAGTGTAACGGTTTTTACATTCCCTCTATCAGTGATACCTTATGAGAAGTGTCCTTTTCTGTGTGACTTATTTCACTTAGAGTCGTCGTACCTAAATCCACTCATCATGCTGCTACTAGCCTTATGACATTGATTTCATGGCTGAGTGATATTCCATTGTACATAAGGACCACAACTTCTTTATCCATTTTTCTCTTTCCTGGGATATTGAAGGTGGAATGAAGTGGAGGTCCTTGTCAACAGAGCAGCCCTAAACTTTGGGGTGCTTGTGTCTTGCTGATTTTTAATTTTCCCAATTTATAACCCCATGAGTGGAAGTGCCCTATGCTCTCTAAGCTTTGTTTTGTAGATATTTCAGGACTCACCGTACGCTTCTCCAGAGTGGCTGTTGGCAATTTACATCCCGCCCATCAGCGTAGCAAGGCTCCCATTTCTCCATGGCCTGTCCTGCATTTCTGATTTTGACACTTTTTTCAGCATGGCCCTTTTGACCGATGGGAAGCGAGACATCTTTGTAGCGCTGATTTGCCTTTCCAGGTTGCTTGGTTGGCCAAAAAGGGCGTATGCGTTTTTTCCTGAATATATTCAGGAAAAAACGCATACGCCCTTTTTGGCCAAGGGCATCATTGTCAACGTTTTGCCGCTTTTCATGTGCTTTAAAGGCAATTCGAATCTACCTCCTGAAATCTGTTTCCTGCAATTCTGCCTTGATTTCAAATCCTCTTCTTTGCCTTCCCTCAATATATTTGTGGACGAGAGTTATCATTTATAAGTCTGCAGGTTTGTGAATTGCAGTGCCCTGAACCTCCATTTTACAACTCGCTTTTTAGGGAGCTGGCCGCAATTGCGCAGGATGGCTTCAGGCCCTGTTCTGGTTCCGGGTGGCAGGCTGAGCCTGTGGTTAATTCTTCTTCCTGATGGGAAAATAGAGTGACCTGTGCCTGTCCCAACACCAAGAGCTAGTCTCTCATTGGTTCCACGTCTTCCCGTTCATCCTCAGGACAAATTGCAACCTGTACGGGACAGGAGGTTAAAGGTGCTGATGCTCCAAGTAGGGAGATTGCTAGTAAAGCGCTGGAGTAGCGAACCCGGCCACAAGGAGATGAGAAATGAGGTGCGTTTTAGAAACCTTTCCACATCACACGGTGTACCATCTTCTGGGTTTCTCATGCATGTTTTTGATGTAGGAAGATCCCCTTGAACCTGGAGATTTGGGACCCATGCGATGGGTACCATGCAGTATTACTTTAAAGGGTCTGCGTTTGCTCACCCAACCTCACCAAACCTCTCAGCCCCAAGAGTGTCCACCCTTATGTCTCATCCAGCTGTGGGTCTAGATATGGTCAATCCAGGTTGCATCACAGCCCGTGAACGCATTGTGTAAGAATTTCTATCTCTTTCACTGTCTTTGTTTCATGGGTTTTTCAAAGTAATTTATTTTTATAATGGGGTTTAGCTGCTTTTCACTTCTGTGTTTATGCCGCTTTACACCCACTTGACACACTAACAGAGAGATATCAATACATAGGTTTTAAGATTATTACTAGTCAGATATATTCTTGTGCGGTGAATAGGGCGTGTTGAGTCCAGTTCTCTGAGCAAGGAGTAGGTCTTGTCTATTACATATTGGGTTTATGGAACGGTATCTGAGCTAATTTGAAACCCTTGTTTTATGTATCACCCCACCTCACCTTTCCCGTTAAGCAGCCATAGTGTGTTTTCTGCATGTGTGACTCTGTTCTGTTTTGTAATTCAGTTCAAGTGTAACGGTTTTTACATTCCCTCTATAAGTGATACCTTATGAGAAGTGTCCTTTTCTGTGTGACTTATTTCACTTAGAATCGTCGTACCTAAATCCACTCATCATGCTGCTACTAGCCTTATGACATTGATTTCATGGCTGAGTGATATTCCATTGTACATAAGGACCACAACTTCTTTATCCATTTTTCTCTTTCCTGGGATATTGAAGGTGGAATGAAGTGGAGGTCCTTGTCAACAGAGCAGTCCTAAACTTTGGGGTGCTTGTGTCTTGCTGAATTTTAATTTTCCCAATTTATACCCCCATGAGTGGAAGTGCCCTATGCTCTCTAAGCTTTGCTTTTCAGACGTTTCAGGACTCACCGTACAGTTCTCCAGAGTGGCTGTTGACAATTTACATCCCGCCCATCAGTGTAGCAAGGCTCCCATTTCTCCATGGCCTGTCCTGCATTTCTGGTTTTGACACTTTTTTCAGCATGGCCCTTTTGACCGATGGGAAGCGAGACATCTTTGTAGCGCTGATTTGCCTTTCCAGGTTGCTTGGTTGGCCAAAAAGGGCGTATGCGTTTTTTCCTGAATATATTCAGGAAAAAACGCATACGCCCTTTTTGGCCAAGGGCATCATTGTCAACGTTTTGCCGATTTTCATGTGCTTTAAAGGCAATTCGAATCTACCTCCTGAAATCTGTTTCCTGCAATTCTGCATTGATTTCAAATCCTCTTCTTTGCCTTCCCTCAATATATTTGTGGATGAGAGTTATCATTTATAAGTCTGCAGGTTTGTGAATTGCAGTGCCCTGAACCTCCATTTTACAACTCGCTTTTTAGGGAGCTGGCCGCAAAAGCGCAGGATGGCTTCAGGCCCTGTTCTGGTTCCGGGGGGCAGGCTGAGCCTGTGGTTAATTCTTCTTCCTGATGGGAAAATAGAGTGACCTGTTCCTGTCCCAACACCAAGAGCTAGTCATTCATTGGTTCCACGTCTTCCCGTTCATCCTCAGTACAAATTGCAACCTGTACGGAACAGGAGGTTAAAGGTGCTGATGCTCCAAGGAGGGAGATTGCTAGTAAAGTGGCTGGAATGGCGAACCCGGGCACAGGCAGATGAGAAATGAGGTGCGTTTTAGAAACCTTTCCCCATCACACGGTGTACCATCTTCTGGGTATCTCATGCATGTTTACGATGTAGGAAGATGCCCTTGAACCTGGAGATTTGGGACTCATGCGATGGGTACCACGCAGTATTACTTTAAAGGGTCTGCGTTTGCTCACCCAACCTCACCAAACCTCTCAGCCGCAACAGTGTCCACCCTTATGTCTCATCCAGCTGTGGGTCTAGATATGGTCAATCCAGGTTGCATCACAGCCCCTGAACGCATTGTGTAAGAATTTCTCTCTCTTTCACTGTCTTTGTTTCATGGGTTTTTCAAAGTAATTTATTTTTATAATGGGGTTTAGCTGCTTTTCACTGCTGTGTTTATGCCGCTTTACACCCACTTGACACACTAACAGAGAGATATCAATACATAGGTTTTAAGATTATTACTAGTCAGATATATTCTTGTGCGGTGAATAGGGCGTGTTGAGTCCAGTTCTCTGAGCAAGGAGTAGGTCTTGTCTATTACATATTGGTTTTATGGAACGGTATCTGAGCTAATTTGAAACCCTTGTTTTATGTATCACCCCACCTCACCTTTCCCGTTAAGCAGCCATAGTGTGTTTTCTGCATGTGTGACTCTGTTCTGTTTTGTAATTCTGTTCAAGTGTAACGGTTTTTACATTCCCTCTATCAGTGATACCTTATGAGAAGTGTCCTTTTCTGTGTGACTTATTTCACTTAGAATCGTCGTACCTAAATCCACTCATCATGCTGCTACTAGCCTTATGACATTGATTTCATGGCTGAGTGATATTCCATTGTACATAAGGACCACAACTTCTTTATCCATTTTTCTCTTTCCTGGGATATTGAAGGTGGAATGAAGTGGAGGTCCTTGTCAACAGAGCAGCCCTAAACTTTGGGGTGCTTGTGTCTTGCTGATTTTTAATTTTCCCAATTTATAACCCCATGAGTGGAAGTGCCCTATGCTCTCTAAGCTTTGTTTTGTAGATATTTCAGGACTCACCGTACGCTTCTCCAGAGTGGCTGTTGGCAATTTACATCCCGCCCATCAGCGTAGCAAGGCTCCCATTTCTCCATGGCCTGTCCTGCATTTCTGATTTTGACACTTTTTTCAGCATGGCCCTTTTGACCGATGGGAAGCGAGACATCTTTGTAGCGCTGATTTGCCTTTCCAGGTTGCTTGGTTGGCCAAAAAGGGCGTATGCGTTTTTTCCTGAATATATTCAGGAAAAAACGCATACGCCCTTTTTGGCCAAGGGCATCATTGTCAACGTTTTGCCGCTTTTCATGTGCTTTAAAGGCGATTCGAATCTACCTCCTGAAATCTGTTTCCTGCAATTCTGCCTTGATTTCAAATCCTCTTCTTTGCCTTCCCTCAATATATTTGTGGACGAGAGTTATCATTTATAAGTCTGCAGGTTTGTGAATTGCAGTGCCCTGAACCTCCATTTTACAACTCGCTTTTTAGGGAGCTGGCCGCAATTGCGCAGGATGGCTTCAGGCCCTGTTCTGGTTCCGGGTGGCAGGCTGAGCCTGTGGTTAATTCTTCTTCCTGATGGGAAAATAGAGTGACCTGTGCCTGTCCCAACACCAAGAGCTAGTCTCTCATTGGTTCCACGTCTTCCCGTTCATCCTCAGGACAAATTGCAACCTGTACGGGACAGGAGGTTAAAGGTGCTGATGCTCCAAGTAGGGAGATTGCTAGTAAAGCGCTGGAGTAGCGAACCCGGCCACAAGGAGATGAGAAATGAGGTGCGTTTTAGAAACCTTTCCACATCACACGGTGTACCATCTTCTGGGTTTCTCATGCATGTTTTTGATGTAGGAAGATGCCCTTGAACCTGGAGATTTGGGACCCAGGCGATGGGTACCATGCAGTATTACTTTAAAGGGTCTGCGTTTGCTCACCCAACCTCACCAAACCTCTCAGCCCCAAGAGTGTCCACCCTTATGTCTCATCCAGCTGTGGGTCTAGATATGGTCAATCCAGGTTGCATCACAGCCCGTGAACGCATTGTGTAAGAATTTCTATCTCTTTCACTGTCTTTGTTTCATGGGTTTTTCAAAGTAATTTATTTTTATAATGGGGTTTAGCTGCTTTTCACTTCTGTGTTTATGCCGCTTTACACCCACTTGACACACTAACAGAGAGATATCAATACATAGGTTTTAAGATTATTACTAGTCAGATATATTCTTGTGCGGTGAATAGGGCGTGTTGAGTCCAGTTCTCTGAGCAAGGAGTAGGTCTTGTCTATTACATATTGGTTTTATGGAACGGTATCTGAGCTAATTTGAAACCCTTGTTTTATGTATCACCCCACCTCACCTTTCCCGTTAAGCAGCCATAGTGTGTTTTCTGCATGTGTGACTCTGTTCTGTTTTGTAATTCAGTTCAAGTGTAACGGTTTTTACATTCCCTCTATAAGTGATACCTTATGAGAAGTGTCCTTTTCTGTGTGACTTATTTCACTTAGAATCGTCGTACCTAAATCCACTCATCATGCTGCTACTAGCCTTATGACATTGATTTCATGGCTGAGTGATATTCCATTGTATATAAGGACCACAACTTCTTTATCCATTTTTCTCTTTCCTGGGATATTGAAGGTGGAATGAAGTGGAGGTCCTTGTCAACAGAGCAGTCCTAAACTTTGGGGTGCTTGTGTCTTGCTGAATTTTAATTTTCCCAATTTATACCCCCATGAGTGGAAGTGCCCTATGCTCTCTAAGCTTTGCTTTTCAGACGTTTCAGGACTCACCGTACAGTTCTCCAGAGTGGCTGTTGACAATTTACATCCCGCCCATCAGTGTAGCAAGGCTCCCATTTCTCCATGGCCTGTCCTGCATTTCTGGTTTTGACACTTTTTTCAGCATGGCCCTTTGGACCGATGGGAAGCGAGACATCTTTGTAGCGCTGATTTGCCTTTCCAGGTTGCTTGGTTGGCCAAAAAGGGCGTATGCGTTTTTTCCTGAATATATTCAGGAAAAAACGCATACGCCCTTTTTGGCCAAGGGCATCATTGTCAACGTTTTGCCGCTTTTCATGTGCTTTAAAGGCGATTCGAATCTACCTCCTGAAATCTGTTTCCTGCAATTCTGCCTTGATTTCAAATCCTCTTCTTTGCCTTCCCTCAATATATTTGTGGATGAGAGTTATCATTTATAAGTCTGCAGGTTTGTGAATTGCAGTGCCCTGAACCTCCATTTTACAACTCGCTTTTTAGGGAGCTGGCCGCAAAAGCGCAGGATGGCTTCAGGCCCTGTTCTGGTTCCGGGTGGCAGGCTGAGCCTGTGGTTAATTCTTCTTCCTGATGGGAAAATAGAGTGACCTGTGCCTGTCCCAACACCAAGAGCTAGTCATTCATTGGTTCCACGTCTTCCCGTTCATCCTCAGTACAAATTGCAACCTGTACGGAACAGGAGGTTAAAGGTGCTGATGCTCCAAGGAGGGAGATTGCTAGTAAAGTGGCTGGAATGGCGAACCCGGGCACAGGCAGATGAGAAATGAGGTGCGTTTTAGAAACCTTTCCCCATCACACGGTGTACCATCTTCTGGGTATCTCATGCATGTTTACGATGTAGGAAGATGACCTTGAACCTGGAGATTTGGGACTCATGCGATGGGTACCACGCAGTATTACTTTAAAGGGTCTGCGTTTGCTCACCCAACCTCACCAAACCTCTCAGCCGCAACAGTGTCCACCCTTATGTCTCATCCAGCTGTGGGTCTAGATATGGTCAATCCAGGTTGCATCACAGCCCCTGAACGCATTGTGTAAGAATTTCTCTCTCTTTCACTGTCTTTGTTTCATGGGTTTTTCAAAGTAATTTATTTTTATAATGGGGTTTAGCTGTTTTTCACTGCTGTGTTTATGCCGCTTTACACCCACTTGACACACTAACAGAGAGATATCAATACATAGGTTTTAAGATTATTACTAGTCAGATATATTCTTGTGCGGTGAATAGGGCGTGTTGAGTCCAGTTCTCTGAGCAAGGAGTAGGTCTTGTCTATTACATATTGGTTTTATGGAACGGTATCTGAGCTAATTTGAAACCCTTGTTTTATGTATCACCCCACCTCACCTTTCCCGTTAAGCAGCCATAGTGTGTTTTCTGCATGTGTGACTCTGTTCTGTTTTGTAATTCTGTTCAAGTGTAACGGTTTTTACATTCCCTCTATCAGTGATACCTTATGAGAAGTGTCCTTTTCTGTGTGACTTATTTCACTTAGAATCGTCGTACCTAAATCCACTCATCATGCTGCTACTAGCCTTATGACATTGATTTCATGGCTGAGTGATATTCCATTGTACATAAGGACCACAACTTCTTTATCCATTTTTCTCTTTCCTGGGATATTGAAGGTGGAATGAAGTGGAGGTCCTTGTCAACAGAGCAGCCCTAAACTTTGGGGTGCTTGTGTCTTGCTGATTTTTAATTTTCCCAATTTATAACCCCATGAGTGGAAGTGCCCTATGCTCTCTAAGCTTTGTTTTGTAGATATTTCAGGACTCACCGTACGCTTCTCCAGAGTGGCTGTTGGCAATTTACATCCCGCCCATCAGCGTAGCAAGGCTCCCATTTCTCCATGGCCTGTCCTGCATTTCTGATTTTGACACTTTTTTCAGCATGGCCCTTTTGACCGATGGGAAGCGAGACATCTTTGTAGCGCTGATTTGCCTTTCCAGGTTGCTTGGTTGGCCAAAAAGGGCGTATGCGTTTTTTCCTGAATATATTCAGGAAAAAACGCATACGCCCTTTTTGGCCAAGGGCATCATTGTCAACGTTTTGCCGCTTTTCATGTGCTTTAAAGGCAATTCGAATCTACCTCCTGAAATCTGTTTCCTGCAATTCTGCCTTGATTTCAAATCCTCTTCTTTGCCTTCCCTCAATATATTTGTGGACGAGAGTTATCATTTATAAGTCTGCAGGTTTGTGAATTGCAGTGCCCTGAACCTCCATTTTACAACTCGCTTTTTAGGGAGCTGGCCGCAATTGCGCAGGATGGCTTCAGGCCCTGTTCTGGTTCCGGGTGGCAGGCTGAGCCTGTGGTTAATTCTTCTTCCTGATGGGAAAATAGAGTGACCTGTGCCTGTCCCAACACCAAGAGCTAGTCTCTCATTGGTTCCACGTCTTCCCGTTCATCCTCAGGACAAATTGCAACCTGTACGGGACAGGAGGTTAAAGGTGCTGATGCTCCAAGTAGGGAGATTGCTAGTAAAGCGCTGGAGTAGCGAACCCGGCCACAAGGAGATGAGAAATGAGGTGCGTTTTAGAAACCTTTCCACATCACACGGTGTACCATCTTCTGGGTTTCTCATGCATGTTTTTGATGTAGGAAGATGCCCTTGAACCTGGAGATTTGGGACCCAGGCGATGGGTACCATGCAGTATTACTTTAAAGGGTCTGCGTTTGCTCACCCAACCTCACCAAACCTCTCAGCCCCAAGAGTGTCCACCCTTATGTCTCATCCAGCTGTGGGTCTAGATATGGTCAATCCAGGTTGCATCACAGCCCGTGAACGCATTGTGTAAGAATTTCTATCTCTTTCACTGTCTTTGTTTCATGGGTTTTTCAAAGTAATTTATTTTTATAATGGGGTTTAGCTGCTTTTCACTTCTGTGTTTATGCCGCTTTACACCCACTTGACACACTAACAGAGAGATATCAATACATAGGTTTTAAGATTATTACTAGTCAGATATATTCTTGTGCGGTGAATAGGGCGTGTTGAGTCCAGTTCTCTGAGCAAGGAGTAGGTCTTGTCTATTACATATTGGTTTTATGGAACGGTATCTGAGCTAATTTGAAACCCTTGTTTTATGTATCACCCCACCTCACCTTTCCCGTTAAGCAGCCATAGTGTGTTTTCTGCATGTGTGACTCTGTTCTGTTTTGTAATTCAGTTCAAGTGTAACGGTTTTTACATTCCCTCTAAAAGTGATACCTTATGAGAAGTGTCCTTTTCTGTGTGACTTATTTCACTTAGAATCGTCGTACCTAAATCCACTCATCATGCTGCTACTAGCCTTATGACATTGATTTCATGGCTGAGTGATATTCCATTGTACATAAGGACCACAACTTCTTTATCCATTTTTCTCTTTCCTGGGATATTGAAGGTGGAATGAAGTGGAGGTCCTTGTCAACAGAGCAGTCCTAAACTTTGGGGTGCTTGTGTCTTGCTGAATTTTAATTTTCCCAATTTATACCCCCATGAGTGGAAGTGCCCTATGCTCTCTAAGCTTTGCTTTTCAGACGTTTCAGGACTCACCGTACAGTTCTCCAGAGTGGCTGTTGACAATTTACATCCCGCCCATCAGTGTAGCAAGGCTCCCATTTCTCCATGGCCTGTCCTGCATTTCTGGTTTTGACACTTTTTTCAGCATGGCCCTTTGGACCGATGGGAAGCGAGACATCTTTGTAGCGCTGATTTGCCTTTCCAGGTTGCTTGGTTGGCCAAAAAGGGCGTATGCGTTTTTTCCTGAATATATTCAGGAAAAAACGCATACGCCCTTTTTGGCCAAGGGCATCATTGTCAACGTTTTGCCGCTTTTCATGTGCTTTAAAGGCGATTCGAATCTACCTCCTGAAATCTGTTTCCTGCAATTCTGCCTTGATTTCAAATCCTCTTCTTTGCCTTCCCTCAATATATTTGTGGATGAGAGTTATCATTTATAAGTCTGCAGTTTTGTGAATTGCAGTGCCCTGAACCTCCATTTTACAACTCGCTTTTTAGGGAGCTGGCCGCAAAAGCGCAGGATGGCTTCAGGCCCTGTTCTGGTTCCGGGGGGCAGGCTGAGCCTGTGGTTAATTCTTCTTCCTGATGGGAAAATAGAGTGACCTGTGCCTGTCCCAACACCAAGAGCTAGTCATTCATTGGTTCCACGTCTTCCCGTTCATCCTCAGTACAAATTGCAACCTGTACGGAACAGGAGGTTAAAGGTGCTGATGCTCCAAGGAGGGAGATTGCTAGTAAAGTGGCTGGAATGGCGAACCCGGGCACAGGCAGATGAGAAATGAGGTGCGTTTTAGAAACCTTTCCCCATCACACGGTGTACCATCTTCTGGGTATCTCATGCATGTTTACGATGTAGGAAGATGACCTTGAACCTGGAGATTTGGGACTCATGCGATGGGTACCACGCAGTATTACTTTAAAGGGTCTGCGTTTGCTCACCCAACCTCACCAAACCTCTCAGCCGCAACAGTGTCCACCCTTATGTCTCATCCAGCTGTGGGTCTAGATATGGTCAATCCAGGTTGCATCACAGCCCCTGAACGCATTGTGTAAGAATTTCTCTCTCTTTCACTGTCTTTGTTTCATGGGTTTTTCAAAGTAATTTATTTTTATAATGGGGTTTAGCTGTTTTTCACTGCTGTGTTTATGCCGCTTTACACCCACTTGACACACTAACAGAGAGATATCAATACATAGGTTTTAAGATTATTACTAGTCAGATATATTCTTGTGCGGTGAATAGGGCGTGTTGAGTCCAGTTCTCTGAGCAAGGAGTAGGTCTTGTCTATTACATATTGGTTTTATGGAACGGTATCTGAGCTAATTTGAAACCCTTGTTTTATGTATCACCCCACCTCACCTTTCCCGTTAAGCAGCCATAGTGTGTTTTCTGCATGTGTGACTCTGTTCTGTTTTGTAATTCTGTTCAAGTGTAACGGTTTTTACATTCCCTCTATCAGTGATACCTTATGAGAAGTGTCCTTTTCTGTGTGACTTATTTCACTTAGAATCGTCGTACCTAAATCCACTCATCATGCTGCTACTAGCCTTATGACATTGATTTCATGGCTGAGTGATATTCCATTGTACATAAGGACCACAACTTCTTTATCCATTTTTCTCTTTCCTGGGATATTGAAGGTGGAATGAAGTGGAGGTCCTTGTCAACAGAGCAGCCCTAAACTTTGGGGTGCTTGTGTCTTGCTGATTTTTAATTTTCCCAATTTATAACCCCATGAGTGGAAGTGCCCTATGCTCTCTAAGCTTTGTTTTGTAGATATTTCAGGACTCACCGTACGCTTCTCCAGAGTGGCTGTTGGCAATTTACATCCCGCCCATCAGCGTAGCAAGGCTCCCATTTCTCCATGGCCTGTCCTGCATTTCTGATTTTGACACTTTTTTCAGCATGGCCCTTTTGACCGATGGGAAGCGAGACATCTTTGTAGCGCTGATTTGCCTTTCCAGGTTGCTTGGTTGGCCAAAAAGGGCGTATGCGTTTTTTCCTGAATATATTCAGGAAAAAACGCATACGCCCTTTTTGGCCAAGGGCATCATTGTCAACGTTTTGCCGCTTTTCATGTGCTTTAAAGGCAATTCGAATCTACCTCCTGAAATCTGTTTCCTGCAATTCTGCCTTGATTTCAAATCCTCTTCTTTGCCTTCCCTCAATATATTTGTGGACGAGAGTTATCATTTATAAGTCTGCAGGTTTGTGAATTGCAGTGCCCTGAACCTCCATTTTACAACTCGCTTTTTAGGGAGCTGGCCGCAATTGCGCAGGATGGCTTCAGGCCCTGTTCTGGTTCCGGGTGGCAGGCTGAGCCTGTGGTTAATTCTTCTTCCTGATGGGAAAATAGAGTGACCTGTGCCTGTCCCAACACCAAGAGCTAGTCTCTCATTGGTTCCACGTCTTCCCGTTCATCCTCAGGACAAATTGCAACCTGTACGGGACAGGAGGTTAAAGGTGCTGATGCTCCAAGTAGGGAGATTGCTAGTAAAGCGCTGGAGTAGCGAACCCGGCCACAAGGAGATGAGAAATGAGGTGCGTTTTAGAAACCTTTCCACATCACACGGTGTACCATCTTCTGGGTTTCTCATGCATGTTTTTGATGTAGGAAGATGCCCTTGAACCTGGAGATTTGGGACCCAGGCGATGGGTACCATGCAGTATTACTTTAAAGGGTCTGCGTTTGCTCACCCAACCTCACCAAACCTCTCAGCCCCAAGAGTGTCCACCCTTATGTCTCATCCAGCTGTGGGTCTAGATATGGTCAATCCAGGTTGCATCACAGCCCGTGAACGCATTGTGTAAGAATTTCTATCTCTTTCACTGTCTTTGTTTCATGGGTTTTTCAAAGTAATTTATTTTTATAATGGGGTTTAGCTGCTTTTCACTTCTGTGTTTATGCCGCTTTACACCCACTTGACACACTAACAGAGAGATATCAATACATAGGTTTTAAGATTATTACTAGTCAGATATATTCTTGTGCGGTGAATAGGGCGTGTTGAGTCCAGTTCTCTGAGCAAGGAGTAGGTCTTGTCTATTACATATTGGTTTTATGGAACGGTATCTGAGCTAATTTGAAACCCTTGTTTTATGTATCACCCCACCTCACCTTTCCCGTTAAGCAGCCATAGTGTGTTTTCTGCATGTGTGACTCTGTTCTGTTTTGTAATTCTGTTCAAGTGTAACGGTTTTTACATTCCCTCTATCAGTGATACCTTATGAGAAGTGTCCTTTTCTGTGTGACTTATTTCACTTAGAATCGTCGTACCTAAATCCACTCATCATGCTGCTACTAGCCTTATGACATTGATTTCATGGCTGAGTGATATTCCATTGTACATAAGGACCACAACTTCTTTATCCATTTTTCTCTTTCCTGGGATATTGAAGGTGGAATGAAGTGGAGGTCCTTGTCAACAGAGCAGCCCTAAACTTTGGGGTGCTTGTGTCTTGCTGATTTTTAATTTTCCCAATTTATAACCCCATGAGTGGAAGTGCCCTATGCTCTCTAAGCTTTGTTTTGTAGATATTTCAGGACTCACCGTACGCTTCTCCAGAGTGGCTGTTGGCAATTTACATCCCGCCCATCAGCGTAGCAAGGCTCCCATTTCTCCATGGCCTGTCCTGCATTTCTGATTTTGACACTTTTTTCAGCATGGCCCTTTTGACCGATGGGAAGCGAGACATCTTTGTAGCGCTGATTTGCCTTTCCAGGTTGCTTGGTTGGCCAAAAAGGGCGTATGCGTTTTTTCCTGAATATATTCAGGAAAAAACGCATACGCCCTTTTTGGCCAAGGGCATCATTGTCAACGTTTTGCCGCTTTTCATGTGCTTTAAAGGCAATTCGAATCTACCTCCTGAAATCTGTTTCCTGCAATTCTGCCTTGATTTCAAATCCTCTTCTTTGCCTTCCCTCAATATATTTGTGGACGAGAGTTATCATTTATAAGTCTGCAGGTTTGTGAATTGCAGTGCCCTGAACCTCCATTTTACAACTCGCTTTTTAGGGAGCTGGCCGCAATTGCGCAGGATGGCTTCAGGCCCTGTTCTGGTTCCGGGTGGCAGGCTGAGCCTGTGGTTAATTCTTCTTCCTGATGGGAAAATAGAGTGACCTGTGCCTGTCCCAACACCAAGAGCTAGTCTCTCATTGGTTCCACGTCTTCCCGTTCATCCTCAGGACAAATTGCAACCTGTACGGGACAGGAGGTTAAAGGTGCTGATGCTCCAAGGAGGGAGATTGCTAGTAAAGCGCTGGAGTAGCGAACCCGGCCACAAGGAGATGAGAAATGAGGTGCGTTTTAGAAACCTTTCCCCATCACACGGTGTACCATCTTCTGGGTTTCTCATGCATGTTTTTGATGTAGGAAGATGCCCTTGAACCTGGAGATTTGGGACCCAGGCGATGGGTACCATGCAGTATTACTTTAAAGGGTCTGCGTTTGCTCACCCAACCTCACCAAACCTCTCAGCCCCAAGAGTGTCCACCCTTATGTCTCATCCAGCTGTGGGTCTAGATATGGTCAATCCAGGTTGCATCACAGCCCGTGAACGCATTGTGTAAGAATTTCTATCTCTTTCACTGTCTTTGTTTCATGGGTTTTTCAAAGTAATTTATTTTTATAATGGGGTTTAGCTGCTTTTCACTTCTGTGTTTATGCCGCTTTACACCCACTTGACACACTAACAGAGAGATATCAATACATAGGTTTTAAGATTATTACTAGTCAGATATATTCTTGTGCGGTGAATAGGGCGTGTTGAGTCCAGTTCTCTGAGCAAGGAGTAGGTCTTGTCTATTACATATTGGTTTTATGGAACGGTATCTGAGCTAATTTGAAACCCTTGTTTTATGTATCACCCCACCTCACCTTTCCCGTTAAGCAGCCATAGTGTGTTTTCTGCATGTGTGACTCTGTTCTGTTTTGTAATTCAGTTCAAGTGTAACGGTTTTTACATTCCCTCTAAAAGTGATACCTTATGAGAAGTGTCCTTTTCTGTGTGACTTATTTCACTTAGAATCGTCGTACCTAAATCCACTCATCATGCTGCTACTAGCCTTATGACATTGATTTCATGGCTGAGTGATATTCCATTGTACATAAGGACCACAACTTCTTTATCCATTTTTCTCTTTCCTGGGATATTGAAGGTGGAATGAAGTGGAGGTCCTTGTCAACAGAGCAGTCCTAAACTTTGGGGTGCTTGTGTCTTGCTGAATTTTAATTTTCCCAATTTATACCCCCATGAGTGGAAGTGCCCTATGCTCTCTAAGCTTTGCTTTTCAGACGTTTCAGGACTCACCGTACAGTTCTCCAGAGTGGCTGTTGACAATTTACATCCCGCCCATCAGTGTAGCAAGGCTCCCATTTCTCCATGGCCTGTCCTGCATTTCTGGTTTTGACACTTTTTTCAGCATGGCCCTTTTGACCGATGGGAAGCGAGACATCTTTGTAGCGCTGATTTGCCTTTCCAGGTTGCTTGGTTGGCCAAAAAGGGCGTATGCGTTTTTTCCTGAATATATTCAGGAAAAAACGCATACGCCCTTTTTGGCCAAGGGCATCATTGTCAACGTTTTGCCGCTTTTCATGTGCTTTAAAGGCAATTCGAATCTACCTCCTGAAATCTGTTTCCTGCAATTCTGCATTGATTTCAAATCCTCTTCTTTGCCTTCCCTCAATATATTTGTGGATGAGAGTTATCATTTATAAGTCTGCAGGTTTGTGAATTGCAGTGCCCTGAACCTCCATTTTACAACTCGCTTTTTAGGGAGCTGGCCGCAAAAGCGCAGGATGGCTTCAGGCCCTGTTCTGGTTCCGGGGGGCAGGCTGAGCCTGTGGTTAATTCTTCTTCCTGATGGGAAAATAGAGTGACCTGTGCCTGTCCCAACACCAAGAGCTAGTCTCTCATTGGTTCCACGTCTTCCCGTTCATCCTCAGGACAAATTGCAACCTGTACGGGACAGGAGGTTAAAGGTGCTGATGCTCCAAGTAGGGAGATTGCTAGTAAAGCGCTGGAGTAGCGAACCCGGCCACAAGGAGATGAGAAATGAGGTGCGTTTTAGAAAGCTTTCCACATCACACGGTGTACCATCTTCTGGGTTTCTCATGCATGTTTTTGATGTAGGAAGATGCCCTTGAACCTGGAGATTTGGGACCCAGGCGATGGGTACCATGCAGTATTACTTTAAAGGGTCTGCGTTTGCTCACCCAACCTCACCAAACCTCTCAGCCCCAAGAGTGTCCACCCTTATGTCTCATCCAGCTGTGGGTCTAGATATGGTCAATACAGGTTGCATCACAGCCCGTGAACGCATTGTGTAAGAATTTCTATCTCTTTCACTGTCTTTGTTTCATGGGTTTTTCAAAGTAATTTATTTTTATAATGGGGTTTAGCTGCTTTTCACTTCTGTGTTTATGCCGCTTTACACCCACTTGAAACACTAACAGAGAGATATCAATACATAGGTTTTAAGATTATTACTAGTCAGATATATTCTTGTGCGGTGAATAGGGCGTGTTGAGTCCAGTTCTCTGAGCAAGGAGTAGGTCTTGTCTATTACATATTGGTTTTATGGAACGGTATCTGAGCTAATTTGAAACCCTTGTTTTATGTATCACCCCACCTCACCTTTCCCGTTAAGCAGCCATAGTGTGTTTTCTGCATGTGTGACTCTGTTCTGTTTTGTAATTCAGTTCAAGTGTAACGGTTTTTACATTCCCTCTATAAGTGATACCTTATGAGAAGTGTCCTTTTCTGTGTGACTTATTTCACTTAGAATCGTCGTACCTAAATCCACTCATCATGCTGCTACTAGCCTTATGACATTGATTTCATGGCTGAGTGATATTCCATTGTACATAAGGACCACAACTTCTTTATCCATTTTTCTCTTTCCTGGCATATTGAAGGTGGAATGAAGTGGAGGTCCTTGTCAACAGAGCAGTCCTAAACTTTGGGGTGCTTGTGTCTTGCTGAATTTTAATTTTCCCAATTTATACCCCCATGAGTGGAAGTGCCCTATGCTCTCTAAGCTTTGCTTTTCAGACGTTTCAGGACTCACCGTACAGTTCTCCAGAGTGGCTGTTGACAATTTACATCCCGCCCATCAGTGTAGCAAGGCTCCCATTTCTCCATGGCCTGTCCTGCATTTCTGGTTTTGACACTTTTTTCAGCATGGCCCTTTTGACCGATGGGAAGCGAGACATCTTTGTAGCGCTGATTTGCCTTTCCAGGTTGCTTGGTTGGCCAAACAGGGCGTATGCGTTTTTTCCTGAATATATTCAGGAAAAAACGCATACGCCCTGTTTGGCCAAGGGCATCATTGTCAACGTTTTGCCGCTTTTCATGTGCTTTAAAGGCGATTCGAATCTACCTCCTGAAATCTGTTTCCTGCAATTCTGCCTTGATTTCAAATCCTCTTCTTTGCCTTCCCTCAATATATTTGTGGATGAGAGTTACCATTTATAAGTCTGCAGGTTTGTGAATTGCAGTGCCCTGAACCTCCATTTTACAACTCGCTTTTTAGGGAGCTGGCCGCAAAAGCGCAGGATGGCTTCAGGCCCTGTTCTGGTTCCGGGTGGCAGGCTGAGCCTGTGGTTAATTCTTCTTCCTGATGGGAAAATAGAGTGACCTGTGCCTGTCCCAACACCAAGAGCTAGTCATTCATTGGTTCCACGTCTTCCCGTTCATCCTCAGTACAAATTGCAACCTGTACGGAACAGGAGGTTAAAGGTGCTGATGCTCCAAGGAGGGAGATTGCTAGTAAAGTGGCTGGAATGGCGAACCCGGGCACAGGCAGATGAGAAATGAGGTGCGTTTTAGAAACCTTTCCCCATCACACGGTGTACCATCTTCTGGGTATCTCATGCATGTTTACGATGTAGGAAGATGACCTTGAACCTGGAGATTTGGGACTCATGCGATGGGTACCACGCAGTATTACTTTAAAGGGTCTGCGTTTGCTCACCCAACCTCACCAAACCTCTCAGCCGCAACAGTGTCCACCCTTATGTCTCATCCACCTGTGGGTCTAGATATGGTCAATCCAGGTTGCATCACAGCCCCTGAACGCAATGTGTAAGAATTTCTCTCTCTTTCACTGTCTTTGTTTCATGGGTTTTTCAAAGTAATTTATTTTTATAATGGGGTTTAGCTGCTTTTCACTGCTGTGTTTATGCCGCTTTACACCCACTTGACACACTAACAGAGAGATATCAATACATAGGTTTTAAGATTATTACTAGTCAGATATATTCTTGTGCGGTGAATAGGGCGTGTTGAGTCCAGTTCTCTGAGCAAGGAGTAGGTCTTGTCTATTACATATTGGTTTTATGGAACGGTATCTGAGCTAATTTGAAACCCTTGTTTTATGTATCACCCCACCTCACCTTTCCCGTTAAGCAGCCATAGTGTGTTTTCTGCATGTGTGACTCTGTTCTGTTTTGTAATTCTGTTCAAGTGTAACGGTTTTTACATTCCCTCTATCAGTGATACCTTATGAGAAGTGTCCTTTTCTGTGTGACTTATTTCACTTAGAATCGTCGTACCTAAATCCACTCATCATGCTGCTACTAGCCTTATGACATTGATTTCATGGCTGAGTGATATTCCATTGTACATAAGGACCACAACTTCTTTATCCATTTTTCTCTTTCCTGGCATATTGAAGGTGGAATGAAGTGGAGGTCCTTGTCAACAGAGCAGTCCTAAACTTTGGGGTGCTTGTGTCTTGCTGAATTTTAATTTTCCCAATTTATACCCCCATGAGTGGAAGTGCCCTATGCTCTCTAAGCTTTGCTTTTCAGACGTTTCAGGACTCACCGTACAGTTCTCCAGAGTGGCTGTTGACAATTTACATCCCGCCCATCAGTGTAGCAAGGCTCCCATTTCTCCATGGCCTGTCCTGCATTTCTGGTTTTGACACTTTTTTCAGCATGGCCCTTTTGACCGATGGGAAGCGAGACATCTTTGTAGCGCTGATTTGCCTTTCCAGGTTGCTTGGTTGGCCAAACAGGGCGTATGCGTTTTTTCCTGAATATATTCAGGAAAAAACGCATACGCCCTTTTTGGCCAAGGGCATCATTGTCAACGTTTTGCCGCTTTTCATGTGCTTTAAAGGCGATTCGAATCTACCTCCTGAAATCTGTTTCCTGCAATTCTGCCTTGATTTCAAATCCTCTTCTTTGCCTTCCCTCAATATATTTGTGGATGAGAGTTACCATTTATAAGTCTGCAGGTTTGTGAATTGCAGTGCCCTGAACCTCCATTTTACAACTCGCTTTTTAGGGAGCTGGCCGCAAAAGCGCAGGATGGCTTCAGGCCCTGTTCTGGTTCCGGGTGGCAGGCTGAGCCTGTGGTTAATTCTTCTTCCTGATGGGAAAATAGAGTGACCTGTGCCTGTCCCAACACCAAGAGCTAGTCATTCATTGGTTCCACGTCTTCCCGTTCATCCTCAGTACAAATTGCAACCTGTACGGAACAGGAGGTTAAAGGTGCTGATGCTCCAAGGAGGGAGATTGCTAGTAAAGTGGCTGGAATGGCGAACCCGGGCACAGGCAGATGAGAAATGAGGTGCGTTTTAGAAACCTTTCCCCATCACACGGTGTACCATCTTCTGGGTATCTCATGCATGTTTACGATGTAGGAAGATGACCTTGAACCTGGAGATTTGGGACTCATGCGATGGGTACCACGCAGTATTACTTTAAAGGGTCTGCGTTTGCTCACCCAACCTCACCAAACCTCTCAGCCGCAACAGTGTCCACCCTTATGTCTCATCCACCTGTGGGTCTAGATATGGTCAATCCAGGTTGCATCACAGCCCCTGAACGCATTGTGTAAGAATTTCTCTCTCTTTCACTGTCTTTGTTTCATGGGTTTTTCAAAGTAATTTATTTTTATAATGGGGTTTAGCTGCTTTTCACTGCTGTGTTTATGCCGCTTTACACCCACTTGACACACTAACAGAGAGATATCAATACATAGGTTTTAAGATTATTACTAGTCAGATATATTCTTGTGCGGTGAATAGGGCGTGTTGAGTCCAGTTCTCTGAGCAAGGAGTAGGTCTTGTCTATTACATATTGGTTTTATGGAACGGTATCTGAGCTAATTTGAAACCCTTGTTTTATGTATCACCCCACCTCACCTTTCCCGTTAAGCAGCCATAGTGTGTTTTCTGCATGTGTGACTCTGTTCTGTTTTGTAATTCTGTTCAAGTGTAACGGTTTTTACATTCCCTCTATCAGTGATACCTTATGAGAAGTGTCCTTTTCTGTGTGACTTATTTCACTTAGAATCGTCGTACCTAAATCCACTCATCATGCTGCTACTAGCCTTATGACATTGATTTCATGGCTGAGTGATATTCCATTGTACATAAGGACCACAACTTCTTTATCCATTTTTCTCTTTCCTGGGATATTGAAGGTGGAATGAAGTGGAGGTCCTTGTCAACAGAGCAGCCCTAAACTTTGGGGTGCTTGTGTCTTGCTGATTTTTAATTTTCCCAATTTATAACCCCATGAGTGGAAGTGCCCTATGCTCTCTAAGCTTTGTTTTGTAGATATTTCAGGACTCACCGTACGCTTCTCCAGAGTGGCTGTTGGCAATTTACATCCCGCCCATCAGCGTAGCAAGGCTCCCATTTCTCCATGGCCTGTCCTGCATTTCTGATTTTGACACTTTTTTCAGCATGGCCCTTTTGACCGATGGGAAGCGAGACATCTTTGTAGCGCTGATTTGCCTTTCCAGGTTGCTTGGTTGGCCAAAAAGGGCGTATGCGTTTTTTCCTGAATATATTCAGGAAAAAACGCATACGCCCTTTTTGGCCAAGGGCATCATTGTCAACGTTTTGCCGCTTTTCATGTGCTTTAAAGGCGATTTGAATCTACCTCCTGAAATCTGTTTCCTGCAATTCTGCCTTGATTTCAAATCCTCTTCTTTGCCTTCCCTCAATATATTTGTGGACGAGAGTTATCATTTATAAGTCTGCAGGTTTGTGAATTGCAGTGCCCTGAACCTCCATTTTACAACTCGCTTTTTAGGGAGCTGGCCGCAATTGCGCAGGATGGCTTCAGGCCCTGTTCTGGTTCCGGGTGGCAGGCTGAGCCTGTGGTTAATTCTTCTTCCTGATGGGAAAATAGAGTGACCTGTGCCTGTCCCAACACCAAGAGCTAGTCTCTCATTGGTTCCACGTCTTCCCGTTCATCCTCAGGACAAATTGCAACCTGTACGGGACAGGAGGTTAAAGGTGCTGATGCTCCAAGTAGGGAGATTGCTAGTAAAGCGCTGGAGTAGCGAACCCGGCCACAAGGAGATGAGAAATGAGGTGCGTTTTAGAAACCTTTCCACATCACACGGTGTACCATCTTCTGGGTTTCTCATGCATGTTTTTGATGTACGAAGATGCCCTTGAACCTGGAGATTTGGGACCCAGGCGATGGGTACCATGCAGTATTACTTTAAAGGGTCTGCGTTTGCTCACCCAACCTCACCAAACCTCTCAGCCCCAAGAGTGTCCACCCTTATGTCTCATCCAGCTGTGGGTCTAGATATGGTCAATCCAGGTTGCATCACAGCCCGTGAACGCATTGTGTAAGAATTTCTATCTCTTTCACTGTCTTTGTTTCATGGGTTTTTCAAAGTAATTTATTTTTATAATGGGGTTTAGCTGCTTTTCACTTCTGTGTTTATGCCGCTTTACACCCACTTGACACACTAACAGAGAGATATCAATACATAGGTTTTAAGATTATTACTAGTCAGATATATTCTTGTGCGGTGAATAGGGCGTGTTGAGTCCATTTCTCTGAGCAAGGAGTAGGTCTTGTCTATTACATATTGGGTTTATGGAACGGTATCTGAGCTAATTTGAAACCCTTGTTTTATGTATCACCCCACCTCACCTTTCCCGTTAAGCAGCCATAGTGTGTTTTCTGCATGTGTGACTCTGTTCTGTTTTGTAATTCAGTTCAAGTGTAACGGTTTTTACATTCCCTCTATAAGTGATACCTTATGAGAAGTGTCCTTTTCTGTGTGACTTATTTCACTTAGAATCGTCGTACCTAAATCCACTCATCATGCTGCTACTAGCCTTATGACATTGATTTCATGGCTGAGTGATATTCCATTGTACATAAGGACCACAACTTCTTTATCCATTTTTCTCTTTCCTGGGATATTGAAGGTGGAATGAAGTGGAGGTCCTTGTCAACAGAGCAGTCCTAAACTTTGGGGTGCTTGTGTCTTGCTGAATTTTAATTTTCCCAATTTATACCCCCATGAGTGGAAGTGCCCTATGCTCTCTAAGCTTTGCTTTTCAGACGTTTCAGGACTCACCGTACAGTTCTCCAGAGTGGCTGTTGACAATTTACATCCCGCCCATCAGTGTAGCAAGGCTCCCATTTCTCCATGGCCTGTCCTGCATTTCTGGTTTTGACACTTTTTTCAGCATGGCCCTTTTGACCGATGGGAAGCGAGACATCTTTGTAGCGCTGATTTGCCTTTCCAGGTTGCTTGGTTGGCCAAAAAGGGCGTATGCGTTTTTTCCTGAATATATTCAGGAAAAATCGCATACGCCCTTTTTGGCCAAGGGCATCATTGTCAACGTTTTGCCGCTTTTCATGTGCTTTAAAGGCGATTCGAATCTACCTCCTGAAATCTGTTTCCTGCAATTCTGCCTTGATTTCAAATCCTCTTCTTTGCCTTCCCTCAATATATTTGTGGATGAGAGTTATCATTTATAAGTCTGCAGGTTTGTGAATTGCAGTGCCCTGAACCTCCATTTTACAACTCGCTTTTTAGGGAGCTGGCCGCAAAAGCGCAGGATGGCTTCAGGCCCTGTTCTGGTTCCGGGGGGCAGGCTGAGCCTGTGGTTAATTCTTCTTCCTGATGGGAAAATAGAGTGACCTGTGCCTGTCCCAACACCAAGAGCTAGTCATTCATTGGTTCCACGTCTTCCCGTTCATCCTCAGTACAAATTGCAACCTGTACGGAAGAGGAGGTTAAAGGTGCTGATGCTCCAAGGAGGGAGATTGCTAGTAAAGTGGCTGGAATGGCGAACCCGGGCACAGGCAGATGAGAAATGAGGTGCGTTTTAGAAACCTTTCCCCATCACACGGTGTACCATCTTCTGGGTATCTCATGCATGTTTACGATGTAGGAAGATGACCTTGAACCTGGAGATTTGGGACTCATGCGATGGGTACCACGCAGTATTACTTTAAAGGGTCTGCGTTTGCTCACCCAACCTCACCAAACCTCTCAGCCGCAACAGTGTCCACCCTTATGTCTCATCCAGCTGTGGGTCTAGATATGGTCAATCCAGGTTGCATCACAGCCCCTGAACGCATTGTGTAAGAATTTCTCTCTCTTTCACTGTCTTTGTTTCATGGGTTTTTCAAAGTAATTTATTTTTATAATGGGGTTTAGCTGCTTTTCACTGCTGTGTTTATGCCGCTTTTTACCCACTTGACACACTACCAGAGAGATATCAATACATAGGTTTTAAGATTATTACTAGTCAGATATATTCTTGTGCGGTGAATAGGGCGTGTTGAGTCCAGTTCTCTGAGCAAGGAGTAGGTCTTGTCTATTACATATTGGGTTTATGGAACGGTATCTGAGCTAATTTGAAACCCTTGTTTTATGTATCACCCCACCTCACCTTTCCCGTTAAGCAGCCATAGTGTGTTTTCTGCATGTGTGACTCTGTTCTGTTTTGTAATTCAGTTCAAGTGTAACGGTTTTTACATTCCCTCTATAAGTGATACCTTATGAGAAGTGTCCTTTTCTGTGTGACTTATTTCACTTAGAATCGTCGTACCTAAATCCACTCATCATGCTGCTACTAGCCTTATGACATTGATTTCATGGCTGAGTGATATTCCATTGTACATATGGACCACAACTTCTTTATCCATTTTTCTCTTTACTGGAATATTGAAGGTGGAATGAAGTGGAGGTCCTTGTCAACAGAGCAGCCCTAAACTTTGGGGTGCTTGTGTCTTGCTGATTTTTAATTTTCCCAATTTATAACCCCATGAGTGGAAGTGCCCTATGCTCTCTAAGCTTTGTTTTGTAGATATTTCAGGACTCACCGTACGCTTCTCCAGAGTCGCTGTTGGCAATTTACATCCCGCCCATCAGCGTAGCAAGGCTCCCATTTCTCCATGGCCTGTCCTGCATTTCTGATTTTGACACTTTTTTCAGCATGGCCCTTTTGACCGATGGGAAGCGAGACATCTTTGTAGCGCTGATTTGCCTTTCCAGGTTGCTTGGTTGGCCAAAAAGGGCGTATGCGTTTTTTCCTGAATATATTCAGGAAAAAACGCATACGCCCTTTTTGTCCAAGGGCATCATTGTCAACGTTTTGCCGCTTTTCATGTGCTTTAAAGGCAATTCGAATCTACCTCCTGAAATCTGTTTCCTGCAATTCTGCCTTGATTTCAAATCCTCTTCTTTGCCTTCCCTCAATATATTTGTGGACGAGAGTTATCATTTATAAGTCTGCAGGTTTGTGAATTGCAGTGCCCTGAGCCTCCATTTTACAACTCGCTTTTTAGGGAGCTGGCCGCAATTGCGCAGGATGGCTTCAGGCCCTGTTCTGGTTCCGGGTGGCAGGCTGAGCCTGTGGTTAATTCTTCTTCCTGATGGGAAAATAGAGTGACCTGTGCCTGTCCCAACACCAAGAGCTAGTCTCTCATTGGTTCCACGTCTTCCCGTTCATCCTCAGGACAAATTGCAACCTGTACGGGACAGGAGGTTAAAGGTGCTGATGCTCCAAGTAGGGAGATTGCTAGTAAAGCGCTGGAATAGCGAACCCGGCCACAAGGAGATGAGAAATGAGGTGCGTTTTAGAAACCTTTCCACATCACACGGTGTACCATCTTCTGGGTTTCTCATGCATGTTTTCGATGTAGGAAGATGCCCTTGAACCTGGAGATTTGGGACCCAGGTGATGGGTACCATGCAGTATTACTTTAAAGGGTCTGCGTTTGCTCACCCAACCTCACCAAACCTCTCAGCCCCAAGAGTGTCCACCCTTATGTCTCATCCAGCTGTGGGTCTAGATATGGTCAATCCAGGTTGCATCACAGCCCGTGAACGCATTGTGTAAGAATTTCTATCTCTTTCACTGTCTTTGTTTCATGGGTTTTTCAAAGTAATTTATTTTTATAATGGGGTTTAGCTGCTTTTCACTGCTGTGTTTATGCCGCTTTACACCCACTTGACACACTAACAGAGAGATATCAATACATAGGTTTTAAGATTATTACTAGTCAGATATATTCTTGTGCGGTGAATAGGGCGTGTTGAGTCCAGTTCTCTGAGCAAGGAGTAGGTCTTGTCTATTACATATTGGTTTTATGGAACGGTATCTGAGCTAATTTGAAACCCTTGTTTTATGTATCACCCCACCTCACCTTTCCCGTTAAGCAGCCATAGTGTGTTTTCTGCATGTGTGACTCTGTTCTGTTTTGTAATTCTGTTCAAGTGTAACGGTTTTTACATTCCCTCTATCAGTGATACCTTATGAGAAGTGTCCTTTTCTGTGTGACTTATTTCACTTAGAATCGTCGTACCTAAATCCACTCATCATGCTGCTACTAGCCTTATGACATTGATTTCATGGCTGAGTGATATTCCATTGTACATAAGGACCACAACTTCTTTATCCATTTTTCTCTTTCCTGGCATATTGAAGGTGGAATGAAGTGGAGGTCCTTGTCAACAGAGCAGCCCTAAACTTTGGGGTGCTTGTGTCTTGCTGATTTTTAATTTTCCCAATTTATACCCCCATGAGTGGAAGTGCCCTATGCTCTCTAAGCTTTGCTTTTTAGACGTTTCAGGACTCACCGTACACTTCTCCAGAGTGGCTGTTGACAATTTACATCCCGCCCATCAGTGTAGCAAGGCTCCCATTTCTCCATGGCGTGTCCTGCATTTCTGGTTTTGACACTTTTTTCAGCATGGCCTTTTTAACCGATGGGAAGCGAGACATCTTTGTAGCGCCGATTTGCCTTTCCAGGTTGCTTGGTTGGCTAAAAAGGGCGTATGCGTTTTTTCCTGAATATATTCAGGAAAAAACGCATACGCCCTTTTTGGCCAAGGGCATCATTGTCAACGTTTTGCCGCTTTTCATGTGCTTTAAAGGCGATTCGAATCTACCTCCTGAAATCTGTTTCCTGCAATTCTGCCTTGATTTCAAATCCTCTTCTTTGCCTTCCTTCAATATATTTGTGGACGAGAGTTATCATTTATAACTCTGCAGGTTTGTGAATTGCAGTGCCCTGAACCTCCATTTTACGACTCGCGTTTTTGGGAGATGGCCGCAAAAGCGCAGGATGGCTTCAGGCCCTGTTCTTGTTCCGGGGGGCAGGCTGAGCCTGTGGTTAATTCTTCTTCCTGATGGGAAAATAGAGTGACCTGTGCCTGTCCCAACACCAAGAGCTAGTCTCTCATTGGTTCCACATCTTCCCGTTCATCCTCAGGACAAATTGCAACCTGTACGGAACAGGAGGTTAAAGGTGATGATGCTCCAAGGAGGGAGATTGCTAGTAAAGTGGCTGGAATGGCGAACCCTAGCACAAGGAGATGAGAAATGAGGTGCGTTTTAGAAACCTTTCCCCATCACACGGTGTACCATCTTCTGGGTTTCTCATGCATGTTTTTGATGTAGGAAGATGCCCTTGAACCTGGAGATTTGGGACCCATGCGATGGGTACCACGCAGTATTACTTTAAAGGGTCTGCGTTTGCTCACCCAACCTCACCAAACCTCTCAGCCGCAACAGTGTCCACCCTTATGTCTCATCCAGCTGTGGGTCTAGATATGGTCAATCCAGGTTGCATCACAGCCCCTGAACGCATTGTGTAAGAATTTCTCTCTCTTTCACTGTCTTTGTTTCATGGGTTTTTCAAAGTAATTTATTTTTATAATGGGGTTTAGCTGCTTTTCACTGTTGTGTTTATGCCGCTTTACACCCACTTGACACACTAACAGAGAGATATCAATACATAGCTTTTAAGATTATTACTAGTCAGATATATTCTTGTGCGGTGAATAGGGCGTGTAGAGTCCAGTTCTCTGAGCAAGGAGTAGGTCTTGTCTATTACATATTGGGTTTATGGAACGGTATCTGAGCTAATTTGAAACCCTTGTTTTATGTATCACCCCACCTCACCTTTCCCGTTAAGCAGCCATAGTGTGTTTTCTGCATGTGTGACTCTGTTCTGTTTTGTAATTCAGTTCAAGTGTAACGGTTTTTACATTCCCTCTATAAGTGATACCTTATGAGAAGTGTCCTTTTCTGTGTGACTTATTTCACTTAGAATCTTCGTACCTAAATCCACTCATCATGCTGCTACTAGCCTTATGACATTGATTTCATGGCTGAGTGATATTCCATTGTACATAAGGACCACAACTTCTTTATCCATTTTTCTCTTTCCTGGGATATTGAAGGTGGAATGAAGTGGAGGTCCTTGTCAACAGAGCAGTCCTAAACTTTGGGGTGCTTATGTCTTGCTGAATTTTAATTTTCCCAATTTATACCCCCATGAGTGGAAGTGCCCTATGCTCTCTAAGCTTTGCTTTTCAGACGTTTCAGGACTCACCGTACAGTTCTCCAGAGTGGCTGTTAACAATTTACATCCCGCCCATCAGTGTAGCAAGGCTCCCATTTCTCCATGGCCTGTCCTGCATTTCTGGTTTTGACACTTTTTTCAGCATGGCCCTTTTGACCGATGGGAAGCGAGACATCTTTGTAGCGCTGATTTGCCTTTCCAGGTTGCTTGGTTGGCCAAAAAGGGCGTATGCGTTTTTTCCTGAATATATTCAGGAAAAAACGCATACGCCCTTTTTGGCCAAGGGCATCATTGTCAACGTTTTGCCGCTTTTCATGTGCTTTAAAGGCAATTCGAATCTACCTCCTGAAATCTGTTTCCTGCAATTCTGCCTTGATTTCAAATCCTCTTCTTTGCCTTCCCTCAATATATTTGTGGACGAGAGTTATCATTTATAAGTCTGCAGGTTTGTGAATTGCAGTGCCCTGAGCCTCCATTTTACAACTCGCTTTTTAGGGAGCTGGCCGCAATTGCGCAGGATGGCTTCAGGCCCTGTTCTGGTTCCGGGTGGCAGGCTGAGCCTGTGGTTAATTCTTCTTCCTGATGGGAAAATAGAGTGACCTGTGCCTGTCCCAACACCAAGAGCTAGTCTCTCATTGGTTCCACGTCTTCCCGTTCATCCTCAGGACAAATTGCAACCTGTACGGGACAGGAGGTTAAAGGTGCTGATGCTCCAAGGAGGGAGATTGCTAGTAAAGTGGCTGGAATGGCGAACCCGGGCACAGGCAGATGAGAAATGAGGTGCGTTTTAGAAACCTTTCCCCATCACACGGTGTACCATCTTCTGGGTATCTCATGCATGTTTACGATGTAGGAAGATGACCTTGAACCTGGAGATTTGGGACCCATGCGATGGGTACCACGCAGTATTACTTTAAAGGGTCTGCGTTTGCTCACCCAACCTCACCAAACCTCTCAGCCGTAACAGTGTCCACCCTTATGTCTCATCCAGCTGTAGGTCTAGATATGGTCAATCCAGGTTGCATCACAGCCCCTGAACGCATTGTGTAAGAATTTCGCTCTCTTTCACTGTCTTTGTTTCATGGGTTTTTCAAAGTAATTTATTTTTATCATGGGGTTTAGCTGCTTTTCACTGCTGTGTTTATGCCGCTTTTTACCCACTTGACACACTAACAGAGAGATATCAATACATAGGTTTTAAGATTATTACTAGTCAGATATATTCTTGTTCGGTGAATAGGGCGTGTTGAGTCCAGTTCTCTGAGCAAGGAGTAGGTCTTGTCTATTACATATTGGGTTTATGGAACGGTATCTGAGCTAATTTGAAACCCTTGTTTTATGTATCACCCCACCTCACCTTTCCCGTTAAGCAGCCATAGTGTGTTTTCTGCATGTGTGACTCTGTTCTGTTTTGTAATTCAGTTCAAGTGTAACGGTTTTTACATTCCCTCTATAAGTGATACCTTATGAGAAGTGTCCTTTTCTGTGTGACTAATATCACTTAGAGTCGTCATACCTAAATCCACTCATCATGCTGCTACTAGCCTTATGACATTGATTTCACGGCTGAGTGATATTCCATTGTACATAAGGACCACAACTTCTTTATCCATTTTTCTCTTTCCTGGGATATTGAAGGTGGAATGAAGTGGAGGTCCTTGTCAACAGAGCAGCCCTAAACTTTGGGGTGCTTGTGTCTTGCTGATTTTTAATTTTCCCAATTTATACCCCCATGAGTGGAAGTGCCCTATGCTCTCTAAGCTTTGTTTTTTAGATGTTTCAGGACTCACCGTACGCTTCTCCAGAGTGGCTGTTGGCAATTTACATCCCGCCCATCAGTGTAGGAAGGCTCCCATTTCTCCATGGCCTGTCCTGCATTTCTGGTTTTGACACTTTTTTCAGCATGGCCTTTTTAACCGATGGGAAGCGAGACATTTTGTAGCGCTGATTTGCCTTTCCAGTTTGCTTGGTTGGCCAAAAAGTGCGTATGCGTTTTTTCCTGAATATATTCAGGAAAAAACGCATACGCCCTTTTTGTCCAAGGGCATCATTGTCAACGTTTTGCCGCTTTTCATGTGCTTTAAAGGCAATTCGAATCTACCTCCTGAAATCTGTTTCCTGCAATTCTGCCTTGATTTCAAATCCTCTTCTTTGCCTTCCCTCAATATATTTGTGGATGAGAGTTATCATTTATAAGTCTGCAGGTTTGTGAATTGCAGTGCCCTGAACCTCCATTTTACAACTCGCTTTTTAGGGAGCTGGCCGCAAAAGCGCAGGGTGGCTTCAGGCCCTGTTCTGGTTCCAGGGGGCAGGCTGAGCCTGTGGTTAATTCTTCTTCCTGATGGGAAAATAGAGTGACCTGTGCCTGTCCCAACACCAAGAGCTAGTCTTTCATTGGTTCCACGTCTTCCCGTTCATCCTCAGTACAAATTGCAACCTGTACAGAACAGGAGGTTAAAGGTGCTGATGCTCCAAGTAGGGAGATTGCTAGTAAAGCGGCTGGAATAGCGAACCCGGGCACAAGGAGATGAGAAATGAGGTGCGTTTTAGAAACCTTTCCACATCACACGGTGTACCATCTTCTGGGTTTCTCATGCATGTTTTCGATGTAGGAAGATGCCCTTGAACCTGGAGATTTGGGACCCATGCGATGGGTACCACGCAGTATTACTTTAAAGGGTCTGCGTTTGCTCACCCAACCTCACCAAACCTCTCAGCCGCAACAGTGTCCACCCTTAGGTCTCATCCAGCTGTGGGTCTAGATATGGTCAATCCAGGTTGCATCACAGCCCCTGAACGCATTGTGTAAGAATTTCTCTCTCTTTCACTGTCTTTGTTTCATGGGTTTTTCAAAGTAATTTATTTTTATAATGGGGTTTAGCTGCTTTTCACTGCTGTGTTTATGCCGCTTTTTACCCACTTGACCCACTAACAGAGAGATATCAATACATAGGTTTCAAGATTATTACTAGTCAGATATATTCTTGTGCGGTGAATAGGGCGTGTTGAGTCCAGTTCTCTGAGCAAGGAGTAGGTCTAGTCTATTACATATTGGTTTTATGGAACGGTATCTGAGCTAATTTGAAACCCTTGTTTTATGTATCACCCCACCTCACCTTTCCCGTTAAGCAGCCATAGTGTGTTTTCTGCATGTGTGACTCTTTTCTGTTTTGTAATTCAGTTCAAGTGTAACGGTTTTTACATTCCCTCTATCAGTGATACCTTATGAGAAGTGTCCTTTTCTGTGTGACTTATTTCACTTAGAATCGTCGTACCTAAATCCACTCATCATGCTGCTACTAGCCTTATGACATTGATTTCATGGCTGAGTGATATTCCATTGTACATAAGGACCACAACTTCTTTATCCATTTTTCTCTTTCCTGGGATATTGAAGGTGGAATGAAGTGGAGGTCCTTGTCAACAGAGCAGCCCTAAACTTTGGGGTGCTTGTGTCTTGCTGATTTTTAATTTTCCCAATTTATACCCCCATGAGTGGAAGTGCCCTATGCTCTCTAAGCTTTGCTTTTTAGACGTTTCAGGACTCACCGTACACTTCTCCAGAGTGGCTGTTGACAATTTACATCCTGCCCATCAGTGTAGCAAGGCTCCCATTTTTCCATGGCCTGTCCTGCATTTCTGGTTTTGACACTTTTTTCAGCATGGCCCTTTTGACCGATGGGAAGCGAGACATCTTTGTAGCGCTGATTTGCCTTTCCAGGTTGCTTGGTTGGCCAAAAAGGGCGTATGCGTTTTTTCCTGAATATATTCAGGAAAAAACGCATACGCCCTTTTTGGCCAAGGGCATCATTGTCAACGTTTTGCCGCTTTTCATGTGCTTTAAAGGCGATTCGAATCTACCTCCTGAAATCTGTTTCCTGCAATTCTGCCTTGATTTCAAATCCTCTTCTTTGCCTTCCCTCAATATATTTGTGGACGAGAGTTATCATTTATAACTCTGCAGGTTTGTGAATTGCAGTGCCCTGAACCTCCATTTTACAACTCGCGTTTTTGGGAGATGGCCGCAAAAGCGCAGGATGGCTTCAGGCCCTGTTCTTGTTCCGGGGGGCAGGCTGAGCCTGTGGTTAATTCTTCTTCCTGATGGGAAAATAGAGTGACCTGTGCCTGTCCCAACACCAAGAGCTAGTCTTTCATTGGTTCCACGTCTTCCCGTTCATCCTCAGTACAAATTGCAACCTGAACGGAACAGGAGGTTAAAGGTGCTGATGCTCCAAGGAGGGAGATTGCTAGTAAAGTGGCTGGAATGGCGAACCCGGGCACAAGCAGATGAGAAATGAGGTGCGTTTTAGAAACCTTTCCCCATCACACGGTGTACCATCTTCTGGGTATCTCATGCATGTTTTCGATGTAGGAAGATGCCCTTGAACCTGGAGATTTGGGACCCATGCGATGGGTACCACGCAGTATTATTTAAAGGGTCTGCGTTTGCTCACCCAACCTCACCAAACCTCTCAGCCGCAACAGTGTCCACCCTTAGGTCTCATCCAGCTGTGGGTCTAGATATGGTCAATCCAGGTTGCATCACAGCCCCTGAATGCATTTTGTAAGAATTTCGCTCTCTTTCACTGTCTTTGTTTCATGGGTTTTTCAAAGTAATTTATTTTTATAATGGGGTTTAGCTGCTTTTCACTGCTGTGTTTATGCCGCTTTTTACCCACTTGACCCACTAACAGAGAGATATCAATACATAGGTTTTAAGATTATTACTAGTCAGATATATTCTTGTGCGGTGAATAGGGCGTGTTGAGTCCAGTTCTCTGAGCAAGGAGTAGGTCTAGTCTATTACATATTGGTTTTATGGAACGGTATCTGAGCTAATTTGAAACCCTTGTTTTATGTATCACCCCACCTCACCTTTCCCGTTAAGCAGCCATAGTGTGTTTTCTGCATGTGTGACTCTGTTCTCTTTTGTAATTCAGTTCAAGTGTAAATGTTTTTACATTCCCTCTATCAGTGATACCGTATGAGAAGTGTCCTTTTCTGTGTGACTTATTTCACTTAGAATCGTCGTACCTAAATCCACTCATCATGCTGCTACTAGCCTTATGACATTGATTTCATGGCTGAGTGATATTCCATTGTACATAAGGACCACAACTTCTTTATCCATTTTTCTCTTTCCAGGGATATTGAAGGTGGAATGAAGTGGAGGTCCTTGTCAACAGAGCAGCCCTAAACTTTGGGGTGCTTGTGTCTTGCTGATTTTTAATTTTCCCAATTTATACCCCCATGAGTGGAAGTGCCCTATGCTCTCTAAGCTTTGTTTTTTAGATGTTTCAGGACTCACCGTACACTTCTCCAGAGTGGCTGTTGACAATTTACATCCTGCCCATCAGTGTAGCAAGGCTCCCATTTTTCCATGGCCTGTCCTGCATTTCTGGTTTTGTCACTTTTTTCAGCATGGCCCTTTTGACCGATGGGAAGCGAGACATCTTTGTAGCGCTGATTTGCCTTTCCAGGTTGCTTGGTTGGCCAAAAAGGGCGTATGCGTTTTTTCCTGAATATATTCAGGAAAAAACGCATACGCCCTTTTTGGCCAAGGGCATCATTGTCAACGTTTTGCCGCTTTTCATGTGCTTTAAAGGCGATTCGAATCTACCTCCTGAAATCTGTTTCCTGCAATTCTGCCTTGATTTCAAATCCTCTTCTTTGCCTTCCCTCAATATATTTGTGGACGAGAGTTATCATTTATAACTCTGCAGGTTTGTGAATTGCAGTGCCCTGAACCTCCATTTTACAACTCGCGTTTTTGGGAGATGGCCGCAAAAGCGCAGGATGGCTTCAGGCCCTGTTTTTGTTCCGGGGGGCAGGCTGAGCCTGTGGTTAATTCTTCTTCCTGATGGGAAAATAGAGTGACCTGTGCCTGTCCCAACACCAAGAGCTAGTCTCTCATTGGTTCCACGTCTTCCCGTTCATCCTCAGGACAAATATCAACCTGTACGGAACAGGAGGTTAAACGTGGTGATGCTCCAAGGAGGGAGATTGCTAGTAAAGTGGCTGGAATGGCGAACCCGAGCACAAGCAGATGAGAAATGAGGTGCGTTTTAGAAACCTTTCCCCATCACACGGTGTACCATCTTCTGGGTTTCTCATGCATGTTTTCGATGTAGGAAGATGCCCTTGAACCTGGAGATTTGGGACCCATGCGATGGGTACCACGCAGTATTACTTTAAAGGGTCTGTTTTGCTCACCCAACCTCACCAAACCTCTCAGCCCCAAGAGTGTCCACCCTTATGTCTCATCCAGCTGTGGGTCTAGATATGGTCAATCCAGGTTGCATCACAGCCCATGAACGCATTGATTAAGAATTTCTCTCTCTTTCACTGTCTTTGTTTCATGGGTTTTTCAAAGTAATTTATTTTTATAATGGGGTTTAGCTGCTTTTCACTGCTGTGTTTATGCCGCTTTTTACCCACTTGACACACTAACAGAGAGATATCAATACATAGGTTTTAAGATTATTACTAGTCAGATATATTCTTGTGCGGTGAATAGGGCGTGTTGAGTCCAGTTCTCTGAGCAAGGTGTAGGTGTTGTCTATTACATATTGGTTTTATGGAACGGTATCTGAGCTAATTTGAAACCCTTGTTTTATGTATCACCCCACCTCACCTTTCCCGTTAAGCAGCCATAGTTTGTTTTCTGCATGTGTGACTCTGTTCTGTTTTGTAATTCAGTTCAAGTGTAACGGTTTTTACATTCCCTCTATCAGTGATACCTTTTGAGAAGTGTCCTTTTCTGTGTGACTTATTTCACTTAGAGTCGTCATACCTAAATCCACTCATCATGCTGCTACTAGCCTTATGACATTGATTTCACGGCTGAGTGATATTCCATTGTACATAAGGACCACAACTTCTTTATCCATTTTTCTCTTTCCTGGGATATTGAAGGTGGAATGAAGTGGAGGTCCTTGTCAACAGAGCAGCCCTAAACTTTGGGGTGCTTGTGTCTTGCTGATTTTTAATTTTCCCAATTTATAACCCCATGAGTGGAAGTGCCCTATGCTCTCTAAGCTTTGTTTTTTAGATGTTTCAGGACTCACCGTACGCTTCTCCAGAGTGGCTGTTGGCAATTTACATCCCGCCCATCAGTGTAGCAAGGCTCCCATTTCTCCATGGCCTGTCCTGCATTTGTGGTTTTGACACTTTTTTCAGCATGGCCTTTTTAACCGATGGGAAGCGAGACATCTTTGTAGCGCTGATTTGCCTTTCCAGGTTGCTTGGTTGGCCAAAAAGGGCGTATGCGTTTTTTCCTGAATATATTCAGGAAAAAACGCATACGCCCTTTTTGGCCAAGGGCATCATTGTCAACGTTTTGCCGCTTTTTATGTGCTTTAAAGGCGATTCGAATCTACCTCCTGAAATCTGTTTCCTGCAATTCTGCCTTGATTTCAAATCCTCTTCTTTGCCTTCCCTCAATATATTTGTGGACGAGAGTTATCATTTATAACTCTGCAGGTTTGTGAATTGCAGTGCCCTGAACCTCCATTTTACAACTCGCGTTTTTGGGAGATGGCCGCAAAAGCGCAGGATGGCTTCAGGCCCTGTTCTTGTTCCGGGGGGCAGGCTGAGCCTGTGGTTAATTCTTCTTCCTGATGGGAAAATAGAGTGACCTGTGCCTGTCCCAACACCAAGAGCTAGTCTCTCATTGGTTCCATGTCTTCCCGTTCATCCTCAGGACAAATATCAACCTGTACGGAACAGGAGGTTAAACGTGATGATGCTCCAAGGAGGGAGATTGCTAGTAAAGTGGCTGGAATGGCGAACCTGAGCACAAGGAGATGAGAAATGAGGTGCGTTTTAGAAACCTTTCCCCATCACACGGTGTACCATCTTCTGGGTTTCTCATGCATGTTTTCGATGTAGGAAGATGCCCTTGAACCTGGAGATTTGGGACCCATGCGATGGGTACCACGCAGTATTACTTTAAAGGGTTTGCGTTTGCTCACCCAACCTCACCAAACCTCTCAGCCCCAAGAGTGTCCACCCTTATGTCTCATCCAGCTGTGGGTCTAGATATGGTCAATCCAGGTTGCATCACAGCCCGTGAACGCATTGTGTAAGAATTTCTATCTCTTTCACTGTCTTTGTTTCATGGGTTTTTCAAAGTAATTTATTTTTATAAATGGGTTTAGCTGCTTTTCACTGCTGTGTTTATGCCGCTTTTCACCCACTTGACACACTAACAGAGAGATATCAATACATAGGTTTTAAGATTATTACTAGTCAGATATATTCTTGTGCGGTGAATAGGGCGTGTTGAGTCCAGTTCTCTGAGCAAGGAGTAGGTGTTGTCTATTAAATATTGGTTTTATGGAACGGTATCTGAGCTAATTTGAAACCCTTGTTTTATGTATCACCCCACCTCACCTTTCCCGTTAAGCAGCCATAGTGTGTTTTCTGCATGTGTGACTCTGTTCTGTTTTGTAATTCAGTTCAAGTGTAACGGTTTTTACATTCCCTCTATCAGTGATACCTTATGAGAAGTGTCCTTTTCTGTGTGACTTATTTCACTTAGAATCGTCGTACCTAAATCCACTCATCATGCTGCTACTAGCCTTATGACATTGATTTCATGGCTGAGTGATATTCCATTGTACATAAGGACCACAACTTCTTTATCCATTTTTCTCTTTCCTGGGATATTGAAGGTGGAATGAAGTGGAGGTCCTTGTCAACAGAGCAGTCCTAAACTTTGGGGTGCTTGTGTCTTGCTGATTTTTAATTTTCCCAATTTATACCCCCATGAGTGGAAGTGCCCTATGCTCTCTAAGCTGTGTTTTTTAGATGTTTCAGGACACACCGTACTCTTCTCCAGAGTGGCTGTTGGCAATTTACATCCCGCCCATCAGTGTACCAAGGCTCCCATTTCTACATGGCCTGTCCTGCATTTCTGGTTTTGACACTTTTTTCAGCATGGCCTTTTTAACCGATGGGAAGCGAGACTTCTTTGTAGCGCTGATTTGCCTTTCCAGGTTGCTTGGTTCGCCAAAAAGGGCGTATGCGTTTTTTCCTGAATATATTCAGGAAAAAACGCATACGCCCTTTTTGGCCAAGGGCATCATTGTCAACGTTTTGCCGCTTTTCATGTGCTTTAAAGGCAATTCGAATCTACCTCCTGAAATCTGTTTCCTGCAATTCTGCCTTGATTTCAAATCCTCTTCTTTGCCTTCCCTCAATATATTTGTGGACGAGAGTTATCATTTATAGCTCTGCAGGTTTGTGAATTGCAGTGCCCTGAACCTCCATTTTACAACTCGCGTTTTTGGGAGATGGCCGCAAAAGCGCAGGATGGCTTCAGGCCCTGTTCTTGTTCCGGGGGGCAGGCTGAGCCTGTGGTTAATTCTTCTTCCTGATGGGAAAATAGAGTGACCTGTGCCTGTCCCAACACCAAGAGCTAGTCTTTCATTGGTTCCACGTCTTCCCGTTCATCCTCAGTACAAATTGCAACCTGTACGGAACAGGAGGTTAAAGGTGCTGATGCTCCAAGGAGGGAGATTGCTAGTAAAGTGGCTGGAATGGAGAACCTGGGCACAAGCAGATGAGAAATGAGGTGCGTTTTAGAAACCTTTCCCCATCACACGGTGTACCATCTTCTGGGTATCTCATGCATGTTTTCGATGTAGGAAGATGCCCTTGAACCTGGAGATTTGGGACCCATGCGATGGGTACCACGCAGTATTACTTTAAAGGGTCTGCGTTTGCTCACCCAACCTCACCAAACCTCTCAGCCGCAACAGTGTCCACCCTTAGGTCTCATCCAGCTGTGGGTCTAGATATGGTCAATCCAGGTTGCATCACAGCCCCTGAACGCATTGTGTAAGAATTTCTCTCTCTTTCACTGTCTTTGTTTCATGGGTTTTTCAAAGTAATTTATTTTTATAATGGGGTTTAGCTGCTTTTCACTGCTGTGTTTATGCCGCTTTTTACCCACTTGACACACTAACAGAGAGATATCAATACATAGGTTTTAAGATTATTACTAGTCAGATATATTCTTGTGCGGTGAATAGGGCGTGTTGAGTCCAGTTCTCTGAGCAAGGAGTAGGTCTTGTCTATTACATATTGGGTTTATGGAACGGTATCTGAGCTAATTTGAAACCCTTGTTTTATGTATCACCCCACCTCACCTTTCCCGTTAAGCAGCCATAGTGTGTTTTCTGCATGTGTGATTCTGTTCTGTTTTGTAATTCAGTTCAAGTGTAACGGTTTTTACATTCCCTCTATAAGTGATACCTTATGAGAAGTGTCCTTTTCTGTGTTACTTATTTCACTTGGAGTCGTCGTACCTAAATCCACTCATCATGCTGCTACTAGCCTTATGACATTGATTTCACGGCTGAGTGATATTCCATTGTACATAAGGACCACAACTTCTTTATCCATTTTTCTCTTTCCTGGGATATTGAAGGTGGAATGAAGTGGAGGTCCTTGTCAACAGAGCAGCCCTAAATTTTGGGGTGCTTGTGTCTTGCTGATTTTTAATTTTCCCAATTTATAACCCCATGAGTGGAAGTGCCCTATGCTCTCTAAGCTTTGTTTTTTAGATGTTTCAGGACTCACCGTACGCTTCTCCAGAGTGGCTGTTGGCAATTTACATCCCGCCCATCAGTGTAGCAAGGCTCCCATTTCTCCATGGCCTGTCCTGCATTTGTGGTTTTGACACTTTTTTCAGCATGGCCTTTTTAACCGATGGGAAGCGAGACATCTTTGTAGCGCTGATTTGCCTTTCCAGGTTGCTTGGTTGGCCAAAAAGGGCGTATGCGTTTTTTCCTGAATATATTCAGGAAAAAACGCATACGCCCTTTTTGGCCAAGGGCATCATTGTCAACGTTTTGCCGCTTTTTATGTGCTTTAAAGGCGATTCGAATCTACCTCCTGAAATCTGTTTCCTGCAATTCTGCCTTGATTTCAAATCCTCTTCTTTGCCTTCCCTCAATATATTTGTGGACGAGAGTTATCATTTATAACTCTGCAGGTTTGTGAATTGCAGTGCCCTGAACCTCCATTTTACAACTCGCGTTTTTGGGAGATGGCCGCAAAAGCGCAGGATGGCTTCAGGCCCTGTTCTTGTTCCGGGGGGCAGGCTGAGCCTGTGGTTAATTCTTCTTCCTGATGGGAAAATAGAGTGACCTGTGCCTGTCCCAACACCAAGAGCTAGTCTCTCATTGGTTCCACGTCTTCCCGTTCATCCTCAGGACAAATATCAACCTGTACGGAACAGGAGGTTAAACGTGATGATGCTCCAAGGAGGGAGATTGCTAGTAAAGTGGCTGGAATGGCGAACCTGAGCACAAGGAGATGAGAAATGAGGTGCGTTTTAGAAACCTTTCCCCATCACACGGTGTACCATCTTCTGGGTTTCTCATGCATGTTTTCGATGTAGGAAGATGCCCTTGAACCTGGAGATTTGGGACCCATGCGATGGGTACCACGCAGTATTACTTTAAAGGGTTTGCGTTTGCTCACCCAACCTCACCAAACCTCTCAGCCGCAAGAGTGTCCACCCTTATGTCTCATCCAGCTGTGGGTCTAGATATGGTCAATCCAGGTTGCATCACAGCCCGTGAACGCATTGTGTAAGAATTTCTATCTCTTTCACTGTCTTTGTTTCATGGGTTTTTCAAAGTAATTTATTGTTATAAATGGGTTTAGCTGCTTTTCACTGCTGTGTTTATGCCGCTTTTCACCCACTTGACACACTACCAGAGAGATATCAATACATAGGTTTTAAGATTATTACTAGTCAGATATATTCTTGTGCGGTGAATAGGGCGTGTTGAGTCCAGTTCTCTGAGCAAGGAGTAGGTGTTGTCTATTAAATATTGGTTTTATGGAACGGTATCTGAGCTAATTTGAAACCCTTGTTTTATGTATCACCCCACCTCACCTTTCCCGTTAAGCAGCCATAGTGTGTTTTCTGCATGTGTGACTCTGTTCTGTTTTGTAATTCAGTTCAAGTGTAACGGTTTTTACATTCCCTCTATCAGTGATACCTTATGAGAAGTGTCCTTTTCTGTGTGACTTATTTCACTTAGAATCGTCGTACCTAAATCCACTCATCATGCTGCTACTAGCCTTATGACATTGATTTCATGGCTGAGTGATATTCCATTGTACATAAGGACCACAACTTCTTTATCCATTTTTCTCTTTCCTGCGATATTGAAGGTGGAATGAAGTGGAGGTCCTTGTCAACAGAGCAGTCCTAAACTTTGGGGTGCTTGTGTCTTGCTGATTTTTAATTTTCCCAATTTATACCCCCATGAGTGGAAGTGCCCTATGCTCTCTAAGCTGTGTTTTTTAGATGTTTCAGGACACACCGTACTCTTCTCCAGAGTGGCTGTTGGCAATTTACATCCCGCCCATCAGTGTACCAAGGCTCCCATTTCTACATGGCCTGTCCTGCATTTCTGGTTTTGACACTTTTTTCAGCATGGCCTTTTTAACCGAT
The DNA here is from genome assembly GCF_965194805.1 of Balaenoptera borealis. Classification (NCBI taxonomy): domain Eukaryota; kingdom Metazoa; phylum Chordata; class Mammalia; order Artiodactyla; family Balaenopteridae; genus Balaenoptera; species Balaenoptera borealis. The sequence continues at coordinate 1,557,805 of NC_138869.1, read as the reverse complement.
GGGAAGCGAGACTTCTTTGTAGCGCTGATTTGCCTTTCCAGGTTGCTTGGTTGGCCAAAAAGGGCGTATGCGTTTTTTCCTGAATATATTCAGGAAAAAACGCATACGCCCTTTTTGGCCAAGGGCATCATTGTCAACGTTTTGCCGCTTTTCATGTGCTTTAAAGGCAATTCGAATCTACCTCCTGAAATCTGTTTCCTGCAATTCTGCCTTGATTTCAAATCCTCTTCTTTGCCTTCCCTCAATATATTTGTGGACGAGAGTTATCATTTATAGCTCTGCAGGTTTGTGAATTGCAGTGCCCTGAACCTCCATTTTACAACTCGCGTTTTTGGGAGATGGCCGCAAAAGCGCAGGATGGCTTCAGGCCCTGTTCTTCTTCCGGGGGGCAGGCTGAGCCTGTGGTTAATTCTTCTTCCTGATGGGAAAATAGAGTGACCTGTGCCTGTCCCAACACCAAGAGCTAGTCTTTCATTGGTTCCACGTCTTCCCGTTCATCCTCAGTACAAATTGCAACCTGTACGGAACAGGAGGTTAAAGGTGCTGATGCTCCAAGGAGGGAGATTGCTAGTAAAGTGGCTGGAATGGAGAACCTGGGCACAAGCAGATGAGAAATGAGGTGCGTTTTAGAAACCTTTCCCCATCACACGGTGTACCATCTTCTGGGTATCTCATGCATGTTTTCGATGTAGGAAGATGCCCTTGAACCTGGAGATTTGGGACCCATGCGATGGGTACCACGCAGTATTACTTTAAAGGGTCTGCGTTTGCTCACCCAACCTCACCAAACCTCTCAGCCGCAACAGTGTCCACCCTTAGGTCTCATCCAGCTGTGGGTCTAGATATGGTCAATCCAGGTTGCATCACAGCCCCTGAACGCATTGTGTAAGAATTTCTCTCTCTTTCACTGTCTTTGTTTCATGGGTTTTTCAAAGTAATTTATTTTTATAATGGGGTTTAGCTGCTTTTCACTGCTGTGTTTATGCCGCTTTTTACCCACTTGACACACTAACAGAGAGATATCAATACATAGGTTTTAAGATTATTACTAGTCAGATATATTCTTGTGCGGTGAATAGGGCGTGTTGAGTCCAGTTCTCTGAGCAAGGAGTAGGTCTTGTCTATTACATATTGGGTTTATGGAACGGTATCTGAGCTAATTTGAAACCCTTGTTTTATGTATCACCCCACCTCACCTTTCCCGTTAAGCAGCCATAGTGTGTTTTCTGCATGTGTGATTCTGTTCTGTTTTGTAATTCAGTTCAAGTGTAACGGTTTTTACATTCCCTCTATAAGTGATACCTTATGAGAAGTGTCCTTTTCTGTGTTACTTATTTCACTTGGAGTCGTCGTACCTAAATCCACTCATCATGCTGCTACTAGCCTTATGACATTGATTTCACGGCTGAGTGATATTCCATTGTACATAAGGACCACAACTTCTTTATCCATTTTTCTCTTTCCTGGGATATTGAAGGTGGAATGAAGTGGAGGTCCTTGTCAACAGAGCAGCCCTAAATTTTGGGGTGCTTGTGTCTTGCTGATTTTTAATTTTCCCAATTTATAACCCCATGAGTGGAAGTGCCCTATGCTCTCTAAGCTTTGTTTTTTAGATGTTTCAGGACTCACCGTACGCTTCTCCAGAGTGGCTGTTGGCAATTTACATCCCGCCCATCAGTGTAGGAAGGCTCCCATTTCTCCATGGCCTGTCCTGCATTTCTGGTTTTGACACTTTTTTCAGCATGGCCTTTTTAACCGATGGGAAGCGAGACATCTTTTTAGCGCTGATTTGCCTTTCCAGGTTGCTTGGTTGGCCAAAAAGGGCGTATGCGTTTTTTCCTGAATATATTCAGGAAAAAACGCATACGCCCTTTTTGGCCAAGGGCATCATTGTCAACGTTTTGCCGCTTTTCATGTGCTTTAAAGGCGATTCGAATCTACCTCCTGAAATCTGTTTCCTGCAATTCTGCCTTGATTTCAAATCCTCTTCTTTGCCTTCCCTCAATATATTTGTGGACGAGAGTTATCATTTATAACTCTGCAGGTTTGTGAATTGCAGTGCCCTGAACCTCCATTTTACAACTCGCGTTTTTGGGAGATGGCCGCAAAAGCGCAGGATGGCTTCAGGCCCTGTTTTTGTTCCGGGGGGCAGGCTGAGCCTGTGGTTAATTCTTCTTCCTGATGGGAAAATAGAGTGACCTGTGCCTGTCCCAACACCAAGAGCTAGTCTCTCATTGGTTCCACGTCTTCCCGTTCATCCTAAGGACAAATATCAACCTGTACGGAACAGGAGGTTAAACGTGGTGATGCTCCAAGGAGGGAGATTGCTAGTAAAGTGGCTGGAATGGCGAACCCGAGCACAAGCAGATGAGAAATGAGGTGCGTTTTAGAAACCTTTCCCCATCACACGGTGTACCATCTTCTGGGTTTCTCATGCATGTTTTCGATGTAGGAAGATGCCCTTGAACCTGGAGATTTGGGACCCATGCGATGGGTACCACGCAGTATTACTTTAAAGGGTCTGTTTTGCTCACCCAACCTCACCAAACCTCTCAGCCCCAAGAGTGTCCACCCTTATGTCTCATCCAGCTGTGGGTCTAGATATGGTCAATCCAGGTTGCATCACAGCCCATGAACGCATTGATTAAGAATTTCTCTCTCTTTCACTGTCTTTGTTTCATGGGTTTTTCAAAGTAATTTATTTTTATAATGGGGTTTAGCTGCTTTTCACTGCTGTGTTTATGCCGCTTTTTACCCACTTGACACACTAACAGAGAGATATCAATACATAGGTTTTAAGATTATTATTAGTCAGATATATTCTTGTGCGGTGAATAGGGCGTGTTGAGTCCAGTTCTCTGAGCAAGGAGTAGGTCTTGTCTATTACATATTGGGTTTATGGAACGGTATCTGAGCTAATTTGAAACCCTTGTTTTATGTATCACCCCACCTCACCTTTCCCGTTAAGCAGCCATAGTGTGTTTTCTGCATGTGTGACTCTGTTCTGTTTTGTAATTCAGTTCAAGTGTAACGGTTTTTACATTCCCTCTATAAGTGATACCTTATGAGAAGTGTCCTTTTCTGTGTGACTTATTTCACTTAGAGTCGTCGTACCTAAATCCACTCATCATGCTGCTACTAGCCTTATGACATTGATTTCACGGCTGAGTGATATTCCATTGTACATAAGGACCACAACTTCTTTATCCATTTTTCTCTTTCCTGGGATATTGAAGGTGGAATGAAGTGGAGGTCCTTGTCAACAGAGCAGCCCTAAACTTTGGGGTGCTTGTGTCTTGCTGATTTTTCATTTTCCCAATTTATACCCCCATGAGTGGAAGTGCCCTATGCTCTCTAAGCTTTGCTTTTTAGACGTTTCAGGACTCACCGTACACTTCTCCAGAGTGGCTGTTGACAATTTACATCCCGCCCATCAGTGTAGCAAGGCTCCCATTTCTCCATGGCCTGTCCTGCATTTGTGGTTTTGACACTTTTTTCAGCATGGCCCTTTTGACCGATGGGAAGCGAGACATCTTTGTAGCGCTGATTTGCCTTTCCAGGTTGCTTGGTTGGCCAAAAAGGGCGTATGCGTTTTTTCCTGAATATATTCAGGAAAAAACGCATACGCCCTTTTTGGCCAAGGGCATCATTGTCAACGTTTTGCCGCTTTTCATGTGCTTTAACGGCGATTCGAATCTACCTCCTGAAATCTGTTTCCTGCAATTCTGCCTTGATTTCAAATCCTCTTCTTTGCCTTCCCTCAATATATTTGTGGATGAGAGTTATCATTTATAACTCTGCAGGTTTGTGAATTGCAGTGCCCTGAACCTCCATTTTACAACTCGCGTTTTTGGGAGATGGCCGCAAAAGCGCAGGATGGCTTCAGGCCCTGTTCTGGTTCCGGGGGGCAGGCTGAGCCTGTGGTTAATTCTTCTTCCTGATGGGAAAATAGAGTGACCTGTGCCTGTCCCAACACCAAGAGCTAGTCTTTCATTGGTTCCACGTCTTCCCGTTCATCCTCAGTACAAATTGCAACCTGTACGGAACAGGAGGTTAAAGGTGCTGATGCTCCAAGGAGGGAGATTGCTAGTAAAGTGGCTGGAATGGCGAACCCGGGCACAAGCAGATGAGAATTGAGGTGCGTTTTAGAAACCTTTCCCCATCACACGGTGTACCATCTTCTGGGTATCTCATGCATGTTTTCGATGTAGGAAGATGCCCTTGAACCTGGAGATTTGGGACCCATGCGATGGGTACCACGCAGTATTACTTTAAAGGGTTTGCGTTTGCTCACCCAACCTCACCAAACCTCTCAGCCCCAAGAGTGTCCACCCTTATGTCTCATCCAGCTGTGGGTCTAGATATGGTCAATCCAGGTTGCATCACAGCCCGTGAACGCATTGTGTAAGAATTTCTATCTCTTTCACTGTCTTTGTTTCATGGGTTTTTCAAAGTAATTTATTTTTATAAATGGGTTTAGCTGCTTTTCACTGCTGTGTTTATGCCGCTTTTCACCCACTTGACACACTAACAGAGAGATATCAATACATAGGTTTTAAGATTATTACTAGTCAGATATATTCTTGTGCGGTGAATAGGGCGTGTTGAGTCCAGTTCTCTGAGCAAGGTGTAGGTGTTGTCTATTACATATTGGTTTTATGGAACGGTATCTGAGCTAATTTGAAACCCTTGTTTTATGTATCACCCCACCTCACCTTTCCCGTTAAGCAGCCATAGTGTGTTTTCTGCATGTGTGACTCTGTTCTGTTTTGTAATTCAGTTCAAGTGTAACGGTTTTTACATTCCCTCTATCAGTGATACCTTTTGAGAAGTGTCCTTTTCTGTGTGACTTATTTCACTTAGAGTCGTCATACCTAAATCCACTCATCATGCTGCTACTAGCCTTATGACATTGATTTCACGGCTGAGTGATATTCCATTGTACATAAGGACCACAACTTCTTTATCCATTTTTCTCTTTCCTGGGATATTGAAGGTGGAATGAAGTGGAGGTCCTTGTCAACAGAGCAGCCCTAAACTTTGGGGTGCTTGTGTCTTGCTGATTTTTAATTTTCCCAATTTATAACCCCATGAGTGGAAGTGCCCTATGCTCTCTAAGCTTTGTTTTTTAGATGTTTCAGGACTCACCGTACGCTTCTCCAGAGTGGCTGTTGGCAATTTACATCCCGCCCATCAGTGTAGCAAGGCTCCCATTTCTCCATGGCCTGTCCTGCATTTGTGGTTTTGACACTTTTTTCAGCATGGCCTTTTTAACCGATGGGAAGCGAGACATCTTTGTAGCGCTGATTTGCCTTTCCAGGTTGCTTGGTTGGCCAAAAAGGGCGTATGCGTTTTTTCCTGAATATATTCAGGAAAAAACGCATACGCCCTTTTTGGCCAAGGGCATCATTGTCAACGTTTTGCCGCTTTTTATGTGCTTTAAAGGCGATTCGAATCTACCTCCTGAAATCTGTTTCCTGCAATTCTGCCTTGATTTCAAATCCTCTTCTTTGCCTTCCCTCAATATATTTGTGGACGAGAGTTATCATTTATAACTCTGCAGGTTTGTGAATTGCAGTGCCCTGAACCTCCATTTTACAACTCGCGTTTTTGGGAGATGGCCGCAAAAGCGCAGGATGGCTTCAGGCCCTGTTCTTGTTCCGGGGGGCAGGCTGAGCCTGTGGTTAATTCTTCTTCCTGATGGGAAAATAGAGTGACCTGTGCCTGTCCCAACACCAAGAGCTAGTCTCTCATTGGTTCCACGTCTTCCCGTTCATCCTCAGGACAAATATCAACCTGTACGGAACAGGAGGTTAAACGTGATGATGCTCCAAGGAGGGAGATTGCTAGTTAAGTGGCTGGAATGGCGAACCTGAGCACAAGGAGATGAGAAATGAGGTGCGTTTTAGAAACCTTTCCCCATCACACGGTGTACCATCTTCTGGGTTTCTCATGCATGTTTTCGATGTAGGAAGATGCCCTTGAACCTGGAGATTTGGGACCCATGCGATGGGTACCACGCAGTATTACTTTAAAGGGTTTGCGTTTGCTCACCCAACCTCACCAAACCTCTCAGCCCCAAGAGTGTCCACCCTTATGTCTCATCCAGCTGTGGGTCTAGATATGGTCAATCCAGGTTGCATCACAGCCCGTGAACGCATTGTGTAAGAATTTCTATCTCTTTCACTGTCTTTGTTTCATGGGTTTTTCAAAGTAATTTATTTTTATAAATGGGTTTAGCTGCTTTTCACTGCTGTGTTTATGCCGCTTTTCACCCACTTGACACACTAACAGAGAGATATCAATACATAGGTTTTAAGATTATTACTAGTCAGATATATTCTTGTGCGGTGAATAGGGCGTGTTGAGTCCAGTTCTCTGAGCAAGGAGTAGGTGTTGTCTATTAAATATTGGTTTTATGGAACGGTATCTGAGCTAATTTGAAACCCTTGTTTTATGTATCACCCCACCTCACCTTTCCCGTTAAGCAGCCATAGTGTGTTTTCTGCATGTGTGACTCTGTTCTGTTTTGTAATTCAGTTCAAGTGTAACGGTTTTTACATTCCCTCTATCAGTGATACCTTATGAGAAGTGTCCTTTTCTGTGTGACTTATTTCACTTAGAATCGTCGTACCTAAATCCACTCATCATGCTGCTACTAGCCTTATGACATTGATTTCATGGCTGAGTGATATTCCATTGTACATAAGGACCACAACTTCTTTATCCATTTTTCTCTTTCCTGGGATATTGAAGGTGGAATGAAGTGGAGGTCCTTGTCAACAGAGCAGCCCTAAACTTTGGGGTGCTTGTGTCTTGCTGATTTTTAATTTTCCCAATTTATACCCCCATGAGTGGAAGTGCCCTATGCTCTCTAAGCTGTGTTTTTTAGATGTTTCAGGACACACCGTACTCTTCTCCAGAGTGGCTGTTGGCAATTTACATCCCGCCCATCAGTGTACCAAGGCTCCCATTTCTACATGGCCTGTCCTGCATTTCTGGTTTTGACACTTTTTTCAGCATGGCCTTTTTAACCGATGGGAAGCGAGACTTCTTTGTAGCGCTGATTTGCCTTTCCAGGTTGCTTGGTTGGCCAAAAAGGGCGTATGCGTTTTTTCCTGAATATATTCAGGAAAAAACGCATACGCCCTTTTTGGCCAAGGGCATCATTGTCAACGTTTTGCCGCTTTTCATGTGCTTTAAAGGCAATTCGAATCTACCTCCTGAAATCTGTTTCCTGCAATTCTGCCTTGATTTCAAATCCTCTTCTTTGCCTTCCCTCAATATATTTGTGGACGAGAGTTATCATTTATAGCTCTGCAGGTTTGTGAATTGCAGTGCCCTGAACCTCCATTTTACAACTCGCGTTTTTGGGAGATGGCCGCAAAAGCGCAGGATGGCTTCAGGCCCTGTTCTTGTTCCGGGGGGCAGGCTGAGCCTGTGGTTAATTCTTCTTCCTGATGGGAAAATAGAGTGACCTGTGCCTGTCCCAACACCAAGAGCTAGTCTTTCATTGGTTCCACGTCTTCCCGTTCATCCTCAGTACAAATTGCAACCTGTACGGAACAGGAGGTTAAAGGTGCTGATGCTCCAAGGAGGGAGATTGCTAGTAAAGTGGCTGGAATGGCGAACCCGGGCACAAGCAGATGAGAAATGAGGTGCGTTTTAGAAACCTTTCCCCATCACACGGTGTACCATCATCTGGGTATCTCATGCATGTTTTCGATGTAGGAAGATGCCCTTGAACCTGGAGATTTGGGACCCATGCGATGGGTACCACGCAGTATTACTTTAAAGGGTCTGCATTTGCTCACCCAACCTCACCAAACCTCTCAGCCGCAACAGTGTCCACCCTTAGGTCTCATCCAGCTGTGGGTCTAGATATGGTCAATCCAGGTTGCATCACAGCCCCTGAACGCATTGTGTAAGAATTTCTCTCTCTTTCACTGTCTTTGTTTCATGGGTTTTTCAAAGTAATTTATTTTTATAATGGGGTTTAGCTGCTTTTCACTGCTGTGTTTATGCCGCTTTTTACCCACTTGACACACTAACAGAGAGATATCAATACATAGGTTTTAAGATTATTACTAGTCAGATATATTCTTGTGCGGTGAATAGGGCGTGTTGAGTCCAGTTCTCTGAGCAAGGAGTAGGTCTTGTCTATTACATATTGGGTTTATGGAACGGTATCTGAGCTAATTTGAAACCCTTGTTTTATGTATCACCCCACCTCACCTTTCCCATTAAGCAGCCATAGTGTGTTTTCTGCATGTGTGACTCTGTTCTGTTTTGTAATTCAGTTCAAGTGTAACGGTTTTTACATTCCCTCTATAAGTGATACCTTATGAGAAGTGTCCTTTTCTGTGTTACTTATTTCACTTAGAGTCGTCGTACCTAAATCCACTCATCATGCTGCTACTAGCCTTATGACATTGATTTCACGGCTGAGTGATATTCCATTGTACATAAGGACCACAACTTCTTTATCCATTTTTCTCTTTCCTGGGATATTGAAGGTGGAATGAAGTGGAGGTCCTTGTCAACAGAGCAGCCCTAAATTTTGGGGTGCTTGTGTCTTGCTGATTTTTAATTTTCCCAATTTATAACCCCATGAGTGGAAGTGCCCTATGCTCTCTAAGCTTTGTTTTTTAGATGTTTCAGGACTCACCGTACGCTTCTCCAGAGTGGCTGTTGGCAATTTACATCCCGCCCATCAGTGTAGGAAGGCTCCCATTTCTCCATGGCCTGTCCTGCATTTCTGGTTTTGACACTTTTTTCAGCATGGCCTTTTTAACCGATGGGAAGCGAGACATCTTTTTAGCGCTGATTTGCCTTTCCAGGTTGCTTGGTTGGCCAAAAAGGGCGTATGCGTTTTTTCCTGAATATATTCAGGAAAAAACGCATACGCCCTTTTTGGCCAAGGGCATCATTGTCAACGTTTTGCCGCTTTTCATGTGCTTTAAAGGCGATTCGAATCTACCTCCTGAAATCTGTTTCCTGCAATTCTGCCTTGATTTCAAATCCTCTTCTTTGCCTTCCCTCAATATATTTGTGGACGAGAGTTATCACTTATAACTCTGCAGGTTTGTGAATTGCAGTGCCCTGAAACTCCATTTACAACTCGCTTTTTTGGGAGCTGGCCGCAAAAGCGCAGGATGGCTTCAGGCCCTGTTCTGGTTCCGGTGGGCAGGCTGAGCCTGTGGTTAATTCTTCTTCCTGATGGGAAAATAGAGTGACCTGTGCCTGTCCCAACACCAAGAGCTAGTCTCTCATTGGTTCCACGTCTTCCCGTTCATCCTCAGGACAAATTGCAACCTGTACGGAACAGGAGGTTAAAGGTGCTGATGCTCCAAGTAGGGAGATTGCTAGTAAAGCGGCTGGAATAGCGAACCCGGGCACAAGGAGATGAGAAATGAGGTGCGTTTTAGAAACCTTTCCACATCACACGGTGTACCATCTTCTGGGTTTCTCATGCATGTTTTCGATGTAGGAAGATGCCCTTGAACCTGGAGATTTGGGACCCATGCGATGGGTACCACGCAGTATTACTTTAAAGGGTCTGCGTTTGCTCACCCAACCTCACCAAACCTCTCAGCCCCAAGAGTGTCCACCCTTATGTCTCATCCAGCTGTGGGTCTAGATATGGTCAATCCAGGTTGCATCACAGCCCGTGAACGCATTGTGTAAGAATTTCTATCTCTTTCACTGTCTTTGTTTCATGGGTTTTTCAAAGTAATTTATTTTTATAATGGGGTTTAGCTGCTTTTCACTTCTGTGTTTATGCCGCTTTACACCCACTTGACACACTAACAGAGAGATATCAATACATAGGTTTTAAGATTATTACTAGTCAGATATATTCTTGTGCGGTGAATAGGGCGTGTTGAGTCCAGTTCTCTGAGCAAGGAGTAGGTCTTGTCTATTACATATTGGGTTTATGGAACGGTATCTGAGCTAATTTGAAACCCTTGTTTTATGTATCACCCCACCTCACCTTTCCCGTTAAGCAGCCATAGTGTGTTTTCTGCATGTGTGACTCTGTTCTGTTTTGTAATTCAGTTCAAGTGTAACGGTTTTTACATTCCCTCTATCAGTGATACCTTTTGAGAAGTGTCCTTTTCTGTGTGACTTATTTCACTTAGAGTCGTCATACCTAAATCCACTCTTCATGCTGCTACTAACCTTATGACATTGATTTCACGGCTGAGTGATATTCCATTGTACATAAGGACCACAACTTCTTTATCCATTTTTCTCTTTCCTGGGATATTGAAGTTGGAATGAAGTGGAGGTCCTTGTCAACAGAGCAGCCCTAAACTTTGGGGTGCTTGTTTCTTGCTGATTTTTAATTTTCCCAATTTATAACCCCATGAGTGGAAGTGCCCTATGCTCTCTAAGCTTTGTTTTTTAGATGTTTCAGGACTCACCGTACGCTTCTCCAGAGTGGCTGTTGGCAATTTACATCCCGCCCATCAGTGTAGCAAGGCTCCCATTTCTCCATGGCCTGTCCTGCATTTGTGGTTTTGACACTTTTTTCAGCATGGCCTTTTTAACCGATGGGAAGCGAGACATCTTTGTAGCGCTGATTTGCCTTTCCAGGTTGCTTGGTTGGCCAAAAAGGGCGTATGCGTTTTTTCCTGAATATATTCAGGAAAAAACGCATACGCCCTTTTTGGCCAAGGGCATCATTGTCAACGTTTTGCCGCTTCTTATGTGCTTTAAAGGCGATTCGAATCTACCTCCTGAAATCTGTTTCCTGCAATTCTGCCTTGATTTCAAATCCTCTTCTTTGCCTTCCCTCAATATATTTGTGGACGAGAGTTATCATTTATAACTCTGCAGGTTTGTGAATTGCAGTGCCCTGAACCTCCATTTTACAACTCGCTTTTTTGGGAGTTGGCCGCAAAAGCGCAGGATGGCTTCAGGCCCTGTTCTGGTTCCAGTGGGCAGGCTGAGCCTGTGGTTAATTCTTCTTCCTGATGGGAAAATAGAGTGACCTGTGCCTGTCCCAACACCAAGAGCTAGTCTCTCATTGGTTCCACGTCTTCCCGTTCATCCTCAGGACAAATTGCAACCTGTACGGAACAGGAGGTTAAAGGTGCTGATGCTCCAAGTAGGGAGATTGCTAGTAAAGCGGCTGGAATAGCGAACCCGGGCACAAGGAGATGAGAAATGAGGTGCGTTTTAGAAACCTTTCCACATCACACGGTGTACCATTTTCTGGGTTTCTCATGCATGTTTTCGATGTAGGAAGATGCCCTTGAACCTGGCGATTTGGGACCCATGCGATGGGTACCATGCAGTATTACTTTAAAGGGTCTGCGTTTGCTCACCCAACCTCACCAAACCTCTCAGCCCCAAGAGTGTCCACCCTTATGTCTCATCCAGCTGTGGGTCTAGATATGGTCAATCCAGGTTGCATCACAGCCCGTGAACGCATTGTGTAAGAATTTCTATCTATTTCACTGTCTTTGTTTCATGGGTTTTTCAAATTAATTTATTTTTATAATGGGGTTTAGCTGCTTTTCACTGCTGTGTTTATGCCGCTTTACACCCACTTGACACACTAACAGAGAGATATCAATACATAAGTTTTAAGATTATTACTAGTCAGATATATTCTTGTGCGGTGAATAGGGCGTGTTGAGTCCAGTTCTCTGAGCAAGGAGTAGGTCTTGTCTATTACATATTGGTTTTATGGAACGGTATCTGAGCTAATTTGAAACCCTTGTTTTATGTATCACCCCACCTCACCTTTCCCGTTAAGCAGCCATAGTGTGTTTTCTGCATGTGTGACTCTGTTCTGTTTTGTAATTCAGTTCAAGTGTAACGGTTTTTACATTCCCTCTATCAGTGATACCTTCTGAGAAGTGTCCTTTTCTGTGTGACTTATTTCACTTAGAGTCGTTGTACCTAAATCCACTCATCATGCTGCTACTAGCCTTATGACATTGATTTCACGGCTGAGTGATATTCCATTGTACATAAGGACCACAACTTCTTTATCCATTTTTCTCTTTCCTGGGATATTGAAGGTGGAATGAAGTGGAGGTCCTTGTCAACAGAGCAGCCCTAAACTTTGGGGTGCTTGTGTCTTGCTGATTTTTCATTTTCCCAATTTATACCCCCATGAGTGGAAGTGCCCTATGCTCTCTAAGCTTTGCTTTTTAGACGTTTCAGGACTCACCGTACACTTCTCCAGAGTGGCTGTTGACAATTTACATCCCGCCCATCAGTGTAGGAAGGCTCCCATTTCTCCATGGCCTGTCCTGCATTTCTGGTTTTGACACTTTTTTCAGCATGGCCCTTTTGACCGATGGGAAGCGAGACATCTTTGTAGCGCTGATTTGCCTTTCCAGGTTGCTTGGTTGGCCAAAAAGGGCGTATGCGTTTTTTCCTGAATATATTCAGGAAAAAACGCATACGCCCTTTTTGGCCAAGGGCATCATTGTCAACGTTTTGCCGCTTCTTATGTGCTTTAAAGGCGATTCGAATCTAGCTCCTGAAATCTGTTTCCTGCAATTCTGCCTTGATTTCAAATCCTCTTCTTTGCCTTCCCTCAATATATTTGTGGATGAGAGTTATCATTTATAAGTCTGCAGGTTTGTGAATTGCAGTGCCCTGAACCTCCATTTTACAACTCGCTTTTTAGGGAGCTGGCCGCAAAAGCGCAGGATGGCTTCAGGCCCTGTTCTGGTTCCGGTGGGCAGGCTGAGCCTGTGGTTAATTCTTCTTCCTGATGGGAAAATAGAGTAACCTGTGCCTGTCCCAACACCAAGAGCTGGTCTCTCATTGGTTCCACGTCTTCCCGTTCATCCTCAGGACAAATTGCAACCTGTACGGAACAGGAGGTTAAAGGTGCTGATGCTCCAAGTAGGGAGATTGCTAGTAAAGCGGCTGGAATAGCGAACCCGGGCACAAGGAGATGAGAAATGAGGTGCGTTTTAGAAACCTTTCCACATCACACGGTGTACCATCTTCTGGGTTTCTCATGCATGTTTTCGATGTAGGAAGATGCCCTTGAACCTGGCGATTTGGGACCCATGCGATGGGTACCATGCAGTATTACTTTAAAGGGTCTGCGTTTGCTCACCCAACCTCACCAAACCTCTCAGCCCCAAGAGTGTCCACCCTTATGTCTCATCCAGCTGTGGGTCTAGATATGGTCAATCCAGGTTGCATCACAGCCCGTGAACGCATTGTGTAAGAATTTCTATCTCTTTCACTGTCTTTGTTTCATGGGTTTTTCAAAATAATTTATTTTTATAATGGGGTTTAGCTGCTTTTCACTGCTGTGCTTATGCCGCTTTACACCCACTTGACACACTAACAGAGAGATATCAATACATAAGTTTTAAGATTATTACTAGTCAGATATATTCTTGTGCGGTGAATAGGGCGTGTTGAGTCCAGTTCTCTGAGCAAGGAGTAGGTCTTGTCTATTACATATTGGTTTTATGGAACGGTATCTGAGCTAATATGAAACCCTTGTTTTATGTATCACCCCACCTCACCTTTCCCGTTAAGCAGCCATAGTGTGTTTTCTGCATGTGTGACTCTGTTCTGTTTTGTAATTCAGTTCAAGTGTAACGGTTTTTACATTCCCTCTATCAGTGATACCTTCTGAGAAGTGTCCTTTTCTGTGTGACTTATTTCACTTAGAGTCGTCGTACCTAAATCCACTCATCATGCTGCTACTAGCCTTATGACATTGATTTCACGGCTGAGTGATATTCCATTGTACATAAGGACCACAACTTCTTTATCCATTTTTCTCTTTCCTGGGATATTGAAGGTGGAATGAAGTGGAGGTCCTTGTCAACAGAGCAGCCCTAAATTTTGGGGTGCTTGTGTCTTGCTGATTTTTAATTTTCCCAATTTATAACCCCATGAGTGGAAGTGCCCTATGCTCTCTAAGCTTTGTTTTTTAGATGTTTCAGGACTCACCGTACGCTTCTCCAGAGTGGCTGTTGGCAATTTACATCCCGCCCATCAGTGTAGGAAGGCTCCCATTTCTCCATGGCCTGTCCTGCATTTCTGGTTTTGACACTTTTTTCAGCATGGCCTTTTTAACCGATGGGAAGCGAGACTTCTTTGTAGCGCTGATTTGCCTTTCCAGGTTGCTTGGTTGGCCAAAAAGGGCGTATGCGTTTTTTCCTGAATATATTCAGGAAAAAACGCATACGCCCTTTTTGGCCAAGGGCATCATTGTCAACGTTTTGCCGCTTTTCATGTGCTTTAAAGGCGATTCGAATCTACCTCCTGAAATCTGTTTCCTGCAATTCTGCCTTGATTTCAAATCCTCTTCTTTGCCTTCCCTCAATATATTTGTGGACGAGAGTTATCACTTATAACTCTGCAGGTTTGTGAATTGCAGTGCCCTGAAACTCCATTTACAACTCGCTTTTTTGGGAGCTGGCCGCAAAAGCGCAGGATGGCTTCAGGCCCTGTTCTGGTTCCGGTGGGCAGGCTGAGCCTGTGGTTAATTCTTCTTCCTGATGGGAAAATAGAGTGACCTGTGCCTGTCCCAACACCAAGAGCTAGTCTCTCATTGGTTCCACGTCTTCCCGTTCATCCTCAGGACAAATTGCAACCTGTACGGAACAGGAGGTTAAAGGTGCTGATGCTCCAAGTAGGGAGATTGCTAGTAAAGCGGCTGGAATAGCGAACCCGGGCACAAGGAGATGAGAAATGAGGTGCGTTTTAGAAACCTTTCCACATCACACGGTGTACCATCTTCTGGGTTTCTCATGCATGTTTTCGATGTAGGAAGATGCCCTTGAACCTGGAGATTTGGGACCCATGCGATGGGTACCACGCAGTATTACTTTAAAGGGTCTGCGTTTGCTCACCCAACCTCACCAAACCTCTCAGCCCCAAGAGTGTCCACCCTTATGTCTCATCCAGCTGTGGGTCTAGATATGGTCAATCCAGGTTGCATCACAGCCCGTGAACGCATTGTGTAAGAATTTCTATCTCTTTCACTGTCTTTGTTTCATGGGTTTTTCAAAGTAATTTATTTTTATAATGGGGTTTAGCTGCTTTTCACTTCTGTGTTTATGCCGCTTTACACCCACTTGACACACTAACAGAGAGATATCAATACATAGGTTTTAAGATTATTACTAGTCAGATATATTCTTGTGCGGTGAATAGGGCGTGTTGAGTCCAGTTCTCTGAGCAAGGAGTAGGTCTTGTCTATTACATATTGGGTTTATGGAACGGTATCTGAGCTAATTTGAAACCCTTGTTTTATGTATCACCCCACCTCACCTTTCCCGTTAAGCAGCCATAGTGTGTTTTCTGCATGTGTGACTCTGTTCTGTTTTGTAATTCAGTTCAAGTGTAACGGTTTTTACATTCCCTCTATCAGTGATACCTTTTGAGAAGTGTCCTTTTCTGTGTGACTTATTTCACTTAGAGTCGTCATACCTAAATCCACTCTTCATGCTGCTACTAACCTTATGACATTGATTTCACGGCTGAGTGATATTCCATTGTACATAAGGACCACAACTTCTTTATCCATTTTTCTCTTTCCTGGGATATTGAAGTTGGAATGAAGTGGAGGTCCTTGTCAACAGAGCAGCCCTAAACTTTGGGGTGCTTGTTTCTTGCTGATTTTTAATTTTCCCAATTTATAACCCCATGAGTGGAAGTGCCCTATGCTCTCTAAGCTTTGTTTTTTAGATGTTTCAGGACTCACCGTACGCTTCTCCAGAGTGGCTGTTGGCAATTTACATCCCGCCCATCAGTGTAGCAAGGCTCCCATTTCTCCATGGCCTGTCCTGCATTTGTGGTTTTGACACTTTTTTCAGCATGGCCTTTTTAACCGATGGGAAGCGAGACATCTTTGTAGCGCTGATTTGCCTTTCCAGGTTGCTTGGTTGGCCAAAAAGGGCGTATGCGTTTTTTCCTGAATATATTCAGGAAAAAACGCATACGCCCTTTTTGGCCAAGGGCATCATTGTCAACGTTTTGCCGCTTCTTATGTGCTTTAAAGGCGATTCGAATCTACCTCCTGAAATCTGTTTCCTGCAATTCTGCCTTGATTTCAAATCCTCTTCTTTGCCTTCCCTCAATATATTTGTGGACGAGAGTTATCATTTATAACTCTGCAGGTTTGTGAATTGCAGTGCCCTGAACCTCCATTTTACAACTCGCTTTTTTGGGAGTTGGCCGCAAAAGCGCAGGATGGCTTCAGGCCCTGTTCTGGTTCCAGTGGGCAGGCTGAGCCTGTGGTTAATTCTTCTTCCTGATGGGAAAATAGAGTAACCTGTGCCTGTCCCAACACCAAGAGCTAGTCTCTCATTGGTTCCACGTCTTCCCGTTCATCCTCAGGACAAATTGCAACCTGTACGGAACAGGAGGTTAAAGGTGCTGATGCTCCAAGTAGGGAGATTGCTAGTAAAGCGGCTGGAATAGCGAACCCGGGCACAAGGAGATGAGAAATGAGGTGCGTTTTAGAAACCTTTCCACATCACACGGTGTACCATTTTCTGGGTTTCTCATGCATGTTTTCGATGTAGGAAGATGCCCTTGAACCTGGCGATTTGGGACCCATGCGATGGGTACCATGCAGTATTACTTTAAAGGGTCTGCGTTTGCTCACCCAACCTCACCAAACCTCTCAGCCCCAAGAGTGTCCACCCTTATGTCTCATCCAGCTGTGGGTCTAGATATGGTCAATCCAGGTTGCATCACAGCCCGTGAACGCATTGTGTAAGAATTTCTATCTATTTCACTGTCTTTGTTTCATGGGTTTTTCAAATTAATTTATTTTTATAATGGGGTTTAGCTGCTTTTCACTGCTGTGTTTATGCCGCTTTACACCCACTTGACACACTAACAGAGAGATATCAATACATAAGTTTTAAGATTATTACTAGTCAGATATATTCTTGTGCGGTGAATAGGGCGTGTTGAGTCCAGTTCTCTGAGCAAGGAGTAGGTCTTGTCTATTACATATTGGTTTTATGGAACGGTATCTGAGCTAATTTGAAACCCTTGTTTTATGTATCACCCCACCTCACCTTTCCCGTTAAGCAGCCATAGTGTGTTTTCTGCATGTGTGACTCTGTTCTGTTTTGTAATTCAGTTCAAGTGTAACGGTTTTTACATTCCCTCTATCAGTGATACCTTCTGAGAAGTGTCCTTTTCTGTGTGACTTATTTCACTTAGAGTCGTTGTACCTAAATCCACTCATCATGCTGCTACTAGCCTTATGACATTGATTTCACGGCTGAGTGATATTCCATTGTACATAAGGACCACAACTTCTTTATCCATTTTTCTCTTTCCTGGGATATTGAAGGTGGAATGAAGTGGAGGTCCTTGTCAACAGAGCAGCCCTCAACTTTGGGGTGCTTGTGTCTTGCTGATTTTTAATTTTCCCAATTTATACCCCCATGAGTGGAAGTGCCCTATGCTCTCTAAGCTTTGCTTTTTAGACGTTTCAGGACTCACCGTACACTTCTCCAGAGTGGCTGTTGACAATTTACATCCCGCCCATCAGTGTAGGAAGGCTCCCATTTCTCCATGGCCTGTCCTGCATTTCTGGTTTTGACACTTTTTTCAGCATGGCCCTTTTGACCGATGGGAAGCGAGACATCTTTGTAGCGCTGATTTGCCTTTCCAGGTTGCTTGGTTTGCCAAAAAGGGCGTATGCGTTTTTTCCTGAATATATTCAGGAAAAAACGCATACGCCCTTTTTGGCCAAGGGCATCATTGTCAACGTTTTGCCGCTTTTCATGTGCTTTAAAGGCGATTCGAATCTAGCTCCTGAAATCTGTTTCCTGCAATTCTGCCTTGATTTCAAATCCTCTTCTTTGCCTTCCCTCAATATATTTGTGGATGAGAGTTATCATTTATAAGTCTGCAGGTTTGTGAATTGCAGTGCCCTGAACCTCCATTTTACAACTCGCTTTTTAGGGAGCTGGCCGCAAAAGCGCAGGATGGCTTCAGGCCCTGTTCTGGTTCCGGTGGGCAGGCTGAGCCTGTGGTTAATTCTTCTTCCTGATGGGAAAATAGAGTAACCTGTGCCTGTCCCAACACCAAGAGCTGGTCTCTCATTGGTTCCACGTCTTCCCGTTCATCCTCAGGACAAATTGCAACCTGTACGGAACAGGAGGTTAAAGGTGCTGATGCTCCAAGTAGGGAGATTGCTAGTAAAGCGGCTGGAATAGCGAACCCGGGCACAAGGAGATGAGAAATGAGGTGCGTTTTAGAAACCTTTCCACATCACACGGTGTACCATCTTCTGGGTTTCTCATGCATGTTTTCGATGTAGGAAGATGCCCTTGAACCTGGCGATTTGGGACCCATGCGATGGGTACCATGCAGTATTACTTTAAAGGGTCTGCGTTTGCTCACCCAACCTCACCAAACCTCTCAGCCCCAAGAGTGTCCACCCTTATGTCTCATCCAGCTGTGGGTCTAGATATGGTCAATCCAGGTTGCATCACAGCCCGTGAACGCATTGTGTAAGAATTTCTATCTCTTTCACTGTCTTTGTTTCATGGGTTTTTCAAAATAATTTATTTTTATAATGGGGTTTAGCTGCTTTTCACTGCTGTGCTTATGCCGCTTTACACCCACTTGACACACTAACAGAGAGATATCAATACATAAGTTTTAAGATTATTACTAGTCAGATATATTCTTGTGCGGTGAATAGGGCGTGTTGAGTCCAGTTCTCTGAGCAAGGAGTAGGTCTTGTCTATTACATATTGGTTTTATGGAACGGTATCTGAGCTAATATGAAACCCTTGTTTTATGTATCACCCCACCTCACCTTTCCCGTTAAGCAGCCATAGTGTGTTTTCTGCATGTGTGACTCTGTTCTGTTTTGTAATTCAGTTCAAGTGTAACGGTTTTTACATTCCCTCTATCAGTGATACCTTCTGAGAAGTGTCCTTTTCTGTGTGACTTATTTCACTTAGAGTCGTTGTACCTAAATCCACTCATCATGCTGCTACTAGCCTTATGACATTGATTTCACGGCTGAGTGATATTCCATTGTACATAAGGACCACAACTTCTTTATCCATTTTTCTCTTTCCTGGGATATTGAAGGTGGAATGAAGTGGAGGTCCTTGTCAACAGAGCAGCCCTAAACTTTGGGGTGCTTGTGTCTTGCTGATTTTTCATTTTCCCAATTTATACCCCCATGAGTGGAAGTGCCCTATGCTCTCTAAGCTTTGCTTTTTAGACGTTTCAGGACTCACCGTACACTTCTCCAGAGTGGCTGTTGACAATTTACATCCCGCCCATCAGTGTAGGAAGGCTCCCATTTCTCCATGGCCTGTCCTGCATTTCTGGTTTTGACACTTTTTTCAGCATGGCCCTTTTGACCGATGGGAAGCGAGACATCTTTGTAGCGCTGATTTGCCTTTCCAGGTTGCTTGGTTGGCCAAAAAGGGCGTATGCGTTTTTTCCTGAATATATTCAGGAAAAAACGCATACGCCCTTTTTGGCCAAGGGCATCATTGTCAACGTTTTGCCGCTTTTCATGTGCTTTAAAGGCGATTCGAATCTAGCTCCTGAAATCTGTTTCCTGCAATTCTGCCTTGATTTCAAATCCTCTTCTTTGCCTTCCCTCAATATATTTGTGGATGAGAGTTATCATTTATAAGTCTGCAGGTTTGTGAATTGCAGTGCCCTGAACCTCCATTTTACAACTCGCTTTTTAGGGAGCTGGCCGCAAAAGCGCAGGATGGCTTCAGGCCCTGTTCTGGTTCCGGTGGGCAGGCTGAGCCTGTGGTTAATTCTTCTTCCTGATGGGAAAATAGAGTAACCTGTGCCTGTCCCAACACCAAGAGCTGGTCTCTCATTGGTTCCACGTCTTCCCGTTCATCCTCAGGACAAATTGCAACCTGTACGGAACAGGAGGTTAAAGGTGCTGATGCTCCAAGTAGGGAGATTGCTAGTAAAGCGGCTGGAATAGCGAACCCGGGCACAAGGAGATGAGAAATGAGGTGCGTTTTAGAAACCTTTCCACATCACACGGTGTACCATCTTCTGGGTTTCTCATGCATGTTTTCGATGTAGGAAGATGCCCTTGAACCTGGCGATTTGGGACCCATGCGATGGGTACCATGCAGTATTACTTTAAAGGGTCTGCGTTTGCTCACCCAACCTCACCAAACCTCTCAGCCCCAAGAGTGTCCACCCTTATGTCTCATCCAGCTGTGGGTCTAGATATGGTCAATCCAGGTTGCATCACAGCCCGTGAACGCATTGTGTAAGAATTTCTATCTCTTTCACTGTCTTTGTTTCATGGGTTTTTCAAAATAATTTATTTTTATAATGGGGTTTAGCTGCTTTTCACTGCTGTGCTTATGCCGCTTTACACCCACTTGACACACTAACAGAGAGATATCAATACATAAGTTTTAAGATTATTACTAGTCAGATATATTCTTGTGCGGTGAATAGGGCGTGTTGAGTCCAGTTCTCTGAGCAAGGAGTAGGTCTTGTCTATTACATATTGGGTTTATGGAACGGTATCTGAGCTAATATGAAACCCTTGTTTTATGTATCACCCCACCTCACCTTTCCCGTTAAGCAGCCATAGTGTGTTTTCTGCATGTGTGACTCTGTTCTGTTTTGTAATTCAGTTCAAGTGTAACGGTTTTTACATTCCCTCTATCAGTGATACCTTCTGAGAAGTGTCCTTTTCTGTGTGACTTATTTCACTTAGAGTCGTTGTACCTAAATCCACTCATCATGCTGCTACTAGCCTTATGACATTGATTTCACGGCTGAGTGATATTCCATTGTACATAAGGACCACAACTTCTTTATCCATTTTTCTCTTTCCTGGGATATTGAAGGTGGAATGAAGTGGAGGTCCTTGTCAACAGAGCAGCCCTAAACTTTGGGGTGCTTGTGTCTTGCTGATTTTTCATTTTCCCAATTTATACCCCCATGAGTGGAAGTGCCCTATGCTCTCTAAGCTTTGCTTTTTAGACGTTTCAGGACTCACCGTACACTTCTCCAGAGTGGCTGTTGACAATTTACATCCCGCCCATCAGTGTAGGAAGGCTCCCATTTCTCCATGGCCTGTCCTGCATTTCTGGTTTTGACACTTTTTTCAGCATGGCCCTTTTGACCGATGGGAAGCGAGACATCTTTGTAGCGCTGATTTGCCTTTCCAGGTTGCTTGGTTGGCCAAAAAGGGCGTATGCGTTTTTTCCTGAATATATTCAGGAAAAAACGCATACGCCCTTTTTGGCCAAGGGCATCATTGTCAACGTTTTGCCGCTTTTCATGTGCTTTAAAGGCGATTTGAATCTAGCTCCTGAAATCTGTTTCCTGCAATTCTGCCTTGATTTCAAATCCTCTTCTTTGCCTTCCCTCAATATATTTGTGGATGAGAGTTATCATTTATAAGTCTGCAGGTTTGTGAATTGCAGTGCCCTGAACCTCCATTTTACAACTCGCTTTTTAGGGAGCTGGCCGCAAAAGCGCAGGATGGCTTCAGGCCCTGTTCTGGTTCTGGTGGGCAGGCTGAGCCTGTGGTTAATTTTTCTTCCTGATGGGAAAATAGAGTAACCTGTGCCTGTCCCAACACCAAGAGCTGGTCTCTCATTGGTTCCACGTCTTCCCGTTCATCCTCAGGACAAATTGCAACCTGTACGGAACAGGAGGTTAAAGGTGCTGATGCTCCAAGTAGGGAGATTGCTAGTAAAGCGGCTGGAATAGCGAACCCGGGCACAAGGAGATGAGAAATGAGGTGCGTTTTAGAAACCTTTCCACATCACACGGTGTACCATCTTCTGGGTTTCTCATGCATGTTTTCGATGTAGGAAGATGCCCTTGAACCTGGCGATTTGGGACCCATGCGATGGGTACCATGCAGTATTACTTTAAAGGGTCTGCGTTTGCTCACCCAACCTCACCAAACCTCTCAGCCCCAAGAGTGTCCACCCTTATGTCTCATCCAGCTGTGGGTCTAGATATGGTCAATCCAGGTTGCATCACAGCCCGTGAACGCATTGTGTAAGAATTTCTATCTCTTTCACTGTCTTTGTTTCATGGGTTTTTCAAAATAATTTATTTTTATAATGGGGTTTAGCTGCTTTTCACTGCTGTGCTTATGCCGCTTTACACCCACTTGACACACTAACAGAGAGATATCAATACATAAGTTTTAAGATTATTACTAGTCAGATATATTCTTGTGCGGTGAATAGGGCGTGTTGAGTCCAGTTCTCTGAGCAAGGAGTAGGTCTTGTCTATTACATATTGGTTTTATGGAACGGTATCTGAGCTAATATGAAACCCTTGTTTTATGTATCACCCCACCTCACCTTTCCCGTTAAGCAGCCATAGTGTGTTTTCTGCATGTGTGACTCTGTTCTGTTTTGTAATTCAGTTCAAGTGTAACGGTTTTTACATTCCCTCTATCAGTGATACCTTATGAGAAGTGTCCTTTTCTGTGTGACTTATTTCACTTAGAGTCGTCGTACCTAAATCCACTCATCATGCTGCTACTAGCCTTATGACATTGATTTCACGGCTGAGTGATATTCCATTGTACATAAGGACCACAACTTCTTTATCCATTTTTCTCTTTCCTGGGATATTGAAGGTGGAATGAAGTGGAGGTCCTTGTCAACAGAGCAGCCCTAAACTTTGGGGTGCTTGTGTCTTGCTGATTTTTCATTTTCCCAATTTATACCCCCATGAGTGGAAGTGCCCTATGCTCTCTAAGCTTTGCTTTTTAGACGTTTCAGGACTCACCGTACACTTCTCCAGAGTGGCTGTTGACAATTTACATCCCGCCCATCAGTGTAGCAAGGCTCCCATTTCTCCATGGCCTGTCCTGCATTTCTGGTTTTGACACTTTTTTCAGCATGGCCCTTTTGACCGATGGGAAGCGAGACATCTTTGTAGCGCTGATTTGCCTTTCCAGGTTGCTTGGTTGGCCAAAAAGGGCGTATGCGTTTTTTCCTGAATATATTCAGGAAAAAACGCATACGCCCTTTTTGGCCAAGGGCATCATTGTCAACGTTTTGCCGCTTTTCATGTGCTTTAAAGGCGATTCGAATCTAGCTCCTGAAATCTGTTTCCTGCAATTCTGCCTTGATTTCAAATCCTCTTCTTTGCCTTCCCTCAATATATTTGTGGATGAGAGTTATCATTTATAAGTCTGCAGGTTTGTGAATTGCAGTGCCCTGAACCTCCATTTTACAACTCGCTTTTTAGGGAGCTGGCCGCAAAAGCGCAGGATGGCTTCAGGCCCTGTTCTGGTTCCGGTGGGCAGGCTGAGCCTGTGGTTAATTCTTCTTCCTGATGGGAAAATAGAGTAACCTGTGCCTGTCCCAACACCAAGAGCTGGTCTCTCATTGGTTCCACGTCTTCCCGTTCATCCTCAGGACAAATTGCAACCTGTACGGAACAGGAGGTTAAAGGTGCTGATGCTCCAAGTAGGGAGATTGCTAGTAAAGCGGCTGGAATAGCGAACCCGGGCACAAGGAGATGAGAAATGAGGTGCGTTTTAGAAACCTTTCCACATCACACGGTGTACCATCTTCTGGGTTTCTCATGCATGTTTTCGATGTAGGAAGATGCCCTTGAACCTGGCGATTTGGGACCCATGCGATGGGTACCATGCAGTATTACTTTAAAGGGTCTGCGTTTGCTCACCCAACCTCACCAAACCTCTCAGCCCCAAGAGTGTCCACCCTTATGTCTCATCCAGCTGTGGGTCTAGATATGGTCAATCCAGGTTGCATCACAGCCCGTGAACGCATTGTGTAAGAATTTCTATCTCTTTCACTGTCTTTGTTTCATGGGTTTTTCAAAATAATTTATTTTTATAATGGGGTTTAGCTGCTTTTCACTGCTGTGCTTATGCCGCTTTACACCCACTTGACACACTAACAGAGAGATATCAATACATAAGTTTTAAGATTATTACTAGTCAGATATATTCTTGTGCGGTGAATAGGGCGTGTTGAGTCCAGTTCTCTGAGCAAGGAGTAGGTCTTGTCTATTACATATTGGTTTTATGGAACGGTATCTGAGCTAATATGAAACCCTTGTTTTATGTATCACCCCACCTCACCTTTCCCGTTAAGCAGCCATAGTGTGTTTTCTGCATGTGTGACTCTGTTCTGTTTTGTAATTCAGTTCAAGTGTAACGGTTTTTACATTCCCTCTATCAGTGATACCTTATGAGAAGTGTCCTTTTCTGTGTGACTTATTTCACTTAGAGTCGTCGTACCTAAATCCAATCATCATGCTGCTACTAGCCTTATGACATTGATTTCACGGCTGAGTGATATTCCATTGTACATAAGGACCACAACTTCTTTATCCATTTTTCTCTTTCCTGGGATATTGAAGGTGGAATGAAGTGGAGGTCCTTGTCAACAGAGCAGCCCTAAACTTTGGGGTGCTTGTGTCTTGCTGATTTTTCATTTTCCCAATTTATACCCCCATGAGTGGAAGTGCCCTATGCTCTCTAAGCTTTGCTTTTTAGACGTTTCAGGACTCACCGTACACTTCTCCAGAGTGGCTGTTGACAATTTACATCCCGCCCATCAGTGTAGCAAGGCTCCCATTTCTCCATGGCCTGTCCTGCATTTCTGGTTTTGACACTTTTTTCAGCATGGCCCTTTTGACCGATGGGAAGCGAGACATCTTTGTAGCGCTGATTTGCCTTTCCAGGTTGCTTGGTTGGCCAAAAAGGGCGTATGCGTTTTTTCCTGAATATATTCAGGAAAAAACGCATACGCCCTTTTTGGCCAAGGGCATCATTGTCAACGTTTTGCCGCTTTTCATGTGCTTTAAAGGCGATTCGAATCTAGCTCCTGAAATCTGTTTCCTGCAATTCTGCCTTGATTTCAAATCCTCTTCTTTGCCTTCCCTCAATATATTTGTGGATGAGAGTTATCATTTATAAGTCTGCAGGTTTGTGAATTGCAGTGCCCTGAACCTCCATTTTACAACTCGCTTTTTAGGGAGCTGGCCGCAAAAGCGCAGGATGGCTTCAGGCCCTGTTCTGGTTCCGGTGGGCAGGCTGAGCCTGTGGTTAATTCTTCTTCCTGATGGGAAAATAGAGTAACCTGTGCCTGTCCCAACACCAAGAGCTGGTCTCTCATTGGTTCCACGTCTTCCCGTTCATCCTCAGGACAAATTGCAACCTGTACGGAACAGGAGGTTAAAGGTGCTGATGCTCCAAGTAGGGAGATTGCTAGTAAAGCGGCTGGAATAGCGAACCCGGGCACAAGGAGATGAGAAATGAGGTGCGTTTTAGAAACCTTTCCACATCACACGGTGTACCATCTTCTGGGTTTCTCATGCATGTTTTCGATGTAGGAAGATGCCCTTGAACCTGGCGATTTGGGACCCATGCGATGGGTACCATGCAGTATTACTTTAAAGGGTCTGCGTTTGCTCACCCAACCTCACCAAACCTCTCAGCCCCAAGAGTGTCCACCCTTATGTCTCATCCAGCTGTGGGTCTAGATATGGTCAATCCAGGTTGCATCACAGCCCGTGAACGCATTGTGTAAGAATTTCTATCTCTTTCACTGTCTTTGTTTCATGGGTTTTTCAAAATAATTTATTTTTATAATGGGGTTTAGCTGCTTTTCACTGCTGTGATTATGCCGCTTTACACCCACTTGACACACTAACAGAGAGATATCAATACATAAGTTTTAAGATTATTACTAGTCAGATATATTCTTGTGCGGTGAATAGGGCGTGTTGAGTCCAGTTCTCTGAGCAAGGAGTAGGTTTGTCTATTACATATTGGTTTTATGGAACGGTATCTGAGCTAATATGAAACCCTTGTTTTATGTATCACCCCACCTCACCTTTCCCGTTAAGCAGCCATAGTGTGTTTTCTGCATGTGTGACTCTGTTCTGTTTTGTAATTCAGTTCAAGTGTAACGGTTTTTACATTCCCTCTATCAGTGATACCTTATGAGAAGTGTCCTTTTCTGTGTGACTTATTTCACTTAGAGTCGTCGTACCTAAATCCAATCATCATGCTGCTACTAGCCTTATGACATTGATTTCACGGCTGAGTGATATTCCATTGTACATAAGGACCACAACTTCTTTATCCATTTTTATCTTTCCTGGGATATTGAAGGTGGAATGAAGTGGAGGTCCTTGTCAACAGAGCAGCCCTAAACTTTGGGGTGCTTGTGTCTTGCTGATTTTTCATTTTCCCAATTTATACCCCCATGAGTGGAAGTGCCCTATGCTCTCTAAGCTTTGCTTTTTAGACGTTTCAGGACTCACCGTACACTTCTCCAGAGTGGCTGTTGACAATTTACATCCCGCCCATCAGTGTAGCAAGGCTCCCATTTCTCCATGGCCTGTCCTGCATTTCTGGTTTTGACACTTTTTTCAGCATGGCCCTTTTGACCAATGGGAAGCGAGACATCTTTGTAGCGCTGATTTGCCTTTCCAGGTTGCTTGGTTGGCCAAAAAGGGCGTATGCGTTTTTTCCTGAATATATTCAGGAAAAAACGCATACGCCCTTTTTGGCCAAGGGCATCATTGTCAACGTTTTGCCGCTTTTCATGTGCTTTAAAGGCGATTCGAATCTACCTCCTGAAATCTGTTTCCTGCAATTCTGCCTTGATTTCAAATCCTCTTCTTTGCCTTCCCTCAATATATTTGTGGATGAGAGTTATCATTTATAACTCTGCAGGTTTGTGAATTGCAGTGCCCTGAACCTCCATTTTACAACTCGCTTTTTTGGGAGCTGGCCGCAAAAGCGCAGGATGGCTTCAGGCCCTGTTCTGGTTCCGGTGGGCAGGCTGAGCCTGTGGTTAATTCTTCTTCCTGATGGGAAAATAGAGTAACCTATGCCTGTCCCAACACCAAGAGCTAGTCTCTCATTGGTTCCACGTCTTCCCGTTCATCCTCAGGACAAATTGCAACCTGTACGGAACAGGAGGTTAAAGGTGCTGATGCTCCAAGTAGGGAGATTGCTAGTAAAGCGGCTGGAATAGCGAACCCGGGCACAAGGAGATGAGAAATGAGGTGCGTTTTAGAAACCTTTCCACATCACACGGTGTACCATCTTCTGGGTTTCTCATGCATGTTTTCGATGTAGGAAGATGCCCTTGAACCTGGCGATTTGGGACCCATGCGATGGGTACCATGCAGTATTACTTTAAAGGGTCTGCGTTTGCTCACCCAACCTCACCAAACCTCTCAGCCCCAAGAGTGTCCACCCTTATGTCTCATCCAGCTGTGGGTCTAGATATGGTCAATCCAGGTTGCATCACAGCCCGTGAACGCATTGTGTAAGAATTTCTATCTCTTTCACTGTCTTTGTTTCATGGGTTTTTCAAAGTAATTTATTTTTATAATGGGGTTTAGCTGCTTTTCACTGCTGTGCTTATGCCGCTTTACACCCACTTGACACACTAACAGAGAGATATCAATACATAAGTTTTAAGATTATTACTAGTCAGATATATTCTTGTGCGGTGAATAGGGCGTGTTGAGTCCAGTTCTCTGAGCAAGGAGTAGGTCTTGTCTATTACATATTGGTTTTATGGAACGGTATCTGAGCTAATATGAAACCCTTGTTTTATGTATCACCCCAAATCACCTTTCCCGTTAAGCAGCCATAGTGTGTTTTCTGCATGTGTGACTCTGTTCTGTTTTGTAATTCAGTTCAAGTGTAACGGTTTTTACATTCCCTCTATCAGTGATACCTTATGAGAAGTGTCCTTTTCTGTGTGACTTATTTCACTTAGAATCGTCGTACCTAAATCCACTCATCATGCTGCTACTAGCCTTATGACATTGATTTCATGGCTGAGTGATATTCCATTGTACATAAGGACCACAACTTCTTTATCCATTTTTCTCTTTCCTGGGATATTGAAGGTGGAATGAAGTGGAGGTCCTTGTCAACAGAGCAGCCCTAAACTTTGGGGTGCTTGTGTCTTGCTGATTTTTAATTTTCCCAATTTATAACCCCATGAGTGGAAGTGCCCTATGCTCTCTAAGCTTTGTTTTTTAGATGTTTCAGGACTCACCGTACGCTTCTCCAGAGTGGCTGTTGGCAATTTACATCCCGCCCATCAGTGTAGCAAGGCTCCCATTTCTCCATGGCCTGTCCTGCATTTGTGGTTTTGACACTTTTTTCAGCATGGCCTTTTTAACCGATGGGAAGCGAGACATCTTTGTAGCGCTGATTTGCCTTTCCAGGTTGCTTGGTTGGCCAAAAAGGGCGTATGCGTTTTTTCCTGAATATATTCAGGAAAAAACGCATACGCCCTTTTTGGCCAAGGGCATCATTGTCAACGTTTTGCCGCTTTTTATGTGCTTTAAAGGCGATTCGAATCTACCTCCTGAAATCTGTTTCCTGCAATTCTGCCTTGATTTCAAATCCTCTTCTTTGCCTTCCCTCAATATATTTGTGGACGAGAGTTATCATTTATAACTCTGCAGGTTTGTGAATTGCAGTGCCCTGAACCTCCATTTTACAACTCGCGTTTTTGGGAGATGGCCGCAAAAGCGCAGGATGGCTTCAGGCCCTGTTCTTGTTCCGGGGGGCAGGCTGAGCCTGTGGTTAATTCTTCTTCCTGATGGGAAAATAGAGTGACCTGTGCCTGTCCCAACACCAAGAGCTAGTCTCTCATTGGTTCCACGTCTTCCCGTTCATCCTCAGGACAAATATCAACCTGTACGGAACAGGAGGTTAAACGTGATGATGCTCCAAGGAGGGAGATTGCTAGTAAAGTGGCTGGAATGGCGAACCTGAGCACAAGGAGATGAGAAATGAGGTGCGTTTTAGAAACCTTTCCCCATCACACGGTGTACCATCTTCTGGGTTTCTCATGCATGTTTTCGATGTAGGAAGATGCCCTTGAACCTGGAGATTTGGGACCCATGCGATGGGTACCACGCAGTATTACTTTAAAGGGTTTGCGTTTGCTCACCCAACCTCACCAAACCTCTCAGCCCCAAGAGTGTCCACCCTTATGTCTCATCCAGCTGTGGGTCTAGATATGGTCAATCCAGGTTGCATCACAGCCCGTGAACGCATTGTGTAAGAATTTCTATCTCTTTCACTGTCTTTGTTTCATGGGTTTTTCAAAGTAATTTATTTTTATAAATGGGTTTAGCTGCTTTTCACTGCTGTGTTTATGCCGCTTTTCACCCACTTGACACACTAACAGAGAGATATCAATACATAGGTTTTAAGATTATTACTAGTCAGATATATTCTTGTGCGGTGAATAGGGCGTGTTGAGTCCAGTTCTCTGAGCAAGGAGTAGGTGTTGTCTATTACATATTGGTTTTATGGAACGGTATCTGAGCTAATTTGAAACCCTTGTTTTATGTATCACCCCACCTCACCTTTCCCGTTAAGCAGCCATAGTGTGTTTTCTGCATGTGTGACTCTGTTCTGTTTTGTAATTCAGTTCAAGTGTAACGGTTTTTACATTCCCTCTATCAGTGATACCTTATGAGAAGTGTCCTTTTCTGTGTGACTTATTTCACTTAGAATCGTCGTACCTAAATCCACTCATCATGCTGCTACTAGCCTTATGACATTGATTTCATGGCTGAGTGATATTCCATTGTACATAAGGACCACAACTTCTTTATCCATTTTTCTCTTTCCTGGGATATTGAAGGTGGAATGAAGTGGAGGTCCTTGTCAACAGAGCAGTCGTAAACTTTGGGGTGCTTGTGTCTTGCTGATTTTTAATTTTCCCAATTTATACCCCCATGAGTGGAAGTGCCCTATGCTCTCTAAGCTGTGTGTTTTAGATGTTTCAGGACACACCGTACTCTTCTCCAGAGTGGCTGTTGGCAATTTACATCCCGCCCATCAGTGTACCAAGGCTCCCATTTCTACATGGCCTGTCCTGCATTTCTGGTTTTGAAACTTTTTTCAGCATGGCCTTTTTAACCGATGGGAAGCGAGACTTCTTTGTAGCGCTGATTTGCCTTTCCAGGTTGCTTGGTTGGCCAAAAAGGGCGTATGCGTTTTTTCCTGAATATATTCAGGAAAAAACGCATACGCCCTTTTTGGCCAAGGGCATCATTGTCAACGTTTTGCCGCTTTTCATGTGCTTTAAAGGCAATTCGAATCTACCTCCTGAAATCTGTTTCCTGCAATTCTGCCTTGATTTCAAATCCTCTTCTTTGCCTTCCCTCAATATATTTGTGGACGAGAGTTATCATTTATAGCTCTGCAGGTTTGTGAATTGCAGTGCCCTGAACCTCCATTTTACAACTCGCGTTTTTGGGAGATGGCCGCAAAAGCGCAGGATGGCTTCAGGCCCTGTTCTTCTTCCGGGGGGCAGGCTGAGCCTGTGGTTAATTCTTCTTCCTGATGGGAAAATAGAGTGACCTGTGCCTGTCCCAACACCAAGAGCTAGTCTTTCATTGGTTCCACGTCTTCCCGTTCATCCTCAGTACAAATTGCAACCTGTACGGAACAGGAGGTTAAAGGTGCTGATGCTCCAAGGAGGGAGATTGCTAGTAAAGTGGCTGGAATGGCGAACTCGGGCACAAGCAGATGAGAAATGAGGTGCGTTTTAGAAACCTTTCCCCATCACAAGGTGTACCATCTTCTGGGTATCTCATGCATGTTTTCGATGTAGGAAGATGCCCTTGAACCTGGAGATTTGGGACCCATGCGATGGGTACCACGCAGTATTACTTTAAAGGGTCTGCGTTTGCTCACCCAACCTCACCAAACCTCTCAGCCGCAACAGTGTCCACCCTTAGGTCTCATCCAGCTGTGGGTCTAGATATGGTCAATCCAGGTTGCATCACAGCCCCTGAACGCATTGTGTAAGAATTTCTCTCTCTTTCACTGTCTTTGTTTCATGGGTTTTTCAAAGTAATTTATTTTTATAATGGGGTTTAGCTGCTTTTCACTGCTGTGTTTATGCCGCTTTTTACCCACTTGACACACTAACAGAGAGATATCAATACATAGGTTTTAAGATTATTACTAGTCAGATATATTCTTGTGCGGTGAATAGGGCGTGTTGAGTCCAGTTCTCTGAGCAAGGAGTAGGTCTTGTCTATTACATATTGGGTTTATGGAACGGTATCTGAGCTAATTTGAAACCCTTGTTTTATGTATCACCCCACCTCACCTTTCCCGTTAAGCAGCCATAGTGTGTTTTCTGCATGTGTGACTCTGTTCTGTTTTGTAATTCAGTTCAAGTGTAACGGTTTTTACATTCCCTCTATAAGTGATACCTTATGAGAAGTGTCCTTTTCTGTGTGACTTATTTCACTTAGAGTCGTCGTACCTAAATCCACTCATCATGCTGCTACTAGCCTTATGACATTGATTTCACGGCTGAGTGATATTCCATTGTACATAAGGACCACAACTTCTTTATCCATTTTTCTCTTTCCTGGGATATTGAAGGTGGAATGAAGTGGAGGTCCTTGTCAACAGAGCAGCCCTAAATTTTGGGGTGCTTGTGTCTTGCTGATTTTTAATTTTCCCAATTTATAACCCCATGAGTGGAAGTGCCCTATGCTCTCTAAGCTTTGTTTTTTAGATGTTTCAGGACTCACCGTACGCTTCTCCAGAGTGGCTGTTGGCAATTTACATCCCGCCCATCAGTGTAGGAAGGCTCCCATTTCTCCATGGCCTGTCCTGCATTTCTGGTTTTGACACTTTTTTCAGCATGGCCTTTTTAACCGATGGGAAGCGAGACATCTTTTTAGCGCTGATTTGCCTTTCCAGGTTGCTTGGTTGGCCAAAAGGGGCGTATGCGTTTTTTCCTGAATATATTCAGGAAAAAACGCATACGCCCTTTTTGGCCAAGGGCATCATTGTCAACGTTTTGCCGCTTTTCATGTGCTTTAAAGGCGATTCGAATCTACCTCCTGAAATCTGTTTCCTGCAATTCTGCCTTGATTTCAAATCCTCTTCTTTGCCTTCCCTCAATATATTTGTGGACGAGAGTTATCATTTATAACTCTGCAGGTTTGTGAATTGCAGTGCCCTGAAACTCCATTTACAACTCGCTTTTTTGGGAGCTGGCCGCAAAAGCGCAGGATGGCTTCAGGCCCTGTTCTGGTTCCGGTGGGCAGGCTGAGCCTGTGGTTAATTCTTCTTCCTGATGGGAAAATAGAGTGACCTGTGCCTGTCCCAACACCAAGAGCTAGTCTCTCATTGGTTCCACGTCTTCCCGTTCATCCTCAGGACAAATTGCAACCTGTACGGAACAGGAGGTTAAAGGTGCTGATGCTCCAAGTAGGGAGATTGCTAGTAAAGCGGCTGGAATAGCGAACCCGGGCACAAGGAGATGAGAAATGAGGTGCGTTTTAGAAACCTTTCCACATCACACGGTGTACCATCTTCTGGGTTTCTCATGCATGTTTTCGATGTAGGAAGATGCCCTTGAACCTGGAGATTTGGGACCCATGCGATGGGTACCACGCAGTATTACTTTAAAGGGTCTGCGTTTGCTCACCCCACCTCACCAAACCTCTCAGCCGCAACAGTGTCCACCCTTAGGTCTCATCCAGCTGTGGGTCTAGATATGGTCAATCCAGGTTGCATCACAGCCCCTGAACGCATTGTGTAAGAATTTCGCTCTCTTTCACTGTCTTTGTTTCATGGGTTTTTCAAAGTAATTTATTTTTATAATGGGGTTTAGCTGCTTTTCACTGCTGTGTTTATGCCGCTTTTTACCCACTTGACACACTAACAGAGAGATATCAATACATAGGTTTTAAGATTATTACTAGTCAGATATATTCTTGTGCGGTGAATAGGGCGTGTTGAGTCCAGTTCTCTGAGCAAGGAGTAGGTCTTGTCTATTACATATTGGGTTTATGGAACGGTATCTGAGCTAATTTGAAACCCTTGTTTTATGTATCACCCCACCTCACCTTTCCCGTTAAGCAGCCATAGTGTGTTTTCTGCATGTGTGACTCTGTTCTGTTTTGTAATTCAGTTCAAGTGTAACGGTTTTTACATTCCCTCTATCAGTGATACCTTTTGAGAAGTGTCCTTTTCTGTGTGACTTATTTCACTTAGAGTCGTCATACCTAAATCCACTCTTCATTCTGCTACTAGCCTTATGACATTGATTTCACGGCTGAGTGATATTCCATTGTACATAAGGACCACAACTTCTTTATCCATTTTTCTCTTTCCTGGGATATTGAAGTTGGAATGAAGTGGAGGTCCTTGTCAACAGAGCAGCCCTAAACTTTGGGGTGCTTGTTTCTTGCTGATTTTTAATTTTCCCAATTTATAACCCCATGAGTGGAAGTGCCCTATGCTCTCTAAGCTTTGTTTTTTAGATGTTTCAGGACTCACCGTACGCTTCTCCAGAGTGGCTGTTGGCAATTTACATCCCGCCCATCAGTGTAGCAAGGCTCCCATTTCTCCATGGCCTGTCCTGCATTTGTGGTTTTGACACTTTTTTCAGCATGGCCTTTTTAAGCGATGGGAAGCGAGACATCTTTGTAGCGCTGATTTGCCTTTCCAGGTTGCTTGCTTGGCCAAAAAGGGCGTATGCGTTTTTTCCTGAATATATTCAGGAAAAAACGCATACGCCCTTTTTGGCCAAGGGCATCATTGTCAACGTTTTGCCGCTTCTTATGTGCTTTAAAGGCGATTCGAATCTACCTCCTGAAATCTGTTTCCTGCAATTCTGCCTTGATTTCAAATCCTCTTCTTTGCCTTCCCTCAATATATTTGTGGACGAGAGTTATCATTTATAACTCTGCAGGTTTGTGAATTGCAGTGCCCTGAACCTCCATTTTACAACTCGCTTTTTTGGGAGTTGGCCGCAAAAGCGCAGGATGGCTTCAGGCCCTGTTCTGGTTCCAGTGGGCAGGCTGAGCCTGTGGTTAATTCTTCTTCCTGATGGGAAAATAGAGTAACCTGTGCCTGTCCCAACACCAAGAGCTAGTCTCTCATTGGTTCCACGTCTTCCCGTTCATCCTCAGGACAAATTGCAACCTGTACGGAACAGGAGGTTAAAGGTGCTGATGCTCCAAGTAGGGAGATTGCTAGTAAAGCGGCTGGAATAGCGAACCCGGGCACAAGGAGATGAGAAATGAGGTGCGTTTTAGAAACCTTTCCACATCACACGGTGTACCATTTTCTGGGTTTCTCATGCATGTTTTCGATGTAGGAAGATGCCCTTGAACCTGGCGATTTGGGACCCATGCGATGGGTACCATGCAGTATTACTTTAAAGGGTCTGCGTTTGCTCACCCAACCTCACCAAACCTCTCAGCCCCAAGAGTGTCCACCCTTATGTCTCATCCAGCTGTGGGTCTAGATATGGTCAATCCAGGTTGCATCACAGCCCGTGAACGCATTGTGTAAGAATTTCTATCTCTTTCACTGTCTTTGTTTCATGGGTTTTTCAAAGTAATTTATTTTTATAATGGGGTTTAGCTGCTTTTCACTGCTGTGTTTATGCCGCTTTACACCCACTTGACACACTAACAGAGAGATATCAATACATAAGTTTAAGATTATTACTAGTCAGATATATACTTGTGCGGTGAATAGGGCGTGTTGAGTCCAGTTCTCTGAGCAAGGAGTAGGTCTTGTCTATTACATATTGGGTTTATGGAACGGTATCTGAGCTAATTTGAAACCCTTGTTTTATGTATCACCCCACCTCACCTTTCCCGTTAAGCAGCCATAGTGTGTTTTCTGCATGTGTGACTCTGTTCTGTTTTGTAATTCAGTTCAAGTGTAACGGTTTTTACATTCCCTCTATCAGTGATACCTTCTGAGAAGTGTCCTTTTCTGTGTGACTTATTTCACTTAGAGTCGTTGTACCTAAATCCACTCATCATGCTGCTACTAGCCTTATGACATTGATTTCACGGCTGAGTGATATTCCATTGTACATAAGGACCACAACTTCTTTATCCATTTTTCTCTTTCCTGGGATATTGAAGGTGGAATGAAGTGGAGGTCCTTGTCAACAGAGCAGCCCTAAACTTTGGGGTGCTTGTGTCTTGCTGATTTTTCATTTTCCCAATTTATACCCCCATGAGTGGAAGTGCCCTATGCTCTCTAAGCTTTGCTTTTTAGACGTTTCAGGACTCACCGTACACTTCTCCAGAGTGGCTGTTGACAATTTACATCCCGCCCATCAGTGTAGGAAGGCTCCCATTTCTCCATGGCCTGTCCTGCATTTCTGGTTTTGACACTTTTTTCAGCATGGCCCTTTTGACCGATGGGAAGCGAGACATCTTTGTAGCGCTGATTTGCCTTTCCAGGTTGCTTGGTTGGCCAAAAAGGGCGTATGCGTTTTTTCCTGAATATATTCAGGAAAAAACGCATACGCCCTTTTTGGCCAAGGGCATCATTGTCAACGTTTTGCTGCTTTTCATGTGCTTTAAAGGCGATTCGAATCTAGCTCCTGAAATCTGTTTCCTGCAATTCTGCCTTGATTTCAAATCCTCTTCTTTGCCTTCCCTCAACATATTTGTGGATGAGAGTTATCATTTATAAGTCTGCAGGTTTGTGAATTGCAGTGCCCTGAACCTCCATTTTACAACTCGCTTTTTAGGGAGCTGGCCGCAAAAGCGCAGGATGGCTTCAGGCCCTGTTCTGGTTCCGGTGGGCAGGCTGAGCCTGTGGTTAATTCTTCTTCCTGATGGGAAAATAGAGTAACCTGTGCCTGTCCCAACACCAAGAGCTGGTCTCTCATTGGTTCCACGTCTTCCCGTTCATCCTCAGGACAAATTGCAACCTGTACGGAACAGGAGGTTAAAGGTGCTGATGCTCCAAGTAGGGAGATTGCTAGTAAAGCGGCTGGAATAGCGAACCCGGGCACAAGGAGATGAGAAATGAGGTGCGTTTTAGAAACCTTTCCACATCACACGGTGTACCATCTTCTGGGTTTCTCATGCATGTTTTCGATGTAGGAAGATGCCCTTGAACCTGGCGATTTGGGACCCATGCGATGGGTACCATGCAGTATTACTTTAAAGGGTCTGCGTTTGCTCACCCAACCTCACCAAACCTCTCAGCCCCAAGAGTGTCCACCCTTATGTCTCATCCAGCTGTGGGTCTAGATATGGTCAATCCAGGTTGCATCACAGCCCGTGAACGCATTGTGTAAGAATTTCTATCTCTTTCACTGTCTTTGTTTCATGGGTTTTTCAAAATAATTTATTTTTATAATGGGGTTTAGCTGCTTTTCACTGCTGTGCTTATGCCGCTTTACACCCACTTGACACACTAACAGAGAGATATCAATACATAAGTTTTAAGATTATTACTAGTCAGATATATTCTTGTGCGGTGAATAGGGCGTGTTGAGTCCAGTTCTCTGAGCAAGGAGTAGGTCTTGTCTATTACATATTGGTTTTATGGAACGGTATCTGAGCTAATATGAAACCCTTGTTTTATGTATCACCCCACCTCACCTTTCCCGTTAAGCAGCCATAGTGTGTTTTCTGCATGTGTGACTCTGTTCTGTTTTGTAATTCAGTTCAAGTGTAACGGTTTTTACATTCCCTCTATCAGTGATACTTTATGAGAAGTGTCCTTTTCTGTGTGACTTATTTCACTTAGAGTCGTCGTACCTAAATCCACTCATCATGCTGCTACTAGCCTTATGACATTGATTTCACGGCTGAGTGATATTCCATTGTACATAAGGACCACAACTTCTTTATCCATTTTTCTCTTTCCTGGGATATTGAAGGTGGAATGAAGTGGAGGTCCTTGTCAACAGAGCAGCCCTCAACTTTGGGGTGCTTGTGTCTTGCTGATTTTTCATTTTCCCAATTTATACCCCCATGAGTGGAAGTGCCCTATGCTCTCTAAGCTTTGCTTTTTAGACGTTTCAGGACTCACCGTACACTTCTCCAGAGTGGCTGTTGACAATTTACATCCCGCCCATCAGTGTAGCAAGGCTCCCATTTCTCCATGGCCTGTCCTGCATTTCTGGTTTTGACACTTTTTTCAGCATGGCCCTTTTGACCGATGGGAAGCGAGACATCTTTGTAGCGCTGATTTGCCTTTCCAGGTTGCTTGGTTGGCCAAAAAGGGCGTATGCGTTGTTTCCTGAATATATTCAGGAAAAAACGCATACGCCCTTTTTGGCCAAGGGCATCATTGTCAACGTTTTGCCGCTTTTCATGTGCTTTAAAGGCGATTCGAATCTAGCTCCTGAAATCTGTTTCCTGCAATTCTGCCTTGATTTCAAATCCTCTTCTTTGCCTTCCCTCAATATATTTGTGGATGAGAGTTATCATTTATAAGTCTGCAGGTTTGTGAATTGCAGTGCCCTGAACCTCCATTTTACAACTCGCTTTTTAGGGAGCTGGCCGCAAAAGCGCAGGATGGCTTCAGGCCCTGTTCTGGTTCCGGTGGGCAGGCTGAGCCTTTGGTTAATTCTTCTTCCTGATGGGAAAATAGAGTAACCTGTGCCTGTCCCAACACCAAGAGCTGGTCTCTCATTGGTTCCACGTCTTCCCGTTCATCCTCAGGACAAATTGCAACCTGTACGGAACAGGAGGTTAAAGGTGCTGATGCTCCAAGTAGGGAGATTGCTAGTAAAGCGGCTGGAATAGCGAACCCGGGCAGAAGGAGATGAGAAATGAGGTGCGTTTTAGAAACCTTTCCACATCACACGGTGTACCATCTTCTGGGTTTCTCATGCATGTTTTCGATGTAGGAAGATGCCCTTGAACCTGGCGATTTGGGACCCATGCGATGGGTACCATGCAGTATTACTTTAAAGGGTCTGCGTTTGCTCACCCAACCTCACCAAACCTCTCAGCCCCAAGAGTGTCCACCCTTAAGTCTCATCCAGCTGTGGGTCTAGATATGGTCAATCCAGGTTGCATCACAGCCCGTGAACGCATTGTGTAAGAATTTCTCTCTCTTTCACTGTCTTTGTTTCATGGGTTTTTCAAAGTAATTTATTTTTATAATGGGGTTTAGCTGCTTTTCACTGCTGTGCTTATGCCGCTTTACACCCACTTGACACACTAACAGAGAGATATCAATACATAAGTTTTAAGATTATTACTAGTCAGATATATTCTTGTGCGGTGAATAGGGCGTGTTGAGTCCAGTTCTCTGAGCAAGGAGTAGGTCTTGTCTATTACATATTGGGTTTATGGAACGGTATCTGAGCTAATTTGAAACCCTTGTTTTATGTATCACCCCACCTCACCTTTCCCGTTAAGCAGCCATAGTGTGTTTTCTGCATGTGTGACTCTGTTCTGTTTTGTAATTCAGTTCAAGTGTAACGGTTTTTACATTCCCTCTATCAGTGATACCTTCTGAGAAGTGTCCTTTTCTGTGTGACTTATTTCACTTAGAGTCGTTGTACCTAAATCCACTCATCATGCTGCTACTAGCCTTATGACATTGATTTCACGGCTGAGTGATATTCCATTGTACATAGGGACCACAACTTCTTTATCCATTTTTCTCTTTCCTGGGATATTGAAGGTGGAATGAAGTGGAGGTCCTTGTCAACAGAGCAGCCCTAAACTTTGGGGTGCTTGTGTCTTGCTGATTTTTCATTTTCCCAATTTATACCCCCATGAGTGGAAGTGCCCTATGCTCTCTAAGCTTTGCTTTTTAGACGTTTCAGGACTCACCGTACACTTCTCCAGAGTGGCTGTTGACAATTTACATCCCGCCCATCAGTGTAGGAAGGCTCCCATTTCTCCATGGCCTGTCCTGCATTTCTGGTTTTGACACTTTTTTCAGCATGGCCCTTTTGACCGATGGGAAGCGAGACATCTTTGTAGCGCTGATTTGCCTTTCCAGGTTGCTTGGTTGGCCAAAAAGGGCGTATGCGTTTTTTCCTGAATATATTCAGGAAAAAACGCATACGCCCTTTTTGGCCAAGGGCATCATTGTCAACGTTTTGCCGCTTTTCATGTGCTTTAAAGGCGATTCGAATCTAGCTCCTGAAATCTGTTTCCTGCAATTCTGC
Organism: Balaenoptera borealis; assembly: GCF_965194805.1. Classification (NCBI taxonomy): domain Eukaryota; kingdom Metazoa; phylum Chordata; class Mammalia; order Artiodactyla; family Balaenopteridae; genus Balaenoptera; species Balaenoptera borealis. Next base: position 1,518,881 of record NC_138869.1, on the reverse strand, counting down.
CTTGATTTCAAATCCTCTTCTTTGCCTTCCCTCAATATATTTGTGGATGAGAGTTATCATTTATAAGTCTGCAGGTTTGTGAATTGCAGTGCCCTGAACCTCCATTTTACAACTCGCTTTTTAGGGAGCTGGCCGCAAAAGCGCAGGATGGCTTCAGGCCCTGTTCTGGTTCCGGTGGGCAGGCTGAGCCTGTGGTTAATTCTTCTTCCTGATGGGAAAATAGAGTAACCTGTGCCTGTCCCAACACCAAGAGCTGGTCTCTCATTGGTTCCACGTCTTCCCGTTCATCCTCAGGACAAATTGCAACCTGTACGGAACAGGAGGTTAAAGGTGCTGATGCTCCAAGTAGGGAGATTGCTAGTAAAGCGGCTGGAATAGCGAACCCGGGCACAAGGAGATGAGAAATGAGGTGCGTTTTAGAAACCTTTCCACATCACACGGTGTACCATCTTCTGGGTTTCTCATGCATGTTTTCGATGTAGGAAGATGCCCTTGAACCTGGCGATTTGGGACCCATGCGATGGGTACCATGCAGTATTACTTTAAAGGGTCTGCGTTTGCTCACCCAACCTCACCAAACCTCTCAGCCCCAAGAGTGTCCACCCTTATGTCTCATCCAGCTGTGGGTCTAGATATGGTCAATCCAGGTTGCATCACAGCCCGTGAACGCATTGTGTAAGAATTTCTATCTCTTTCACTGTCTTTGTTTCATGGGTTTTTCAAAATAATTTATTTTTATAATGGGGTTTAGCTGCTTTTCACTGCTGTGCTTATGCCGCTTTACACCCACTTGACACACTAACAGAGAGATATCAATACATAAGTTTTAAGATTATTACTAGTCAGATATATTCTTGTGCGGTGAATAGGGCGTGTTGAGTCCAGTTCTCTGAGCAAGGAGTAGGTCTTGTCTATTACATATTGGTTTTATGGAACGGTATCTGAGCTAATATGAAACCCTTGTTTTATGTATCACCCCACCTCACCTTTCCCGTTAAGCAGCCATAGTGTGTTTTCTGCATGTGTGACTCTGTTCTGTTTTGTAATTCAGTTCAAGTGTAACGGTTTTTACATTCCCTCTATCAGTGATACTTTATGAGAAGTGTCCTTTTCTGTGTGACTTATTTCACTTAGAGTCGTCGTACCTAAATCCACTCATCATGCTGCTACTAGCCTTATGACATTGATTTCACGGCTGAGTGATATTCCATTGTACATAAGGACCACAACTTCTTTATCCATTTTTCTCTTTCCTGGGATATTGAAGGTGGAATGAAGTGGAGGTCCTTGTCAACAGAGCAGCCCTCAACTTTGGGGTGCTTGTGTCTTGCTGATTTTTCATTTTCCCAATTTATACCCCCATGAGTGGAAGTGCCCTATGCTCTCTAAGCTTTGCTTTTTAGACGTTTCAGGACTCACCGTACACTTCTCCAGAGTGGCTGTTGACAATTTACATCCCGCCCATCAGTGTAGCAAGGCTCCCATTTCTCCATGGCCTGTCCTGCATTTCTGGTTTTGACACTTTTTTCAGCATGGCCCTTTTGACCGATGGGAAGCGAGACATCTTTGTAGCGCTGATTTGCCTTTCCAGGTTGCTTGGTTGGCCAAAAAGGGCGTATGCGTTGTTTCCTGAATATATTCAGGAAAAAACGCATACGCCCTTTTTGGCCAAGGGCATCATTGTCAACGTTTTGCCGCTTTTCATGTGCTTTAAAGGCGATTCGAATCTAGCTCCTGAAATCTGTTTCCTGCAATTCTGCCTTGATTTCAAATCCTCTTCTTTGCCTTCCCTCAATATATTTGTGGATGAGAGTTATCATTTATAAGTCTGCAGGTTTGTGAATTGCAGTGCCCTGAACCTCCATTTTACAACTCGCTTTTTAGGGAGCTGGCCGCAAAAGCGCAGGATGGCTTCAGGCCCTGTTCTGGTTCCGGTGGGCAGGCTGAGCCTTTGGTTAATTCTTCTTCCTGATGGGAAAATAGAGTAACCTGTGCCTGTCCCAACACCAAGAGCTGGTCTCTCATTGGTTCCACGTCTTCCCGTTCATCCTCAGGACAAATTGCAACCTGTACGGAACAGGAGGTTAAAGGTGCTGATGCTCCAAGTAGGGAGATTGCTAGTAAAGCGGCTGGAATAGCGAACCCGGGCACAAGGAGATGAGAAATGAGGTGCGTTTTAGAAACCTTTCCACATCACACGGTGTACCATCTTCTGGGTTTCTCATGCATGTTTTCGATGTAGGAAGATGCCCTTGAACCTGGCGATTTGGGACCCATGCGATGGGTACCATGCAGTATTACTTTAAAGGGTCTGCGTTTGCTCACCCAACCTCACCAAACCTCTCAGCCCCAAGAGTGTCCACCCTTAAGTCTCATCCAGCTGTGGGTCTAGATATGGTCAATCCAGGTTGCATCACAGCCCGTGAACGCATTGTGTAAGAATTTCTATCTCTTTCACTGTCTTTGTTTCATGGGTTTTTCAAAGTAATTTATTTTTATAATGGGGTTTAGCTGCTTTTCACTGCTGTGTTTATGCCGCTTTACACCCACTTGACACACTAACAGAGAGATATCAATACATAAGTTTTAAGATTATTACTAGTCAGATATATTCTTGTGCGGTGAATAGGGCGTGTTGAGTCCAGTTCTCTGAGCAAGGAGTAGGTCTTGTCTATTACATATTGGGTTTATGGAACGGTATCTGAGCTAATTTGAAACCCTTGTTTTATGTATCACCCCACCTCACCTTTCCCGTTAAGCAGCCATAGTGTGTTTTCTGCATGTGTGACTCTGTTCTGTTTTGTAATTCAGTTCAAGTGTAACGGTTTTTACATTCCCTCTATCAGTGATACCTTATGAGAAGTGTCTTTTTCTGTGTGACTTATTTCACTTAGAGTCGTCGTACCTAAATCCACTCATCATGCTGCTACTAGCCTTATGACATTGATTTCACGGCTGAGTGATATTCCATTGTACATAAGGACCACAACTTCTTTATCCATTTTTCTCTTTCCTGGGATATTGAAGGTGGAATGAAGTGGAGGTCCTTGTCAACAGAGCAGCCCTAAACTTTGGGGTGCTTGTGTCTTGCTGATTTTTCATTTTCCCAATTTATACCCCCATGAGTGGAAGTGCCCTATGCTCTCTAAGCTTTGCTTTTTAGACGTTTCAGGACTCACCGTACACTTCTCCAGAGTGGCTGTTGACAATTTACATCCCGCCCATCAGTGTAGCAAGGCTCCCATTTCTCCATGGCCTGTCCTGCATTTCTGGTTTTGACACTTTTTTCAGCATGGCCCTTTTGACCGATGGGAAGCGAGACATCTTTGTAGCGCTGATTTGCCTTTCCAGGTTGCTTGCTTGGCCAAAAAGGGCGTATGCGTTTTTTCCTGAATATATTCAGGAAAAAACGCATACGCCCTTTTTGGCCAAGGGCATCATTGTCAACGTTTTGCCGCTTCTTATGTGCTTTAAAGGCGATTCGAATCTACCTCCTGAAATCTGTTTCCTGCAATTCTGCCTTGATTTCAAATCCTCTTCTTTGCCTTCCCTCAATATATTTGTGGACGAGAGTTATCATTTATAACTCTGCAGGTTTGTGAATTGCAGTGCCCTGAACCTCCATTTTACAACTCGCTTTTTTGGGAGTTGGCCGCAAAAGCGCAGGATGGCTTCAGGCCCTGTTCTGGTTCCAGTGGGCAGGCTGAGCCTGTGGTTAATTCTTCTTCCTGATGGGAAAATAGAGTAACCTGTGCCTGTCCCAACACCAAGAGCTAGTCTCTCATTGGTTCCACGTCTTCCCGTTCATCCTCAGGACAAATTGCAACCTGTACGGAACAGGAGGTTAAAGGTGCTGATGCTCCAAGTAGGGAGATTGCTAGTAAAGCGGCTGGAATAGCGAACCCGGGCACAAGGAGATGAGAAATGAGGTGCGTTTTAGAAACCTTTCCACATCACACGGTGTACCATTTTCTGGGTTTCTCATGCATGTTTTCGATGTAGGAAGATGCCCTTGAACCTGGCGATTTGGGACCCATGCGATGGGTACCATGCAGTATTACTTTAAAGGGTCTGCGTTTGCTCACCCAACCTCACCAAACCTCTCAGCCCCAAGAGTGTCCACCCTTATGTCTCATCCAGCTGTGGGTCTAGATATGGTCAATCCAGGTTGCATCACAGCCCGTGAACGCATTGTGTAAGAATTTCTATCTCTTTCACTGTCTTTGTTTCATGGGTTTTTCAAAGTAATTTATTTTTATAATGGGGTTTAGCTGCTTTTCACTGCTGTGTTTATGCCGCTTTACACCCACTTGACACACTAACAGAGAGATATCAATACATAAGTTTAAGATTATTACTAGTCAGATATATACTTGTGCGGTGAATAGGGCGTGTTGAGTCCAGTTCTCTGAGCAAGGAGTAGGTCTTGTCTATTACATATTGGGTTTATGGAACGGTATCTGAGCTAATTTGAAACCCTTGTTTTATGTATCACCCCACCTCACCTTTCCCGTTAAGCAGCCATAGTGTGTTTTCTGCATGTGTGACTCTGTTCTGTTTTGTAATTCAGTTCAAGTGTAACGGTTTTTACATTCCCTCTATCAGTGATACCTTCTGAGAAGTGTCCTTTTCTGTGTGACTTATTTCACTTAGAGTCGTTGTACCTAAATCCACTCATCATGCTGCTACTAGCCTTATGACATTGATTTCACGGCTGAGTGATATTCCATTGTACATAAGGACCACAACTTCTTTATCCATTTTTCTCTTTCCTGGGATATTGAAGGTGGAATGAAGTGGAGGTCCTTGTCAACAGAGCAGCCCTAAACTTTGGGGTGCTTGTGTCTTGCTGATTTTTCATTTTCCCAATTTATACCCCCATGAGTGGAAGTGCCCTATGCTCTCTAAGCTTTGCTTTTTAGACGTTTCAGGACTCACCGTACACTTCTCCAGAGTGGCTGTTGACAATTTACATCCCGCCCATCAGTGTAGGAAGGCTCCCATTTCTCCATGGCCTGTCCTGCATTTCTGGTTTTGACACTTTTTTCAGCATGGCCCTTTTGACCGATGGGAAGCGAGACATCTTTGTAGCGCTGATTTGCCTTTCCAGGTTGCTTGGTTGGCCAAAAAGGGCGTATGCGTTTTTTCCTGAATATATTCAGGAAAAAACGCATACGCCCTTTTTGGCCAAGGGCATCATTGTCAACGTTTTGCTGCTTTTCATGTGCTTTAAAGGCGATTCGAATCTAGCTCCTGAAATCTGTTTCCTGCAATTCTGCCTTGATTTCAAATCCTCTTCTTTGCCTTCCCTCAATATATTTGTGGATGAGAGTTATCATTTATAAGTCTGCAGGTTTGTGAATTGCAGTGCCCTGAACCTCCATTTTACAACTCGCTTTTTAGGGAGCTGGCCGCAAAAGCGCAGGATGGCTTCAGGCCCTGTTCTGGTTCCGGTGGGCAGGCTGAGCCTGTGGTTAATTCTTCTTCCTGATGGGAAAATAGAGTAACCTGTGCCTGTCCCAACACCAAGAGCTGGTCTCTCATTGGTTCCACGTCTTCCCGTTCATCCTCAGGACAAATTGCAACCTGTACGGAACAGGAGGTTAAAGGTGCTGATGCTCCAAGTAGGGAGATTGCTAGTAAAGCGGCTGGAATAGCGAACCCGGGCACAAGGAGATGAGAAATGAGGTGCGTTTTAGAAACCTTTCCACATCACACGGTGTACCATCTTCTGGGTTTCTCATGCATGTTTTCGATGTAGGAAGATGCCCTTGAACCTGGCGATTTGGGACCCATGCGATGGGTACCATGCAGTATTACTTTAAAGGGTCTGCGTTTGCTCACCCAACCTCACCAAACCTCTCAGCCCCAAGAGTGTCCACCCTTATGTCTCATCCAGCTGTGGGTCTAGATATGGTCAATCCAGGTTGCATCACAGCCCGTGAACGCATTGTGTAAGAATTTCTATCTCTTTCACTGTCTTTGTTTCATGGGTTTTTCAAAATAATTTATTTTTATAATGGGGTTTAGCTGCTTTTCACTGCTGTGCTTATGCCGCTTTACACCCACTTGACACACTAACAGAGAGATATCAATACATAAGTTTTAAGATTATTACTAGTCAGATATATTCTTGTGCGGTGAATAGGGCGTGTTGAGTCCAGTTCTCTGAGCAAGGAGTAGGTCTTGTCTATTACATATTGGTTTTATGGAACGGTATCTGAGCTAATATGAAACCCTTGTTTTATGTATCACCCCACCTCACCTTTCCCGTTAAGCAGCCATAGTGTGTTTTCTGCATGTGTGACTCTGTTCTGTTTTGTAATTCAGTTCAAGTGTAACGGTTTTTACATTCCCTCTATCAGTGATACTTTATGAGAAGTGTCCTTTTCTGTGTGACTTATTTCACTTAGAGTCGTCGTACCTAAATCCACTCATCATGCTGCTACTAGCCTTATGACATTGATTTCACGGCTGAGTGATATTCCATTGTACATAAGGACCACAACTTCTTTATCCATTTTTCTCTTTCCTGGGATATTGAAGGTGGAATGAAGTGGAGGTCCTTGTCAACAGAGCAGCCCTCAACTTTGGGGTGCTTGTGTCTTGCTGATTTTTCATTTTCCCAATTTATACCCCCATGAGTGGAAGTGCCCTATGCTCTCTAAGCTTTGCTTTTTAGACGTTTCAGGACTCACCGTACACTTCTCCAGAGTGGCTGTTGACAATTTACATCCCGCCCATCAGTGTAGCAAGGCTCCCATTTCTCCATGGCCTGTCCTGCATTTCTGGTTTTGACACTTTTTTCAGCATGGCCCTTTTGACCGATGGGAAGCGAGACATCTTTGTAGCGCTGATTTGCCTTTCCAGGTTGCTTGGTTGGCCAAAAAGGGCGTATGCGTTGTTTCCTGAATATATTCAGGAAAAAACGCATACGCCCTTTTTGGCCAAGGGCATCATTGTCAACGTTTTGCCGCTTTTCATGTGCTTTAAAGGCGATTCGAATCTAGCTCCTGAAATCTGTTTCCTGCAATTCTGCCTTGATTTCAAATCCTCTTCTTTGCCTTCCCTCAATATATTTGTGGATGAGAGTTATCATTTATAAGTCTGCAGGTTTGTGAATTGCAGTGCCCTGAACCTCCATTTTACAACTCGCTTTTTAGGGAGCTGGCCGCAAAAGCGCAGGATGGCTTCAGGCCCTGTTCTGGTTCCGGTGGGCAGGCTGAGCCTTTGGTTAATTCTTCTTCCTGATGGGAAAATAGAGTAACCTGTGCCTGTCCCAACACCAAGAGCTGGTCTCTCATTGGTTCCACGTCTTCCCGTTCATCCTCAGGACAAATTGCAACCTGTACGGAACAGGAGGTTAAAGGTGCTGATGCTCCAAGTAGGGAGATTGCTAGTAAAGCGGCTGGAATAGCGAACCCGGGCAGAAGGAGATGAGAAATGAGGTGCGTTTTAGAAACCTTTCCACATCACACGGTGTACCATCTTCTGGGTTTCTCATGCATGTTTTCGATGTAGGAAGATGCCCTTGAACCTGGCGATTTGGGACCCATGCGATGGGTACCATGCAGTATTACTTTAAAGGGTCTGCGTTTGCTCACCCAACCTCACCAAACCTCTCAGCCCCAAGAGTGTCCACCCTTAAGTCTCATCCAGCTGTGGGTCTAGATATGGTCAATCCAGGTTGCATCACAGCCCGTGAACGCATTGTGTAAGAATTTCTCTCTCTTTCACTGTCTTTGTTTCATGGGTTTTTCAAAGTAATTTATTTTTATAATGGGGTTTAGCTGCTTTTCACTGCTGTGCTTATGCCGCTTTACACCCACTTGACACACTAACAGAGAGATATCAATACATAAGTTTTAAGATTATTACTAGTCAGATATATTCTTGTGCGGTGAATAGGGCGTGTTGAGTCCAGTTCTCTGAGCAAGGAGTAGGTCTTGTCTATTACATATTGGGTTTATGGAACGGTATCTGAGCTAATTTGAAACCCTTGTTTTATGTATCACCCCACCTCACCTTTCCCGTTAAGCAGCCATAGTGTGTTTTCTGCATGTGTGACTCTGTTCTGTTTTGTAATTCAGTTCAAGTGTAACGGTTTTTACATTCCCTCTATCAGTGATACCTTCTGAGAAGTGTCCTTTTCTGTGTGACTTATTTCACTTAGAGTCGTTGTACCTAAATCCACTCATCATGCTGCTACTAGCCTTATGACATTGATTTCACGGCTGAGTGATATTCCATTGTACATAGGGACCACAACTTCTTTATCCATTTTTCTCTTTCCTGGGATATTGAAGGTGGAATGAAGTGGAGGTCCTTGTCAACAGAGCAGCCCTAAACTTTGGGGTGCTTGTGTCTTGCTGATTTTTCATTTTCCCAATTTATACCCCCATGAGTGGAAGTGCCCTATGCTCTCTAAGCTTTGCTTTTTAGACGTTTCAGGACTCACCGTACACTTCTCCAGAGTGGCTGTTGACAATTTACATCCCGCCCATCAGTGTAGGAAGGCTCCCATTTCTCCATGGCCTGTCCTGCATTTCTGGTTTTGACACTTTTTTCAGCATGGCCCTTTTGACCGATGGGAAGCGAGACATCTTTGTAGCGCTGATTTGCCTTTCCAGGTTGCTTGGTTGGCCAAAAAGGGCGTATGCGTTTTTTCCTGAATATATTCAGGAAAAAACGCATACGCCCTTTTTGGCCAAGGGCATCATTGTCAACGTTTTGCCGCTTTTCATGTGCTTTAAAGGCGATTCGAATCTAGCTCCTGAAATCTGTTTCCTGCAATTCTGCCTTGATTTCAAATCCTCTTCTTTGCCTTCCCTCAATATATTTGTGGATGAGAGTTATCATTTATAAGTCTGCAGGTTTGTGAATTGCAGTGCCCTGAACCTCCATTTTACAACTCGCTTTTTAGGGAGCTGGCCGCAAAAGCGCAGGATGGCTTCAGGCCCTGTTCTGGTTCCGGTGGGCAGGCTGAGCCTGTGGTTAATTCTTCTTCCTGATGGGAAAATAGAGTAACCTGTGCCTGTCCCAACACCAAGAGCTGGTCTCTCATTGGTTCCACGTCTTCCCGTTCATCCTCAGGACAAATTGCAACCTGTACGGAACAGGAGGTTAAAGGTGCTGATGCTCCAAGTAGGGAGATTGCTAGTAAAGCGGCTGGAATAGCGAACCCGGGCACAAGGAGATGAGAAATGAGGTGCGTTTTAGAAACCTTTCCACATCACACGGTGTACCATCTTCTGGGTTTCTCATGCATGTTTTCGATGTAGGAAGATGCCCTTGAACCTGGCGATTTGGGACCCATGCGATGGGTACCATGCAGTATTACTTTAAAGGGTCTGCGTTTGCTCACCCAACCTCACCAAACCTCTCAGCCCCAAGAGTGTCCACCCTTATGTCTCATCCAGCTGTGGGTCTAGATATGGTCAATCCAGGTTGCATCACAGCCCGTGAACGCATTGTGTAAGAATTTCTATCTCTTTCACTGTCTTTGTTTCATGGGTTTTTCAAAATAATTTATTTTTATAATGGGGTTTAGCTGCTTTTCACTGCTGTGCTTATGCCGCTTTACACCCACTTGACACACTAACAGAGAGATATCAATACATAAGTTTTAAGATTATTACTAGTCAGATATATTCTTGTGCGGTGAATAGGGCGTGTTGAGTCCAGTTCTCTGAGCAAGGAGTAGGTCTTGTCTATTACATATTGGTTTTATGGAACGGTATCTGAGCTAATATGAAACCCTTGTTTTATGTATCACCCCACCTCACCTTTCCCGTTAAGCAGCCATAGTGTGTTTTCTGCATGTGTGACTCTGTTCTGTTTTGTAATTCAGTTCAAGTGTAACGGTTTTTACATTCCCTCTATCAGTGATACTTTATGAGAAGTGTCCTTTTCTGTGTGACTTATTTCACTTAGAGTCGTCGTACCTAAATCCACTCATCATGCTGCTACTAGCCTTATGACATTGATTTCACGGCTGAGTGATATTCCATTGTACATAAGGACCACAACTTCTTTATCCATTTTTCTCTTTCCTGGGATATTGAAGGTGGAATGAAGTGGAGGTCCTTGTCAACAGAGCAGCCCTCAACTTTGGGGTGCTTGTGTCTTGCTGATTTTTCATTTTCCCAATTTATACCCCCATGAGTGGAAGTGCCCTATGCTCTCTAAGCTTTGCTTTTTAGACGTTTCAGGACTCACCGTACACTTCTCCAGAGTGGCTGTTGACAATTTACATCCCGCCCATCAGTGTAGCAAGGCTCCCATTTCTCCATGGCCTGTCCTGCATTTCTGGTTTTGACACTTTTTTCAGCATGGCCCTTTTGACCGATGGGAAGCGAGACATCTTTGTAGCGCTGATTTGCCTTTCCAGGTTGCTTGGTTGGCCAAAAAGGGCGTATGCGTTGTTTCCTGAATATATTCAGGAAAAAACGCATACGCCCTTTTTGGCCAAGGGCATCATTGTCAACGTTTTGCCGCTTTTCATGTGCTTTAAAGGCGATTCGAATCTAGCTCCTGAAATCTGTTTCCTGCAATTCTGCCTTGATTTCAAATCCTCTTCTTTGCCTTCCCTCAATATATTTGTGGATGAGAGTTATCATTTATAAGTCTGCAGGTTTGTGAATTGCAGTGCCCTGAACCTCCATTTTACAACTCGCTTTTTAGGGAGCTGGCCGCAAAAGCGCAGGATGGCTTCAGGCCCTGTTCTGGTTCCGGTGGGCAGGCTGAGCCTTTGGTTAATTCTTCTTCCTGATGGGAAAATAGAGTAACCTGTGCCTGTCCCAACACCAAGAGCTGGTCTCTCATTGGTTCCACGTCTTCCCGTTCATCCTCAGGACAAATTGCAACCTGTACGGAACAGGAGGTTAAAGGTGCTGATGCTCCAAGTAGGGAGATTGCTAGTAAAGCGGCTGGAATAGCGAACCCGGGCACAAGGAGATGAGAAATGAGGTGCGTTTTAGAAACCTTTCCACATCACACGGTGTACCATCTTCTGGGTTTCTCATGCATGTTTTCGATGTAGGAAGATGCCCTTGAACCTGGCGATTTGGGACCCATGCGATGGGTACCATGCAGTATTACTTTAAAGGGTCTGCGTTTGCTCACCCAACCTCACCAAACCTCTCAGCCCCAAGAGTGTCCACCCTTAAGTCTCATCCAGCTGTGGGTCTAGATATGGTCAATCCAGGTTGCATCACAGCCCGTGAACGCATTGTGTAAGAATTTCTATCTCTTTCACTGTCTTTGTTTCATGGGTTTTTCAAAGTAATTTATTTTTATAATGGGGTTTAGCTGCTTTTCACTGCTGTGTTTATGCCGCTTTACACCCACTTGACACACTAACAGAGAGATATCAATACATAAGTTTTAAGATTATTACTAGTCAGATATATTCTTGTGCGGTGAATAGGGCGTGTTGAGTCCAGTTCTCTGAGCAAGGAGTAGGTCTTGTCTATTACATATTGGGTTTATGGAACGGTATCTGAGCTAATTTGAAACCCTTGTTTTATGTATCACCCCACCTCACCTTTCCCGTTAAGCAGCCATAGTGTGTTTTCTGCATGTGTGACTCTGTTCTGTTTTGTAATTCAGTTCAAGTGTAACGGTTTTTACATTCCCTCTATCAGTGATACCTTATGAGAAGTGTCTTTTTCTGTGTGACTTATTTCACTTAGAGTCGTCGTACCTAAATCCACTCATCATGCTGCTACTAGCCTTATGACATTGATTTCACGGCTGAGTGATATTCCATTGTACATAAGGACCACAACTTCTTTATCCATTTTTCTCTTTCCTGGGATATTGAAGGTGGAATGAAGTGGAGGTCCTTGTCAACAGAGCAGCCCTAAACTTTGGGGTGCTTGTGTCTTGCTGATTTTTCATTTTCCCAATTTATACCCCCATGAGTGGAAGTGCCCTATGCTCTCTAAGCTTTGCTTTTTAGACGTTTCAGGACTCACCGTACACTTCTCCAGAGTGGCTGTTGACAATTTACATCCCGCCCATCAGTGTAGCAAGGCTCCCATTTCTCCATGGCCTGTCCTGCATTTCTGGTTTTGACACTTTTTTCAGCATGGCCCTTTTGACCGATGGGAAGCGAGACATCTTTGTAGCGCTGATTTGCCTTTCCAGGTTGCTTGGTTGGCCAAAAAGGGCGTATGCGTTTTTTCCTGAATATATTCAGGAAAAAACGCATACGCCCTTTTTGGCCAAGGGCATCATTGTCAACGTTTTGCCGCTTTTCATGTGCTTTAAAGGCGATTCGAATCTACCTCCTGAAATCTGTTTCCTGCAATTCTGCCTTGATTTCAAATCCTCTTCTTTGCCTTCCCTCAATATATTTGTGGATGAGAGTTATCATTTATAAGTCTGCAGGTTTGTGAATTGCAGTGCCCTGAACCTCCATTTTACAACTCGCTTTTTAGGGAGCTGGCCGCAAAAGCGCAGGATGGCTTCAGGCCCTGTTCTGGTTCCGGTGGGCAGGCTGAGCCTGTGGTTAATTCTTCTTCCTGATGGGAAAATAGAGTAACCTATGCCTGTCCCAACACCAAGAGCTAGTCTCTCATTGGTTCCACGTCTTCCCGTTCATCCTCAGGACAAATTGCAACCTGTACGGAACAGGAGGTTAAAGGTGCTGATGCTCCAAGTAGGGAGATTGCTAGTAAAGCGGCTGGAATAGCGAACCCGGGCACAAGGAGATGAGAAATGAGGTGCGTTTTAGAAACCTTTCCACATCACACGGTGTACCATCTTCTGGGTTTCTCATGCATGTTTTCGATGTAGGAAGATGCCCTTGAACCTGGCGATTTGGGACCCATGCGATGGGTACCATGCAGTATTACTTTAAAGGGTCTGCGTTTGCTCACCCAACCTCACCAAACCTCTCAGCCCCAAGAGTGTCCACCCTTATGTCTCATCCAGCTGTGGGTCTAGATATGGTCAATCCAGGTTGCATCACAGCCCGTGAACGCATTGTGTAAGAATTTCTATCTCTTTCACTGTCTTTGTTTCATGGGTTTTTCAAAGTAATTTATTTTTATAATGGGGTTTAGCTGCTTTTCACTGCTGTGCTTATGCCGCTTTACACCCACTTGACACACTAACAGAGAGATATCAATACATAAGTTTTAAGATTATTACTAGTCAGATATATTCTTGTGCGGTGAATAGGGCGTGTTGAGTCCAGTTCTCTGAGCAAGGAGTAGGTCTTGTCTATTACATATTGGTTTTATGGAACGGTATCTGAGCTAATATGAAACCCTTGTTTTATGTATCACCCCAACTCACCTTTCCCGTTAAGCAGCCATAGTGTGTTTTCTGCATGTGTGACTCTGTTCTGTTTTGTAATTCAGTTCAAGTGTAACGGTTTTTACATTCCCTCTATCAGTGATACCTTATGAGAAGTGTCCTTTTCTGTGTGACTTATTTCACTTAGAGTCGTCGTACCTAAATCCACTCATCATGCTGCTACTAGCCTTATGACATTGATTTCACGGCTGAGTGATATTCCATTGTACATAAGGACCACAACTTCTTTATCCATTTTTCTCTTTCCTGGGATATTGAAGGTGGAATGAAGTGGAGGTCCTTGTCAACAGAGCAGCCCTAAACTTTGGGGTGCTTGTGTCTTGCTGATTTTTAATTTTCCCAATTTATAACCCCATGAGTGGAAGTGCCCTATGCTCTCTAAGCTTTGTTTTTTAGATGTTTCAGAACTCTCCGTACGCTTCTCCAGAGTGGCTGTTGGCAATTTACATCCCGCCCATCAGTGTAGCAAGGCTCCCATTTCTCCATGGCCTGTCCTGCATTTGTGGTTTTGACACTTTTTTCAGCATGGCCTTTTTAACCGATGGGAAGCGAGACATCTTTGTAGCGCTGATTTGCCTTTCCAGGGTGCTTGGTTGGCCAAAAAGGGCGTATGCATTTTTTTCCTGAATATATTCAGGAAAAAACGCATACGCCCTTTTTGGCCAAGGGCATCATTGTCAACGTTTTGCCGCTTTTTATGTGCTTTAAAGGCGATTCGAATCTACCTCCTGAAATCTGTTTCCTGCAATTCTGCCTTGATTTCAAATCCTCTTCTTTGCCTTCCCTCAATATATTTGTGGACGAGAGTTATCATTTATAACTCTGCAGGTTTGTGAATTGCAGTGCCCTGAACCTCCATTTTACAACTCGCGTTTTTGGGAGATGGCCGCAAAAGCGCAGGATGGCTTCAGGCCCTGTTCTTGTTCCGGGGGGCAGGCTGAGCCTGTGGTTAATTCTTCTTCCTGATGGGAAAATAGAGTGACCTGTGCCTGTCCCAACACCAAGAGCTAGTCTTTCATTGGTTCCACGTCTTCCCGTTCATCCTCAGGACAAATTGCAACCTGTACGGAACAGGAGGTTAAAGGTGCTGATGCTCCAAGGAGGGAGATTGCTAGTAAAGTGGCTGGAATGGCGAACTCGGGCACAAGCAGATGAGAAATGAGGTGCGTTTTAGAAACCTTTCCCCATCACACGGTGTACCATCTTCTGGGTATCTCATGCATGTTTTCGATGTAGGAAGATGCCCTTGAACCTGGAGATTTGGGACCCATGCGATGGGTACCACGCAGTATTACTTTAAAGGGTCTGCGTTTGCTCACCCAACCTCACCAAACCTCTCAGCCGCAACAGTGTCCACCCTTAGGTCTCATCCAGCTGTGGGTCTAGATATGGTCAATCCAGGTTGCATCACAGCCCCTGAACGCATTGTGTAAGAATTTCTCTCTCTTTCACTGTCTTTGTTTCATGGGTTTTTCAAAGTAATTTATTTTTATAATGGGGTTTAGCTGCTTTTCACTGCTGTGTTTATGCCGCTTTTTACCCACTTGACACACTAACAGAGAGATATCAATACATAGGTTTTAAGATTATTACTAGTCAGATATATTCTTGTGCGGTGAATAGGGCGTGTTGAGTCCAGTTCTCTGAGCAAGGAGTAGGTCTTGTCTATTACATATTGGGTTTATGGAACGGTATCTGAGCTAATTTGAAACCCTTGTTTTATGTATCACCCCACCTCACCTTTCCCGTTAAGCAGCCATAGTGTGTTTTCTGCATGTGTGACTCTGTTCTGTTTTGTAATTCAGTTCAAGTGTAACGGTTTTTACATTCCCTCTATCAGTGATACCTTTTGAGAAGTGTCCTTTGCTGTGTGACTTATTTCACTTAGAGTCGTCATACCTAAATCCACTCTTCATGCTGCTACTAGCCTTATGACATTGATTTCACGGCTGAGTGATATTCCATTGTACATAAGGACCACAACTTCTTTATCCATTTTTCTCTTTCCTGGGATATTGAAGTTGGAATGAAGTGGAGGTCCTTGTCAACAGAGCAGCCCTAAACTTTGGGGTGCTTGTTTCTTGCTGATTTTTAATTTTCCCAATTTATAACCCCATGAGTGGAAGTGCCCTATGCTCTCTAAGCTTTGTTTTTTAGATGTTTCAGGACTCACCGTACGCTTCTCCAGAGTGGCTGTTGGCAATTTACATCCCGCCCATCAGTGTAGCAAGGCTCCCATTTCTCCATGGCCTGTCCTGCATTTGTGGTTTTGACACTTTTTTCAGCATGGCCCTTTTGACCAATGGGAAGCGAGACATCTTTGTAGCGCTGATTTGCCTTTCCAGGTTGCTTGGTTGGCCAAAAAGGGCGTATGCGTTTTTTCCTGAATATATTCAGGAAAAAACGCATACGCCCTTTTTGGCCAAGGGCATCATTGTCAACGTTTTGCCGCTTTTTATGTGCTTTAAAGGCGATTCGAATCTACCTCCTGAAATCTGTTTCCTGCAATTCTGCCTTGATTTCAAATCCTCTTCTTTGCCTTCCCTCAATATATTTGTGGACGAGAGTTATCATTTATAACTCTGCAGGTTTGTGAATTGCAGTGCCCTGAACCTCCATTTTACAACTCGCGTTTTTGGGAGATGGCCGCAAAAGCGCAGGATGGCTTCAGGCCCTGTTCTTGTTCCGGGGGGCAGGCTGAGCCTGTGGTTAATTCTTCTTCCTGATGGGAAAATAGAGTGACCTGTGCCTGTCCCAACACCAAGAGCTAGTCTCTCATTGGTTCCACGTCTTCCCGTTCATCCTCAGGACAAATATCAACCTGTACGGAACAGGAGGTTAAACGTGATGATGCTCCAAGTAGGGAGATTGCTAGTAAAGTGGCTGGAATGGCGAACCTGAGCACAAGGAGATGAGAAATGAGGTGCGTTTTAGAAACCTTTCCCCATCACACGGTGTACCATCTTCTGGGTTTCTCATGCATGTTTTCGATGTAGGAAGATGCCCTTGAACCTGGAGATTTGGGACCCATGCGATGGGTACCACGCAGTATTACTTTAAAGGGTTTGCGTTTGCTCACCCAACCTCACCAAACCTCTCAGCCCCAAGAGTGTCCACCCTTATGTCTCATCCAGCTGTGGGTCTAGATATGGTCAATCCAGGTTGCATCACAGCCCGTGAACGCATTGTGTAAGAATTTCTATCTCTTTCACTGTCTTTGTTTCATGGGTTTTTCAAAGTAATTTATTTTTATAAATGGGTTTAGCTGCTTTTCACTGCTGTGTTTATGCCGCTTTTCACCCACTTGACACACTAACAGAGAGATATCAATACATAGGTTTTAAGATTATTACTAGTCAGATATATTCTTGTGCGGTGAATAGGGCGTGTTGAGTCCAGTTCTCTGAGCAAGGAGTAGGTGTTGTCTATTACATATTGGTTTTATGGAACGGTATCTGAGCTAATTTGAAACCCTTGTTTTATGTATCACCCCACCTCACCTTTCCCGTTAAGCAGCCATAGTGTGTTTTCTGCATGTGTGACTCTGTTCTGTTTTGTAATTCAGTTCAAGTGTAACGGTTTTTACATTCCCTCTATCAGTGATACCTTATGAGAAGTGTCCTTTTCTGTGTGACTTATTTCACTTAGAATCGTCGTACCTAAATCCACTCATCATGCTGCTACTAGCCTTATGACATTGATTTCATGGCTGAGTGATATTCCATTGTACATAAGGACCACAACTTCTTTATCCATTTTTCTCTTTCCTGGGATATTGAAGGTGGAATGAAGTGGAGGTCCTTGTCAACAGAGCAGTCCTAAACTTTGGGGTGCTTGTGTCTTGCTGATTTTTAATTTTCCCAATTTATACCCCCATGAGTGGAAGTGCCCTATGCTCTCTAAGCTGTGTTTTTTAGATGTTTCAGGACACACCGTACTCTTCTCCAGAGTGGCTGTTGGCAATTTACATCCCGCCCATCAGTGTACCAAGGCTCCCATTTCTACATGGCCTGTCCTGCATTTCTGGTTTTGACACTTTTTTCAGCATGGCCTTTTTAACCGATGGGAAGCGAGACTTCTTTGTAGCGCTGATTTGCCTTTCCAGGTTGCTTGGTTGGCCAAAAAGGGCGTATGCGTTTTTTCCTGAATATATTCAGGAAAAAACGCATACGCCCTTTTTGGCCAAGGGCATCATTGTCAACGTTTTGCCGCTTTTCATGTGCTTTAAAGGCAATTCGAATCTACCTCCTGAAATCTGTTTCCTGCAATTCTGCCTTGATTTCAAATCCTCTTCTTTGCCTTCCCTCAATATATTTGTGGACGAGAGTTATCATTTATAGCTCTGCAGGTTTGTGAATTGCAGTGCCCTGAACCTCCATTTTACAACTCGCGTTTTTGGGAGATGGCCGCAAAAGCGCAGGATGGCTTCAGGCCCTGTTCTTGTTCCGGGGGGCAGGCTGAGCCTGTGGTTAATTCTTCTTCCTGATGGGAAAATAGAGTGACCTGTGCCTGTCCCAACACCAAGAGCTAGGCTTTCATTGGTTCCACGTCTTCCCGTTCATCCTCAGTACAAATTGCAACCTGTACGGAACAGGAGGTTAAAGGTGCTGATGCTCCAAGGAGGGAGATTGCTAGTAAAGTGGCTGGAATGGCGAACTCGGGCACAAGCAGATGAGAAATGAGGTGCGTTTTAGAAACCTTTCCCCATCACACGGTGTACCATCTTCTGGGTATCTCATGCATGTTTTCGATGTAGGAAGATGCCCTTGAACCTGGAGATTTGGGACCCATGCGATGGGTACCACGCAGTATTACTTTAAAGGGTCTGCGTTTGCTCACCCAACCTCACCAAACCTCTCAGCCGCAACAGTGTCCACCCTTAGGTCTCATCCAGCTGTGGGTCTAGATATGGTCAATCCAGGTTGCATCACAGCCCCTGAACGCATTGTGTAAGAATTTCTCTCTCTTTCACTGTCTTTGTTTCATGGGTTTTTCAAAGTAATTTATTTTTATAATGGGGTTTAGCTGCTTTTCACTGCTGTGTTTATGCCGCTTTTTACCCACTTGACACACTAACAGAGAGATATCAATACATAGGTTTTAAGATTATTACTACTCAGATATATTCTTGTGCGGTGAATAGGGCGTGTTGAGTCCAGTTCTCTGAGCAAGGAGTAGGTCTTGTCTATTACATATTGGGTTTATGGAACGGTATCTGAGCTAATTTGAAACCCTTGTTTTATGTATCACCCCACCTCACCTTTCCCGTTAAGCAGCCATAGTGTGTTTTCTGCATGTGTGACTCTGTTCTGTTTTGTAATTCAGTTCAAGTGTAACGGTTTTTACATTCCCTCTATCAGTGATACCTTATGAGAAGTGTCCTTTTCTGTGTGACTTATTTCACTTAGAATCGTCGTACCTAAATCCACTCATCATGCTGCTACTAGCCTTAGGACATTGATTTCATGGCTGAGTGATATTCCATTGTACATAAGGACCACAACTTCTTTATCCATTTTTCTCTTTCCTGGGATATTGAAGGTGGAATGAAGTGGAGGTCCTTGTCAACAGAGCAGTCCTAAACTTTGGGGTGCTTGTGTCTTGCTGAATTTTAATTTTCCCAATTTATACCCCCATGAGTGGAAGTGCCCTATGCTCTCTAAGCTTTGCTTTTCAGACGTTTCAGGACTCACCGTACAGTTCTCCAGAGTGGCTGTTGGCAATTTACATCCCGCCCATCAGTGTAGCAAGGCTCCCATTTCTCCATGGCCTGTCCTGCATTTCTGGTTTTGACACTTTTTTCAGCATGGCCTTTTTAACCGATGGGAAGCGAGACATCTTTTTAGCGCTGATTTGCCTTTCCAGGTTGCTTGGTTGGCCAAAAAGGGCGTATGCGTTTTTTCCTGAATATATTCAGGAAAAAACGCATACGCCCTTTTTGGCCAAGGGCATCATTGTCAACGTTTTGCCGCTTCTTATGTGCTTTAAAGGCGATTCGAATCTACCTCCTGAAATCTGTTTCCTGCAATTCTGCCTTGATTTCAAATCCTCTTCTTTGCCTTCCCTCAATATATTTGTGGACGAGAGTTATCATTTATAACTCTGCAGGTTTGTGAATTGCAGTGCCCTGAACCTCCATTTTACAACTCGCTTTTTTGGGAGTTGGCCGCAAAAGCGCAGGATGGCTTCAGGCCCTGTTCTGGTTCCAGTGGGCAGGCTGAGCCTGTGGTTAATTCTTCTTCCTGATGGGAAAATAGAGTAACCTGTGCCTGTCCCAACACCAAGAGCTAGTCTCTCATTGGTTCCACGTCTTCCCGTTCATCCTCAGGACAAATTGCAACCTGTACGGAACAGGAGGTTAAAGGTGCTGATGCTCCAAGTAGGGAGATTGCTAGTAAAGCGGCTGGAATAGCGAACCCGGGCACAAGGAGATGAGAAATGAGGTGCGTTTTAGAAACCTTTCCACATCACACGGTGTACCATTTTCTGGGTTTCTCATGCATGTTTTCGATGTAGGAAGATGCCCTTGAACCTGGCGATTTGGGACCCATGCGATGGGTACCATGCAGTATTACTTTAAAGGGTCTGTGTTTGCTCACCCAACCTCACCAAACCTCTCAGCCCCAAGAGGGTCCACCCTTATGTCTCATCCAGCTGTGGGTCTAGAAATGGTCAATCCAGGTTGCATCACAGCCCGTGAACGCATTGTGTAAGAATTTCTATCTATTTCACTGTCTTTGTTTCATGGGTTTTTCAAAGTAATTTATTTTTATAATGGGGTTTAGCTGCTTTTCACTGCTGTGTTTATGCCGCTTTACACCCACTTGACACACTAACAGAGAGATATCAATACATAAGTTTTAAGATTATTACTAGTCAGATATATTCTTGTGCGGTGAATAGGGCGTGTTGAGTCCAGTTCTCTGAGCAAGGAGTAGGTCTTGTCTATTACATATTGGGTTTATGGAACGGTATCTGAGCTAATTTGAAACCCTTGTTTTATGTATCACCCCACCTCACCTTTCCCGTTAAGCAGCCATAGTGTGTTTTCTGCATGTGTGACTCTGTTCTGTTTTGTAATTCAGTTCAAGTGTAACGGTTTTTACATTCCCTCTATCAGTGATACCTTATGAGAAGTGTCCTTTTCTGTGTGACTTATTTCACTTAGAGTCGTCGTACCTAAATCCACTCATCATGCTGCTACTAGCCTTATGACATTGATTTCACGGCTGAGTGATATTCCATTGTACATAAGGACCACAACTTCTTTATCCATTTTTCTCTTTCCTGGGATATTGAAGGTGGAATGAAGTGGAGGTCCTTGTCAACAGAGCAGCCCTAAACTTTGGGGTGCTTGTGTCTTGCTGATTTTTCATTTTCCCAATTTATACCCCCATGAGTGGAAGTGCCCTATGCTCTCTAAGCTTTGCTTTTTAGACGTTTCAGGACTCACCGTATACTTCTCCAGAGTGGCTGTTGACAATTTACATCCCGCCCATCAGTGTAGCAAGGCTCCCATTTCTCCATGGCCTGTCCTGCATTTCTGGTTTTGACACATTTTTCAGCATGGCCCTTTTGACCGATGGGAAGCGAGACATCTTTGTAGCGCTGATTTGCCTTTCCAGGTTGCTTGGTTGGCCAAAAAGGGCGTATGCGTTTTTTCCTGAATATATTCAGGAAAAAACGCATACGCCCTTTTTGGCCAAGGGCATCATTGTCAACGTTTTGCCGCTTTTCATGTGCTTTAAAGGCGATTCGAATCTACCTCCTGAAATCTGTTTCCTGCAATTCTGCCTTGATTTCAAATCCTCTTCTTTGCCTTCCCTCAATATATTTGTGGATGAGAGTTATCATTTATAAGTCTGCAGGTTTGTGAATTGCAGTGCCCTGAACCTCCATTTTACAACTCGCTTTTTAGGGAGCTGGCCGCAAAAGCGCAGGATGGCTTCAGGCCCTGTTCTGGTTCCGGTGGGCAGGCTGAGCCTGTGGTTAATTCTTCTTCCTGATGGGAAAATAGAGTAACCTATGCCTGTCCCAACACCAAGAGCTAGTCTCTCATTGGTTCCACGTCTTCCCGTTCATCCTCAGGACAAATTGCAACCTGTACGGAACAGGAGGTTAAAGGTGCTGATGCTCCAAGTAGGGAGATTGCTAGTAAAGCGGCTGGAATAGCGAACCCGGGCACAAGGAGATGAGAAATGAGGTGCGTTTTAGAAACCTTTCCACATCACACGGTGTACCATCTTCTGGGTTTCTCATGCATGTTTTCGATGTAGGAAGATGCCCTTGAACCTGGCGATTTGGGACCCATGCGATGGGTACCATGCAGTATTACTTTAAAGGGTCTGCGTTTGCTCACCCAACCTCACCAAACCTCTCAGCCCCAAGAGTGTCCACCCTTATGTCTCATCCAGCTGTGGGTCTAGATATGGTCAATCCAGGTTGCATCACAGCCCGTGAACGCATTGTGTAAGAATTTCTATCTCTTTCACTGTCTTTGTTTCATGGGTTTTTCAAAGTAATTTATTTTTATAATGGGGTTTAGCTGCTTTTCACTGCTGTGCTTATGCCGCTTTACACCCACTTGACACACTAACAGAGAGATATCAATACATAAGTTTTAAGATTATTACTAGTCAGATATATTCTTGTGCGGTGAATAGGGCGTGTTGAGTCCAGTTCTCTGAGCAAGGAGTAGGTCTTGTCTATTACATATTGGGTTTATGGAACGGTATCTGAGCTAATATGAAACCCTTGTTTTATGTATCACCCCAACTCACCTTTCCCGTTAAGCAGCCATAGTGTGTTTTCTGCATGTGTGACTCTGTTCTGTTTTGTAATTCAGTTCAAGTGTAACGGTTTTTACATTCCCTCTATCAGTGATACCTTATGAGAAGTGTCCTTTTCTGTGTGACTTATTTCACTTAGAGTCGTCGTACCTAAATCCACTCATCATGCTGCTACTAGCCTTATGACATTGATTTCACGGCTGAGTGATATTCCATTGTACATAAGGACCACAACTTCTTTATCCATTTTTCTCTTTCCTGGGATATTGAAGGTGGAATGAAGTGGAGGTCCTTGTCAACAGAGCAGCCCTAAACTTTGGGGTGCTTGTGTCTTGCTGATTTTTAATTTTCCCAATTTATAACCCCATGAGTGGAAGTGCCCTATGCTCTCTAAGTTTTTTTTTTTGATGTTTCAGAACTCTCCGTACGCTTCTCCAGAGTGGCTGTTGGCAATTTACATCCCGCCCATCAGTGTAGCAAGGCTCCCATTTCTCCATGGCCTGTCCTGCATTTGTGGTTTTGACACTTTTTTCAGCATGGCCTTTTTAACCGATGGGAAGCGAGACATCTTTGTAGCGCTGATTTGCCTTTCCAGGGTGCTTGGTTGGCCAAAAAGGGCGTATGCATTTTTTTCCTGAATATATTCAGGAAAAAACGCATACGCCCTTTTTGGCCAAGGGCATCATTGTCAACGTTTTGCCGCTTTTTATGTGCTTTAAAGGCGATTCGAATCTACCTCCTGAAATCTGTTTCCTGCAATTCTGCCTTGATTTCAAATCCTCTTCTTTGCCTTCCCTCAATATATTTGTGGACGAGAGTTATCATTTATAACTCTGCAGGTTTGTGAATTGCAGTGCCCTGAACCTCCATTTTACAACTCGCGTTTTTGGGAGATGGCCGCAAAAGCGCAGGATGGCTTCAGGCCCTGTTCTTGTTCCGGGGGGCAGGCTGAGCCTGTGGTTAATTCTTCTTCCTGATGGGAAAATAGAGTGACCTGTGCCTGTCCCAACACCAAGAGCTAGTCTTTCATTGGTTCCACGTCTTCCCGTTCATCCTCAGGACAAATTGCAACCTGTACGGAACAGGAGGTTAAAGGTGCTGATGCTCCAAGGAGGGAGATTGCTAGTAAAGTGGCTGGAATGGCGAACTCGGGCACAAGCAGATGAGAAATGAGGTGCGTTTTAGAAACCTTTCCCCATCACACGGTGTACCATCTTCTGGGTATCTCATGCATGTTTTCGATGTAGGAAGATGCCCTTGAACCTGGAGATTTGGGACCCATGCGATGGGTACCATGCAGTATTACTTTAAAGGGTCTGCGTTTGCTCACCCAACCTCACCAAACCTCTCAGCCCCAAGAGTGTCCACCCTTATGTCTCATCCAGCTGTGGGTCTAGATATGGTCAATCCAGGTTGCATCACAGCCCGTGAACGCATTGTGTAAGAATTTCTATCTATTTCACTGTCTTTGTTTCATGGGTTTTTCAAAGTAATTTATTTTTATAATGGGGTTTAGCTGCTTTTCACTGCTGTGTTTATGCCGCTTTACACCCACTTGACACACTAACAGAGAGATATCAATACATAAGTTTTAAGATTATTACTAGTCAGATATATTCTTGTGCGGTGAATAGGGCGTGTTGAGTCCAGTTCTCTGAGCAAGGAGTAGGTCTTGTCTATTACATATTGGGTTTATGGAACGGTATCTGAGCTAATTTGAAACCCTTGTTTTATGTATCACCCCACCTCACCTTTCCCGTTAAGCAGCCATAGTGTGTTTTCTGCATGTGTGACTCTGTTCTGTTTTGTAATTCAGTTCAAGTGTAACGGTTTTTACATTCCCTCTATCAGTGATACCTTTTGAGAAGTGTCCTTTTCTGTGTGACTTATTTCACTTAGAGTCGTCATACCTAAATCCACTCTTCATGCTGCTACTAGCCTTATGACATTGATTTCACGGCTGAGTGATATTCCATTGTACATAAGGACCACAACTTCTTTATCCATTTTTCTCTTTCCTGGGATATTGAAGTTGGAATGAAGTGGAGGTCCTTGTCAACAGAGCAGCCCTAAACTTTGGGGTGCTTGTTTCTTGCTGATTTTTAATTTTCCCAATTTATAACCCCATGAGTGGAAGTGCCCTATGCTCTCTAAGCTTTGTTTTTTAGATGTTTCAGGACTCACCGTACGCTTCTCCAGAGTGGCTGTTGGCAATTTACATCCCGCCCATCAGTGTAGCAAGGCTCCCATTTCTCCATGGCCTGTCCTGCATTTGTGGTTTTGAAACTTTTTTCAGCATGGCCTTTTTAACCGATGGGAAGCGAGACATCTTTGTAGCGCTGATTTGCCTTTCCAGGTTGCTTGGTTGGCCAAAAAGGGCGTATGCGTTTTTTCCTGAATATATTCAGGAAAAAACGCATACGCCCTTTTTGGCCAAGGGCATCATTGTCAACGTTTTGCCGCTTCTTATGTGCTTTAAAGGCGATTCGAATCTACCTCCTGAAATCTGTTTCCTGCAATTCTGCCTTGATTTCAAATCCTCTTCTTTGCCTTCCCTCAATATATTTGTGGACGAGAGTTATCATTTATAACTCTGCAGGTTTGTGAATTGCAGTGCCCTGAACCTCCATTTTACAACTCGCTTTTTTGGGAGTTGGCCGCAAAAGCGCAGGATGGCTTCAGGCCCTGTTCTTGTTCCAGTGGGCAGGCTGAGCCTGTGGTTAATTCTTCTTCCTGATGGGAAAATAGAGTAACCTGTGCCTGTCCCAACACCAAGAGCTAGTCTCTCATTGGTTCCACGTCTTCCCGTTCATCCTCAGGACAAATTGCAACCTGTACGGAACAGGAGGTTAAAGGTGCTGATGCTCCAAGTAGGGAGATTGCTAGTAAAGCGGCTGGAATAGCGAACCCGGGCACAAGGAGATGAGAAATGAGGTGCGTTTTAGAAACCTTTCCACATCACACGGTGTACCATTTTCTGGGTTTCTCATGCATGTTTTCGATGTAGGAAGATGCCCTTGAACCTGGCGATTTGGGACCCATGCGATGGGTACCATGCAGTATTACTTTAAAGGGTCTGCCTTTGCTCACCCAACCTCACCAAACCTCTCAGCCCCAAGAGTGTCCACCCTTATGTCTCATCCAGCTGTGGGTCTAGATATGGTCAATCCAGGTTGCATCACAGCCCGTGAACGCATTGTGTAAGAATTTCTATCTCTTTCACTGTCTTTGTTTCATGGGTTTTTCAAAGTAATTTATTTTTATAATGGGGTTTAGCTGCTTTTCACTGCTGTGCTTATGCTGCTTTACACCCACTTGACACACTAACAGAGAGATATCAATACATAAGTTTTAAGATTATTACTAGTCAGATATATTCTTGTGCGGTGAATAGGGCGTGTTGAGTCCAGTTCTCTGAGCAAGGAGTAGGTCTTGTCTATTACATATTGGTTTTATGGAACGGTATCTGAGCTAATATGAAACCCTTGTTTTATGTATCACCCCAACTCACCTTTCCCGTTAAGCAGCCATAGTGTGTTTTCTGCATGTGTGACTCTGTTCTGTTTTGTAATTCAGTTCAAGTGTAACGGTTTTTACATTCCCTCTATCAGTGATACCTTATGAGAAGTGTCCTTTTCTGTGTGACTTATTTCACTTAGAGTCGTCGTACCTAAATCCACTCATCATGCTGCTACTAGCCTTATGACATTGATTTCACGGCTGAGTGATATTCCATTGTACATAAGGACCACAACTTCTTTATCCATTTTTCTCTTTCCTGGGATATTGAAGGTGGAATGAAGTGGAGGTCCTTGTCAACAGAGCAGCCCTAAACTTTGGGGTGCTTGTGTCTTGCTGATTTTTCATTTTCCCAATTTATACCCACATGAGTGGAAGTGCCCTATGCTCTCTAAGCTTTGCTTTTTAGACGTTTCAGGACTCCCCGTACACTTCTCCAGAGTGGCTGTTGACAATTTACATCCCACCCATCAGTGTAGCAAGGCTCCCATTTCTCCATGGCCTGTCCTGCATTTCTGGTTTTGACACTTTTTTCAGCATGGCCCTTTTAACCGATGGGAAGCGAGACTTCTTTGTAGCGCTGATTTGCCTTTCCAGGTTGCTTGGTTGGCCAAAAAGGGCGTATGCGTTTTTTCCTGAATATATTCAGGAAAAAACGCATACGCCCTTTTTGGCCAAGGGCATCATTGTCAACGTTTTGCCGCTTTTCATGTGCTTTAAAGGCGATTCGAATCTACCTCCTGAAATCTGTTTCCTGCAATTCTGCCTTGATTTCAAATCCTCTTCTTTGCCTTCCCTCAATATATTTGTGGACGAGAGTTATCATTTATAACTCTGCAGATTTGTGAATTGCAGTGCCCTGAACCTCCATTTTACAACTCGCTTTTTAGGGAGCTGGCCGCAAAAGCGCAGGATGGCTTCAGCCCCTGTTCTGGTTCCGGGGGGCAGGCTGAGCCTGTGGTTAATTCTTCTTCCTGATGGGAAAATAGAGTGACCTGTGCCTGTCCCAACACCAAGAGCTAGTCTTTCATTGGTTCCAAGTCTTCCCGTTCATCCTCAGTACAAATTGCAACCTGTACGGAACAGGAGGTTAAAGGTGCTGATGCTCCTAGGAGGGAGATTGCTAGTAAAGTGGCTGGAATGGCGAATCCGGGCACAAGCAGATGAGAAATGAGGTGCGTTTTAGAAACCTTTCCCCATCACACGGTGTACCATCTTCTGTGTATCTCATGCATGTTTTCGATGTAGGAAGATGCCCTTGAACCTGGAGATTTGGGACCCATGCGATGGGTACCACGCAGTATTACTTTAAAGGGTCTGCGTTTGCTCACCCAACCTCACCAAACCTCTCAGCCGCAACAGTGTCCACCCTTATGTCTCATCCAGCTGTGGGTCTAGATATGGTCAATCCAGGTTGCATCACAGCCCCTGAACGCATTGTGTAAGAATTTCTCTCTCTTTCACTGTCTTTGTTTCATGGGTTTTTCAAAGTAATTTATTTTTATAATGGGGTTTAGCTGCTTTTCACTGCTGTGTTTATGCCGCTTTTTACCCACTTGACACACTAACAGAGAGATATCAATACATAGGTTTTAAGATTATTACTAGTCAGATATATTCTTGTGCGGTGAATAGGGCGTGTTGAGTCCAGTTCTCTGAGCAAGGAGTAGGTCTTGTCTATTACATATTGGGTTTATGGAACGGTATCTGAGCTAATTTGAAACCCTTGTTTTATGTATCACCCCACCTCACCTTTCCCGTTAAGCAGCCATAGTGTGTTTTCTGCATGTGTGACTCTGTTCTGTTTTGTAATTCAGTTCAAGTGTAACGGTTTTTACATTCCCTCTATCAGTGATACCTTTTGAGAAGTGTCCTTTTCTGTGTGACTTATTTCACTTAGAGTCGTCATACCTAAATCCACTCTTCATGCTGCTACTAGCCTTATGACATTGATTTCACGGCTGAGTGATATTCCATTGTACATAAGGACCACAACTTCTTTATCCATTTTTCTCTTTCCTGGGATATTGAAGTTGGAATGAAGTGGAGGTCCTTGTCAACAGAGCAGCCCTAAACTTTGGGGTGCTTGTTTCTTGCTGATTTTTAATTTTCCCAATTTATAACCCCATGAGTGGAAGTGCCCTATGCTCTCTAAGCTTTGTTTTTTAGATGTTTCAGGACTCACCGTACGCTTCTCCAGAGTGGCTGTTGGCAATTTACATCCCGCCCATCAGTGTAGCAAGGCTCCCATTTCTCCATGGCCTGTCCTGCATTTGTGGTTTTGACACTTTTTTCAGCATGGCCTTTTTAACCAATGGGAAGCGAGACATCTTTGTAGCGCTGATTTGCCTTTCCAGGTTGCTTGGTTGGCCAAAAAGGGCGTATGCGTTTTTTCCTGAATATATTCAGGAAAAAACGCATACGCCCTTTTTGGCCAAGGGCATCATTGTCAACGTTTTGCCGCTTCTTATGTGCTTTAAAGGCGATTCGAATCTACCTCCTGAAATCTGTTTCCTGCAATTCTGCCTTGATTTCAAATCCTCTTCTTTGCCTTCCCTCAATATATTTGTGGACGAGAGTTATCATTTATAACTCTGCAGGTTTGTGAATTGCAGTGCCCTGAACCTCCATTTTACAACTCGCTTTTTTGGGAGTTGGCCGCAAAAGCGCAGGATGGCTTCAGGCCCTGTTCTGGTTCCAGTGGGCAGGCTGAGCCTGTGGTTAATTCTTCTTCCTGATGGGAAAATAGAGTAACCTGTGCCTGTCCCAACACCAAGAGCTAGTCTCTCATTGGTTCCACGTCTTCCCGTTCATCCTCAGGACAAATTGCAACCTGTACGGAACAGGAGGTTAAAGGTGCTGATGCTCCAAGTAGGGAGATTGCTAGTAAAGCGGCTGGAATAGCGAACCCGGGCACAAGGAGATGAGAAATGAGGTGCGTTTTAGAAACCTTTCCACATCACACGGTGTACCATTTTCTGGGTTTCTCATGCATGTTTTCGATGTAGGAAGATGCCCTTGAACCTGGCGATTTGGGACCCATGCGATGGGTACCATGCAGTATTACTTTAAAGGGTCTGCGTTTGCTCACCCAACCTCACCAAACCTCTCAGCCCCAAGAGTGTCCACCCTTATGTCTCATCCAGCTGTGGGTCTAGATATGGTCAATCCAGGTTGCATCACAGCCCGTGAACGCATTGTGTAAGAATTTCTATCTCTTTCACTGTCTTTGTTTCATGGGTTTTTCAAAGTAATTTATTTTTATAATGGGGTTTAGCTGCTTTTCACTGCTGTGCTTATGCCGCTTTACACCCACTTGACACACTAACAGAGAGATATCAATACATAAGTTTTAAGATTATTACTAGTCAGATATATTCTTGTGCGGTGAATAGGGCGTGTTGAGTCCAGTTCTCTGAGCAAGGAGTAGGTCTTGTCTATTACATATTGGGTTTATGGAACGGTATCTGAGCTAATTTGAAACCCTTGTTTTATGTATCACCCCACCTCACCTTTCCCGTTAAGCAGCCATAGTGTGTTTTCTGCATGTGTGACTCTGTTCTGTTTTGTAATTCAGTTCAAGTGTAACGGTTTTTACATTCCCTCTATCAGTGATACCTTCTGAGAAGTGTCCTTTTCTGTGTGACTTATTTCACTTAGAGTCGTTGTACCTAAATCCACTCATCATGCTGCTACTAGCCTTATGACATTGATTTCACGGCTGAGTGATATTCCATTGTACATAAGGACCACAACTTCTTTATCCATTTTTCTCTTTCCTGGGATATTGAAGGTGGAATGAAGTGGAGGTCCTTGTCAACAGAGCAGCCCTAAACTTTGGGGTGCTTGTGTCTTGCTGATTTTTCATTTTCCCAATTTATACCCCCATGAGTGGAAGTGCCCTATGCTCTCTAAGCTTTGCTTTTTAGACGTTTCAGGACTCACCGTACACTTCTCCAGAGTGGCTGTTGACAATTTACATCCCGCCCATCAGTGTAGCAAGGCTCCCATTTCTCCATGGCCTGTCCTGCATTTCTGGTTTTGACACTTTTTTCAGCATGGCCCTTTTGACCGATGGGAAGCGAGACATCTTTGTAGCGCTGATTTGCCTTTCCAGGTTGCTTGGTTGGCCAAAAAGGGCGTATGCGTTTTTTCCTGAATATATTCAGGAAAAAACGCATACGCCCTTTTTGGCCAAGGGCATCATTGTCAACGTTTTGCCGCTTTTCATGTGCTTTAAAGGCGATTCGAATCTACCTCCTGAAATCTGTTTCCTGCAATTCTGCCTTGATTTCAAATCCTCTTCTTTGCCTTCCCTCAATATATTTGTGGATGAGAGTTATCATTTATAAGTCTGCAGGTTTGTGAATTGCAGTGCCCTGAACCTCCATTTTACAACTCGCTTTTTAGGGAGCTGGCCGCAAAAGCGCAGGATGGCTTCAGGCCCTGTTCTGGTTCCGGTGGGCAGGCTGAGCCTGTGGTTAATTCTTCTTCCTGATGGGAAAATAGAGTAATCTGTGCCTGTCCCAACACCAAGAGCTAGTCTCTCATTGGTTCCACGTCTTCCCGTTCATCCTCAGGACAAATTGCAACCTGTACGGAACAGGAGGTTAAAGGTGCTGATGCTCCAAGTAGGGAGATTGCTAGTAAAGCGGCTGGAATAGCGAACCCGGGCACAAGGAGATGAGAAATGAGGTGCGTTTTAGAAACCTTTCCACATCACACGGTGTACCATCTTCTGGGTTTCTCATGCATGTTTTCGATGTAGGAAGATGCCCTTGAACCTGGCGATTTGGGACCCATGCGATGGGTACCATGCAGTATTACTTTAAAGGGTCTGCGTTTGCTCACCCAACCTCACCAAACCTCTCAGCCCCAAGAGTGTCCACCCTTATGTCTCATCCAGCTGTGGGTCTAGATATGGTCAATCCAGGTTGCATCACAGCCCGTGAACGCATTGTGTAAGAATTTCTATCTCTTTCACTGTCTTTGTTTCATGGGTTTTTCAAAGTAATTTATTTTTATAATGGGGTTTAGCTGCTTTTCACTGCTGTGCTTATGCCGCTTTACACCCACTTGACACACTAACAGAGAGATATCAATACATAAGTTTTAAGATTATTACTAGTCAGATATATTCTTGTGCGGTGAATAGGGCGTGTTGAGTCCAGTTCTCTGAGCAAGGAGTAGGTCTTGTCTATTACATATTGGGTTTATGGAACGGTATCTGAGCTAATTTGAAACCCTTGTTTTATGTATCACCCCACCTCACCTTTCCCGTTAAGCAGCCATAGTGTGTTTTCTGCATGTGTGACTCTGTTCTGTTTTGTAACTCAGTTCAAGTGTAACGGTTTTTACATTCCCTCTATCAGTGATACCTTCTGAGAAGTGTCCTTTTCTGTGTGACTTATTTCACTTAGAGTCGTTGTACCTAAATCCACTCATCATGCTGCTACTAGCCTTATGACATTGATTTCACGGCTGAGTGATATTCCATTGTACATAAGGACCACAACTTCTTTATCCATTTTTCTCTTTCCTGGGATATTGAAGGTGGAATGAAGTGGAGGTCCTTGTCAACAGAGCAGCCCTAAACTTTGGGGTGCTTGTGTCTTGCTGATTTTTCATTTTCCCAATTTATACCCCCATGAGTGGAAGTGCCCTATGCTCTCTAAGCTTTGCTTTTTAGACGTTTCAGGACTCACCGTACACTTCTCCAGAGTGGCTGTTGACAATTTACATCCCGCCCATCAGTGTAGCAAGGCTCCCATTTCTCCATGGCCTGTCCTGCATTTCTGGTTTTGACACTTTTTTCAGCATGGCCCTTTTGACCGATGGGAAGCGAGACATCTTTGTAGCGCTGATTTGCCTTTCCAGGTTGCTTGGTTGGCCAAAAAGGGCGTATGCGTTTTTTCCTGAATATATTCAGGAAAAAACGCATACGCCCTTTTTGGCCAAGGGCATCATTGTCAACGTTTTGCCGCTTTTCATGTGCTTTAAAGGCGATTCGAATCTACCTCCTGAAATCTGTTTCCTGCAATTCTGCCTTGATTTCAAATCCTCTTCTTTGCCTTCCCTCAATATATTTGTGGATGAGAGTTATCATTTATAAGTCTGCAGGTTTGTGAATTGCAGTGCCCTGAACCTCCATTTTACAACTCGCTTTTTAGGGAGCTGGCCGCAAAAGCGCAGGATGGCTTCAGGCCCTGTTCTGGTTCCGGTGGGCAGGCTGAGCCTGTGGTTAATTCTTCTTCCTGATGGGAAAATAGAGTAACCTGTGCCTGTCCCAACACCAAGAGCTAGTCTCTCATTGGTTCCACGTCTTCCCGTTCATCCTCAGGACAAATTGCAACCTGTACGGAACAGGAGGTTAAAGGTGCTGATGCTCCAAGTAGGGAGATTGCTAGTAAAGCGGCTGGAATAGCGAACCCGGGCACAAGGAGATGAGAAATGAGGTGCGTTTTAGAAACCTTTCCACATCACACGGTGTACCATCTTCTGGGTTTCTCATGCATGTTTTCGATGTAGGAAGATGCCCTTGAACCTGGCGATTTGGGACCCATGCGATGGGTACCATGCAGTATTACTTTAAAGGGTCTGCGTTTGCTCACCCAACCTCACCAAACCTCTCAGCCCCAAGAGTGTCCACCCTTATGTCTCATCCAGCTGTGGGTCTAGATATGGTCAATCCAGGTTGCATCACAGCCCGTGAACGCATTGTGTAAGAATTTCTATCTCTTTCACTGTCTTTGTTTCATGGGTTTTTCAAAGTAATTTATTTTTATAATGGGGTTTAGCTGCTTTTCACTGCTGTGCTTATGCCGCTTTACACCCACTTGACACACTAACAGAGAGATATCAATACATAAGTTTTAAGATTATTACTAGTCAGATATATTCTTGTGCGGTGAATAGGGCGTGTTGAGTCCAGTTCTCTGAGCAAGGAGTAGGTCTTGTCTATTACATATTGGTTTTATGGAACGGTATCTGAGCTAATATGAAACCCTTGTTTTATGTATCACCCCACCTCACCTTTCCCGTTAAGCAGCCATAGTGTGTTTTCTGCATGTGTGACTCTGTTCTGTTTTGTAATTCAGTTCAAGTGTAACGGTTTTTACATTCCCTCTATCAGTGATACCTTCTGAGAAGTGTCCTTTTCTGTGTGACTTATTTCACTTAGAGTCGTCGTACCTAAATCCACTCATCATGCTGCTACTAGCCTTATGACATTGATTTCACGGCTGAGTGATATTCCATTGTACATAAGGACCACAACTTCTTTATCCATTTTTCTCTTTCCTGGGATATTGAAGGTGGAATGAAGTGGAGGTCCTTGTCAACAGAGCAGCCCTAAACTTTGGGGTGCTTGTGTCTTGCTGATTTTTCATTTTCCCAATTTATACCCCCATGAGTGGAAGTGCCCTATGCTCTCTAAGCTTTGCTTTTTAGACGTTTCAGGACTCACCGTACACTTCTCCAGAGTGGCTGTTGACAATTTACATCCCGCCCATCAGTGTAGCAAGGCTCCCATTTCTCCATGGCCTGTCCTGCATTTCTGGTTTTGACACTTTTTTCAGCATGGCCCTTTTAACCGATGGGAAGCGAGACTTCTTTGTAGCGCTGATTTGCCTTTCCAGGTTGCTTGGTTGGCCAAAAAGGGCGTATGCGTTTTTTCCTGAATATATTCAGGAAAAAACGCATACGCCCTTTTTGGCCAAGGGCATCATTGTCAACGTTTTGCCGCTTTTCATGTGCTTTAAAGGCGATTCGAATCTACCTCCTGAAATCTGTTTCCTGCAATTCTGCCTTGATTTCAAATCCTCTTCTTTGCCTTCCCTCAATATATTTGTGGACGAGAGTTATCATTTATAACTCTGCAGGTTTGTGAATTGCAGTGCCCTGAACCTCCATTTTACAACTCGCTTTTTAGGGAGCTGGCCACAAAAGCGCAGGATGGCTTCAGGCCCTGTTCTGGTTCCGGGGGGCAGGCTGAGCCTGTGGTTAATTCTTCTTCCTGATGGGAAAATAGAGTGACCTGTGCCTGTCCCAACACCAAGAGCTAGTCTTTAATTGGTTCCAAGTCTTCCCGTTCATCCTCAGTACAAATTGCAACCTGTACGGAACAGGAGGTTAAAGGTGCTGATGCTCCTAGGAGGGAGATTGCTAGTAAAGTGGCTGGAATGGCGAACCCGGGCACAAGCAGATGAGAAATGAGGTGCGTTTTAGAAACCTTTCCCCATCACACGGTGTACCATCTTCTGGGTTTCTCATGCATGTTTTCGATGTAGGAAGATGCCCTTGAACCTGGCGATTTGGGACCCATGCGATGGGTACCATGCAGTATTACTTTAAAGGGTCTGCGTTTGCTCACCCAACCTCACCAAACCTCTCAGCCCCAAGAGTGTCCACCCTTATGTCTCATCCAGCTGTGGGTCTAGATATGGTCAATCCAGGTTGCATCACAGCCCGTGAACGCATTGTGTAAGAATTTCTATCTCTTTCACTGTCTTTGTTTCATGGGTTTTTCAAAGTAATTTATTTTTATAATGGGGTTTAGCTGCTTTTCACTGCTGTGCTTATGCCGCTTTACACCCACTTGACACACTAACAGAGAGATATCAATACATAAGTTTTAAGATTATTACTAGTCAGATATATTCTTGTGCGGTGAATAGGGCGTGTTGAGTCCAGTTCTCTGAGCAAGGAGTAGGTCTTGTCTATTACATATTGGTTTTATGGAACGGTATCTGAGCTAATATGAAACCCTTGTTTTATGTATCACCCCACCTCACCTTTCCCGTTAAGCAGCCATAGTGTGTTTTCTGCATGTGTGACTCTGTTCTGTTTTGTAATTCAGTTCAAGTGTAACGGTTTTTACATTCCCTCTATCAGTGATACCTTCTGAGAAGTGTCCTTTTCTGTGTGACTTATTTCACTTAGAGTCGTCGTACCTAAATCCACTCATCATGCTGCTACTAGCCTTATGACATTGATTTCACGGCTGAGTGATATTCCATTGTACATAAGGACCACAACTTCTTTATCCATTTTTCTCTTTCCTGGGATATTGAAGGTGGAATGAAGTGGAGGTCCTTGTCAACAGAGCAGCCCTAAACTTTGGGGTGCTTGTGTCTTGCTGATTTTTCATTTTCCCAATTTATACCCCCATGAGTGGAAGTGCCCTATGCTCTCTAAGCTTTGCTTTTTAGACGTTTCAGGACTCACCGTACACTTCTCCAGAGTGGCTGTTGACAATTTACATCCCGCCCATCAGTGTAGCAAGGCTCCCATTTCTCCATGGCCTGTCCTGCATTTCTGGTTTTGACACTTTTTTCAGCATGGCCCTTTTGACCGATGGGAAGCGAGACATCTTTGTAGCGCTGATTTGCCTTTCCAGGTTGCTTGGTTGGCCAAAAAGGGCGTATGCGTTTTTTCCTGAATATATTCAGGAAAAAACGCATACGCCCTTTTTGGCCAAGGGCATCATTGTCAACGTTTTGCCGCTTTTCATGTGCTTTAAAGGCGATTCGAATCTACCTCCTGAAATCTGTTTCCTGCAATTCTGCCTTGATTTCAAATCCTCTTCTTTGCCTTCCCTCAATATATTTGTGGATGAGAGTTATCATTTATAACTCTGCAGGTTTGTGAATTGCAGTGCCCTGAACCTCCATTTTACAACTCACTTTTTTGGGAGCTGGCCGCAAAAGCGCAGGATGGCTTCAGGCCCTGTTCTGGTTCCGGTGGGCAGGCTGAGCCTGTGGTTAATTCTTCTTCCTGATGGGAAAATAGAGTAACCTATGCCTGTCCCAACACCAAGAGCTAGTCTCTCATTGGTTCCACGTCTTCCCGTTCATCCTCAGGACAAATTGCAACCTGTACGGAACAGGAGGTTAAAGGTGCTGATGCTCCAAGTAGGGAGATTGCTAGTAAAGCGGCTGGAATAGCGAACCCGGGCACAAGGAGATGAGAAATGAGGTGCGTTTTAGAAACCTTTCCACATCACACGGTGTACCATCTTCTGGGTTTCTCATGCATGTTTTCGATGTAGGAAGATGCCCTTGAACCTGGCGATTTGGGACCCATGCGATGGGTACCATGCAGTATTACTTTAAAGGGTCTGCGTTTGCTCACCCAACCTCACCAAACCTCTCAGCCCCAAGAGTGTCCACCCTTATGTCTCATCC
This sequence comes from Balaenoptera borealis, assembly GCF_965194805.1. NCBI lineage: Eukaryota > Metazoa > Chordata > Mammalia > Artiodactyla > Balaenopteridae > Balaenoptera > Balaenoptera borealis. The sequence goes on along the minus strand of NC_138869.1, from coordinate 1,483,063 downwards.
AGCTGTGGGTCTAGATATGGTCAATCCAGGTTGCATCACAGCCCGTGAACGCATTGTGTAAGAATATCTATCTCTTTCACTGTCTTTGTTTCATGGGTTTTTCAAAGTAATTTATTTTTATAATGGGGTTTAGCTGCTTTTCACTGCTGTGCTTATGCTGCTTTACACCCACTTGACACACTAACAGAGAGATATCAATACATAAGTTTTAAGATTATTACTAGTCAGATATATTCTTGTGCGGTGAATAGGGCGTGTTGAGTCCAGTTCTCTGAGCAAGGAGTAGGTCTTGTCTATTACATATTGGTTTTATGGAACGGTATCTGAGCTAATATGAAACCCTTGTTTTATGTATCACCCCAACTCACCTTTCCCGTTAAGCAGCCATAGTGTGTTTTCTGCATGTGTGACTCTGTTCTGTTTTGTAATTCAGTTCAAGTGTAACGGTTTTTACATTCCCTCTATCAGTGATACCTTATGAGAAGTGTCCTTTTCTGTGTGACTTATTTCACTTAGAGTCGTCGTACCTAAATCCACTCATCATGCTGCTACTAGCCTTATGACATTGATTTCACGGCTGAGTGATATTCCATTGTACATAAGGACCACAACTTCTTTATCCATTTTTCTCTTTCCTGGGATATTGAAGGTGGAATGAAGTGGAGGTCCTTGTCAACAGAGCAGCCCTAAACTTTGGGGTGCTTGTGTCTTGCTGATTTTTCATTTTCCCAATTTATACCCACATGAGTGGAAGTGCCCTATGCTCTCTAAGCTTTGCTTTTTAGACGTTTCAGGACTCCCCGTACACTTCTCCAGAGTGGCTGTTGACAATTTACATCCCACCCATCAGTGTAGCAAGGCTCCCATTTCTCCATGGCCTGTCCTGCATTTCTGGTTTTGACACTTTTTTCAGCATGGCCCTTTTAACCGATGGGAAGCGAGACTTCTTTGTAGCGCTGATTTGCCTTTCCAGGTTGCTTGGTTGGCCAAAAAGGGCGTATGCGTTTTTTCCTGAATATATTCAGGAAAAAACGCATACGCCCTTTTTGGCCAAGGGCATCATTGTCAACGTTTTGCCGCTTTTCATGTGCTTTAAAGGCGATTCGAATCTACCTCCTGAAATCTGTTTCCTGCAATTCTGCCTTGATTTCAAATCCTCTTCTTTGCCTTCCCTCAATATATTTGTGGACGAGAGTTATCATTTATAACTCTGCAGATTCGTGAATTGCAGTGCCCTGAACCTCCATTTTACAACTCGCTTTTTAGGGAGCTGGCCGCAAAAGCGCAGGATGGCTTCAGCCCCTGTTCTGGTTCCGGGGGGCAGGCTGAGCCTGTGGTTAATTCTTCTTCCTGATGGGAAAATAGAGTGACCTGTGCCTGTCCCAACACCAAGAGCTAGTCTTTCATTGGTTCCAAGTCTTCCCGTTCATCCTCAGTACAAATTGCAACCTGTACGGAACAGGAGGTTAAAGGTGCTGATGCTCCTAGGAGGGAGATTGCTAGTAAAGTGGCTGGAATGGCGAATCCGGGCACAAGCAGATGAGAAATGAGGTGCGTTTTAGAAACCTTTCCCCATCACACGGTGTACCATCTTCTGTGTATCTCATGCATGTTTTCGATGTAGGAAGATGCCCTTGAACCTGGAGATTTGGGACCCATGCGATGGGTACCACGCAGTATTACTTTAAAGGGTCTGCGTTTGCTCACCCAACCTCACCAAACCTCTCAGCCGCAACAGTGTCCACCCTTATGTCTCATCCAGCTGTGGGTCTAGATATGGTCAATCCAGGTTGCATCACAGCCCCTGAACGCATTGTGTAAGAATTTCTCTCTCTTTCACTGTCTTTGTTTCATGGGTTTTTCAAAGTAATTTATTTTTATAATGGGGTTTAGCTGCTTTTCACTGCTGTGTTTATGCCGCTTTTTACCCACTTGACACACTAACAGAGACATATCAATACATAGGTTTTAAGATTATGACTAGTCAGATATATTCTTGTGCGGTGAATAGGGCGTGTTGAGTCCAGTTCTCTGAGCAAGGAGTAGGTCTTGTCTATTACATATTGGGTTTATGGAACGGTATCTGAGCTAATTTGAATCCCTTGTTTTATGTATCACCCCACCTCACCTTTCCCGTTAAGCAGCCATAGTGTGTTTTCTGCATGTGTGACTCTGTTCTGTTTTCTGATTCAGTTCAAGTGTAACGGTTTTTACATTCCCTCTATAAGTGATACCTTATGAGAAGTGTCCTTTTCTGTGTGACTTATTTCACTTAGAATCGTCGTACCTAAATCCACTCATCATGCTGCTACTAGCCTTATGACATTGATTTCATGGCTGAGTGATATTCCATTGTACATAAGGACCACAACTTCTTTATCCATTTTTCTCTTTCCTGGGATATTGAAGGTGGAATGAAGTGGAGGTCCTTGTCAACAGAGCAGCCCTAAACTTTGGGGTGCTTGTGTCTTGCTGATTTTTCATTTTCCCAATTTATACCCCCATGAGTGGAAGTGCCCTATGCTCTCTAAGCTGTGTTTTTTAGATGTTTCAGGACACACCGTACACTTCTGCAGAGTGGCTGTTGACAATTTACATCCCGCCCATCAGTGTAGCAAGGCTCCCATTTCTCCATGGCCTGTCCTGCATTTCTGGTTTTGACACTTTTTTCAGCATGGCCCTTTTGACCGATGGGAAGCGAGACATCATTGTAGCGCTGATTTGCCTTTCCAGGTTGCTTGGTGGCCAAAAAGGGCGTATGCGTTTTTTCCTGAATATATTCAGGAAAAAACGCATACGCCCTTTTTGGCCAAGGGCATCATTGTCAACGATTTTCTGCTTTTCATGTACTTTAAAGGCGATTCGAATCTACCTCCTGAAATCTGTTTCCTGCAATTCTGCCTTGATTTCAAATCCTCTTCTTTGCCTTCCCTCAATATATTTGTGGACGAGAGTTATCATTTATAACTCTGCAGGTTTGTGAATTGCAGTGCCCTGAACCTCCATTTTACAACTCGCTTTTTAGGGAGCTGGCCGCAAAAGCGCAGGATGGCTTCAGGCCCTGTTCTGGTTCCGGGGGGCAGGCTGATCCTGTGGTTAATTCTTCTTCCTGATGGGAAAATAGAGTGACCTGTGCCTGTCCCAACACCAAGAGCTAGTCTCTCGTTGGTTCCACGTCTTCCCGTTCATCCTCAGGACAAATTGCAACCTGTACGGAACAGGAGGTTAAAGGTGCTGATGCTCCAAGGAGGGAGATTGCTAGTAAAGTGGCTGGAATGGCGAACCCGGGCACAAGCAGATGAGAAATGAGGTGCGTTTTAGAAACCTTTCCCCATCACACGGTGTACCATCTTCTGGGTATCTCATGCATGTTTTCGATGTAGGAAGATGCCTTTGAACCTGGAGATTTGGGACCCATGCGATGGGTACCACGCAGTATTACTTTAAAGGGTCTGCGTTTGCTCACCCAACCTCACCAAACCTCTCAGCCACAACAGTGTCCACCCTTATGTCTCATCCAGCTGTGGGTCTAGATATGGTCAATCCAGGTTGCATCACAGCCCCTGAACGCATTGTGTAAGAATTTCTCTCTCTTTCACTGTCTTTGTTTCATGGGTTTTTCAAAGTAATTTATTTTTATAATGGGGTTTAGCTGCTTTTCACTGCTGTGTTTATGCCGCTTTTTACCCACTTGACACACTAACAGAGAGATATCAATACATAGGTTTTAAGATTATTACTAGTCAGATATATTCTTGTGCGGTGAATAGGGCGTGTTGAGTCCAGTTCTCTGAGCAAGGAGTAGGTCTTGTCTATTACATATTGGGTTTATGGAACGGTATCTGAGCTAATTTGAAACCCTTGTTTTATGTATCACCCCACCTCACCTTTCCCGTTAAGCAGCCATAGTGTGTTTTCTGCATGTGTGACTCTGTTCTGTTTTGTAATTCAGTTCAAGTGTAACGGTTTTTACATTCCCTCTATAAGTGATACCTTATGAGAAGTGCCCTTTTCTGTGTGACTTATTTCAGTTAGAGTCGTCGTACCTAAATCCACTCATCATGCTGCTACTAGCCTTATGACATTGATTTCACGGCTGAGTGATATTCCATTGTACATAAGGACCACAACTTCTTTATCCATTTTTCTCTTTCCTAGGATATTGAAGGTGGAATGAAGTGGAGGTCCTTGTCAACAGAGCAGCCCTAAACTTTGGGGTGCTTGTGTCTTGCTGATTTTTAATTTTCCCAATTTATAACCCCATGAGTGGAAGTGCCCTATGCTCTCTAAGCTTTGCTTTTTAGACGTTTCAGGACTCACCGTACACTTCTCCAGAGTGGCTGTTGACAATTTACATCCCGCCCATCAGTGAAGCAAGGCTCCCATTTCTCCATGGCCTGTCCTGCATTTCTGGTTTTGACAATTTTTTCAGCATGGCCCTTTTGACCAATGGGAAGCGAGACATCTTTGTAGCGCTGATTTGCCTTTCCAGGTTGCTTGGTTGTCCAAAACGGGCGTATGCGTTTTTTCCTGAATATATTCAGGAAAAAACGCATACGCCCTTTTTGGCCAAGGGCATCATTGTCAACGTTTTGCCGCTTTTCATGTGCTTTAAAGGCGATTCGAATCTACCTCCTGAAATCTGTTTCCTGCAATTCTGCCTTGATTTCAAATCCTCTTCTTTGCCTTCCCTCAATATATTTGTGGATGAGAGTTATCATTTATAACTCTGCAGGTTTGTGAATTGCAGTGCCCTGAACCTCCATTTTACAACTCGCTTTTTAGGGAGCTGGCCGCAAAAGCGCAGGATGGCTTCAGGCCCTGTTCTGGTTCCGGGGGGCAGGCTGAGCCTGTGGTTAATTCTTCTTCCTGATGGGAAAATAGAGTGACCTGTGCCTGTCCGAACACCAAGAGCTAGTCTTTCATTGGTTCCACGTCTTCCCGTTCATCCTCAGTACAAATTGCAACCTGTACGGAACAGGAGGTTAAAGGTGCTGATGCTCCAAGGAGGGAGATTGCTAGTAAAGTGGCTGGAATGGCGAACCCGGGCACAAGCAAATGAGAAATGAGGTGCGTTTTAGAAACCTTTCCCCATCACACGGTGTACCATCTTCTGGGTATCTCATGCATGTTTTCGATGTAGGAAGATGCCCTTGAACCTGGAGATTTGGGACCCATGCGATGGGTACCACGCAGTATTACTTTAAAGGGTCTGCGTTTGCTCACCCAACCTCACCAAACCTCTCCGCCGCAACAGTGTCCACCCTTAGGTCTCATCCAGCTGTGGGTCTAGATATGGTCAATCCAGGTTGCATCACAGCCCCTGAACGCATTGTGTAAGAATTTCGCTCTCTTTCACTGTCTTTGTTTCACGGGTTTTTCAAAGTAATTTATTTTTATAATGGGGTTTAGCTGCTTTTCACTGCTGTGTTTATGCCACTTTACACCCACTTGACACACTAACAGAGAGATATCAATACATAGGTTTTAAGATTATTACTAGTCAGATATATTCTTGTGCGGTGAATAGGGCGTGTTGAGTCCAGTTCTCTGAGCAAGGAGTAGGTCTTGTCTATTACATATTGGTTTTATGGAACGGTATCTGAGCTAATTTGAAACCCTTGTTTTATGTATCACCCCACCTCACCTTTCCCGTTAAGCAGCCATAGTGTGTTTTCTGCATGTGTGACTCTGTTCTGTTTTGTAACTCAGTTCAAGTGTAACGGTTTTTACATTCCCTCTATCAGTGATACCTTATGAGAAGTGTCCTTTTCTGTGTGACTTATTTCACTTAGAATCGTCGTACCTAAATCCACTCATCATGCTGCTACTAGCCTTATGACATTGATTTCATGGCTGAGTGATATTCCATTGTACATAAGGACCACAACTTCTTTATCCATTTTTCTCTTTCCTGGGATATTGAAGGTGGAATGAAGTGGAGGTCCTTGTCAACAGAGCAGCCCTAAACTTTGGGGTGCTTGTGTCTTGCTGATTTTTCATTTTCCCAATTTATACCCCCATGAGTGGAAGTGCCCTATGCTCTCTAAGCTTTGCTTTTTAGACGTTTCAGGAGTCACCGTACACTTCTCCAGAGTGGCTGTTGGCAATTTACATCCCGCCCATCAGTGTAGCAAGGCTCCCATTTCTCCATGGCCTGTCCTGCATTTCTGGTTTTGACACTTTTTTCAGCATGGCCCTTTTGACCAATGGGAAGCGAGACATCATTGTAGCGCTGATTTGCCTTTCCAGGTTGCTTGGTTGGCCAAAAAGGGCGTATGCGTTTTTTCCTGAATATATTCAGGAAAAAACGCATACGCCCTTTTTGGCCAAGGGCATCATTGTCAACGTTTTGCCGCTTTTCATGTGCTTTAAAGGCGATTCGAATCTACCTCCTGAAATCTGTTTCCTGCAATTCTGCCTTGATTTCAAATCCTCTTCTTTGCCTTCCCTCAATATATTTGTGGACGAGAGTTATCATTTATAACTCTGCAGGTTTGTGAATTGCAGTGCCCTGAACCTCCATTTTACAACTCGCTTTTTTGGGAGTTGGCCGCAAAAGCGCAGGATGGCTTCAGGCCCTGTTCTGGTTCCAGTGGGCAGGCTGAGCCTGTGGTTAATTCTTCTTCCTGATGGGAAAATAGAGTAACCTGTGCCTGTCCCAACACCAAGAGCTAGTCTCTCATTGGTTCCACGTCTTCCCGTTCATCCTCAGGACAAATTGCAACCTGTACGGAACAGGAGGTTAAAGGTGCTGATGCTCCAAGTAGGGAGATTGCTAGTAAAGCGGCTGGAATAGCGAACCCGGGCACAAGGAGATGAGAAATGAGGTGCGTTTTAGAAACCTTTCCACATCACACGGTGTACCATTTTCTGGGTTTCTCATGCATGTTTTCGATGTAGGAAGATGCCCTTGAACCTGGCGATTTGGGACCCATGCGATGGGTACCATGCAGTATTACTTTAAAGGGTCTGCGTTTGCTCACCCAACCTCACCAAACCTCTCAGCCCCAAGAGTGTCCACCCTTATGTCTCATCCAGCTGTGGGTCTAGATATGGTCAATCCAGGTTGCATCACAGCCCGTGAACGCATTGTGTAAGAATTTCTATCTATTTCACTGTCTTTGTTTCATGGGTTTTTCAAAGTAATTTATTTTTATAATGGGGTTTAGCTGCTTTTCACTGCTGTGTTTATGCCGCTTTACACCCACTTGACACACTAACAGAGAGATATCAATACATAAGTTTTAAGATTATTACTAGTCAGATATATTCTTGTGCGGTGAATAGGGCGTGTTGAGTCCAGTTCTCTGAGCAAGGAGTAGGTCTTGTCTATTACATATTGGGTTTATGGAACGGTATCTGAGCTAATTTGAAACCCTTGTTTTATGTATCACCCCACCTCACCTTTCCCGTTAAGCAGCCATAGTGTGTTTTCTGCATGTGTGACTCTGTTCTGTTTTGTAATTCAGTTCAAGTGTAACGGTTTTTACATTCCCTCTATCAGTGATACCTTTTGAGAAGTGTCCTTTTCTGTGTGACTTATTTCACTTAGAGTCGTCATACCTAAATCCACTCTTCATGCTGCTACTAGCCTTATGACATTGATTTCACGGCTGAGTGATATTCCATTGTACATAAGGACCACAACTTCTTTATCCATTTTTCTCTTTCCTGGGATATTGAAGTTGGAATGAAGTGGAGGTCCTTGTCAACAGAGCAGCCCTAAACTTTGGGGTGCTTGTTTCTTGCTGATTTTTAATTTTCCCAATTTATAACCCCATGAGTGGAAGTGCCCTATGCTCTCTAAGCTTTGTTTTTTAGATGTTTCAGGACTCACCGTACGCTTCTCCAGAGTGGCTGTTGGCAATTTACATCCCGCCCATCAGTGTAGCAAGGCTCCCATTTCTCCATGGCCTGTCCTGCATTTGTGGTTTTGACACTTTTTTCAGCATGGCCTTTTTAACCGATGGGAAGCGAGACATCTTTGTAGCGCTGATTTGCCTTTCCAGGTTGCTTGGTTGGCCAAAAAGGGCGTATGCGTTTTTTCCTGAATATATTCAGGAAAAAACGCATACGCCCTTTTTGGCCAAGGGCATCATTGTCAACGTTTTGCCGCTTCTTATGTGCTTTAAAGGCGATTCGAATCTACCTCCTGAAATCTGTTTCCTGCAATTCTGCCTTGATTTCAAATCCTCTTCTTTGCCTTCCCTCAATATATTTGTGGACGAGAGTTATCATTTATAACTCTGCAGGTTTGTGAATTGCAGTGCCCTGAACCTCCATTTTACAACTCGCTTTTTTGGGAGTTGGCCGCAAAAGCGCAGGATGGCTTCAGGCCCTGTTCTTGTTCCAGTGGGCAGGCTGAGCCTGTGGTTAATTCTTCTTCCTGATGGGAAAATAGAGTAACCTGTGCCTGTCCCAACACCAAGAGCTAGTCTCTCATTGGTTCCACGTCTTCCCGTTCATCCTCAGGACAAATTGCAACCTGTACGGAACAGGAGGTTAAAGGTGCTGATGCTCCAAGTAGGGAGATTGCTAGTAAAGCGGCTGGAATAGCGAACCCGGGCACAAGGAGATGAGAAATGAGGTGCGTTTTAGAAACCTTTACACATCACACGGTGTACCATCTTCTGGGTTTCTCATGCATGTTTTCGATGTAGGAAGATACCCTTGAACCTGGCGATTTGGGACCCATGCGATGGGTACCATGCAGTATTACTTTAAAGGGTCTGCGTTTGCTCACCCAACCTCACCAAACCTCTCAGCCCCAAGAGTGTCCACCCTTATGTCTCATCCAGCTGTGGGTCTAGATATGGTCAATCCAGGTTGCATCACAGCCCGTGAACGCATTGTGTAAGAATTTCTATCTCTTTCACTGTCTTTGTTTCATGGGTTTTTCAAAGTAATTTATTTTTATAATGGGGTTTAGCTGCTTTTCACTGCTGTGCTTATGCCGCTTTACACCCACTTGACACACTAACAGAGAGATATCAATACATAAGTTTTAAGATTATTACTAGTCAGATATATTCTTGTGCGGTGAATAGGGCGTGTTGAGTCCAGTTCTCTGAGCAAGGAGTAGGTCTTGTCTATTACATATTGGGTTTATGGAACGGTATCTGAGCTAATTTGAAACCCTTGTTTTATGTATCACCCCACCTCACCTTTCCCGTTAAGCAGCCATAGTGTGTTTTCTGCATGTGTGACTCTGTTCTGTTTTGTAATTCAGTTCAAGTGTAACGGTTTTTACATTCCCTCTATCAGTGATACCTTCTGAGAAGTGTCCTTTTCTGTGTGACTTATTTCACTTAGAGTCGTTGTACCTAAATCCACTCATCATGCTGCTACTAGCCTTATGACATTGATTTCATGGCTGAGTGATATTCCATTGTACATAAGGACCACAACTTCTTTATCCATTTTTCTCTTTCCTGGGATATTGAAGGTGGAATGAAGTGGAGGTCCTTGTCAACAGAGCAGCCCTAAACTTTGGGGTGCTTGTGTCTTGCTGATTTTTCATTTTCCCAATTTATACCCCCATGAGTGGAAGTGCCCTATGCTCTCTAAGCTTTGCTTTTTAGACGTTTCAGGACTCACCGTACACTTCTCCAGAGTGGCTGTTGACAATTTACATCCCGCCCATCAGTGTAGCAAGGCTCCCATTTCTCCATGGCCTGTCCTGCATTTCTGGTTTTGACACTTTTTTCAGCATGGCCCTTTTGACCGATGGGAAGCGAGACATCTTTGTAGCGCTGATTTGCCTTTCCAGGTTGCTTGGTTGGCCAAAAAGGGCGTATGCGTTTTTTCCTGAATATATTCAGGAAAAAACGCATACGCCCTTTTTGGCCAAGGGCATCATTGTCAACGTTTTGCCGCTTTTCATGTGCTTTAAAGGCGATTCGAATCTACCTCCTGAAATCTGTTTCCTGCAATTCTGCCTTGATTTCAAATCCTCTTCTTTGCCTTCCCTCAATATATTTGTGGATGAGAGTTATCATTTATAACTCTGCAGGTTTGTGAATTGCAGTGCCCTGAACCTCCATTTTACAACTCGCTTTTTTGGGAGCTGGCCGCAAAAGCGCAGGATGGCTTCAGGCCCTGTTCTGGTTCCGGTGGGCAGGCTGAGCCTGTGGTTAATTCTTCTTCCTGATGGGAAAATAGAGTAACCTGTGCCTGTCCCAACACCAAGAGCTAGTCTCTCATTGGTTCCACGTCTTCCCGTTCATCCTCAGGACAAATTGCAACCTGTACGGAACAGGAGGTTAAAGGTGCTGATGCTCCAAGTAGGGAGATTGCTAGTAAAGCGGCTGGAATAGCGAACCCGGGCACAAGGAGATGAGAAATGAGGTGCGTTTTAGAAACCTTTCCACATCACACGGTGTACCATCTTCTGGGTTTCTCATGCATGTTTTCGATGTAGGAAGATGCCCTTGAACCTGGCGATTTGGGACCCATGCGATGGGTACCATGCAGTATTACTTTAAAGGGTCTGCGTTTGCTCACCCAACCTCACCAAACCTCTCAGCCCCAAGAGTGTCCACCCTTATGTCTCATCCAGCTGTGGGTCTAGATATGGTCAATCCAGGTTGCATCACAGCCCGTGAACGCATTGTGTAAGAATTTCTATCTCTTTCACTGTCTTTGTTTCATGGGTTTTTCAAAGTAATTTATTTTTATAATGGGGTTTAGCTGCTTTTCACTGCTGTGCTTATGCCGCTTTACACCCACTTGACACACTAACAGAGAGATATCAATACATAAGTTTTAAGATTATTACTAGTCAGATATATTCTTGTGCGGTGAATAGGGCGTGTTGAGTCCAGTTCTCTGAGCAAGGAGTAGGTCTTGTCTATTACATATTGGTTTTATGGAACGGTATCTGAGCTAATATGAAACCCTTGTTTTATGTATCACCCCACCTCACCTTTCCCGTTAAGCAGCCATAGTGTGTTTTCTGCATGTGTGACTCTGTTCTGTTTTGTAATTCAGTTCAAGTGTAACGGTTTTTACATTCCCTCTATCAGTGATACCTTATGAGAAGTGTCCTTTTCTGTGTGACTTATTTCACTTAGAGTCGTCGTACCTAAATCCACTCATCATGCTGCTACTAGCCTTATGACATTGATTTCACGGCTGAGTGATATTCCATTGTACATAAGGACCACAACTTCTTTATCCATTTTTCTCTTTCCTGGGATATTGAAGGTGGAATGAAGTGGAGGTCCTTGTCAACAGAGCAGCCCTAAACTTTGGGGTGCTTGTGTCTTGCTGATTTTTCATTTTCCCAATTTATACCCCCATGAGTGGAAGTGCCCTATGCTCTCTAAGCTTTGCTTTTTAGACGTTTCAGGACTCACCGTACACTTCTCCAGAGTGGCTGTTGACAATTTACATCCCGCCCATCAGTGTAGCAAGGCTCCCATTTCTCCATGGCCTGTCCTGCATTTCTGGTTTTGACACTTTTTTCAGCATGGCCCTTTTAACCGATGGGAAGCGAGACTTCTTTGTAGCGCTGATTTGCCTTTCCAGGTTGCTTGGTTGGCCAAAAAGGGCGTATGCGTTTTTTCCTGAATATATTCAGGAAAAAACGCATACGCCCTTTTTGGCCAAGGGCATCATTGTCAACGTTTTGCCACTTTTCATGTGCTTTAAAGGCGATTCGAATCTACCTCCTGAAATCTGTTTCCTGCAATTCTGCCTTGATTTCAAATCCTCTTCTTTGCCTTCCCTCAATATATTTGTGGACGAGAGTTATCATTTATAACTCTGCAGGTTTGTGAATTGCAGTGCCCTGAACCTCCATTTTACAACTCGCTTTTTAGGGAGCTGGCCACAAAAGCGCAGGATGGCTTCAGGCCCTGTTCTGGTTCCGGGGGGCAGGCTGAGCCTGTGGTTAATTCTTCTTCCTGATGGGAAAATAGAGTGACCTGTGCCTGTCCCAACACCAAGAGCTAGTCTTTAATTGGTTCCAAGTCTTCCCGTTCATCCTCAGTACAAATTGCAACCTGTACGGAACAGGAGGTTAAAGGTGCTGATGCTCCTAGGAGGGAGATTGCTAGTAAAGTGGCTGGAATGGCGAACCCGGGCACAAGCAGATGAGAAATGAGGTGCGTTTTAGAAACCTTTCCCCATCACACGGTGTACCATCTTCTGGGTTTCTCATGCATGTTTTCGATGTAGGAAGATGCCCTTGAACCTGGCGATTTGGGACCCATGCGATGGGTACCATGCAGTATTACTTTAAAGGGTCTGCGTTTGCTCACCCAACCTCACCAAACCTCTCAGCCCCAAGAGTGTCCACCCTTATGTCTCATCCAGCTGTGGGTCTAGATATGGTCAATCCAGGTTGCATCACAGCCCGTGAACGCATTGTGTAAGAATTTCTATCTCTTTCACTGTCTTTGTTTCATGGGTTTTTCAAAGTAATTTATTTTTATAATGGGGTTTAGCTGCTTTTCACTGCTGTGCTTATGCCGCTTTACACCCACTTGACACACTAACAGAGAGATATCAATACATAAGTTTTAAGATTATTACTAGTCAGATATATTCTTGTGCGGTGAATAGGGCGTGTTGAGTCCAGTTCTCTGAGCAAGGAGTAGGTCTTGTCTATTACATATTGGTTTTATGGAACGGTATCTGAGCTAATATGAAACCCTTGTTTTATGTATCACCCCACCTCACCTTTCCCGTTAAGCAGCCATAGTGTGTTTTCTGCATGTGTGACTCTGTTCTGTTTTGTAATTCAGTTCAAGTGTAACGGTTTTTACATTCCCTCTATCAGTGATACCTTATGAGAAGTGTCCTTTTCTGTGTGACTTATTTCACTTAGAGTCGTCGTACCTAAATCCACTCATCATGCTGCTACTAGCCTTATGACATTGATTTCACGGCTGAGTGATATTCCATTGTACATAAGGACCACAACTTCTTTATCCATTTTTCTCTTTCCTGGGATATTGAAGGTGGAATGAAGTGGAGGTCCTTGTCAACAGAGCAGCCCTAAACTTTGGGGTGCTTGTGTCTTGCTGATTTTTCATTTTCCCAATTTATACCCCCATGAGTGGAAGTGCCCTATGCTCTCTAAGCTTTGCTTTTTAGACGTTTCAGGACTCACCGTACCCTTCTCCAGAGTGGCTGTTGACAATTTACATCCCGCCCATCAGTGTAGCAAGGCTCCCATTTCTCCATGGCCTGTCCTGCATTTCTGGTTTTGACACTTTTTTCAGCATGGCCCTTTTGACCGATGGGAAGCGAGACATCTTTGTAGCGCTGATTTGCCTTTCCAGGTTGCTTGGTTGGCCAAAAAGGGCGTATGCGTTTTTTCCTGAATATATTCAGGAAAAAACGCATACGCCCTTTTTGGCCAAGGGCATCATTGTCAACGTTTTGCCGCTTTTCATGTGCTTTAAAGGCGATTCGAATCTCCCTCCTGAAATCTGTTTCCTGCAATTCTGCCTTGATTTCAAATCCTCTTCTTTGCCTTCCCTCAATATATTTGTGGATGAGAGTTATCATTTATAACTCTGCAGGTTTGTGAATTGCAGTGCCCTGAACCTCCATTTTACAACTCGCTTTTTTGGGAGCTGGCCGCAAAAGCGCAGGATGGCTTCAGGCCCTGTTCTGGTTCCGGTGGGCAGGCTGAGCCTGTGGTTAATTCTTCTTCCTGATGGGAAAATAGAGTAACCTATGCCTGTCCCAACACCAAGAGCTAGTCTCTCATTGGTTCCACGTCTTCCCGTTCATCCTCAGGACAAATTGCAACCTGTACGGAACAGGAGGTTAAAGGTGCTGATGCTCCAAGTAGGGAGATTGCTAGTAAAGCGGCTGGAATAGCGAACCCGGGCACAAGGAGATGAGAAATGAGGTGCGTTTTAGAAACCTTTCCACATCACACGGTGTACCATCTTCTGGGTTTCTCATGCATGTTTTCGATGTAGGAAGATGCCCTTGAACCTGGCGATTTGGGACCCATGCGATGGGTACCATGCAGTATTACTTTAAAGGGTCTGCGTTTGCTCACCCAACCTCACCAAACCTCTCAGCCCCAAGAGTGTCCACCCTTATGTCTCATCCAGCTGTGGGTCTAGATATGGTCAATCCAGGTTGCATCACAGCCCGTGAACGCATTGTGTAAGAATTTCTATCTCTTTCACTGTCTTTGTTTCATGGGTTTTTCAAAGTAATTTATTTTTATAATGGGGTTTAGCTGCTTTTCACTGCTGTGCTTATGCTGCTTTACACCCACTTGACACACTAACAGAGAGATATCAATACATAAGTTTTAAGATTATTACTAGTCAGATATATTCTTGTGCGGTGAATAGGGCGTGTTGAGTCCAGTTCTCTGAGCAAGGAGTAGGTCTTGTCTATTACATATTGGTTTTATGGAACGGTATCTGAGCTAATATGAAACCCTTGTTTTATGTATCACCCCAACTCACCTTTCCCGTTAAGCAGCCATAGTGTGTTTTCTGCATGTGTGACTCTGTTCTGTTTTGTAATTCAGTTCAAGTGTAACGGTTTTTACATTCCCTCTATCAGTGATACCTTATGAGAAGTGTCCTTTTCTGTGTGACTTATTTCACTTAGAGTCGTCGTACCTAAATCCACTCATCATGCTGCTACTAGCCTTATGACATTGATTTCACGGCTGAGTGATATTCCATTGTACATAAGGACCACAACTTCTTTATCCATTTTTCTCTTTCCTGGGATATTGAAGGTGGAATGAAGTGGAGGTCCTTGTCAACAGAGCAGCCCTAAACTTTGGGGTGCTTGTGTCTTGCTGATTTTTCATTTTCCCAATTTATACCCACATGAGTGGAAGTGCCCTATGCTCTCTAAGCTTTGCTTTTTAGACGTTTCAGGACTCCCCGTACACTTCTCCAGAGTGGCTGTTGACAATTTACATCCCACCCATCAGTGTAGCAAGGCTCCCATTTCTCCATGGCCTGTCCTGCATTTCTGGTTTTGACACTTTTTTCAGCATGGCCCTTTTAACCGATGGGAAGCGAGACTTCTTTGTAGCGCTGATTTGCCTTTCCAGGTTGCTTGGTTGGCCAAAAAGGGCGTATGCGTTTTTTCCTGAATATATTCAGGAAAAAACGCATACGCCCTTTTTGGCCAAGGGCATCATTGTCAACGTTTTGCCGCTTTTCATGTGCTTTAAAGGCGATTCGAATCTACCTCCTGAAATCTGTTTCCTGCAATTCTGCCTTGATTTCAAATCCTCTTCTTTGCCTTCCCTCAATATATTTGTGGACGAGAGTTATCATTTATAACTCTGCAGATTTGTGAATTGCAGTGCCCTGAACCTCCATTTTACAACTCGCTTTTTAGGGAGCTGGCCGCAAAAGCGCAGGATGGCTTCAGGCCCTGTTCTGGTTCCGGGGGGCAGGCTGAGCCTGTGGTTAATTCTTCTTCCTGATGGGAAAATAGAGTGACCTGTGCCTGTCCCAACACCAAGAGCTAGTCTTTCATTGGTTCCAAGTCTTCCCGTTCATCCTCAGTACAAATTGCAACCTGTACGGAACAGGAGGTTAAAGGTGCTGATGCTCCTAGGAGGGAGATTGCTAGTAAAGTGGCTGGAATGGCGAATCCGGGCACAAGCAGATGAGAAATGAGGTGCGTTTTAGAAACCTTTCCCCATCACACGGTGTACCATCTTCTGTGTATCTCATGCATGTTTTCGATGTAGGAAGATGCCCTTGAACCTGGAGATTTGGGACCCATGCGATGGGTACCACGCAGTATTACTTTAAAGGGTCTGCGTTTGCTCACCCAACCTCACCAAACCTCTCAGCCGCAACAGTGTCCACCCTTATGTCTCATCCAGCTGTGGGTCTAGATATGGTCAATCCAGGTTGCATCACAGCCCCTGAACGCATTGTGTAAGAATTTCTCTCTCTTTCACTGTCTTTGTTTCATGGGTTTTTCAAAGTAATTTATTTTTATAATGGGGTTTAGCTGCTTTTCACTGCTGTGTTTATGCCGCTTTTTACCCACTTGACACACTAACAGAGACATATCAATACATAGGTTTTAAGATTATGACTAGTCAGATATATTCTTGTGCGGTGAATAGGGCGTGTTGAGTCCAGTTCTCTGAGCAAGGAGTAGGTCTTGTCTATTACATATTGGGTTTATGGAACGGTATCTGAGCTAATTTGAATCCCTTGTTTTATGTATCACCCCACCTCACCTTTCCCGTTAAGCAGCCATAGTGTGTTTTCTGCATGTGTGACTCTGTTCTGTTTTCTGATTCAGTTCAAGTGTAACGGTTTTTACATTCCCTCTATAAGTGATACCTTATGAGAAGTGTCCTTTTCTGTGTGACTTATTTCACTTAGAATCGTCGTACCTAAATCCACTCATCATGCTGCTACTAGCCTTATGACATTGATTACATGGCTGAGTGATATTCCATTGTACATAAGGACCACAACTTCTTTATCCATTTTTCTCTTTCCTGGGATATTGAAGGTGGAATGAAGTGGAGGTCCTTGTCAACAGAGCAGCCCTAAACTTTGGGGTGCTTGTGTCTTGCTGATTTTTCATTTTCCCAATTTATACCCCCATGAGTGGAAGTGCCCTATGCTCTCTAAGCTGTGTTTTTTAGATGTTTCAGGACACACCGTACACTTCTGCAGAGTGGCTGTTGACAATTTACATCCCGCCCATCAGTGTAGCAAGGCTCCCATTTCTCCATGGCCTGTCCTGCATTTCTGGTTTTGACACTTTTTTCAGCATGGCCCTTTTGACCGATGGGAAGCGAGACATCATTGTAGCGCTGATTTGCCTTTCCAGGTTGCTTGGTGGCCAAAAAGGGCGTATGCGTTTTTTCCTGAATATATTCAGGAAAAAACGCATACGCCCTTTTTGGCCAAGGGCATCATTGTCAACGATTTTCTGCTTCTCATGTACTTTAAAGGCGATTCGAATCTACCTCCTGAAATCTGTTTCCTGCAATTCTGCCTTGATTTCAAATCCTCTTCTTTGCCTTCCCTCAATATATTTGTGGACGAGAGTTATCATTTATAACTCTGCAGGTTTGTGAATTGCAGTGCCCTGAACCTCCATTTTACAACTCGCTTTTTAGGGAGCTGGCCGCAAAAGCGCAGGATGGCTTCAGGCCCTGTTCTGGTTCCGGGGGGCAGGCTGATCCTGTGGTTAATTCTTCTTCCTGATGGGAAAATAGAGTGACCTGTGCCTGTCCCAACACCAAGAGCTAGTCTCTCGTTGGTTCCACGTCTTCCCGTTCATCCTCAGGACAAATTGCAACCTGTACGGAACAGGAGGTTAAAGGTGCTGATGCTCCAAGGAGGGAGATTGCTAGTAAAGTGGCTGGAATGGCGAACCCGGGCACAAGCAGATGAGAAATGAGGTGCGTTTTAGAAACCTTTCCCCATCACACGGTGTACCATCTTCTGGGTATCTCATGCATGTTTTCGATGTAGGAAGATGCCTTTGAACCTGGAGATTTGGGACCCATGCGATGGGTACCACGCAGTATTACTTTAAAGGGTCTGCGTTTGCTCACCCAACCTCACCAAACCTCTCAGCCACAACAGTGTCCACCCTTATGTCTCATCCAGCTGTGGGTCTAGATATGGTCAATCCAGGTTGCATCACAGCCCCTGAACGCATTGTGTAAGAATTTCTCTCTCTTTCACTGTCTTTGTTTCATGGGTTTTTCAAAGTAATTTATTTTTATAATGGGGTTTAGCTGCTTTTCACTGCTGTGTTTATGCCGCTTTTTACCCACTTGACACACTAACAGAGAGATATCAATACATAGGTTTTAAGATTATTACTAGTCAGATATATTCTTGTGCGGTGAATAGGGCGTGTTGAGTCCAGTTCTCTGAGCAAGGAGTAGGTCTTGTCTATTACATATTGGGTTTATGGAACGGTATCTGAGCTAATTTGAAACCCTTGTTTTATGTATCACCCCACCTCACCTTTCCCGTTAAGCAGCCATAGTGTGTTTTCTGCATGTGTGACTCTGTTCTGTTTTGTAATTCAGTTCAAGTGTAACGGTTTTTACATTCCCTCTATAAGTGATACCTTATGAGAAGTGCCCTTTTCTGTGTGACTTATTTCAGTTAGAGTCGTCGTACCTAAATCCACTCATCATGCTGCTACTAGCCTTATGACATTGATTTCACGGCTGAGTGATATTCCATTGTACATAAGGACCACAACTTCTTTATCCATTTTTCTCTTTCCTAGGATATTGAAGGTGGAATGAAGTGGAGGTCCTTGTCAACAGAGCAGCCCTAAACTTTGGGGTGCTTGTGTCTTGCTGATTTTTAATTTTCCCAATTTATAACCCCATGAGTGGAAGTGCCCTATGCTCTCTAAGCTTTGCTTTTTAGACGTTTCAGGACTCACCGTACACTTCTCCAGAGTGGCTGTTGACAATTTACATCCCGCCCATCAGTGAAGCAAGGCTCCCATTTCTCCATGGCCTGTCCTGCATTTCTGGTTTTGACAATTTTTTCAGCATGGCCCTTTTGACCAATGGGAAGCGAGACATCTTTGTAGCGCTGATTTGCCTTTCCAGGTTGCTTGGTTGTCCAAAACGGGCGTATGCGTTTTTTCCTGAATATATTCAGGAAAAAACGCATACGCCCTTTTTGGCCAAGGGCATCATTGTCAACGTTTTGCCGCTTTTCATGTGCTTTAAAGGCGATTCGAATCTACCTCCTGAAATCTGTTTCCTGCAATTCTGCCTTGATTTCAAATCCTCTTCTTTGCCTTCCCTCAATATATTTGTGGATGAGAGTTATCATTTATAACTCTGCAGGTTTGTGAATTGCAGTGCCCTGAACCTCCATTTTACAACTCGCTTTTTAGGGAGCTGGCCGCAAAAGCGCAGGATGGCTTCAGGCCCTGTTCTGGTTCCGGGGGGCAGGCTGAGCCTGTGGTTAATTCTTCTTCCTGATGGGAAAATAGAGTGACCTGTGCCTGTCCGAACACCAAGAGCTAGTCTTTCATTGGTTCCACGTCTTCCCGTTCATCCTCAGTACAAATTGCAACCTGTACGGAACAGGAGGTTAAAGGTGCTGATGCTCCAAGGAGGGAGATTGCTAGTAAAGTGGCTGGAATGGCGAACCCGGGCACAAGCAAATGAGAAATGAGGTGCGTTTTAGAAACCTTTCCCCATCACACGGTGTACCATCTTCTGGGTATCTCATGCATGTTTTCGATGTAGGAAGATGCCCTTGAACCTGGAGATTTGGGACCCATGCGATGGGTACCACGCAGTATTACTTTAAAGGGTCTGCGTTTGCTCACCCAACCTCACCAAACCTCTCCGCCGCAACAGTGTCCACCCTTAGGTCTCATCCAGCTGTGGGTCTAGATATGGTCAATCCAGGTTGCATCACAGCCCGTGAACGCATTGTGTAAGAATTTCGCTCTCTTTCACTGTCTTTGTTTCACGGGTTTTTCAAAGTAATTTATTTTTATAATGGGGTTTAGCTGCTTTTCACTGCTGTGTTTATGCCACTTTACACCCACTTGACACACTAACAGAGAGATATCAATACATAGGTTTTAAGATTATTACTAGTCAGATATATTCTTGTGCGGTGAATAGGGCGTGTTGAGTCCAGTTCTCTGAGCAAGGAGTAGGTCTTGTCTATTACATATTGGTTTTATGGAACGGTATCTGAGCTAATTTGAAACCCTTGTTTTATGTATCACCCCACCTCACCTTTCCCGTTAAGCAGCCATAGTGTGTTTTCTGCATGTGTGACTCTGTTCTGTTTTGTAACTCAGTTCAAGTGTAACGGTTTTTACATTCCCTCTATCAGTGATACCTTATGAGAAGTGTCCTTTTCTGTGTGACTTATTTCACTTAGAATCGTCGTACCTAAATCCACTCATCATGCTGCTACTAGCCTTATGACATTGATTTCATGGCTGAGTGATATTCCATTGTACATAAGGACCACAACTTCTTTATCCATTTTTCTCTTTCCTGGGATATTGAAGGTGGAATGAAGTGGAGGTCCTTGTCAACAGAGCAGCCCTAAACTTTGGGGTGCTTGTGTCTTGCTGATTTTTCATTTTCCCAATTTATACCCCCATGAGTGGAAGTGCCCTATGCTCTCTAAGCTTTGCTTTTTAGACGTTTCAGGAGTCACCGTACACTTCTCCAGAGTGGCTGTTGACAATTTACATCCCGCCCATCAGTGTAGCAAGGCTCCCATTTCTCCATGGCCTGTCCTGCATTTCTGGTTTTGACACTTTTTTCAGCATGGCCCTTTTGACCAATGGGAAGCGAGACATCATTGTAGCGCTGATTTGCCTTTCCAGGTTGCTTGGTTGGCCAAAAAGGGCGTATGCGTTTTTTCCTGAATATATTCAGGAAAAAACGCATACGCCCTTTTTGGCCAAGGGCATCATTGTCAACGTTTTGCCGCTTCTTATGTGCTTTAAAGGCGATTCGAATCTACCTCCTGAAATCTGTTTCCTGCAATTCTGCCTTGATTTCAAATCCTCTTCTTTGCCTTCCCTCAATATATTTGTGGACGAGAGTTATCATTTATAACTCTGCAGGTTTGTGAATTGCAGTGCCCTGAACCTCCATTTTACAACTCGCTTTTTTGGGAGTTGGCCGCAAAAGCGCAGGATGGCTTCAGGCCCTGTTCTGGTTCCAGTGGGCAGGCTGAGCCTGTGGTTAATTCTTCTTCCTGATGGGAAAATAGAGTAACCTGTGCCTGTCCCAACACCAAGAGCTAGTCTCTCATTGGTTCCACGTCTTCCCGTTCATCCTCAGGACAAATTGCAACCTGTACGGAACAGGAGGTTAAAGGTGCTGATGCTCCAAGTAGGGAGATTGCTAGTAAAGCGGCTGGAATGGCGAACCCGGGCACAAGGAGATGAGAAATGAGGTGCGTTTTAGAAACCTTTCCACATCACACGGTGTACCATTTTCTGGGTTTCTCATGCATGTTTTCGATGTAGGAAGATGCCCTTGAACCTGGCGATTTGGGACCCATGCGATGGGTACCATGCAGTATTACTTTAAAGGGTCTGCGTTTGCTCACCCAACCTCACCAAACCTCTCAGCCCCAAGAGTGTCCACCCTTATGTCTCATCCAGCTGTGGGTCTAGATATGGTCAATCCAGGTTGCATCACAGCCCGTGAACGCATTGTGTAAGAATTTCTATCTATTTCACTGTCTTTGTTTCATGGGTTTTTCAAAGTAATTTATTTTTATAATGGGGTTTAGCTGCTTTTCACTGCTGTGTTTATGCCGCTTTACACCCACTTGACACACTAACAGAGAGATATCAATACATAAGTTTTAAGATTATTACTAGTCAGATATATTCTTGTGCGGTGAATAGGGCGTGTTGAGTCCAGTTCTCTGAGCAAGGAGTAGGTCTTGTCTATTACATATTGGGTTTATGGAACGGTGTCTGAGCTAATTTGAAACCCTTGTTTTATGTATCACCCCACCTCACCTTTCCCGTTAAGCAGCCATAGTGTGTTTTCTGCATGTGTGACTCTGTTCTGTTTTGTAATTCAGTTCAAGTGTAACGGTTTTTACATTCCCTCTATCAGTGATACCTTTTGAGAAGTGTCCTTTTCTGTGTGACTTATTTCACTTAGAGTCGTCATACCTAAATCCACTCTTCATGCTGCTACTAGCCTTATGACATTGATTTCACGGCTGAGTGATATTCCATTGTACATAAGGACCACAACTTCTTTATCCATTTTTCTCTTTCCTGGGATATTGAAGTTGGAATGAAGTGGAGGTCCTTGTCAACAGAGCAGCCCTAAACTTTGGGGTGCTTGTTTCTTGCTGATTTTTAATTTTCCCAATTTATAACCCCATGAGTGGAAGTGCCCTATGCTCTCTAAGCTTTGTTTTTTAGATGTTTCAGGACTCACCGTACGCTTCTCCAGAGTGGCTGTTGGCAATTTACATCCCGCCCATCAGTGTAGCAAGGCTCCCATTTCTCCATGGCCTGTCCTGCATTTGTGGTTTTGACACTTTTTTCAGCATGGCCTTTTTAACCGATGGGAAGCGAGACATCTTTGTAGCGCTGATTTGCCTTTCCAGGTTGCTTGGTTGGCCAAAAAGGGCGTATGCGTTTTTTCCTGAATATATTCAGGAAAAAACGCATACGCCCTTTTTGGCCAAGGGCATCATTGTCAACGTTTTGCCGCTTCTTATGTGCTTTAAAGGCGATTCGAATCTACCTCCTGAAATCTGTTTCCTGCAATTCTGCCTTGATTTCAAATCCTCTTCTTTGCCTTCCCTCAATATATTTGTGGACGAGAGTTATCATTTATAACTCTGCAGGTTTGTGAATTGCAGTGCCCTGAACCTCCATTTTACAACTCGCTTTTTTGGGAGTTGGCCGCAAAAGCGCAGGATGGCTTCAGGCCCTGTTCTTGTTCCAGTGGGCAGGCTGAGCCTGTGGTTAATTCTTCTTCCTGATGGGAAAATAGAGTAACCTGTGCCTGTCCCAACACCAAGAGCTAGTCTCTCATTGGTTCCACGTCTTCCCGTTCATCCTCAGGACAAATTGCAACCTGTACGGAACAGGAGGTTAAAGGTGCTGATGCTCCAAGTAGGGAGATTGCTAGTAAAGCGGCTGGAATAGCGAACCCGGGCACAAGGAGATGAGAAATGAGGTGCGTTTTAGAAACCTTTCCACATCACACGGTGTACCATTTTCTGGGTTTCTCATGCATGTTTTCGATGTAGGAAGATGCCCTTGAACCTGGCGATTTGGGACCCATGCGATGGGTACCATGCAGTATTACTTTAAAGGGTCTGCCTTTGCTCACCCAACCTCACCAAACCTCTCAGCCCCAAGAGTGTCCACCCTTATGTCTCATCCAGCTGTGGGTCTAGATATGGTCAATCCAGGTTGCATCACAGCCCGTGAACGCATTGTGTAAGAATTTCTATCTCTTTCACTGTCTTTGTTTCATGGGTTTTTCAAAGTAATTTATTTTTATAATGGGGTTTAGCTGCTTTTCACTGCTGTGCTTATGCCGCTTTACACCCACTTGACACACTAACAGAGAGATATCAATACATAAGTTTTAAGATTATTACTAGTCAGATATATTCTTGTGCGGTGAATAGGGCGTGTTGAGTCCAGTTCTCTGAGCAAGGAGTAGGTCTTGTCTATTACATATTGGGTTTATGGAACGGTATCTGAGCTAATTTGAAACCCTTGTTTTATGTATCACCCCACCTCACCTTTCCCGTTAAGCAGCCATAGTGTGTTTTCTGCATGTGTGACTCTGTTCTGTTTTGTAATTCAGTTCAAGTGTAACGGTTTTTACATTCCCTCTATCAGTGATACCTTCTGAGAAGTGTCCTTTTCTGTGTGACTTATTTCACTTAGAGTCGTTGTACCTAAATCCACTCATCATGCTGCTACTAGCCTTATGACATTGATTTCACGGCTGAGTGATATTCCATTGTACATAAGGACCACAACTTCTTTATCCATTTTTCTCTTTCCTGGGATATTGAAGGTGGAATGAAGTGGAGGTCCTTGTCAACAGAGCAGCCCTAAACTTTGGGGTGCTTGTGTCTTGCTGATTTTTCATTTTCCCAATTTATACCCCCATGAGTGGAAGTGCCCTATGCTCTCTAAGCTTTGCTTTTTAGACGTTTCAGGACTCACCGTACACTTCTCCAGAGTGGCTGTTGACAATTTACATCCCGCCCATCAGTGTAGCAAGGCTCCCATTTCTCCATGGCCTGTCCTGCATTTCTGGTTTTGACACTTTTTTCAGCATGGCCCTTTTGACCGATGGGAAGCGAGACATCTTTGTAGCGCTGATTTGCCTTTCCAGGTTGCTTGGTTGGCCAAAAAGGGCGTATGCGTTTTTTCCTGAATATATTCAGGAAAAAACGCATACGCCCTTTTTGGCCAAGGGCATCATTGTCAACGTTTTGCCGCTTTTCATGTGCTTTAAAGGCGATTCGAATCTACCTCCTGAAATCTGTTTCCTGCAATTCTGCCTTGATTTCAAATCCTCTTCTTTGCCTTCCCTCAATATATTGTGGATGAGAGTTATCATTTATAAGTCTGCAGGTTTGTGAATTGCAGTGCCCTGAACCTCCATTTTACAACTCGCTTTTTAGGGAGCTGGCCGCAAAAGCGCAGGATGGCTTCAGGCCCTGTTCTGGTTCCGGTGGGCAGGCTGAGCCTGTGGTTAATTCTTCTTCCTGATGGGAAAATAGAGTAATCTGTGCCTGTCCCAACACCAAGAGCTAGTCTCTCATTGGTTCCACGTCTTCCCGTTCATCCTCAGGACAAATTGCAACCTGTACGGAACAGGAGGTTAAAGGTGCTGATGCTCCAAGTAGGGAGATTGCTAGTAAAGCGGCTGGAATAGCGAACCCGGGCACAAGGAGATGAGAAATGAGGTGCGTTTTAGAAACCTTTACACATCACACGGTGTACCATCTTCTGGGTTTCTCATGCATGTTTTCGATGTAGGAAGATGCCCTTGAACCTGGCGATTTGGGACCCATGCGATGGGTACCATGCAGTATTACTTTAAAGGGTCTGCGTTTGCTCACCCAACCTCACCAAACCTCTCAGCCCCAAGAGTGTCCACCCTTATGTCTCATCCAGCTGTGGGTCTAGATATGGTCAATCCAGGTTGCATCACAGCCCGTGAACGCATTGTGTAAGAATTTCTATCTCTTTCACTGTCTTTGTTTCATGGGTTTTTCAAAGTAATTTATTTTTATAATGGGGTTTAGCTGCTTTTCACTGCTGTGCTTATGCCGCTTTACACCCACTTGACACACTAACAGAGAGATATCAATACATAAGTTTTAAGATTATTACTAGTCAGATATATTCTTGTGCGGTGAATAGGGCGTGTTGAGTCCAGTTCTCTGAGCAAGGAGTAGGTCTTGTCTATTACATATTGGGTTTATGGAACGGTATCTGAGCTAATTTGAAACCCTTGTTTTATGTATCACCCCACCTCACCTTTCCCGTTAAGCAGCCATAGTGTGTTTTCTGCATGTGTGACTCTGTTCTGTTTTGTAATTCAGTTCAAGTGTAACGGTTTTTACATTCCCTCTATCAGTGATACCTTCTGAGAAGTGTCCTTTTCTGTGTGACTTATTTCACTTAGAGTCGTTGTACCTAAATCCACTCATCATGCTGCTACTAGCCTTATGACATTGATTTCATGGCTGAGTGATATTCCATTGTACATAAGGACCACAACTTCTTTATCCATTTTTCTCTTTCCTGGGATATTGAAGGTGGAATGAAGTGGAGGTCCTTGTCAACAGAGCAGCCCTAAACTTTGGGGTGCTTGTGTCTTGCTGATTTTTCATTTTCCCAATTTATACCCCCATGAGTGGAAGTGCCCTATGCTCTCTAAGCTTTGCTTTTTAGACGTTTCAGGACTCACCGTACACTTCTCCAGAGTGGCTGTTGACAATTTACATCCCGCCCATCAGTGTAGCAAGGCTCCCATTTCTCCATGGCCTGTCCTGCATTTCTGGTTTTGACACTTTTTTCAGCATGGCCCTTTTGACCGATGGGAAGCGAGACATCTTTGTAGCGCTGATTTGCCTTTCCAGGTTGCTTGGTTGGCCAAAAAGGGCGTATGCGTTTTTTCCTGAATATATTCAGGAAAAAACGCATACGCCCTTTTTGGCCAAGGGCATCATTGTCAACGTTTTGCCGCTTTTCATGTGCTTTAAAGGCGATTCGAATCTACCTCCTGAAATCTGTTTCCTGCAATTCTGCCTTGATTTCAAATCCTCTTCTTTGCCTTCCCTCAATATATTTGTGGATGAGAGTTATCATTTATAAGTCTGCAGGTTTGTGAATTGCAGTGCCCTGAACCTCCATTTTACAACTCGCTTTTTAGGGAGCTGGCCGCAAAAGCGCAGGATGGCTTCAGGCCCTGTTCTGGTTCCGGTGGGCAGGCTGAGCCTGTGGTTAATTCTTCTTCCTGATGGGAAAATAGAGTAACCTGTGCCTGTCCCAACACCAAGAGCTAGTCTCTCATTGGTTCCACGTCTTCCCGTTCATCCTCAGGACAAATTGCAACCTGTACGGAACAGGAGGTTAAAGGTGCTGATGCTCCAAGTAGGGAGATTGCTAGTAAAGCGGCTGGAATAGCGAACCCGGGCACAAGGAGATGAGAAATGAGGTGCGTTTTAGAAACCTTTCCACATCACACGGTGTACCATCTTCTGGGTTTCTCATGCATGTTTTCGATGTAGGAAGATGCCCTTGAACCTGGCGATTTGGGACCCATGCGATGGGTACCATGCAGTATTACTTTAAAGGGTCTGCGTTTGCTCACCCAACCTCACCAAACCTCTCAGCCCCAAGAGTGTCCACCCTTATGTCTCATCCAGCTGTGGGTCTAGATATGGTCAATCCAGGTTGCATCACAGCCCGTGAACGCATTGTGTAAGAATTTCTATCTCTTTCACTGTCTTTTTTTCATGGGTTTTTCAAAGTAATTTATTTTTATAATGGGGTTTAGCTGCTTTTCACTGCTGTGCTTATGCCGCTTTACACCCACTTGACACACTAACAGAGAGATATCAATACATAAGTTTTAAGATTATTACTAGTCAGATATATTCTTGTGCGGTGAATAGGGCGTGTTGAGTCCAGTTCTCTGAGCAAGGAGTAGGTCTTGTCTATTACATATTGGTTTTATGGAACGGTATCTGAGCTAATATGAAACCCTTGTTTTATGTATCACCCCACCTCACCTTTCCCGTTAAGCAGCCATAGTGTGTTTTCTGCATGTGTGACTCTGTTCTGTTTTGTAATTCAGTTCAAGTGTAACGGTTTTTACATTCCCTCTATCAGTGATACCTTATGAGAAGTGTCCTTTTCTGTGTGACTTATTTCACTTAGAGTCGTCGTACCTAAATCCACTCATCATGCTGCTACTAGCCTTATGACATTGATTTCACGGCTGAGTGATATTCCATTGTACATAAGGACCACAACTTCTTTATCCATTTTTCTCTTTCCTGGGATATTGAAGGTGGAATGAAGTGGAGGTCCTTGTCAACAGAGCAGCCCTAAACTTTGGGGTGCTTGTGTCTTGCTGATTTTTCATTTTCCCAATTTATACCCCCATGAGTGGAAGTGCCCTATGCTCTCTAAGCTTTGCTTTTTAGACGTTTCAGGACTCACCGTACACTTCTCCAGAGTGGCTGTTGACAATTTACATCCCGCCCATCAGTGTAGCAAGGCTCCCATTTCTCCATGGCCTGTCCTGCATTTCTGGTTTTGACACTTTTTTCAGCATGGCCCTTTTAACCGATGGGAAGCGAGACTTCTTTGTAGCGCTGATTTGCCTTTCCAGGTTGCTTGGTTGGCCAAAAAGGGCGTATGCGTTTTTTCCTGAATATATTCAGGAAAAAACGCATACGCCCTTTTTGGCCAAGGGCATCATTGTCAACGTTTTGCCGCTTTTCATGTGCTTTAAAGGCGATTCGAATCTACCTCCTGAAATCTGTTTCCTGCAATTCTGCCTTGATTTCAAATCCTCTTCTTTGCCTTCCCTCAATATATTTGTGGACGAGAGTTATCATTTATAACTCTGCAGGTTTGTGAATTGCAGTGCCCTGAACCTCCATTTTACAACTCGCTTTTTAGGGAGCTGGCCACAAAAGCGCAGGATGGCTTCAGGCCCTGTTCTGGTTCCGGGGGGCAGGCTGAGCCTGTGGTTAATTCTTCTTCCTGATGGGAAAATAGAGTGACCTGTGCCTGTCCCAACACCAAGAGCTAGTCTTTAATTGGTTCCAAGTCTTCCCGTTCATCCTCAGTACAAATTGCAACCTGTACGGAACAGGAGGTTAAAGGTGCTGATGCTCCTAGGAGGGAGATTGCTAGTAAAGTGGCTGGAATGGCGAACCCGGGCACAAGCAGATGAGAAATGAGGTGCGTTTTAGAAACCTTTCCCCATCACACGGTGTACCATCTTCTGGGTTTCTCATGCATGTTTTCGATGTAGGAAGATGCCCTTGAACCTGGCGATTTGGGACCCATGCGATGGGTACCATGCAGTATTACTTTAAAGGGTCTGCGTTTGCTCACCCAACCTCACCAAACCTCTCAGCCCCAAGAGTGTCCACCCTTATGTCTCATCCAGCTGTGGGTCTAGATATGGTCAATCCAGGTTGCATCACAGCCCGTGAACGCATTGTGTAAGAATTTCTATCTCTTTCACTGTCTTTGTTTCATGGGTTTTTCAAAGTAATTTATTTTTATAATGGGGTTTAGCTGCTTTTCACTGCTGTGCTTATGCCGCTTTACACCCACTTGACACACTAACAGAGAGATATCAATACATAAGTTTTAAGATTATTACTAGTCAGATATATTCTTGTGCGGTGAATAGGGCGTGTTGAGTCCAGTTCTCTGAGCAAGGAGTAGGTCTTGTCTATTACATATTGGTTTTATGGAACGGTATCTGAGCTAATATGAAACCCTTGTTTTATGTATCACCCCACCTCACCTTTCCCGTTAAGCAGCCATAGTGTGTTTTCTGCATGTGTGACTCTGTTCTGTTTTGTAATTCAGTTCAAGTGTAAGGGTTTTTACATTCCCTCTATCAGTGATACCTTATGAGAAGTGTCCTTTTCTGTGTGACTTATTTCACTTAGAGTCGTCGTACCTAAATCCACTCATCATGCTGCTACTAGCCTTATGACATTGATTTCACGGCTGAGTGATATTCCATTGTACATAAGGACCACAACTTCTTTATCCATTTTTCTCTTTCCTGGGATATTGAAGGTGGAATGAAGTGGAGGTCCTTGTCAACAGAGCAGCCCTAAACTTTGGGGTGCTTGTGTCTTGCTGATTTTTCATTTTCCCAATTTATACCCCCATGAGTGGAAGTGCCCTATGCTCTCTAAGCTTTGCTTTTTAGACGTTTCAGGACTCACCGTACACTTCTCCAGAGTGGCTGTTGACAATTTACATCCCGCCCATCAGTGTAGCAAGGCTCCCATTTCTCCATGGCCTGTCCTGCATTTCTGGTTTTGACACTTTTTTCAGCATGGCCCTTTTGACCGATGGGAAGCGAGACATCTTTGTAGCGCTGATTTGCCTTTCCAGGTTGCTTGGTTGGCCAAAAAGGGCGTATGCGTTTTTTCCTGAATATATTCAGGAAAAAACGCATACGCCCTTTTTGGCCAAGGGCATCATTGTCAACGTTTTGCCGCTTTTCATGTGCTTTAAAGGCGATTCGAATCTACCTCCTGAAATCTGTTTCCTGCAATTCTGCCTTGATTTCAAATCCTCTTCTTTGCCTTCCCTCAATATATTTGTGGATGAGAGTTATCATTTATAACTCTGCAGGTTTGTGAATTGCAGTGCCCTGAACCTCCATTTTACAACTCGCTTTTTTGGGAGCTGGCCGCAAAAGCGCAGGATGGCTTCAGGCCCTGTTCTGGTTCCGGTGGGCAGGCTGAGCCTGTGGTTAATTCTTCTTCCTGATGGGAAAATAGAGTAACCTATGCCTGTCCCAACACCAAGAGCTAGTCTCTCATTGGTTCCACGTCTTCCCGTTCATCCTCAGGACAAATTGCAACCTGTACGGAACAGGAGGTTAAAGGTGCTGATGCTCCAAGTAGGGAGATTGCTAGTAAAGCGGCTGGAATAGCGAACCCGGGCACAAGGAGATGAGAAATGAGGTGCGTTTTAGAAACCTTTCCACATCACACGGTGTACCATCTTCTGGGTTTCTCATGCATGTTTTCGATGTAGGAAGATGCCCTTGAACCTGGCGATTTGGGACCCATGCGATGGGTACCATGCAGTATTACTTTAAAGGGTCTGCGTTTGCTCACCCAACCTCACCAAACCTCTCAGCCCCAAGAGTGTCCACCCTTATGTCTCATCCAGCTGTGGGTCTAGATATGGTCAATCCAGGTTGCATCACAGCCCGTGAACGCATTGTGTAAGAATTTCTATCTCTTTCACTGTCTTTGTTTCATGGGTTTTTCAAAGTAATTTATTTTTATAATGGGGTTTAGCTGCTTTTCACTGCTGTGCTTATGCCGCTTTACACCCACTTGACACACTAACAGAGAGATATCAATACATAAGTTTTAAGATTATTACTAGTCAGATATATTCTTGTGCGGTGAATAGGGCGTGTTGAGTCCAGTTCTCTGAGCAAGGAGTAGGTCTTGTCTATTACATATTGGTTTTATGGAACGGTATCTGAGCTAATATGAAACCCTTGTTTTATGTATCACCCCAACTCACCTTTCCCGTTAAGCAGCCATAGTGTGTTTTCTGCATGTGTGACTCTGTTCTGTTTTGTAATTCAGTTCAAGTGTAACGGTTTTTACATTCCCTCTATCAGTGATACCTTATGAGAAGTGTCCTTTTCTGTGTGACTTATTTCACTTAGAGTCGTCGTACCTAAATCCACTCATCATGCTGCTACTAGCCTTATGACATTGATTTCACGGCTGAGTGATATTCCATTGTACATAAGGACCACAACTTCTTTATCCATTTTTCTCTTTCCTGGGATATTGAAGGTGGAATGAAGTGGAGGTCCTTGTCAACAGAGCAGCCCTAAACTTTGGGGTGCTTGTGTCTTGCTGATTTTTCATTTTCCCAATTTATACCCACATGAGTGGAAGTGCCCTATGCTCTCTAAGCTTTGCTTTTTAGACGTTTCAGGACTCCCCGTACACTTCTCCAGAGTGGCTGTTGACAATTTACATCCCACCCATCAGTGTAGCAAGGCTCCCATTTCTCCATGGCCTGTCCTGCATTTCTGGTTTTGACACTTTTTTCAGCATGGCCCTTTTAACCGATGGGAAGCGAGACTTCTTTGTAGCGCTGATTTGCCTTTCCAGGTTGCTTGGTTGGCCAAAAAGGGCGTATGCGTTTTTTCCTGAATATATTCAGGAAAAACCGCATACGCCCTTTTTGGCCAAGGGCATCATTGTCAACGTTTTGCCGCTTTTCATGTGCTTTAAAGGCGATTCGAATCTACCTCCTGAAATCTGTTTCCTGCAATTCTGCCTTGATTTCAAATCCTCTTCTTTGCCTTCCCTCAATATATTTGTGGACGAGAGTTATCATTTATAACTCTGCAGATTTGTGAATTGCAGTGCCCTGAACCTCCATTTTACAACTCGCTTTTTAGGGAGCTGGCCGCAAAAGCGCAGGATGGCTTCAGGCCCTGTTCTGGTTCCGGGGGGCAGGCTGAGCCTGTGGTTAATTCTTCTTCCTGATGGGAAAATAGAGTGACCTGTGCCTGTCCCAACACCAAGAGCTAGTCTTTCATTGGTTCCAAGTCTTCCCGTTCATCCTCAGTACAAATTGCAACCTGTACGGAACAGGAGGTTAAAGGTGCTGATGCTCCTAGGAGGGAGATTGCTAGTAAAGTGGCTGGAATGGCGAATCCGGGCACAAGCAGATGAGAAATGAGGTGCGTTTTAGAAACCTTTCCCCATCACACGGTGTACCATCTTCTGTGTATCTCATGCATGTTTTCGATGTAGGAAGATGCCCTTGAACCTGGAGATTTGGGACCCATGCGATGGGTACCACGCAGTATTACTTTAAAGGGTCTGCGTTTGCTCACCCAACCTCACCAAACCTCTCAGCCGCAACAGTGTCCACCCTTATGTCTCATCCAGCTGTGGGTCTAGATATGGTCAATCCAGGTTGCATCACAGCCCCTGAACGCATTGTGTAAGAATTTCTCTCTCTTTCACTGTCTTTGTTTCATGGGTTTTTCAAAGTAATTTATTTTTATAATGGGGTTTAGCTGCTTTTCACTGCTGTGTTTATGCCGCTTTTTACCCACTTGACACACTAACAGAGACATATCAATACATAGGTTTTAAGATTATGACTAGTCAGATATATTCTTGTGCGGTGAATAGGGCGTGTTGAGTCCAGTTCTCTGAGCAAGGAGTAGGTCTTGTCTATTACATATTGGGT
Organism: Balaenoptera borealis; assembly: GCF_965194805.1. Classification (NCBI taxonomy): domain Eukaryota; kingdom Metazoa; phylum Chordata; class Mammalia; order Artiodactyla; family Balaenopteridae; genus Balaenoptera; species Balaenoptera borealis. The sequence continues at coordinate 1,451,077 of NC_138869.1, read as the reverse complement.
TTATGGAACGGTATCTGAGCTAATTTGAATCCCTTGTTTTATGTATCACCCCACCTCACCTTTCCCGTTAAGCAGCCATAGTGTGTTTTCTGCATGTGTGACTCTGTTCTGTTTTCTGATTCAGTTCAAGTGTAACGGTTTTTACATTCCCTCTATAAGTGATACCTTATGAGAAGTGTCCTTTTCTGTGTGACTTATTTCACTTAGAATCGTCGTACCTAAATCCACTCATCATGCTGCTACTAGCCTTATGACATTGATTTCATGGCTGAGTGATATTCCATTGTACATAAGGACCACATCTTCTTTATCCATTTTTCTCTTTCCTGGGATATTGAAGGTGGAATGAAGTGGAGGTCCTTGTCAACAGAGCAGCCCTAAACTTTGGGGTGCTTGTGTCTTGCTGATTTTTCATTTTCCCAATTTATACCCCCATGAGTGGAAGTGCCCTATGCTCTCTAAGCTGTGTTTTTTAGATGTTTCAGGACACACCGTACACTTCTGCAGAGTGGCTGTTGACAATTTACATCCCGCCCATCAGTGTAGCAAGGCTCCCATTTCTCCATGGCCTGTCCTGCATTTCTGGTTTTGACACTTTTTTCAGCATGGCCCTTTTGACCAATGGGAAGCGAGACATCATTGTAGCGCTGATTTGCCTTTCCAGGTTGCTTGGTGGCCAAAAAGGGCGTATGCGTTTTTTCCTGAATATATTCAGGAAAAAACGCATACGCCCTTTTTGGCCAAGGGCATCATTGTCAACGATTTTCTGCTTTTCATGTACTTTAAAGGCGATTCGAATCTACCTCCTGAAATCTGTTTCCTGCAATTCTGCCTTGATTTCAAATCCTCTTCTTTGCCTTCCCTCAATATATTTGTGGACGAGAGTTATCATTTATAACTCTGCAGGTTTGTGAATTGCAGTGCCCTGAACCTCCATTTTACAACTCGCTTTTTAGGGAGCTGGCCGCAAAAGCGCAGGATGGCTTCAGGCCCTGTTCTGGTTCCGGGGGGCAGGCTGATCCTGTGGTTAATTCTTCTTCCTGATGGGAAAATAGAGTGACCTGTGCCTGTCCCAACACCAAGAGCTAGTCTCTCGTTGGTTCCACGTCTTCCCGTTCATCCTCAGGACAAATTGCAACCTGTACGGAACAGGAGGTTAAAGGTGCTGATGCTCCAAGGAGGGAGATTGCTAGTAAAGTGGCTGGAATGGCGAACCCGGGCACAAGCAGATGAGAAATGAGGTGCGTTTTAGAAACCTTTCCCCATCACACGGTGTACCATCTTCTGGGTATCTCATGCATGTTTTCGATGTAGGAAGATGCCTTTGAACCTGGAGATTTGGGACCCATGCGATGGGTACCACGCAGTATTACTTTAAAGGGTCTGCGTTTGCTCACCCAACCTCACCAAACCTCTCAGCCACAACAGTGTCCACCCTTATGTCTCATCCAGCTGTGGGTCTAGATATGGTCAATCCAGGTTGCATCACAGCCCCTGAACGCATTGTGTAAGAATTTCTCTCTCTTTCACTGTCTTTGTTTCATGGGTTTTTCAAAGTAATTTATTTTTATAATGGGGTTTAGCTGCTTTTCACTGCTGTGTTTATGCCGCTTTTTACCCACTTGACACACTAACAGAGAGATATCAATACATAGGTTTTAAGATTATTACTAGTCAGATATATTTTTGTGCGGTGAATAGGGCGTGTTGAGTCCAGTTCTCTGAGCAAGGAGTAGGTCTTGTCTATTACATATTGGGTTTATGGAACGGTATCTGAGCTAATTTGAAACCCTTGTTTTATGTATCACCCCACCTCACCTTTCCCGTTAAGCAGCCATAGTGTGTTTTCTGCATGTGTGACTCTGTTCTGTTTTGTAATTCAGTTCAAGTGTAACGGTTTTTACATTCCCTCTATAAGTGATACCTTATGAGAAGTGCCCTTTTCTGTGTGACTTATTTCAGTTAGAGTCGTCGTACCTAAATCCACTCATCATGCTGCTACTAGCCTTATGACATTGATTTCACGGCTGAGTGATATTCCATTGTACATAAGGACCACAACTTCTTTATCCATTTTTCTCTTTCCTAGGATATTGAAGGTGGAATGAAGTGGAGGTCCTTGTCAACAGAGCAGCCCTAAACTTTGGGGTGCTTGTGTCTTGCTGATTTTTAATTTTCCCAATTTATAACCCCATGAGTGGAAGTGCCCTATGCTCTCTAAGCTTTGCTTTTTAGACGTTTCAGGACTCACCGTACACTTCTCCAGAGTGGCTGTTGACAATTTACATCCCGCCCATCAGTGAAGCAAGGCTCCCATTTCTCCATGGCCTGTCCTGCATTTCTGGTTTTGACAATTTTTTCAGCATGGCCCTTTTGACCAATGGGAAGCGAGACATCTTTGTAGCGCTGATTTGCCTTTCCAGGTTGCTTGGTTGTCCAAAACGGGCGTATGCGTTTTTTCCTGAATATATTCAGGAAAAAACGCATACGCCCTTTTTGGCCAAGGGCATCATTGTCAACGTTTTGCCGCTTTTCATGTGCTTTAAAGGCGATTCGAATCTACCTCCTGAAATCTGTTTCCTGCAATTCTGCCTTGATTTCAAATCCTCTTCTTTGCCTTCCCTCAATATATTTGTGGATGAGAGTTATCATTTATAACTCTGCAGGTTTGTGAATTGCAGTGCCCTGAACCTCCATTTTACAACTCGCTTTTTAGGGAGCTGGCCGCAAAAGCGCAGGATGGCTTCAGGCCCTGTTCTGGTTCCGGGGGGCAGGCTGAGCCTGTGGTTAATTCTTCTTCCTGATGGGAAAATAGAGTGACCTGTGCCTGTCCGAACACCAAGAGCTAGTCTTTCATTGGTTCCACGTCTTCCCGTTCATCCTCAGTACAAATTGCAACCTGTACGGAACAGGAGGTTAAAGGTGCTGATGCTCCAAGGAGGGAGATTGCTAGTAAAGTGGCTGGAATGGCGAACCCGGGCACAAGCAAATGAGAAATGAGGTGCGTTTTAGAAACCTTTCCCCATCACACGGTGTACCATCTTCTGGGTATCTCATGCATGTTTTCGATGTAGGAAGATGCCCTTGAACCTGGAGATTTGGGACCCATGCGATGGGTACCACGCAGTATTACTTTAAAGGGTCTGCGTTTGCTCACCCAACCTCACCAAACCTCTCCGCCGCAACAGTGTCCACCCTTATGTCTCATCCAGCTGTGGGTCTAGATATGGTCAATCCAGGTTGCATCACAGCCCGTGAACGCATTGTGTAAGAATTTCGCTCTCTTTCACTGTCTTTGTTTCACGGGTTTTTCAAAGTAATTTATTTTTATAATGGGGTTTAGCTGCTTTTCACTGCTGTGTTTATGCCACTTTACACCCACTTGACACACTAACAGAGAGATATCAATACATAGGTTTTAAGATTATTACTAGTCAGATATATTCTTGTGCGGTGAATAGGGCGTGTTGAGTCCAGTTCTCTGAGCAAGGAGTAGGTCTTGTCTATTACATATTGGTTTTATGGAACGGTATCTGAGCTAATTTGAAACCCTTGTTTTATGTATCACCCCACCTCACCTTTCCCGTTAAGCAGCCATAGTGTGTTTTCTGCATGTGTGACTCTGTTCTGTTTTGTAACTCAGTTCAAGTGTAACGGTTTTTACATTCCCTCTATCAGTGATACCTTATGAGAAGTGTCCTTTTCTGTGTGACTTATTTCACTTAGAATCGTCGTACCTAAATCCACTCATCATGCTGCTACTAGCCTTATGACATTGATTTCATGGCTGAGTGATATTCCATTGTACATAAGGACCACAACTTCTTTATCCATTTTTCTCTTTCCTGGGATATTGAAGGTGGAATGAAGTGGAGGTCCTTGTCAACAGAGCAGCCCTAAACTTTGGGGTGCTTGTGTCTTGCTGATTTTTCATTTTCCCAATTTATACCCCCATGAGTGGAAGTGCCCTATGCTCTCTAAGCTTTGCTTTTTAGACGTTTCAGGAGTCACCGTACACTTCTCCAGAGTGGCTGTTGACAATTTACATCCCGCCCATCAGTGTAGCAAGGCTCCCATTTCTCCATGGCCTGTCCTGCATTTCTGGTTTTGACACTTTTTTCAGCATGGCCCTTTTGACCAATGGGAAGCGAGACATCATTGTAGCGCTGATTTGCCTTTCCAGGTTGCTTGGTTGGCCAAAAAGGGCGTATGCGTTTTTTCCTGAATATATTCAGGAAAAAACGCATACGCCCTTTTTGGCCAAGGGCATCATTGTCAACGTTTTGCCGCTTTTCATGTGCTTTAAAGGCGATTCGAATCTACCTCCTGAAATCTGTTTCCTGCAATTCTGCCTTGATTTCAAATCCTCTTCTTTGCCTTCCCTCAATATATTTGTGGATGAGAGTTATCATTTATAAGTCTGCAGGTTTGTGAATTGCAGTGCCCTGAACCTCCATTTTACAACTCGCTTTTTAGGGAGCTGGCCGCAAAAGCGCAGGATGGCTTCAGCCTCTATTCTGGTTCCGGGGGGCAGGCTGAGCCTGTGGTTAATTCTTCTTCCTGATGGGAAAATAGAGTGACCTGTGCCTGTCCCAACACCAAGAGCTAGTCTTTCATTGGTTCCACGTCTTCCCGTTCATCCTCAGTACAAATTGCAACCTGTACGGAACAGGAGGTTAAAGGTGCTGATGCTCCAAGGAGGGAGATTGCTAGTAAAGTGGCTGGAATGGTGAACCCGGGCACAAGCAAATGAGAAATGAGGTGCGTTTTAGAAACCTTTCCCCATCACACGGTGTACCATCTTCTGGGTATCTCATGCATGTTTTCGATGTAGGAAGATGCCCTTGAACCTGGAGATTTGGAACCCATGCGATGGGTACCACGCAGTATTACTTTAAAGGGTCTGTGTTTGCTCACCCAACCTCACCAAACCTCTCAGCCGCAACAGTGTCCACCCTTAGGTCTCATCCAGCTGTGGGTCTAGATATGGTCAATCCAGGTTGCATCACAGCCCCTGAACGCATTGTGTAAGAATTTCGCTCTCTTTCACTGTCTTTGTTTCACGGGTTTTTCAAAGTAATTTATTTTTATAATGGGGTTTAGCTGCTTGTCACTGCTGTGTTTATGCCGCTTTACACCCACTTGACACACTAACAGAGAGATATCAATACATAGGTTTTAAGATTATTACTAGTCAGATATATTCTTGTGCGGTGAATAGGGCGTGTTGAGTCCAGTTCTCTGAGCAAGGAGTAGGTCTTGTCTATTACATATTGGGTTTATGGAACGGTATCTGAGCTAATTTGAATCCCTTGTTTTATGTATCACCCCACCTCACCTTTCCCGTTAAGCAGCCATAGTGTGTTTTCTGCATGTGTGACTCTGTTCTGTTTTCTGATTCAGTTCAAGTGTAACGGTTTTTACATTCCCTCTATAAGTGATACCTTATGAGAAGTGTCCTTTTCTGTGTGACTCATTTCACTTAGAATCGTCATACCTGAATCCACTCCTCATGCTGCTACTAGCCTTATGACATTGATTTCATGGCTGAGTGATATTCCATTGTACATAAGGACCACAACTTCTTTATCCATTTTTCTCTTTCCTGGGATATTGAAGGTGGAATGAAGTGGAGGTCCTTGTCAACAGAGCAGCCCTAAACTTTGGGGTGCTTGTGTCTTGCTGATTTTTCATTTTCCCAATTTATACCCCCATGAGTGGAAGTGCCCTATGCTCTCTAAGCTTTGCTTTTTAGACGTTTCAGGACTCACCGTACACTTCTCCAGAGTGGCTGTTGACAATTTACATCCCGCCCATCAGTGTAGCAAGGCTCCCATTTCTCCATGGCCTGTGCTGCATTTCTGGTTTTGACACTTTTTTCAGCATGGCCCTTTTGACCGATGGGAAGCGAGACATCTTTGTAGCGCTGATTTGCCTTTCCAGGTTGCTTGGTTGGCCAAAAAGGGCGTATGCGTTTTTTCCTGAATATATTCAGGAAAAAACGCATACGCCCTTTTTGGCCAAGGGCATCATTGTCAACGTTTTGCCGCTTTTCATGTGCTTTAAAGGCGATTCGAATCTACCTCCTGAAATCTGTTTCCTGCAATTTTGTCTTGATTTCAAATCCTCTTCTTTGCCTTCCCTCAATATATTTGTGGACGAGAGTTATCATTTATAACTCTGCAGGTTTGTGAATTGCAGTGCCCTGAACCTCCATTTTACAACTCGCTTTTTAGGGAGCTGGCCGCAACAGCGCAGGATGGCTTCAGGCCCTGTTCTGGTTCCGGGGGGCAGGCTGAGCCTGTGGTTAATTCTTCTTCCTGATGGGAAAATAGAGTGACCTGTGCCTGTCCGAACACCAAGACCTAGTCTTTCATTGGTTCCACGTCTTCCCGTTCATCCTCAGTACAAATTGCAACCTGTACGGAACAGGAGGTTAAAGGTGCTGATGCTCCAAGGAGGGAGATTGCTAGTAAAGTGGCTGGAATGGCGAACCCGGGCACAAGCAAATGAGAAATGAGGTGCGTTTTAGAAACATTTCCCCATCACACGGTGTACCATCTTCTGGGTATCTCATGCATGTTTTCGATGTAGGAAGATGCCCTTGAACCTGGAGATTTGGGACCCATGCGATGGGTACCACGCAGTATTACTTTAAAGGGTCTGCGTTTGCTCACCCAAACTCACCAAACCTCTCCGCCGCAACAGTGTCCACCCTTAGGTCTCATCCAGCTGTGGGTCTAGATATGGTCAATCCAGGTTGCATCACAGCCCCTGAACGCATTGTGTAAGAATTTCGCTCTCTTTCACTGTCTTTGTTTCACGGGTTTTTCAAAGTAATTTATTTTTATAATGGGGTTTAGCTGCTTTTCACTGCTGTGTTTATGCCGCTTTACACCCACTTGACACACTAACAGAGAGATATCAATACATAGGTTTTAAGATTATTACTAGTCAGATATATTCTTGTGCGGTGAATAGGGCGTGTTGAGTCCAGTTCTCTGAGCAAGGAGTAGGTCTTGTCTATTACATATTGGTTTTATGGAACGGTATCTGAGCTAATTTGAAACCCTTGTTTTATGTATCACCCCACCTCACCTTTCCCGTTAAGCAGCCATAGTGTGTTTTCTGCATGTGTGACTCTGTTCTGTTTTGTAACTCAGTTCAAGTGTAACGGTTTTTACATTCCCTCTATCAGTGATACCTTCTGAGAAGTGTCCTTTTCTGTGTGACTTATTTCACTTAGAATCGTCGTACCTAAATCCACTCATCATGCTGCTACTAGCCTTATGACATTGATTTCATGGCTGAGTGATATTCCATTGTACATAAGGACCACAACTTCTTTATCCATTTTTCTCTTTCCTGGGATATTGAAGGTGGAATGAAGTGGAGGTCCTTGTCAACAGAGCAGCCCTAAACTTTGGGGTGCTTGTTTCTTGCTGATTTTTAATTTTCCCAATTTATAACCCCATGAGTGGAAGTGCCCTATGCTCTCTAAGCTTTGTTTTTTAGATGTTTCAGGACTCACCGTACGCTTCTCCAGAGTGGCTGTTGGCAATTTACATCCCGCCCATCAGTGTAGCAAGGCTCCCATTTCTCCATGGCCTGTCCTGCATTTGTGGTTTTGACACTTTTTTCAGCATGGCCTTTTTAACCGATGGGAAGCGAGACATCTTTGTAGCGCTGATTTGCCTTTCCAGGTTGCTTGGTTGGCCAAAAAGGGCGTATGCGTTTTTTCCTGAATATATTCAGGAAAAAACGCATACGCCCTTTTTGGCCAAGGGCATCATTGTCAACGTTTTGCCGCTTCTTATGTGCTTTAAAGGCGATTCGAATCTACCTCCTGAAATCTGTTTCCTGCAATTCTGCCTTGATTTCAAATCCTCTTCTTTGCCTTCCCTCAATATATTTGTGGACGAGAGTTATCATTTATAACTCTGCAGGTTTGTGAATTGCAGTGCCCTGAACCTCCATTTTACAACTCGCTTTTTTGGGAGTTGGCCGCAAAAGCGCAGGATGGCTTCAGGCCCTGTTCTTGTTCCAGTGGGCAGGCTGAGCCTGTGGTTAATTCTTCTTCCTGATGGGAAAATAGAGTAACCTGTGCCTGTCCCAACACCAAGAGCTAGTCTCTCATTGGTTCCACGTCTTCCCGTTCATCCTCAGGACAAATTGCAACCTGTACGGAACAGGAGGTTAAAGGTGCTGATGCTCCAAGTAGGGAGATTGCTAGTAAAGCGGCTGGAATAGCGAACCCGGGCACAAGGAGATGAGAAATGAGGTGCGTTTTAGAAACCTTTCCACATCACACGGTGTACCATTTTCTGGGTTTCTCATGCATGTTTTCGATGTAGGAAGATGCCCTTGAACCTGGCGATTTGGGACCCATGCGATGGGTACCATGCAGTATTACTTTAAAGGGTCTGCCTTTGCTCACCCAACCTCACCAAACCTCTCAGCCCCAAGAGTGTCCACCCTTATGTCTCATCCAGCTGTGGGTCTAGATATGGTCAATCCAGGTTGCATCACAGCTCGTGAACGCATTGTGTAAGAATTTCTATGTATTTCACTGTCTTTGTTTCATGGGTTTTTCAAAGTAATTTATTTTTATAATGGGGTTTAGCTGCTTTTCACTGCTGTGTTTATGCCGCTTTACACCCACTTGACACACTAACAGAGAGATATCAATACATAAGTTTTAAGATTATTACTAGTCAGATATATTCTTGTGCGGTGAATAGGGCGTGTTGAGTCCAGTTCTCTGAGCAAGGAGTAGGTCTTGTCTATTACATATTGGGTTTATGGAACGGTATCTGAGCTAATTTGAAACCCTTGTTTTATGTATCACCCCACCTCACCTTTCCCGTTAAGCAGCCATAGTGTGTTTTCTGCATGTGTGACTCTGTTCTGTTTTGTAATTCAGTTCAAGTGTAACGGTTTTTACATTCCCTCTATCAGTGATACCTTCTGAGAAGTGTCCTTTTCTGTGTGACTTATTTCACTTAGAGTCGTTGTACCTAAATCCACTCATCATGCTGCTACTAGCCTTATGACATTGATTTCACGGCTGAGTGATATTCCATTGTACATAAGGACCACAACTTCTTTATCCATTTTTCTCTTTCCTGGGATATTGAAGGTGGAATGAAGTGGAGGTCCTTGTCAACAGAGCAGCCCTAAACTTTGGGGTGCTTGTGTCTTGCTGATTTTTCATTTTCCCAATTTATACCCCCATGAGTGGAAGTGCCCTATGCTCTCTAAGCTTTGCTTTTTAGACGTTTCAGGACTCACCGTACACTTCTCCAGAGTGGCTGTTGACAATTTACATCCCGCCCATCAGTGTAGCAAGGCTCCCATTTCTCCATGGCCTGTCCTGCATTTCTGGTTTTGACACTTTTTTCAGCATGGCCCTTTTGACCGATGGGAAGCGAGACATCTTTGTAGCGCTGATTTGCCTTTCCAGGTTGCTTGGTTGGCCAAAAAGGGCGTATGCGTTTTTTCCTGAATATATTCAGGAAAAAACGCATACGCCCTTTTTGGCCAAGGGCATCATTGTCAACGTTTTGCCGCTTTTCATGTGCTTTAAAGGCGATTCGAATCTACCTCCTGAAATCTGTTTCCTGCAATTCTGCCTTGATTTCAAATCCTCTTCTTTGCCTTCCCTCAATATATTTGTGGATGAGAGTTATCATTTATAAGTCTGCAGGTTTGTGAATTGCAGTGCCCTGAACCTCCATTTTACAACTCGCTTTTTAGGGAGCTGGCCGCAAAAGCGCAGGATGGCTTCAGGCCCTGTTCTGGTTCCGGTGGGCAGGCTGAGCCTGTGGTTAATTCTTCTTCCTGATGGGAAAATAGAGTAACCTGTGCCTGTCCCAACACCAAGAGCTAGTCTCTCATTGGTTCCACGTCTTCCCGTTCATCCTCAGGACAAATTGCAACCTGTACGGAACAGGAGGTTAAAGGTGCTGATGCTCCAAGTAGGGAGATTGCTAGTAAAGCGGCTGGAATAGCGAACCCGGGCACAAGGAGATGAGAAATGAGGTGCGTTTTAGAAACCTTTCCACATCACACGGTGTACCATCTTCTGGGTTTCTCATGCATGTTTTCGATGTAGGAAGATGCCCTTGAACCTGGCGATTTGGGACCCATGCGATGGGTACCATGCAGTATTACTTTAAAGGGTCTGCGTTTGCTCACCCAACCTCACCAAACCTCTCAGCCCCAAGAGTGTCCACCCTTATGTCTCATCCAGCTGTGGGTCTAGATATGGTCAATCCAGGTTGCATCACAGCCCGTGAACGCATTGTGTAAGAATTTCTATCTCTTTCACTGTCTTTGTTTCACGGGTTTTTCAAAGTAATTTATTTTTATAATGGGGTTTAGCTGCTTGTCACTGCTGTGTTTATGCCGCTTTACACCCACTTGACACACTAACAGAGAGATATCAATACATAGGTTTTAAGATTATTACTAGTCAGATATATTCTTGTGCGGTGAATAGGGCGTGTTGAGTCCAGTTCTCTGAGCAAGGAGTAGGTCTTGTCTATTACATATTGGGTTTATGGAACGGTATCTGAGCTAATTTGAATCCCTTGTTTTATGTATCACCCCACCTCACCTTTCCCGTTAAGCAGCCATAGTGTGTTTTCTGCATGTGTGACTCTGTTCTGTTTTCTGATTCAGTTCAAGTGTAACGGTTTTTACATTCCCTCTATAAGTGATACCTTATGAGAAGTGTCCTTTTCTGTGTGACTCATTTCACTTAGAATCGTCATACCTGAATCCACTCCTCATGCTGCTACTAGCCTTATGACATTGATTTCATGGCTGAGTGATATTCCATTGTACATAAGGACCACAACTTCTTTATCCATTTTTCTCTTTCCTGGGATATTGAAGGTGGAATGAAGTGGAGGTCCTTGTCAACAGAGCAGCCCTAAACTTTGGGGTGCTTGTGTCTTGCTGATTTTTCATTTTCCCAATTTATACCCCCATGAGTGGAAGTGCCCTATGCTCTCTAAGCTTTGCTTTTTAGACGTTTCAGGACTCACCGTACACTTCTCCAGAGTGGCTGTTGACAATTTACATCCCGCCCATCAGTGTAGCAAGGCTCCCATTTCTCCATGGCCTGTGCTGCATTTCTGGTTTTGACACTTTTTTCAGCATGGCCCTTTTGACCGATGGGAAGCGAGACATCTTTGTAGCGCTGATTTGCCTTTCCAGGTTGCTTGGTTGGCCAAAAAGGGCGTATGCGTTTTTTCCTGAATATATTCAGGAAAAAACGCATACGCCCTTTTTGGCCAAGGGCATCATTGTCAACGTTTTGCCGCTTTTCATGTGCTTTAAAGGCGATTCGAATCTACCTCCTGAAATCTGTTTCCTGCAATTTTGTCTTGATTTCAAATCCTCTTCTTTGCCTTCCCTCAATATATTTGTGGACGAGAGTTATCATTTATAACTCTGCAGGTTTGTGAATTGCAGTGCCCTGAACCTCCATTTTACAACTCGCTTTTTAGGGAGCTGGCCGCAACAGCGCAGGATGGCTTCAGGCCCTGTTCTGGTTCCGGGGGGCAGGCTGAGCCTGTGGTTAATTCTTCTTCCTGATGGGAAAATAGAGTGACCTGTGCCTGTCCGAACACCAAGACCTAGTCTTTCATTGGTTCCACGTCTTCCCGTTCATCCTCAGTACAAATTGCAACCTGTACGGAACAGGAGGTTAAAGGTGCTGATGCTCCAAGGAGGGAGATTGCTAGTAAAGTGGCTGGAATGGCGAACCCGGGCACAAGCAAATGAGAAATGAGGTGCGTTTTAGAAACATTTCCCCATCACACGGTGTACCATCTTCTGGGTATCTCATGCATGTTTTCGATGTAGGAAGATGCCCTTGAACCTGGAGATTTGGGACCCATGCGATGGGTACCACGCAGTATTACTTTAAAGGGTCTGCGTTTGCTCACCCAAACTCACCAAACCTCTCCGCCGCAACAGTGTCCACCCTTAGGTCTCATCCAGCTGTGGGTCTAGATATGGTCAATCCAGGTTGCATCACAGCCCCTGAACGCATTGTGTAAGAATTTCGCTCTCTTTCACTGTCTTTGTTTCACGGGTTTTTCAAAGTAATTTATTTTTATAATGGGGTTTAGCTGCTTTTCACTGCTGTGTTTATGCCGCTTTACACCCACTTGACACACTAACAGAGAGATATCAATACATAGGTTTTAAGATTATTACTAGTCAGATATATTCTTGTGCGGTGAATAGGGCGTGTTGAGTCCAGTTCTCTGAGCAAGGAGTAGGTCTTGTCTATTACATATTGGTTTTATGGAACGGTATCTGAGCTAATTTGAAACCCTTGTTTTATGTATCACCCCACCTCACCTTTCCCGTTAAGCAGCCATAGTGTGTTTTCTGCATGTGTGACTCTGTTCTGTTTTGTAACTCAGTTCAAGTGTAACGGTTTTTACATTCCCTCTATCAGTGATACCTTATGAGAAGTGTCCTTTTCTGTGTGACTTATTTCACTTAGAATCGTCGTACCTAAATCCACTCATCATGCTGCTACTAGCCTTATGACATTGATTTCATGGCTGAGTGATATTCCATTGTACATAAGGACCACAACTTCTTTATCCATTTTTCTCTTTCCTGGGATATTGAAGGTGGAATGAAGTGGAGGTCCTTGTCAACAGAGCAGCCCTAAACTTTGGGGTGCTTGTTTCTTGCTGATTTTTAATTTTCCCAATTTATAACCCCATGAGTGGAAGTGCCCTATGCTCTCTAAGCTTTGTTTTTTAGATATTTCAGGACTCACCGTACGCTTCTCCAGAGTGGCTGTTGGCAATTTACATCCCGCCCATCAGTGTAGCAAGGCTCCCATTTCTCCATGGCCTGTCCTGCATTTGTGGTTTTGACACTTTTTTCAGCATGGCCTTTTTAACCGATGGGAAGCGAGACATCTTTGTAGCGCTGATTTGCCTTTCCAGGTTGCTTGGTTGGCCAAAAAGGGCGTATGCGTTTTTTCCTGAATATATTCAGGAAAAAACGCATACGCCCTTTTTGGCCAAGGGCATCATTGTCAACGTTTTGCCGCTTCTTATGTGCTTTAAAGGCGATTCGAATCTACCTCCTGAAATCTGTTTCCTGCAATTCTGCCTTGATTTCAAATCCTCTTCTTTGCCTTCCCTCAATATATTTGTGGACGAGAGTTATCATTTATAACTCTGCAGGTTTGTGAATTGCAGTGCCCTGAACCTCCATTTTACAACTCGCTTTTTTGGGAGTTGGCCGCAAAAGCGCAGGATGGCTTCAGGCCCTGTTCTTGTTCCAGTGGGCAGGCTGAGCCTGTGGTTAATTCTTCTTCCTGATGGGAAAATAGAGTAACCTGTGCCTGTCCCAACACCAAGAGCTAGTCTCTCATTGGTTCCACGTCTTCCCGTTCATCCTCAGGACAAATTGCAACCTGTACGGAACAGGAGGTTAAAGGTGCTGATGCTCCAAGTAGGGAGATTGCTAGTAAAGCGGCTGGAATAGCGAACCCGGGCACAAGGAGATGAGAAATGAGGTGCGTTTTAGAAACCTTTCCACATCACACGGTGTACCATTTTCTGGGTTTCTCATGCATGTTTTCGATGTAGGAAGATGCCCTTGAACCTGGCGATTTGGGACCCATGCGATGGGTACCATGCAGTATTACTTTAAAGGGTCTGCCTTTGCTCACCCAACCTCACCAAACCTCTCAGCCCCAAGAGTGTCCACCCTTATGTCTCATCCAGCTGTGGGTCTAGATATGGTCAATCCAGGTTGCATCACAGCCCGTGAACGCATTGTGTAAGAATTTCTATGTATTTCACTGTCTTTGTTTCATGGGTTTTTCAAAGTAATTTATTTTTATAATGGGGTTTAGCTGCTTTTCACTGCTGTGTTTATGCCGCTTTACACCCACTTGACACACTAACAGAGAGATATCAATACATAAGTTTTAAGATTATTACTAGTCAGATATATTCTTGTGCGGTGAATAGGGCGTGTTGAGTCCAGTTCTCTGAGCAAGGAGTAGGTCTTGTCTATTACATATTGGGTTTATGGAACGGTATCTGAGCTAATTTGAAACCCTTGTTTTATGTATCACCCCACCTCACCTTTCCCGTTAAGCAGCCATAGTGTGTTTTCTGCATGTGTGACTCTGTTCTGTTTTGTAATTCAGTTCAAGTGTAACGGTTTTTACATTCCCTCTATCAGTGATACCTTCTGAGAAGTGTCCTTTTCTGTGTGACTTATTTCACTTAGAGTCGTTGTACCTAAATCCACTCATCATGCTGCTACTAGCCTTATGACATTGATTTCACGGCTGAGTGATATTCCATTGTACATAAGGACCACAACTTCTTTATCCATTTTACTCTTTCCTGGGATATTGAAGGTGGAATGAAGTGGAGGTCCTTGTCAACAGAGCAGCCCTAAACTTTGGGGTGCTTGTGTCTTGCTGATTTTTCATTTTCCCAATTTATACCCCCATGAGTGGAAGTGCCCTATGCTCTCTAAGCTTTGCTTTTTAGACGTTTCAGGACTCACCGTACACTTCTCCAGAGTGGCTGTTGACAATTTACATCCCGCCCATCAGTGTAGCAAGGCTCCCATTTCTCCATGGCCTGTCCTGCATTTCTGGTTTTGACACTTTTTTCAGCATGGCCCTTTTGACCGATGGGAAGCGAGACATCTTTGTAGCGCTGATTTGCCTTTCCAGGTTGCTTGGTTGGCCAAAAAGGGCGTATGCGTTTTTTCCTGAATATATTCAGGAAAAAACGCATACGCCCTTTTTGGCCAAGGGCATCATTGTCAACGTTTTGCCGCTTTTCATGTGCTTTAAAGGCGATTCGAATCTACCTCCTGAAATCTGTTTCCTGCAATTCTGCCTTGATTTCAAATCCTCTTCTTTGCCTTCCCTCAATATATTTGTGGATGAGAGTTATCATTTATAAGTCTGCAGGTTTGTGAATTGCAGTGCCCTGAACCTCCATTTTACAACTCGCTTTTTAGGGAGCTGGCCGCAAAAGCGCAGGATGGCTTCAGGCCCTGTTCTGGTTCCGGTGGGCAGGCTGAGCCTGTGGTTAATTCTTCTTCCTGATGGGAAAATAGAGTAACCTGTGCCTGTCCCAACACCAAGAGCTAGTCTCTCATTGGTTCCACGTCTTCCCGTTCATCCTCAGGACAAATTGCAACCTGTACGGAACAGGAGGTTAAAGGTGCTGATGCTCCAAGTAGGGAGATTGCTAGTAAAGCGGCTGGAATAGCGAACCCGGGCACAAGGAGATGAGAAATGAGGTGCGTTTTAGAAACCTTTCCACATCACACGGTGTACCATCTTCTGGGTTTCTCATGCATGTTTTCGATGTAGGAAGATGCCCTTGAACCTGGCGATTTGGGACCCATGCGATGGGTACCATGCAGTATTACTTTAAAGGGTCTGCGTTTGCTCACCCAACCTCACCAAACCTCTCAGCCCCAAGAGTGTCCACCCTTATGTCTCATCCAGCTGTGGGTCTAGATATGGTCAATCCAGGTTGCATCACAGCCCGTGAACGCATTGTGTAAGAATTTCTATCTCTTTCACTGTCTTTGTTTCATGGGTTTTTCAAAGTAATTTATTTTTATAATGGGGTTTAGCTGCTTTTCACTGCTGTGCTTATGCCGCTTTACACCCACTTGACACACTAACAGAGAGATATCAATACATAAGTTTTAAGATTATTACTAGTCAGATATATTCTTGTGCGGTGAATAGGGCGTGTTGAGTCCAGTTCTCTGAGCAAGGAGTAGGTCTTGTCTATTATATATTGGGTTTATGGAACGGTATCTGAGCTAATTTGAAACCCTTGTTTTATGTATCACCCCACCTCACCTTTCCCGTTAAGCAGCCATAGTGTGTTTTCTGCATGTGTGACTCTGTTCTGTTTTGTAATTCAGTTCAAGTGTAACGGTTTTTACATTCCCTCTATCAGTGATACCTTCTGAGAAGTGTCCTTTTCTGTGTGACTTATTTCACTTAGAGTCGTTGTACCTAAATCCACTCATCATGCTGCTACTAGCCTTATGACATTGATTTCACGGCTGAGTGATATTCCATTGTACATAAGGACCACAACTTCTTTATCCATTTTTCTCTTTCCTGGGATATTGAAGGTGGAATGAAGTGGAGGTCCTTGTCAACAGAGCAGCCCTAAACTTTGGGGTGCTTGTGTCTTGCTGATTTTTCATTTTCCCAATTTATACCCCCATGAGTGGAAGTGCCCTATGCTCTCTAAGCTTTGCTTTTTAGACGTTTCAGGACTCACCGTACACTTCTCCAGAGTGGCTGTTGACAATTTACATCCCGCCCATCAGTGTAGCAAGGCTCCCATTTCTCCATGGCCTGTCCTGCATTTCTGGTTTTGACACTTTTTTCAGCATGGCCCTTTTGACCGATGGGAAGCGAGACATCTTTGTAGCGCTGATTTGCCTTTCCAGGTTGCTTGGTTGGCCAAAAAGGGCGTATGCGTTTTTTCCTGAATATATTCAGGAAAAAACGCATACGCCCTTTTTGGCCAAGGGCATCATTGTCAACGTTTTGCCGCTTTTCATGTGCTTTAAAGGCGATTCGAATCTACCTCCTGAAATCTGTTTCCTGCAATTCTGCCTTGATTTCAAATCCTCTTCTTTGCCTTCCCTCAATATATTTGTGGATGAGAGTTATCATTTATAAGTCTGCAGGTTTGTGAATTGCAGTGCCCTGAACCTCCATTTTACAACTCGCTTTTTAGGGAGCTGGCCGCAAAAGCGCAGGATGGCTTCAGGCCCTGTTCTGGTTCCGGTGGGCAGGCTGAGCCTGTGGTTAATTCTTCTTCCTGATGGGAAAATAGAGTAACCTGTGCCTGTCCCAACACCAAGAGCTAGTCTCTCATTGGTTCCACGTCTTCCCGTTCATCCTCAGGACAAATTGCAACCTGTACGGAACAGGAGGTTAAAGGTGCTGATGCTCCAAGTAGGGAGATTGCTAGTAAAGCGGCTGGAATAGCGAACCCGGGCACAAGGAGATGAGAAATGAGGTGCGTTTTAGAAACCTTTCCACATCACACGGTGTACCATCTTCTGGGTTTCTCATGCATGTTTTCGATGTAGGAAGATGCCCTTGAACCTGGCGATTTGGGACCCATGCGATGGGTACCATGCAGTATTACTTTAAAGGGTCTGCGTTTGCTCACCCAACCTCACCAAACCTCTCAGCCCCAAGAGTGTCCACCCTTATGTCTCATCCAGCTGTGGGTCTAGATATGGTCAATCCAGGTTGCATCACAGCCCGTGAACGCATTGTGTAAGAATTTCTATCTCTTTCACTGTCTTTGTTTCATGGGTTTTTCAAAGTAATTTATTTTTATAATGGGGTTTAGCTGCTTTTCACTGCTGTGCTTATGCCGCTTTACACCCACTTGACACACTAACAGAGAGATATCAATACATAAGTTTTAAGATTATTACTAGTCAGATATATTCTTGTGCGGTGAATAGGGCGTGTTGAGTCCAGTTCTCTGAGCAAGGAGTAGGTCTTGTCTATTACATATTGGGTTTATGGAACGGTATCTGAGCTAATTTGAAACCCTTGTTTTATGTATCACCCCACCTCACCTTTCCCGTTAAGCAGCCATAGTGTGTTTTCTGCATGTGTGACTCTGTTCTGTTTTGTAATTCAGTTCAAGTGTAACGGTTTTTACATTCCCTCTATCAGTGATACCTTCTGAGAAGTGTCCTTTTCTGTGTGACTTATTTCACTTAGAGTCGTTGTACCTAAATCCACTCATCATGCTGCTACTAGCCTTATGACATTGATTTCACGGCTGAGTGATATTCCATTGTACATAAGGACCACAACTTCTTTATCCATTTTTCTCTTTCCTGGGATATTGAAGGTGGAATGAAGTGGAGGTCCTTGTCAACAGAGCAGCCCTAAACTTTGGGGTGCTTGTGTCTTGCTGATTTTTCATTTTCCCAATTTATACCCCCATGAGTGGAAGTGCCCTATGCTCTCTAAGCTTTGCTTTTTAGACGTTTCAGGACTCACCGTACACTTCTCCAGAGTGGCTGTTGACAATTTACATCCCGCCCATCAGTGTAGCAAGGCTCCCATTTCTCCATGGCCTGTCCTGCATTTCTGGTTTTGACACTTTTTTCAGCATGGCCCTTTTGACCGATGGGAAGCGAGACATCTTTGTAGCGCTGATTTGCCTTTCCAGGTTGCTTGGTTGGCCAAAAAGGGCGTATGCGTTTTTTCCTGAATATATTCAGGAAAAAACGCATACGCCCTTTTTGGCCAAGGGCATCATTGTCAACGTTTTGCCGCTTTTCATGTGCTTTAAAGGCGATTCGAATCTACCTCCTGAAATCTGTTTCCTGCAATTCTGCCTTGATTTCAAATCCTCTTCTTTGCCTTCCCTCAATATATTTGTGGATGAGAGTTATCATTTATAAGTCTGCAGGTTTGTGAATTGCAGTGCCCTGAACCTCCATTTTACAACTCGCTTTTTAGGGAGCTGGCCGCAAAAGCGCAGGATGGCTTCAGGCCCTGTTCTGGTTCCGGTGGGCAGGCTGAGCCTGTGGTTAATTCTTCTTCCTGATGGGAAAATAGAGTAACCTGTGCCTGTCCCAACACCAAGAGCTAGTCTCTCATTGGTTCCACGTCTTCCCGTTCATCCTCAGGACAAATTGCAACCTGTACGGAACAGGAGGTTAAAGGTGCTGATGCTCCAAGTAGGGAGATTGCTAGTAAAGCGGCTGGAATAGCGAACCCGGGCACAAGGAGATGAGAAATGAGGTGCGTTTTAGAAACCTTTCCACATCACACGGTGTACCATCTTCTGGGTTTCTCATGCATGTTTTCGATGTAGGAAGATGCCCTTGAACCTGGCGATTTGGGACCCATGCGATGGGTACCATGCAGTATTACTTTAAAGGGTCTGCGTTTGCTCACCCAACCTCACCAAACCTCTCAGCCCCAAGAGTGTCCACCCTTATGTCTCATCCAGCTGTGGGTCTAGATATGGTCAATCCAGGTTGCATCACAGCCCGTGAACGCATTGTGTAAGAATTTCTATCTCTTTCACTGTCTTTGTTTCATGGGTTTTTCAAAGTAATTTATTTTTATAATGGGGTTTAGCTGCTTTTCACTGCTGTGCTTATGCCGCTTTACACCCACTTGACACACTAACAGAGAGATATCAATACATAAGTTTTAAGATTATTACTAGTCAGATATATTCTTGTGCGGTGAATAGGGCGTGTTGAGTCCAGTTCTCTGAGCAAGGAGTAGGTCTTGTCTATTACATATTGGTTTTATGGAACGGTATCTGAGCTAATATGAAACCCTTGTTTTATGTATCACCCCACCTCACCTTTCCCGTTAAGCAGCCATAGTGTGTTTTCTGCATGTGTGACTCTGTTCTGTTTTGTAATTCAGTTCAAGTGTAACGGTTTTTACATTCCCTCTATCAGTGATACCTTATGAGAAGTGTCCTTTTCTGTGTGACTTATTTCACTTAGAGTCGTCGTACCTAAATCCACTCATCATGCTGCTACTAGCCTTATGACATTGATTTCACGGCTGAGTGATATTCCATTGTACATAAGGACCACAACTTCTTTATCCATTTTTCTCTTTCCTGGGATATTGAAGGTGGAATGAAGTGGAGGTCCTTGTCAACAGAGCAGCCCTAAACTTTGGGGTGCTTGTGTCTTGCTGATTTTTCATTTTCCCAATTTATACCCCCATGAGTGGAAGTGCCCTATGCTCTCTAAGCTTTGCTTTTTAGACGTTTCAGGACTCACCGTACACTTCTCCAGAGTGGCTGTTGACAATTTACATCCCGCCCATCAGTGTAGCAAGGCTCCCATTTCTCCATGGCCTGTCCTGCATTTCTGGTTTTGACACTTTTTTCAGCATGGCCCTTTTAACCGATGGGAAGCGAGACTTCTTTGTAGCGCTGATTTGCCTTTCCAGGTTGCTTGGTTGGCCAAAAAGGGCGTATGCGTTTTTTCCTGAATATATTCAGGAAAAAACGCATACGCCCTTTTTGGCCAAGGGCATCATTGTCAACGATTTTCTGCTTTTCATGTGCTTTAAAGGCGATTCGAATCTACCTCCTGAAATCTGTTTCCTGCAATTCTGCCTTGATTTCAAATCCTCTTCTTTGCCTTCCCTCAATATATTTGTGGACGAGAGTTATCATTTATAACTCTGCAGGTTTGTGAATTGCAGTGCCCTGAACCTCCATTTTACAACTCGCTTTTTAGGGAGCTGGCCACAAAAGCGCAGGATGGCTTCAGGCCCTGTTCTGGTTCCGGGGGGCAGGCTGAGCCTGTGGTTAATTCTTCTTCCTGATGGGAAAATAGAGTGACCTGTGCCTGTCCCAACACCAAGAGCTAGTCTTTAATTGGTTCCAAGTCTTCCCGTTCATCCTCAGTACAAATTGCAACCTGTACGGAACAGGAGGTTAAAGGTGCTGATGCTCCTAGGAGGGAGATTGCTAGTAAAGTGGCTGGAATGGCGAACCCGGGCACAAGCAGATGAGAAATGAGGTGCGTTTTAGAAACCTTTCCCCATCACACGGTGTACCATCTTCTGGGTTTCTCATGCATGTTTTCGATGTAGGAAGATGCCCTTGAACCTGGCGATTTGGGACCCATGCGATGGGTACCATGCAGTATTACTTTAAAGGGTCTGCGTTTGCTCACCCAACCTCACCAAACCTCTCAGCCCCAAGAGTGTCCACCCTTATGTCTCATCCAGCTGTGGGTCTAGATATGGTCAATCCAGGTTGCATCACAGCCCGTGAACGCATTGTGTAAGAATTTCTATCTCTTTCACTGTCTTTGTTTCATGGGTTTTTCAAAGTAATTTATTTTTATAATGGGGTTTAGCTGCTTTTCACTGCTGTGCTTATGCCGCTTTACACCCACTTGACACACTAACAGAGAGATATCAATACATAAGTTTTAAGATTATTACTAGTCAGATATATTCTTGTGCGGTGAATAGGGCGTGTTGAGTCCAGTTCTCTGAGCAAGGAGTAGGTCTTGTCTATTACATATTGGTTTTATGGAACGGTATCTGAGCTAATATGAAACCCTTGTTTTATGTATCACCCCACCTCACCTTTCCCGTTAAGCAGCCATAGTGTGTTTTCTGCATGTGTGACTCTGTTCTGTTTTGTAATTCAGTTCAAGTGTAAGGGTTTTTACATTCCCTCTATCAGTGATACCTTATGAGAAGTGTCCTTTTCTGTGTGACTTATTTCACTTAGAGTCGTCGTACCTAAATCCACTCATCATGCTGCTACTAGCCTTATGACATTGATTTCACGGCTGAGTGATATTCCATTGTACATAAGGACCACAACTTCTTTATCCATTTTTCTCTTTCCTGGGATATTGAAGGTGGAATGAAGTGGAGGTCCTTGTCAACAGAGCAGCCCTAAACTTTGGGGTGCTTGTGTCTTGCTGATTTTTCATTTTCCCAATTTATACCCCCATGAGTGGAAGTGCCCTATGCTCTCTAAGCTTTGCTTTTTAGACGTTTCAGGACTCACCGTACACTTCTCCAGAGTGGCTGTTGACAATTTACATCCCGCCCATCAGTGTAGCAAGGCTCCCATTTCTCCATGGCCTGTCCTGCATTTCTGGTTTTGACACTTTTTTCAGCATGGCCCTTTTGACCGATGGGAAGCGAGACATCTTTGTAGCGCTGATTTGCCTTTCCAGGTTGCTTGGTTGGCCAAAAAGGGCGTATGCGTTTTTTCCTGAATATATTCAGGAAAAAACGCATACGCCCTTTTTGGCCAAGGGCATCATTGTCAACGTTTTGCCGCTTTTCATGTGCTTTAAAGGCGATTCGAATCTACCTCCTGAAATCTGTTTCCTGCAATTCTGCCTTGATTTCAAATCCTCTTCTTTGCCTTCCCTCAATATATTTGTGGATGAGAGTTATCATTTATAACTCTGCAGGTTTGTGAATTGCAGTGCCCTGAACCTCCATTTTACAACTCGCTTTTTTGGGAGCTGGCCGCAAAAGCGCAGGATGTCTTCAGGCCCTGTTCTGGTTCCGGTGGGCAGGCTGAGCCTGTGGTTAATTCTTCTTCCTGATGGGAAAATAGAGTAACCTATGCCTGTCCCAACACCAAGAGCTAGTCTCTCATTGGTTCCACGTCTTCCCGTTCATCCTCAGGACAAATTGCAACCTGTACGGAACAGGAGGTTAAAGGTGCTGATGCTCCAAGTAGGGAGATTGCTAGTAAAGCGGCTGGAATAGCGAACCCGGGCACAAGGAGATGAGAAATGAGGTGCGTTTTAGAAACCTTTCCACATCACATGGTGTACCATCTTCTGGGTTTCTCATGCATGTTTTCGATGTAGGAAGATGCCCTTGAACCTGGCGATTTGGGACCCATGCGATGGGTACCATGCAGTATTACTTTAAAGGGTCTGCGTTTGCTCACCCAACCTCACCAAACCTCTCAGCCCCAAGAGTGTCCACCCTTATGTCTCATCCAGCTGTGGGTCTAGATATGGTCAATCCAGGTTGCATCACAGCCCGTGAACGCATTGTGTAAGAATTTCTATCTCTTTCACTGTCTTTGTTTCATGGGTTTTTCAAAGTAATTTATTTTTATAATGGGGTTTAGCTGCTTTTCACTGCTGTGCTTATGCCGCTTTACACCCACTTGACACACTAACAGAGAGATATCAATACATAAGTTTTAAGATTATTACTAGTCAGATATATTCTTGTGCGGTGAATAGGGCGTGTTGAGTCCAGTTCTCTGAGCAAGGAGTAGGTCTTGTCTATTACATATTGGTTTTATGGAACGGTATCTGAGCTAATATGAAACCCTTGTTTTATGTATCACCCCACCTCACCTTTCCCGTTAAGCAGCCATAGTGTGTTTTCTGCATGTGTGACTCTGTTCTGTTTTGTAATTCAGTTCAAGTGTAACGGTTTTTACATTCCCTCTATCAGTGATACCTTATGAGAAGTGTCCTTTTCTGTGTGACTTATTTCACTTAGAGTCGTCGTACCTAAATCCACTCATCATGCTGCTACTAGCCTTATGACATTGATTTCACGGCTGAGTGATATTCCATTGTACATAAGGACCACAACTTCTTTATCCATTTTTCTCTTTCCTGGGATATTGAAGGTGGAATGAAGTGGAGGTCCTTGTCAACAGAGCAGCCCTAAACTTTGGGGTGCTTGTGTCTTGCTGATTTTTCATTTTCCCAATTTATACCCCCATGAGTGGAAGTGCCCTATGCTCTCTAAGCTTTGCTTTTTAGACGTTTCAGGACTCACCGTACACTTCTCCAGAGTGGCTGTTGACAATTTACATCCCGCCCATCAGTGTAGCAAGGCTCCCATTTCTCCATGGCCTGTCCTGCATTTCTGGTTTTGACACTTTTTTCAGCATGGCCCTTTTAACCGATGGGAAGCGAGACTTCTTTGTAGCGCTGATTTGCCTTTCCAGGTTGCTTGGTTGGCCAAAAAGGGCGTATGCGTTTTTTCCTGAATATATTCAGGAAAAAACGCATACGCCCTTTTTGGCCAAGGGCATCATTGTCAACGATTTTCTGCTTTTCATGTGCTTTAAAGGCGATTCGAATCTACCTCCTGAAATCTGTTTCCTGCAATTCTGCCTTGATTTCAAATCCTCTTCTTTGCCTTCCCTCAATATATTTGTGGACGAGAGTTATCATTTATAACTCTGCAGGTTTGTGAATTGCAGTGCCCTGAACCTCCATTTTACAACTCGCTTTTTAGGGAGCTGGCCACAAAAGCGCAGGATGGCTTCAGGCCCTGTTCTGGTTCCGGGGGGCAGGCTGAGCCTGTGGTTAATTCTTCTTCCTGATGGGAAAATAGAGTGACCTGTGCCTGTCCCAACACCAAGAGCTAGTCTTTAATTGGTTCCAAGTCTTCCCGTTCATCCTCAGTACAAATTGCAACCTGTACGGAACAGGAGGTTAAAGGTGCTGATGCTCCTAGGAGGGAGATTGCTAGTAAAGTGGCTGGAATGGCGAACCCGGGCACAAGCAGATGAGAAATGAGGTGCGTTTTAGAAACCTTTCCCCATCACACGGTGTACCATCTTCTGGGTTTCTCATGCATGTTTTCGATGTAGGAAGATGCCCTTGAACCTGGCGATTTGGGACCCATGCGATGGGTACCATGCAGTATTACTTTAAAGGGTCTGCGTTTGCTCACCCAACCTCACCAAACCTCTCAGCCCCAAGAGTGTCCACCCTTATGTCTCATCCAGCTGTGGGTCTAGATATGGTCAATCCAGGTTGCATCACAGCCCGTGAACGCATTGTGTAAGAATTTCTATCTCTTTCACTGTCTTTGTTTCATGGGTTTTTCAAAGTAATTTATTTTTATAATGGGGTTTAGCTGCTTTTCACTGCTGTGCTTATGCCGCTTTACACCCACTTGACACACTAACAGAGAGATATCAATACATAAGTTTTAAGATTATTACTAGTCAGATATATTCTTGTGCGGTGAATAGGGCGTGTTGAGTCCAGTTCTCTGAGCAAGGAGTAGGTCTTGTCTATTACATATTGGTTTTATGGAACGGTATCTGAGCTAATATGAAACCCTTGTTTTATGTATCACCCCACCTCACCTTTCCCGTTAAGCAGCCATAGTGTGTTTTCTGCATGTGTGACTCTGTTCTGTTTTGTAATTCAGTTCAAGTGTAAGGGTTTTTACATTCCCTCTATCAGTGATACCTTATGAGAAGTGTCCTTTTCTGTGTGACTTATTTCACTTAGAGTCGTCGTACCTAAATCCACTCATCATGCTGCTACTAGCCTTATGACATTGATTTCACGGCTGAGTGATATTCCATTGTACATAAGGACCACAACTTCTTTATCCATTTTTCTCTTTCCTGGGATATTGAAGGTGGAATGAAGTGGAGGTCCTTGTCAACAGAGCAGCCCTAAACTTTGGGGTGCTTGTGTCTTGCTGATTTTTCATTTTCCCAATTTATACCCCCATGAGTGGAAGTGCCCTATGCTCTCTAAGCTTTGCTTTTTAGACGTTTCAGGACTCACCGTACACTTCTCCAGAGTGGCTGTTGACAATTTACATCCCGCCCATCAGTGTAGCAAGGCTCCCATTTCTCCATGGCCTGTCCTGCATTTCTGGTTTTGACACTTTTTTCAGCATGGCCCTTTTGACCGATGGGAAGCGAGACATCTTTGTAGCGCTGATTTGCCTTTCCAGGTTGCTTGGTTGGCCAAAAAGGGCGTATGCGTTTTTTCCTGAATATATTCAGGAAAAAACGCATACGCCCTTTTTGGCCAAGGGCATCATTGTCAACGTTTTGCCGCTTTTCATGTGCTTTAAAGGCGATTCGAATCTACCTCCTGAAATCTGTTTCCTGCAATTCTGCCTTGATTTCAAATCCTCTTCTTTGCCTTCCCTCAATATATTTGTGGATGAGAGTTATCATTTATAACTCTGCAGGTTTGTGAATTGCAGTGCCCTGAACCTCCATTTTACAACTCGCTTTTTTGGGAGCTGGCCGCAAAAGCGCAGGATGGCTTCAGGCCCTGTTCTGGTTCCGGTGGGCAGGCTGAGCCTGTGGTTAATTCTTCTTCCTGATGGGAAAATAGAGTAACCTATGCCTGTCCCAACACCAAGAGCTAGTCTCTCATTGGTTCCACGTCTTCCCGTTCATCCTCAGGACAAATTGCAACCTGTACGGAACAGGAGGTTAAAGGTGCTGATGCTCCAAGTAGGGAGATTGCTAGTAAAGCGGCTGGAATAGCGAACCCGGGCACAAGGAGATGAGAAATGAGGTGCGTTTTAGAAACCTTTCCACATCACACGGTGTACCATCTTCTGGGTTTCTCATGCATGTTTTCGATGTAGGAAGATGCCCTTGAACCTGGCGATTTGGGACCCATGCGATGGGTACCATGCAGTATTACTTTAAAGGGTCTGCGTTTGCTCACCCAACCTCACCAAACCTCTCAGCCCCAAGAGTGTCCACCCTTATGTCTCATCCAGCTGTGGGTCTAGATATGGTCAATCCAGGTTGCATCACAGCCCGTGAACGCATTGTGTAAGAATTTCTATCTCTTTCACTGTCTTTGTTTCATGGGTTTTTCAAAGTAATTTATTTTTATAATGGGGTTTAGCTGCTTTTCACTGCTGTGCTTATGCTGCTTTACACCCACTTGACACACTAACAGAGAGATATCAATACATAAGTTTTAAGATTATTACTAGTCAGATATATTCTTGTGCGGTGAATAGGGCGTGTTGAGTCCAGTTCTCTGAGCAAGGAGTAGGTCTTGTCTATTACATATTGGTTTTATGGAACGGTATCTGAGCTAATATGAAACCCTTGTTTTATGTATCACCCCAACTCACCTTTCCCGTTAAGCAGCCATAGTGTGTTTTCTGCATGTGTGACTCTGTTCTGTTTTGTAATTCAGTTCAAGTGTAACGGTTTTTACATTCCCTCTATCAGTGATACCTTATGAGAAGTGTCCTTTTCTGTGTGACTTATTTCACTTAGAGTCGTCGTACCTAAATCCACTCATCATGCTGCTACTAGCCTTATGACATTGATTTCACGGCTGAGTGATATTCCATTGTACATAAGGACCACAACTTCTTTATCCATTTTTCTCTTTCCTGGGATATTGAAGGTGGAATGAAGTGGAGGTCCTTGTCAACAGAGCAGCCCTAAACTTTGGGGTGCTTGTGTCTTGCTGATTTTTCATTTTCCCAATTTATACCCACATGAGTGGAAGTGCCCTATGCTCTCTAAGCTTTGCTTTTTAGACGTTTCAGGACTCCCCGTACACTTCTCCAGAGTGGCTGTTGACAATTTACATCCCACCCATCAGTGTAGCAAGGCTCCCATTTCTCCATGGCCTGTCCTGCATTTCTGGTTTTGACACTTTTTTCAGCATGGCCCTTTTAACCGATGGGAAGCGAGACTTCTTTGTAGCGCTGATTTGCCTTTCCAGGTTGCTTGGTTGGCCAAAAAGGGCGTATGCGTTTTTTCCTGAATATATTCAGGAAAAAACGCATACGCCCTTTTTGGCCAAGGGCATCATTGTCAACGTTTTGCCGCTTTTCATGTGCTTTAAAGGCGATTCGAATCTACCTCCTGAAATCTGTTTCCTGCAATTCTGCCTTGATTTCAAATCCTCTTCTTTGCCTTCCCTCAATATATTTGTGGACGAGAGTTATCATTTATAACTCTGCAGATTTGTGAATTGCAGTGCCCTGAACCTCCATTTTACAACTCGCTTTTTAGGGAGCTGGCCGCAAAAGCGCAGGATGGCTTCAGCCCCTGTTCTGGTTCCGGGGGGCAGGCTGAGCCTGTGGTTAATTCTTCTTCCTGATGGGAAAATAGAGTGACCTGTGCCTGTCCCAACACCAAGAGCTAGTCTTTCATTGGTTCCAAGTCTTCCCGTTCATCCTCAGTACAAATTGCAACCTGTACGGAACAGGAGGTTAAAGGTGCTGATGCTCCTAGGAGGGAGATTGCTAGTAAAGTGGCTGGAATGGCGAATCCGGGCAAAAGCAGATGAGAAATGAGGTGCGTTTTAGAAACCTTTCCCCATCACACGGTGTACCATCTTCTGTGTATCTCATGCATGTTTTCGATGTAGGAAGATGCCCTTGAACCTGGAGATTTGGGACCCATGCGATGGGTACCACGCAGTATTACTTTAAAGGGTCTGCGTTTGCTCACCCAACCTCACCAAACCTCTCAGCCGCAACAGTGTCCACCCTTATGTCTCATCCAGCTGTGGGTCTAGATATGGTCAATCCAGGTTGCATCACAGCCCCTGAACGCATTGTGTAAGAATTTCTCTCTCTTTCACTGTCTTTGTTTCATGGGTTTTTCAAAGTAATTTATTTTTATAATGGGGTTTAGCTGCTTTTCACTGCTGTGTTTATGCCGCTTTTTACCCACTTGACACACTAACAGAGACATATCAATACATAGGTTTTAAGATTATGACTAGTCAGATATATTCTTGTGCGGTGAATAGGGCGTGTTGAGTCCAGTTCTCTGAGCAAGGAGTAGGTCTTGTCTATTACATATTGGGTTTATGGAACGGTATCTGAGCTAATTTGAATCCCTTGTTTTATGTATCACCCCACCTCACCTTTCCCGTTAAGCAGCCATAGTGTGTTTTCTGCATGTGTGACTCTGTTCTGTTTTCTGATTCAGTTCAAGTGTAACGGTTTTTACATTCCCTCTATAAGTGATACCTTCTGAGAAGTGTCCTTTTCTGTGTGACTTATTTCACTTAGAATCGTCGTACCTAAATCCACTCATCATGCTGCTACTAGCCTTATGACATTGATTTCATGGCTGAGTGATATTCCATTGTACATAAGGACCACAACTTCTTTATCCATTTTTCTCTTTCCTGGGATATTGAAGGTGGAATGAAGTGGAGGTCCTTGTCAACAGAGCAGCCCTAAACTTTGGGGTGCTTGTGTCTTGCTGATTTTTCATTTTCCCAATTTATACCCCCATGAGTGGAAGTGCCCTATGCTCTCTAAGCTTTGCTTTTTAGACGTTTCAGGAGTCACCGTACACTTCTCCAGAGTGGCTGTTGACAATTTACATCCCGCCCATCAGTGTAGCAAGGCTCCCATTTCTCCATGGCCTGTCCTGCATTTCTGGTTTTGACACTTTTTTCAGCATGGCCCTTTTGACCAATGGGAAGCGAGACATCATTGTAGCGCTGATTTGCCTTTCCAGGTTGCTTGGTTGGCCAAAAAGGGCGTATGCGTTTTTTCCTGAATATATTCAGGAAAAAACGCATACGCCCTTTTTGGCCAAGGGCATCATTGTCAACGTTTTGCCGCTTTTCATGTGCTTTAAAGGCGATTCGAATCTACCTCCTGAAATCTGTTTCCTGCAATTCTGCCTTGATTTCAAATCCTCTTCTTTGCCTTCCCTCAATATATTTGTGGATGAGAGTTATCATTTATAAGTCTGCAGGTTTGTGAATTGCAGTGCCCTGAACCTCCATTTTACAACTCGCTTTTTAGGGAGCTGGCCGCAAAAGCGCAGGATGGCTTCAGCCTCTATTCTGGTTCCGGGGGGCAGGCTGAGCCTGTGGTTAATTCTTCTTCCTGATGGGAAAATAGAGTGACCTGTGCCTGTCCCAACACCAAGAGCTAGTCTTTCATTGGTTCCACGTCTTCCCGTTCATCCTCAGTACAAATTGCAACCTGTACGGAACAGGAGGTTAAAGGTGCTGATGCTCCAAGGAGGGAGATTGCTAGTAAAGTGGCTGGAATGGTGAACCCGGGCACAAGCAAATGAGAAATGAGGTGCGTTTTAGAAACCTTTCCCCATCACACGGTGTACCATCTTCTGGGTATCTCATGCATGTTTTCGATGTAGGAAGATGCCCTTGAACCTGGAGATTTGGAACCCATGCGATGGGTACCACGCAGTATTACTTTAAAGGGTCTGTGTTTGCTCACCCAACCTCACCAAACCTCTCAGCCGCAACAGTGTCCACCCTTAGGTCTCATCCAGCTGTGGGTCTAGATATGGTCAATCCAGGTTGCATCACAGCCCCTGAACGCATTGTGTAAGAATTTCGCTCTCTTTCACTGTCTTTGTTTCACGGGTTTTTCAAAGTAATTTATTTTTATAATGGGGTTTAGCTGCTTGTCACTGCTGTGTTTATGCCGCTTTACACCCACTTGACACACTAACAGAGAGATATCAATACATAGGTTTTAAGATTATTACTAGTCAGATATATTCTTGTGCGGTGAATAGGGCGTGTTGAGTCCAGTTCTCTGAGCAAGGAGTAGGTCTTGTCTATTACATATTGGGTTTATGGAACGGTATCTGAGCTAATTTGAATCCCTTGTTTTATGTATCACCCCACCTCACCTTTCCCGTTAAGCAGCCATAGTGTGTTTTCTGCATGTGTGACTCTGTTCTGTTTTCTGATTCAGTTCAAGTGTAACGGTTTTTACATTCCCTCTATAAGTGATACCTTATGAGAAGTGTCCTTTTCTGTGTGACTCATTTCACTTAGAATCGTCATACCTGAATCCACTCCTCATGCTGCTACTAGCCTTATGACATTGATTTCATGGCTGAGTGATATTCCATTGTACATAAGGACCACAACTTCTTTATCCATTTTTCTCTTTCCTGGGATATTGAAGGTGGAATGAAGTGGAGGTCCTTGTCAACAGAGCAGCCCTAAACTTTGGGGTGCTTGTGTCTTGCTGATTTTTCATTTTCCCAATTTATACCCCCATGAGTGGAAGTGCCCTATGCTCTCTAAGCTTTGCTTTTTAGACGTTTCAGGACTCACCGTACACTTCTCCAGAGTGGCTGTTGACAATTTACATCCCGCCCATCAGTGTAGCAAGGCTCCCATTTCTCCATGGCCTGTGCTGCATTTCTGGTTTTGACACTTTTTTCAGCATGGCCCTTTTGACCGATGGGAAGCGAGACATCTTTGTAGCGCTGATTTGCCTTTCCAGGTTGCTTGGTTGGCCAAAAAGGGCGTATGCGTTTTTTCCTGAATATATTCAGGAAAAAACGCATACGCCCTTTTTGGCCAAGGGCATCATTGTCAACGTTTTGCCGCTTTTCATGTGCTTTAAAGGCGATTCGAATCTACCTCCTGAAATCTGTTTCCTGCAATTTTGTCTTGATTTCAAATCCTCTTCTTTGCCTTCCCTCAATATATTTGTGGACGAGAGTTATCATTTATAACTCTGCAGGTTTGTGAATTGCAGTGCCCTGAACCTCCATTTTACAACTCGCTTTTTAGGGAGCTGGCCGCAACAGCGCAGGATGGCTTCAGGCCCTGTTCTGGTTCCGGGGGGCAGGCTGAGCCTGTGGTTAATTCTTCTTCCTGATGGGAAAATAGAGTGACCTGTGCCTGTCCGAACACCAAGACCTAGTCTTTCATTGGTTCCACGTCTTCCCGTTCATCCTCAGTACAAATTGCAACCTGTACGGAACAGGAGGTTAAAGGTGCTGATGCTCCAAGGAGGGAGATTGCTAGTAAAGTGGCTGGAATGGCGAACCCGGGCACAAGCAAATGAGAAATGAGGTGCGTTTTAGAAACATTTCCCCATCACACGGTGTACCATCTTCTGGGTATCTCATGCATGTTTTCGATGTAGGAAGATGCCCTTGAACCTGGAGATTTGGGACCCATGCGATGGGTACCACGCAGTATTACTTTAAAGGGTCTGCGTTTGCTCACCCAAACTCACCAAACCTCTCCGCCGCAACAGTGTCCACCCTTAGGTCTCATCCAGCTGTGGGTCTAGATATGGTCAATCCAGGTTGCATCACAGCCCCTGAACGCATTGTGTAAGAATTTCGCTCTCTTTCACTGTCTTTGTTTCACGGGTTTTTCAAAGTAATTTATTTTTATAATGGGGTTTAGCTGCTTTTCACTGCTGTGTTTATGCCGCTTTACACCCACTTGACACACTAACAGAGAGATATCAATACATAGGTTTTAAGATTATTACTAGTCAGATATATTCTTGTGCGGTGAATAGGGCGTGTTGAGTCCAGTTCTCTGAGCAAGGAGTAGGTCTTGTCTATTACATATTGGTTTTATGGAACGGTATCTGAGCTAATTTGAAACCCTTGTTTTATGTATCACCCCACCTCACCTTTCCCGTTAAGCAGCCATAGTGTGTTTTCTGCATGTGTGACTCTGTTCTGTTTTGTAACTCAGTTCAAGTGTAACGGTTTTTACATTCCCTCTATCAGTGATACCTTCTGAGAAGTGTCCTTTTCTGTGTGACTTATTTCACTTAGAATCGTCGTACCTAAATCCACTCATCATGCTGCTACTAGCCTTATGACATTGATTTCATGGCTGAGTGATATTCCATTGTACATAAGGACCACAACTTCTTTATCCATTTTTCTCTTTCCTGGGATATTGAAGGTGGAATGAAGTGGAGGTCCTTGTCAACAGAGCAGCCCTAAACTTTGGGGTGCTTGTTTCTTGCTGATTTTTAATTTTCCCAATTTATAACCCCATGAGTGGAAGTGCCCTATGCTCTCTAAGCTTTGTTTTTTAGATGTTTCAGGACTCACCGTACGCTTCTCCAGAGTGGCTGTTGGCAATTTACATCCCGCCCATCAGTGTAGCAAGGCTCCCATTTCTCCATGGCCTGTCCTGCATTTGTGGTTTTGACACTTTTTTCAGCATGGCCTTTTTAACCGATGGGAAGCGAGACATCTTTGTAGCGCTGATTTGCCTTTCCAGGTTGCTTGGTTGGCCAAAAAGGGCGTATGCGTTTTTTCCTGAATATATTCAGGAAAAAACGCATACGCCCTTTTTGGCCAAGGGCATCATTGTCAACGTTTTGCCGCTTCTTATGTGCTTTAAAGGCGATTCGAATCTACCTCCTGAAATCTGTTTCCTGCAATTCTGCCTTGATTTCAAATCCTCTTCTTTGCCTTCCCTCAATATATTTGTGGACGAGAGTTATCATTTATAACTCTGCAGGTTTGTGAATTGCAGTGCCCTGAACCTCCATTTTACAACTCGCTTTTTTGGGAGTTGGCCGCAAAAGCGCAGGATGGCTTCAGGCCCTGTTCTTGTTCCAGTGGGCAGGCTGAGCCTGTGGTTAATTCTTCTTCCTGATGGGAAAATAGAGTAACCTGTGCCTGTCCCAACACCAAGAGCTAGTCTCTCATTGGTTCCACGTCTTCCCGTTCATCCTCAGGACAAATTGCAACCTGTACGGAACAGGAGGTTAAAGGTGCTGATGCTCCAAGTAGGGAGATTGCTAGTAAAGCGGCTGGAATAGCGAACCCGGGCACAAGGAGATGAGAAATGAGGTGCGTTTTAGAAACCTTTCCACATCACACGGTGTACCATTTTCTGGGTTTCTCATGCATGTTTTCGATGTAGGAAGATGCCCTTGAACCTGGCGATTTGGGACCCATGCGATGGGTACCATGCAGTATTACTTTAAAGGGTCTGCCTTTGCTCACCCAACCTCACCAAACCTCTCAGCCCCAAGAGTGTCCACCCTTATGTCTCATCCAGCTGTGGGTCTAGATATGGTCAATCCAGGTTGCATCACAGCTCGTGAACGCATTGTGTAAGAATTTCTATGTATTTCACTGTCTTTGTTTCATGGGTTTTTCAAAGTAATTTATTTTTATAATGGGGTTTAGCTGCTTTTCACTGCTGTGTTTATGCCGCTTTACACCCACTTGACACACTAACAGAGAGATATCAATACATAAGTTTTAAGATTATTACTAGTCAGATATATTCTTGTGCGGTGAATAGGGCGTGTTGAGTCCAGTTCTCTGAGCAAGGAGTAGGTCTTGTCTATTACATATTGGGTTTATGGAACGGTATCTGAGCTAATTTGAAACCCTTGTTTTATGTATCACCCCACCTCACCTTTCCCGTTAAGCAGCCATAGTGTGTTTTCTGCATGTGTGACTCTGTTCTGTTTTGTAATTCAGTTCAAGTGTAACGGTTTTTACATTCCCTCTATCAGTGATACCTTCTGAGAAGTGTCCTTTTCTGTGTGACTTATTTCACTTAGAGTCGTTGTACCTAAATCCACTCATCATGCTGCTACTAGCCTTATGACATTGATTTCACGGCTGAGTGATATTCCATTGTACATAAGGACCACAACTTCTTTATCCATTTTTCTCTTTCCTGGGATATTGAAGGTGGAATGAAGTGGAGGTCCTTGTCAACAGAGCAGCCCTAAACTTTGGGGTGCTTGTGTCTTGCTGATTTTTCATTTTCCCAATTTATACCCCCATGAGTGGAAGTGCCCTATGCTCTCTAAGCTTTGCTTTTTAGACGTTTCAGGACTCACCGTACACTTCTCCAGAGTGGCTGTTGACAATTTACATCCCGCCCATCAGTGTAGCAAGGCTCCCATTTCTCCATGGCCTGTCCTGCATTTCTGGTTTTGACACTTTTTTCAGCATGGCCCTTTTGACCGATGGGAAGCGAGACATCTTTGTAGCGCTGATTTGCCTTTCCAGGTTGCTTGGTTGGCCAAAAAGGGCGTATGCGTTTTTTCCTGAATATATTCAGGAAAAAACGCATACGCCCTTTTTGGCCAAGGGCATCATTGTCAACGTTTTGCCGCTTTTCATGTGCTTTAAAGGCGATTCGAATCTACCTCCTGAAATCTGTTTCCTGCAATTCTGCCTTGATTTCAAATCCTCTTCTTTGCCTTCCCTCAATATATTTGTGGATGAGAGTTATCATTTATAAGTCTGCAGGTTTGTGAATTGCAGTGCCCTGAACCTCCATTTTACAACTCGCTTTTTAGGGAGCTGGCCGCAAAAGCGCAGGATGGCTTCAGGCCCTGTTCTGGTTCCGGTGGGCAGGCTGAGCCTGTGGTTAATTCTTCTTCCTGATGGGAAAATAGAGTAACCTGTGCCTGTCCCAACACCAAGAGCTAGTCTCTCATTGGTTCCACGTCTTCCCGTTCATCCTCAGGACAAATTGCAACCTGTACGGAACAGGAGGTTAAAGGTGCTGATGCTCCAAGTAGGGAGATTGCTAGTAAAGCGGCTGGAATAGCGAACCCGGGCACAAGGAGATGAGAAATGAGGTGCGTTTTAGAAACCTTTCCACATCACACGGTGTACCATCTTCTGGGTTTCTCATGCATGTTTTCGATGTAGGAAGATGCCCTTGAACCTGGCGATTTGGGACCCATGCGATGGGTACCATGCAGTATTACTTTAAAGGGTCTGCGTTTGCTCACCCAACCTCACCAAACCTCTCAGCCCCAAGAGTGTCCACCCTTATGTCTCATCCAGCTGTGGGTCTAGATATGGTCAATCCAGGTTGCATCACAGCCCGTGAACGCATTGTGTAAGAATTTCTATCTCTTTCACTGTCTTTGTTTCACGGGTTTTTCAAAGTAATTTATTTTTATAATGGGGTTTAGCTGCTTGTCACTGCTGTGTTTATGCCGCTTTACACCCACTTGACACACTAACAGAGAGATATCAATACATAGGTTTTAAGATTATTACTAGTCAGATATATTCTTGTGCGGTGAATAGGGCGTGTTGAGTCCAGTTCTCTGAGCAAGGAGTAGGTCTTGTCTATTACATATTGGGTTTATGGAACGGTATCTGAGCTAATTTGAATCCCTTGTTTTATGTATCACCCCACCTCACCTTTCCCGTTAAGCAGCCATAGTGTGTTTTCTGCATGTGTGACTCTGTTCTGTTTTCTGATTCAGTTCAAGTGTAACGGTTTTTACATTCCCTCTATAAGTGATACCTTATGAGAAGTGTCCTTTTCTGTGTGACACATTTCACTTAGAATCGTCATACCTGAATCCACTCCTCATGCTGCTACTAGCCTTATGACATTGATTTCATGGCTGAGTGATATTCCATTGTACATAAGGACCACAACTTCTTTATCCATTTTTCTCTTTCCTGGGATATTGAAGGTGGAATGAAGTGGAGGTCCTTGTCAACAGAGCAGCCCTAAACTTTGGGGTGCTTGTGTCTTGCTGATTTTTCATTTTCCCAATTTAT
This sequence comes from Balaenoptera borealis, assembly GCF_965194805.1. NCBI lineage: Eukaryota > Metazoa > Chordata > Mammalia > Artiodactyla > Balaenopteridae > Balaenoptera > Balaenoptera borealis. The sequence goes on along the minus strand of NC_138869.1, from coordinate 1,415,450 downwards.
ACCCCCATGAGTGGAAGTGCCCTATGCTCTCTAAGCTTTGCTTTTTAGACGTTTCAGGACTCACCGTACACTTCTCCAGAGTGGCTGTTGACAATTTACATCCCGCCCATCAGTGTAGCAAGGCTCCCATTTCTCCATGGCCTGTGCTGCATTTCTGGTTTTGACACTTTTTTCAGCATGGCCCTTTTGACCGATGGGAAGCGAGACATCTTTGTAGCGCTGATTTGCCTTTCCAGGTTGCTTGGTTGGCCAAAAAGGGCGTATGCGTTTTTTCCTGAATATATTCAGGAAAAAACGCATACGCCCTTTTTGGCCAAGGGCATCATTGTCAACGTTTTGCCGCTTTTCATGTGCTTTAAAGGCGATTCGAATCTACCTCCTGAAATCTGTTTCCTGCAATTTTGTCTTGATTTCAAATCCTCTTCTTTGCCTTCCCTCAATATATTTGTGGACGAGAGTTATCATTTATAACTCTGCAGGTTTGTGAATTGCAGTGCCCTGAACCTCCATTTTACAACTCGCTTTTTAGGGAGCTGGCCGCAACAGCGCAGGATGGCTTCAGGCCCTGTTCTGGTTCCGGGGGGCAGGCTGAGCCTGTGGTTAATTCTTCTTCCTGATGGGAAAATAGAGTGACCTGTGCCTGTCCGAACACCAAGACCTAGTCTTTCATTGGTTCCACGTCTTCCCGTTCATCCTCAGTACAAATTGCAACCTGTACGGAACAGGAGGTTAAAGGTGCTGATGCTCCAAGGAGGGAGATTGCTAGTAAAGTGGCTGGAATGGCGAACCCGGGCACAAGCAAATGAGAAATGAGGTGCGTTTTAGAAACATTTCCCCATCACACGGTGTACCATCTTCTGGGTATCTCATGCATGTTTTCGATGTAGGAAGATGCCCTTGAACCTGGAGATTTGGGACCCATGCGATGGGTACCACGCAGTATTACTTTAAAGGGTCTGCGTTTGCTCACCCAAACTCACCAAACCTCTCCGCCGCAACAGTGTCCACCCTTAGGTCTCATCCAGCTGTGGGTCTAGATATGGTCAATCCAGGTTGCATCACAGCCCCTGAACGCATTGTGTAAGAATTTCGCTCTCTTTCACTGTCTTTGTTTCACGGGTTTTTCAAAGTAATTTATTTTTATAATGGGGTTTAGCTGCTTTTCACTGCTGTGTTTATGCCGCTTTACACCCACTTGACACACTAACAGAGAGATATCAATACATAGGTTTTAAGATTATTACTAGTCAGATATATTCTTGTGCGGTGAATAGGGCGTGTTGAGTCCAGTTCTCTGAGCAAGGAGTAGGTCTTGTCTATTACATATTGGTTTTATGGAACGGTATCTGAGCTAATTTGAAACCCTTGTTTTATGTATCACCCCACCTCACCTTTCCCGTTAAGCAGCCATAGTGTGTTTTCTGCATGTGTGACTCTGTTCTGTTTTGTAACTCAGTTCAAGTGTAACGGTTTTTACATTCCCTCTATCAGTGATACCTTATGAGAAGTGTCCTTTTCTGTGTGACTTATTTCACTTAGAATCGTCGTACCTAAATCCACTCATCATGCTGCTACTAGCCTTATGACATTGATTTCATGGCTGAGTGATATTCCATTGTACATAAGGACCACAACTTCTTTATCCATTTTTCTCTTTCCTGGGATATTGAAGGTGGAATGAAGTGGAGGTCCTTGTCAACAGAGCAGCCCTAAACTTTGGGGTGCTTGTTTCTTGCTGATTTTTAATTTTCCCAATTTATAACCCCATGAGTGGAAGTGCCCTATGCTCTCTAAGCTTTGTTTTTTAGATATTTCAGGACTCACCGTACGCTTCTCCAGAGTGGCTGTTGGCAATTTACATCCCGCCCATCAGTGTAGCAAGGCTCCCATTTCTCCATGGCCTGTCCTGCATTTGTGGTTTTGACACTTTTTTCAGCATGGCCTTTTTAACCGATGGGAAGCGAGACATCTTTGTAGCGCTGATTTGCCTTTCCAGGTTGCTTGGTTGGCCAAAAAGGGCGTATGCGTTTTTTCCTGAATATATTCAGGAAAAAACGCATACGCCCTTTTTGGCCAAGGGCATCATTGTCAACGTTTTGCCGCTTCTTATGTGCTTTAAAGGCGATTCGAATCTACCTCCTGAAATCTGTTTCCTGCAATTCTGCCTTGATTTCAAATCCTCTTCTTTGCCTTCCCTCAATATATTTGTGGACGAGAGTTATCATTTATAACTCTGCAGGTTTGTGAATTGCAGTGCCCTGAACCTCCATTTTACAACTCGCTTTTTTGGGAGTTGGCCGCAAAAGCGCAGGATGGCTTCAGGCCCTGTTCTTGTTCCAGTGGGCAGGCTGAGCCTGTGGTTAATTCTTCTTCCTGATGGGAAAATAGAGTAACCTGTGCCTGTCCCAACACCAAGAGCTAGTCTCTCATTGGTTCCACGTCTTCCCGTTCATCCTCAGGACAAATTGCAACCTGTACGGAACAGGAGGTTAAAGGTGCTGATGCTCCAAGTAGGGAGATTGCTAGTAAAGCGGCTGGAATAGCGAACCCGGGCACAAGGAGATGAGAAATGAGGTGCGTTTTAGAAACCTTTCCACATCACACGGTGTACCATTTTCTGGGTTTCTCATGCATGTTTTCGATGTAGGAAGATGCCCTTGAACCTGGCGATTTGGGACCCATGCGATGGGTACCATGCAGTATTACTTTAAAGGGTCTGCCTTTGCTCACCCAACCTCACCAAACCTCTCAGCCCCAAGAGTGTCCACCCTTATGTCTCATCCAGCTGTGGGTCTAGATATGGTCAATCCAGGTTGCATCACAGCCCGTGAACGCATTGTGTAAGAATTTCTATGTATTTCACTGTCTTTGTTTCATGGGTTTTTCAAAGTAATTTATTTTTATAATGGGGTTTAGCTGCTTTTCACTGCTGTGTTTATGCCGCTTTACACCCACTTGACACACTAACAGAGAGATATCAATACATAAGTTTTAAGATTATTACTAGTCAGATATATTCTTGTGCGGTGAATAGGGCGTGTTGAGTCCAGTTCTCTGAGCAAGGAGTAGGTCTTGTCTATTACATATTGGGTTTATGGAACGGTATCTGAGCTAATTTGAAACCCTTGTTTTATGTATCACCCCACCTCACCTTTCCCGTTAAGCAGCCATAGTGTGTTTTCTGCATGTGTGACTCTGTTCTGTTTTGTAATTCAGTTCAAGTGTAACGGTTTTTACATTCCCTCTATCAGTGATACCTTCTGAGAAGTGTCCTTTTCTGTGTGACTTATTTCACTTAGAGTCGTTGTACCTAAATCCACTCATCATGCTGCTACTAGCCTTATGACATTGATTTCACGGCTGAGTGATATTCCATTGTACATAAGGACCACAACTTCTTTATCCATTTTACTCTTTCCTGGGATATTGAAGGTGGAATGAAGTGGAGGTCCTTGTCAACAGAGCAGCCCTAAACTTTGGGGTGCTTGTGTCTTGCTGATTTTTCATTTTCCCAATTTATACCCCCATGAGTGGAAGTGCCCTATGCTCTCTAAGCTTTGCTTTTTAGACGTTTCAGGACTCACCGTACACTTCTCCAGAGTGGCTGTTGACAATTTACATCCCGCCCATCAGTGTAGCAAGGCTCCCATTTCTCCATGGCCTGTCCTGCATTTCTGGTTTTGACACTTTTTTCAGCATGGCCCTTTTGACCGATGGGAAGCGAGACATCTTTGTAGCGCTGATTTGCCTTTCCAGGTTGCTTGGTTGGCCAAAAAGGGCGTATGCGTTTTTTCCTGAATATATTCAGGAAAAAACGCATACGCCCTTTTTGGCCAAGGGCATCATTGTCAACGTTTTGCCGCTTTTCATGTGCTTTAAAGGCGATTCGAATCTACCTCCTGAAATCTGTTTCCTGCAATTCTGCCTTGATTTCAAATCCTCTTCTTTGCCTTCCCTCAATATATTTGTGGATGAGAGTTATCATTTATAAGTCTGCAGGTTTGTGAATTGCAGTGCCCTGAACCTCCATTTTACAACTCGCTTTTTAGGGAGCTGGCCGCAAAAGCGCAGGATGGCTTCAGGCCCTGTTCTGGTTCCGGTGGGCAGGCTGAGCCTGTGGTTAATTCTTCTTCCTGATGGGAAAATAGAGTAACCTGTGCCTGTCCCAACACCAAGAGCTAGTCTCTCATTGGTTCCACGTCTTCCCGTTCATCCTCAGGACAAATTGCAACCTGTACGGAACAGGAGGTTAAAGGTGCTGATGCTCCAAGTAGGGAGATTGCTAGTAAAGCGGCTGGAATAGCGAACCCGGGCACAAGGAGATGAGAAATGAGGTGCGTTTTAGAAACCTTTCCACATCACACGGTGTACCATCTTCTGGGTTTCTCATGCATGTTTTCGATGTAGGAAGATGCCCTTGAACCTGGCGATTTGGGACCCATGCGATGGGTACCATGCAGTATTACTTTAAAGGGTCTGCGTTTGCTCACCCAACCTCACCAAACCTCTCAGCCCCAAGAGTGTCCACCCTTATGTCTCATCCAGCTGTGGGTCTAGATATGGTCAATCCAGGTTGCATCACAGCCCGTGAACGCATTGTGTAAGAATTTCTATCTCTTTCACTGTCTTTGTTTCATGGGTTTTTCAAAGTAATTTATTTTTATAATGGGGTTTAGCTGCTTTTCACTGCTGTGCTTATGCCGCTTTACACCCACTTGACACACTAACAGAGAGATATCAATACATAAGTTTTAAGATTATTACTAGTCAGATATATTCTTGTGCGGTGAATAGGGCGTGTTGAGTCCAGTTCTCTGAGCAAGGAGTAGGTCTTGTCTATTATATATTGGGTTTATGGAACGGTATCTGAGCTAATTTGAAACCCTTGTTTTATGTATCACCCCACCTCACCTTTCCCGTTAAGCAGCCATAGTGTGTTTTCTGCATGTGTGACTCTGTTCTGTTTTGTAATTCAGTTCAAGTGTAACGGTTTTTACATTCCCTCTATCAGTGATACCTTCTGAGAAGTGTCCTTTTCTGTGTGACTTATTTCACTTAGAGTCGTTGTACCTAAATCCACTCATCATGCTGCTACTAGCCTTATGACATTGATTTCACGGCTGAGTGATATTCCATTGTACATAAGGACCACAACTTCTTTATCCATTTTTCTCTTTCCTGGGATATTGAAGGTGGAATGAAGTGGAGGTCCTTGTCAACAGAGCAGCCCTAAACTTTGGGGTGCTTGTGTCTTGCTGATTTTTCATTTTCCCAATTTATACCCCCATGAGTGGAAGTGCCCTATGCTCTCTAAGCTTTGCTTTTTAGACGTTTCAGGACTCACCGTACACTTCTCCAGAGTGGCTGTTGACAATTTACATCCCGCCCATCAGTGTAGCAAGGCTCCCATTTCTCCATGGCCTGTCCTGCATTTCTGGTTTTGACACTTTTTTCAGCATGGCCCTTTTGACCGATGGGAAGCGAGACATCTTTGTAGCGCTGATTTGCCTTTCCAGGTTGCTTGGTTGGCCAAAAAGGGCGTATGCGTTTTTTCCTGAATATATTCAGGAAAAAACGCATACGCCCTTTTTGGCCAAGGGCATCATTGTCAACGTTTTGCCGCTTTTCATGTGCTTTAAAGGCGATTCGAATCTACCTCCTGAAATCTGTTTCCTGCAATTCTGCCTTGATTTCAAATCCTCTTCTTTGCCTTCCCTCAATATATTTGTGGATGAGAGTTATCATTTATAAGTCTGCAGGTTTGTGAATTGCAGTGCCCTGAACCTCCATTTTACAACTCGCTTTTTAGGGAGCTGGCCGCAAAAGCGCAGGATGGCTTCAGGCCCTGTTCTGGTTCCGGTGGGCAGGCTGAGCCTGTGGTTAATTCTTCTTCCTGATGGGAAAATAGAGTAACCTGTGCCTGTCCCAACACCAAGAGCTAGTCTCTCATTGGTTCCACGTCTTCCCGTTCATCCTCAGGACAAATTGCAACCTGTACGGAACAGGAGGTTAAAGGTGCTGATGCTCCAAGTAGGGAGATTGCTAGTAAAGCGGCTGGAATAGCGAACCCGGGCACAAGGAGATGAGAAATGAGGTGCGTTTTAGAAACCTTTCCACATCACACGGTGTACCATCTTCTGGGTTTCTCATGCATGTTTTCGATGTAGGAAGATGCCCTTGAACCTGGCGATTTGGGACCCATGCGATGGGTACCATGCAGTATTACTTTAAAGGGTCTGCGTTTGCTCACCCAACCTCACCAAACCTCTCAGCCCCAAGAGTGTCCACCCTTATGTCTCATCCAGCTGTGGGTCTAGATATGGTCAATCCAGGTTGCATCACAGCCCGTGAACGCATTGTGTAAGAATTTCTCTCTCTTTCACTGTCTTTGTTTCATGGGTTTTTCAAAGTAATTTATTTTTATAATGGGGTTTAGCTGCTTTTCACTGCTGTGCTTATGCCGCTTTACACCCACTTGACACACTAACAGAGAGATATCAATACATAAGTTTTAAGATTATTACTAGTCAGATATATTCTTGTGCGGTGAATAGGGCGTGTTGAGTCCAGTTCTCTGAGCAAGGAGTAGGTCTTGTCTATTACATATTGGGTTTATGGAACGGTATCTGAGCTAATTTGAAACCCTTGTTTTATGTATCACCCCACCTCACCTTTCCCGTTAAGCAGCCATAGTGTGTTTTCTGCATGTGTGACTCTGTTCTGTTTTGTAATTCAGTTCAAGTGTAACGGTTTTTACATTCCCTCTATCAGTGATACCTTCTGAGAAGTGTCCTTTTCTGTGTGACTTATTTCACTTAGAGTCGTTGTACCTAAATCCACTCATCATGCTGCTACTAGCCTTATGACATTGATTTCACGGCTGAGTGATATTCCATTGTACATAAGGACCACAACTTCTTTATCCATTTTTCTCTTTCCTGGGATATTGAAGGTGGAATGAAGTGGAGGTCCTTGTCAACAGAGCAGCCCTAAACTTTGGGGTGCTTGTGTCTTGCTGATTTTTCATTTTCCCAATTTATACCCCCATGAGTGGAAGTGCCCTATGCTCTCTAAGCTTTGCTTTTTAGACGTTTCAGGACTCACCGTACACTTCTCCAGAGTGGCTGTTGACAATTTACATCCCGCCCATCAGTGTAGCAAGGCTCCCATTTCTCCATGGCCTGTCCTGCATTTCTGGTTTTGACACTTTTTTCAGCATGGCCCTTTTGACCGATGGGAAGCGAGACATCTTTGTAGCGCTGATTTGCCTTTCCAGGTTGCTTGGTTGGCCAAAAAGGGCGTATGCGTTTTTTCCTGAATATATTCAGGAAAAAACGCATACGCCCTTTTTGGCCAAGGGCATCATTGTCAACGTTTTGCCGCTTTTCATGTGCTTTAAAGGCGATTCGAATCTACCTCCTGAAATCTGTTTCCTGCAATTCTGCCTTGATTTCAAATCCTCTTCTTTGCCTTCCCTCAATATATTTGTGGATGAGAGTTATCATTTATAAGTCTGCAGGTTTGTGAATTGCAGTGCCCTGAACCTCCATTTTACAACTCGCTTTTTAGGGAGCTGGCCGCAAAAGCGCAGGATGGCTTCAGGCCCTGTTCTGGTTCCGGTGGGCAGGCTGAGCCTGTGGTTAATTCTTCTTCCTGATGGGAAAATAGAGTAACCTGTGCCTGTCCCAACACCAAGAGCTAGTCTCTCATTGGTTCCACGTCTTCCCGTTCATCCTCAGGACAAATTGCAACCTGTACGGAACAGGAGGTTAAAGGTGCTGATGCTCCAAGTAGGGAGATTGCTAGTAAAGCGGCTGGAATAGCGAACCCGGGCACAAGGAGATGAGAAATGAGGTGCGTTTTAGAAACCTTTCCACATCACACGGTGTACCATCTTCTGGGTTTCTCATGCATGTTTTCGATGTAGGAAGATGCCCTTGAACCTGGCGATTTGGGACCCATGCGATGGGTACCATGCAGTATTACTTTAAAGGGTCTGCGTTTGCTCACCCAACCTCACCAAACCTCTCAGCCCCAAGAGTGTCCACCCTTATGTCTCATCCAGCTGTGGGTCTAGATATGGTCAATCCAGGTTGCATCACAGCCCGTGAACGCATTGTGTAAGAATTTCTATCTCTTTCACTGTCTTTGTTTCATGGGTTTTTCAAAGTAATTTATTTTTATAATGGGGTTTAGCTGCTTTTCACTGCTGTGCTTATGCCGCTTTACACCCACTTGACACACTAACAGAGAGATATCAATACATAAGTTTTAAGATTATTACTAGTCAGATATATTCTTGTGCGGTGAATAGGGCGTGTTGAGTCCAGTTCTCTGAGCAAGGAGTAGGTCTTGTCTATTACATATTGGTTTTATGGAACGGTATCTGAGCTAATATGAAACCCTTGTTTTATGTATCACCCCACCTCACCTTTCCCGTTAAGCAGCCATAGTGTGTTTTCTGCATGTGTGACTCTGTTCTGTTTTGTAATTCAGTTCAAGTGTAACGGTTTTTACATTCCCTCTATCAGTGATACCTTATGAGAAGTGTCCTTTTCTGTGTGACTTATTTCACTTAGAGTCGTCGTACCTAAATCCACTCATCATGCTGCTACTAGCCTTATGACATTGATTTCACGGCTGAGTGATATTCCATTGTACATAAGGACCACAACTTCTTTATCCATTTTTCTCTTTCCTGGGATATTGAAGGTGGAATGAAGTGGAGGTCCTTGTCAACAGAGCAGCCCTAAACTTTGGGGTGCTTGTGTCTTGCTGATTTTTCATTTTCCCAATTTATACCCCCATGAGTGGAAGTGCCCTATGCTCTCTAAGCTTTGCTTTTTAGACGTTTCAGGACTCACCGTACACTTCTCCAGAGTGGCTGTTGACAATTTACATCCCGCCCATCAGTGTAGCAAGGCTCCCATTTCTCCATGGCCTGTCCTGCATTTCTGGTTTTGACACTTTTTTCAGCATGGCCCTTTTAACCGATGGGAAGCGAGACTTCTTTGTAGCGCTGATTTGCCTTTCCAGGTTGCTTGGTTGGCCAAAAAGGGCGTATGCGTTTTTTCCTGAATATATTCAGGAAAAAACGCATACGCCCTTTTTGGCCAAGGGCATCATTGTCAACGATTTTCTGCTTTTCATGTGCTTTAAAGGCGATTCGAATCTACCTCCTGAAATCTGTTTCCTGCAATTCTGCCTTGATTTCAAATCCTCTTCTTTGCCTTCCCTCAATATATTTGTGGACGAGAGTTATCATTTATAACTCTGCAGGTTTGTGAATTGCAGTGCCCTGAACCTCCATTTTACAACTCGCTTTTTAGGGAGCTGGCCACAAAAGCGCAGGATGGCTTCAGGCCCTGTTCTGGTTCCGGGGGGCAGGCTGAGCCTGTGGTTAATTCTTCTTCCTGATGGGAAAATAGAGTGACCTGTGCCTGTCCCAACACCAAGAGCTAGTCTTTAATTGGTTCCAAGTCTTCCCGTTCATCCTCAGTACAAATTGCAACCTGTACGGAACAGGAGGTTAAAGGTGCTGATGCTCCTAGGAGGGAGATTGCTAGTAAAGTGGCTGGAATGGCGAACCCGGGCACAAGCAGATGAGAAATGAGGTGCGTTTTAGAAACCTTTCCCCATCACACGGTGTACCATCTTCTGGGTTTCTCATGCATGTTTTCGATGTAGGAAGATGCCCTTGAACCTGGCGATTTGGGACCCATGCGATGGGTACCATGCAGTATTACTTTAAAGGGTCTGCGTTTGCTCACCCAACCTCACCAAACCTCTCAGCCCCAAGAGTGTCCACCCTTATGTCTCATCCAGCTGTGGGTCTAGATATGGTCAATCCAGGTTGCATCACAGCCCGTGAACGCATTGTGTAAGAATTTCTATCTCTTTCACTGTCTTTGTTTCATGGGTTTTTCAAAGTAATTTATTTTTATAATGGGGTTTAGCTGCTTTTCACTGCTGTGCTTATGCCGCTTTACACCCACTTGACACACTAACAGAGAGATATCAATACATAAGTTTTAAGATTATTACTAGTCAGATATATTCTTGTGCGGTGAATAGGGCGTGTTGAGTCCAGTTCTCTGAGCAAGGAGTAGGTCTTGTCTATTACATATTGGTTTTATGGAACGGTATCTGAGCTAATATGAAACCCTTGTTTTATGTATCACCCCACCTCACCTTTCCCGTTAAGCAGCCATAGTGTGTTTTCTGCATGTGTGACTCTGTTCTGTTTTGTAATTCAGTTCAAGTGTAAGGGTTTTTACATTCCCTCTATCAGTGATACCTTATGAGAAGTGTCCTTTTCTGTGTGACTTATTTCACTTAGAGTCGTCGTACCTAAATCCACTCATCATGCTGCTACTAGCCTTATGACATTGATTTCACGGCTGAGTGATATTCCATTGTACATAAGGACCACAACTTCTTTATCCATTTTTCTCTTTCCTGGGATATTGAAGGTGGAATGAAGTGGAGGTCCTTGTCAACAGAGCAGCCCTAAACTTTGGGGTGCTTGTGTCTTGCTGATTTTTCATTTTCCCAATTTATACCCCCATGAGTGGAAGTGCCCTATGCTCTCTAAGCTTTGCTTTTTAGACGTTTCAGGACTCACCGTACACTTCTCCAGAGTGGCTGTTGACAATTTACATCCCGCCCATCAGTGTAGCAAGGCTCCCATTTCTCCATGGCCTGTCCTGCATTTCTGGTTTTGACACTTTTTTCAGCATGGCCCTTTTGACCGATGGGAAGCGAGACATCTTTGTAGCGCTGATTTGCCTTTCCAGGTTGCTTGGTTGGCCAAAAAGGGCGTATGCGTTTTTTCCTGAATATATTCAGGAAAAAACGCATACGCCCTTTTTGGCCAAGGGCATCATTGTCAACGTTTTGCCGCTTTTCATGTGCTTTAAAGGCGATTCGAATCTACCTCCTGAAATCTGTTTCCTGCAATTCTGCCTTGATTTCAAATCCTCTTCTTTGCCTTCCCTCAATATATTTGTGGATGAGAGTTATCATTTATAACTCTGCAGGTTTGTGAATTGCAGTGCCCTGAACCTCCATTTTACAACTCGCTTTTTTGGGAGCTGGCCGCAAAAGCGCAGGATGGCTTCAGGCCCTGTTCTGGTTCCGGTGGGCAGGCTGAGCCTGTGGTTAATTCTTCTTCCTGATGGGAAAATAGAGTAACCTATGCCTGTCCCAACACCAAGAGCTAGTCTCTCATTGGTTCCACGTCTTCCCGTTCATCCTCAGGACAAATTGCAACCTGTACGGAACAGGAGGTTAAAGGTGCTGATGCTCCAAGTAGGGAGATTGCTAGTAAAGCGGCTGGAATAGCGAACCCGGGCACAAGGAGATGAGAAATGAGGTGCGTTTTAGAAACCTTTCCACATCACATGGTGTACCATCTTCTGGGTTTCTCATGCATGTTTTCGATGTAGGAAGATGCCCTTGAACCTGGCGATTTGGGACCCATGCGATGGGTACCATGCAGTATTACTTTAAAGGGTCTGCGTTTGCTCACCCAACCTCACCAAACCTCTCAGCCCCAAGAGTGTCCACCCTTATGTCTCATCCAGCTGTGGGTCTAGATATGGTCAATCCAGGTTGCATCACAGCCCGTGAACGCATTGTGTAAGAATTTCTATCTCTTTCACTGTCTTTGTTTCATGGGTTTTTCAAAGTAATTTATTTTTATAATGGGGTTTAGCTGCTTTTCACTGCTGTGCTTATGCCGCTTTACACCCACTTGACACACTAACAGAGAGATATCAATACATAAGTTTTAAGATTATTACTAGTCAGATATATTCTTGTGCGGTGAATAGGGCGTGTTGAGTCCAGTTCTCTGAGCAAGGAGTAGGTCTTGTCTATTACATATTGGTTTTATGGAACGGTATCTGAGCTAATATGAAACCCTTGTTTTATGTATCACCCCACCTCACCTTTCCCGTTAAGCAGCCATAGTGTGTTTTCTGCATGTGTGACTCTGTTCTGTTTTGTAATTCAGTTCAAGTGTAACGGTTTTTACATTCCCTCTATCAGTGATACCTTATGAGAAGTGTCCTTTTCTGTGTGACTTATTTCACTTAGAGTCGTCGTACCTAAATCCACTCATCATGCTGCTACTAGCCTTATGACATTGATTTCACGGCTGAGTGATATTCCATTGTACATAAGGACCACAACTTCTTTATCCATTTTTCTCTTTCCTGGGATATTGAAGGTGGAATGAAGTGGAGGTCCTTGTCAACAGAGCAGCCCTAAACTTTGGGGTGCTTGTGTCTTGCTGATTTTTCATTTTCCCAATTTATACCCCCATGAGTGGAAGTGCCCTATGCTCTCTAAGCTTTGCTTTTTAGACGTTTCAGGACTCACCGTACACTTCTCCAGAGTGGCTGTTGACAATTTACATCCCGCCCATCAGTGTAGCAAGGCTCCCATTTCTCCATGGCCTGTCCTGCATTTCTGGTTTTGACACTTTTTTCAGCATGGCCCTTTTAACCGATGGGAAGCGAGACTTCTTTGTAGCGCTGATTTGCCTTTCCAGGTTGCTTGGTTGGCCAAAAAGGGCGTATGCGTTTTTTCCTGAATATATTCAGGAAAAAACGCATACGCCCTTTTTGGCCAAGGGCATCATTGTCAACGATTTTCTGCTTTTCATGTGCTTTAAAGGCGATTCGAATCTACCTCCTGAAATCTGTTTCCTGCAATTCTGCCTTGATTTCAAATCCTCTTCTTTGCCTTCCCTCAATATATTTGTGGACGAGAGTTATCATTTATAACTCTGCAGGTTTGTGAATTGCAGTGCCCTGAACCTCCATTTTACAACTCGCTTTTTAGGGAGCTGGCCACAAAAGCGCAGGATGGCTTCAGGCCCTGTTCTGGTTCCGGGGGGCAGGCTGAGCCTGTGGTTAATTCTTCTTCCTGATGGGAAAATAGAGTGACCTGTGCCTGTCCCAACACCAAGAGCTAGTCTTTAATTGGTTCCAAGTCTTCCCGTTCATCCTCAGTACAAATTGCAACCTGTACGGAACAGGAGGTTAAAGGTGCTGATGCTCCTAGGAGGGAGATTGCTAGTAAAGTGGCTGGAATGGCGAACCCGGGCACAAGCAGATGAGAAATGAGGTGCGTTTTAGAAACCTTTCCCCATCACACGGTGTACCATCTTCTGGGTTTCTCATGCATGTTTTCGATGTAGGAAGATGCCCTTGAACCTGGCGATTTGGGACCCATGCGATGGGTACCATGCAGTATTACTTTAAAGGGTCTGCGTTTGCTCACCCAACCTCACCAAACCTCTCAGCCCCAAGAGTGTCCACCCTTATGTCTCATCCAGCTGTGGGTCTAGATATGGTCAATCCAGGTTGCATCACAGCCCGTGAACGCATTGTGTAAGAATTTCTATCTCTTTCACTGTCTTTGTTTCATGGGTTTTTCAAAGTAATTTATTTTTATAATGGGGTTTAGCTGCTTTTCACTGCTGTGCTTATGCCGCTTTACACCCACTTGACACACTAACAGAGAGATATCAATACATAAGTTTTAAGATTATTACTAGTCAGATATATTCTTGTGCGGTGAATAGGGCGTGTTGAGTCCAGTTCTCTGAGCAAGGAGTAGGTCTTGTCTATTACATATTGGTTTTATGGAACGGTATCTGAGCTAATATGAAACCCTTGTTTTATGTATCACCCCACCTCACCTTTCCCGTTAAGCAGCCATAGTGTGTTTTCTGCATGTGTGACTCTGTTCTGTTTTGTAATTCAGTTCAAGTGTAAGGGTTTTTACATTCCCTCTATCAGTGATACCTTATGAGAAGTGTCCTTTTCTGTGTGACTTATTTCACTTAGAGTCGTCGTACCTAAATCCACTCATCATGCTGCTACTAGCCTTATGACATTGATTTCACGGCTGAGTGATATTCCATTGTACATAAGGACCACAACTTCTTTATCCATTTTTCTCTTTCCTGGGATATTGAAGGTGGAATGAAGTGGAGGTCCTTGTCAACAGAGCAGCCCTAAACTTTGGGGTGCTTGTGTCTTGCTGATTTTTCATTTTCCCAATTTATACCCCCATGAGTGGAAGTGCCCTATGCTCTCTAAGCTTTGCTTTTTAGACGTTTCAGGACTCACCGTACACTTCTCCAGAGTGGCTGTTGACAATTTACATCCCGCCCATCAGTGTAGCAAGGCTCCCATTTCTCCATGGCCTGTCCTGCATTTCTGGTTTTGACACTTTTTTCAGCATGGCCCTTTTGACCGATGGGAAGCGAGACATCTTTGTAGCGCTGATTTGCCTTTCCAGGTTGCTTGGTTGGCCAAAAAGGGCGTATGCGTTTTTTCCTGAATATATTCAGGAAAAAACGCATACGCCCTTTTTGGCCAAGGGCATCATTGTCAACGTTTTGCCGCTTTTCATGTGCTTTAAAGGCGATTCGAATCTACCTCCTGAAATCTGTTTCCTGCAATTCTGCCTTGATTTCAAATCCTCTTCTTTGCCTTCCCTCAATATATTTGTGGATGAGAGTTATCATTTATAACTCTGCAGGTTTGTGAATTGCAGTGCCCTGAACCTCCATTTTACAACTCGCTTTTTTGGGAGCTGGCCGCAAAAGCGCAGGATGGCTTCAGGCCCTGTTCTGGTTCCGGTGGGCAGGCTGAGCCTGTGGTTAATTCTTCTTCCTGATGGGAAAATAGAGTAACCTATGCCTGTCCCAACACCAAGAGCTAGTCTCTCATTGGTTCCACGTCTTCCCGTTCATCCTCAGGACAAATTGCAACCTGTACGGAACAGGAGGTTAAAGGTGCTGATGCTCCAAGTAGGGAGATTGCTAGTAAAGCGGCTGGAATAGCGAACCCGGGCACAAGGAGATGAGAAATGAGGTGCGTTTTAGAAACCTTTCCACATCACACGGTGTACCATCTTCTGGGTTTCTCATGCATGTTTTCGATGTAGGAAGATGCCCTTGAACCTGGCGATTTGGGACCCATGCGATGGGTACCATGCAGTATTACTTTAAAGGGTCTGCGTTTGCTCACCCAACCTCACCAAACCTCTCAGCCCCAAGAGTGTCCACCCTTATGTCTCATCCAGCTGTGGGTGTAGATATGGTCAATCCAGGTTGCATCACAGCCCGTGAACGCATTGTGTAAGAATTTCTATCTCTTTCACTGTCTTTGTTTCATGGGTTTTTCAAAGTAATTTATTTTTATAATGGGGTTTAGCTGCTTTTCACTGCTGTGCTTATGCTGCTTTACACCCACTTGACACACTAACAGAGAGATATCAATACATAAGTTTTAAGATTATTACTAGTCAGATATATTCTTGTGCGGTGAATAGGGCGTGTTGAGTCCAGTTCTCTGAGCAAGGAGTAGGTCTTGTCTATTACATATTGGTTTTATGGAACGGTATCTGAGCTAATATGAAACCCTTGTTTTATGTATCACCCCAACTCACCTTTCCCGTTAAGCAGCCATAGTGTGTTTTCTGCATGTGTGACTCTGTTCTGTTTTGTAATTCAGTTCAAGTGTAACGGTTTTTACATTCCCTCTATCAGTGATACCTTATGAGAAGTGTCCTTTTCTGTGTGACTTATTTCACTTAGAGTCGTCGTACCTAAATCCACTCATCATGCTGCTACTAGCCTTATGACATTGATTTCACGGCTGAGTGATATTCCATTGTACATAAGGACCACAACTTCTTTATCCATTTTTCTCTTTCCTGGGATATTGAAGGTGGAATGAAGTGGAGGTCCTTGTCAACAGAGCAGCCCTAAACTTTGGGGTGCTTGTGTCTTGCTGATTTTTCATTTTCCCAATTTATACCCACATGAGTGGAAGTGCCCTATGCTCTCTAAGCTTTGCTTTTTAGACGTTTCAGGACTCCCCGTACACTTCTCCAGAGTGGCTGTTGACAATTTACATCCCACCCATCAGTGTAGCAAGGCTCCCATTTCTCCATGGCCTGTCCTGCATTTCTGGTTTTGACACTTTTTTCAGCATGGCCCTTTTAACCGATGGGAAGCGAGACTTCTTTGTAGCGCTGATTTGCCTTTCCAGGTTGCTTGGTTGGCCAAAAAGGGCGTATGCGTTTTTTCCTGAATATATTCAGGAAAAAACGCATACGCCCTTTTTGGCCAAGGGCATCATTGTCAACGTTTTGCCGCTTTTCATGTGCTTTAAAGGCGATTCGAATCTACCTCCTGAAATCTGTTTCCTGCAATTCTGCCTTGATTTCAAATCCTCTTCTTTGCCTTCCCTCAATATATTTGTGGACGAGAGTTATCATTTATAACTCTGCAGATTTGTGAATTGCAGTGCCCTGAACCTCCATTTTACAACTCGCTTTTTAGGGAGCTGGCCGCAAAAGCGCAGGATGGCTTCAGCCCCTGTTCTGGTTCCGGGGGGCAGGCTGAGCCTGTGGTTAATTCTTCTTCCTGATGGGAAAATAGAGTGACCTGTGCCTGTCCCAACACCAAGAGCTAGTCTTTCATTGGTTCCAAGTCTTCCCGTTCATCCTCAGTACAAATTGCAACCTGTACGGAACAGGAGGTTAAAGGTGCTGATGCTCCTAGGAGGGAGATTGCTAGTAAAGTGGCTGGAATGGCGAATCCGGGCAAAAGCAGATGAGAAATGAGGTGCGTTTTAGAAACCTTTCCCCATCACACGGTGTACCATCTTCTGTGTATCTCATGCATGTTTTCGATGTAGGAAGATGCCCTTGAACCTGGAGATTTGGGACCCATGCGATGGGTACCACGCAGTATTACTTTAAAGGGTCTGCGTTTGCTCACCCAACCTCACCAAACCTCTCAGCCGCAACAGTGTCCACCCTTATGTCTCATCCAGCTGTGGGTCTAGATATGGTCAATCCAGGTTGCATCACAGCCCCTGAACGCATTGTGTAAGAATTTCTCTCTCTTTCACTGTCTTTGTTTCATGGGTTTTTCAAAGTAATTTATTTTTATAATGGGGTTTAGCTGCTTTTCACTGCTGTGTTTATGCCGCTTTTTACCCACTTGACACACTAACAGAGACATATCAATACATAGGTTTTAAGATTATGACTAGTCAGATATATTCTTGTGCGGTGAATAGGGCGTGTTGAGTCCAGTTCTCTGAGCAAGGAGTAGGTCTTGTCTATTACATATTGGGTTTATGGAACGGTATCTGAGCTAATTTGAATCCCTTGTTTTATGTATCACCCCACCTCACCTTTCCCGTTAAGCAGCCATAGTGTGTTTTCTGCATGTGTGACTCTGTTCTGTTTTCTGATTCAGTTCAAGTGTAACGGTTTTTACATTCCCTCTATAAGTGATACCTTATGAGAAGTGTCCTTTTCTGTGTGACTTATTTCACTTAGAATCGTCGTACCTAAATCCACTCATCATGCTGCTACTAGCCTTATGACATTGATTTCATGGCTGAGTGATATTCCATTGTACATAAGGACCACAACTTCTTTATCCATTTTTCTCTTTCCTGGGATATTGAAGGTGGAATGAAGTGGAGGTCCTTGTCAACAGAGCAGCCCTAAACTTTGGGGTGCTTGTGTCTTGCTGATTTTTCATTTTCCCAATTTATACCCCCATGAGTGGAAGTGCCCTATGCTCTCTAAGCTGTGTTTTTTAGATGTTTCAGGACACACCGTACACTTCTGCAGAGTGGCTGTTGACAATTTACATCCCGCCCATCAGTGTAGCAAGGCTCCCATTTCTCCATGGCCTGTCCTGCATTTCTGGTTTTGACACTTTTTTCAGCATGGCCCTTTTGACCGATGGGAAGCGAGACATCATTGTAGGGCTGATTTGCCTTTCCAGGTTGCTTGGTGGCCAAAAAGGGCGTATGCGTTTTTTCCTGAATATATTCAGGAAAAAACGCATACGCCCTTTTTGGCCAAGGGCATCATTGTCAACGATTTTCTGCTTTTCATGTGCTTTAAAGGCGATTCGAATCTACCTCCTGAAATCTGTTTCCTGCAATTCTGCCTTGATTTCAAATCCTCTTCTTTGCCTTCCCTCAATATATTTGTGGACGAGAGTTATCATTTATAACTCTGCAGGTTTGTGAATTGCAGTGCCCTGAACCTCCATTTTACAACTCGCTTTTTAGGGAGCTGGCCGCAAAAGCGCAGGATGGCTTCAGGCCCTGTTCTGGTTCCGGGGGGCAGGCTGATCCTGTGGTTAATTCTTCTTCCTGATGGGAAAATAGAGTGACCTGTGCCTGTCCCAACACCAAGAGCTAGTCTCTCGTTGGTTCCACGTCTTCCCGTTCATCCTCAGGACAAATTGCAACCTGTACGGAACAGGAGGTTAAAGGTGCTGATGCTCCAAGGAGGGAGATTGCTAGTAAAGTGGCTGGAATGGCGAACCCGGGCACAAGCAGATGAGAAATGAGGTGCGTTTTAGAAACCTTTCCCCATCACACGGTGTACCATCTTCTGGGTATCTCATGCATGTTTTCGATGTAGGAAGATGCCTTTGAACCTGGAGATTTGGGACCCATGCGATGGGTACCACGCAGTATTACTTTAAAGGGTCTGCGTTTGCTCACCCAACCTCACCAAACCTCTCAGCCACAACAGTGTCCACCCTTATGTCTCATCCAGCTGTGGGTCTAGATATGGTCAATCCAGGTTGCATCACAGCCCCTGAACGCATTGTGTAAGAATTTCTCTCTCTTTCACTGTCTTTGTTTCATGGGTTTTTCAAAGTAATTTATTTTTATAATGGGGTTTAGCTGCTTTTCACTGCTGTGTTTATGCCGCTTTTTACCCACTTGACACACTAACAGAGAGATATCAATACATAGGTTTTAAGATTATTACTAGTCAGATATATTCTTGTGCGGTGAATAGGGCGTGTTGAGTCCAGTTCTCTGAGCAAGGAGTAGGTCTTGTCTATTACATATTGGGTTTATGGAACGGTATCTGAGCTAATTTGAAACCCTTGTTTTATGTATCACCCCACCTCACCTTTCCCGTTAAGCAGCCATAGTGTGTTTTCTGCATGTGTGACTCTGTTCTGTTTTGTAATTCAGTTCAAGTGTAACGGTTTTTACATTCCCTCTATAAGTGATACCTTATGAGAAGTGCCCTTTTCTGTGTGACTTATTTCAGTTAGAGTCGTCGTACCTAAATCCACTCATCATGCTGCTACTAGCCTTATGACATTGATTTCACGGCTGAGTGATATTCCATTGTACATAAGGACCACAACTTCTTTATCCATTTTTCTCTTTCCTAGGATATTGAAGGTGGAATGAAGTGGAGGTCCTTGTCAACAGAGCAGCCCTAAACTTTGGGGTGCTTGTGTCTTGCTGATTTTTAATTTTCCCAATTTATAACCCCATGAGTGGAAGTGCCCTATGCTCTCTAAGCTTTGCTTTTTAGACGTTTCAGGACTCACCGTACACTTCTCCAGAGTGGCTGTTGACAATTTACATCCCGCCCATCAGTGAAGCAAGGCTCCCATTTCTCCATGGCCTGTCCTGCATTTCTGGTTTTGACAATTTTTTCAGCATGGCCCTTTTGACCAATGGGAAGCGAGACATCTTTGTAGCGCTGATTTGCCTTTCCAGGTTGCTTGGTTGTCCAAAACGGGCGTATGCGTTTTTTCCTGAATATATTCAGGAAAAAACGCATACGCCCTTTTTGGCCAAGGGCATCATTGTCAACGTTTTGCCTCTTTTCATGTGCTTTAAAGGCGATTCGAATCTACCTCCTGAAATCTGTTTCCTGCAATTCTGCCTTGATTTCAAATCCTCTTCTTTGCCTTCCCTCAATATATTTGTGGATGAGAGTTATCATTTATAACTCTGCAGGTTTGTGAATTGCAGTGCCCTGAACCTCCATTTTACAACTCGCTTTTTAGGGAGCTGGCCGCAAAAGCGCAGGATGGCTTCAGGCCCTGTTCTGGTTCCGGGGGGCAGGCTGAGCCTGTGGTTAATTCTTCTTCCTGATGGGAAAATAGAGTGACCTGTGCCTGTCCGAACACCAAGAGCTAGTCTTTCATTGGTTCCACGTCTTCCCGTTCATCCTCAGTACAAATTGCAACCTGTACGGAACAGGAGGTTAAAGGTGCTGATGCTCCAAGGAGGGAGATTGCTAGTAAAGTGGCTGGAATGGCGAACCCGGGCACAAGCAAATGAGAAATGAGGTGCGTTTTAGAAACCTTTCCCCATCACACGGTGTACCATCTTCTGGGTATCTCATGCATGTTTTCGATGTAGGAAGATGCCCTTGAACCTGGAGATTTGGGACCCATGCGATGGGTACCACGCAGTATTACTTTAAAGGGTCTGCGTTTGCTCACCCAACCTCACCAAACCTCTCCGCCGCAACAGTGTCCACCCTTAGGTCTCATCCAGCTGTGGGTCTAGATATGGTCAATCCAGGTTGCATCACAGCCCCTGAACGCATTGTGTAAGAATTTCGCTCTCTTTCACTGTCTTTGTTTCACGGGTTTTTCAAAGTAATTTATTTTTATAATGGGGTTTAGCTGCTTTTCACTGCTGTGTTTATGCCACTTTACACCCACTTGACACACTAACAGAGAGATATCAATACATAGGTTTTAAGATTATTACTAGTCAGATATATTCTTGTGCGGTGAATAGGGCGTGTTGAGTCCAGTTCTCTGAGCAAGGAGTAGGTCTTGTCTATTACATATTGGTTTTATGGAACGGTATCTGAGCTAATTTGAAACCCTTGTTTTATGTATCACCCCACCTCACCTTTCCCGTTAAGCAGCCATAGTGTGTTTTCTGCATGTGTGACTCTGTTCTGTTTTGTAACTCAGTTCAAGTGTAACGGTTTTTACATTCCCTCTATCAGTGATACCTTATGAGAAGTGTCCTTTTCTGTGTGACTTATTTCACTTAGAATCGTCGTACCTAAATCCACTCATCATGCTGCTACTAGCCTTATGACATTGATTTCATGGCTGAGTGATATTCCATTGTACATAAGGACCACAACTTCTTTATCCATTTTTCTCTTTCCTGGGATATTGAAGGTGGAATGAAGTGGAGGTCCTTGTCAACAGAGCAGCCCTAAACTTTGGGGTGCTTGTGTCTTGCTGATTTTTCATTTTCCCAATTTATACCCCCATGAGTGGAAGTGCCCTATGCTCTCTAAGCTTTGCTTTTTAGACGTTTCAGGAGTCACCGTACACTTCTCCAGAGTGGCTGTTGACAATTTACATCCCGCCCATCAGTGTAGCAAGGCTCCCATTTCTCCATGGCCTGTCCTGCATTTCTGGTTTTGACACTTTTTTCAGCATGGCCCTTTTGACCAATGGGAAGCGAGACATCATTGTAGCGCTGATTTGCCTTTCCAGGTTGCTTGGTTGGCCAAAAAGGGCGTATGCGTTTTTTCCTGAATATATTCAGGAAAAAACGCATACGCCCTTTTTGGCCAAGGGCATCATTGTCAACGTTTTGCCGCTTTTCATGTGCTTTAAAGGCGATTCGAATCTACCTCCTGAAATCTGTTTCCTGCAATTCTGCCTTGATTTCAAATCCTCTTCTTTGCCTTCCCTCAATATATTTGTGGATGAGAGTTATCATTTATAAGTCTGCAGGTTTGTGAATTGCAGTGCCCTGAACCTCCATTTTACAACTCGCTTTTTAGGGAGCTGGCCGCAAAAGCGCAGGATGGCTTCAGCCTCTATTCTGGTTCCGGGGGGCAGGCTGAGCCTGTGGTTAATTCTTCTTCCTGATGGGAAAATAGAGTGACCTGTGCCTGTCCCAACACCAAGAGCTAGTCTTTCATTGGTTCCACGTCTTCCCGTTCATCCTCAGTACAAATTGCAACCTGTACGGAACAGGAGGTTAAAGGTGCTGATGCTCCAAGGAGGGAGATTGCTAGTAAAGTGGCTGGAATGGTGAACCCGGGCACAAGCAAATGAGAAATGAGGTGCGTTTTAGAAACCTTTCCCCATCACACGGTGTACCATCTTCTGGGTATCTCATGCATGTTTTCGATGTAGGAAGATGCCCTTGAACCTGGAGATTTGGAACCCATGCGATGGGTACCACGCAGTATTACTTTAAAGGGTCTGTGTTTGCTCACCCAACCTCACCAAACCTCTCAGCCGCAACAGTGTCCACCCTTAGGTCTCCTCCAGCTGTGGGTCTAGATATGGTCAATCCAGGTTGCATCACAGCCCCTGAACGCATTGTGTAAGAATTTCGCTCTCTTTCACTGTCTTTGTTTCACGGGTTTTTCAAAGTAATTTATTTTTATAATGGGGTTTAGCTGCTTGTCACTGCTGTGTTTATGCCGCTTTACACCCACTTGACACACTAACAGAGAGATATCAATACATAGGTTTTAAGATTATTACTAGTCAGATATATTCTTGTGCGGTGAATAGGGCGTGTTGAGTCCAGTTCTCTGAGCAAGGAGTAGGTCTTGTCTATTACATATTGGGTTTATGGAACGGTATCTGAGCTAATTTGAATCCCTTGTTTTATGTATCACCCCACCTCACCTTTCCCGTTAAGCAGCCATAGTGTGTTTTCTGCATGTGTGACTCTGTTCTGTTTTCTGATTCAGTTCAAGTGTAACGGTTTTTACATTCCCTCTATAAGTGATACCTTATGAGAAGTGTCCTTTTCTGTGTGACTCATTTCACTTAGAATCGTCATACCTGAATCCACTCCTCATGCTGCTACTAGCCTTATGACATTGATTTCATGGCTGAGTGATATTCCATTGTACATAAGGACCACAACTTCTTTATCCATTTTTCTCTTTCCTGGGATATTGAAGGTGGAATGAAGTGGAGGTCCTTGTCAACAGAGCAGCCCTAAACTTTGGGGTGCTTGTGTCTTGCTGATTTTTCATTTTCCCAATTTATACCCCCATGAGTGGAAGTGCCCTATGCTCTCTAAGCTTTGCTTTTTAGACGTTTCAGGACTCACCGTACACTTCTCCAGAGTGGCTGTTGACAATTTACATCCCGCCCATCAGTGTAGCAAGGCTCCCATTTCTCCATGGCCTGTGCTGCATTTCTGGTTTTGACACTTTTTTCAGCATGGCCCTTTTGACCGATGGGAAGCGAGACATCTTTGTAGCGCTGATTTGCCTTTCCAGGTTGCTTGGTTGGCCAAAAAGGGCGTATGCGTTTTTTCCTGAATATATTCAGGAAAAAACGCATACGCCCTTTTTGGCCAAGGGCATCATTGTCAACGTTTTGCCGCTTTTCATGTGCTTTAAAGGCGATTCGAATCTACCTCCTGAAATCTGTTTCCTGCAATTTTGTCTTGATTTCAAATCCTCTTCTTTGCCTTCCCTCAATATATTTGTGGACGAGAGTTATCATTTATAACTCTGCAGGTTTGTGAATTGCAGTGCCCTGAACCTCCATTTTACAACTCGCTTTTTAGGGAGCTGGCCGCAACAGCGCAGGATGGCTTCAGGCCCTGTTCTGGTTCCGGGGGGCAGGCTGAGCCTGTGGTTAATTCTTCTTCCTGATGGGAAAATAGAGTGACCTGTGCCTGTCCGAACACCAAGACCTAGTCTTTCATTGGTTCCACGTCTTCCGGTTCATCCTCAGTACAAATTGCAACCTGTACGGAACAGGAGGTTAAAGGTGCTGATGCTCCAAGGAGGGAGATTGCTAGTAAAGTGGCTGGAATGGCGAACCCGGGCACAAGCAAATGAGAAATGAGGTGCGTTTTAGAAACATTTCCCCATCACACGGTGTACCATCTTCTGGGTATCTCATGCATGTTTTCGATGTAGGAAGATGCCCTTGAACCTGGAGATTTGGGACCCATGCGATGGGTACCACGCAGTATTACTTTAAAGGGTCTGCGTTTGCTCACCCAAACTCACCAAACCTCTCCGCCGCAACAGTGTCCACCCTTAGGTCTCATCCAGCTGTGGGTCTAGATATGGTCAATCCAGGTTGCATCACAGCCCCTGAACGCATTGTGTAAGAATTTCGCTCTCTTTCACTGTCTTTGTTTCACGGGTTTTTCAAAGTAATTTATTTTTATAATGGGGTTTAGCTGCTTTTCACTGCTGTGTTTATGCCGCTTTACACCCACTTGACACACTAACAGAGAGATATCAATACATAGGTTTTAAGATTATTACTAGTCAGATATATTCTTGTGCGGTGAATAGGGCGTGTTGAGTCCAGTTCTCTGAGCAAGGAGTAGGTCTTGTCTATTACATATTGGTTTTATGGAACGGTATCTGAGCTAATTTGAAACCCTTGTTTTATGTATCACCCCACCTCACCTTTCCCGTTAAGCAGCCATAGTGTGTTTTCTGCATGTGTGACTCTGTTCTGTTTTGTAACTCAGTTCAAGTGTAACGGTTTTTACATTCCCTCTATCAGTGATACCTTATGAGAAGTGTCCTTTTCTGTGTGACTTATTTCACTTAGAATCGTCGTACCTAAATCCACTCATCATGCTGCTACTAGCCTTATGACATTGATTTCATGGCTGAGTGATATTCCATTGTACATAAGGACCACAACTTCTTTATCCATTTTTCTCTTTCCTGGGATATTGAAGGTGGAATGAAGTGGAGGTCCTTGTCAACAGAGCAGCCCTAAACTTTGGGGTGCTTGTGTCTTGCTGATTTTTCATTTTCCCAATTTATACCCCCATGAGTGGAAGTGCCCTATGCTCTCTAAGCTTTGCTTTTCAGACGTTTCAGGACTCACCGTACACTTCTCCAGAGTGGCTGTTGACAATTTACATCCCGCCCATCAGTGTAGCAAGGCTCCCATTTCTCCATGGCCTGTCCTGCATTTCTGGTTTTGACACTTTTTTCAGCATGGCCCTTTTGACCGATGGGAAGCGAGACATCTTTGTAGCGCTGATTTGCCTTTCCAGGTTGCTTGGTTGGCCAAAAAGGGCGTATGCGTTTTTTCCTGAATATATTCAGGAAAAAACGCATACGCCCTTTTTGGCCAAGGGCATCATTGTCAACGTTTTGCCGCTTTTCATGTGCTTTAAAGGCGATTCGAATCTACCTCCTGAAATCTGTTTCCTGCAATTCTGCCTTGATTTCAAATCCTCTTCTTTGCCTTCCCTCAATATATTTGTGGACGAGAGTTATCATTTATAACTCTGCAGGTTTGTGAATTGCAGTGCCCTGAACTTCCATTTTGCAACTCGCTTTTTAGGGACCTGGCCGCAAAAGCGCAGGATGCCTTCAGGCCCTGTTCTGGTTCCGGGGGCAGGCTGAGCCTGTGGTTAATTCTTCTTCCTGATGGGAAAATAGAGTGACCTGTGCCTGTCCCAACACCAAGAGCTAGTCTCTCATTGGTTCCACGTCTTCCCGTTCATCCTCAGGACAAATATCAACCTGTACGGAGCAGTAGGTTAAAGGTGCTGATGCTCCAAGTAGGGAGATTGCTAGTAAAGCGGCTGGAATAGCGAACCCGGGCACAAGGAGATGAGAAATGAGATGCGTTTTAGAAACCTTTCCACATCACACGGTGTACCATCTTCTGGGTTTCTCATGCATGTTTTCGATGTAGGAAGATGCCCTTGAACCTGGAGATTTGGGACCCATGCGATGGGTACCACGCAGTATTACTTTAAAGGGTCTGCGTTTGCTCACCCAACCTCACCAAACCTCTCAGCCGCAACAGTGTCCTCCCTTATGTCTCATCCAGCTGTGGGTCTAGATATGGTCAATCCAGGTTGCATCACAGCCCCTGAACGCATTGTGTAAGAATTTCTCTCTCTTTCACTGTCTTTGTTTCATGGGTTTTTCAAAGTAATTTATTTTTATAATGGGGTTTAGCTGCTTTTCACTGCTGTGTTTATGCCGCTTTTCACCCACTTGACACACTAACAGAGAGATATCAATACATAGGTTTTAAGATTATTACTAGTCAGATATATTCTTGTGCGGTGAATAGGGCGTGTTGAGTCCAGTTCTCTGAGCAAGGAGTAGGTCTTGTCTATTACATATTGGGTTTATGGAACGGTATCTGAGCTAATTTGAAACCCTTGTTTTATGTATCACCCCACCTCACCTTTCCCGTTAAGCAGCCATAGTGTGTTTTCTGCATGTGTGACTCTGTTCTGTTTTCTGATTCAGTTCAAGTGTAACGGTTTTTACATTCCCTCTATAAGTGATACCTTATGAGAAATGTCCTTTTCTGTGTGACTTATTTCACTTAGAATCGTCGTACCTAAATCCACTCATCATGCTGCTACTAGCCTTATGACATTGATTTCATGGCTGAGTGATATTCCATTGTACATAAGGACCACAACTTCTTTATCCATTTTTCTCTTTCCTGGGATATTGAAGGTGGAATGAAGTGGAGGTCCTTGTCAACAGAGCAGCCCTAAACTTTGGGGTGCTTGTGTCTTGCTGATTTTTCATTTTCCCAATTTATACCCCCATGAGTGGAAGTGCCCTATGCTCTCTAAGCTGTGTTTTTTAGATGTTTCAGGACACACCGTACACTTCTGCAGAGTGGCTGTTGGCAATTTACATCCCGCCCATCAGTATAGGAAGGCTCCCATTTCTCCATGGCCTGTCCTGCATTTCTGGTTTTGACATTTTTTTCAGCATGGCCCTTTTGACCGATGGGAAGCGAGACTTGTTTGTAGCGCTGATTTGCCTTTCCAGGTTGCTTGGTGGCCAAAAAGGGCGTATGCGTTTTTTCCTGAATATATTCAGGAAAAAACGCATACGCCCTTTTTGGCCAAGGGCATCATTGTCAACGATTTTCTGCTTTTCATGTGCTTTAAAGGCGATTCGAATCTACCTCCTGAAATCTGTTTCCTGCAATTCTGCCTTGATTTCAAATCCTCTTCTTTGCCTTCCCTCAATATATTTGTGGACGAGAGTTATCATTTATAACTCTGCAGGTTTGTGAATTGCAGTGCCCTGAACCTCCATTTTACAACTCGCTTTTTAGGGAGCTGGCCGCAAAAGCGCAGGATGGCTTCAGGCCCTGTTCTGGTTCCGGGGGGCAGGCTGATCCTGTGGTTAATTCTTCTTCCTGATGGGAAAATAGAGTGACCTGTGCCTGTCCCAACACCAAGAGCTAGTCTCTCGTTGGTTCCACGTCTTCCCGTTCATCCTCAGGACAAATTGCAACCTGTACGGAACAGGAGGTTAAAGGTGCTGATGCTCCAAGGAGGGAGATTGCTAGTAAAGTGGCTGGAATGGCGAACCCGGGCACAAGCAGATGAGAAATGAGGTGCGTTTTAGAAACCTTTCCCCATCACACGGTGTACCATCTTCTGGGTATCTCATGCATGTTTTCGATGTAGGAAGATGACCTTGAACCTGGAGATTTGGGACCCATGCGATGGGTACCACGCAGTATTACTTTAAAGGGTCTGCGTTTGCTCACCCAACCTCACCAAACCTCTCAGCCGCAACAGTGTCCACCCTTATGTCTCATCCAGCTGTGGGTCTAGATATGGTCAATCCAGGTTGCATCACAGCCCCTGAACGCATTGTGTAAGAATTTCTCTCTCTTTCACTGTCTTTGTTTCATGGGTTTTTCAAAATAATTTATTTTTATAATGGGGTTTAGCTGCTTTTCACTGCTGTGTTTATGCCGTTTTTTACCCACTTGACACACTAACAGAGAGATATCAATACATAGGTTTTAAGATTATTACTAGTCAGATATATTCTTGTGTGGTGAATAGGGCGTGTTGAGTCCAGTTCTCTGAGCAAGGAGTAGGTCTTGTCTATTACATATTGGGTTTATGGAACGGTATCTGAGCTAATTTGAATCCCTTGTTTTATGTATCACCCCACCTCACCTTTCCCGTTAAGCAGCCATAGTGTGTTTTCTGCATGTGTGACTCTGTTCTGTTTTCTGATTCAGTTCAAGTGTAACGGTTTTTACATTCCCTCTATAAGTGATACCTTATGAGAAGTGTCCTTTTCTGTGTGACTTATTTCACTTAGAATCGTCGTACCTAAATCCACTCATCATGCTGCTACTAGCCTTATGACATTGATTTCATGGCTGAGTGATATTCCATTGTACATAAGGACCACAACTTCTTTATCCATTTTTCTCTTTCCTGGGATATTGAAGGTGGAATGAAGTGGAGGTCCTTGTCAACAGAGCAGCCCTAAACTTTGGGGTGCTTGTGTCTTGCTGATTTTTCATTTTCCCAATTTATACCCCCATGAGTGGAAGTGCCCTATGCTCTCTAAGCTTTGCTTTTCAGACGTTTCAGGACTCACCGTACACTTCTCCAGAGTGGCTGTTGACAATTTACATCCCGCCCATCAGTGTAGCAAGGCTCCCATTTCTCCATGGCCTGTCCTGCATTTCTGGTTTTGACACTTTTTTCAGCATGGCCCTTCTGAACGATGGGAAGCGAGACATCTATGTAGCGCTGATTTGCCTTTCCAGGTTGCTTGGTTGGCCAAAAAGGGCGTATGCGTTTTTTCCTGAATATATTCAGGAAAAAACGCATACGCCCTTTTTGGCCAAGGGCATCATTGTCAACGTTTTGCCGCTTTTCATGTGCTTTAAAGGCGATTCGAATCTACCTCCTGAAATCTGTTTCCTGCAATTCTGCCTTGATTTCAAATCCTCTTCTTTGCCTTCCCTCAATATATTTGTGGACGAGAGTTATCATTTATAACTCTGCAGGTTTGTGAATTGCAGTGCCCTGAACTTCCATTTTGCAACTCGCTTTTTAGGGACCTGGCCGCAAAAGCGCAGGATGCCTTCAGGCCCTGTTCTGGTTCCGGGGGCAGGCTGAGCCTGTGGTTAATTCTTCTTCCTGATGGGAAAATAGAGTGACCTGTGCCTGTCCCAACACCAAGAGCTAGTCTCTCATTGGTTCCACGTCTTCCCGTTCATCCTCAGGACAAATATCAACCTGTACGGAGCAGGAGGTTAAAGGTGCTGATGCTCCAAGTAGGGAGATTGCTAGTAAAGCGGCTGGAATAGCGAACCCGGGCACAAGGAGATGAGAAATGAGATGCGTTTTAGAAACCTTTCCCCATCACACGGTGTACCATCTTCTGGGTTTCTCATGCATGTTTTCGATGTAGGAAGATGCCCTTGAACCTGGAGATTTGGGACCCATGCGATGGGTACCACGCAGTATTACTTTAAAGGGTCTGCGTTTGCTCACCCAACCTCACCAAACCTCTCAGCCACAACAGTGTCCACCCTTATGTCTCATCCAGCTGTGGGTCTAGATATGGTCAATCCAGGTTGCATCACAGCCCGTGAACGCATTGTGTAAGAATTTCTCTCTCTTTCACTGTCTTTGTTTCATGGGTTTTTCAAAGTAATTTATTTTTATAATGGGGTTTAGCTGCTTTTCACTGCTGTGTTTATGCCGCTTTTTACCCACTTGACACACTAAGAGAGACATATCAATTCATAGGTTTTAAGATTATTACTAGTCAGATATATTCTTGTGCGGTGAATAGGGCGTGTTGAGTCCAGTTCTCTGAGCAAGGAGTAGGTCTTGTCTATTACATATTGGGTTTATGGAACGGTATCTGAGCTAATTTGAAACCCTTGTTTTATGTATCACCCCACCTCACCTTTCCCGTTAAGCAGCCATAGTGTGTTTTCTGCATGTGTGACTCTGTTCTGTTTTGTAATTCAGTTCAAGTGTAACGGTTTTTACATTCCCTCTATCAGTGATACCTTATGAGAAGTGTCCTTTGCTGTGTGACTTATTTCACTTAGAGTCGTCGTACCTAAATCCACTCATCATGCTGCTACTAGCCTTATGACATTGATATCATGGCTGAGTGATATTCCATTGTACATAAGGACCACAACTTCTTTATCCATTTTTCTCTTTCCTGGGATATTGAAGGTGGAATGAAGTGGAGGTCCTTGTCAACAGAGCAGCCCTAAACTTTGGGGTGCTTGTGTCTTGCTGATTTTTCATTTTCCCAATTTATACCCCCATGAGTGGAAGTGCCCTATGCTCTCTAAGCTGTGTTTTTTAGATGTTTCAGGACACACCGTACACTTCTGCAGAGTGGCTGTTGGCAATTTACATCCCGCCCATCAGTATAGGAAGGTTCCCATTTCTCCATGGCCTGTCCTGCATTTCTGGTTTTGACATTTTTTTCAGCATGGCCCTTTTGACCGATGGGAAGCGAGACTTGTTTGTAGCGCTGATTTGCCTTTCCAGGTTGCTTGGTTGGCCAAAAAGGGCGTATGCGTTTTTTCCTGAATATATTCAGGAAAAAACGCATACGCCCTTTTTGGCCAAGGGCATCATTGTCAACGATTTTCTGCTTTTCATGTTATTTAAAGGCGATTCGAATCTACCTCCTGAAATCTGTTTCCTGCAATTCTGCCTTGATTTCAAATCCTCTTCTTTGCCTTCCCTCAATATATTTGTGGACGAGAGTTATCATTTATAACTCTGCAGGTTTGTGAATTGCAGTGCCCTGAACCTCCATTTTACAACTCGCTTTTTAGGGAGCTGGCCGCAAAAGCGCAGGATGGCTTCAGGCCCGGTTCTGGTTCCGGGGGGCAGGCTGATCCTGTGGTTAATTCTTCTTCCTGATGGGAAAATAGAGTGACCTGTGCCTGTCCCAACACCAAGAGCTAGTCTCTCGTTGGTTCCACGTCTTCCCGTTCATCCTCAGGACAAATTGCAACCTGTACGGAACAGGAGGTTAAAGGTGCTGATGCTCCAAGGAGGGAGATTGCTAGTAAAGTGGCTGGAATGGCGAACCCGGGCACAAGCAGATGAGAAATGAGGTGCGTTTTAGAAACCTTTCCCCATCACACGGTGTACCATCTTCTGGGTATCTCATGCATGTTTTCGATGTAGGAAGATGCCCTTGAACCTGGAGATTTGGGACCCATGCGATGGGTACCACGCAGTATTACTTTAAAGGGTCTGCGTTTGCTCACCCAACCTCACCAAACCTCTCAGCCGCAACAGTGTCCACCCTTATGTCTCATCCAGCTGTGGGTCTAGATATGGTCAATCCAGGTTGCATCACAGCCCCTGAACGCATTGTGTAAGAATTTCTCTCTCTTTCACTGTCTTTGTTTCATGGGTTTTTCAAAGTAATTTATTTTTATAATGGGGTTTAGCTGCTTTTCACTGCTGTGTTTATGCCGCTTTTCACCCACTTGACACACTAACAGAGAGATATCAATACATAGGTTTTAAGATTATTACTAGTCAGATATATTCTTGTGCGGTGAATAGGGCGTGTTGAGCCCAGTTCTCTGAGCAAGGAGTAGGTCTTGTCTATTACATATTGGGTTTATGGAACGGTATCTGAGCTAATTTGAAACCCTTGTTTTATGTATCACCCCACCTCACCTTTCCCGTTAAGCAGCCATAGTGTGTTTTCTGCATGTGTGACTCTGTTCTGTTTTGTAATTCAGTTCAAGTGTAACGGTTTTTACATTCCCTCTATAAGTGATACCTTATGAGAAGTGCCCTTTTCTGTGTGACTTATTTCACTTAGAGTCGTCGTACCTAAATCCACTCATCATGCTGGTACTAGCCTTATGACATTGATTTCACGGCTGAGTGATATTCCATTGTACATAAGGACCACAACTTCTGTATCCATTTTTCTCTTTCCTGGGATATTGAAGGTGGAATGAAGTGGAGGTCCTTGTCAACAGAGCAGCCCTAAACTTTGGGGTGCTTGTGTCTTGCTGATTTTTCATTTTCCCAATTTATACCCCCATGAGTGGAAGTGCCCTATGCTCTCTAAGCTTTGCTTTTTAGACGTTTCAGGACTCACCGTACACTTCTCCAGAGTGGCTGTTGACAATTTACATCCCGCCCATCAGTGCAGCAAGGCTCCCATTTCTCCATGGCCTGTCCTGCATTTCTGGTTTTGACACTTTTTTCAGCATGGCCCTTTTGACCGATGGGAAGCGAGACTTGTTTGTAGCGCTGATTTGCCTTTCCAGGTTGCTTGGTTGGCCAAAAAGGGCGTATGCGTTTTTTCCTGAATATATTCAGGAAAAAACGCATACGCCCTTTTTGGCCAAGGGCATCATTGTCAACGATTTTCTGCTTTTCATGTTATTTAAAGGCGATTCGAATCTACCTCCTGAAATCTGTTTCCTGCAATTCTGCCTTGATTTCAAATCCTCTTCTTTGCCTTCCCTCAATATATTTGTGGACGAGAGTTATCATTTATAACTCTGCAGGTTTGTGAATTGCAGTGCCCTGAACCTCCATTTTACAACTCGCTTTTTAGGGAGCTGGCCGCAAAAGCGCAGGATGGCTTCAGGCCCGGTTCTGGTTCCGGGGGGCAGGCTGATCCTGTGGTTAATTCTTCTTCCTGATGGGAAAATAGAGTGACCTGTGCCTGTCCCAACACCAAGAGCTAGTCTCTCGTTGGTTCCACGTCTTCCCGTTCATCCTCAGGACAAATTGCAACCTGTACGGAACAGGAGGTTAAAGGTGCTGATGCTCCAAGGAGGGAGATTGCTAGTAAAGTGGCTGGAATGGCGAACCCGGGCACAAGCAGATGAGAAATGAGGTGCGTTTTAGAAACCTTTCCCCATCACACGGTGTACCATCTTCTGGGTATCTCATGCATGTTTTCGATGTAGGAAGATGCCCTTGAACCTGGAGATTTGGGACCCATGCGATGGGTACCACGCAGTATTACTTTAAAGGGTCTGCGTTTGCTCACCCAACCTCACCAAACCTCTCAGCCGCAACAGTGTCCACCCTTATGTCTCATCCAGCTGTGGGTCTAGATATGGTCAATCCAGGTTGCATCACAGCCCCTGAACGCATTGTGTAAGAATTTCTCTCTCTTTCACTGTCTTTGTTTCATGGGTTTTTCAAAGTAATTTATTTTTATAATGGGGTTTAGCTGCTTTTCACTGCTGTGTTTATGCCGCTTTTCACCCACTTGACACACTAACAGAGAGATATCAATACATAGGTTTTAAGATTATTACTAGTCAGATATATTCTTGTGCGGTGAATAGGGCGTGTTGAGTCCAGTTCTCTGAGCAAGGAGTAGGTCTTGTCTATTACATATTGGTTTTATGGAACGGTATCTGAGCTAATTTGAAACCCTTGTTTTATGTATCACCCCACCTCACCTTTCCCGTTAAGCAGCCATAGTGTGTTTTCTGCATGTGTGACTCTGTTCTGTTTTGTAATTCAGTTCAAGTGTAACGGTTTTTACATTCCCTCTATCAGTGATACCTTATGAGAAGTGTCCTTTTCTGTGTGACTTATTTCACTTAGAATCGTCGTACCTAAATCCACTCATCATGCTGCTACTAGCCTTATGACATTGATTTCATGGCTGAGTGATATTCCATTGTACATAAGGACCACTACTTCTTTATCCATTTTTCTCTATCCTGGGATATTGAAGGTGGAATGAAGTGGAGGTCCTTGTCAACAGAGCAGCCCTAAACTTTGGGGTGCTTGTGTCTTGCTGATTTTTCATTTTCCCAATTTATACCCCCATGAGTGGAAGTGCCCTATGCTCTCTAAGCTTTGCTTTTTAGACTTTTCAGGACTCACCGTACACTTCTCCAGAGTGGCTGTTGACAATTTACATCCCGCCCATCAGTGTAGCAAGGCTCCCATTTCTCCATGGCCTGTCCTGCATTTCTGGTTTTGACACTTTTTTCAGCATGGCCCTTTTGACCGATGGGAAGCGAGACATCATTGTAGCGCTGATTTGCCTTTCCAGGTTGCTTGGTTGGCCAAAAAGGGCGTATGCGTTTTTTCCTGAATATATTCAGGAAAAAAAGCATACGCCCTTTTTGGCCAAGGGCATCATTGTCAACGTTTTGCCGCTTTTCATGTGCTTTAAAGGCGATTCGAATCTACCTCCTGAAATCTGTTTCCTGAAATTCTGCCTTGATTTCAAATCCTCTTCTTTGCCTTCCCTCAATATATTTGTGGATGAGAGTTATCATTTATAACTCTGCAGGTTTGTGAATTGCAGTGCCCTGAACCTCCATTTTACAACTCGCTCTTTAGGGAGCTGGCCGCAAAAGCGCAGGATGGCTTCAGGCCCTGTTCCGGTTCCGGGGGGCAGGCTGAGCCTGTGGTTAATTCTTCTTCCTGATGGGAAAATAGAGTGACCTGTGCCTGTCCCAACACCAAGAGCTAGTCTTTCATTGGTTCCACGTCTTCCCGTTCATCCTCAGTACAAATTGCAACCTGTACGGAACAGGAGGTTAAAGGTGCTGATGCTCCAAGGAGGGAGATTGCTAGTAAAGTGGCTGGAATGGCGAACCCGGGCACAAGCAGATGAGAAATGAGGTGCGTTTTAGAAACCTTTCCCCATCATACGGTGTACCATCTTCTGGGTATCTCATGCATGTTTTCGATGTAGGAAGATGCCCTTGAACCTGGAGATTTGGGACCCATGCGATGGGTACCACGCAGTATTACTTTAAAGGGTCTGCGTTTGCTCACCCAACCTCACCAAACCTCTCAGCCGCAACAGTGTCCACCCTTATGTCTCATCCAGCTGTGGGTCTAGATATGGTCAATCCAGGTTGCATCACAGCCCCTGAACACATTGTGTAAGAATTTCTCTCTCTTTCACTGTCTTTGTTTCATGGGTTTTTCAAAGTAATTTATTTTTATAATGGGGTTTAGCTGCTTTTCACTGCTGTGTTTATGCCGCTTTTTACCCACTTGACACACTAACAGAGAGATATCAATACATAGGTTTTAAGATTATTACTAGTCAGATATATTCTTGTGCGGTGAATAGGGCGTGTTGAGTCCAGTTCTCTGAGCAAGGAGTAGGTCTTGTCTATTACATATTGGGTTTATGGAACGTTATCTGAGCTAATTTGAATCCCTTGTTTTATGTATCACCCCACCTCACCTTTCCCGTTAAGCAGCCATAGTGTGTTTTCTGCATGTGTGACTCTGTTCTGTTTTCTGATTCAGTTCAAGTGTAACGGTTTTTACATTCCCTCTATAAGTGATACCTTATGAGAAGTGTCCTTTTCTGTGTGACTTATTTCACTTAGAATCGTCGTACCTAAATCCACTCATCATGCTGCTACTAGCCTTATGACATTGATTTCATGGCTGAGTGATATTCCATTGTACATAAGGACCACAACTTCTTTATCCATTTTTCTCTTTCCTGGGATATTGAAGGTGGAATGAAGTGGAGGTCCTTGTCAACAGAGCAGCCCTAAACTTTGGGGTGCTTGTGTCTTGCTGATTTTTCATTTTCCCAATTTATACCCCCATGAGTGGAAGTGCCCTATGCTCTCTAAGCTGTGTTTTTTAGATGTTTCAGGACACACCGTACACTTCTGCAGAGTGGCTGTTGGCAATTTACATCCCGCCCATCAGTATAGGAAGGTTCCCATTTCTCCATGGCCTGTCCTGCATTTCTGGTTTTGACATTTTTTTCAGCATGGCCCTTTTGACCGATGGGAAGCGAGACTTGTTTGTAGCGCTGATTTGCCTTTCCAGGTTGCTTGGTTGGCCAAAAAGGGCGTATGCGTTTTTTCCTGAATATATTCAGGAAAAAACGCATACGCCCTTTTTGGCCAAGGGCATCATTGTCAACGATTTTCTGCTTTTCATGTTATTTAAAGGCGATTCGAATCTACCTCCTGAAATCTGTTTCCTGCAATTCTGCCTTGATTTCAAATCCTCTTCTTTGCCTTCCCTCAATATATTTGTGGACGAGAGTTATCATTTATAACTCTGCAGGTTTGTGAATTGCAGTGCCCTGAACCTCCATTTTACAACTCGCTTTTTAGGGAGCTGGCCGCAAAAGCGCAGGATGGCTTCAGGCCCGGTTCTGGTTCCGGGGGGCAGGCTGATCCTGTGGTTAATTCTTCTTCCTGATGGGAAAATAGAGTGACCTGTGCCTGTCCCAACACCAAGAGCTAGTCTCTCGTTGGTTCCACGTCTTCCCGTTCATCCTCAGGACAAATTGCAACCTGTACGGAACAGGAGGTTAAAGGTGCTGATGCTCCAAGGAGGGAGATTGCTAGTAAAGTGGCTGGAATGGCGAACCCGGGCACAAGCAGATGAGAAATGAGGTGCGTTTTAGAAACCTTTCCCCATCACACGGTGTACCATCTTCTGGGTATCTCATGCATGTTTTCGATGTAGGAAGATGCCCTTGAACCTGGAGATTTGGGACCCATGCGATGGGTACCACGCAGTATTACTTTAAAGGGTCTGCGTTTGCTCACCCAACCTCACCAAACCTCTCAGCCGCAACAGTGTCCACCCTTATGTCTCATCCAGCTGTGGGTCTAGATATGGTCAATCCAGGTTGCATCACAGCCCCTGAACGCATTGTGTAAGAATTTCTCTCTCTTTCACTGTCTTTGTTTCATGGGTTTTTCAAAGTAATTTATTTTTATAATGGGGTTTAGCTGCTTTTCACTGCTGTGTTTATGCCGCTTTTCACCCACTTGACACACTAACAGAGAGATATCAATACATAGGTTTTAAGATTATTACTAGTCAGATATATTCTTGTGCGGTGAATAGGGCGTGTTGAGTCCAGTTCTCTGAGCAAGGAGTAGGTCTTGTCTATTACATATTGGGTTTATGGAACGGTATCTGAGCTAATTTGAAACCCTTGTTTTATGTATCACCCCACCTCACCTTTCCCGTTAAGCAGCCATAGTGTGTTTTCTGCATGTGTGACTCTGTTCTGTTTTGTAATTCAGTTCAAGTGTAACGGTTTTTACATTCCCTCTATAAGTGATACCTTATGAGAAGTGCCCTTTTCTGTGTGACTTATTTCACTTAGAGTCGTCGTACCTAAATCCACTCATCATGCTGGTACTAGCCTTATGACATTGATTTCACGGCTGAGTGATATTCCATTGTACATAAGGACCACAACTTCTTTATCCATTTTTATCTTTCCTGGGATATTGAAGGTGGAATGAAGTGGAGGTCCTTGTCAACAGAGCAGCCCTAAACTTTGGGGTGCTTGTGTCTTGCTGATTTTTCATTTTCCCAATTTATACCCCCATGAGTGGAAGTGCCCTATGCTCTCTAAGCTTTGCTTTTTAGACTTTTCAGGACTCACCGTACACTTCTCCAGAGTGGCTGTTGACAATTTACATCCCGCCCATCAGTGCAGCAAGGCTCCCATTTCTCCATGGCCTGTCCTGCATTTCTGGTTTTGACACTTTTTTCAGCATGGCCCTTTTGACCGATGGGAAGCGAGACTTGTTTGTAGCGCTGATTTGCCTTTCCAGGTTGCTTGGTTGGCCAAAAAGGGCGTATGCGTTTTTTCCTGAATATATTCAGGAAAAAACGCATACGCCCTTTTTGGCCAAGGGCATCATTGTCAACGATTTTCTGCTTTTCATGTGATTTAAAGGCGATTCGAATCTACCTCCTGAAATCTGTTTCCTGCAATTCTGCCTTGATTTCAAATCCTCTTCTTTGCCTTCCCTCAATATATTTGTGGACGAGAGTTATCATTTATAACTCTGCAGGTTTGTGAATTGCAGTGCCCTGAACCTCCATTTTACAACTCGCTTTTTAGGGAGCTGGCCGCAAAAGCGCAGGATGGCTTCAGGCCCGGTTCTGGTTCCGGGGGGCAGGCTGATCCTGTGGTTAATTCTTCTTCCTGATGGGAAAATAGAGTGACCTGTGCCTGTCCCAACACCAAGAGCTAGTCTCTCGTTGGTTCCACGTCTTCCCGTTCATCCTCAGGACAAATTGCAACCTGTACGGAACAGGAGGTTAAAGGTGCTGATGCTCCAAGGAGGGAGATTGCTAGTAAAGTGGCTGGAATGGCGAACCCGGGCACAAGCAGATGAGAAATGAGGTGCGTTTTAGAAACCTTTCCCCATCACACGGTGTACCATCTTCTGGGTATCTCATGCATGTTTTCGATGTAGGAAGATGCCCTTGAACCTGGAGATTTGGGACCCATGCGATGGGTACCACGCAGTATTACTTTAAAGGGTCTGCGTTTGCTCACCCAACCTCACCAAACCTCTCAGCCGCAACAGTGTCCACCCTTATGTCTCATCCAGCTGTGGGTCTAGATATGGTCAATCCAGGTTGCATCACAGACCCTGAACGCATTGTGTAAGAATTTCTCTCTCTTTCACTGTCTTTGTTTCATGGGTTTTTCAAAGTAATTTATTTTTATAATGGGGTTTAGCTGCTTTTCACTGCTGTGTTTATGCCGCTTTTCACCCACTTGACACACTAACAGAGAGATATCAATACATAGGTTTTAAGATTATTACTAGTCAGATATATTCTTGTGCGGTGAATAGGGCGTGTTGAGTCCAGTTCTCTGAGCAAGGAGTAGGTCTTGTCTATTACATATTGGGTTTATGGAACGGTATCTGAGCTAATTTGAAACCCTTGTTTTATGTATCACCCCACCTCACCTTTCCCGTTAAGCAGCCATAGTGTGTTTTCTGCATGTGTGACTCTGTTCTGTTTTGTAATTCAGTTCAAGTGTAACGGTTTTTACATTCCCTCTATAAGTGATACCTTATGAGAAGTGCCCTTTTCTGTGTGACTTATTTCACTTAGAGTCGTCGTACCTAAATCCACTCATCATGCTGGTACTAGCCTTATGACATTGATTTCACGGCTGAGTGATATTCCATTGTACATAAGGACCACAACTTCTTTATCCATTTTTCTCTTTCCTGGGATATTGAAGGTGGAATGAAGTGGAGGTCCTTGTCAACAGAGCAGCCCTAAACTTTGGGGTGCTTGTGTCTTGCTGATTTTTCATTTTCCCAATTTATACCCCCATGAGTGGAAGTGCCCTATGCTCTCTAAGCTTTGCTTTTTAGACTTTTCAGGACTCACCGTACACTTCTCCAGAGTGGCTGTTGACAATTTACATCCCGCCCATCAGTGTAGCAAGGCTCCCATTTCTCCATGGCCTGTCCTGCATTTCTGGTTTTGACACTTTTTTCAGCATGGCCCTTTTGACCGATGGGAAGCGAGACTTGTTTGTAGCGCTGATTTGCCTTTCCAGGTTGCTTGGTTGGCCAAAAAGGGCGTATGCGTTTTTTCCTGAATATATTCAGGAAAAAACGCATACGCCCTTTTTGGCCAAGGGCATCATTGTCAACGATTTTCTGCTTTTCATGTGATTTAAAGGCGATTC
Organism: Balaenoptera borealis; assembly: GCF_965194805.1. Classification (NCBI taxonomy): domain Eukaryota; kingdom Metazoa; phylum Chordata; class Mammalia; order Artiodactyla; family Balaenopteridae; genus Balaenoptera; species Balaenoptera borealis. Next base: position 1,376,366 of record NC_138869.1, on the reverse strand, counting down.
GAATCTACCTTCTGAAATCTGTTTCCTGCAATTCTGCCTTGATTTCAAATCCTCTTCTTTGCCTTCCCTCAATATATTTGTGGACGAGAGTTATCATTTATAACTCTGCAGGTTTGTGAATTGCAGTGCCCTGAACCTCCATTTACAACTCGCTTTTTAGGGAGCTGGCCGCAAAAGCGCAGGATGGCTTCAGGCCCGGTTCTGGTTCCAGGGGGCAGGCTGATCCTGTGGTTAATTCTTCTTCCTGATGGGAAAATAGAGTGACCTGTGCCTGTCCCAACACCAAGAGCTAGTCTCTCGTTGGTTCCACGTCTTCCCGTTCATCCTCAGGACAAATTGCAACCTGTACGGAACAGGAGGTTAAAGGTGCTGATGCTCCAAGGACGGAGATTGCTAGTAAAGTGGCTGGAATGGCGAACCCGGGCACAAGCAGATGAGAAATGAGGTGCGTTTTAGAAACCGTTCCCCATCACACGGTGTACCATCTTCTGGGTATCTCATGCATGTTTTCGATGTAGGAAGATGCCCTGGAACCTGGAGATTTGGGACCCATGCGATGGGTACCACGCAGTATTAATTTAAAGGGTCTGCGTTTGCTCACCCAACCTCACCAAACCTCTCAGCCGCAACAGTGTCCACCCTTATGTCTCATCCAGCTGTGGGTCTAGATATGGTCAATCCAGGTTGCATCACAGCCCCTGAACGCATTGTGTAAGAATTTCTCTCTCTTTCACTGTCTTTGTTTCATGGGTTTTTCAAAGTAATTTATTTTTATAATGGGGTTTAGCTGCTTTTCACTGCTGTGTTTATGCCGCTTTTTACCCACTTGACACACTAACAGAGACATATCAATACATAGGTTTTAAGATTATTACTAGTCAGATATATTCTTGTGCGGTGAATAGGGCGTGTTGAGTCCAGTTCTCTGAGCAAGGAGTAGGTCTTGTCTATTACATATTGGGTTTATGGAACGGTATCTGAGCTAATTTGAAACCCTTGTTTTATGTATCACCCCACCTCACCTTTCCCGTTAAGCAGCCATAGTGTGTTTTCTGCATGTGTGACTCTGTTCTGTTTTGTAATTCAGTTCAAGTGTAATGGTTTTTACATTCCCTCTATAAGTGATACCTTATGAGAAGTGTCCTTTTCTGTGTGACTTATTTCACTTAGAGTCGTCGTACCTAAATCCACTCATCATGCTGCTACTAGCCTTATGACATTGATTTCACGGCTGAGTGATATTCCATTGTACATAAGGACCACAACTTCTTTATCCATTTTTCTCTTTCCTGGGATATTGAAGGTGGAATGAAGTGGAGGTCCTTGTCAACAGAGCAGCCCTAAACTTTTGGGTGCTTGTGTCTTGCTGATTTTTAATTTTCCCAATTTATAACCCCATGAGTGGAAGTGCCCTATGCTCTCTAAGCTTTGTTTTTTAGATGTTTCAGGACTCACCGTACGCTTTTCCAGAGTGGCTGTTGGCAATTTACATCCCGCCCATCAGTGTAGCAAGGCTCCCATTTCTCCATGGCCTGTCCTGCATTTCTGGTTTTGAAACTTTTTTCAGCATGGCCTTTTTAACCGATGGGAAGCGAGACATATTTGTAGCGCTGATTTGCCTTTCCAGGTTGCTTGGTTGGCCAAAAAGGGCGTATGCGTTTTTTCCTGAATATATTCAGGAAAAAACGCATACGCCCTTTTTGGCCAAGGGCATCATTGTCAACGTTTTGCCGCTTTTCATGTGCTTTAAAGGCGATTCGAATCTACCTCCTGAAATCTGTTTCCTGCAATTCTGCCTTGATTTCAAATCCTCTTCTTTGCCTTCCCTCAATATATTTGTGGACGAGAGTTATCATTTATAACTCTGCAGGTTTGTGAATTGCAGTGCCCTGAACCTCCATTTTGCAACTCGCTTTTTAGGGAGCTGGCCGCAAAAGCGCAGGATGCCTTCAGGCCCTGTTCTGGTTCCGGGGGCAGGCTGAGCCTGTGGTTAATTCTTCTTCCTGATGGGAAAATAGAGTGACCTGTGCCTGTCCCAACACCAAGAGCTAGTCTCTCATTGGTTCCACGTCTTCCCGTTCATCCTCAGGACAAATATCAACCTGTACGGAACAGGAGGTTAAACGTGATGATGCTCCAAGGAGGGAGATTGCTAGTAAAGTGGCTGGAATGGCGAACCCGAGCACAAGGAGATCAGAAATGAGGTGCGTTTTAGAAACCTTTCCCCATCACACGGTGTACCATCTTCTGGGTATCTCATGCATGTTTTCGATGTAGGAAGATGCCCTTGAACCTGGAGATTTGGGACCCATGCGATGGGTACCACGCAGTATTACTTTAAAGGGTCTGCGTTTGCTCACCCAACCTCACCAAACCTCTCAGCGGCAACAGTGTCCTCCCTTATGTCTCATCCAGCTGTGGGTCTAGATATGGTCAATCCAGGTTGCATCACAGCCCCTGAACGCATTGTGTAAGAATTTCTCTCTCTTTCACTGTCTTTGTTTCATGGGTTTTTCAAAGTAATTTATTTTTATAAATGGGTTTAGCTGCTTTTCACTGCTGTGTTTATGCCGCTTTTCACCCACTTGACACACTAACAGAGAGATATCAATACATAGGTTTTAAGATTATTACTAGTCAGATATATTCTTGTGCCGTGAATAGGGCGTGTTGAGTCCAGTTCTCTGAGCAAGGAGTAGGTCTTGTCTATTACATATTGGTTTTATGGAACGGTATCTGAGCTAATTTGAAACCCTTGTTTTATGTATCACCCCACCTCACCTTTCCCGTTAAGCAGCCATAGTTTGTTTTCTGCATGTGTGACTCTGTTCTGTTTTGTAATTCAGTTCAAGTGTAACGGTTTTTACATTCCCTCTATAAGTGATACCTTATGAGAAGTGTCCTTTTCTGTGTGACTTATTTCACTTAGAATCGTCGTACCTAAATCCACTCATCATGCTGCTACTAGCCTTATGACATTGATTTCATGGCTGAGTGATATTCCATTGTACATAAGGACCACAACTTCTTTATCCATTTTTCTCTTTCCTGGGATATTGAAGGTGGAATGAAGTGGAGGTCCTTGTCATCAGAGCAGTCCTAAACTTTGGGGTGCTTGTGTCTTGCTGAATTTTAATTTTCCCAATTTATACCCCCATGAGTGGAAGTGCCCTATGCTCTCTAAGCTTTGCTTTTCAGACGTTTCAGGACTCACCGTACACTTCTCCAGAGTGGCTGTTGACAATTTACATCCCGCCCATCAGTGTAGCAAGGCTCCCATTTCTCCATGGCCTGTCCTGCATTTCTGGTTTTGACACTTTTTTCAGCATGGCCCTTCTGAACGATGGGAAGCGAGACATCTATGTAGCGCTGATTTGCCTTTCCAGGTTGCTTGGTTGGCCAAAAAGGGCGTATGCGTTTTTTCCTGAATATATTCAGGAAAAAACGCATACGCCCTTTTTGGCCAAGGGCATCATTGTCAACGTTTTGCCGCTTTTCATGTGCTTTAAAGGCGATTCGAATCTACCTCCTGAAATCTGTTTCCTGCAATTCTGCCTTGATTTCAAATCCTCTTCTTTGCCTTCCCTCAATATATTTGTGGACGAGAGTTATCATTTATAACTCTGCAGGTTTGTGAATTGCAGTGCCCTGAACCTCCATTTTGCAACTCGCTTTTTAGGGAGCTGGCCGCAAAAGCGCAGGATGCCTTCAGGCCCTGTTCTGGTTCCGGGGGCAGGCTGAGCCTGTGGTTAATTCTTCTTCCTGATGGGAAAATAGAGTGACCTGTGCCTGTCCCAACACCAAGAGCTAGTCTCTCATTGGTTCCACGTCTTCCCGTTCATCCTCAGGACAAATATCCACCTGTACGGAGCAGGAGGTTAAAGGTGCTGATGCTCCAAGTAGGGAGATTGCTAGTAAAGCGGCTGGAATAGCGAACCCGGGCACAAGGAGATGAGAAATGAGATGCGTTTTAGAAACCTTTCCACATCACACGGTGTACCATCTTCTGGGTTTCTCATGCATGTTTTCGATGTAGGAAGATGCCCTTGAACCTGGAGATTTGGGACCCATGCGATGGGTACCACGCAGTATTACTTTAAAGGGTCTGCGTTTGCTCACCCAACCTCACCAAACCTCTCAGCTGCAACAGTGTCCACCCTTATGTCTCATCCAGCTGTGGGTCTAGATATGGTCAATCCAGGTTGCATCACAGCCCCTGAACGCATTGTGTAAGAATTTCGCTCTCTTTCACTGTCTTTGTTTCATGGGTTTTTCAAAGTAATTTATTTTTATAATGGGGTTTAGCTGCTTTTCACGGCTGTGTTTATGCCGCTTTACACCCACTTGACACACTAACAGAGAGATATCAATACATAGGTTTTAAGATTATTACTAGTCAGATATATTCTTGTGCGGTGAATAGGGCGTGTTGAGTCCAGTTCTCTGAGCAAGGAGTAGGTCTTGTCTATTACATATTGGGTTTATGGAACGGTATCTGAGCTAATTTGAAAACCTTGTTTTATGTATCACCCCACCTCACCTTTCCCGTTAAGCAGCCATAGTGTGTTTTCTGCATGTGTGACTCTGTTCTGTTTTGTAATTCAGTTCAAGTGTAACGGTTTTTACATTCCCTCTATCAGTGATACCTTATGAGAAGTGTCCTTTTCTGTGTGACTTATTTCACTTAGAATCGTCGTACCTAAATCCACTCATCATGCTGCTACTAGCCTTATGACATTGATTTCATGGCTGAGTGATATTCCATTGTACATAAGGACCACAACTTCTTTATCCATTTTTCTCTTTCCTGGGATATTGAAGGTGGAATGAAGTGGAGGTCCTTGTCAACAGAGCAGCCCTAAACTTTGGGGTGCTTGTGTCTTGCTGATTTTTCATTTTCCCAATTTATACCCCCATGAGTGGAAGTGCCCTATGCTCTCTAAGCTTTGCTTTTTAGACGTTTCAGGACTCACCGTACACTTCTCCAGAGTGGCTGTTGACAATTTACATCCCGCCCATCAGTGTAGCAAGGCTCCCATTTCTCCATGGCCTGTCCTGCATTTCTGGTTTTGACATTTTTTTCAGCATGGCCCTTTTGACCGATGGGAAGCGAGACTTGTTTGTAGCGCTGATTTGCCTTTCCAGGTTGCTTGGTTGGCCAAAAAGGGCGTATGCGTTTTTTCCTGAATATATTCAGGAAAAAACGCATACGCCCTTTTTGGCCAAGGGCATCATTGTCAACGATTTTCTGCTTTTCATGTGATTTAAAGGCGATTCGAATCTACCTTCTGAAATCTGTTTCCTGCAATTCTGCCTTGATTTCAAATCCTCTTCTTTGCCTTCCCTCAATATATTTGTGGACGAGAGTTATCATTTATAACTCTGCAGGTTTGTGAATTGCAGTGCCCTGAACCTCCATTTTACAACTCGCGTTTTTGGGAGATGGCCGCAAAAGCGCAGGATGGCTTCAGGCCCGGTTCTGGTTCCGGGGGGCAGGCTGATCCTGTGGTTAATTCTTCTTCCTGATGGGAAAATAGAGTGACCTGTGCCTGTCCCAACACCAAGAGCTAGTCTCTCGTTGGTTCCACGTCTTCCCGTTCATCCTCAGGACAAATTGCAACCTGTACGGAAGAGGAGGTTAAAGGTGCTGATGCTCCAAGGAGGGAGATTGCTAGTAAAGTGGCTGGAATGGCGAACCCGGGCACAAGCAGATGAGAAATGAGGTGCGTTTTAGAAACCTTTCCCCATCACACGGTGTACCATCTTCTGGGATTCTCATGCATGTTTTTGATGTAGGAAGATGCCCTTGAACCTGGAGATTTGGGACACATGCGATGGGTACCACGCAGTATTACTTTAAAGGGTCTGCGTTTGCTCACCCAACCTCACCAAACCTCTCAGCCGCAACAGTGTCCACCCTTATGTCTCATCCAGCTGTGGGTCTAGATATGGTCAATCCAGGTTGCATCACAGCCCCTGAACGCATTGTGTAAGAATTTCTCTCTCTTTCACTGTCTTTGTTTCATGGGTTTTTCAAAGTAATTTATTTTTATAATGGGGTTTAGCTGCTTTTCACTGCTGTGTTTATGCCGCTTTTTACCCACTTGACACACTAACAGAGAGATATCAGTACATAGGTTTTAAGATTATTACTAGTCAGATGTATTCTTGTGCGGTGAATAGGGCGTGTTGAGTCCAGTTCTCTGAGCAAGGAGTAGGTCTTGTCTATTACATATTGGGTTTATGGAACGGTATCTGAGCTAATTTGAAACCCTTGTTTTATGTATCACCCCACCTCACGTTTCCCGTTAAGCAGCCATAGTGTGTTTTCTGCATGTGTGACTCTGTTCTGTTTTGTAATTCAGTTCAAGTGTAACGGTTTTTACATTCCCTCTATCAGTGATACCTTATGAGAAGTGTCCTTTTCTGTGTGACTTATTTCACTTAGAGTCGTCGTACCTAAATCCACTCATCATGCTGGTACTAGCCTTATGACATTGATTTCACGGATGAGTGATATTCCATTGTACATAAGGACCACAACTTCTTTATCCATTTTTCTCTTTCCTGGGATATTGAAGGTGGAATGAAGGGGAGGTCCTTGTCAACAGAGCAGCCCTAAACTTTGGGGTGCTTGTGTCTTGCTGATTTTTAATTTTCCCAATTTATAACCCCATGAGTGGAAGTGCCCTATGCTCTCTAAGCTTTGTTTTTTAGATGTTTCAGGACTCACCGTACGCTTCTCCAGAGTGGCTGTTGGCAATTTACATCCCGCCCATCAGTGTAGCAAGGCTCCCATTTCTCCATGGCCTGTCCTGCATTTCTGGTTTTGACACTTTATTCAGCATGGCCTTTTTAACCGATGGGAAGCGAGACATCTTTGTAGCGCTGATTTGCCTTTCCAGGTTGCTTGGTTGGCCAAAAAGGGCGTATGCGTTTTTTCCTGAATATATTCAGGAAAAAACGCATACGCCCTTTTTGGCCAAGGGCATCATTGTCAACGTTTTGCCGCTTTTCATGTGCTTTAAAGGCGATTCGAATCTACCTCCTGAAATCTGTTTCCTGCAATTCTGCCTTGATTTCAAATCCTCTTCTTTGCCTTCCCTCAATATATTTGTGGACGAGAGTTATCATTTATAACTCTGCAGGTTTGTGAATTGCAGTGCCCTGAACCTCCATTTTGCAACTCGCTTTTTAGGGAGCTGGCCGCAAAAGCGCAGGATGCCTTCAGGCCCTGTTCTGGTTCCGGGGGCAGGCTGAGCCTGTGGTTAATTCTTCTTCCTGATGGGAAAATAGAGTGACCTGTGCCTGTCCCAACACCAAGAGCTAGTCTTTCATTGGTTCCACGTCTTCCCGTTCATCCTCAATACAAATTGCAAACTGTACGGAACAGGAGGTTAAAGGTGCTGATGCTCCAAGGAGGGAGATTGCTAGTAAAGTGGCTGGAATGGCGAACCCGGGCACAAGAAGATGAGAAATGAGGTGCGTTTTAGAAACCTTTCCCCATCACACAGTGTAGCATCTTCTGGGTGTCTCATGCATGTTTTCGATGTAGGAAGATGCCCTTGAACCTGGAGATTTGGGACCCATGCGATGGGTACCACGCAGTATTACTTTAAAGGGACTGCGTTTGCTCACCCAACCTCACCAAACCTCTCAGCTGCAACAGTGTCCACCCTTATGTCTCATCCAGCTGTGGGTCTAGATATGGTCAATCCAGGTTGCATCACAGCCCCTGAACGCATTGTGTAAGAATTTCGCTCTCTTTCACTGTCTTTGTTTCATGGGTTTTTCAAAGTAATTTATTTTTATAATGGGGTTTAGCTGCTTTTCACGGCTGTGTTTATGCCGCTTTACACCCACTTGACACACTAACAGAGAGATATCAATACATAGGTTTTAAGATTATTACTAGTCAGATATATTCTTGTGCGGTGAATAGGGCGTGTTGAGTCCAGTTCTCTGAGCAAGGAGTAGGTCTTGTCTATTACATATTGGGTTTATGGAACGGTATCTGAGCTAATTTGAAAACCTTGTTTTATGTATCACCCCACCTCACCTTTCCCGTTAAGCAGCCATAGTGTGTTTTCTGCATGTGTGACTCTGTTCTGTTTTGTAATTCAGTTCAAGTGTAACGGTTTTTACATTCCCTCTATCAGTGATACCTTATGAGAAGTGTCCTTTTCTGTGTGACTTATTTCACTTAGAATCGTCGTACCTAAATCCACTCATCATGCTGCTACTAGCCTTATGACATTGATTTCATGGCTGAGTGATATTCCATTGTACATAAGGACCACAACTTCTTTATCCATTTTTCTCTTTCCTGGGATATTGAAGGTGGAATGAAGTGGAGGTCCTTGTCAACAGAGCAGCCCTAAACTTTGGGGTGCTTGTGTCTTGCTGATTTTTCATTTTCCCAATTTATACCCCCATGAGTGGAAGTGCCCTATGCTCTCTAAGCTTTGCTTTTTAGACGTTTCAGGACTCACCGTACACTTCTCCAGAGTGGCTGTTGACAATTTACATCCCGCCCATCAGTGTAGCAAGGCTCCCATTTCTCTATGGCCTGTCCTGCATTTCTGGTTTTGACATTTTTTTCAGCATGGCCCTTTTGAGCGATGGGAAGCGAGACTTGTTTGTAGCGCTGATTTGCCTTTCCAGGTTGCTTGGTTGGCCAAAAAGGGCGTATGCGTTTTTTCCTGAATATATTCAGGAAAAAACGCATACGCCCTTTTTGGCCAAGGGCATCATTGTCAACGATTTTCTGCTTTTCATGTGATTTAAAGGCGATTCGAATCTACCTTCTGAAATCTGTTTCCTGCAATTCTGCCTTGATTTCAAATCCTCTTCTTTGCCTTCCCTCAATATATTTGTGGACGAGAGTTATCATTTATAACTCTGCAGGTTTGTGAATTGCAGTGCCCTGAACCTCCATTTACAACTCGCTTTTTAGGGAGCTGGCCGCAAAAGCGCAGGATGGCTTCAGGCCCGGTTCTGGTTCCGGGGGGCAGGCTGATCCTGTGGTTAATTCTTCTTCCTGATGGGAAAATAGAGTGACCTGTGCCTGTCCCAACACCAAGAGCTAGTCTCTCGTTGGTTCCACGTCTTCCCGTTCATCCTCAGGACAAATTGCAACCTGTACGGAACAGGAGGTTAAAGGTGCTGATGCTCCAAGGAGGGAGATTGCTAGTAAAGTGGCTGGAATGGCGAACCCGGGCACAAGCAGATGAGAAATGAGGTGCGTTTTAGAAACCTTTCCCCATCACACGGTGTACCATCTTCTGGGTATCTCATGCATGTTTTCGATGTAGGAAGATGCCCTTGAACCTGGAGATTTGGGACCCATGCGATGGGTACCACGCAGTATTACTTTAAAGGGTCTGCGTTTGCTCACCCAACCTCACCAAACCTCTCAGCCGCAACAGTGTCCACCCTTATGTCTCATCCAGCTGTGGGTCTAGATATGGTCAATCCAGGTTGCATCACAGCCCCTGAACGCATTGTGTAAGAATTTCTCTCTCTTTCACTGTCTTTGTTTCATGGGTTTTTCAAAGTAATTTATTTTTATAATGGGGTTTAGCTGCTTTTCACTGCTGTGTTTATGCCGCTTTTCACCCACTTGACACACTAACAGAGAGATATCAATACATAGGTTTTAAGATTATTACTAGTCAGATATATTCTTGTGCGGTGAATAGGGCGTGTTGAGTCCAGTTCTCTGAGCAAGGAGTAGGTCTTGTCTATTACATATTGGGTTTATGGAACGGTATCTGAGCTAATTTGAAACCCTTGTTTTATGTATCACCCCACCTCACCTTTCCCGTTAAGCAGCCATAGTGTGTTTTCTGCATGTGTGACTCTGTTCTGTTTTGTAATTCAGTTCAAGTGTAACGGTTTTTACATTCCCTCTATAAGTGATACCTTATGAGAAGTGCCCTTTTCTGTGTGACTTATTTCACTTAGAGTCGTCGTACCTAAATCCACTCATCATGCTGGTACTAGCCTTATGACATTGATTTCACGGCTGAGTGATATTCCATTGTACATAAGGACCACAACTTCTTTATCCATTTTTATCTTTCCTGGGATATTGAAGGTGGAATGAAGTGGAGGTCCTTGTCAACAGAGCAGCCCTAAACTTTGGGGTGCTTGTGTCTTGCTGATTTTTCATTTTCCCAATTTATACCCCCATGAGTGGAAGTGCCCTATGCTCTCTAAGCTTTGCTTTTTAGACTTTTCAGGACTCACCGTACACTTCTCCAGAGTGGCTGTTGACAATTTACATCCCGCCCATCAGTGCAGCAAGGCTCCCATTTCTCCATGGCCTGTCCTGCATTTCTGGTTTTGACACTTTTTTCAGCATGGCCCTTTTGACCGATGGGAAGCGAGACTTGTTTGTAGCGCTGATTTGCCTTTCCAGGTTGCTTGGTTGGCCAAAAAGGGCGTATGCGTTTTTTCCTGAATATATTCAGGAAAAAACGCATACGCCCTTTTTGGCCAAGGGCATCATTGTCAACGATTTTCTGCTTTTCATGTGATTTAAAGGCGATTCGAATCTACCTCCTGAAATCTGTTTCCTGCAATTCTGCCTTGATTTCAAATCCTCTTCTTTGCCTTCCCTCAATATATTTGTGGACGAGAGTTATCATTTATAACTCTGCAGGTTTGTGAATTGCAGTGCCCTGAACCTCCATTTTACAACTCGCTTTTTTGGGAGCTGGCCGCAAAAGCGCAGGATGGCTTCAGGCCTGGTTCTGGTTCCGGGGGGCAGGCTGATCCTGTGGTTAATTCTTCTTCCTGATGGGAAAATAGAGTGACCTGTGCCTGTCCCAACACCAAGAGCTAGTCTCTCGTTGGTTCCACGTCTTCCCGTTCATCCTCAGGACAAATTGCAACCTGTACGGAACAGGAGGTTAAAGGTGCTGATGCTCCAAGGAGGGAGATTGCTAGTAAAGTGGCTGGAATGGCGAACCCGGGCACAAGCAGATGAGAAATGAGGTGCGTTTTAGAAACCTTTCCCCATCACACGGTGTACCATCTTCTGGGTATCTCATGCATGTTTTCGATGTAGGAAGATGCCCTTGAACCTGGAGATTTGGGACCCATGCGATGGGTACCACGCAGTATTACTTTAAAGGGTCTGCGTTTGCTCGCCCAACCTCACCAAACCTCTCAGCCGCAACAGTGTCCACCCTTATGTCTCATCCAGCTGTGGGTCTAGATATGGTCAATCCAGGTTGCATCACAGCCCCTGAACGCATTGTGTAAGAATTTCTCTCTCTTTCACTGTCTTTGTTTCATGGGTTTTTCAAAGTAATTTATTTTTATAATGGGGTTTAGCTGCTTTTCACGGCTGTGTTTATGCCGCTTTTCACCCACTTGACACACTAACAGAGAGATATCAATACATAGGTTTTAAGATTATTACTAGTCAGATATATTCTTGTGCGGTGAATAGGGCGTGTTGAGTCCAGTTCTCTGAGCAAGGAGTAGGTCTTGTCTATTACATATTGGGTTTATGGAACGGTATCTGAGCTAATTTGAAACCCTTGTTTTATGTATCACCCCACCTCACCTTTCCCGTTAAGCAGCCATAGTGTGTTTTCTGCATGTGTGACTCTGTTCTGTTTTGTAATTCAGTTCAAGTGTAACGGTTTTTACATTCCCTCTATAAGTGATACCTTATGAGAAGTGCCCTTTTCTGTGTGACTTATTTCACTTAGAGTCGTCGTACCTAAATGGACTCATCATGCTGGTACTAGCCTTATGACATTGATTTCACGGCTGAGTGATATTCCATTGTACATAAGGACCACAACTTCTTTATCCATTTTTCTCTTTCCTGGGATATTGAAGGTGGAATGAAGTGGAGGTCCTTGTCAACAGAGCAGCCCTAAACTTTGGGGTGCTTGTGTCTTGCTGATTTTTCATTTTCCCAATTTATACCCCCATGAGTGGAAGTGCCCTATGCTCTCTAAGCTTTGCTTTTTAGACTTTTCAGGACTCACCGTACACTTCTCCAGAGTGGCTGTTGACAATTTACATCCCGCCCATCAGTGTAGCAAGGCTCCCATTTCTCCATGGCCTGTCCTGCATTTCTGGTTTTGACACTTTTTTCAGCATGGCCCTTTTGACCGATGGGAAGCAAGACATCTTTGTAGCGCTGATTTGCCTTTCCAGGTTGCTTGGTTGGCCAAAAAGGGCGTATGCGTTTTTTCCTGAATATATTCAGGAAAAAACGCATACGCCCTTTTTGGCCAAGGGCATCATTGTCAACGATTTTCTGCTTTTCATGTGATTTAAAGGCGATTCGAATCTACCTTCTGAAATCTGTTTCCTGCAATTCTGCCTTGATTTCAAATCCTCTTCTTTGCCTTCCCTCAATATATTTGTGGACGAGAGTTATCATTTATAACTCTGCAGGTTTGTGAATTGCAGTGCCCTGAACCTCCATTTACAACTCGCTTTTTAGGGAGCTGGCCGCAAAAGCGCAGGATGGCTTCAGGCCCGGTTCTGGTTCCAGGGGGCAGGCTGATCCTGTGGTTAATTCTTCTTCCTGATGGGAAAATAGAGTGACCTGTGCCTGTCCCAACACCAAGAGCTAGTCTCTCGTTGGTTCCACGTCTTCCCGTTCATCCTCAGGACAAATTGCAACCTGTACGGAACAGGAGGTTAAAGGTGCTGATGCTCCAAGGACGGAGATTGCTAGTAAAGTGGCTGGAATGGCGAACCCGGGCACAAGCAGATGAGAAATGAGGTGCGTTTTAGAAACCGTTCCCCATCACACGGTGTACCATCTTCTGGGTATCTCATGCATGTTTTCGATGTAGGAAGATGCCCTGGAACCTGGAGATTTGGGACCCATGCGATGGGTACCACGCAGTATTAATTTAAAGGGTCTGCGTTTGCTCACCCAACCCCACCAAACCTCTCAGCCGCAACAGTGTCCACCCTTATATCTCATCCAGCTGTGGGTCTAGATATGGTCAATCCAGGTTGCATCACAGCCCCTGAACGCATTGTGTAAGAATTTCTCTCTCTTTCACTGTCTTTGTTTCATGGGTTTTTCAAAGTAATTTATTTTTATAATGGGGTTTAGCTGCTTTTCACTGCTGTGTTTATGCCGCTTTTTACCCACTTGACACACTAACAGAGACATATCAATACATAGTTTTTAAGATTATTACTAGTCAGATATATTCTTGTGCGGTGAATAGGGCGTGTTGAGTCCAGTTCTCTGAGCAAGGAGTAGGTCTTGTCTATTACATATTGGGTTTATGGAACGGTATCTGAGCTAATTTGAAACCCTTGTTTTATGTATCACCCCACCTCACCTTTCCCGTTAAGCAGCCATAGTGTGTTTTCTGCATGTGTGACTCTGTTCTGTTTTGTAATTCAGTTCAAGTGTAACGGTTTTTACATTCCCTCTATAAGTGATACCTTATGAGAAGTGTCCTTTTCTGTGTGACTTATTTCACTTAGAGTCGTCCTACCTAAATCCACTCATCATGCTGCTACTAGCCTTATGACATTGATTTCACGGCTGAGTGATATTCCATTGTACATAAGGACCACAACTTCTTTATCCATTTTTCTCTTTCCTGGGATATTGAAGGTGGAATGAAGTGGAGGTCCTTGTCAACAGAGCAGCCCTAAACTTTTGGGTGCTTGTGTCTTGCTGATTTTTAATTTTCCCAATTTATAACCCCATGAGTGGAAGTGCCCTATGCTCTCTAAGCTTTGTTTTTTAGATGTTTCAGGACTCACCGTACGCTTTTCCAGAGTGGCTGTTGGCAATTTACATCCCGCCCATCAGTGTAGCAAGGCTCCCATTTCTCCATGGCCTGTCCTGCATTTCTGGTTTTGACACTTTTTTCAGCATGGCCTTTTTAACCGATGGGAAGCGAGACATATTTGTAGCGCTGATTTGCCTTTCCAGGTTGCTTGGTTGGCCAAAAAGGGCGTATGCGTTTTTTCCTGAATATATTCAGGAAAAAACGCATACGCCCTTTTTGGCCAAGGGCATCATTGTCAACGTTTTGCCGCTTTTCATGTGCTTTAAAGGCGATTCGAATCTACCTCCTGAAATCTGTTTCCTGCAATTCTGCCTTGATTTCAAATCCTCTTCTTTGCCTTCCCTCAATATATTTGTGGACGAGAGTTATCATTTATAACTCTGCAGGTTTGTGAATTGCAGTGCCCTGAACCTCCATTTTGCAACTCGCTTTTTAGGGAGCTGGCCGCAAAAGCGCAGGATGCCTTCAGGCCCTGTTCTGGTTCCGGGGGCAGGCTGAGCCTGTGGTTAATTCTTCTTCCTGATGGGAAAATAGAGTGACCTGTGCCTGTCCCAACACCAAGAGCTAGTCTCTCATTGGTTCCACGTCTTCCCGTTCATCCTCAGGACAAATATCAACCTGTACGGAACAGGAGGTTAAACGTGATGATGCTCCAAGGAGGGAGATTGCTAGTAAAGTGGCTGGAATGGCGAACCCGAGCACAAGGAGATCAGAAATGAGGTGCGTTTTAGAAACCTTTCCCCATCACACGGTGTACCATCTTCTGGGTATCTCATGCATGTTTTCGATGTAGGAAGATGCCCTTGAACCTGGAGATTTGGGACCCATGCGATGGGTACCACGCAGTATTACTTTAAAGGGTCTGCGTTTGCTCACCCAACCTCACCAAACCTCTCAGCCGCAACAGTGTCCTCCCTTATGTCTCATCCAGCTGTGGGTCTAGATATGGTCAATCCAGGTTGCATCACAGCCCCTGAACGCATTGTGTAAGAATTTCTCTCTCTTTCACTGTCTTTGTTTCATGGGTTTTTCAAAGTAATTTATTTTTATAAATGGGTTTAGCTGCTTTTCACTGCTGTGTTTATGCCGCTTTTCACCCACTTGACACACTAACAGAGAGATATCAATACATAGGTTTTAAGATTATTACTAGTCAGATATATTCTTGTGCCGTGAATAGGGCGTGTTGAGTCCAGTTCTCTGAGCAAGGAGTAGGTCTTGTCTATTACATATTGGTTTTATGGAACGGTATCTGAGCTAATTTGAAACCCTTGTTTTATGTATCACCCCACCTCACCTTTCCCGTTAAGCAGCCATAGTTTGTTTTCTGCATGTGTGACTCTGTTCTGTTTTGTAATTCAGTTCAAGTGTAACGGTTTTTACATTCCCTCTATAAGTGATACCTTATGAGAAGTGTCCTTTTCTGTGTGACTTATTTCACTTAGAATCGTCGTACCTAAATCCACTCATCATGCTGCTACTAGCCTTATGACATTGATTTCATGGCTGAGTGATATTCCATTGTACATAAGGACCACAACTTCTTTATCCATTTTTCTCTTTCCTGGGATATTGAAGGTGGAATGAAGTGGAGGTCCTTGTCAACAGAGCAGTCCTAAACTTTGGGGTGCTTGTGTCTTGCTGAATTTTAATTTTCCCAATTTATACCCCCATGAGTGGAAGTGCCCTATGCTCTCTAAGCTTTGCTTTTCAGACGTTTCAGGACTCACCGTACACTTCTCCAGAGTGGCTGTTGACAATTTACATCCCGCCCATCAGTGTAGCAAGGCTCCCATTTCTCCATGGCCTGTCCTGCATTTCTGGTTTTGACACTTTTTTCAGCATGGCCCTTCTGAACGATGGGAAGCGAGACATCTATGTAGCGCTGATTTGCCTTTCCAGGTTGCTTGGTTGGCCAAAAAGGGCGTATGCGTTTTTTCCTGAATATATTCAGGAAAAAACGCATACGCCCTTTTTGGCCAAGGGCATCATTGTCAACGTTTTGCCGCTTTTCATGTGCTTTAAAGGCGATTCGAATCTACCTCCTGAAATCTGTTTCCTGCAATTCTGCCTTGATTTCAAATCCTCTTCTTTGCCTTCCCTCAATATATTTGTGGACGAGAGTTATCATTTATAACTCTGCAGGTTTGTGAATTGCAGTGCCCTGAACCTCCATTTTGCAACTCGCTTTTTAGGGAGCTGGCCGCAAAAGCGCAGGATGCCTTCAGGCCCTGTTCTGGTTCCGGGGGCAGGCTGAGCCTGTGGTTAATTCTTCTTCCTGATGGGAAAATAGAGTGACCTGTGCCTGTCCCAACACCAAGAGCTAGTCTCTCATTGGTTCCACGTCTTCCCGTTCATCCTCAATACAAATTGCAAACTGTACGGAACAGGAGGTTAAAGGTGCTGATGCTCCAAGGAGGGAGATTGCTAGTAAAGTGGCTGGAATGGCGAACCCGGGCACAAGCAGATGAGAAATGAGGTGCGTTTTAGAAACCTTTCCCCATCACACAGTGTAGCATCTTCTGGGTGTCTCATGCATGTTTTCGATGTAGGAAGATGCCCTTGAACCTGGAGATTTGGGACCCATGCGATGGGTACCACGCAGTATTACTTTAAAGGGACTGCGTTTGCTCACCCAACCTCACCAAACCTCTCAGCTGCAACAGTGTCCACCCTTATGTCTCATCCAGCTGTGGGTCTAGATATGGTCAATCCAGGTTGCATCACAGCCCCTGAACGCATTGTGTAAGAATTTCGCTCTCTTTCACTGTCTTTGTTTCATGGGTTTTTCAAAGTAATTTATTTTTATAATGGGGTTTAGCTGCTTTTCACGGCTGTGTTTATGCCGCTTTACACCCACTTGACACACTAACAGAGAGATATCAATACATAGGTTTTAAGATTATTACTAGTCAGATATATTCTTGTGCGGTGAATAGGGCGTGTTGAGTCCAGTTCTCTGAGCAAGGAGTAGGTCTTGTCTATTACATATTGGGTTTATGGAACGGTATCTGAGCTAATTTGAAAACCTTGTTTTATGTATCACCCCACCTCACCTTTCCCGTTAAGCAGCCATAGTGTGTTTTCTGCATGTGTGACTCTGTTCTGTTTTGTAATTCAGTTCAAGTGTAACGGTTTTTACATTCCCTCTATCAGTGATACCTTATGAGAAGTGTCCTTTTCTGTGTGACTTATTTCACTTAGAATCGTCGTACCTAAATCCACTCATCATGCTGCTACTAGCCTTATGACATTGATTTCATGGCTGAGTGATATTCCATTGTACATAAGGACCACAACTTCTTTATCCATTTTTCTCTTTCCTGGGATATTGAAGGTGGAATGAAGTGGAGGTCCTTGTCAACAGAGCAGCCCTAAACTTTGGGGTGCTTGTGTCTTGCTGATTTTTAATTTTCCCAATTTATACCCCCATGAGTGGAAGTGCCCTATGCTCTCTAAGCTTTGCTTTTTAGACGTTTCAGGACTCACCGTACACTTCTCCAGAGTGGCTGTTGACAATTTACATCCCGCCCATCAGTGTAGCAAGGCTCCCATTTCTCCATGGCCTGTCCTGCATTTCTGGTTTTGACATTTTTTTCAGCATGGCCCTTTTGAGCGATGGGAAGCGAGACTTGTTTGTAGCGCTGATTTGCCTTTCCAGGTTGCTTGGTTGGCCAAAAAGGGCGTATGCGTTTTTTCCTGAATATATTCAGGAAAAAACGCATACGCCCTTTTTGGCCAAGGGCATCATTGTCAACGATTTTCTGCTTTTCATGTGATTTAAAGGCGATTCGAATCTACCTTCTGAAATCTGTTTCCTGCAATTCTGCCTTGATTTCAAATCCTCTTCTTTGCCTTCCCTCAATATATTTGTGGACGAGAGTTATCATTTATAACTCTGCAGGTTTGTGAATTGCAGTGCCCTGAACCTCCATTTACAACTCGCTTTTTAGGGAGCTGGCCGCAAAAGCGCAGGATGGCTTCAGGCCCGGTTCTGGTTCCAGGGGGCAGGCTGATCCTGTGGTTAATTCTTCTTCCTGATGGGAAAATAGAGTGACCTGTGCCTGTCCCAACACCAAGAGCTAGTCTCTCGTTGGTTCCACGTCTTCCCGTTCATCCTCAGGACAAATTGCAACCTGTACGGAAGAGGAGGTTAAAGGTGCTGATGCTCCAAGGAGGGAGATTGCTAGTAAAGTGGCTGGAATGGCGAACCCGGGCACAAGCAGATGAGAAATGAGGTGCGTTTTAGAAACCTTTCCCCATCACACGGTGTACCATCTTCTGGGATTCTCATGCATGTTTTTGATGTAGGAAGATGCCCTTGAACCTGGAGATTTGGGACCCATGCGATGGGTACCACGCAGTATTACTTTAAAGGGTCTGCATTTGCTCACCCAACCTCACCAAACCTCTCAGCCGCAACAGTGTCCACCCTTATGTCTCATCCAGCTGTGGGTCTAGATATGGTCAATCCAGGTTGCATCACAGCCCCTGAACGCATTGTGTAAGAATTTCTCTCTCTTTCACTGTCTTTGTTTCATGGGTTTTTCAAAGTAATTTATTTTTATAATGGGGTTTAGCTGCTTTTCACTGCTGTGTTTATGCCGCTTTTTACCCACTTGACACACTAACAGAGAGATATCAGTACATAGGTTTTAAGATTATTACTAGTCAGATGTATTCTTGTGCGGTGAATAGGGCGTGTTGAGTCCAGTTCTCTGAGCAAGGAGTAGGTCTTGTCTATTACATATTGGGTTTATGGAACGGTATCTGAGCTAATTTGAAACCCTTGTTTTATGTATCACCCCACCTCACCTTTCCCGTTAAGCAGCCATAGTGTGTTTTCTGCATGTGTGACTCTGTTCTGTTTTGTAATTCAGTTCAAGTGTAACGGTTTTTACATTCCCTCTATCAGTGATACCTTATGAGAAGTGTCCTTTTCTGTGTGACTTATTTCACTTAGAGTCGTCGTACCTAAATCCACTCATCATGCTGGTACTAGCCTTATGACATTGATTTCACGGATGAGTGATATTCCATTGTACATAAGGACCACAACTTCTTTATCCATTTTTCTCTTTCCTGGGATATTGAAGTTGGAATGAAGTGGAGGTCCTTGTCAACAGAGCAGCCCTAAACTTTGGGGTGCTTGTGTCTTGCTGATTTTTAATTTTCCCAATTTATAACCCCATGAGTGGAAGTGCCCTATGCTCTCTAAGCTTTGTTTTTTAGATGTTTCAGGACTCACCGTACGCTTCTCCAGAGTGGCTGTTGGCAATTTACATCCCGCCCATCAGTGTAGCAAGGCTCCCATTTCTCCATGGCCTGTCCTGCATTTCTGGTTTTGACACTTTATTCAGCATGGCCTTTTTAACCGATAGGAAGCGAGACATCTTTGTAGCGCTGATTTGCCTTTCCAGGTTGCTTGGTTGGCCAAAAAGGGCGTATGCGTTTTTTCCTGAATATATTCAGGAAAAAACGCATACGCCCTTTTTGGCCAAGGGCATCATTGTCAACGTTTTGCCGCTTTTCATGTGCTTTAAAGGCGATTTGAATCTACCTCCTGAAATCTGTTTCCTGCAATTCTGCCTTGATTTCAAATCCTCTTCTTTGCCTTCCCTCAATATATTTGTGGACGAGAGTTATCATTTATAACTCTGCAGGTTTGTGAATTGCAGTGCCCTGAACCTCCATTTTGCAACTCGCTTTTTAGGGAGCTGGCCGCAAAAGCGCAGGATGCCTTCAGGCCCTGTTCTGGTTCCGGGGGCAGGCTGAGCCTGTGGTTAATTCTTCTTCCTGATGGGAAAATAGAGTGACCTGTGCCTGTCCCAACACCAAGAGCTAGTCTCTCATTTGTTCCACGTCTTCCCGTTCATCCTCAGGACAAATATCAACCTGTACGGAGCAGGAGGTTAAAGGTGCTGATGCTCCAAGTAGGGAGATTGCTAGTAAAGCGGCTGGAATAGCGAACCCGGGCACAAGGAGATGAGAAATGAGATGCGTTTTAGAAACCTTTCCACATCACACGGTGTACCATCTTCTGGGTTTCTCATGCATGTTTTCGATGTAGGAAGATGCCCTTGAACCTGGAGATTTGGGACCCATGCGATGGGTACCACGCAGTATTACTTTAAAGGGTCTGCGTTTGCTCACCCAACCTCACCAAACCTCTCAGCCGCAACAGTGTCCACCCTTATGTCTCATCCAGCTGTGGGTCTAGATATGGTCAATCCAGGTTGCATCACAGCCCCTGAACGCATTGTGTAAGAATTTCTCTCTCTTTCACTGTCTTTGTTTCATGGGTTTTTCAAAGTAATTTATTTTTATAATGGGGTTTAGCTGCTTTTCACTGCTGTGTTTATGCCACTTTTTACCCACTTGACACACTAACAGAGACATATCAATACATAGGTTTTAAGATTATTACTAGTCAGATATATTCTTGTGCGGTGAATAGGGCGTGTTGAGTCCAGTTCTCTGAGCAAGGAGTAGGTCTTGTCTATTACATATTGGGTTTATGGAACGGTATCTGAGCTAATTTGAAACCCTTGTTTTATGTATCACCCCACCTCACCTTTCCCGTTAAGCAGCCATAGTGTGTTTTCTGCATGTGTGACTCTGTTCTGTTTTGTAATTCAGTTCAAGTGTAACGGTTTTTACATTCCCTCTATAAGTGATACCTTATGAGAAGTGTCCTTTGCTGTGTGACTTATTTCACTTAGAGTCGTCGTACCTAAATCCACTCATCATGCTGCTACTAGCCTTATGACATTGATTTCACGGCTGAGTGATATTCCATTGTACATAAGGACCACAACTTCTTTATCCATTTTTCTCTTTCCTGGGATATTGAAGGTGGAATGAAGTGGAGGTCCTTGTCAACAGAGCAGCCCTAAACTTTGGGGTGCTTGTGTCTTGCTGATTTTTCATTTTCCCAATTTATACCCCCATGAGTGGAAGTGCCCTATGCTCTCTAAGCTTTGCTTTTTAGACGTTTCAGGACTCACCGTACACTTCTCCAGAGTGGCTGTTGACAATTTACATCCCGCCCATCAGTGTAGCAAGGCTCCCATTTCTCCATGGCCTGTCCTGCATTTCTGGTTTTGACACTTTTTTCAGCATGGCCCTTTTGACCAATGGGAAGCGAGACATCTTTGTAGCGCTGATTTGCCTTTCCAGGTTGCTTGGTTGGCCAAAAAGGGCATATGCGTTTTTTCCTGAATATATTCAGGAAAAAACGCATATGCCCTTTTTGGCCAAGGGCATCATTGTCAACGTTTTGCCGCTTTTCATGTGCTTTAAAGGCGATTCGAATCTACCTCCTGAAATCTGTTTCCTGCAATTCTGCCTTGATTTCAAATCCTCTCCTTTGCCTTCCCTCAATATATTTGTGGATGAGAGTTATCATTTATAACTCTGCAGGTTTGTGAATTGCAGTGCCCTGAACCTCCAATTTACAACTCGCTTTTTAGGGAGCTGGCTGCAAATGCGCAGGATGGCTTCAGGCCCTGTTCTGGTTCCGGGGGGCAGGCTGAGCCTGTGGTTAATTCTTCTTCCTGATGGGAAAATAGAGTGACCTATGCCTGTCCCAACACCAAGAGCTAGTCTTTTATTGGTTCCACGTCTTCCCGTTCATCCTCAATACAAATTGCAAACTGTACGGAACAGGAGGTTAAAGGTGCTGATGCTCCAAGGAGGGAGATTGCTAGTAAAGTGGCTGGAATGGCGAACCCGGGCACAAGCAGATGAGAAATGAGGTGCGTTTTAGAAACCTTTCCCCATCACACAGTGTAGCATCTTCTGGGTGTCTCATGCATGTTTTCGATGTAGGAAGATGCCCTTGAACCTGGAGATTTGGGACCCATGCGATGGGTACCACGCAGTATTACTTTAAAGGGACTGCGTTTGCTCACCCAACCTCACCAAACCTCTCAGCTGCAACAGTGTCCACCCTTATGTCTCATCCAGCTGTGGGTCTAGATATGGTCAATCCAGGTTGCATCACAGCCCCTGAACGCATTGTGTAAGAATTTCGCTCTCTTTCACTGTCTTTGTTTCATGGGTTTTTCAAAGTAATTTATTTTTATAATGGGGTTTAGCTGCTTTTCACGGCTGTGTTTATGCCGCTTTACACCCACTTGACACACTAACAGAGAGATATCAATACATAGGTTTTAAGATTATTACTAGTCAGATATATTCTTGTGCGGTGAATAGGACGTGTTGAGTCCAGTTCTCTGAGCAAGGAGTAGGTCTTGTCTATTACATATTGGGTTTATGGAACGGTATCTGAGCTAATTTGAAAACCTTGTTTTATGTATCACCCCACCTCACCTTTCCCGTTAAGCAGCCATAGTGTGTTTTCTGCATGTGTGACTCTGTTCTGTTTTGTAATTCAGTTCAAGTGTAACGGTTTTTACATTCCCTCTATCAGTGATACCTTATGAGAAGTGTCCTTTTCTGTGTGACTTATTTCACTTAGAATCGTCGTACCTAAATCCACTCATCATGCTGCTACTAGCCTTATGACATTGATTTCATGGCTGAGTGATATTCCATTGTACATAAGGACCACAACTTCTTTATCCATTTTTCTCTTTCCTGGGATATTGAAGGTGGAATGAAGTGGAGGTCCTTGTCAACAGAGCAGCCCTAAACTTTGGGGTGCTTGTGTCTTGCTGATTTTTAATTTTCCCAATTTATACCCCCATGAGTGGAAGTGCCCTATGCTCTCTAAGCTTTGCTTTTTAGACGTTTCAGGACTCACCGTACACTTCTCCAGAGTGGCTGTTGACAATTTACATCCCGCCCATCAGTGTAGCAAGGCTCCCATTTCTCTATGGCCTGTCCTGCATTTCTGGTTTTGACATTTTTTTCAGCATGGCCCTTTTGAGCGATGGGAAGCGAGACTTGTTTGTAGCGCTGATTTGCCTTTCCAGGTTGCTTGGTTGGCCAAAAAGGGCGTATGCGTTTTTTCCTGAATATATTCAGGAAAAAACGCATACGCCCTTTTTGGCCAAGGGCATCATTGTCAACGATTTTCTGCTTTTCATGTGATTTAAAGGCGATTCGAATCTACCTTCTGAAATCTGTTTCCTGCAATTCTGCCTTGATTTCAAATCCTCTTCTTTGCCTTCCCTCAATATATTTGTGGACGAGAGTTATCATTTATAACTCTGCAGGTTTGTGAATTGCAGTGCCCTGAACCTCCATTTACAACTCGCTTTTTAGGGAGCTGGCCGCAAAAGCGCAGGATGGCTTCAGGCCCGGTTCTGGTTCCGGGGGGCAGGCTGATCCTGTGGTTAATTCTTCTTCCTGATGGGAAAATAGAGTGACCTGTGCCTGTCCCAACACCAAGAGCTTGTCTCTCGTTGGTTCCACGTCCTCCCGTTCATCCTCAGGACAAATTGCAACCTGTACGGAAGAGGAGGTTAAAGGTGCTGATTCTCCAAGGAGGGAGATTGCTAGTAAAGTGGCTGGAATGGCGAACCCGGGCACAAGCAGATGAGAAATGAGGTGCGTTTTAGAAACCTTTCCCCATCACACGGTGTACCATCTTCTGGGATTCTCATGCATGTTTTTGATGTAGGAAGATGCCCTTGAACCTGGAGATTTGGGACCCATGCGATGGGTACCACGCAGTATTACTTTAAAGGGTCTGCGTTTGCTCACCCAACCTCACCAAACCTCTCAGCCGCAACAGTGTCCACCCTTATGTCTCATCCAGCTGTGGGTCTAGATATGGTCAATCCAGGTTGCATCACAGCCCCTGAACGCATTGTGTAAGAATTTCTCTCTCTTTCACTGTCTTTGTTTCATGGGTTTTTCAAAGTAATTTATTTTTATAATGGGGTTTAGCTGCTTTTCACTGCTGTGTTTATGCCGCTTTTTACCCACTTGACACACTAACAGAGAGATATCAGTACATAGGTTTTAAGATTATTACTAGTCAGATGTATTCTTGTGCGGTGAATAGGGCGTGTTGAGTCCAGTTCTCTGAGCAAGGAGTAGGTCTTGTCTATTACATATTGGGTTTATGGAACGGTATCTGAGCTAATTTGAAACCCTTGTTTTATGTATCACCCCACCTCACCTTTCCCATTAAGCAGCCATAGTGTGTTTTCTGCATGTGTGACTCTGTTCTGTTTTGTAATTCAGTTCAAGTGTAACGGTTTTTACATTCCCTCTATCAGTGATACCTTATGAGAAGTGTCCTTTTCTGTGTGACTTATTTCACTTAGAGTCGTCGTACCTAAATCCACTCATCATGCTGGTACTAGCCTTATGACATTGATTTCACGGATGAGTGATATTCCATTGTACATAAGGACCACAACTTCTTTATCCATTTTTCTCTTTCCTGGGATATTGAAGGTGGAATGAAGGGGAGGTCCTTGTCAACAGAGCAGCCCTAAACTTTGGGGTGCTTGTGTCTTGCTGATTTTTAATTTTCCCAATTTATAACCCCATGAGTGGAAGTGCCGTATGCTCTCTAAGCTTTGTTTTTTAGATGTTTCAGGACTCACCGTACGCTTCTCCAGAGTGGCTGTTGGCAATTTACATCCCGCCCATCAGTGTAGCAAGGCTCCCATTTCTCCATGGCCTGTCCTGCATTTCTGGTTTTGAGACTTTATTCAGCATGGCCTTTTTAACCGATGGGAAGCGAGACATCTTTGTAGCGCTGATTTGCCTTTCCAGGTTGCTTGGTTGGCCAAAAAGGGCGTATGCGTTTTTTCCTGAATATATTCAGGAAAAAATGCATACGCCCTTTTTGGCCAAGGGCATCATTGTCAACGTTTTGCCGCTTTTCATGTGCTTTAAAGGCGATTTGAATCTACCTCCTGAAATCTGTTTCCTGCAATTCTGCCTTGATTTCAAATCCTCTTCTTTGCCTTCCCTCAATATATTTGTGGACGAGAGTTATCATTTATAACTCTGCAGGTTTGTGAATTGCAGTGCCCTGAACCTCCATTTTGCAACTCGCTTTTTAGGGAGCTGGCCGCAAAAGCGCAGGATGCCTTCAGGCCCTGTTCTGGTTCCGGGGGCAGGCTGAGCCTGTGGTTAATTCTTCTTCCTGATGGGAAAATAGAGTGACCTGTGCCTGTCCCAACACCAAGAGCTAGTCTCTCATTGGTTCCACGTCTTCCCGTTCATCCTCAGGACAAATATCAACCTGTACGGAGCAGGAGGTTAAAGGTGCTGATGCTCCAAGGACGGAGATTGCTAGTAAAGCGGCTGGAATAGCGAACCCGGGCACAAGGAGATGAGAAATGAGATGCGTTTTAGAAACCTTTCCACATCACACGGTGTACCATCTTCTGGGTTTCTCATGCATGTTTTCGATGTAGGAAGATGCCCTTGAACCTGGAGATTTGGGACCCATGCGATGGGTACCACGCAGTATTACTTTAAAGGGTCTGCGTTTGCTCACCCAACCTCACCAAACCTCTCAGCCGCAACAGTGTCCACCCTTATGTCTCATCCAGCTGTGGGTCTAGATATGGTCAATCCAGGTTGCATCACAGCCCCTGAACGCATTGTGTAAGAATTTCTCTCTCTTTCACTGTCTTTGTTTCATGGGTTTTTCAAAGTAATTTATTTTTATAATGGGGTTTAGCTGCTTTTCACTGCTGTGTTTATGCCACTTTTTACCCACTTGACACACTAACAGAGACATATCAATACATAGGTTTTAAGATTATTACTAGTCAGATATATTCTTGTGCGGTGAATAGGGCGTGTTGAGTCCAGTTCTCTGAGCAAGGAGTAGGTCTTGTCTATTACATATTGGGTTTATGGAACGGTATCTGAGCTAATTTGAAACCCTTGTTTTATGTATCACCCCACCTCACCTTTCCCGTTAAGCAGCCATAGTGTGTTTTCTGCATGTGTGACTCTGTTCTGTTTTGTAATTCAGTTCAAGTGTAACGGTTTTTACATTCCCTCTATAAGTGATACCTTATGAGAAGTGTCCTTTGCTGTGTGACTTATTTCACTTAGAGTCGTCGTACCTAAATCCACTCATCATGCTGCTACTAGCCTTATGACATTGATTTCACGGCTGAGTGATATTCCATTGTACATAAGGACCACAACTTCTTTATCCATTTTTCTCTTTCCTGGGATATTGAAGGTGGAATGAAGTGGAGGTCCTTGTCAACAGAGCAGCCCTAAACTTTGGGGTGCTTGTGTCTTGCTGATTTTTAATTTTCCCAATTTATAACCCCATGAGTGGAAGTGCCCTATGCTCTCTAAGCTTTGTTTTTTAGATGTTTCAGGACTCACCGTACGCTTATCCAGAGTGGCTGTTGGCAATTTACATCCCGCCCATCAGTGTAGCAAGGCTCCCATTTCTCCATGGCCTGTCCTGCATTTCTGGTTTTGACACTTTTTTCAGCATGGCCCTTTTGACCGATGGGAAGCGAGACATCTTTGTAGCGCTGATTTGCCTTTCCAGGTTGCTTGGTTGGCCAAAAAGGGCATATGCGTTTTTTCCTGAATATATTCAGGAAAAAACGCATACGCCCTTTTTGGCCAAGGGCATCATTGTCAACGTTTTGCCGCTTTTCATGTGCTTTAAAGGCGATTCGAATCTACCTCCTGAAATCTGTTTCCTGCAATTCTGCCTTGATTTCAAATCCTCTTCTTTGCCTTCCCTCAATATATTTGTGGATGAGAGTTATCATTTATAACTCTGCAGGTTTGTGAATTGCAGTGCCCTGAACCTCCAATTTACAACTCGCTTTTTAGGGAGCTGGCTGCAAAAGCGCAGGATGGCTTCAGGCCCTGTTCTGGTTCCGGGGGGCAGGCTGAGCCTGTGGTTAATTATTCTTCCTGATGGGAAAATAGAGAGATCTATGCCTGTCCCAACAACAAGAGCTAGTCTTTCATTGGTTCCACGTCTTCCCGTTCATCCTCAGTACAAATTGCAACCTGTACGGAACAGGAGGTTAAAGGTGCTGATGCTCCAAGGAGGGAGATTGCTAGTAAAGTGGCTGGAATGGCGAACCCGGGCACAAGCAGATGAGAAATGAGGTGCGTTTTAGAAACCGTTCCCCATCACACGGTGTACCATCTTCTGGGTATCTCATGCATGTTTTCGATGTAGGAAGATGCCCTGGAACCTGGAGATTTGGGACCCATGCGATGGGTACCACGCAGTATTACTTTAAAGGGTCTGCGTTTGCTCACCCAACCTCACCAAACCTCTCAGCCGCAACAGTGTCCACCCTTATGTCTCATCCAGCTGTGGGTCTAGATATGGTCAATCCAGGTTGCATCACAGCCCCTGAACGCATTGTGTAAGAATTTCTCTCTCTTTCACTGTCTTTGTTTCATGGGTTTTTCAAAGTAATTTATTTTTATAATGGGGTTTAGCTGCTTTTCACTGCTGTGTTTATGCCACTTTTTACCCACTTGACACACTAACAGAGACATATCAATACATAGGTTTTAAGATTATTACTAGTCAGATATATTCTTGTGCGGTGAATAGGGCGTGTTGAGTCCAGTTCTCTGAGCAAGGAGTAGGTCTTGTCTATTACATATTGGGTTTATGGAACGGTATCTGAGCTAATTTGAAACCCTTGTTTTATGTATCACCCCACCTCACCTTTCCCGTTAAGCAGCCATAGTGTGTTTTCTGCATGTGTGACTCTGTTCTGTTTTGTAATTCAGTTCAAGTGTAACGGTTTTTACATTCCCTCTATAAGTGATACCTTATGAGAAGTGTCCTTTTCTGTGTGACTTATTTCACTTAGAGTCGTCGTACCTAAATCCACTCATCATGCTGCTACTAGCCTTATGACATTGATTTCACGGCTGAGTGATATTCCATTGTACATAAGGACCACAACTTCTTTATCCATTTTTCTCTTTCCTGGGATATTGAAGGTGGAATGAAGTGGAGGTCCTTGTCAACAGAGCAGCCCTAAACTTTGGGGTGCTTGTGTCTTGCTGATTTTTAATTTTCCCAATTTATAACCCCATGAGTGGAAGTGCCCTATGCTCTCTAAGCTTTGTTTTTTAGATGTTTCAGGACTCACCGTACGCTTATCCAGAGTGGCTGTTGGCAATTTACATCCCGCCCATCAGTGTAGCAAGGCTCCCATTTCTCCATGGCCTGTCCTGCATTTCTGGTTTTGACACTATTTTCAGCATGGCCTTTTTAACCGATGGGAAGCGAGACATATTTGTAGCGCTGATTTGCCTTTCCAGGTTGCTTGGTTGGCCAAAAAGGGCGTATGCGTTTTTTCCTGAATATATTCAGGAAAAAACGCATACGCCCTTTTTGGCCAAGGGCATCATTGTCAACGTTTTGCCGCTTTTCATGTGCTTTAAAGGCGATTCGAATCTACCTCCTGAAATCTGTTTCCTGCAATTCTGCCTTGATTTCAAATCCTCTTCTTTGCCTTCCCTCAATATATTTGTGGACGAGAGTTATCATTTATAACTCTGCAGGTTTGTGAATTGCAGTGCCCTGAACCTCCATTTTACAACTCGCGTTTTTCGGAGATGGCCGCAAAAGCGCAGGATGGCTTCAGGCCCTGTCTTGTTCCGGGGAGCAGGCTGAGCCTGTGGTTAATTCTTCTTCCTGATGGGAAAATAGAGTGACCTGTGCCTGTGCCAACACCACGAGCTAGTCTCTCATTGGTTCCACGTCTTCCCGTTCATCCTCAGGACAAATTGCAACCTGTATGGAACAGGACGTTAAAGGTGATGATGCTCCAAGGAGGGAGATTGCTAGTAAAGTGGCTGGAATGGCGAACCCGAGCACAAGGAGATGAGAAATGAGGTGCGTTTTAGAAACCTTTCCCCATCACACGGTGTACCATCTTCTGGGTATCTCATGCATGTTTTCGATGTAGGAAGATGCCCTTGAACCTGGAGATTTGGGACCCATGCGATGGGTACCACGCAGTATTACTTTAAAGGGTCTGCGTTTGCTCACCCAACCTCACCAAACCTCTCAGCCCCAAGAGTGTCCACCCTTATGTCTCATCCAGCTGTGGGTCTACATATGGTCAATCCAGGTTGCATCACAGCCCGTGAACGCATTGTGTAAGAATTTCTCTCTCTTTCACTGTCTTTGTTTCATGGGTTTTTCAAAGTAATTTATTTTTATAAATGGGTTTAGCTGCTTTTCACTGCTGTGTTTATGCCGCTTTTCACCCACTTGACACACTAACAGAGAGATATCAATACATAGGTTTTAAGATTATTACTAGTCAGATATATTCTTGTGCGGTGAATAGGGCGTGTTGAGTCCAGTTCTCTGAGCAAGGAGTAGGTCTTGTCTATTACATATTGGTTTTATGGAACGGTATCTGAGCTAATTTGAAACCCTTGTTTTATGTATCACCCCACCTCACCTTTCCCGTTAAGCAGCCATAGTGTGTTTTCTGCATGTGTGACTCTGTTCTGTTTTGTAATTCAGTTCAAGTGTAACGGTTTTTACATTCCCTCTATCAGTGATACCTTATGAGAAGTGTCCTTTTCTGTGTGACTTATTTCACTTAGAATCGTTGTACCTAAATCCACTCATCATGCTGCTACTAGCCTTATGACATTGATTTCATGACTGAGTGATATTCCATTGTACATAAGGACCACAACTTCTTTATCCATTTTTCTCTTTCCTGGGATATTGAAGGTGGAATGAAGTGGAGGTCCTTGTCAACAGAGCAGTCCTAAACTTTGGGGTGCTTGTGTCTTGCTAAATTTTAATTTTCCCAATTTATACCACCATGAGTGGAAGTGCCCTATGCTCTCTAAGCTTTGCTTTTCAGACGTTTCAGGACTCACCGTACACTTCTGCAGAGTGGCTGTTGACAATTTACATCCCGCCCATCAGTGTAGCAAGGCTCCCATTTCTCCATGGCCTGTCCTGCATTTCTGGTTTTGACACTTTTTTCAGCATGGCCCTTCTGAACGATGGGAAGCGAGACATCTATGTAGCGCTGATTTGCCTTTCCAGGTTGCTTGGTTGGCCAAAAAGGGCATATGCGTTTTTTCCTGAATATATTCAGGAAAAAACGCATACACCCTTTTTGGCCAAGGGCATCATTGTCAACGTTTTGCCGCTTTTCATGTGCTTTAAAGGCGATTCGAATCTACCTCCTGAAATCTGTTTCCTGCAATTCTGCCTTGATTTCAAATCCTCTTCTTTGCCTTCCCTCAATATATTTGTGGATGAGAGTTATCATTTATAACTCTGCAGGTTTGTGAATTGCAGTGCCCTGAACCTCCAATTTACAACTCGCTTTTTAGGGAGCTGGCTGCAAAAGCGCAGGATGGCTTCAGGCCCTGTTCTGGTTCCGGGGGGCAGGCTGAGCCTGTGGTTAATTATTCTTCCTGATGGGAAAATAGAGAGATCTATGCCTGTCCCAACAACAAGAGCTAGTCTTTCATTGGTTCCACGTCTTCCCGTTCATCCTCAGTACAAATTGCAACCTGTACGGAACAGGAGGTTAAAGGTGCTGATGCTCCAAGGAGGGAGATTGCTAGTAAAGTGGCTGGAATGGCGAACCCGGGCACAAGCAGATGAGAAATGAGGTGCGTTTTAGAAACCGTTCCCCATCACACGGTGTACCATCTTCTGGGTATCTCATGCATGTTTTCGATGTAGGAAGATGCCCTGGAACCTGGAGATTTGGGACCCATGCGATGGGTACCACGCAGTATTACTTTAAAGGGTCTGCGTTTGCTCACCCAACCTCACCAAACCTCTCAGCCGCAACAGTGTCCACCCTTATGTCTCATCCAGCTGTGGGTCTAGATATGGTCAATCCAGGTTGCATCACAGCCCCTGAACGCATTGTGTAAGAATTTCTCTCTCTTTCACTGTCTTTGTTTCATGGGTTTTTCAAAGTAATTTATTTTTATAATGGGGTTTAGCTGCTTTTCACTGCTGTGTTTATGCCACTTTTTACCCACTTGACACACTAACAGAGACATATCAATACATAGGTTTTAAGATTATTACTAGTCAGATATATTCTTGTGCGGTGAATAGGGCGTGTTGAGTCCAGTTCTCTGAGCAAGGAGTAGGTCTTGTCTATTACATATTGGGTTTATGGAACGGTATCTGAGCTAATTTGAAACCCTTGTTTTATGTATCACCCCACCTCACCTTTCCCGTTAAGCAGCCATAGTGTGTTTTCTGCATGTGTGACTCTGTTCTGTTTTGTAATTCAGTTCAAGTGTAACGGTTTTTACATTCCCTCTATAAGTGATACCTTATGAGAAGTGTCCTTTTCTGTGTGACTTATTTCACTTAGAGTCGTCGTACCTAAATCCACTCATCATGCTGCTACTAGCCTTATGACATTGATTTCACGGCTGAGTGATATTCCATTGTACATAAGGACCACAACTTCTTTATCCATTTTTCTCTTTCCTGGGATATTGAAGGTGGAATGAAGTGGAGGTCCTTGTCAACAGAGCAGCCCTAAACTTTGGGGTGCTTGTGTCTTGCTGATTTTTAATTTTCCCAATTTATAACCCCATGAGTGGAAGTGCCCTATGCTCTCTAAGCTTTGTTTTTTAGATGTTTCAGGACTCACCGTACGCTTATCCAGAGTGGCTGTTGGCAATTTACATCCCGCCCATCAGTGTAGCAAGGCTCCCATTTCTCCATGGCCTGTCCTGCATTTCTGGTTTTGACACTTTTTTCAGCATGGCCTTTTTAACCGATGGGAAGCGAGACATATTTGTAGCGCTGATTTGCCTTTCCAGGTTGCTTGGTTGGCCAAAAAGGGCGTATGCGTTTTTTCCTGAATATATTCAGGAAAAAACGCATACGCCCTTTTTGGCCAAGGGCATCATTGTCAACGTTTTGCCGCTTTTCATGTGCTTTAAAGGCGATTCGAATCTACCTCCTGAAATCTGTTTCCTGCAATTCTGCCTTGATTTCAAATCCTCTTCTTTGCCTTCCCTCAATATATTTGTGGACGAGAGTTATCATTTATAACTCTGCAGGTTTGTGAATTGCAGTGCCCTGAACCTCCATTTTACAACTCGCGTTTTTCGGAGATGGCCGCAAAAGCGCAGGATGGCTTCAGGCCCTGTCTTGTTCCGGGGAGCAGGCTGAGCCTGTGGTTAATTCTTCTTCCTGATGGGAAAATAGAGTGACCTGTGCCTGTGCCAACACCACGAGCTAGTCTCTCATTGGTTCCACGTCTTCCCGTTCATCCTCAGGACAAATTCCAACCTGTATGGAACAGGACGTTAAAGGTGATGATGCTCCAAGGAGGGAGATTGCTAGTAAAGTGGCTGGAATGGCGAACCCGAGCACAAGGAGATGAGAAATGAGGTGCGTTTTAGAAACCTTTCCCCATCACACGGTGTACCATCTTCTGGGTATCTCATGCATGTTTTCGATGTAGGAAGATGCCCTTGAACCTGGAGATTTGGGACCCATGCGATGGGTACCACGCAGTATTACTTTAAAGGGTCTGCGTTTGCTCACCCAACCTCACCAAACCTCTCAGCCCCAAGAGTGTCCACCCTTATGTCTCATCCAGCTGTGGGTCTACATATGGTCAATCCAGGTTGCATCACAGCCCGTGAACGCATTGTGTAAGAATTTCTCTCTCTTTCACTGTCTTTGTTTCATGGGTTTTTCAAAGTAATTTATTTTTATAAATGGGTTTAGCTGCTTTTCACTGCTGTGTTTATGCCGCTTTTCACCCACTTGACACACTAACAGAGAGATATCAATACATAGGTTTTAAGATTATTACTAGTCAGATATATTCTTGTGCGGTGAATAGGGCGTGTTGAGTCCAGTTCTCTGAGCAAGGAGTAGGTCTTGTCTATTACATATTGGTTTTATGGAACGGTATCTGAGCTAATTTGAAACCCTTGTTTTATGTATCACCCCACCTCACCTTTCCCGTTAAGCAGCCATAGTGTGTTTTCTGCATGTGTGACTCTGTTCTGTTTTGTAATTCAGTTCAAGTGTAACGGTTTTTACATTCCCTCTATCAGTGATACCTTATGAGAAGTGTCCTTTTCTGTGTGACTTATTTCACTTAGAATCGTCGTACCTAAATCCACTCATCATGCTGCTACTAGCCTTATGACATTGATTTCATGACTGAGTGATATTCCATTGTACATAAGGACCACAACTTCTTTATCCATTTTTCTCTTTCCTGGGATATTGAAGGTGGAATGAAGTGGAGGTCCTTGTCAACAGAGCAGTCCTAAACTTTGGGGTGCTTGTGTCTTGCTAAATTTTAATTTTCCCAATTTATAACCCCATGAGTGGAAGTGCCCTATGCTCTCTAAGCTTTGTTTTTTAGATGTTTCAGGACTCACCGTACGCTTATCCAGAGTGGCTGTTGGCAATTTACATCCCGCCCATCAGTGTAGCAAGGCTCCCATTTCTCCATGGCCTGTCCTGCATTTCTGGTTTTGACACTTTTTTCAGCATGGCCTTTTTAACCGATGGGAAGCGAGACATATTTGTAGCGCTGATTTGCCTTTCCAGGTTGCTTGGTTGGCCAAAAAGGGCGTATGCGTTTTTTCCTGAATATATTCAGGAAAAAACGCATACGCCCTTTTTGGCCAAGGGCATCATTGTCAACGTTTTGCCGCTTTTCATGTGCTTTAAAGGCGATTCGAATCTACCTCCTGAAATCTGTTTCCTGCAATTCTGCCTTGATTTCAAATCCTCTTCTTTGCCTTCCCTCAATATATTTGTGGACGAGAGTTATCATTTATAACTCTGCAGGTTTGTGAATTGCAGTGCCCTGAACCTCCATTTTACAACTCGCGTTTTTCGGAGATGGCCGCAAAAGCGCAGGATGGCTTCAGGCCCTGTCTTGTTCCGGGGAGCAGGCTGAGCCTGTGGTTAATTCTTCTTCCTGATGGGAAAATAGAGTGACCTGTGCCTGTGCCAACACCACGAGCTAGTCTCTCATTGGTTCCACGTCTTCCCGTTCATCCTCAGGACAAATTCCAACCTGTATGGAACAGGACGTTAAAGGTGATGATGCTCCAAGGAGGGAGATTGCTAGTAAAGTGGCTGGAATGGCGAACCCGAGCACAAGGAGATGAGAAATGAGGTGCGTTTTAGAAACCTTTCCCCATCACACGGTGTACCATCTTCTGGGTATCTCATGCATGTTTTCGATGTAGGAAGATGCCCTTGAACCTGGAGATTTGGGACCCATGCGATGGGTACCACGCAGTATTACTTTAAAGGGTCTGCGTTTGCTCACCCAACCTCACCAAACCTCTCAGCCCCAAGAGTGTCCACCCTTATGTCTCATCCAGCTGTGGGTCTACATATGGTCAATCCAGGTTGCATCACAGCCCGTGAACGCATTGTGTAAGAATTTCTCTCTCTTTCACTGTCTTTGTTTCATGGGTTTTTCAAAGTAATTTATTTTTATAAATGGGTTTAGCTGCTTTTCACTGCTGTGTTTATGCCGCTTTTCACCCACTTGACACACTAACAGAGAGATATCAATACATAGGTTTTAAGATTATTACTAGTCAGATATATTCTTGTGCGGTGAATAGGGCGTGTTGAGTCCAGTTCTCTGAGCAAGGAGTAGGTCTTGTCTATTACATATTGGTTTTATGGAACGGTATCTGAGCTAATTTGAAACCCTTGTTTTATGTATCACCCCACCTCACCTTTCCCGTTAAGCAGCCATAGTGTGTTTTCTGCATGTGTGACTCTGTTCTGTTTTGTAATTCAGTTCAAGTGTAACGGTTTTTACATTCCCTCTATCAGTGATACCTTATGAGAAGTGTCCTTTTCTGTGTGACTTATTTCACTTAGAATCGTCGTACCTAAATCCACTCATCATGCTGCTACTAGCCTTATGACATTGATTTCATGACTGAGTGATATTCCATTGTACATAAGGACCACAACTTCTTTATCCATTTTTCTCTTTCCTGGGATATTGAAGGTGGAATGAAGTGGAGGTCCTTGTCAACAGAGCAGTCCTAAACTTTGGGGTGCTTGTGTCTTGCTAAATTTTAATTTTCCCAATTTATACCACCATGAGTGGAAGTGCCCTATGCTCTCTAAGCTTTGCTTTTCAGACGTTTCAGGACTCACCGTACACTTCTGCAGAGTGGCTGTTGACAATTTACATCCCGCCCATCAGTGTAGCAAGGCTCCCATTTCTCCATGGCCTGTCCTGCATTTCTGGTTTTGACACTTTTTTCAGCATGGCCCTTCTGAACGATGGGAAGCGAGACATCTATGTAGCGCTGATTTGCCTTTCCAGGTTGCTTGGTTGGCCAAAAAGGGCATATGCGTTTTTTCCTGAATATATTCAGGAAAAAACGCATACGCCCTTTTTGGCCAAGGGCATCATTGTCAACGTTTTGCCGCTTTTCATGTGCTTTAAAGGCGATTCGAATCTACCTCCTGAAATCTGTTTCCTGCAATTCTGCCTTGATTTCAAATCCTCTTCTTTGCCTTCCCTCAATATATTTGTGGATGAGAGTTATCATTTATAACTCTGCAGGTTTGTGAATTGCAGTGCCCTGAACCTCCATTTTACAACTCGCGTTTTTCGGAGATGGCCGCAAAAGCGCAGGATGGCTTCAGGCCCTGTCTTGTTCCGGGGAGCAGGCTGAGCCTGTGGTTAATTCTTCTTCCTGATGGGAAAATAGAGTGACCTGTGCCTGTGCCAACACCACGAGCTAGTCTCTCATTGGTTCCACGTCTTCCCGTTCATCCTCAGGACAAATTGCAACCTGTATGGAACAGGACGTTAAAGGTGATGATGCTCCAAGGAGGGAGATTGCTAGTAAAGTGGCTGGAATGGCGAACCCGAGCACAAGGAGATGAGAAATGAGGTGCGTTTTAGAAACCTTTCCCCATCACACGGTGTACCATCTTCTGGGTATCTCATGCATGTTTTCGATGTAGGAAGATGCCCTTGAACCTGGAGATTTGGGACCCATGCGATGGGTACCACGCAGTATTACTTTAAAGGGTCTGCGTTTGCTCACCCAACCTCACCAAACCTCTCAGCCGCAACAGTGTCCACCCTTATGTCTCATCCAGCTGTGGGTCTACATATGGTCAATCCAGGTTGCATCACAGCCCGTGAACGCATTGTGTAAGAATTTCTCTCTCTTTCACTGTCTTTGTTTCATGGGTTTTTCAAAGTAATTTATTTTTATAAATGGGTTTAGCTGCTTTTCACTGCTGTGTTTATGCCGCTTTTCACCCACTTGACACACTAACAGAGAGATATCAATACATAGGTTTTAAGATTATTACTAGTCAGATATATTCTTGTGCGGTGAATAGGGCGTGTTGAGTCCAGTTCTCTGAGCAAGGAGTAGGTCTTGTCTATTACATATTGGTTTTATGGAACGGTATCTGAGCTAATTTGAAACCCTTGTTTTATGTATCACCCCACCTCACCTTTCCCGTTAAGCAGCCATAGTGTGTTTTCTGCATGTGTGACTCTGTTCTGTTTTGTAATTCAGTTCAAGTGTAACGGTTTTTACATTCCCTCTATCAGTGATACCTTATGAGAAGTGTCCTTTTCTGTGTGACTTATTTCACTTAGAATCGTCGTACCTAAATCCACTCATCATGCTGCTACTAGCCTTATGACATTGATTTCATGGCTGAGTGATATTCCATTGTACATAAGGACCACAACTTCTTTATCCATTTTTCTCTTTCCTGGGATATTGAAGGTGGAATGAAGTGGAGGTCCTTGTCAACAGAGCAGTCCTAAACTTTGGGGTGCTTGTGTCTTGCTAAATTTTAATTTTCCCAATTTATACCACCATGAGTGGAAGTGCCCTATGCTCTCTAAGCTTTGCTTTTCAGACGTTTCAGGACTCACCGTACACTTCTGCAGAGTGGCTGTTGACAATTTACATCCCGCCCATCAGTGTAGCAAGGCTCCCATTTCTCCATGGCCTGTCCTGCATTTCTGGTTTTGACACTTTTTTCAGCATGGCCCTTCTGAACGATGGGAAGCGAGACATCTATGTAGCGCTGATTTGCCTTTCCAGGTTGCTTGGTTGGCCAAAAAGGGCATATGCGTTTTTTCCTGAATATATTCAGGAAAAAACGCATACGCCCTTTTTGGCCAAGGGCATCATTGTCAACGTTTTGCCGCTTTTCATGTGCTTTAAAGGCGATTCGAATCTACCTCCTGAAATCTGTTTCCTGCAATTCTGCCTTGATTTCAAATCCTCTTCTTTGCCTTCCCTCAATATATTTGTGGATGAGAGTTATCATTTATAACTCTGCAGGTTTGTGAATTGCAGTGCCCTGAACCTCCAATTTACAACTCGCTTTTTAGGGAGCTGGCTGCAAAAGCGCAGGATGGCTTCAGGCCCTGTTCTGGTTCCGGGGGGCAGGCTGAGCCTGTGGTTAATTCTTCTTCCTGATGGGAAAATAGAGTGACCTATGCCTGTCCCAACACCAAGAGCTAGTCTTTCATTGGTTCCACGTCTTCCCGTTCATCCTCAATACAAATTGCAAACTGTACGGAACAGGAGGTTAAAGGTGCTGATGCTCCAAGGAGGGAGATTGCTAGTAAAGTGGCTGGAATGGCGAACCCGGGCACAAGCAGATGAGAAATGAGGTGCG
Organism: Balaenoptera borealis; assembly: GCF_965194805.1. Taxonomy (NCBI): domain Eukaryota; kingdom Metazoa; phylum Chordata; class Mammalia; order Artiodactyla; family Balaenopteridae; genus Balaenoptera; species Balaenoptera borealis. The sequence continues at coordinate 1,338,971 of NC_138869.1, read as the reverse complement.
TTTTAGAAACCTTTCCCCATCACACAGTGTAGCATCTTCTGGGTGTCTCATGCATGTTTTCGATGTAGGAAGATGCCCTTGAACCTGGAGATTTGGGACCCATGCGATGGGTACCACGCAGTATTACTTTAAAGGGACTGCGTTTGCTCACCCAACCTCACCAAACCTCTCAGCTGCAACAGTGTCCACCCTTATGTCTCATCCAGCTGTGGGTCTAGATATGGTCAATCCAGGTTGCATCACAGCCCCTGAACGCATTGTGTAAGAATTTCGCTCTCTTTCACTGTCTTTGTTTCATGGGTTTTTCAAAGTAATTTATTTTTATAATGGGGTTTAGCTGCTTTTCACGGCTGTGTTTATGCCGCTTTACACCCACTTGACACACTAACAGAGAGATATCAATACATAGGTTTTAAGATTATTACTAGTCAGATATATTCTTGTGCGGTGAATAGGGCGTGTTGAGTCCAGTTCTCTGAGCAAGGAGTAGGTCTTATCTATTACATATTGGGTTTATGGAACGGTATCTGAGCTAATTTGAAAACCTTGTTTTATGTATCACCCCACCTCACCTTTCCCGTTAAGCAGCCATAGTGTGTTTTCTGCATGTGTGACTCTGTTCTGTTTTGTAATTCAGTTCAAGTGTAACGGTTTTTACATTCCCTCTATCAGTGATACCTTATGAGAAGTGTCCTTTTCTGTGTGACTTATTTCACTTAGAATCGTCGTACCTAAATCCACTCATCATGCTGCTACTAGCCTTATGACATTGATTTCATGGCTGAGTGATATTCCATTGTACATAAGGACCACAACTTCTTTATCCATTTTTCTCTTTCCTGGGATATTGAAGGTGGAGTGAAGTGGAGGTCCTTGTCAACAGAGCAGCCCTAAACTTTGGGGTGCTTGTGTCTTGCTGATTTTTCATTTTCCCAATTTATACCCCCATGAGTGGAAGTGCCCTATGCTCTCTAAGCTTTGCTTTTTAGACATTTCAGGACTCACCGTACACTTCTCCAGAGTGGCTGTTGACAATTTACATCCCGCCCATCAGTGTAGCAAGGCTCCCATTTCTCCATGGCCTGTCCTGCATTTCTGGTTTTGACATTTTTTTCAGCATGGCCCTTTTGAGCGATGGGAAGCGAGACTTGTTTGTAGCGCTGATTTGCCTTTCCAGGTTGCTTGGTTGGCCAAAAAGGGCGTATGCGTTTTTTCCTGAATATATTCAGGAAAAAACGCATACGCCCTTTTTGGCCAAGGGCATCATTGTCAACGATTTTCTGCTTTTCATGTGATTTAAAGGCGATTCGAATCTACCTTCTGAAATCTGTTTCCTGCAATTCTGCCTTGATTTCAAATCCTCTTCTTTGCCTTCCCTCAATATATTTGTGGACGAGAGTTATCATTTATAACTCTGCAGGTTTGTGAATTGCAGTGCCCTGAACCTCCATTTACAACTCGCTTTTTAGGGAGCTGGCCGCAAAAGCGCAGGATGGCTTCAGGCCCGGTTCTGGTTCCGGGGGGCAGGCTGATCCTGTGGTTAATTCTTCTTCCTGATGGGAAAATAGAGTGACCTGTGCCTGTCCCAACACCGAGAGCTTGTCTCTCGTTGGTTCCACGTCCTCCCGTTCATCCTCAGGACAAATTGCAACCTGTACGGAAGAGGAGGTTAAAGGTGCTGATGCTCCAAGGAGGGAGATTGCTAGTAAAGTGGCTGGAATGGCGAACCCGGGCACAAGCAGATGAGAAATGAGGTGCGTTTTAGAAACCTTTCCCCATCACACGGTGTACCATCTTCTGGGATTCTCATGCATGTTTTTGATGTAGGAAGATGCCCTTGAACCTGGAGATTTGGGACCCATGCGATGGGTACCACGCAGTATTACTTTAAAGGGTCTGCGTTTGCTCACCCAACCTCACCAAACCTCTCAGCCGCAACAGTGTCCACCCTTATGTCTCATCCAGCTGTGGGTCTAGATATGGTCAATCCAGGTTGCATCACAGCCCCTGAACGCATTGTGTAAGAATTTCTCTCTCTTTCACTGTCTTTGTTTCATGGGTTTTTCAAAGTAATTTATTTTTATAATGGGGTTTAGCTGCTTTTCACTGCTGTGTTTATGCCGCTTTTTACCCACTTGACACACTAACAGAGAGATATCAGTACATAGGTTTTAAGATTATTACTAGTCAGATGTATTCTTGTGCGGTGAATAGGGCGTGTTGAGTCCAGTTCTCTGAGCAAGGAGTAGGTCTTGTCTATTACATATTGGGTTTATGGAACGGTATCTGAGCTAATTTGAAACCCTTGTTTTATGTATCACCCCACCTCACCTTTCCCGTTAAGCAGCCATAGTGTGTTTTCTGCATGTGTGACTCTGTTCTGTTTTGTAATTCAGTTCAAGTGTAACGGTTTTTACATTCCCTCTATCAGTGATACCTTATGAGAAGTGTCCTTTTCTGTGTGACTTATTTCACTTAGAGTCGTCGTACCTAAATCCACTCATCATGCTGGTACTAGCCTTATGACATTGATTTCACGGATGAGTGATATTCCATTGTACATAAGGACCACAACTTCTTTATCCATTTTTCTCTTTCCTGGGATATTGAAGGTGGAATGAAGGGGAGGTCCTTGTCAACAGAGCAGCCCTAAACTTTGGGGTGCTTGTGTCTTGCTGATTTTTAATTTTCCCAATTTATAACCCCATGAGTGGAAGTGCCGTATGCTCTCTAAGCTTTGTTTTTTAGATGTTTCAGGACTCACCGTACGCTTCTCCAGAGTGGCTGTTGGCAATTTACATCCCGCCCATCAGTGTAGCAAGGCTCCCATTTCTCCATGGCCTGTCCTGCATTTCTGGTTTTGAGACTTTATTCAGCATGGCCTTTTTAACCGATGGGAAGCGAGACATCTTTGTAGCGCTGATTTGCCTTTCCAGGTTGCTTGGTTGGCCAAAAAGGGCGTATGCGTTTTTTCCTGAATATATTCAGGAAAAAACGCATACGCCATTTTTGGCCAAGGGCATCATTGTCAACGTTTTGCCGCTTTTCATGTGCTTTAAAGGCGATTTGAATCTACCTCCTGAAATCTGTTTCCTGCAATTCTGCCTTGATTTCAAATCCTCTTCTTTGCCTTCCCTCAATATATTTGTGGACGAGAGTTATCATTTATAACTCTGCAGGTTTGTGAATTGCAGTGCCCTGAACCTCCATTTTGCAACTCGCTTTTTAGGGAGCTGGCCGCAAAAGCGCAGGATGCCTTCAGGCCCTGTTCTGGTTCCGGGGGCAGGCTGAGCCTGTGGTTAATTCTTCTTCCTGATGGGAAAATAGAGTGACCTGTGCCTGTCCCAACACCAAGAGCTAGTCTCTCATTGGTTCCACGTCTTCCCGTTCATCCTCAGGACAAATATCAACCTGTACGGAGCAGGAGGTTAAAGGTGCTGATGCTCCAAGGACGGAGATTGCTAGTAAAGCGGCTGGAATAGCGAACCCGGGCACAAGGAGATGAGAAATGAGATGCGTTTTAGAAACCTTTCCACATCACACGGTGTACCATCTTCTGGGTTTCTCATGCATGTTTTCGATGTAGGAAGATGCCCTTGAACCTGGAGATTTGGGACCCATGCGATGGGTACCACGCAGTATTACTTTAAAGGGTCTGCGTTTGCTCACCCAACCTCACCAAACCTCTCAGCCGCAACAGTGTCCACCCTTATGTCTCATCCAGCTGTGGGTCTAGATATGGTCAATCCAGGTTGCATCACAGCCCCTGAACGCATTGTGTAAGAATTTCTCTCTCTTTCACTGTCTTTGTTTCATGGGTTTTTCAAAGTAATTTATTTTTATAATGGGGTTTAGCTGCTTTTCACTGCTGTGTTTATGCCACTTTTTACCCACTTGACACACTAACAGAGACATATCAATACATAGGTTTTAAGATTATTACTAGTCAGATATATTCTTGTGCGGTGAATAGGGCGTGTTGAGTCCAGTTCTCTGAGCAAGGAGTAGGTCTTGTCTATTACATATTGGGTTTATGGAACGGTATCTGAGCTAATTTGAAACCCTTGTTTTATGTATCACCCCACCTCACCTTTCCCGTTAAGCAGCCATAGTGTGTTTTCTGCATGTGTGACTCTGTTCTGTTTTGTAATTCAGTTCAAGTGTAACGGTTTTTACATTCCCTCTATAAGTGATACCTTATGAGAAGTGTCCTTTTCTGTGTGACTTATTTCACTTAGATTCGTCGTACCTAAATGGACTCATCATGCTGGTACTAGCCTTATGACATTGATTTCACGGCTGAGTGATATTCCATTGTACATAAGGACCACAACTTCTTTATCCATTTTTCTCTTTCCTGGGATATTGAAGGTGGAATGAAGTGGAGGTCCTTGTCAACAGAGCAGCCCTAAACTTTGGGGTGCTTGTGTCTTGCTGATTTTTAATTTTCCCAATTTATAACCCCATGAGTGGAAGTGCCCTATGCTCTCTAAGCTTTGTTTTTTAGATGTTTCAGGACTCACCGTACGCTTATCCAGAGTGGCTGTTGGCAATTTACATCCCGCCCATCAGTGTAGCAAGGCTCCCATTTCTCCATGGCCTGTCCTGCATTTCTGGTTTTGACACTTTTTTCAGCATGGCCCTTTTGACCGATGGGAAGCGAGACATCTTTGTAGCGCTGATTTGCCTTTCCAGGTTGCTTGGTTGGCCAAAAAGGGCGTATGCGTTTTTTCCTGAATATATTCAGGAAAAAACGCATACGCCCTTTTTGGCCAAGGGCATCATTGTCAACGTTTTGCCGCTTTTCATGTGCTTTAAAGGCGATTCGAATCTACCTCCTGAAATCTGTTTCCTGCAATTCTGCCTTGATTTCAAATCCTCTTCTTTGCCTTCCCTCAATATATTTGTGGACGAGAGTTATCATTTATAACTCTGCAGGTTTGTGAATTGCAGTGCCCTGAACCTCCAATTTACAACTCGCTTTTTAGGGAGCTGGCTGCAAAAGCGCAGGATGGCTTCAGGCCCTGTTCTGGTTCCGGGGGGCAGGCTGAGCCTGTGGTTAATTATTCTTCCTGATGGGAAAATAGAGAGATCTATGCCTGTCCCAACAACAAGAGCTAGTCTTTCATTGGTTCCACGTCTTCCCGTTCATCCTCAGTACAAATTGCAACCTGTACGGAACAGGAGGTTAAAGGTGCTGATGCTCCAAGGAGGGAGATTGCTAGTAAAGTGGCTGGAATGGCGAACCCGGGCACAAGCAGATGAGAAATGAGGTGCGTTTTAGAAACCTTTCCCCATCACACGGTGTACCATCTTCTGGGTATCTCATGCATGTTTTCGATGTAGGAAGATGCCCTTGAACCTGGAGATTTGGGACCCATGTGATGGGTACCACGCAGTATTACTTTAAAGGGTCTGCGTTTGCTCACCCAACCTCACCAAACCTCTCAGCTGCAACAGTGTCCACCCTTATGTCTCATCCAGCTGTGGGTCTAGATATGGTCAATCCAGGTTGCATCACAGCCCCTGAACGCATTGTGTAAGAATTTCGCTCTCTTTCACTGTCTGTGTTTCACGGGTTTTTCAAAGTAATTTATTTTTATAATGGGGTTTAGCTGCTTTTCACTGCTGTGTTTATGCCGCTTTACACCCACTTGACACACTAACAGAGAGATATCAATACATAGGTTTTAAGATTATTACTAGTCAGATATATTCTTGTGCGGTGAATAGGGCGTGTTGAGTCCAGTTCTCTGAGCAAGGAGTAGGTCTTGTCTATTACATATTGGGTTTATGGAACGGTATCTGAGCTAATTTGAAACCCTTGTTTTATGTATCACCCCACCTCACCTTTCCCGTTAAGCAGCCATAGTTTGTTTTCTGCATGTGTGACTCTGTTCTGTTTTGTAATTCAGTTCAAGTGTAACGGTTTTTACATTCCCTCTATCAGTGATACCTTATGAGAAGTGTCCTTTTCTGTGTGACTTATTTCACTTAGAATCGTCGTACCTAAATCCACTCATCATGCTGCTACTAGCCTTATGACATTGATTTCATGGCTGAGTGATATTCCATTGTACATAAGGACCACAACTTCTTTATCCATTTTTCTCTTTCCTGGGATATTGAAGGTGGAATGAAGTGGAGGTCCTTGTCAACAGAGCAGCCCTAAACTTTGGGGTGCTTGTGTCTTGCTGATTTTTCATTTTCCCAATTTATACCCCCATGAGTGGAAGTGCCCTATGCTCTCTAAGCTTTGCTTTTTAGACTTTTCAGGACTCACCGTACACTTCTCCAGAGTGGCTGTTGACAATTTACATCCCGCCCATCAGTGTAGCAAGGCTCCCATTTCTCCATGGCCTGTCCTGCATTTCTGGTTTTGACACTTTTTTCAGCATGGCCCTTTTGACCGATGGGAAGCAAGACATCTTTGTAGCGCTGATTTGCCTTTCCAGGTTGCTTGGTTGGCCAAAAAGGGCGTATGCGTTTTTTCCTGAATATATTCAGGAAAAAACGCATACGCCCTTTTTGGCCAAGGGCATCATTGTCAACGTTTTGCCGCTTTTCATGTGCTTTAAAGGCGATTCGAATCTACCTCCTGAAATCTGTTTCCTGCAATTCTGCCTTGATTTCAAATCCTCTTCTTTGCCTTCCCTCAATATATTTGTGGATGAGAGTTATCATTTATAACTCTGCAGGTTTGTGAATTGCAGTGCCCTGAACCTCCATTTACAACTCGCTTTTTAGGGAGCTGGCCGCAAAAGCGCAGGATGGCTTCAGGCCCGGTTCTGGTTCCGGGTGGCAGGCTGATCCTGTGGTTAATTCTTCTTCCTGATGGGAAAATAGAGTGAACTGTGCCTGTCCCAACACCAAGAGCTAGTCTCTCGTTGGTTCCACGTCTTCCCGTTCATCCTCAGGACAAATTGCAACCTGTACGGAACCGGAGGTTAAAGGTGCTGATGCTCCAAGGACGGAGATTGCTAGTAAAGTGGCTGAAATGGCGAACCCGGGCACAAGCAGATGAGAAATGAGGTGCGTTTTAGAAACCGTTCCCCATCACACGGTGTACCATCTTCTGGGTATCTCATGCATGTTTTCGATGTAGGAAGATGCCCTGGAACCTGGAGATTTGGGACCCATGCGATGGGTACCACGCAGTATTACTTTAAAGGGTCTGCGTTTGCTCACCCAACCTCACCAAACCTCTCAGCCGCAACAGTGTCCACCCTTATGTCTCATCCAGCTGTGGGTCTAGATATGGTCAATCCAGGTTGCATCACAGCCCCTGAACGCATTGTGTAAGAATTTCTCTCTCTTTCACTGTCTTTGTTTCATGGGTTTTTCAAAGTAATTTATTTTTATAATGGGGTTTAGCTGCTTTTCACTGCTGTGTTTATGCCACTTTTTACCCACTTAACACACTAACAGAGACATATCAATACATAGGTTTTAAGATTATTACTAGTCAGATATATTCTTGTGCGGTGAATAGGGCGTGTTGAGTCCAGTTCTCTGAGCAAGGAGTAGGTCTTGTCTATTACATATTGGGTTTATGGAACGGTATCTGAGCTAATTTGAAACCCTTGTTTTATGTATCACCCCACCTCACCTTTCCCGTTAAGCAGCCATAGTGTGTTTTCTGCATGTGTGACTCTGTTCTGTTTTGTAATTCAGTTCAAGTGTAACGGTTTTTACATTCCCTCTATAAGTGATACCTTATGAGAAGTGTCCTTTTCTGTGTGACTTATTTCACTTAGAGTCGTCGTACCTAAATCCACTCATCATGCTGCTACTAGCCTTATGACATTGATTTCACGGCTGAGTGATATTCCATTGTACATAAGGACCACAACTTCTTTATCCATTTTTCTCTTTCCTGGGATATTGAAGGTGGAATGAAGTGGAGGTCCTTGTCAACAGAGCAGCCCTAAACTTTGGGGTGCTTGTGTCTTGCTGATTTTTAATTTTCCCAATTTATAACCCCATGAGTGGAAGTGCCCTATGCTCTCTAAGCTTTGTTTTTTAGATGTTTCAGGACTCACCGTACGCTTATCCAGAGTGGCTGTTGGCAATTTACATCCCGCCCATCAGTGTAGCAAGGCTCCCATTTCTCCATGGCCTGTCCTGCATTTCTGGTTTTGACACTTTTTTCAGCATGGCCTTTTTAACCGATGGGAAGCGAGACATATTTGTAGCGCTGATTTGCCTTTCCAGGTTGCTTGGTTGGCCAAAAAGGGCGTATGCGTTTTTTCCTGAATATATTCAGGAAAAAACGCATACGCCCTTTTTGGCCAAGGGCATCATTGTCAACGTTTTGCCGCTTTTCATGTGCTTTAAAGGCGATTCGAATCTACCTCCTGAAATCTGTTTCCTGCAATTCTGCCTTGATTTCAAATCCTCTTCTTTGCCTTCCCTCAATATATTTGTGGACGAGAGTTATCATTTATAACTCTGCAGGTTTGTGAATTGCAGTGCCCTGAACCTCCATTTTACAACTCGCGTTTTTCGGAGATGGCCGCAAAAGCGCAGGATGGCTTCAGGCCCTGTCTTGTTCCGGGGAGCAGGCTGAGCCTGTGGTTAATTCTTCTTCCTGATGGGAAAATAGAGTGACCTGTGCCTGTGCCAACACCACGAGCTAGTCTCTCATTGGTTCCACGTCTTCCCGTTCATCCTCAGGACAAATTGCAACCTGTATGGAACAGGACGTTAAAGGTGATGATGCTCCAAGGAGGGAGATTGCTAGTAAAGTGGCTGTAATGGCGAACCCGAGCACAAGGAGATGAGAAATGAGGTGCGTTTTAGAAACCTTTCCCCATCACACGGTGTACCATCTTCTGGGTATCTCATGCATGTTTTCGATGTAGGAAGATGCCCTTGAACTTGGAGATTTGGGACCCATGCGATGGGTACCACGCAGTATTACTTTAAAGGGTCTGTGTTTGCTCACCCAACCTCACCAAACCTCTCAGCCCCAAGAGTGTCCACCCTTATGTCTCATCCAGCTGTGGGTCTACATATGGTCAATCCAGGTTGCATCACAGCCCGTGAACGCATTGTGTAAGAATTTCTCTCTCTTTCACTGTCTTTGTTTCATGGGTTTTTCAAAGTAATTTATTTTTATAAATGGGTTTAGCTGCTTTTCACTGCTGTGTTTATGCCGCTTTTCACCCACCTGACACACTAACAGAGAGATATCAATACATAGGTTTTAAGATTATTACTAGTCAGATATATTCTTGTGCGGTGAATAGGGCGTGTTGAGTCCAGTTCTCTGAGCAAGGAGTAGGTCTTGTCTATTACATATTGGTTTTATGGAACGGTATCTGAGCTAATTTGAAACCCTTGTTTTATGTATCACCCCACCTCACCTTTCCCGTTAAGCAGCCATAGTGTGTTTTCTGCATGTGTGACTCTGTTCTGTTTTGTAATTCAGTTCAAGTGTAACGGTTTTTACATTCCCTCTATCAGTGATACCTTATGAGAAGTGTCCTTTTCTGTGTGACTTATTTCACTTAGAATCGTCGTACCTAAATCCACTCATCATGCTGCTACTAGCCTTATGACATTGATTTCATGGCTGAGTGATATTCCATTGTACATAAGGACCACAACTTCTTTATCCATTTTTCTCTTTCCTGGGATATTGAAGGTGGAATGAAGTGGAGGTCCTTGTCAACAGAGCAGTCCTAAACTTTGGGGTGCTTGTGTCTTGCTAAATTTTAATTTTCCCAATTTATACCACCATGAGTGGAAGTGCCCTATGCTCTCTAAGCTTTGCTTTTCAGACGTTTCAGGACTCACCGTACACTTCTGCAGAGTGGCTGTTGACAATTTACATCCCGCCCATCAGTGTAGCAAGGCTCCCATTTCTCCATGGCCTGTCCTGCATTTCTGGTTTTGACACTTTTTTCAGCATGGCCCTTCTGAACGATGGGAAGCGAGACATCTATGTAGCGCTGATTTGCCTTTCCAGGTTGCTTGGTTGGCCAAAAAGGGCGTATGCGTTTTTTCCTGAATATATTCAGGAAAAAACGCATACGCCCTTTTTGGCCAAGGGCATCATTGTCAACGTTTTGCCGCTTTTCATGTGCTTTAAAGGCGATTCGAATCTACCTCCTGAAATCTGTTTCCTGCAATTCTGCCTTGATTTCAAATCCTCTTCTTTGCCTTCCCTCAATATATTTGTGGACGAGAGTTATCATTTATAACTCTGCAGGTTTGTGAATTGCAGTGCCCTGAATCTCCATTTTGCAACTCGCTTTTTAGGGAGCTGGCTGCAAAAGCGCAGGATGGCTTCAGGCCCTGTTCTGGTTCCGGGGGGCAGGCTGAGCCTGTGGTTAATTATTCTTCCTGATGGGAAAATAGAGTGACCTATGCCTGTCCCAACAACAAGAGCTAGTCTTTCATTGGTTCCACATCTTCCCGTTCATCCTCAGTACAAATTGCAACCTGTACGGAACAGGAGGTTAAAGGTGCTGATGCTCCAAGGAGGGAGATTGCTAGTAAAGTGGCTGGAATGGCGAACCCGGGCACAAGCAGATGAGAAATGAGGTGCGTTTTAGAAACCTTTCCCCATCACACGGTGTACCATCTTCTGGGTATCTCATGCATGTTTTCGATGTAGGAAGATGCCCTTGAACCTGGAGATTTGGGACCCATGCGATGGGTACCACGCAGTATTACTTTAAAGGGTCTGCGTTTGCTCACCCAACCTCACCAAACCTCTCAGCTGCAACAGTGTCCACCCTTATGTCTCATCCAGCTGTGGGTCTAGATATGGTCAATCCAGGTTGCATCACAGCCCCGGAACGCATTGTGTAAGAATTTCGCTCTCTTTCACTGTCTGTGTTTCACGGGTTTTTCAAAGTAATTTATTTTTATAATGGGGTTTAGCTGCTTTTCACTGCTGTGTTTATGCCGCTTTACACCCACTTGACACACTAACAGAGAGATATCAATACATAGGTTTTAAGATTATTACTAGTCAGATATATTCTTGTGCGGTGAATAGGGCGTGTTGAGTCCAGTTCTCTGAACAAGGAGTAGGTCTTGTCTATTACATATTGGGTTTATGGAACGGTATCTGAGCTAATTTGAAACCCTTGTTTTATGTATCACCCCACCTCACCTTTCCCGTTAAGCAGCCATAGTGTGTTTTCTGCATGTGTGACTCTGTTCTGTTTTGTAATTCAGTTCAAGTGTAACGGTTTTTACATTCCCTCTATCAGTGATACCTTATGAGAAGTGTCCTTTTCTGTGTGACTTATTTCACTTAGAATCGTCGTACCTAAATCCACTCATCATGCTGCTACTAGCCTTATGACATTGATTTCATGGCTGAGTGATATTCCATTGTACATAAGGACCACAACTTCTTTATCCATTTTTCTCTTTCCTGGGATATTGAAGGTGGAATGAAGTGGAGGTCCTTGTCAACAGAGCAGCCCTAAACTTTGGGGTGCTTGTGTCTTGCTGATTTTTCATTTTCCCAATTTATACCCCCATGAGTGGAAGTGCCCTATGCTCTCTAAGCTTTGCTTTTTAGACTTTTCAGGACTCACCGTACACTTCTCCAGAGTGGCTGTTGACAATTTACATCCCGCCCATCAGTGTAGCAAGGCTCCCATTTCTCCATGGCCTGTCCTGCATTTCTGGTTTTGACACTTTTTTCAGCATGGCCCTTTTGACCGATGGGAAGCAAGACATCTTTGTAGCGCTGATTTGCCTTTCCAGGTTGCTTGGTTGGCCAAAAAGGGCGTATGCGTTTTTTCTTGAATATATTCAGGAAAAAACGCATACGCCCTTTTTGGCCAAGGGCATCATTGTCAACGTTTTGCCGCTTTTCATGTGCTTTAAAGGCGATTCGAATCTACCTCCTGAAATCTGTTTCCTGCAATTCTGCCTTGATTTCAAATCCTCTTCTTTGCCTTCCCTCAATATATTTGTGGACGAGAGTTATCATTTATAACTCTGCAGGTTTGTGAATTGCAGTGCCCTGAACCTCCATTTTGCAACTCGCTTTTTAGGGAGCTGGCCGCAAAAGCGCAGGATGGCTTCAGGCCCTGTTCTGGTTCCGGGGGGCAGGCTGAGCCTGTGGTTAATTATTCTTCCTGATGGGAAAATAGAGTGACCTATGCCTGTCCCAACAACAAGAGCTAGTCTTTCATTGGTTCCACATCTTCCCGTTCATCCTCAGTACAAATTGCAACCTGTACGGAACAGGAGGTTAAAGGTGCTGATGCTCCAAGGAGGGAGATTGCTAGTAAAGTGGCTGGAATGGCGAACCCGGGCACAAGCAGATGAGAAATGAGGTGCGTTTTAGAAACCTTTCCCCATCACACGGTGTACCATCTTCTGGGTATCTCATGCATGTTTTCGATGTAGGAAGATGCCCTTGAACCTGGAGATTTGGGACCCATGCGATGGGTACCACGCAGTATTACTTTAAAGGGTCTGCGTTTGCTCACCCAACCTCACCAAACCTCTCAGCTGCAACAGTGTCCACCCTTATGTCTCATCCAGCTGTGGGTCTAGATATGGTCAATCCAGGTTGCATCACAGCCCCTGAACGCATTGTGTAAGAATTTCGCTCTCTTTCACTGTCTGTGTTTCACGGGTTTTTCAAAGTAATTTATTTTTATAATGGGGTTTAGCTGCTTTTCACTGCTGTGTTTATGCCGCTTTACACCCACTTGACACACTAACAGAGAGATATCAATACATAGGTTTTAAGATTATTACTAGTCAGATATATTCTTGTGCGGTGAATAGGGCGTGTTGAGTCCAGTTCTCTGAGCAAGGAGTAGGTCTTGTCTATTACATATTGGGTTTATGGAACGGTATCTGAGCTAATTTGAAACCCTTTTTTTATGTATCACCCCACCTCACCTTTCCCGTTAAGCAGCCATAGTGTGTTTTCTGCATGTGTGACTCTGTTCTGTTTTGTAATTCAGTTCAAGTGTAACGGTTTTTACATTCCCTCTATCAGTGATACCTTATGAGAAGTGTCCTTTTCTGTGTGACTTATTTCACTTAGAATCGTCGTACCTAAATCCACTCATCATGCTGCTACTAGCCTTATGACATTGATTTCATGGCTGAGTGATATTCCATTTTACATAAGGACCACAACTTCTTTATCCATTTTTCTCTTTCCTGGGATATTGAAGGTGGAATGAAGTGGAGGTCCTTGTCAACAGAGCAGCCCTAAACTTTGGGGTGCTTGTGTCTTGCTGATTTTTCATTTTCCCAATTTATACCCCCATGAGTGGAAGTGCCCTATGCTCTCTAAGCTTTGCTTTTTAGACTTTTCAGGACTCACCGTACACTTCTCCAGAGTGGCTGTTGACAATTTACATCCCGCCCATCAGTGTAGCAAGGCTCCCATTTCTCCATGGCCTGTCCTGCATTTCTGGTTTTGACACTTTTTTCAGCATGGCCCTTTTGACCGATGGGAAGCAAGACATCTTTGTAGCGCTGATTTGCCTTTCCAGGTTGCTTGGTTGGCCAAAAAGGGCGTATGCGTTTTTTCTTGAATATATTCAGGAAAAAACGCATACGCCCTTTTTGGCCAAGGGCATCATTGTCAACGTTTTGCCGCTTTTCATGTGCTTTAAAGGCGATTCGAATCTAGCTCCTGAAATCTGTTTCCTGCAATTCTGCCTTGATTTCAAATCCTCTTCTTTGCCTTCCCTCAATATATTTGTGGATGAGAGTTATCATTTATAACTCTGCAGGTTTGTGAATTGCAGTGCCCTGAACCTCCATTTTACAACTCGCTCTTTAGGGAGCTGGCCGCAAAAGCGCAGGATGGCTTCAGGCCCTGTTCCGGTTCCGGGGGGCAGGCTGAGCCTGTGGTTAATTCTTCTTCCTGATGGGAAAATAGAGTGACCTGTGCCTGTCCCAACACCAAGAGCTAGTCTTTCATTGGTTCCACGTCTTCCCGTTCATCCTCAGTACAAATTGCAACCTGTACGGAGCAGGAGGTTAAAGGTGCTGATGCTCCAAGGAGGGAGATTGCTAGTAAAGTGGCTGGAATGGCGAACCCGGGCACAAGCAGATGAGAAATGAGGTGCGTTTTAGAAACCTTTCCCCATCATACGGTGTACCATCTTCTGGGTATCTCATGCATGTTTTCGATGTAGGAAGATGCCCTTGAACCTGGAGATTTGGGACCCATGCGATGGGTACCACGCAGTATTACTTTAAAGGGTCTGCGTTTGCTCACCCAACCTCACCAAACCTCTCAGCCGCAACAGTGTCCACCCTTATGTCTCATCCAGCTGTGGGTCTAGATATGGTCAATCCAGGTTGCATCACAGCCCCTGAACGCATTGTGTAAGAATTTCTCTCTCTTTCACTGTCTTTGTTTCATGGGTTTTTCAAAGTAATTTACTTTTATAATGGGGTTTAGCTGCTTTTCACTGCTGTGTTTATGCCGCTTTTTACCCACTTGACACACTAACAGAGAGATATCAATACATAGGTTTTAAGATTATTACTAGTCAGATATATTCTTGTGTGGTGAATAGGGCGTGTTGAGTCCAGTTCTCTGAGCAAGGAGTAGGTCTTGTCTATTACATATTGGGTTTATGGAACGGTATCTGAGCTAATTTGAATCCCTTGTTTTATGTATCACCCCACCTCACCTTTCCCGTTAAGCAGCCATAGTGTGTTTTCTGCATGTGTGACTCTGTTCTGTTTTCTGATTCAGTTCAAGTGTAACGGTTTTTACATTCCCTCTATAAGTGATACCTTATGAGAAGTGTCCTTTTCTGTGTGACTTATTTCACTTAGAATCGTCGTACCTAAATCCACTCATCATGCTGCTACTAGCCTTATGACATTGATTTCATGGCTGAGTGATATTCCATTGTACATAAGGACCACAACTTCTTTATCCATTTTTCTCTTTCCTGGGATATTGAAGGTGGAATGAAGTAGAGGTCCTTGTCAACAGAGCAGCCCTAAACTTTGGGGTGCTTGTGTCTTGCTGATTTTTCATTTTCCCAATTTATACCCCCATGAGTGGAAGTGCCCTATGCTCTCTAAGCTTTGCTTTTTAGACTTTTCAGGACTCACCGTACACTTCTCCAGAGTGGCTGTTGACAATTTACATCCCGCCCATCAGTGTAGCAAGGCTCCCATTTCTCCATGGCCTGTCCTGCATTTCTGGTTTTGACACTTTTTTCAGCATGGCCCTTTTGACCGATGGGAAGCAAGACATCTTTGTAGCGCTGATTTGCCTTTCCAGGTTGCTTGGTTGGCCAAAAAGGGCGTATGCGTTTTTTCCTGAATATATTCAGGAAAAAACGCATACGCCCTTTTTGGCCAAGGGCATCATTGTCAACGATTTTCTGCTTTTCATGTGATTTAAAGGCGATTCGAATCTACCTTCTGAAATCTGTTTCCTGCAATTCTGCCTTGATTTCAAATCCTCTTCTTTGCCTTCCCTCAATATATTTGTGGACGAGAGTTATCATTTATAACTCTGCAGGTTTGTGAATTGCAGTGCCCTGAACCTCCATTTACAACTCGCTTTTTAGGGAGCTGGCCGCAAAAGCACAGGATGGCTTCAGGCCCGGTTCTGGTTCCGGGGGGCAGGCTGATCCTGTGGTTAATTCTTCTTCCTGATGGGAAAATAGAGTGACCTGTGCCTGTCCCAACACCAAGAGCTAGTCTCTCGTTGGTTCCACGTCTTCCCGTTCATCCTCAGGACAAATTGCAACCTGTACGGAAGAGGAGGTTAAAGGTGCTGATGCTCCAAGGAGGGAGATTGCTAGTAAAGTGGCTGGAATGGCGAACCCGGGCACAAGCAGATGAGAAATGAGGTGCGTTTTAGAAACCTTTCCCCATCACACGGTGTACCATCTTCTGGGTATCTCATGCATGTTTTCGATATAGGAAGATGCCCTGGAACCTGGAGATTTGGGACCCATGCGATGGGTACCACGCAGTATTACTTTAATGGGTCTGTGTTTGCTCACCCAACCTCACCAAACCTCTCAGCCGCAACAGTGTCCACCCTTATGTCTCATCCAGCTGTGGGTCTAGATATGGTCAATCCAGGTTGCATCACAGCCCCTGAACGCATTGTGTAAGAATTTCTCTCTCTATCACTGTCTTTGTTTCATGGGTTTTTCAAAGTAATTTATTTTTATAATGGGGTTTAGCTGCTTTTCACTGCTGTGTTTATGCCACTTTTTACCCACTTGACACACTAACAGACACATATCAATACATAGGTTTTAAGATTATTACTAGTCAGATATATTCTTGTGCGGTGAATAGGGCGTGTTGAGTCCAGTTCTCTGAGCAAGGAGTAGGTCTTGTCTATTACATATTGGGTTTATGGAACGGTATCTGAGCTAATTTGAAACCCTTGTTTTATGTATCACCCCACCTCACCTTTCCCGTTAAGCAGCCATAGTGTGTTTTCTGCATGTGTGACTCTGTTCTGTTTTGTAATTCAGTTCAAGTGTAACGGTTTTTACATTCCCTCTATCAGTGATACCTTATGAGAAGTGTCCTTTTCTGTGTGACTTATTTCACTTAGAATCGTCGTACCTAAATCCACTCATCATGCTGCTACTAGCCTTATGACATTGATTTCATGGCTGAGTGATATTCCATTGTACATAAGGACCACAACTTCTTTATCCATTTTTCTCTTTCCTGGGATATTGAAGGTGGAATGAAGTGGAGGTCCTTGTCAACAGAGCAGTCCTAAACTTTGGGGTGCTTGTGTCTTGCTGAATTTTAATTTTCCCAATTTATACCCCCATGAGTGGAAGTGCCCTATGCTCTCTAAGCTTTGCTTTTCAGACGTTTCAGGACTCACCGTACACTTCTCCAGAGTGGCTGTTGACAATTTACATCCCGCCCATCAGTGTAGCAAGGCTCCCATTTCTCCATGGCCTGTCCTGCATTTCTGGTTTTGACACTTTTTTCAGCATGGCCCTTCTGAACGATGGGAAGCGAGACATCTATGTAGCGCTGATTTGCCTTTCCAGGTTGCTTGGTTGGCCAAAAAGGGCGTATGCGTTTTTTCCTGAATATATTCAGGAAAAAACGCATACGCCCTTTTTGGCCAAGGGCATCATTGTCAACGTTTTGCCGCTTTTCATGTGCTTTAAAGGCGATTCGAATCTACCTCCTGAAATCTGTTTCCTGCAATTCTGCCTTGATTTCAAATCCTCTTCTTTGCCTTCCCTCAATATATTTGTGGACGAGAGTTATCATTTATAACTCTGCAGGTTTGTGAATTGCAGTGCCCTGAACCTCCATTTTGCAACTCGCTTTTTAGGGAGCTGGCTGCAAAAGCGCAGGATGGCTTCAGGCCCTGTTCTGGTTCCGGGGGGCAGGCTGAGCCTGTGGTTAATTATTCTTCCTGATGGGAAAATAGAGTGACCTATGCCTGTCCCAACAACAAGAGCTAGTCTTTCATTGGTTCCACATCTTCCCGTTCATCCTCAGTACAAATTGCAACCTGTACGGAACAGGAGGTTAAAGGTGCTGATGCTCCAAGGAGGGAGATTGCTAGTAAAGTGGCTGGAATGGCGAACCCGGGCACAAGCAGATGAGAAATGAGGTGCGTTTTAGAAACCTTTCCCCATCACACGGTGTACCATCTTCTGGGTATCTCATGCATGTTTTCGATGTAGGAAGATGCCCTTGAACCTGGAGATTTGGGACCCATGCGATGGGTACCACGCAGTATTACTTTAAAGGGTCTGCGTTTGCTCACCCAACCTCACCAAACCTCTCAGCTGCAACAGTGTCCACCCTTATGTCTCATCCAGCTGTGGGTCTAGATATGGTCAATCCAGGTTGCATCACAGCCCCTGAACGCATTGTGTAAGAATTTCGCTCTCTTTCACTGTCTGTGTTTCACGGGTTTTTCAAAGTAATTTATTTTTATAATGGGGTTTAGCTGCTTTTCACTGCTGTGTTTATGCCGCTTTACACCCACTTGACACACTAACAGAGAGATATCAATACATAGGTTTTAAGATTATTACTAGTCAGATATATTCTTGTGCGGTGAATAGGGCGTGTTGAGTCCAGTTCTCTGAGCAAGGAGTAGGTCTTGTCTATTACATATTGGGTTTATGGAACGGTATCTGAGCTAATTTGAAACCCTTGTTTTATGTATCACCCCACCTCACCTTTCCCGTTAAGCAGCCATAGTGTGTTTTCTGCATGTGTGACTCTGTTCTGTTTTGTAATTCAGTTCAAGTGTAACGGTTTTTACATTCCCTCTATCAGTGATACCTTATGAGAAGTGTCCTTTTCTGTGTGACTTATTTCACTTAGAATCGTCGTACCTAAATCCACTCATCATGCTGCTACTAGCCTTATGACATTGATTTCATGGCTGAGTGATATTCCATTGTACATAAGGACCACAACTTCTTTATCCATTTTTCTCTTTCCTGGGATATTGAAGGTGGAATGAAGTGGAGGTCCTTGTCAACAGAGCAGCCCTAAACTTTGGGGTGCTTGTGTCTTGCTGATTTTTCATTTTCCCAATTTATACCCCCATGAGTGGAAGTGCCCTATGCTCTCTAAGCTTTGCTTTTTAGACTTTTCAGGACTCACCGTACACTTCTCCAGAGTGGCTGTTGACAATTTACATCCCGCCCATCAGTGTAGCAAGGCTCCCATTTCTCCATGGCCTGTCCTGCATTTCTGGTTTTGACACTTTTTTCAGCATGGCCCTTTTGACCGATGGGAAGCAAGACATCTTTGTAGCGCTGATTTGCCTTTCCAGGTTGCTTGGTTGGCCAAAAAGGGCGTA
Organism: Balaenoptera borealis; assembly: GCF_965194805.1. Taxonomy (NCBI): domain Eukaryota; kingdom Metazoa; phylum Chordata; class Mammalia; order Artiodactyla; family Balaenopteridae; genus Balaenoptera; species Balaenoptera borealis. The sequence continues at coordinate 1,320,172 of NC_138869.1, read as the reverse complement.
TGCGTTTTTTCCTGAATATATTCAGGAAAAAACGCATACGCCCTTTTTGGCCAAGGGCATCATTGTCAACGTTTTGCCGCTTTTCATGTGCTTTAAAGGCGATTCGAATCTACCTCCTGAAATCTGTTTCCTGCAATTCTGCCTTGATTTCAAATCCTCTTCTTTGCCTTCCCTCAATATATTTGTGGACGAGAGTTATCATTTATAACTCTGCAGGTTTGTGAATTGCAGTGCCCTGAACCTCCATTTTGCAACTCGCTTTTTAGGGAGCTGGCTGCAAAAGCGCAGGATGGCTTCAGGCCCTGTTCTGGTTCCGGGGGGCAGGCTGAGCCTGTGGTTAATTATTCTTCCTGATGGGAAAATAGAGTGACCTATGCCTGTCCCAACAACAAGAGCTAGTCTTTCATTGGTTCCACATCTTCCCGTTCATCCTCAGTACAAATTGCAACCTGTACGGAACAGGAGGTTAAAGGTGCTGATGCTCCAAGGAGGGAGATTGCTAGTAAAGTGGCTGGAATGGCGAACCCGGGCACAAGCAGATGAGAAATGAGGTGCGTTTTAGAAACCTTTCCCCATCACACGGTGTACCATCTTCTGGGTATCTCATGCATGTTTTCGATGTAGGAAGATGCCCTTGAACCTGGAGATTTGGGACCCATGCGATGGGTACCACGCAGTATTACTTTAAAGGGTCTGCGTTTGCTCACCCAACCTCACCAAACCTCTCAGCTGCAACAGTGTCCACCCTTATGTCTCATCCAGCTGTGGGTCTAGATATGGTCAATCCAGGTTGCATCACAGCCCCTGAACGCATTGTGTAAGAATTTCGCTCTCTTTCACTGTCTGTGTTTCACGGGTTTTTCAAAGTAATTTATTTTTATAATGGGGTTTAGCTGCTTTTCACTGCTGTGTTTATGCCGCTTTACACCCACTTGACACACTAACAGAGAGATATCAATACATAGGTTTTAAGATTATTACTAGTCAGATATATTCTTGTGCGGTGAATAGGGCGTGTTGAGTCCAGTTCTCTGAGCAAGGAGTAGGTCTTGTCTATTACATATTGGGTTTATGGAACGGTATCTGAGCTAATTTGAAACCCTTTTTTTATGTATCACCCCACCTCACCTTTCCCGTTAAGCAGCCATAGTGTGTTTTCTGCATGTGTGACTCTGTTCTGTTTTGTAATTCAGTTCAAGTGTAACGGTTTTTACATTCCCTCTATCAGTGATACCTTATGAGAAGTGTCCTTTTCTGTGTGACTTATTTCACTTAGAATCGTCGTACCTAAATCCACTCATCATGCTGCTACTAGCCTTATGACATTGATTACATGGCTGAGTGATATTCCATTGTACATAAGGACCACAACTTCTTTATCCATTTTTCTCTTTCCTGGGATATTGAAGGTGGAATGAAGTGGAGGTCCTTGTCAACAGAGCAGCCCTAAACTTTGGGGTGCTTGTGTCTTGCTGATTTTTCATTTTCCCAATTTATACCCCCATGAGTGGAAGTGCCCTATGCTCTCTAAGCTTTGCTTTTTAGACTTTTCAGGACTCACCGTACACTTCTCCAGAGTGGCTGTTGACAATTTACATCCCGCCCATCAGTGTAGCAAGGCTCCCATTTCTCCATGGCCTGTCCTGCATTTCTGGTTTTGACACTTTTTTCAGCATGGCCCTTTTGACCGATGGGAAGCAAGACATCTTTGTAGCGCTGATTTGCCTTTCCAGGTTGCTTGGTTGGCCAAAAAGGGCGTATGCGTTTTTTCCTGAATATATTCAGGAAAAAACGCATACGCCCTTTTTGGCCAAGGGCATCATTGTCAACGTTTTGCCGCTTTTCATGTGCTTTAAAGGCGATTCGAATCTACCTCCTGAAATCTGTTTCCTGCAATTCTGCCTTGATTTCAAATCCTCTTCTTTGCCTTCCCTCAATATATTTGTGGATGAGAGTTATCATTTATAACTCTGCAGGTTTGTGAATTGCAGTGCCCTGAACCTCCATTTTACAACTCGCTCTTTAGGGAGCTGGCCGCAAAAGCGCAGGATGGCTTCAGGCCCTGTTCCGGTTCCGGGGGGCAGGCTGAGCCTGTGGTTAATTATTCTTCCTGATGGGAAAATAGAGTGACCTATGCCTGTCCCAACAACAAGAGCTAGTCTTTCATTGGTTCCACATCTTCCCGTTCATCCTCAGTACAAATTGCAACCTGTACGGAACAGGAGGTTAAAGGTGCTGATGCTCCAAGGAGGGAGATTGCTAGTAAAGTGGCTGGAATGGCGAACCCGGGCACAAGCAGATGAGAAATGAGGTGCGTTTTAGAAACCTTTCCCCATCACACGGTGTACCATCTTCTGGGTATCTCATGCATGTTTTCGATGTAGGAAGATGCCCTTGAACCTGGAGATTTGGGACCCATGCGATGGGTACCACGCAGTATTACTTTAAAGGGTCTGCGTTTGCTCACCCAACCTCACCAAACCTCTCAGCTGCAACAGTGTCCACCCTTATGTCTCATCCAGCTGTGGGTCTAGATATGGTCAATCCAGGTTGCATCACAGCCCCTGAACGCATTGTGTAAGAATTTCGCTCTCTTTCACTGTCTGTGTTTCACGGGTTTTTCAAAGTAATTTATTTTTATAATGGGGTTTAGCTGCTTTTCACTGCTGTGTTTATGCCGCTTTACACCCACTTGACACACTAACAGAGAGATATCAATACATAGGTTTTAAGATTATTACTAGTCAGATATATTCTTGTGCGGTGAATAGGGCGTGTTGAGTCCAGTTCTCTGAGCAAGGAGTAGGTCTTGTCTATTACATATTGGGTTTATGGAACGGTATCTGAGCTAATTTGAAACCCTTGTTTTATGTATCACCCCACCTCACCTTTCCCGTTAAGCAGCCATAGTGTGTTTTCTGCATGTGTGACTCTGTTCTGTTTTGTAATTCAGTTCAAGTGTAACGGTTTTTACATTCCCTCTATCAGTGATACCTTATGAGAAGTGTCCTTTTCTGTGTGACTTATTTCACTTAGAATCGTCGTACCTAAATCCACTCATCATGCTGCTACTAGCCTTATGACATTGATTTCATGGCTGAGTGATATTCCATTGTACATAAGGACCACAACTTCTTTATCCATTTTTCTCTTTCCTGGGATATTGAAGGTGGAATGAAGTGGAGGTCCTTGTCAACAGAGCAGCCCTAAACTTTGGGGTGCTTGTGTCTTGCTGATTTTTCATTTTCCCAATTTATACCCCCATGAGTGGAAGTGCCCTATGCTCTCTAAGCTTTGCTTTTTAGACTTTTCAGGACTCACCGTACACTTCTCCAGAGTGGCTGTTGACAATTTACATCCCGCCCATCAGTGTAGCAAGGCTCCCATTTCTCCATGGCCTGTCCTGCATTTCTGGTTTTGACACTTTTTTCAGCATGGCCCTTTTGACCGATGGGAAGCAAGACATCTTTGTAGCGCTGATTTGCCTTTCCAGGTTGCTTGGTTGGCCAAAAAGGGCGTATGCGTTTTTTCCTGAATATATTCAGGAAAAAACGCATACGCCCTTTTTGGCCAAGGGCATCATTGTCAACGTTTTGCCGCTTTTCATGTGCTTTAAAGGCGATTCGAATCTACCTCCTGAAATCTGTTTCCTGCAATTCTGCCTTGATTTCAAATCCTCTTCTTTGCCTTCCCTCAATATATTTGTGGACGAGAGTTATCATTTATAACTCTGCAGGTTTGTGAATTGCAGTGCCCTGAACCTCCATTTTGCAACTCGCTTTTTAGGGAGCTGGCTGCAAAAGCGCAGGATGGCTTCAGGCCCTGTTCTGGTTCCGGGGGGCAGGCTGAGCCTGTGGTTAATTATTCTTCCTGATGGGAAAATAGAGTGACCTATGCCTGTCCCAACAACAAGAGCTAGTCTTTCATTGGTTCCACATCTTCCCGTTCATCCTCAGTACAAATTGCAACCTGTACGGAACAGGAGGTTAAAGGTGCTGATGCTCCAAGGAGGGAGATTGCTAGTAAAGTGGCTGGAATGGCGAACCCGGGCACAAGCAGATGAGAAATGAGGTGCGTTTTAGAAACCTTTCCCCATCACACGGTGTACCATCTTCTGGGTATCTCATGCATGTTTTCGATGTAGGAAGATGCCCTTGAACCTGGAGATTTGGGACCCATGCGATGGGTACCACGCAGTATTACTTTAAAGGGTCTGCGTTTGCTCACCCAACCTCACCAAACCTCTCAGCTGCAACAGTGTCCACCCTTATGTCTCATCCAGCTGTGGGTCTAGATATGGTCAATCCAGGTTGCATCACAGCCCCTGAACGCATTGTGTAAGAATTTCGCTCTCTTTCACTGTCTGTGTTTCACGGGTTTTTCAAAGTAATTTATTTTTATAATGGGGTTTAGCTGCTTTTCACTGCTGTGTTTATGCCGCTTTACACCCACTTGACACACTAACAGAGAGATATCAATACATAGGTTTTAAGATTATTACTAGTCAGATATATTCTTGTGCGGTGAATAGGGCGTGTTGAGTCCAGTTCTCTGAGCAAGGAGTAGGTCTTGTCTATTACATATTGGGTTTATGGAACGGTATCTGAGCTAATTTGAAACCCTTGTTTTATGTATCACCCCACCTCACCTTTCCCGTTAAGCAGCCATAGTGTGTTTTCTGCATGTGTGACTCTGTTCTGTTTTGTAATTCAGTTCAAGTGTAACGGTTTTTACATTCCCTCTATCAGTGATACCTTATGAGAAGTGTCCTTTTCTGTGTGACTTATTTCACTTAGAATCGTCGTACCTAAATCCACTCATCATGCTGCTACTAGCCTTATGACATTGATTTCATGGCTGAGTGATATTCCATTGTACATAAGGACCACAACTTCTTTATCCATTTTTCTCTTTCCTGGGATATTGAAGGTGGAATGAAGTGGAGGTCCTTGTCAACAGAGCAGTCCTAAACTTTGGGGTGCTTGTGTCTTGCTGAATTTTAATTTTCCCAATTTATACCCCCATGAGTGGAAGTGCCCTATGCTCTCTAAGCTTTGCTTTTCAGACGTTTCAGGACTCACCGTACACTTCTCCAGAGTGGCTGTTGACAATTTACATCCCGCCCATCAGTGTAGCAAGGCTCCCATTTCTCCATGGCCTGTCCTGCATTTCTGGTTTTGACACTTTTTTCAGCATGGCCCTTCTGAACGATGGGAAGCGAGACATCTATGTAGCGCTGATTTGCCTTTCCAGGTTGCTTGGTTGGCCAAAAAGGGCGTATGCGTTTTTTCCTGAATATATTCAGGAAAAAACGCATACGCCCTTTTTGGCCAAGGGCATCATTGTCAACGTTTTGCCGCTTTTCATGTGCTTTAAAGGCGATTCGAATCTACCTCCTGAAATCTGTTTCCTGCAATTCTGCCTTGATTTCAAATCCTCTTCTTTGCCTTCCCTCAATATATTTGTGGACGAGAGTTATCATTTATAACTCTGCAGGTTTGTGAATTGCAGTGCCCTGAACCTCCATTTTGCAACTCGCTTTTTAGGGAGCTGGCTGCAAAAGCGCAGGATGGCTTCAGGCCCTGTTCTGGTTCCGGGGGGCAGGCTGAGCCTGTGGTTAATTATTCTTCCTGATGGGAAAATAGAGTGACCTATGCCTGTCCCAACAACAAGAGCTAGTCTTTCATTGGTTCCACATCTTCCCGTTCATCCTCAGTACAAATTGCAACCTGTACGGAACAGGAGGTTAAAGGTGCTGATGCTCCAAGGAGGGAGATTGCTAGTAAAGTGGCTGGAATGGCGAACCCGGGCACAAGCAGATGAGAAATGAGGTGCGTTTTAGAAACCTTTCCCCATCACACGGTGTACCATCTTCTGGGTATCTCATGCATGTTTTCGATGTAGGAAGATGCCCTTGAACCTGGAGATTTGGGACCCATGCGATGGGTACCACGCAGTATTACTTTAAAGGGTCTGCGTTTGCTCACCCAACCTCACCAAACCTCTCAGCTGCAACAGTGTCCACCCTTATGTCTCATCCAGCTGTGGGTCTAGATATGGTCAATCCAGGTTGCATCACAGCCCCTGAACGCATTGTGTAAGAATTTCGCTCTCTTTCACTGTCTGTGTTTCACGGGTTTTTCAAAGTAATTTATTTTTATAATGGGGTTTAGCTGCTTTTCACTGCTGTGTTTATGCCGCTTTACACCCACTTGACACACTAACAGAGAGATATCAATACATAGGTTTTAAGATTATTACTAGTCAGATATATTCTTGTGCGGTGAATAGGGCGTGTTGAGTCCAGTTCTCTGAGCAAGGAGTAGGTCTTGTCTATTACATATTGGGTTTATGGAACGGTATCTGAGCTAATTTGAAACCCTTGTTTTATGTATCACCCCACCTCACCTTTCCCGTTAAGCAGCCATAGTGTGTTTTCTGCATGTGTGACTCTGTTCTGTTTTGTAATTCAGTTCAAGTGTAACGGTTTTTACATTCCCTCTATCAGTGATACCTTATGAGAAGTGTCCTTTTCTGTGTGACTTATTTCACTTAGAATCGTCGTACCTAAATCCACTCATCATGCTGCTACTAGCCTTATGACATTGATTTCATGGCTGAGTGATATTCCATTGTACATAAGGACCACAACTTCTTTATCCATTTTTCTCTTTCCTGGGATATTGAAGGTGGAATGAAGTGGAGGTCCTTGTCAACAGAGCAGCCCTAAACTTTGGGGTGCTTGTGTCTTGCTGATTTTTCATTTTCCCAATTTATACCCCCATGAGTGGAAGTGCCCTATGCTCTCTAAGCTTTGCTTTTTAGACTTTTCAGGACTCACCGTACACTTCTCCAGAGTGGCTGTTGACAATTTACATCCCGCCCATCAGTGTAGCAAGGCTCCCATTTCTCCATGGCCTGTCCTGCATTTCTGGTTTTGACACTTTTTTCAGCATGGCCCTTTTGACCGATGGGAAGCAAGACATCTTTGTAGCGCTGATTTGCCTTTCCAGGTTGCTTGGTTGGCCAAAAAGGGCGTATGCGTTTTTTCCTGAATATATTCAGGAAAAAACGCATACGCCCTTTTTGGCCAAGGGCATCATTGTCAACGTTTTGCCGCTTTTCATGTGCTTTAAAGGCGATTCGAATCTACCTCCTGAAATCTGTTTCCTGCAATTCTGCCTTGATTTCAAATCCTCTTCTTTGCCTTCCCTCAATATATTTGTGGACGAGAGTTATCATTTATAACTCTGCAGGTTTGTGAATTGCAGTGCCCTGAACCTCCATTTTGCAACTCGCTTTTTAGGGAGCTGGCTGCAAAAGCGCAGGATGGCTTCAGGCCCTGTTCTGGTTCCGGGGGGCAGGCTGAGCCTGTGGTTAATTATTCTTCCTGATGGGAAAATAGAGTGACCTATGCCTGTCCCAACAACAAGAGCTAGTCTTTCATTGGTTCCACATCTTCCCGTTCATCCTCAGTACAAATTGCAACCTGTACGGAACAGGAGGTTAAAGGTGCTGATGCTCCAAGGAGGGAGATTGCTAGTAAAGTGGCTGGAATGGCGAACCCGGGCACAAGCAGATGAGAAATGAGGTGCGTTTTAGAAACCTTTCCCCATCACACGGTGTACCATCTTCTGGGTATCTCATGCATGTTTTCGATGTAGGAAGATGCCCTTGAACCTGGAGATTTGGGACCCATGCGATGGGTACCACGCAGTATTACTTTAAAGGGTCTGCGTTTGCTCACCCAACCTCACCAAACCTCTCAGCTGCAACAGTGTCCACCCTTATGTCTCATCCAGCTGTGGGTCTAGATATGGTCAATCCAGGTTGCATCACAGCCCCTGAACGCATTGTGTAAGAATTTCGCTCTCTTTCACTGTCTGTGTTTCACGGGTTTTTCAAAGTAATTTATTTTTATAATGGGGTTTAGCTGCTTTTCACTGCTGTGTTTATGCCGCTTTACACCCACTTGACACACTAACAGAGAGATATCAATACATAGGTTTTAAGATTATTACTAGTCAGATATATTCTTGTGCGGTGAATAGGGCGTGTTGAGTCCAGTTCTCTGAGCAAGGAGTAGGTCTTGTCTATTACATATTGGGTTTATGGAACGGTATCTGAGCTAATTTGAAACCCTTTTTTTATGTATCACCCCACCTCACCTTTCCCGTTAAGCAGCCATAGTGTGTTTTCTGCATGTGTGACTCTGTTCTGTTTTGTAATTCAGTTCAAGTGTAACGGTTTTTACATTCCCTCTATCAGTGATACCTTATGAGAAGTGTCCTTTTCTGTGTGACTTATTTCACTTAGAATCGTCGTACCTAAATCCACTCATCATGCTGCTACTAGCCTTATGACATTGATTACATGGCTGAGTGATATTCCATTGTACATAAGGACCACAACTTCTTTATCCATTTTTCTCTTTCCTGGGATATTGAAGGTGGAATGAAGTGGAGGTCCTTGTCAACAGAGCAGCCCTAAACTTTGGGGTGCTTGTGTCTTGCTGATTTTTCATTTTCCCAATTTATACCCCCATGAGTGGAAGTGCCCTATGCTCTCTAAGCTTTGCTTTTTAGACTTTTCAGGACTCACCGTACACTTCTCCAGAGTGGCTGTTGACAATTTACATCCCGCCCATCAGTGTAGCAAGGCTCCCATTTCTCCATGGCCTGTCCTGCATTTCTGGTTTTGACACTTTTTTCAGCATGGCCCTTTTGACCGATGGGAAGCAAGACATCTTTGTAGCGCTGATTTGCCTTTCCAGGTTGCTTGGTTGGCCAAAAAGGGCGTATGCGTTTTTTCCTGAATATATTCAGGAAAAAACGCATACGCCCTTTTTGGCCAAGGGCATCATTGTCAACGTTTTGCCGCTTTTCATGTGCTTTAAAGGCGATTCGAATCTACCTCCTGAAATCTGTTTCCTGCAATTCTGCCTTGATTTCAAATCCTCTTCTTTGCCTTCCCTCAATATATTTGTGGATGAGAGTTATCATTTATAACTCTGCAGGTTTGTGAATTGCAGTGCCCTGAACCTCCATTTTACAACTCGCTCTTTAGGGAGCTGGCCGCAAAAGCGCAGGATGGCTTCAGGCCCTGTTCCGGTTCCGGGGGGCAGGCTGAGCCTGTGGTTAATTATTCTTCCTGATGGGAAAATAGAGTGACCTATGCCTGTCCCAACAACAAGAGCTAGTCTTTCATTGGTTCCACATCTTCCCGTTCATCCTCAGTACAAATTGCAACCTGTACGGAACAGGAGGTTAAAGGTGCTGATGCTCCAAGGAGGGAGATTGCTAGTAAAGTGGCTGGAATGGCGAACCCGGGCACAAGCAGATGAGAAATGAGGTGCGTTTTAGAAACCTTTCCCCATCACACGGTGTACCATCTTCTGGGTATCTCATGCATGTTTTCGATGTAGGAAGATGCCCTTGAACCTGGAGATTTGGGACCCATGCGATGGGTACCACGCAGTATTACTTTAAAGGGTCTGCGTTTGCTCACCCAACCTCACCAAACCTCTCAGCTGCAACAGTGTCCACCCTTATGTCTCATCCAGCTGTGGGTCTAGATATGGTCAATCCAGGTTGCATCACAGCCCCTGAACGCATTGTGTAAGAATTTCGCTCTCTTTCACTGTCTGTGTTTCACGGGTTTTTCAAAGTAATTTATTTTTATAATGGGGTTTAGCTGCTTTTCACTGCTGTGTTTATGCCGCTTTACACCCACTTGACACACTAACAGAGAGATATCAATACATAGGTTTTAAGATTATTACTAGTCAGATATATTCTTGTGCGGTGAATAGGGCGTGTTGAGTCCAGTTCTCTGAGCAAGGAGTAGGTCTTGTCTATTACATATTGGGTTTATGGAACGGTATCTGAGCTAATTTGAAACCCTTGTTTTATGTATCACCCCACCTCACCTTTCCCGTTAAGCAGCCATAGTGTGTTTTCTGCATGTGTGACTCTGTTCTGTTTTGTAATTCAGTTCAAGTGTAACGGTTTTTACATTCCCTCTATCAGTGATACCTTATGAGAAGTGTCCTTTTCTGTGTGACTTATTTCACTTAGAATCGTCGTACCTAAATCCACTCATCATGCTGCTACTAGCCTTATGACATTGATTTCATGGCTGAGTGATATTCCATTGTACATAAGGACCACAACTTCTTTATCCATTTTTCTCTTTCCTGGGATATTGAAGGTGGAATGAAGTGGAGGTCCTTGTCAACAGAGCAGCCCTAAACTTTGGGGTGCTTGTGTCTTGCTGATTTTTCATTTTCCCAATTTATACCCCCATGAGTGGAAGTGCCCTATGCTCTCTAAGCTTTGCTTTTTAGACTTTTCAGGACTCACCGTACACTTCTCCAGAGTGGCTGTTGACAATTTACATCCCGCCCATCAGTGTAGCAAGGCTCCCATTTCTCCATGGCCTGTCCTGCATTTCTGGTTTTGACACTTTTTTCAGCATGGCCCTTTTGACCGATGGGAAGCAAGACATCTTTGTAGCGCTGATTTGCCTTTCCAGGTTGCTTGGTTGGCCAAAAAGGGCGTATGCGTTTTTTCCTGAATATATTCAGGAAAAAACGCATACGCCCTTTTTGGCCAAGGGCATCATTGTCAACGTTTTGCCGCTTTTCATGTGCTTTAAAGGCGATTCGAATCTACCTCCTGAAATCTGTTTCCTGCAATTCTGCCTTGATTTCAAATCCTCTTCTTTGCCTTCCCTCAATATATTTGTGGACGAGAGTTATCATTTATAACTCTGCAGGTTTGTGAATTGCAGTGCCCTGAACCTCCATTTTGCAACTCGCTTTTTAGGGAGCTGGCTGCAAAAGCGCAGGATGGCTTCAGGCCCTGTTCTGGTTCCGGGGGGCAGGCTGAGCCTGTGGTTAATTATTCTTCCTGATGGGAAAATAGAGTGACCTATGCCTGTCCCAACAACAAGAGCTAGTCTTTCATTGGTTCCACATCTTCCCGTTCATCCTCAGTACAAATTGCAACCTGTACGGAACAGGAGGTTAAAGGTGCTGATGCTCCAAGGAGGGAGATTGCTAGTAAAGTGGCTGGAATGGCGAACCCGGGCACAAGCAGATGAGAAATGAGGTGCGTTTTAGAAACCTTTCCCCATCACACGGTGTACCATCTTCTGGGTATCTCATGCATGTTTTCGATGTAGGAAGATGCCCTTGAACCTGGAGATTTGGGACCCATGCGATGGGTACCACGCAGTATTACTTTAAAGGGTCTGCGTTTGCTCACCCAACCTCACCAAACCTCTCAGCTGCAACAGTGTCCACCCTTATGTCTCATCCAGCTGTGGGTCTAGATATGGTCAATCCAGGTTGCATCACAGCCCCTGAACGCATTGTGTAAGAATTTCGCTCTCTTTCACTGTCTGTGTTTCACGGGTTTTTCAAAGTAATTTATTTTTATAATGGGGTTTAGCTGCTTTTCACTGCTGTGTTTATGCCGCTTTACACCCACTTGACACACTAACAGAGAGATATCAATACATAGGTTTTAAGATTATTACTAGTCAGATATATTCTTGTGCGGTGAATAGGGCGTGTTGAGTCCAGTTCTCTGAGCAAGGAGTAGGTCTTGTCTATTACATATTGGGTTTATGGAACGGTATCTGAGCTAATTTGAAACCCTTTTTTTATGTATCACCCCACCTCACCTTTCCCGTTAAGCAGCCATAGTGTGTTTTCTGCATGTGTGACTCTGTTCTGTTTTGTAATTCAGTTCAAGTGTAACGGTTTTTACATTCCCTCTATCAGTGATACCTTATGAGAAGTGTCCTTTTCTGTGTGACTTATTTCACTTAGAATC